>NW_020192292.1:1368333-2736666 GCF_002263795.3 Bos taurus
TCCAAATTATCATGTGAATAGTTGTTATTAGCACCTCTCAAATGCTGCTATTTTGAGAGTGTACAGGTGTCCACATGCAGCTTCCCTCACTTGCATTGTCTCTTTAGTAACATGATTTCAATGTTTATGGCTTTCATCATGTGAGTCTGAGGGAAACCCTGACCTTTTCAGTAATAATTCTTTTTCTGCACTGGTCTGTTGCCATAAGTGCAAAAGGCTCCCTAGTAATTTTTCCTGACTTGTTCACTGAGACAAAACTTCTTTCATAGAATTTCTGTGCTGATGACCTTAAAAGGCATACATTCTCCCTGAATATTTATGGACCTGGATCATTATTAACATTGGGCCTTCC
The DNA here is from genome assembly GCF_002263795.3 of Bos taurus. Lineage (NCBI taxonomy): Eukaryota > Metazoa > Chordata > Mammalia > Artiodactyla > Bovidae > Bos > Bos taurus. The sequence goes on from NW_020192292.1 coordinate 1,368,686, forward strand.
CTTCTCTTTGTACCTTTTGTCATTGTAAATAGCCAAACCAAAATGTACAACCATTATTTTTTCTACCATGGGAAAGCAAAGTCAGCTGGTGATCCTACATTTGAAAGTGTGTCCATTTGGGGGTGGTAGCCAGCTGCTTTTTTACACACCTACAGAGTTGGTGGCTCAGAAATAGAGCCATTCCCATGGCTACTTCCTGCAGACGGTTGTTAGGATTTGGCATAGTTTGGCTGTGTACTTTCACAGGAATATGATACAAGTCTTTCATTCAGGTAAAAAAAGAGATAAAAGTTAATGAGCTGTTTGGCTTGGTGTTGGGAAAACGTATTTATAACTCATGTAACTGAAAATGCTGCTTCCACAGTAAGAAGCAGCCTGGTGTCAATTAAATAGACCACAGTAGGAACACAACACAACCAGTTTTCCACTTCTTAATTTCTTTTGTTTGTCACAAAAATGTGTTAATTTCTGTTAGTCACCTGGCTTCATTGCTGTTGTCATTTTACTTTGTTCTGCTTCAGTTCATGAAGCAACTTTATTTTCTTTCTTAATGAAGGGCTGATTTTCCAGGCAAGAGTACTGGAGTGGGGTGCAATTGCCCTTCTCTGAGAAGTCTGACAAGGAGAATGCAATTCAGCTTTTTCTCTTACTGTCAATAAAACAAATACAACCAGGGCAGATGCTGGGGGAAATGTGTAAATGTGTAAATATATATATATATATATATATATATATATTATATATATATATATAAAGTTTACTTCCTTCACCCGTTTCCCTACCACAGTTCTGTCCCTGTCTGCTGTTCAGTAAAAGCCAACATCAGCTATTTACATGTTCTCCACAAGGAGGCTATGTTTAACTTTCTTTTGCATGGAAATCACTTAATCAAATAGTGTTTGGCATCACACTGGGTTTCCTGTGTCTATTGTATGACTGTGCTCCAGCCTCATTATGGTCACCACTACACACACATGTGTTTTCAAAAACAGCTTTAGGCCGTGTGTTCAAAACACCAAAAGGACTTTTTTTTTCCCCCTATCAACCAATTTGAGAAAACACCACTAGCTTAAGAGCGGGCTGACCCCTCAGACACAATGGTTCCAGAGGTATCTGTGGCTGATATGGAAGCTGGGATGGAAAAGGAGGAAAGTTTCAAGAGAATTAGACACAGGTTTTCAGCAAGGTCTTGATGCCTTCATTGAGTAACTTTTCTTTCATATAAAGGTCCTGGCATGTTACAGGGGTCTGGAGGACATTGAAAGTCTGACCACAGGACATTGTGTGACTGTATAATCCAGTCTTCCCTCCATAAACAATGTACTATCCAAACTGCAAGTGATACAACTAGGCCTGGCAATAAATAGCATATTATCAGGTTACAAGTATGAGTTATAGAATTAGTCCTGAATAGACCTAGTAGGCAAAACTAAGTTATAGACGATGATAACAGATTCCCAGTGTGACCACTCCTGCCACATGGTTGTAATTCCCTTAATCCAAATTTATGACACCCTAGGTGGTGGGCTGCAGTCCGTGGGGTTGCTAAGAGTCGGACATGACTGAGCGACTTCACTTTCACTTTCCACTTTCATGCATTGGAGAAGGAAATGGCAACCCACTCCAGTGTTCTTGCCTGGAGAATCCCAGGGATGGGGGAGCCTTGGTGGGCTGCTGTCTATGGGGTTGCACAGAGTCAGATGTGACTGAAGTGAATTAGTAGTAATAGTAGTAGGTGTTGATAGTTTCCGATAGGCAAGTGACTATAGAGGGAATATTTATGGCTGTTACAGATGGAACCCACATTATATGTTGGCACAAACAAAAAGGAGACTCAGGTGGTGTTTTTACACACCCCACCCCCAGAGTGGCCCTGAGACATAGATAAAGGAAATCCTCCCAGTGGGCATAACCTCAAGAAGTGCATTCAATGGTCCAGTTTCCCTAGAAGGAGAGGAAGCTGAAACAGATTTGTGGGCATTGGTTGATGCTCCAGAATTTCAAAAGAATAAGATGACTGATGACAAAGATTTTCTACAGAAATGCTCTGTGAAAAGATCTCCAGAATGGCACAAGGGCTGAAGATGAAATCCCATCCATACAAAGTTTCACCAAAGGTTATTCAGCGCAGAGGAATCTCAATAATCAGATGGACAGAACGGCCCATTCTACAGGTGTTGAGAACATTCCTAACCATCTCCTGCTTGCGTGTTGCATTCATGAAAATGAAAATCTAATGTCTAGGATGAAGCTCACTCACATGCTGAATCACATGGACTTCCCCCAACCAACATGATTTGCTTAATACAACCCCTGAGGGCCCAAGTGCCCATCAGCAGAGCCCCAATACCGTGTATCTTCCTGGTACTGCAACCAGCCAACCTATATAGAGAAAGATGACTATTTGAGGATTCCTTCCATCATCTGGGGCTGTGATACTAACACAGGAATGAACTTTATTTCTGACTTTGCATATGATAGCCCGGTCTGCAAATTTACAAATCACTTTCTGCCCAATTATGCACTCCAAAACAATGGCTAAAACACTTCCTAAAAAAGGTGAAACATGTACTGTTACCTATGGAATTCACTGACCTATAACACAGAAGCAGCTGCTCTTATAAAATGAATAATAAAATAGACAATGAAGACCAAGTTAAGGGAACAGCAGGGAGATGACTTTTAGAGTTTGAAGTAGTGTCCTGCCAAAATAATAATTAAGCTCTAAAATCCCAAAGAAATTCACATTTTGTTTTACCCTTACCCCAGAATGAAGGGTCCTGGAATCACTGGTACCATGAGAAAGAAAGGAGGCATGGTTCATTGCATTAATTGACACCAAGTACAGACTTTGGCTAATGGTTTGCTGCTCAAGTGATCAAAGACTTGAGGATGGACAAGATTTGAAGACATTTGACAAAGAGATGGAGAAGAGATGTGGGTAAGAGCAACTCAGAAGATGACCAGAATGTGAGAATATATCCAGCCCTTGTAAATCTCACCAAAAGGCCCAAATTGTAGAGAAGGCTCTCTTATGAACTATTTAAAACATGAAAAGATATCCGTAAGAATATAATAAAAATCTGTGTACTCACTGCCCAGATTATGAAAGAAAACATCACCAGTACTATTTAAGGTCCCTGGGTAACCTTCCATGGTCTAATCAACCTTACTCTCTATACACTTCCCTCCTAGATGTAAGCACTGCCCTGAAATTTTTTATCTTCCCATTCATGACTTCCAAAGTTTATTATACATGTACATATTAACAAAAATGTCAGTTTTCATATTTTCCATTTTATAAACATGGGAACATGCTATCAGTTATACTTGTTCAAACTGCTTATTTTTTGCTTCAAGATTAGGAAAAGCATTCATACTTAATTTTCACTAATGTACAGCTGTCAAATGAATGAGTTTATTATAATTATATTATGTGTGTATATAATATATAGTCTGTGCATGTATAATAGATTTATTAGGTTAAACAGTTTTATGATCAGTGTTTGTTTCTTCTAAGACTTGTTCTGGAGTTGGAAGTCAGCAGTCCTCAGCCTTCTGAGGATATATATATATATATGGCTTAGGTTGCATTTCAGCTTTATGAATCATTTGTGAGACATCTCTTATAGTTCATTGTATCTGGGATCTATGCAGGGAAGGGAATTATTGGAACACAGTCTCATTTTGTCATTGTTCAATCACCAAGTTATGTCCATGCTTTCTGACTCCATGGACTGCAGCACACCAGGCTCTGCTGTCCTCCACTATCTCCCAGAGTTTGTTCAAACTTATGTCCATTGAGTCAGTGATGCTCTCTAATCATCTGATCCTTTGCCGCCCTCTTCTCCTTTTGCCCTCAGTCTTTCCTATCATCAGGGTCTTTTCCAATAAGTTGGCTCTTCACATCAGGTGGCCAAAGCATTGGAGCTTCAGCATCAGTACTTTCAATGAATAGTCAGGGATGATTTCTTTTTATGGTTGACTGGTCTGATGATCTCCTTGCTGTCCAAGGGATGCTCAAGAGTCTTCTCCAGCACCATAATTCAAAAGCATCAATTCTTTGGTACTCAGCCTTCCTTATGCTCCAATTCTCACATCTGTACATGACTACTGGAAAAAACCATGCAATTGACTATATGGACTTTTTGTCAACAAAGAGATGTCTCTGCTTTTTATACGCTGTCTAGGTTTGTCAATAGCTTTTCATCCAAGGAGTAAGCATCTTTTAATTTCATGGCTGCAGTCACTGTCTACAGTGAATTTGGACCCCAAGAAATAAAATCTATCACTGCTTCCACTTTTTCTCCTTTTACTTGCTATGAAGTGATGGGAACCCAACAACAACAATAGTTCCATATTTTTACGATTTTCAAAAACATATCCAACCTGTCAACTTAACCGTATTCTATACACCCTTCTCAATTGTCTCCATTCTCTTTCATGTCCATTTTTCCATACTATTGAGTTGCGTTTATTGATGGTAATTTTCTTTATAAATTAGTCTATACATTGAAAGAGCACTGTGGAGGGCTCACAGAGTCCTAGGGATAGAAGGGAAAACCTCCAGAGATTCTGGCTTGAAAATGGAAATACATCATTTGGGAGTATTTGGATCTTCTCTTAGAGCAGGATGAGAGTGTACTTTTGGTTATATGATGAAGAGCTGTGTCATGTTGAGGAGGACACTGCTTGGTGGGAATTGGCAGAAGGACCTGTAAAAGGAGTGGACTATATTGGGCATTTTCAGCTGGTGATGGTATAAAGAAAATCTTCCTTTTGGGAAATTTTCTTATCATGCATAGATTCAGTGGGAGGAAGTTTCCTCATGCTGACTCCTACTTTATAGAACAATGAGAAAAGACCCTATATCTACTTATAAATCATTTCTGAACTTTGGAACTTCAGTGACTATCATAAAGAATAGAACAAACAACTGGAAGTCAGCTTCATCATGGCAAAACAACGAAGGTCACACTTTTGATATTGGCAAAACTAATACAATTATGTAAAGTTTAAAAATAAAATAAAATTTAAAAAAATAAATACAAAAGACAATGGGATTTTAAGTACTTTAAGTGACTAATGAGGAGCCTACAGTTAATATCCATTTATCATCTAATGTTTAGTATTGACTTGGCCAAAAAATCATTCAGGTTTCTCCATGAGAGCTAATGGAAAACCTGAATTAGCTTTTTGGCCAACCCAATAACAAACTTTAGGAATTTGTGTCTTAGAAAAAACAACTGACCCTCAATTCAAATATTTGTTTTATTTTAATTTTACTTATTCAAATAATTTCATCAATGTATATTTTGTATATACTATATAATTATATATATATATACACACACACACATATAATTACAGAAATGGAGAATATGAAGAATTATACAGTGATTGGTGATGTTTGATTTATCAGATGGTCTGAACCCTGAAGATAGAGTTGGGAGCATAATTTATTTCTTGGTAGGCTGCTTTATTCAGAGAAGGCAATGGGCAACCCACTCCAGTACTCTTGCCTGGAAAATCCCATGGGTGGAGGAGCCTGGTGGCTTCAGTCCATGCGGTCGCTAAGAGTCAGACACAACTGAGCGACTTCACTTTCACTTTTCACTTTCCTGCATTGGAGAAGGAAATGCAACCACTCCAGTGTTCTTGCCTGGAGAACCCATGGACCGAGGAGCCTGGTGGGCTGCCATCTATGGGGTGCACAGAGTCGAACACAACTGAAGCCACTTAGCAGCAGCAGCAGTAGCAGTCTGCTTTGTTAACAGCACAGTCCCCTGGCTAATTAGAATGTCATAGGGCACTGGTAACCATTTAAGTGTAATTGCATCAAATCAGAAATTACAATGGGAAAGGTATCTGGGCTGTCCACCCTCTTAATGAATAGCCCAAAATATCAGAGATAGCAAGATCTTTTAGATATTCTTATAGGAAAAAAATTGAATTAAATTCAGGTAGAAGCATCTTGCTTCTTTAATTCAGCTTCTATAAACAGGGAAAGACAAAAATAGGCAATGAATTTAAAGTATTAGGAAAGTCTGTCCTGCTGCAGTCCATGCAGTCACAAAGAGTTGGACACAACTTAGCAACTGAACAACCAAAATAGCCAACACCACGTTGCTTTCTGACTACTAATTTCTACTATGTGTAGAAAGCCTTGGAGTGAATGAGCTCTAAAATTTTCTCCTTCTGCCTCCAAAAGCCGAATATGGACCATAAATAACCTATGCAATAACACTGGGTAAATATTAGCAGAGTATTCACATGAATTACTACAAACAATGGCAGCTTACTAAAAGACAAATTGTCTATAGATATAAAAATCATTTTTTTTCTTTTACAAATGGTAGGTTATGGTTTTAATAAGATTATAGTTGATAATGTTTATATAGAATAATGAATATATTTATAAATGCTTATAAATAAATATAGAATTGGTGTGAAAACAGTCATATTATCAATAATAGCCATTGCATGTCAAGTATCTACTTTCTGTGGCTGGAGTCTCAATCCATTATATAGATTATCATTAAAACTTACAACCTCTGTGCAGGAGATATAATTTTCCCTACTCACAAATAAGTATGAAGGCTCAGAGAGGTCAGTTTTCTTGCCAACATTCATAGAGAAAATTATCAGTAGATCTAGTATTTAAACATTTTCAGTCTGATTCCAAAAACCTTACTCTTAACCATTATACCATACTGCTGCTTCCATTGAAACTTGCTGTTCCCCTACATCATGTTCGCATGGAGCAACACAAGTGAAGTAAAACCAGCCTCTTCAGTGAATGAACTGGGTCCATTTTATGAATACGTTAGAATTAGAAAACTCCATGGTATACAGAAACCTCAAGATAAAGTTCCAGAGAATGCTTTGATTAGCCAATTTCCTCATGAGTACTGAAAGAATTTGGAGTAATCATTCATTTCCTCCCTCTTGTAGAAGCAGAAAGGAATCAAATCACTAGATTTTTAGATCAAGCCAAATACCTCAATTTGTTAAATCATGTGAAAATAATAGATGTTTCTATTTAAGAATAGTATTAGAACAGATACAGGGGGGTTGAATATGAAAAGCTAACAGTAAATAATGTCTCTCAGATCATCATTAGTTTAATGTAAAGCGGAGAAGATGTTATAGGCATGGCATAAGCCACAGCCCACATTGCCAAGATTTCACATTATGGTATTCATATTGGGCAGCCCCAAGCTAAGATTTGTCAGCTTTCTTCACCATCAAAAATTGGGACAAGACTACAGAGACAAAGTTGAATATAAATTGTGCCTTTTAGGCTGTCAGCGAATGGTGACCTCAAGTTTCATTGACTTAGGGAACAAGAAAGTACAAGCATCCTGTAATATGCATGCCAGCAATTTGTGACGTAATTGAGATTGGTTTGTGCTTTTCAGTTTTCAGCAACTTCCTTTGGCCACACTCCTATACTGCATTGTCAGAGTGTTGATTAGTTTCTTATATTAATAGCACAGTTTTCTCTCTCTCTCTCTCTCTCTCTCTCTCTCTCTGCCTCTGGACTGCATTTAGATTTCCTCAGATTAAACCAGTTATAAATTTAAGACAAAGAGAGACTTTGGAAACTGATAAGGCTTACACTTAAAAGACACAAATGTTAATAAAATTCATGGCCAAATATTTCTCTTTACTCCTCAAATGTAATCTGCATTTGCTCACTGCCCAAGTATTAAACTCGATTCTCCTTTTCAAATCTTTCTCTGAGTATAGAATTTTTCATCTCATAATCTCAAGGAAATACTTATTTTCTGGAGGAAAAGAGTGGAAGACTACAAATTAAATGTAAAATATTCACTTTTCCTGCTCCTTAACAATCATAATATTGTAGTGCGTGTGTAAAGGTTATGTAATTAAAGCAGCTTTATTGCTGACATACTGCTAATAAAAAAAGAGATTTGGCTGATTCCCATAAAACTGATGGCTTCCTAAACCTAGAAATTATATCCATTTATCATATTCCTCACTCTAGGGAAGTTATAGATGAGATGCTTTGTTCACAGAATTTTTTTGAATAGCTAGTGAATATTTGTATGTGAAAATCTATCATTAAAATAGGAATGAAAAAAGAGTGATATAGCATTCAATATTATAAGGAGAACCAATTTTGAAACACGAAACCAAATGAAGTTCTGTAACACCTCTAAGCAACCATACTTCCACAGTTCTAACAAGCATATCTAAGAAATATATGTCCTTTGTTATAACATCAATTTTTAACAGAAGCTCCATGAAGTCTGAGATCTTTAATAAAATGTCAGGGGTGTTAGATCAAACAAATAGGTCTTTACTAAATAGGTATGTTCGGAGAAGGCAATGGCACCCCACTCCAGTACTCTCTCCTGGAAAACCCCATGGATGGAAGAGCCTGGTGGGCTGCAGTCCGTGGGGTTGCTAAGAGTCGTACATGACTGAGCAACTTCACTTTCACTTTTCACTTTCATCCATTGGAGAAGGAAATGGCAACCCACTCCAGTGTTCTTGCCTGGAGAATCCCAGGGACGGGGGAGCCTAGTGGCTGCCATCTATGGGGTCGCACAGAGTCTGACACGACTGAAGTGACTTAGCAGCAGCAGCAAATAGATTATGTTATTACTTTTATTAATTTCCTATTACTTCCTTTCTCCATTATATTGATTACTCTATTTGCATACTCAGTGAACACACTGGCATTTATTTTCATGGTTTCTAAGTTTCATGGTAGAGGTGATCCTATAAAACTTGACTCTCAGCAGCCAGATTTTAGTTGGAAGATACAAAATCATGCCATGCCACTCCCTAGATACAATCTCTTTTGTCAATCAGCATTTTGCTAAGCTCCTACTATACATGCTAGACACTCTAAGGGTGCTGGGAACAGAGGAGCTGGCAGTCTAGTCAGGGAGACAAGAGGAGTGAACAGTTGATTACAATGTGCTCTAAGTACAGTTCAGTTCAGTTGCTCAGTCATGTCCGACTCTTTGCAAGCCCATGGACTGCAGCACACCAGGCTTTCCTGTCCATCACCAACTCAAGAGTTTGCTCAAACTCACTTCCATTGAGTCAGTGATGCCATCCAACCATCCAGAGCTCTAAATACATGCTCTACTAAATGAGTACTCTAAGCAAGGTGATAAAGGACACTACCTGAACATTTGGATGGTGCTCCTAAAGCCAGGCTCCTCATGCCCTGTAGAATAAACTTTGTGTTCCTTACTGTGGCTTGAAAAACTGTCTGGCCCCTCTCTACCTCTGGCACCATTGTCTCACATTGGTGAGACACCAAATGGTTAATTTGTTACCATCTCTCCCGTACCCTGGGTTTCCTAGTTTTCCTCATTTATCCCATCTCCTTAGACACTGCTATCCCATCATTTAAATACCTTAATGAATAATTTCAGCCTCCTTTTTGAATAGCTGCTTTTAACTTAACATGCCATCTATTTGTTCTTTTTTCATTTTTTTTTTTTTTTCAGAAAATTGCCCAGGTTTGGTTTCCTAGGAAATAGTTCTCTGTCATGAGGAATGAATTTAAACTGATTAGCTGTTTTATTTATTTGTCTTATCAAATTGTCACAGGATATCCCTGCCTGGTAAATCCCCACATTAGGTATCAAGAGTTAGCTCATAGATCACCTTGCAGTGCTGGGAGTGTGGGTTCAATCCCTGGTCAGGGAGTTAAGATACCACATGCTTCATGGTTAAAAGACCAAAGCAAAACAGAAGCAGTATTGTAAGAAATTCAAAAAGACTTCAAAAACAGTCCACATTAAAAAAAATCTTTTAAAAAAGACATAGCTCATAGAGCCATTCCAGTTTTCCTCAAGCCCATACCACTCTGTGCTCCAAGTCCAGTCTTCTATTACTTCTATGAGAGCTTGCACAGTGTTTGTAATGCCCATATTTGTATAGCTGACTGCCTCACTAGCCCATTAGTTACTTGAGATTAGAAATGAGGAATACTTATTTTGGCATTCACGATCCAGCATAGCCTTGGATGAGTTAATACTAATGAATCATTTTCCTGTGACTACAGCACTGTCACACAGTTTATCTTGGCAACAACTCCCTGATGTGGGCAGGGATCCTCCTCCTCTGTTTTGCAGATAAGAAACTGACATTCAAGGGACTTTACCTGACTTGCTGAAGTGTACACTACCAGTAAGTGGACAAGTTCATTCTAGAACCCATTTCTGCCTGGTTCTGACTGGCATGTGATAACGGATGTCAGTCAAATTACTGGACACAGTTACTCCATACCACCACTTTTCATAGCAGACCTTTCAATCCTGTGACAAATGATAGGACAAATAAGTAAAGCAGCTAATCAGTCCAAATTCATTCCTCCATGACAGAGAACTATTTCCTAGGAAACCAAACCTGGGCAATTTTCTGAAAAAGTGAAAAGGAACAAATAGATGGCATGTTTAGTTAGCAGCAGCTATTCAGGAAGGAGGCTGAAATTATTCGTTAAGGTATTAAAAAAAATCCACCACATAAAAAGCTTGAATATGATACAATATCCAAATAGGGAGTATTCAGTTGTTAGACTTTCATATTAAAAGAAAAACAAAAGGCTTAAGTAGAAAATAATAAAACGGTGAATATCAATAACTCTCTGATGTCTCTAACCCAAAAGTGCGGTTTCTGAGTAAATGAACAATTTAACCATCAGCTAAAGATAATATTTACCTTTTCCTTTATTTTTCTTTTTTAAGAAATCCATCATATAGTAATAAACTCAGACTGTATCAGCATAACTTTGCAGTGGCAGATGAGAAAAAGAAAATGGCAATCATTCATTTAAAAAAAACAAAAAGCAGATTGCATGTCCCCCATGACACCTCCCATCTGACACACATACCCTGTAAGCCCACAACAGAGTCATACATGTGATTTTGACACGTGGGATGTTAAAAGAGACATTGCCCCTAACATATGCACATAAGCTGTGTAGAATACAAGGCACTCCTAAAAAGTAGTGCAGGTGTAGTTGTGCGACTTGGAGAGAACTCAAATTTCTTTATAGACATGGCTCCTGCAAGGAGATTTCCATAAAAGGGTAGACATTAGTGCTCATATCTTAGCACAGATTTTCAGGCTTGTGGCTAATTTGCGTCTTTTTTTTTTTTTTTTAATTTTTGACTAAGTTGAGCAGCATATGGGATCTAAGCTCAACCAGGGATTGAACCCTGGAGTAGAAGCTCGAAGTCTTAACCACTGGACCAACAGGGAAGTCCCTGAATTGCTCTATTCTTATTATGTTTCTAGAATTGTATGGTTTATAGATGTCAACTTGGACAATTTTGAATTGTTAAGGAAAAAACAGAGAAGGCAATGGCAACCCACTCCAGTACTCTTGCTGGAAAATCCACAGATGGAGGAGCCTGGTGGGCTGCAGTCCATGGGGTCACTATGAGTCGGACATGACTGAGTGACTTCACTTTAACTTTTCACTTTCATGCATTGGATAAGGAATGGCAACCCACTCCAGTGTTCTTTGCCTGGAGAATCCCAGGGACGGGGAGCCTTGTGGGCTGCCATCTATGGGGTCGCACAGAGCCGGACATGACTGAAGCGACTTAGCAGCAGCAGCGGCAGCAGCAGGGACAAAATCCAAAGTTGACCATGAGAGACCTCTCTGTGTATTTGTTTACACCTTTGAACTATTAAATCTGTAGCTCTTTTCTTTTGGGCATGGGGAGAAATTGCCCTTATGATCTCTTATGACCTTGGGGTCATCTGCTCTTTTGAAAACCGGTACAACTTTTTGCCCACAAACTCTTGATATTCCTCTAGTCCCACTAGGTAATCAGGCATTGGGTGCTGTTTAAACATTTCATTTACTGAAGGATCAGATAAACATCCAAAGCAGGGACAAATATTGGGACCAGAAGTTGGGATTTCAGATAACTCCTGCCTTTATTCTTTTTCCCTACCTTCTGTTTAGGGGTGGCAGAGAACAAGGTGGGGTAGACAATTGATCCTATAACATATGAAACAAAGTCCTTAGAACCTAGTATTAATCTGTTTACAGGGTCTCAGTAAAAAAAGTAGCTAAAGTATTAATTTCAAGAGTAAGTCCTCTCAGGACCAGTGGCTGGATATTTCAAAATCAAAAATTACATAAAGTAAGTATGGAGGCAGTAATGATAGAATCCAGTGTTATTCATCTTGTTAAATTACAAGAATTCCCCTAAACCAGAGTTTCTGATGTCTAAGTGTTGTCACCTCTTTCATTTTGCAGCATGCAAAAATATAGCCAACTAGTGGATACTCATTCCTTTATAGCCTTCTGCTTTCTTAGTTGTGAATTAAACTGATTTGCCATTTAATATGTGCCAGCAGCCAGCCATTTATCTTGGTCTGCTGCCTATAAGTGAATTGCTGCCTTGCTGTTTCTACCCTCAGCCTTACCAAGTTATAAAGGGGGACAATTCTGACTGGTGCTCCTTAGCATGTGAAATGTTACCAGAATAATGTTTGCTAGTGCCCGTTGGATCAAGGCTCTGCCAGTAGTTTTAATCTGAACTTCATTTTCTGGAGTTTGTAAGAGGAACATGGGGGATTAAAGCTTTACTTTGGATAGATCATATTAGTACAGTAAATCAAATTCATGTTGTGTGTCCCCAAAGACCCCAGAATAAAGTCCATATTTCCATGTATGGCTTTGAAGTTCCTCCCTGCTCTGATCTCAACCATCTTTTCCTGGTTTTAGTCCCACAGTACTTGGACTAACATTGTACCTAGCATTGTAAATCCGATTCTCCATCCTGCAGTGGAAGTAATTTTTTAAATAACTAATGTCAGCTCCTTACTCAGAATTTTTCAATGATTTCCCATGGATCTCAGGAAAAGTACTAAATCTAAAACATAGCTTAAAAGGTCATACATGATCTGACACCTTCCCAGTTCTCTACTATCTCCTACATAAGATTTTCAGCTTTTGTAACACGCCATCTTCTTCCTTACTTGATAAACCTCACATATTTTATTTGGCTCAGGACACTCTTCAATACCATATACACCATGTGTGCATGCTAAGTCGCTTCAGTCATGTCCAACTCTTTGAGACCCTATAGAGTGCAGCCCATCAGGCCCCTCTGTCCATGGGATTCTCCAGGCAAGGAATACTGGAGTGAGTTGCCATGCCCTCCTCTGGGGATCTTCCTGGTCCGGATTAAACCCATGTCTCCTGTGGCTCCTGAACTGGGAGGCAAATTCTTTGCCTCTGAGCTACCTGGAAAGCCCATAAATACCATAACCCTTATCTTAGTATCATGTGGGGCTTAAATGGTGTCTAAGATAGTAAAGAATCTGCCTGCAATGCGGGAGATCTGGGTTCAATCCCTGGGTTGGAAAGATCACCTGGAGAAAGGAATGGCAACCCACTGAAGTATTCTTGCCTGGGGAATCCCATGGACGGGGAGCCTGGTGGGTTGCTATCTATGGGGTCACACAGAATCAGACATGACTGAAGTGACTTAGCAGCAGCAGTGTTATTGTGCATTCAAAAATTGCCAACATTTGTTGGATCATAATAAAAACAAGAGAGTTCCAGAGAAACATCTACTTCTGCTTTATTGACTACACCAAAGCCTTTGACTGTGTGGATCACAAAAAAAAAAAAAAAAAAAAAACTGTGGAAAATCCTTAAAGTGATGGAAATACCAGACCACCTGACCCGCCTTGTGAGGAATCCATGTTCAGGTCAAGAAAGCAACAGTTAGAACTGGATATGGAACAATGGACAGGTTCCAAATTGGGAAAGGAATATATCAAGGCTGTATATTGTCACCTGTTTATTTAATTTATATGCAGAGTACATCATGTGAAATGCCAGGCTGCATGAAGCACAAACTGGAACCAAGACTTCCAGGAGAAATATCAATAAACTCAGATATGCAGATGACACCACCCTTATGGCAGAAGGGCTTCCCTTGTGGCTCAGCTGGTAAAGAATCTGCCTGCAATGAGAGAGACCTGGGTTTGACCTCTGGGTTGGGAAGATTCCTTGGAGAAGGGAAAGGCTACCCACTCCAGTATTCTGACCTGGAGAACTACATGGACTGTACAGTCCATGGGGGGTCTCAAAGAGTCAGACATGACTGAGAAACTTTCACTTCACTTCACTTATGGCAGAAAGAGAAGAGGAACTGAAGAGCCTCTTGATGAAAGTGAAAAATCTGGCTTAAAACTCAACATTTTTCTTGGTCAGTCCAGCTAAAAGTTTGTTTTTTGTTAAATCTTTTCAAAGAACAACTTTTGACTTCACTGATTTTTGTCATTTTTAAGCCTGGGTTCCTCTGGACACTTCTGTGTCAGCAAAGTATAATGACCAGCCTTAAGTTTACCCATGTCCCCTACCACTTTGGTAGAAACCAATGCAATATTGTAAACAATTATACTTCAATTAAAGTAAATAAATGAAAAAATAAAAATAAAATAATATAAAATGTATAATAAAATATAATTGCCAATAAAACTTGTGTCTGTTAAAAAAAAAAAAAAAAACCTCAACATCAAAAAACTAAGATCACAGCATCCAGTCCCATCACTTCATGGCAAATAGATGCAGAAACAATGGAAACAATGACAAACTATTTTCTTGGGCTCCAAAATCACTGAAAGATGGTGACTGAAGCCATGAAATTAAAAGAAGCTTGCTCCTTGGAGAAGAGCTATGGCAAACCTAGAGAGTGAATTAAAAAGCAGAGACATTACTTTGCGACAAGGTCTGTCTAGTCAAAGCTATTGTTTTTCCAGTAGTCATGTATGGATGTGAGAATTGGACCATAAAGATAGCTTAGCACCAAGGAATTGATGCTTTTGAACTATGGTGTTGGAGAAGACTCTTCAGAGTCCCTTGGACTGCAAGGAGATCAAAACCAGTCCATCCTAAAGGAAATCAGTCCTGAATATTCATTGGAAAGACTGATACTGAAGCTGAAACTCTAGTACTTTGGCCACCTAATGTGAAGAACTGACTCACTGGAAAAGACCCTGATGTTGGGAAAGATTGAAGGCAAGAAGAGAAGGGGCCGACAGAGGATGAGATAGTTGGATGGCATCACCCACTCGATGGACAGGAGTTTGAGCAAGTTCCAGGAATTGTTGATGGACAGGGAAGCCTGGTGTGCTACAGTCCATGGGGTCACAAAGAGTTGGACATGACTGAGTGAATGAACTGAACTGCACTAAAAAATAATCATAATTGTACAAACAAATGCCTTGCATCAGGCCCAATATATCACTTTTTCAATTGGGTAACATCTCTCAGCATTTGTAGCCAACCATGCTTGCCTTGCTCTGTCTCCACAGTGACTTGTTTATCTACCTTGAATTGGGTTTGTTAAAAAAAATGAGTTGATCTATCTGTGAAGTAGAATCATGAGCTGCAACTTGGAAGTCCCCTTCACAGTTTCTACGTTGGAATGGATGTTAATGGGAATGGAATACTGCCCAGAGACTCATAAGGAATGTGTTTTAACTAACATTTGAACAGCAAAAATATCAGCGTGATTCATTTTGAGCAACAAGTAATGAAGGATCTAGGCAGAACACGGTGTAAACAATTTGCCTGTCACCCCAGTGTAGACATGAATAAATAAGAACCCTTCTTCTTTCAGAAGTGTCCCTGTTCAGATAATAAATATCATTGTTCTTCCTAGGATCTCCCAAGGCTTGTAACTGGTGGATGTCAAGTTGGGATGAAATGGGGTTCATTAGTACTAGAGTCTAATGAGCCTGTGAGAGCAGAACATAGGAGAACAGCCAAGGGCTAAGGATGAGAGCTGAGACCAGGGAAAGAAACGTGGGGCTGGAAGTGGAAACAGTCTTGCCACCCATTGAGGCTGGCTGCTGAAACTATGATTAAAGAATGTCTGTGGTGAGGTGCTAGGAATATTCTTATCTTGGTGCCTCAGGTTATAGAGCTTATTTCTCAAGTTCAGGGATAGAAAGAAGGATTTGATTCTTCATTATCTGAAATTTCAAAGAATTACATCCATCTATCATCAAATACTGTTCATGGTATAAATTTTCCCAGAGTCTTCAGTCATTTTAAACTATTATATCATTATGATCTAGTCAAGGTGTATATGCAGATGGTTAAAAACAAATGGTATATAATAGCCCTAAATGAGAAGTGAGTTCTCCCTTGTTTTCCCTTTTGATACAGTTAAATTTACACACACACACACACTCTTTTTGTGGTTATAACTGACATTATAAACTATAGGATGGATTAGAAATCTGTTTATGATATAAGAACTTTAAAGGTAGTTCAGTTCAGTTTAGTCACTCAGTTGTGTCCAACTCTTATGACCCATGAACCGCAGTAGGCCAGGCCTCCTGTCCATGACTTACCTGCTTGAAAATGAGCTATTTAGCTTAAATTCCTACTAACTTTATTCCTCATGTCTCCTCACTGAATGTTATTAATTATATTATTGCATTTAATTTTTTTCTGTAGGATACCTTTATATATAAACACACATTTGAAGCATTCATGAATAAAATGTATAGTTAATGAAAGTGAATATCCATGTACCCATGAGGAAGGGTAAATAGAACAGTGCTACACCCCACCCAACAATTCCCTACCTCTTCCATGAGAGTTACCATACCCCCTGACTTTGATGTAATAATTTCTTTGCTTTTCTTTAAGACTATAATTTATTTCACTAATTTTATATTTTATATAAACAGATTCATGCATTATGATTTTATATTTGGGTTCTTTAACCAATAGTATATTTATATCCGTGCTGCTATGTGTTCATTTTCATCACCTATATTTTTCTGTAATGTATACACACACACACACAAAGTTCATCCATTCTGATGTCAATGGCATTAGGTAACAATGATTGGGTAAATTTATATTTATTGCCCATTGATTATATTCTTTTATGTTGTATCTGTTCAGATTTCTTGCACATTTTAGAACTTTTTTATTAATATCAAAAAATAGTTGATTGGCTGCACTGGGTGTTAGTTGCAGCATGTGTGATCTAGTTCCCTACCCAGGGATGGAACCCAGGCCCCCTGCACTGGCTGCATGGAGTCTTAGCCACTGGACCACCAGAGAAGTCTCTTTAGAACTTTATTGACAATCATTTCCAACATTGACTTTAAGGAGTGGCTCAGCTGGCAAAAAAAAAAAAAAAATCTGCCTGCAATGTGGGAGACCTGGGTTCATTCCCTGGGTTGGGAAGATCCCCTGGAGAAGGGAAAGGCTACCCACTCCAGTATTCTGGCCTGGAGAATTCCATGGACTCTGTAGTCCATGGGTTCACAAAGAGTCGGACATGACTGAGGACTTTCACTCATCTGCATAAAGGCCTTTGTCAATTATATGTGTTTAAAATATCTTCATCTACTCTGTGGACTTTTTCATCTTTCCTAATGGTATTTTCCTTATATGTCTTTTGTATTTAAGTCTACAGTCTACCTGGATTTTACTTTTGCTTGTGTATATGGTGTGAGGTAAAAGTCAAGTTTTATTGTTTAGTTCAAATCGTTATGTGGTTTCCTCAGTTGAAACAGTCTTTTTCTCCCCTATTTTGAAGTTCCACCTTTACTGTAAACTAAGTATTCAAAACTATTGTGGGGGGGGATGATTGGGGGAGACTGGATTCATGTATATGTATGGCTGAGTCCCTTCACTGTTCACTTGTAACTACCACAGCATTGTTAACTGGCTGTTGTTGTTCAGTCACTAAGCTGTGTCTGAATCTTTGAAACCCCATGGACTGCAGCATGTCAGGCTTCCCTGTCCTTCACTATATCCCAGAATTTGTTCAAACTCATATCCATTGAGTCAGTGATGCCATCCAATCATCTTGTCCTCTGTCATCCCCTTCTCCTCCTGCGTTCAATCTTTCCCAGCTTCAGGGTCTTTTCCAGTGAGTTGGCTCTTCACATCAGTTGGCCAAAAAGTATTGTAGCTTCAGTGTAAGTCCTTCCAATGACTATTGTGGGTTGATTTCCTTATGGATTGACTGGTTTGATGTCCTTGCTGTCCTAGGGACTCTCAAGATTCTTGAGCACCACAGTTTGAAAACATCAGTTCTTCAGCACTCAGCCTTTCTCATAGTCCAGCTCTCACATCTGTACATGACTACCAGGAAAACTATAGGTTTTACTATACAGACCTTTGTCAGCAAAGTGATGTCTGCTTTGTAATATGCTGTCTATGTTTGTCATAGCTTTCTTCCAAGGAGCCAGTGTCTTTTAATTTCATGGCTGCAGTCATCATCCACAGTGATTTTGGAGCCCAAGAAAATAGAATCTATCACTGTTTCCCATTTTTTCCCCATCCATTTGCATGAAGTGATAGGATGGGATGCCATGATTTCCTTTTTCTGAATGTTGAGTTTCAGCTAGCTTTTTCACTCTCCTCTTTCACTTTCATCAAGAGGCTCTTCAGTTCCTCTTCGCTTTCTGCCGTAGCATGGTATCATCTGCATATCTGAGTTTATTGATACTTCTCCCAGCAATCTTCATTCCAACTTGTGATTCATCCAGCCTGGTATTTCTCATAATGTACTCTATATGTAAGTTAAATATTGCAAGGTGACAATATACAGCCTTGTCATACTCTTTTCTGAATTTTGAAACAGTCTCTTGTTCCATGTCTGGTTCTAACTGTTGCTTCTTGACCTGCATATAGGTTTTTCAGGACACAGGTAAGGTAGTCTGGTATCCCATCTCTCTCAGAATTGTCCAGTTTGTTTTGATTCTTTAGCATAGTCAATGAATCAGAAAGTAGATGTTTTTCTCAAATTCCCTTGCTTTTTATATGATCCAACGGGTGTTGCCAATTTGATCTCTGGTTCCTCTGCCTTTTCTAAATCCAGCTTGTACATCTGGAAGTTCTCAGTTCATGTACTGTTATAGTCTCTTTTGAAGTATTTTGAGAAGTACCTTACCAGTGTGTGAAATGAACACAATTGTGCAGTAGTTTGAACATTCTTTGACACTGCCTTTCTTTGGGACTGGAATGAAAACTGACCTTTTCCAGTCCTGTGGCCACTGCTGAGTTTTCAATTTGCTGCCATACTGAGTGCAGCACTTTCACAGCATCATTTTTTAAGATTTGAAATAGCTCATTTGGAATTCCATCACCTCCACTAACTTATTAATGCTTCCTTGGGCCCACTTGACATCACACTCCAGGATAATTGGCTATACCCAGTATAAAATAAAAGATTAAAGATGTGTTGTTTTTTTTTTTAAGAGCATATGGGTCTTTTTCTGAACTCTATTCATTTCATATAAGTCCACTTATCTTTTCTTTAATGCCATCAATCACTATCATTTTATAAATGTTTCGATGTCTTACTACACCGAGTTATTCCTCCTTGCTCATTAAGATCTTCTTAGTTACATGTGGACATTCACTTTCTGTATACATTTTAGAATCAGCTTGTGAAGTCCAACAGATTTAAAATTTATAGATTTATGTTAAATCTATAGATCATCTTGGTAAAACTTGATATCCTCACATAATTGAGTGTTTTAATCCATAAATGTAGTATACCTCTTTATGATAGTTAATTTTTATCTCAACTTGGCTGGGCAAAGTGATGCCCAGATAGTTTGGTAAAAACCTTATTTCTAGTGTGTCTGTCAGGGTGTTCAGGATATGATTAAGTAAAGTCTGAGTAAAGAGGTCCTCCCCACCAATGTGGGCAGGTACATCCAAGCTATTGGGGCCCAGATAGAACAGAAGGGCAGAGAAAGGGCGAATTTCTCTCTTCTGGGGCTGGGACTTCCATTTGCTTCTGCCCTCCAACCTTGGAGTTCCTGGTTTCAGACTTTCAGACTCCAGGAATCATACCAGTCTGGTCCCTAACTCTAACGCTCAACCCTGCTGTCAGCCTTTTGAACTTGGACTAAATTATACCACTCATTTTTCTGATTCTCCATCTGTAAACAGCCCATTGTGGAATGTTTTTGCTTCCATAACCACATGAGTCAGCTCTATAACAAATCTCCTTTCATACACACACACACACACACACACACACAAATATTCTATTGGTTCTTTTTCTCTGGGGCTTCCCTGGTGGCTCAGATGGTAAAGTGTCTGCCTGAGGAGCTTAATACTACATCCTTCATTTATTTCATCTTCATTAATTGCCTCATAACAATAGTTTTAGTAATATCTGTATAGAGGTTTGGACATATTAGTTAGATTTACACCCTGATGCTGGGAAAGATAGAAGGCAAAAGAAGAGGGCAGCAGAAAATGAGATGGTTGAGCAACATCACTGACTCAATGGACATGAATTTGAGCAAACTGCCGGAGATACTGGAGGACAGAGGAGCTTGGTGTACTGCAGTCGATGGGGTCACAAAGAGTTGGACACAACTTAGTGACTAAACACCACCACCACCACTTAGGTTTATGATATACTTGCTATTCTTTAGGTGGTACTTTAAAATATTAATTTTCAGAAATTATAAAGGTGTTCATACTCTTTGCTAGGACTCCAATGAAGTATAGACTGAATAAAGGGGAGAGAGGTAGTGCAAAAATGCTACAGCAGTGAATTTGTAGGGCAGTAAGACTGTTCTGTATGATACAGGGATGGTAGATACATGTTATCAGACATTTGTCCAAACCCATAGAAAGTATTACAGAAACAATGAACCTTAGTGTACACTATGGACTTTAGTTAATAATAATTTATCAATATTGGCTCATCAGTTGTAACATGTAACACCTGAATGCATGTTAATAGTAGGAAGAAGGGTGGGAGGGGGAAGAAGGGGCATATAGTAACTCTACTTCTCATTTTTCTATAAACCTAAAACTGCTCTTAAAAAAACCTATTAATATATTTTTCATGTAATTATTGATATATTTGTATATATATCTACCATTTTATATTATGATTCATATTTGTCCTTCCTGCTCTTAATTTTCTTTTCCACTGACTTTGTTATTTCTTTTAAATAGATCAGGTATTTTAAAACACCATTTTTATTTTTTTTCCTTGTCAGTCCATTTGGAAGTTATATATCTACATATATATTTACAAAGCTTTTTCATTGATTACCATGGATTTTACAACATCTTGATGTATCTTTATCAATTTTTAATGTTTGTTGATACTGTATCTACATCAGGACCTTGAAAGAGGAGGAGGGTGGAGGGTGTTAGAAATGCTAGAATATTTTAAAAATTTACCCTTTCCCAATTTATTTATTATTCAATATGCCATGAGGAATTTTTAGTATCGGCTAAAGAACTTAGCATCCATTGACGTATATCTGTATATTTAAATTTTGTTCCTGTTTATCCCCACCTTCAGCTTCAACTTTATAACTGGAATCATTTCCCTTCTACCTTTTCATATATGTCTATATTTATGTGTATACATACTATACATTTACTTTATATACATATAATGTATATATATGTGTGTATATATATGTGCTGTGTGCTTACTGTTGTTGAAGTCAATCAGTTTTGTTTGTACAAAAAAATGTTTTAATTTCATCTTTATTCTTTGAAGGATAATTTTGCTGAGTAAAGTACTACAGGTTGGCTGGTTTCCATTTTTTTTAGACTTAGTTTAATTGTTGGTTCTTTGAAGGTTTCTGTGTTTTTGTCTTTGGTTATTTTAAATGTATTCTGTTTGCCTTTATTTTTTCTTTTCAATTTTGGCTTTCTACGATGTATTTAAGTGCATTCTTATTTAAATTATTTGCTTTGGGCTCCTTGGGTTATTTGCATATGTAGATGATGTCTTTCTTGACTTTTGGAAAACCTTAGGACATGATCTCTTTCAAATAACGCTTATATACTATTATCATTACCTTCTCAGCCTTCTAGCATTTTAATTAAACACATGTTAACGTTCATGCAAAGATGGGCTCAATAAAGGACAGAAACAGTATGGACCTAAGAGAAAGCAGAAGATATTAAGAAGAGGTGGCAACAATACACAGAAGAATTGTACAAAAAAGATCTTCACACCCAGATAATCACGTTGGTGTGATCACTGACCTAGAGCCAGACATCTGGAATGTGAAGTCCAGTGGGCCTTAGAAAGCATCACTACGAACAAAGCTAGTGGAGGTGATGAATTCCAGTTGAGCTATTTCAGAATCCTGAAAGATGATGCTGTGAAAGTGTGCAATCAAATACGCCAGCAAATTTGGAAATCCAGCAGTGGCCACAGGACTGGAAAGTCAGTTTTCATTCCAATCCCAAGAAAGGCAATGCCAAAGAATGCTAAAACTACCACACAATTGCACTCATTTCACATGCTAGTAAAGTAATGCTCCAAAATTCTCCAAGCCAGGCTTCAGCAATACACGAACCATGACTTCCTGATGTTGCAAGCTGGTTTTAGAAAGGCAGAGGAACCAGAATCAAATTGCCAATATCTGCTGGATCATCGAAAAAGTGAGAGAATTCCAGAAAAACATCTATCTCTGCTTTATTGAACTATGACAAAGCCTTTGACTGTGTGGGATCACAAGCAACAGTTAGAACTGGACATGGAAAACAGACTGGTTCCAAATAGGAAAAGGACTACATCAAGGCTGTATATTGTCAACCCTGCTTATTTAACTTATATGGCAGAGTACATCATGAGAAATGCTGGACTGGAAGAAACAAGCTGGAATCAAGATTGCTGGAGAAATATCAATAACCTCAGATATGCAAATGACACCACCCTTATGGCAGAAAGTGAAGAGGAACTCAAAAGCCTCTTGATGAAAGTGAAAGTGGAGAGTGAAAAAGTTGGCTTAAAGCTCAACATTCAGAAAACGAAGATCATGGCATCTGGTCCCGTCACTTCATGGGAAATAGATGGGGAAACAGTGGAAACAGTGTCAGACTTTATTTTTGGGGGCTCCAAAATCACTGCAGATGGTGACTGCAGCCATGAAATTAAAAGACGCTTACTCCTTGGAAGGAAAGTTATGACAAACTAGATAGCATATTCAAAAGCAGTGACATTACTTTGCCAACAAAGGTCCATCTAGTCAAGGCTATGGTTTTTCCTGTGGTCATGTATGGATGTGAGGGTTGGACTGTGAAGAAGGCTGAGCGCTGAAGAATTAATGCTTTTGAACTGTGGTGTTGGAGAAGACTCTTGAGAGTCCCTTGGACTGCAAGGAGATCCAACCAGTCCATTCTGAAGGAGATCAGCCCTGGGATTTCTTTGGAAGGAATGATTCTGAAGCTGAAACTCCAATTTTGGCACACTCATGCAAAGAGCTAACTCATTGGAAAAGACTCTGATGCTGAGAGGAATAGGGGGCAGGAGGAGAAGGGGACGCCAGAGGATGAGATGGCTGGATGGCATCACTGAACTCGATGGACCTTGAGTCTGAGTGACTCCAGGAGTTTGTGATGGACAGGGAGGCCTGGCTTGCTGTGATTCATGGGGTCGCAAAGAGTCGACACGACTGAGCGACTGAACTGAACTGACTAACATACTTTAACATTAAAAATTCCTGTTACAACAAAAATGTTTTATTTTAAAATCAGTAAGAAATGCATAAGAAAATACTGAATTATACTTCTAATCTCATATGACCTTTAGAATGATTCTGTTAAGAACCAAATAAATATCATTAGAATGTTGTTTGGATTTCAGTTAAAAGTTGATTGTTTGGGAAATAATTTCAATCTTAGCAAGTTAGAAGATTCTTGCGAAGACTTCTCCAAGGAAGCCTGGCATGTTGCAGTCCATAGGGTTGCAAAGAGTCAGACACAGATGAGCAACTGAACTGAACTAGCAAAGTTAAGATTTCCTCCCTGTGGCATGCCATTCTAATTTAGAAATACTTGTGCCATTTTATTTGCTTTCAAATTTTTACTGGTAATAGATGGCTTAAATAAATATTGAATTTATTTTTGTATAATGAAATAATAGTTTTGTTATAAAGAATTATTCATTTGATTCATTGTCTTCCTTTCTCAAATTACAATTCTTATTTCTAGCATTGTTTTGATATTTGGCAAACTAATACAATTATGTAAAGTTTAAAATAAAATAAAATTAGAAAAAAAATAAAAGAAACAAAACAAAAAAAAATAGAAGAAAAATAATAAATAAATAAATAACAAAAAATAAATAAATAAATAAATCCACAGAATAGTATTAAGTAGTAGGTGTGAGAGTTGGCCTTTTTTTTCCTCCTTTTTCAGTTCAGTTCAGTTCAGTTGCTCAGTCGTGTCCGACTCTTTGCAACCCCATGAATCACAGCACGCCAGGTCTCCCTGTCCATCACCAACTCCCGGTGTTCACTCAGACTCACATCCATCGAGTCGGTGATGCCATCCAGCCATCTCATCCTCTGTCGTCCCCTTCTCCTCCTGCCCCCAATCCCGCCCACTCAGACTCACATCCATCGAGTCGGTGATGCCATCCAGCCATCTCATCCTCTGTCGTCCCCTTCTCCTCCTGCCCCCAATCCCGCCCAGTGTCAGAGTCTTTTCCAATGAGTCAACTCTTCCCATGAGGTGGCCAAAGTACTGGAGTTTCAGCTTTAGCATCATTCCTTCCAAAGAAATCCCAGGGCTGATCTCCTTCAGAATGGACTGGTTGGATCTCCTTGCAGTCCAAGGGACTCTCAAGTGTCTTCTCCAACACCACAGTTCAAAAGCATCAATTCTTCGGCGCTCAGCCTTCTTCACAGTCCAACTTTCACATCCATACATGACCACAGGAAAAACCATAGCCTTGACTAGACAGACCTTTGTTGGCAAATTAATGTCTCTGCTTTTGAATTTAGATAAGCTCATTTAGATGTAATTCACATATCGTAATGTTCACCCATTGAAAATCCAATTCAGTGATGTTTAGTATGTCACAGAGGTGTGCAATCATGATAACAACTTTAGGAGATTCATCACTTCTCCAACCCCAAAACTCATATCCATTAGCAATCACCACTATTAACATTCTACCCTCTCTCCAGGCCCTGGCAATCCTTAAGCTACTTTCCCCTTCTATATAGACTTGTCTAAGCTGGACTTTCCATGCAAATAAGTCATATGTCTCCTTTTACTGAATTTTTTCACTTCCTGTAATTTTTTCAAGAATCATCAGTGCTAGAGAATGTATAGTATTTCCTTCCTTACTTTTAAGGCCAGATAATATTCCATTACATGACTGTAACATTTTATATGTCCATTCACCAGCTGATGGACATTTGTGTTGTTTCCTTTTTTGACTGTTATGAAGAATGCTGCTAAGAATATTTGTGGACACTTTTACATAAACACATATTTTAATTTCTCTTGGGTATTTATCTAGAAGTGGAATGTATTGGTCACATAGTAGCTTTGTTTAACAGTTGCTGCTGCTGCTGCTAAGTCGCTTCAGTCATGTCCGACTCTGTGCAATCCCAGAGACGGCAGCCCACCAGGCTCCCCCGTCCCTGGGATTCTCCAGACAAGAACACTGGAATGGGTTGCCATTTCCTTTTCCAATGCATGAAAGTGAAAAGTGAAAGTGAAGTCACTCAGTCATGTCCAACTCTTAGCAACCCCATGGACTGTAGCCTACCAGGCTCCTCCATCCATGGGATTTTCCAGGCAAGAGTACTGGAGTGGGTTGCCATTGCCTTCTCCGTTTAACAGTTGAGGAACTACCAATTTTTTTTCTAAAGAAGGTGGCTACTTTACAAAACCACCAGAAATGTATTACGGTTCCAATTTCTCCAGGACTAACACTTGTTATTGCCTTTTTAATTATAACCATGCTAGTTAGTGTGAAGTGGTATTATATTGATTTTCGTATCTCTAATAGCTAAAGATTTTGTGTATCTTTTCCTGAGCTTACTACCATTAGTGTATCTGTTTGAAGCAATGTTTGAAGTTACTTCCACTTTATAATTAGAATATTTGTGTTTTTGTTGTTACATTTTAAGAGTTCTTTATATTTTCTGAATGTCTATCAGAGAATCTGATTTGGAAATATTTTCTCCCATTCTGTGAGTTGTCTACTCATTTTTCTTTGTGGTATACTTTGAAGCACAAAGGATTTTAGATACTGATTTTTATTTTAATGAAGTTAAGTTTATTTAGTGTTTCTTCTGTTGCTTGTACTTTTGGTGTTATATCCAAGAAAGTGATGCCTAACTTAAGGATATGAAGATTTACTCCTACATTTTATTCAAAGGGTTTTATAGTTTTAGCTCTTATATTTAGGCCTTTGTTCCACTTCTTCAGAAACTTCAAGCCATTTCTATCCTGGGTATCTGTTATTCATTCCCAATGTATTTCATCTTTTAACTCAGTTTTCAGGTAGAAACTATATTTAAAGAGGTACTCCTCCTGCCCACTGGAGTTGTATTTGGACTGCTGTGTATTTCTTCTTCCAAATTCTGATGATCCAAAGCAGCAATGGAATCTCAAAGGGAGTTGCCTATCTTCTGTCTCATGGCCAACCCTGATTCCATTCTTCAACTCTCTAAGTTAGGTAGTAGTAGAACTTTCTCCACCTACTTCCTGTGACACATGCCACCTTCTGAGGAAGAAAGTTTTATTTCTTTAGTTATTCTTATATCTGCAAGTCCCTTAGCAGAAATTGCTTGTAAACCACACATTTCCTTTCTCAGGTTCACAGATATGTTTTCCCACTTTTAATACTTCTTTGCTCAAGCACAATGCTTGGCCTGTGGTAGGAACTCAGTAAATATTTAAGTGAATTGATGAATTTCATCAAACTATTTGAGATATCAACAGACAATATGGGGTGATGAGTGGACAGAAGAGGAGTTAAACACTCTGCTTAAGTCACCACCTTTCTTTGGAATCAGGATACAGTTTCCATCACCAGGCTTCCCAGATAGCTCAGATAGTAAAGAATCAGCCTGCAATGCAGGAGATCAGGATTCGATTCCTGGGTCAGGAATATCCCCTGGAGAAGGGAATGGCTACCCACTGCAGTATTCTTGCCTGGAAAATTCCATGGACAGAGGAGCCTGGTGGGCTTCAGTCCATGGGGTTTCAAAGAGTCAGAAATGACTGAGCAACTAACACTTTCACTTTCCATCAAGCAAAATTCTGTTTTACACCTTTCTCTTCCAGCCTCAGGACCACTATCCATCTCCAAGCAGTTCATCATCTCACTTGTGGACTCATGTGAATTGTATTGTTTTAACTCCAATCTCTTAACTCCTCATTCTACATACAACTGTCCAGTCACCTTTCCTGAAGAAATATGTTGTAATATTGCTTGTTTGCTCATAATGTCATGATTAACTACCTCTTGTCTATAAAACAAATGACATTCTTTAGCATAGAAAATTTTTAAATAAATTAAAATTAGATGTTTTTCTCCCTTTATTCTTTGTTTTGTTTTTATTCCAACAGATATTAAATTCTGCCTTTTTGCCCCAGGAGAGGAATATGGTTGAGCATAAAATAGAAGTAACTGTCAAGAAAATTTCCTTTTTGGCTTTTGTTTCCCCAAAGGTTAATCTTATTGAGGAGAATATGCCATGAGTCTAATAGGAAGAGCAGAGAAAAAGAGTGCTTCTGGGGAAGCTGTTTCCCTCTGACTAAAGAGAAATTCCCCTGAAATGAAAAAGAGAAATAGATCTTTGGGTCCCATGAATGATGAGCATCAGACTATGTTTTGTAATGGTGCCTTGGGGAGAAGGCAAGGTTTTAAACAGAAATGGCTCTAGACTTCATGTTAGTTATTGATCCTCTGCCCCAACCATGACTTGAAAGCAGCAGAGTCAGTGGACTCAAAAGGAACACATGCACTAGAACAGTGTGCTTCCTGATCAATGGCTGATGACCAAAGGCTTCGTCCCAAGATTGTGTGGCCCCAGAATTTCGACTGTAGTTTGATACTGCCCTAGGGTGGGATACTCAAAAATAACTTCAGTTGAAATTCTCACTTATACAGCAGGTCAAAGGCTTGACATCAAAATTAACTTTAAAAATTAAGGAAGTAGTGCCTGTCTTGTAGACCAGGGTTTATGTACTTTAAATTGTATCCATTACATTGGACTTTTAGTTCTACATATTCAATGTAGTCTATAGTAAAGTCACCACCTGTCTAAAAAGCCTTTTCTTCATATTGCAAGACCCAGTTCAAATGGCTATACCTTTGAGTTCCCAAATAGAATTAATTACAACCATATCTTTTTTCTCATAGTGAGTTACATGTGTATATCTTCCATGAAAGCTCTATTATGATAATTATATACTGTTCTTCTTGATTATAGATGAGTGTTAAGAGTGCGTTCTATGTCATATTCAGTTCTGTGTCTCTATGACCTACCCCTGTAACTGGAGCATACTTTGTGCTCTGTAAATATTTGTAAAGTTATATTATTATCTTCACTATTATTTCATTTTTTACTTATAAAAATTTAGATTCATTGATTAATTGTGCAAAAAATATGGGTTACATGCTACTTTACATAATAGAAATGTTCTACCAGAAAACATTTTTAAGACTTTGTAATGCTTTCAACTGAAATATCAATGATAATTTGTGGAGAATGCCAAAGGCTTCAGATAAGAAATAAAATTTCAGTGACATAATTTCCAGGGGATAATATTTATATTGTGTTAAGAAAGCTACTATGGTCTAGGCAGTAATAAAGAAAAACAGTAAGACCCAACTCTCCATCCAGATGTAGAAAGCATAACGGGGACAAATTTGAGCATAACTTAATTAATGCATGATATAAAATTTATTTTGGTATATATAACCAGTGGGACTAGATAGTTGAAAAGAGAAATTAGATATATCCTTGGGACTAGAATGGATTCAGGACAGTAGATTCTAAATTAATTGCTAGAAGAAAAGATCAAGTAAATTAGCAGGTCAGGAGACAATGTTATTGGCAAAATTTTAGCACTGTTGTGAGCTAAAAAATTTCAATATCTTAAAAAGTCTGGTTTTCCAGAAAGATGTTGGCAGCAAATAAAGTCAGGAAGCAGGACTCTTGGTAGAAATCACGTTCTTGGGAAGGATGAATAATATGTAGGTTCTGTCCAAAGCACTCTTGTCTTCCTGCTACACTCAGTCTATTCTTTATCCAAAGTTGTATGCACTTTCTAAGTGTAACTCCAGTCCTGTTATCCTAGACCTCTTTGCTAAAATCCTTTAATGGCTTCCTGTGGTTCAAAAGATAAAGTCTAAGCTTCTTAACATGGCCCACATGCTCTTCACGAAGTGGCCCCTGCTTATCACGCTTTCCATCATCATTGCTGTTTCCTGACTCATACTTTATACTCTATAATATAGAGCTAGTGTAAGCTCTTTGATACTAAAATACTCTGGGTTCAAGTGATGGAAATGGAATTCAAACTGGCTTAAGTAAAAGAAGAATTTCCTGACTCAAAAATTCAGAGAGGAGATCAGACATCCAATCCTTGGAGAGGGCCAGAATGCCTGTTATAGGCCTGACCAACGCTAGGTAACTTAAGACATGAACACCACCAGAGCTCTGATTCACCTCTCTTAACTTTGTCTGTTGCTTAGATTCATCCTATCAATATAATAATAATAAAGGTGTAGGGGACTGAATAGTGTCTCCTTTCCCCCTTAAATTCATGTCTACCCAGAAGCTCAGAATGTGACCTTATTTGAAGTAGTGTCTGTCTTGATATGATTAATTAAGATGAAATCATATTGGATGAGGGTGGGCCCTAACTCCAGTACCTTTTGTCCTTCTAAGAAGAGGAGAGGATGCACAGATGTATTCATTACACAAGGGCCATGTGAAGATAGAGGCAGAGATTGAAGTGATGCTGCCACAAACCAAGAACATCAAGGTTTGCTGGAAACCATCAGAATCTAAAAGAGACAAGAGTCCTTCCTACAGCCTGCAGAGGGGGAATAACCCTGATGACATCTTGATTTTGGACGTCTGGCCTCCAGAGCTATGAAACAAAGCATTTCTGTGATTTCAAGCCACTGGTTTGTGTAATTAGTTTTCCCAAGGACGCAATACAATAATTAACCTACTTAATGCTGCAACATTACCACATGCCCTTGCCTTTGCTTTTTCTGTAATGAATTATAGTTAATTGTATCTATTATTTGTTGTTTCCCTGGACCCCACCCCACCTACCCACAAACATGAAAACAAGGATCTTTAATTTCTTCACTGCTCTGCCCTCCAGCACCTGGACAAATGTCTGGACTTGAGTAGTAATATTCCATTGTGTATATGTACCATGGCTTTCTTATCCATTTGTCTGCTGATGGACATCTAGGTTGCTTCCATGTCCTGGCTATTATAAACAGTGCTACAATAAACATTGGGGTACACATGTCTCTTTCAATTCTGGATTCCTCAGTGTGTATGCCAAGCAGTGAGATTTCTGGTCGTATGGCAGTTTCTATTTCCAGTTTTTTAAGGAATCTTCACACTGTTCTCCATAGTGGCTGTACTAGTTTGCCATCCCCACCAACAGTGTAAGAGCGTTCCTTGTTCTCCCACACTCTCTCCAGAATTTATTGTCTGTAGACTTTTGGATAGGCAGCCATTCTGAGCAGCATGAGATGGTACCTCATTGTGGTTTTAATATTATTTTCTCTGATAATAAGTTATGTTGAGCCCTCTTCATGTGTTTGTTAGCCCATCTGTATGTCTTCTTTGGAGAAATGTCTGATTTAGTTCTTTGGCCCATTTTTGATTGGGTCGTTTATTCTTCTGGAATTGAGCTGCAGGAGTTGCTTGTATATTTTTGAGATAATTCTTTGTCCGTTGCTTCATTTGCTGTTGTTTTCTCCCATTCTGAAGGCTGTCTTTTCACCTTGCTTATAGTTTCCTTCGTGTGCAAAAGATTTTAAGTTAAATTATGTCCCATTTGTTTTATTTTTTGCTTTTATTTCCCATATTCTGGGAGGTGGGTCATAGAGGATCTTGCTGTGATTTATGTCGGAGAGTGTTTTGCCTATGTTTTCCTCTAGGAGTTTAATAGTGGTCTGGTCTTACGTTTAGATCTTTAACCCCTTTTGAGTTTATTTTGTGTATGGTGTTAGAAAGTGTTCTAGTTTCATTTTTTTACAAGGTGGTTGACCAGTTTTTACCCAGCACCACTTGTTAAAGAGATTGTCTTTTCTCCATTGTATATTCTTGCCTCCTTTGTCAAAGATAAGGTGTTCATAAGGTGGCATGGATTTATCTCTGGGCTTTCTATTTTGTTCCATTGGATCTATATTCTGTCTTTGTGCCAGTACCATACTCGTCTTGATGACTTTAGCTTTGTAGTATAGCCTGAAGTCAGGCGGTTGATTCCTCCAGTTCCATTCTTCTTTTCAAAATTGTTTGGCTGATCGAGTTTTTTTTTTGTATTTCCATGCAAATTGTGAATATTTCTTCTAGTTCTGTGAAAAATAACCATTGGTAACTTGATAGGATTGCATTTAATCTATAGGTTGCTTTGGGTAGTATACTGATTTCACTATATTGATTCTGCCAATCAATGAACATGGTATATTTCTCCATCTATGTGTCCTCTTTGATTTCTTTCATCATGTTTTATAGTTTTCTATTATATTAGGTCTTTTGTTCCTTTAGTTAGATATATTCTTAAGTATTTTATTGTTTCTTTGCAATGGTGATTGGATTGTTTCCTTAATTTCTCTTTCTGTTTCTCATTGTTAGTGTATAGGATGCAAGGATTTCTGTGTATTAATTTTGTATCCTGCAACTTTACTATATTCATTGATTAGCTCTAGTATTTCTGGTGGAGTCTTCAGGGCTTTCTATGTAGAGGACCATGTCATCTGGAAACAGTGAGTGTTTCCTTCTTCTTTTCCAATCTGGATTCCTTTTATTTCTTTCCTGCTCTGATTGCTGTGGCCAAAACTTCCAAACTATGTTGAATACTAGTGGTGAGAGTGGGCACCCTTGTCTTGTTCAGACTTTAGGGGAAATGCTTTCAAATTTTCACCATTGAGGATATGTTTGCTGTGGGTTTGTCATGTATGGCTTTTATTATGTTGAGGTATGTTCCTTCTATTATTGCTTTCTGGAGGGTTTTTATCATAAATGGATGTTGAATTTTGTCAAAGGCTTTCTCTGTATCTATTGAGATAATCATATGGTTTTATCTTTCAATTTGTTAATGTGGTGTGAGTTATGTTGATTGATTTGCAGATATTAAAGAATCCTTGCATTCCTGGGATACAAACCCACATGGTCATGATGTATGATCTTTTAAATTGTTGTTGGATTCTGTTTGCTAGAATTTTCTTAAGGATTTTTCATCTATGTTCATCAGTGATATTGGCCTGTAGTTTTTTGTTTGTTGTTTGTTTGTTTTTGTGGCATCTTTGTCTGGTTTTTGTACTAGAGTGATGGTGGCCGACTTTGGAAGTTTACCTTCCTCTACAATTTTCTGGAAGATTTTGAGTAGGATAGGTGTTAACTCTTCTCTAAATTTTTGGTAGAATTCAGCTGTGAAGCCATCTGGTCCTGGATTTTTGTTTTCTGGAAGATTTATGATTACAGTTTCAATTTCTGTGCTTGTGATGGGTCTGTTAAAATTTTCTGTTTCTTCCTGGTTCAGTTTTGGAAAGTTATACTTTTCTAGGAATTTGTCCATTTCTTCCAAGTTGTCCATTTTATTGGCATATAGTTGCTGATAGTATTCTCTTATGATATTTTGTATTTCTGTGTTGTCTGTTGTGATTTCTCCATTTTCATTTCTAATTTTGTTGATTTGATTTTTCTCCCTTTGTTTCTTGATGAGTCTGGCTAATGGTTTGTCAATTTTATTTATCTCCTCAAAGAACCAGCTTTTAGCTTTGTTGATTTTTGCTATGGTCTCTTTTATTTCTATTGCATTTATTTCTGCCCTAATTTTTAAGATTTATTTCCTTCTACTAACCCTGGGGTTCTTCATTTCTTCCTTTGCTGGTTGCTTCGGTGTAGAGTTATGTATTTAGTTGACTTTTTTCTTGTTTCTTCAGGTAAGCTTATATTGCTATGAACTTTAGCACTGCTTTTACAGTGTCCCATAGGTTTTGAGTTGCTGTGAGTTCATTTTCATTTGTTTCTATATTTTTTTAAATTCTTTTTAGATTTCTTCTGTGATTTGTTTTTTATTCAGCAGCGTGTTATTCAGCCTCCATATGCTGGAATTTTTAGTAGGTTTTCTCCTGTAATTGACATCTAATCTTACTGCGTTGTGGTCAGAAAAGACGTTTGGAATGATTTCAACTTTTTTGAATTTACCAAGGCTAGCTTTATGGCCCAGGATGTGATCAGTCCTGGAGAAGGTTCCGTGTACACTTGAGAAATGGTGAAATTTAATGTTTTAGGGTGAAATGTCCTATAGATATCAGTTAGGTCTAACAGGTCCATTGTAATATTTAAAGTTTGTGTATCCTTGTTAATTTTCTGTTTAGTTGATCTATCCATAGGTGTGATTGGGGAATTAAAGTCTCACACTCAGTCAGTTCAGTCAGTTCAGTCGCTCAGTCCAATTCTTTGCGACCCCATGAAGGGCAGCACGCCAGGTCTCCCTGTCCGTCACCAACTCCCAGAGTTCACTCAGACTCACGTCCATCGAGTCAGTGATGCCATCCAGCCATCTCATCCTTGGTCGTCCCCTTCTCCTCCTGCCCCCAATCCCTCCCAGCATCAGAGTCCTTCCCAACGAGTCAACACTTCACATGAGGTGGCCAAAGTACTGGGGTTTCAGCTTTAGCATCAATTCTTCCAAAGAAATCCCAGGGCTGGTCTCCTTCAGAATGGACTGCCTGGATCTCCTTGCAGTCCAAGGGACACTCAAGAGTCTTCTCCAACACCAGAGTTCAAAAGCATCAATTCTTCAACACTGAGCTTTCTTCACAGTCCAACTCTCACATCCATACATGACCACAGGAAAAACCATAGCCTTGACTAGATGGACCTTTGTTGGCAAAGTAATGTCTCTGCTTTTCAATATGCTATCTAGGCTGGTCATAACTTTTCTTCCAAGGAGTAAGTGTCTTTTAATTTCATGGCTGCAATCACCATCTGCAGTGATTTTGGAGCCCAAAAAAATAAAGTCTGACACTGTTTCCACTGTTTCTCCATCTATTCCCAATGAAGTGATGGGACCAGATGCCATGATCTTTGTTTTCTGAATGTTGAGCTTTAAGCCAACTTTATCACTCTCCTCTTTCACCTTCATCAAGAGGCTTTTTAGTTCCTCTTCACTTTCTGCCATAAGGGTGGTGTCATCTGCATATCTGAGGTTATTGATATTTCTTGTGCCAATCTTCATTCCAGCTTGTGCTTCTTCCAGCCCAGCGTTTCTCATGATGTACTCTGCATATAAGTTAAATAAGCAGGGTGACAGTATATAGCCTTGACATACTCCTTTTCCTATTTGGAACCAGTCTGTTGTTCCATGTCCAGTTCTAACTATTGCTTCCTGACCTGCATACAGATTTCTCAAGAGGCAGATCAGGTGGTCTGGTATTCCCAACTCTTTCAGAATTTTCCACAGTTGATTGTGGTCCACACAGTCAAAGCCTTTGTCATAGTCAATAAAGCAGAAATAGATGTTTTTCTGGAACTCTCTTGCTTTTTCCATGAACCAGCGGATGTTGGCAATTTGATCTCTGGTTCCTCTGCCTTTTCTAAAACCAGCTTGAACATCAGGAAGTTCACGGTTCATGTATTGCTGAAGCCTGGCTTGGAGAATTTTGAGCATTACTTTACTAGCATGTGAGATGAGTGCAATTGTGTGGTGTTCTGAGGATTCTTTGGCATTGCCTTTCTTTGGGATTGGAATGAAAACGTACCTTTTCCAGTCCTGTGGCCACTGCTGAGTTTTCCAAATTTGCTGGCATAGAGTTCAGCACTTGCACAGCATCATCTTTCAGGATTTGAAATAGCTCAACTGGAATTCCATTACCTCCACTAGCTTTGTTCATAGTGATGCTTTCTAAGGCCCACTTGACTTCACATTCCAGGATGTCTGGCTCTAAAGTCTCCCACTATTATTGTGTTACTGTTAATTTCTGCTTTAATACTTGTTAGCATTTGCCTTACATATTGTGGTGCTCTTATGTTGGGTTGATATATATTTATAATTGTTATATCTTCCTGGATTGACCGTTTGATCATTATGTAGTATCCTTTTTTTCTCTTTTCACAACCTTTATTTTAAAATCCATTTTATCTGATATGAGTATTACTACTCCTGCTTTTTGTTTTTGGTCTCTATTTCTGTGGAATATCTTTTTACAGCCCTTCACTGTCAGTCTGTGTGTATCCCTTGTTTTTAGGTGGGTCACTTGTAGACAACATATATAGGGGTCTTGTTGTTGTATCCATTCAGCCACTCTTTGTCTTTTGGTTGGGGCATTCAACCCATTTACATTTAAGGTGATTATTGATAAGCTCAGCATTCAGAAAACTAAGATCATGGCATCTGGTCCCATCACTTCATGGGAAATAGATGGGGAAACAGTGGAAACAGTGTCTGACTTTATTTTGGTGAGGAGGCTCCAAAATCACTGCAGATGGTGATTGCAGCCATGAAATTAAAAGACACTTACTTCTTGGAAGGAAAGTTATGACCAACCTAGATAGCATATTAAAAAGCAGAGATATTACTTTGCCACCAAAGATCCATTAATCATGGCTATGGTTTTTCCAGTGGTCATGTATGGATGTGAGAATTGGACTGTGAAGAAAGCTGATTGCCGAAGAATTGATGCTTTTGAACTGTGGTGTTGGAGAAGACTCTTGAGAGTGCCTTGGACTGCAAGGAGATCCAACCAGTCCATACTAAAGGAGATCAGACCTGGTTGTTCATTAGAAGGACTGATGCTGAAGCTGAAGCTCCAGTACTTTGGCCACCTCATGTGAAGTGTTGACTCATTGGAAAAAACCCTGATGTTGGGAGGGATTTGGGGCAGGAGGAGAAGGGAATGACAGAGGATTAGATGGCTGGATGGCATCACCGACTCGATGGACATGAGTTTGAGTAAATTTCGGGAGTTGATGATGGACAGGGAGGCCTGGTGTGCTGCAATTCATGGGGTCACAAAGAGTCGGACACGACTGAGCAACTGAACTGAACTGAACTGATTATCCTTTTGCCATTTACTTTTTTGTTTTGGGTTCGAGTTTATACACCCTTTCTTTGTTTCCTGTCTATAGAAGATCCTTTAGTATTTGTTGAAGAGCTGGTTTGGTGGTGCTGAGTTCTCTCAGCTTTTGCTTGTCTGTAAAGCTTTTGATTCCTCCTTCACATTTGAATGTGATCCTTGCTGGGTACAGTAATCTGGGCTGTAGGTTTTTCTTTCTCATCCCTTTAAGTATGTCCTGCCATTCTCTTCTGGCCTGAAGAGTTTCTATTGAAAGATCAGCTGTTATCCTTATGGGAATACCCTTGTGTGTTTTTTGTTGTTTTTCCCTTGATGCTTTTAATAATTTTTCTTTGTGTTTGATCTTCCTTAATTTGATTAATATGTGTCTTGGGGTGTTTCCCCTTGGGTTTATCCTGTTAGGGACTCTCTTGGTTTCTTGGACTTGGGTGGCTACTTCCTTCCCCATTTTAGGGCAGTTTTCAACTATTATCTCCTCAAATATTTGCTCATGGCCTTTCTTTTTGTCTTCTTCTTCTGGGACTCCTATGATTCAAATGTTGGGGCATATAACATTGTCCCAGAGGTCTCTGAGGTTGTCCTCATTTCTTTTAATTCTTTTTTTCTTTTTTCCTCTCTGCTTCATTTATTTCTACCATTCTATTTTCTACCTCACTTATCCTATCTTCTGCCTCCATTATTCTACTGTTGGTTCCCTCCAGAGTGTTTTTGATCTCATTTATTGCATTATTCTTTATTAATTGACTCTTTTTTAATTTCTTCTAGTCCTTGATAAACATTTCTTGCATCTTCTCAATCCTTGTCTCCAGGTTATTTATCTGTAACTCCATTTTGTTTTCAAGATTTTTGTAATAAAAATGATAAATGATATATATTAAATAATTTATATATCTAAATGATATAAATGATATTTATATATAATTTATATATACAAATTATTATATATTAAATGATATAATAATGATACAATCTATCATTATTCTGAATTCTTTTTCGGGTAGACTTCCTATCTCCTCATCTTTTGCTTGGCTTGATGGGCATTTATCATGTTCCTTTATCCGCTGAGTATTTCTTTGCCTTTTCATCCTGTTTAGATTGCTGTGTTTGGGATGGCCTTTCTGTATTCTGTCAGTTTGTGGTTCCTACTCATTGTGGAGGTTCCTTGCTGTGGGTGGGGTTGGACGGGTGGCTTGTCAAGGTTTCCTAGTTAGGAAAGCTTGTGTCGGTTTTCTGGTGGGTGGAGCTGGATTTCTTCTCTCTGGAATGCAATGAAGTGTCCAGTAGTGAATTTTGAGCTATCTATGGGTTTTGTGTGACTTTGGGCAGCCTGTATATTGAAATTCAAGGCTATGTTCCTGTATTGCTGGAGAATTTTCATGGTATGTCTTGCTCTGGAACTTGTTGGCTCTTGGCTGGTGCTTGGTTTCAGTGTAGGTATGGAGGCTTTTTGATGAGCTCTTATCAATTAATGTTACTTGGAGTCAGGAGTTCTCTGATGTTCTCAGGATTTGGACTTAAGCCTCCTGCTTCTGGTTTTCAGTCTTATTCTTACAGTAGCCTCAAGACTTCTCCATCCATACAGCACCAATGATAAAACATCTTGGTTAATGATGAAAAGATTCTCCACAGTGAGGGACATCTCCTTTCAAAGACAATGGGCTGTCTTTCTGGGTGCTGATGTCCTCTTCCAGCATTCAGAAGTTGTTTTGTGGAATTTGTTCAGCGCTCAAATGTTCTTTTGATGAATTTGTGGGGGAGAAAGTGATCTCCCCATCCTATTCTTCCACCATCTTGTTCTCAGTGTTTCTAAATG
Organism: Bos taurus; assembly: GCF_002263795.3. NCBI lineage: Eukaryota > Metazoa > Chordata > Mammalia > Artiodactyla > Bovidae > Bos > Bos taurus. The sequence continues at coordinate 1,406,591 of NW_020192292.1, forward strand.
TAGTATATATACAATGTATAGTAAAATGTCAGGAATTTTCCAATATATTTTAACCAAAAATTGAATAAATGGGAAGATAACTGGCATATAAAACCAAAGCACATGTGATTATCATGCCAAGTCAAAATGGCTTTTGACTTTGGAGTGTATATTTGAGCTATGTTGCATTTTGGGAGTCCACTTGGAAAGACACAGTGAGAGACCTGAGAAACTAATGGGGGTTCACTCCCTGCCTGTGCACAGCTTTTCAACTCTGCTGGTTTCTTCAGTTGTGTGCTATTTCTAGGCACAATACCTAAGATGGGTCAATATGCAGAGTTACACTAGGTCAGGATTTGGTTTATGATATTCCAAGTGTCAAAATCAATGGGGTTTTGATTAATACTTAACTAAAAAATGGTGATGAGACAAAAACAAAATTAATACTATCCATAAGAGGCCATTGCCTTCGGAGAAGGCAGTGGCACCCCACTCCAGTACTCTTGCCTGGAAAATCCCATGGATGGAGGAGCCTGGTAGGCTGAAGTCCATGAGGTCGCTGAGGGTTGGACATGACTGAGCGACTTCACTTTCACTTTCACTTTTCACTTTCATGCATTGGAGAAGGAAATGGCAACCCACTTCAGTGTTCTTGCCTGGAGAATTCCAGGGACGGGAAAGCCTGGTGGGCTGCCATCTATGGGGTCACACAGAATCAGACACGACTGAAGCGACTTAGCAGCAGCAGCAGCAGCATAAGATAGTTGTTAAGAAGTTCTCAGTCTCATGTTGAGGATCCACAATATAGGCCCAACCTACCTTTCCACTCCCGTGTTGTATTACCCATAGTCCTAGCATAGGCTCTGGTCAAGTGAAAAGTGAAAGTTTCTCAGTCATGTCCAAATCTTTCCAACCCCATGGTGTATACAGTCCATGGAATTCTCCAGGCCAGAATACTGGAATGGGTAGCCTTTCCCTTCTCCAGGGGATCTTCCCAACCCAAGGATAGAACCCAGGTCTCACACAAAGCAGGCAGATTCTTTACCAGCTGAGCCATAAGGGAAGCCCAAGAATACTGGAGTGGGTAGTCTACCCCTTCTCCAAGGGATCTTCCCAACCCAAGGATAGAACCCAGGTCTCACACAAAGCAGGCAGATTCTTTACCAGCTGAGCCATAAGGAAGCCCATTCTTCCCACTAAACTCAAATGTAGTTTTATTCATTTTTTCCCCATCGACAAGACTTTAATTGCATCCTCTAGCTGCACTGCTATTGATAAACCAACGTGGTTTTCTTCTTCCCCTTCATGTTAATGTAACCTGGTTATTAGGCATCCAGACAATGGAGTCAGACTGAATGGAATTTAAATCATAGCTCCCTCACCTGTTTTCTGTGTAGACACTACTAAATTTTTCTGACCATCAATTCCTTCATCTATAAGATACAATATGTAACATATATTTCCTAGACAAAAGTATGAGAAATAATGCATATATATCACATCTCAGTAAGTTCTTAAGAAATAGGGTAAAGAACTCGCTTACCAGTGCAGGAGACATAAGAGATGAGGGTTTGATTCCTGGGTCGGGAAGATCCCCTGGATGTGGAAATGGCAATCCACTCCAGTATTCTTGCCTGCAGAATTCCATGGACAGAGAAGCCTGGCAGGCTACAGTCCATGGGGTCACAAAGAGTCAGACATGACTGAAATGACTTAGCATGTACACACACACACACATAAATTTATAAATATATGCATCTATGTATGGGTTATGCATGGGTACTTATATTTAGACATACGCATATGTTCCAAAGGAATCAAGTGGCCTGAAGTCTTATCCAAGCTTTTTCAGCGTTCATGTAAAAATACTTCAGGTTTGCCTATGACCTCATTCTTTTGTGTGTGTGTGTGTGTTTGTTGTTGTTGTTTTTACCGTAAGTAAATGACCAGAATTGTGGTTTCTTGAGGTTGCTGTAACAAAGTACCAAGGACTGGATGTCTTAACAAAAATGTATTGTTTTATGGTTCTGGAGTCTTGGAAGTCTAGAATTGAATTGTGAGCAGTGTTGTTCCCCTCTAGGGTTGTAGTGAAGGATCTGTTCCAGACCTCCCTCTTGACCTTGTAGGGGACTGTTTTCTCCCTGTGTCTTCACATCACTTCCCTGTGTACGTGTCTCTCTGTGTCTGCAAATGGCCCTTTTTGTAAGGACACAGTCATGTTGGATTAGGATCCACACTTATGAGTTCACTTTAAATTAATTACAATCTGCAATGACTCTGTTTTCTTTACAAACAAGGTAACATTCAGAGGTACTGGGGATTAGGACTAGAAAACTTTTTGGAGAGACAAAATCCAGTACAAGCATTAAGACAGTGAAAATAGGGCTGGGGGCTAAAAAAGCCACTGGGTCCAGCTCAACAGCTCTGAAGCCTAAACTCAGAAAGTAGTGGGGCCAGCTTATCTGAGTGCTCCCTGCCCACATTGTGTAGAAAGGACTGGCCAACCGTAATTTGTGAAATATTCCTCGAATTTCCCAAGTCATTTCTAACAGTTGAAGGCATCTAGTTGTTTCAGTAAGTGTGCCTGTGTTCAATTAAAATCATTTCAATGCAATTATATAAAATTAGCCTTAATATGTAAACTTTGAATTGGAAATTTTTGGGGGAAGTATTAGTACAAGGCCCCCCTTTGAGGGTTAAATTAGGATTCAGTACAATTCAAATGAAGTGTTCTTCAGTTCAGTTCAATCGCTCAGTCGTGTCCGACTCTTTGTGACCCCATGGACTGCAGCACACCAGGCCTCCCTGTCTATCACCAACTTCTGGAGCTTGCTCAAAATCATGTTTATCGAGTCAGTGATGCCATCCAACCATCTCATCCTCTGTCTCTGTTTTTCCCTCGTCCTTCTGTCTTCAGTCTTTCCCAGCATCAGGGTCTTTTCCAATGAGTCAGTTCTTTGAATGAGTTGGCCAAAGTATTGGAGTTTCAGCTTCAGCATCAGTCCTTCCAATGAATATTCAGGACTGATTTCTTTTAGTATTGACTGCTTTGATCTCCTTGCAGTCCAAGGGACTCTCAAGAGTCTTCTCCAACACCACAGTTCAAAAGCATCAATTATTTGGTGCTCAGCTTTGTTTATAGTCCAACTTTCACATCCATACATGACTACTGGAAAAACCATAGCTTTGACTAGATGGACCTTTCCTGGCAAAGTAATATTTCTGTTTTTCAATATGTTGTCTAGGTTTGTCATAGCTTTTCTACCAAGGAAAAAGCATCTTTTAATTTCATGGCTGCAGTCATCATCTGTAGTGACTTTGGAGCCCAAAACAATAAAGTCTCTCACTGATTCCATTGTTTCCCTATCTATTTTCCATGAAATGATGGGACTGGATGCCATGATCTTAGTTTCCTGAACGTTGAGTTTTAAGCCTACTTTTTCACTCTCCTCTTTCATTTTCATCAAGAGGTTCTTCAGTTCTTCTTCACTTTCTGCCGTAAGGGTGGTGTCATCTGCATATCTGAGGTTATTGATATTTCTCCTGGCAATCTTGATTCCAGCTTGTGCTTCATTCAACCCAGCATTTCGCATGATACACTCTGCATATAAATTAAATAAGCAGGATGACAATATACAGCCTTGATGTACTCCTTTCCTGATTGGGAAACAGTTTGTTGTTCCATGTGCAGTTCTAACTGTTGCTTTTTGACCTGCATACAGATTTATCAGGAGGCAGGTCAGGTGGTCTGCTATTCCCATCTCTTGAAGAAATTTCCATAGTTTTTTGCAATCCACACAGTCAAAGGCTTTGGCATAGTCAATAAAGCAGAGGCAGATGTTTTTCTGGAACATCTTGAAAGATTATGAAAGTGTTCTTACTTTCATAGAAATAGTAATAACGCACATAGATAAAGAAATAAAGAAATCATTTAATTGACTGTCCATTTGACCTACACCAAAAAATAGAAGATACATGTTTGTTCTAGAAAAGAGGCTCACTGGGGAGCCACTTGCAGGTCTCCTACCCCAGTGTGTGTGGTGAGAAATTTATAAAGTTATTTTATTTTAATTAAATCACAGTGTTAATATTTCTTCCTATTGCTATATCTGGTCTACTAGTCTGGGAGGCTAATAAGCCTTTAGGAAATGTGCCTGCTATATACAGAATGTGTCTAAGAAGATATGATTTTATAGCTGTGGATGTGCTCACATGTAGACATACTTCAAAAGGGTTAATATTAACTACTATTCATTTTGGCTTGGTTGCTGACCCAGTTTATATCCCAAGAGATATTTTCCTCCAGTTAGGTGAGAGTGGTCAGATTTCTGGCTCTGAAATCCAGGATATTTGGCTTTTCATCGTCTTTCCTTCTCTGCCATATTGTTCCACTCCACCTTACCATCTGCTATCCCAAATCCCACCCTCAAAAAGTGTATTATTTCAGGTTTAGATAAAGAGAGAAAAGAATTAAGGAAACTGTGACCTGTTTTTCCCCTTGTAAGGTCACATGTTTAAATGTAATATCCTGGCTGTTAAAAAGAAAAATAATATCTTTTATGTAATTAAAGCAAGCACAGTCCTCTGCTCTGGTTCCATTTATTTCCTTTTTAACAAATGTCAGCATCTTGGCTGAGTGTCTCACTACCTGAGTCATAATTCCCAATGTTTTATTGGCTGGGTTATCTATAATCTCTCTCATTTCCAGATCAGATGCAGATGATAAATAAGTTTTATGTTTTTTTTTCCTCTTGTAGGAAGCCCCAGAATCTCTAGGACCCAGATTTTGCTTTCTGAATGACAGGACACATGGACAGATAACTTTTACATATCAGTTTTAACTGGTCCCTCACCTAGGCCCTTTCCCGTGTATTGAAAACACAAAATAATATTACCAAATTTCTCAGCTCAACGTTGTCCTGATCCATTTTTTTTTCTTTCATTAAGAATCAGGAGTTAACACTAGCTATGGGTAAGAATGAAAAACAGTATTCTACAAGATATGAAAATGCCTGAGAAGATCTAGAGTGTGTGGGAGCAATTCTTTACTCTTACATCAGCATATATTTCACTGAGCATTTACTATTTACAAAAACACCATGTGGGACACAGGAAAGCATAAAGGATAGTCCTTTCCTTCAAGGAACTGCAGATCAGTAATGGAGTCTATGGGGCATTAACAAACACAGCAGGGCAGAATACAGTAAATGCTATAATTAACATCCAAACAATATTCTCTAGTAATAATAATCCATTCTGATGATAAGGATAGCTTCTAAGATGTTGGATATTTGACTTAATTTCAGAAAGCATTGTAGGATTTTCATAAATCCTTGATAAAGAACCTACCAGGCTGAATTCTTTCCTCCTGGAAATGTAGAAGTGTTGAAAACATGTAAGAAAAGGCAGGTGATCTGATGAGGAACTAAGCATCTAAATATACTTCTCAATATTTTCAAAATATTTTCTTTCTGGAAATTTGTTTATTCTGTAGGTTAATTCAAAGCCATTCATAGTACTATTTCTGGATTCTCATATTGACATGAGCTATAGAGACAGCATGCACTTCTTCATTGGTAAACACGAATGATAATTCACAGCAAGACTTTGAGAAAGATCAAATGAGAGAGTATATATGGAAGGGTTTGCCATCACTGATCCTGATTTTTTCATTTACTGAGTTTGTAATTATATCTTTTATTTTTGTCTCTCCCAGTGGATTGTAAATCCAAAGAGAATCTATTTGTCTTGTTCATTGTTTTACCTAAACATGCAGCACAATATTTAATGGGATGTATGTGTTTAATAAGTATTTTTTAATGAATAACAACAAACGGAGAAAGTGAGGACTTTAAATTCCCATGTAGAGATGTCATATAGCTGGTGTTAATGTTGTATTAGATCCTTGACCTTTTCCTTTTTGTCACCATAAAATCAATTACAAGGCTTAAGCCTATTTCTGGATCAAATGCATGGTCTTGATCTCAATCAGTGCTACTCCCCCACTTCAGGTAGCAAACATTCCTTATTAAAAGTGAAATATGCAGCCAAATCTCGGTGTTGCCTTATATTTGGAAAAATAAATATTAGGGCTAGCAAAAGCCTTTGGTTTCTTCTAGTACAACCCCAGACTTTTACAGTTGAGGAAACTGAAGATCAGAGAGGGAAGGGACTTGACCAGTTCTGACAACATAATAACAAAGCCAAGACTAAAACCCTCGCCCGCTGACTGCAGTCGAGTCCTCATTCCAGAACACGATGTTGATTTTCCATTTCTACTAAACTAAGCCAGAATATTTAATGTCCTTTAACTGGTTTTCCTCACAGGATGTGGATTAAAGGATAAAGGTTAGCAAATCATGTTCAGTGAGTATCCAAACTATGACCTACAGGAACTTTTCTTTGTTTCAATATTGTTTCACAATTTCATTGGTTAAATTGATTTGATGAATTAATCAGTGTCATCATGATTTGGGGTAATCCACAGGCACTAAAGGGCTTTCTTTATGAAATGGTATGTTAGGGAAGGCTGTCAAAAATGGTCAAATATAACGATTTCATTTACCAGAAATGCTAGAGTGACAAACTCTAGACTGGCAGACAGCTATTCATTGCCTAAAACTGCCTTCCAGGAGTGCCAAAGGCATCTGAGTCTGCTATAGGCTATAGCTGAAATTAGACTGTTTTCTTTTCCTTTAAAATTAATAATAAGGAAGTGAACAATTTAAAAGCAAAATGAAACTAGAAGCTAACCAATAACTAATCAATATGAACACATAGCTTATGGAGGAAGACTGATCAAGATTGCAGTATCATCACCATTATCATCATCTTGAAAATTCATTGTACACCATGAACTGTACTGCTTCCTTTTTTGTATCTTCTATTTCAATCCTCTGAAGAGTCCTATAAATATTTTTTCCCTAATTCTTCAAATGAGGAAAGCAAGACATTCACAGGTTCAGTAAATTTCCCAAGTTCATACAGCTAATAAATCGTGGAAGTTATTAGACCAAGTCCATTTGACTCTTAGACTCTAGAACATTTTGTTATATTGGGATAAAATGCAGGAAAGATAGAATCGGTTCTGAAAAACCCTTGAAGGCCTGGATAAAAGAAGATTTGGAATAAAAAATACTCTGTAGATTCTTGAGCAGGGGAGTAGATGCTTAAATGGCCACATTATAGTGAATTTGACAAGCAAATGCAAGGTAGAGTGTGCAGAGCCATGAAGCAGGGAGAGCTGGTGTGAAGAAGACTGAAGCTAGAGAAGTGGCAACAGCATCAGACATGTTCAAAGACACCACCTAGAAACAACTGACATGACTGGGTGATCAACAGAGTGTGGAAAGGGAAAATTGAGAAAAAAAGCCAAAGATGATACTCCAGGTCATCCTCAGAAGCAGGAATGTCAAGCTGGAGAAGGGAACATCTTGGATGGAGAGTGAGAATTGTGGACTGAATATTTTTTGGAATTGTTCAACTGACTGAAAACCAAGATTCATATAATAGCCATTTGTCTTGCCAGCATTTTGACCTGTTGATGTCTGTTGCCACATTTTGGATCCTGCTTTGAAGTGATAATAAAAATCAAGGCCTTTCTATTGAGGCAGTGGAAGACTGTGTCTCTACATCATATTATTTCCTCTTGGCCAGTTGGCCAAGCTGGGTGTTACACACAAGTGAATGCCACCCACAGAGTGGGTCAAGAAGGGTGGGGTGAAATTGCCCTTCACCCCAATTCCCCACTCACCAATATGCTAGGCTTTCCACTATTTAGGTGACTTTCAGTATTCAATAACCTTTTGAATCTGTCTGGTTTATACTCATATGGCTGGGGCAAACCCAGACATACAAAGATCAAACACAGAGGGGCCAGTAGACAGTACAGAAGAGATCAGGCAAAGGTTGCAAAAGCAGTAGAAGGTTATAGTCAGAGAAATAGTGATGAATATGTTAATAGGTCGCAGAAGGAGGCCAAATGGTATGTACATAGGAGAAAAATCAAAGGTCAAAAGAAAGTAGGATCAAGAATAAATCAGAAGCATGGGAGAAAATATTTACAAACAATGCAACTACAGATTAATCTCCAAAATATATAGACAGCTCATGCAGCTCAATATTAAAAAAAATAATAATAATCAAAAAATGGACAGAACACCTAAATAGACATTTCTCCAAAGAAGACACACAGATGGCCAACAAGCACATAAATAGATGCTCAACATCACTAATTATTAGAGAAATGCAGATCAGAACCACAATGAGGTACCACCTCAAACCACTCAATATGGCCATCATCAAAAAATCCACAAACAGTACATTCTAGAGTGTGTGAAGAAAATGGAGGCCTCCTGCACTGTTGATGTGAATGTAAATTGGTTCAGCCTCTATGGAGAACAGTATAGAGGTTCCTTAAAAAAACTAAAAATAGATTTATCATATGACCCTGAAATCCCACTTCTGGGCATACATCTGGAGAAAACCATGGTTCAAAAGGATAAATGTACCCCCAATGTTCATTGCAACTCTGTATACAATAGCCAAAACATGGAAGCAACCTAGATGTCCATCAACAGAGGAATGGATAAAGAAGATGTGGTACATACAATGGAATATTTCTCAGCCTGTAAAGAGAATGAAATAATGCCATTTGCAGCATCATGGGTGGACCTAGATGAACATACTAAGTGAAGTAAGTCAGAGAAAAATATGATATCATTTATATGAGGAATCTTAAAAAAAGAAAAAAAGGTGCAAATGAACGGTTTTACAAAGCAGAAACAGAAGCACAGACTTAGAAAACAAATTTATGGTAAGCAAAGAGGAAAGTTTGGGAGAGGGGCATAAGTTGGGAATTTGAGATTGACATCCACACACTACTACATTTAAAATAGATAACCAACAAGGACTTACTATATAAGCATAGGGAACTCTGCTCAATATTCTGTAACATCATAAATGGGAAAAGAATTTGTAAAAGAATAGATACGTGCATATGTAAAATGGAATCCCTTTGTCCATCGGAAACACACAGAGCATTTTAATCAGCTATTCTCCAATATAAAAATTTTTAAAAAATAAATCACAGCAGGAACCTCTATGACCCACCTCCCAGAGTAATGGAAATAAAAGCAGAAATAAACAAATGGGACCTAATTAAACTTAAAAGCTTTTGTACAATAAAGGAAACTAAGCAAGGTGAAAAGACAGCCTTCAGAATGGGAGGAAATAATAGCAAATGAAGCAACTGACAAAGAATTAATCTCAAAAATATATAAGTAGCTCATGTAGCTCAATTCCAGAAAAATAAATGACTCAATCAAAAAATGGGCCAAAGAACTAAACAGACATTTCTCCAAAGAAGACATACAGATGGCTAACAAATGCATGAAAAGATGCTCAACATCACTCATTATCAGAGAAATGCAAATCAAAATCACAATGAGGTACCATCTCATGCCGGTCAGAATGGCTCCTATCAGAAAGTCTACAAAAAATAAATGCTGGAGAGGGTGTGGAGAAAAGGGAACCCTCTTACACTGTTAGTGGGAATGCAAACTAGTACAGCCACTATGGAGAACAGTGTGGAGATTCCTTAAAAAAACTGGAAATAGAACTGCCATACAACCCAGCAATCCCACTGCTGGGCATACACATGGAGGAAACCAGAATTGAAAGAGACATGTGTACCCCAATGTTCATTACTGTTCACTAATGTTCATTAGCACTGTTTACAATAGCTAGGACATGGAAGCAACCTAGATGTCCATCAACAGATGAATGGATAAGAAAGCTTTGGTACATTACACAATGGAATATTACTCAGCTATTAAAAAGAATGCATTTGAATCAGTTCTAAAGAGGTGGATGAAACTAGAGCCTATTACACAGAGTGAAGTAAACCAGAAAGAAAAATACCAATACAGTATATTAATGTATACATATGGAATTTAGAAAAATGGTAACAATGACCTTATATGTGAGACAGCAAAAGAGACACAGATATAAATAACAGACTTTTTGACTCTGTGGGAGAAGGAGAGGGTGGGATGATTTGAGAGAATAGCATTGAAACATGTATATTACCATATGTGAAATAGATCACCAGTCTAGGTTAGATGCATGTGACAGGGTACTCAGGGCTGGTGCACTGAGACAACTGTGAGGGATGGAATGGGAAGGGAGGTGGGGGGCGTTCAGGTTGGAGGACACATGTACACCCATGGCTGATTCATGTGAATGTATGGCAAAAACGACTACAATATTGTAAAGTTATTAGTCTCCAAGTAAAATAAATTAACTAATTTACAAAAAAAAGATGATTAATGTGTTATGCAGGAAGAATATGGTTTTAAAATGCATTGGTGTGAATGGAGAGAGTAGCATTAAAACACATATACTACCATATGTAAAATAGATAGCCAGTGGGAATTTGTTGTATGACTCAGAGAACTGCAACTGGGGCTCTGTGACAATCTAGATGGGTGGAAGGGGTGTGAAGTGGGAGGGAAGTTCAAGAGGGAGAGGACATATGTATACTTATGGCTGATTCATGTTGATGTATAGTAGAAACCAACACACTATTGTAAAGCAATTATCCATCAATTAAAAATAAATTTAAGAAACTGGAGGAATCAACCTACCTGACTTCAGGCTCTACTATAAAGCCACAGTCATCAAGACAGTATGGTACTGGCACAAAGACAGAAATATTGATCAATGGAATAAAATAGAAAGCCCAGAGATAAATCCACGCACATATGGACACCTTATCTTTGACAAAGGAGGCAAGAATATACAATGGATTAAAGACAATCTCTTTAACAAGTAGTGCTGGGAAAACTGGTCAACCACTTGCAAAAGAATGAAACTAGAGCACTTTCTAACACCATACATAAAAATAAACTCAAAATGGATTAAAGATCTAAACGTAAGATCAGAAACTATAAAACTCCTAGAGGAGAACATAGGCAAAACACTCTCCGACATACATCACAGCAGGATCCTCTATGACCCACCTCCCAGAATATCGGAAATAAAAGCAAAAATAAACAAATGGGACCTAATTAAAATTAAAAGCTTCTGCACAACAAAGGAAACTATAAGCAAGGTGAAAAGACAGCCTTCAGAATTGGAGAAAATAATAGCAAATGAAGCAACTGACAAACAACTAATCTCAAAAATATACAAGCAACTCCTACAGCTCAATTCCAGAAAAATAAATGACCCAATCAAAAAATGGGCCAAAGAACTAAATAGACATTTCTCCAAAGAAGACATACAGATGGCTAACAAACACATGAAAAGATGCTCAACATCACTCATTATCAGAGAAATGCAAATCAGAACCACTATGAGGTACCATTTCACGCCAGTCAGAATGGCTGCGATCCAAAAGCCTACAAGCAATAAATGCTGGAGAGGGTGTGGAGAAAAGGGAACCCTCTTACACTGTTGGTGGGAATGCAAACTAGTACAGCCACTGTGGAGAACAGTGTGGAGATTCCTTAAAAAACTGGAAATAGAAATGCCTTATGATCCAGCAATCCCACTGCTGGGCATACACACTGAGGAAACCAGAATTGAAATAGACACGTGTACCCCAATGTTCATCGAAGCACTGTTTATAATAGCCAGGACATGGAGGCAACCTAGATGTCCATCAGCAGATGAATGGATAAGAAAGTTGTGGTACATATACACAATGGAGTATTACTCAGCCATTAAAAAGAATATATTTGAATCAGTTCTAATGAGGTGGATGAAACTGGAGCCTATTATACAGAGTGAAGTAAGCCAGAAAGAAAAACACCAATACAGTATACTAACGCATATATATGGAATTTAGAAAGATGGTAACAATAACCCTGTATACGAGATAGCAAAAGAGACACTGATGTATAGAACAGTCTTTTGTACTCTGTGGGAGAGGGAGAGGGTGGGATGATTTGGGCAAATGGCATTGAAATACGTATAATATCATATATGAAATGAGTCGCCAGTCCAGGTTCAATGCACAATACTGGATGCTTGGGGCTGGTGCACTGGGACGACCCAGAGGGATGGTATGGGGAGGGAGGAAGGAGGGGGGTTCAGTATGGGGAACACATGTATACCTGAGGTGGATTCATTTTGATATTTGGCAAAACCAATACAATATTGTAAAGTTTAAAAATAAAATTAAATTAAAAAAAGAAAGTTATGGATAAACACAAAAAATAAATAAATAAATTTTAAAAAAATGAACAGCAACAACAAAAGTAAGTCACATACAGTCTAAGGACAAAGTTACATCAAAAATGAAAAATTTGGGCATTCACTTTTACATTATGCTGCCTGCAGGGTGAAATGATTTGTATTTAATGACCTACGGCCATGAAGAACTGCACAGAATATGACATTTTCTCCAGATGTCCTGTTATCCATGTGAGAACGCACACAAAGCAGGTTCAGATCCCTTAGCTTCTATGTAATGATACACTTTTTCCAGGTAGGATGGATTCAAATTTCTTTCAGATCACATATGTCTTTTAAACACTTTCATCTGAAAAATTTCCAAGTAATTTGGAAAGAACATTAAACAAATGGGGTATATTCACTTGTAACTATAAAGAGTCAGAGCTCACATGAAAGCAAGCACTAACCAGAATGTTCAGAATAGGTGTCAGGTAAGCTCAAGCAAATAAAGGACCACTTACAGTAAAGGGCCATCCCATTGAGTTGCAAGGTGGAAGACAGCATATGCTGGCATTACCAGCACCAAGTAACTCAAATAGCCAAAGAAGTATGAGATCCATCTGATTCTTCTTTTCTCATCGAATCCACAGTTATTTGTAAAACACCTGCTCTGTGCAAGAAACCACACTAGGAACCAAGCATTATACCTGTCTTCATCAAGTTTTAATTCTAATACAAGAGAGAGAAAAAATCAATAACCAAAATGAAATAACTACAATTTTAGAAGTATTAGAAGGAAATCAATAGGGTGCGGATAACAAAGAATAGCAGGCAGTCTGTTTGAATAGCAGAATCCGAAGAAGGACAGTCTGAAAAAGTAGCATTTGCTCTAAAAGCTAAAACATGAGAAAGAATCAGTCATGTGAGGAAATAAAGGTATAGATAATTTTGGGCAGAAGCAGTGAGCACAAAAACCCTGAGGAGCTGGAAAGAAATGTCTAGTTAAGTCCTTTGCCCATTTGAAAATTGATATATGTGCTTTTTTGCTATGGAGTCATAGGAATCCCTTATGCATTTTGGATATTAACCCCTTAACAGTTATGATTCACAAATATTTTCTCCTATTCTATAGATGACCTTTTTCTCTATATACATATTTTCTTTGCTGTGTAGAACCACTTGAGTTTGATGTAGTCCCACTTGTTTATTACGTTTTTATTGCATGTGCTTTCAGTGTCATATGGTTAAACTCCTTTCCGTCACAGTGACAAGGTGGGATCTGAGATTTTCACCTGCTTGCCTAGTATTGGACCAGAGGAAGGGTTCTGGTGATTGCTTGTGTGTTGGTTCATACTGCCATCTTTGTTCTCACAGACCCCTAGGAGTCTGAAGCATGATAGGTCCTGTCAGTGTTCTGAGACAAGTGAGACAGATGCCAGTCTCCTGGGCAACCCCTGGGAAAAATGAAATGTTCGCTGCGTAGTCCAACTCTTTCCTTCCCCAAGGAGAGGCCGGGGCTTTCCTTGTGATCATAGGCCTCTGTGCTGGTCATGCAGATTACGAGGGGATGTCCTGAATGTTCCTTCCACCTTCAATATAGCTAGGTTTCCAGACACTATGAGTACGAGAGACTCAGTTCTTTTCTCATTTTCTCAGTAAATGACTTATGTCCGTGTATTGTTGTTGATGTGTTTGTGGGAGGAAAGAAAGTGAAAGTCACTCAGTCGGTCCGACTCTTTGTGATCCCATGGACTATAATGTCCATGGAATTATCCAGACCAGAATACTGGAGTGGGTAGCCATTCCCTTCTGCAGTGGATCTTCCCAACCCAGGAATTGAACTGGAGTTTCCTTCATTGCAGGTGGATTCTTTACAAGCTGAGCTACTAGGGAAGCCGTTGTGGAAGGAAGGAACATCCAAGTCTTCTAATTCTGCCATCTTGTTGATCAACATTCTATATTCTTTTTTTTCATAGGAATTTGTTCTCTTTTTTGCATGTCACAGTCCTGGAATCTCCCCAAGAATATTAATATCACATTACAGATTTTCTGATATTTCTTCTAAAAATGACAATAATTATAAACTGTTTGAAATAACTCTGTGGTAGGCTCTATTCTCAGCATTTAATATGGACTAACTGATTTAACTGCCTCTTCATGGGCTAGTAGTTTTAGTTAAGATTGCTTCTTATGACAACAGTGATTTTAACCAAATATTTGGTGATTCATTGTTGCATCCATATTTATAGCTAGGGACTAAACCGGATAGCATTCAAAAACCAACCCCTAGAAATCCATATCTAAGTATAACTTAGGTGCTTGGTGTGGCTGGAACACTACAACATAATATACTATTGTTTCTCACATTACCTGTATGGTGCTGAGCTCAGGCAGGCCCTCAGCAGTGTCTGACTGCATTAATTTACTCTGACCTAGTTAATTTATTCTCCCACTCTCTTGAGGCCACTGTTACATACTTTCTCTAGTTTCGTCAAACTTCCTTCACATTTTATCCTATTATCACTTGTAGTTGGTGGCCATGTTTTCTATTTCACGGAGCCAAGGAAACAGCCAGAACGAGGGTGTGCATGTTCCTTAGATGCCAGCATCTGTACCCATATTCTCACTAGTCTCCAGGGATAAACGCTCTCCTTTGTAAGGCTAACCTAGACACTGACTGGCAACCCTCTTGCCTATGTAAGGGCTTTACTCCTGCAATAATACCCTTTCCTTTATGCATCATCCATTTTCCCTCTCTATTGAAACATTCTAATGAATACACCAACTTAAAAAATGCTGACATGTCTATCTTTCCTTTTTCTCTTCTCTCCTTTTCAGGAAAATTTCTTGAACTGTTTAAACCCTTGCCTCCTCTTATTCTCTTTCTGTTCTCTCTTAAACTCACTCCTGTCAAGTTTTCATCTTAAAAACTAGTGAAATAATTTTTTAGCCGAGTCACCAATAAATGTTCATATTGACAAAACCCATGGTTAATCATTGGCATTCATTGTACTCAATGTTTCAGGAGCATTTGACACAAGGGATCACTCTCTTTCTTTGAACACTTTCTTCACATTGCTGTGGGACATCGCACTGCTGTTTTCCCTTCCTGTTTAATTAACTCGTTGTTTCTTTTTAGTGTTCTCTGCTTCCTCCCTCTTTGAATTCTAAATGTTGCAGAGCCCAACATCATCTATCCTCTGTATAAACTCTTTCCTTAGGAGATCTCACCCAACATGTAACTTTACATATCATCTATAGGCTTATATGATTTATATATCCAGTCCAAAGGTGCTGCAACTTGCTGTCATTTTCGCTATCTAATAAGAACATTAGTTTTAACAACTTACTGGAGATGTGTTAATATGTCTTTTGTTATCAGAATGATATTGACCAGAGTGTTTCAATATTCACTTACATAACCAATCTCTGGCCACAGGTGTTAGTTTTTGCAAAAATCCCCTGGTCAATAATGTGTTAATAGGCCAAACCCAAGTTTTGATTCCTGTCCTCTTCCCTACTGAAGCCTGTTTTTTTTTTTTTTTCCCCCTAAGTCTTTCTCACCCTCCTATACAGCACCAGACTCCATTTACCCATTTGCTCAAGTCAAAATTCTCAGTCATCCTTAATTTCTCTCTTTTACTCGATCACCTTCTCTCATGAAATTAATCAGCTTTTGTCCTCTTCACTAGATTATACAAACTTACCCAAAAGTTTTCTGATTTTCTCCATCTGATCACATTACTCATTATAATGACTTACAAATTTCTATACTATCATGCCAATTACCTTTTTGACCTATTCTCAAATTACTCTCCCCCTCATTGACTCTGGTTTAAACACACTGGCCTCCTTGCTTTTCTTCAGTCAAGCCAGGCATGTTTCCACCTCATGACTTTGCATTTTCTCTTTCCTTTCCCTAGAATATTGTTTTCACAGATATCTTAATGGCTTGTCCTTTTTTTCCTCTAGTTAATTTCTCAAGTGAAAGTTAACCTAACAGTGGAAACTTCCTTGGTTACCATCTGAAATTGCAGTCCCCAGACCTCCTAGAGGCCCTTTCCTTTTTCCTTCATTTTTTTTTTTTAGCACTTACTTTCATCTATACACTACTTGTTTTACTTATTTATCTACTATTGTCTATTTCCTCTCACTGTAATATAAGGCAGCATGAAATTCTCTCTCCCCTCCCCTCCAACTCCAATCCATCCAGGAGAATGGATTGGACATTCCTGGTACATATTGCTTGAAAGAGTGCCAAGCACACACAGTTTGTGTCCAATAAATACTTGGTAAATAAATTAAATGATTTGGCAGTAAAATGAATGGTCCCAAGGGACGATTAAAACCTCAAGTCTGCCCAAATAGACCAAGGTTATATAAGATGTTAACATCAGGAGAAACTGATGATGTATATATGAGAGCTTCCTGTACTCTGCAACTTTTCTGTAAATACAAGATTTTCCCAAAGTAAAAAATATATATATTTTAAAAAATTGATTAGGACTTCTCTGGTGGTCCAGTGGTGAAGAATCCACCTCCCAACACAGAGGACACAGGTTCAGTTCCTGGTCCAGGAAAAATCCACGTGCGGTGAGGACACTAAGCCTGTCCTCAACTACCACAACTACTGAGCCTGCATTCTGGAGCCCATGTGCTGCAACTATGGAAGCCTGTGTGCCCTGGAGCCCATGCTCTGCAACAAGAGAAGCCATTGCAATGAGAAGCCCATGCACCACAACTAGAGAGTAACCCCCACCCACAGCAACTTGAGAAAGCTTGCATGCAGCAAGGAATGAAGACCCAGCACAACCAAAAATAAATAAATATTTTTTAATTAAAAATTGAAAAAAAAATCTGTAAGTCTATCTTCCTTTACTAACAATATGACCTAACCAGCCAAGTTAACAAAATGCTAAACTTTACTTCATAATATAAGCATACTGAAGTATCATTGCTGGAAAGGCCCTTAGGTACTCAATGGAGTCATCTTTTTATATTACAGATAAGTCCATTTAAAGTTTTATGGCTATACAGTAGCAGGGCGAAGGCTAGATTCCAGATCTCTGGCTTCTAGTCCAATGCTTTGCCTACCTTTACACACTGCTTTTCCTTTTAGAGTCAAATAAGCCAATTACAGCATGGGGAATTTTCCGTATGCCTGAACTTTTACAGTTTTTCAAAGCAGTCTTGGTAATCATTTGTAAATGGGATCAAATACAATGTTTTTAAAATCATGTTCCTTTTAACAACTAAGGGGTGGATTCACTTCTGTCATAACCTTTACATATGCAACACCGTTATTTGAATAGTGAAGAATAAAATCTACCAGTTTACAAATAATCGAGTTGACAAAATGTTTAATGTCAACAGTAAAGGTATTACTTTTTCATTTAACTTGCACTGCCTAACATTAAATCATATTTGTAGTCTACATTTTCTCACACCGTAATGTTAAATGACAAAAAAGAATCTCTTTCAGATAGTGTTTGTAGGAAATCTATCCTGTCTTCTCTTTGTAACATCAAAAAATCAGATTATGTGTTAATAGTTTCATTAGCAGCTTGGTAAGTGTTGATTAAAAAACAAAATGCAGGATACAAAAGCAATTCCTATTCCAGTAATGGTTTATATTAATATATCTACAGTTACTTGAATGAGTAGTACATATGTGTGAGAATTTTATTTAATTTACAAATAAGTCATAATGAATTGAAAAATGTATATATGTTTAAAAAACTTTATATTCTCCATGGTTCACAGGTTGGGGAAGTTTGGTGTGCATGCGTGTATGAAGGTAAATATATAAAACATTTGTATAACAATGAATGGCTGGTGATGAGGATATGGATAATCTTACCTACTGCTTTATACTGTCTTATATTTTACAATTTAAAAAATCATGTCTTGCATTGTTTCCAAACATGAACAAGTGAGCTTTTAAAACATGTGTGTTTATTCTTATTTGTTATCTAAGATGCTCCTCAGATATTTAGAATCTAAATACCTGCTTGAAAAATACTGGAAAGTATTTTTTACATTTTGCCAAATTACTTTTTCCCTCTTACATATTCCTTTCCAGTTTCTTCTTTTCCTGTTTCAATAAAATATCTGAAATAAACACATCATCAAGACCTGAGTTCTAAATGATATACTTTACCAATGGCTGACTGACTTCCAGTATATCTCCTTGATTCTGAAATTCCTTGTTCATTTAATGACATTTTCTATAACTTTATCTTATCAGCTGTGTCCCCCCCAAAAGATATACTGAAGTCCCTACCCCCAGTACCTCAGAATGTGACCTTATTTGGAATAAGGTTGTGGCAGATTTAATAAGTTAAGATGAGGTCATACTGGAGTAGGTGGGCCCTTAATCCGATATGAATTGTGGTCCTTTATACAGAGATGGCCATGAAGAAGACATCAGTGAAATGGCAGAATGGAAAGTCCCCTATTTGTATTCTCCCAGAACAATGATAATTTGAGGGCCATCTGCAGATAAAAGTGCTTTTGTTGGAATGCTGGGATCCAAGAAGGAAGTTGCTAAACTCATGTGGAGCCCAAAATCAAGGAGAGCTGTTTTGAGACAGCAGCTCGTTGACTGTGATCCTGACCACAGACCCAGAAACAGACTTGTCCCCACTTAGACTCAGCCTTTGTCTTGCCACAAGCACCATTTGTCAAGGGACCTGGAAAGAGCCAGGGCCACCCTGGCCTCAGGTAACAGACCCACTGAACTTGGCCCCAGTTGTGGACCCTGAAACAGCCCTGCGACTCAGTTCCATTTCCTCTCAGAGACACCAACCTGAGTCCAATTACAGATCACAAAGCGGTCCTGTATCTTGGCTCTAGCCCCTCTCAGCTATGGTCAGGGAGCAGTCTTGCCCACTCAGGGAACCAGTGGGTGATAATGCTTGTCCATGTTTCTGGAAGCAGGCCTGCTGAACTTCTTCCAACAGTAGATCCTGAAACAGCCCTGTAAACTGGCTCCTGCTGCTATCAGCCAATATCCAGAAGCAGTCTTATGTATTGAGGAACCTAGTAGGAGAAATGTCCATCTATACTCCTAGAGGCAGGACTCCTGACCTCAGTCCAATTGTGGATCCTGAAGCATTCCTGAAAGTTGGCTCAAGCTCTTCCCAGCTGTAGTCTGTAAATGGATTGAATCCTCCAAATAATTCTCCAATCAAAAATGCAGAGTGACTAAGTTCTAACAATATACTGCCTACAAGAGACTCACTTCAGCTTTAGGGACACACATAGACTAAAAGTGAAGGGATAAAAAGATACTTCATACAAATGGTAGCAATAGGAAATAGGAATGGCTATATTTATATCAGAAAAAAATAGGTTTTAAGTCAAAAACTCTAACAAGAAACAAAGGAGGTCATTATACAGTGATAAAGGGGTCAGTTCATCAAGATTATATAAAAATTGTAAATGTATATACCCAACATTATACCACCTAAATATATAGAGCATAATAGCATAACTAAAAGGAGAAATAGACAGCAAGAGATGACATTACCCCACTTTCAACAATGGATAGATCATCCAGATAGAAAATTTATACAGAAAGAGCAGACTTAATCAGTGCTATAGACAAAATGAAGAACCTGAGAGACATACACAGAAAATTCTGTCTAATAGCACTAGAATATACATTCTTCTCAAGAGCACATGGAACATGTTCCAGGATAGATCATATGTTAGGCCACAAAACATATCTTAGAAAATTTAAGAAGATTGAAATCATATCGTGTCATTTCTGACCATAATGAAATCAGTAACAGGAGAAAATTTGGAAAAATCACTAATACGTGAAAATTAAACAGCTAACTTCTAAACAACCAATGGGTCAAAGAAGCAATCAAAAGGAAAATCAAAAAGTATTCTGAGACTAACAAAATTAGAAATACAACATTCCAAAGTTTATGAGATGGAACTAAAGCAGTTCTAAGGGGGAAGCTGAAAGCAATAAATGACTACATTAAGAAAAAAGAAAAATCTCAAACAACCAAACAGTACTGGGGGAACTAGAACAAAGCCTAAAGATAGAACAAGAAAGGAAATAAAAATTGAAGCAGAAAGAAATGTAATAGAGGCTTAGAAAGAAAATAGAAAAAATTAAACAAATTAAGAGCTTTTTTTAAAAGATAAACAAAATTGACAAACCATTATATACACTAACAGAGAAAAATACAAATTATGAATGAAAGAGGAGACATTACATCTGATAGCATATAAATACAAAAGATTATAAGATGCTACTATAAGAATTATATGCCAGCAAACTGGATAAACTCTAAATAGGAAGACCTAAAAAATTCCTGGGAACATGCAGTCTCTTAAGACTGAATCTTCAGTATGAAATCTCTACAAGGTAATACTGAGTAAGGACATTGAAACAGTAATTAAAAACCTCCCCACAAATAAAAGCTCAGGATTAGCTCATTATATGGTAAATTCTATCAAACATTTAAAAGAGCAAATGCCAACCCTTTTCAAATTCTTCCAGAAAACTAAAGAGGAGGAAACACTTCAAAACTCACTTTATGAGTGGGACTCCATCAAACTAAAAGGCTTTTGACAGCAAAAGAAGCCATCAACAAAAATGAAAACGCAGCCTACAGAATGGGAAAAGTATTTGTGAACCATATACATGAAAAGGGACACATGTCCAGTGTATATAAAGAACTCACACAACTCAACGGTAAAAAATAAAATAATCTCATTTTTAAAAGGACCTGAATGGACATTTATCTAAGGAAGACATCCAGATGACCAAAAGTAACATAAAAAAAAAAAATGCTCAACATCATTAATTATCAGGGAAATGTACATCAAAACCACACTGAGATATACCTCACACCTGTTAGGATGGTTATTATCAAAAAGGTAACAAGTGTTGGCCAGGTGTGGAAAAAGGGGATCCCTTGTACACTGTTGGTGGGGGTGAAAATTAGTATAGTCATAATAAAAACAGTATGGAAGTTCCTCACAAAATTAAAAATAGAACTGCACAATCCAGTAATCGTGCTTCTGAGTATATATCTAAAGGAAATGAAATCAGTATATCAAAGAGATACCTGCAGGCCAATGTTCATGCAGCATTATTCACAATAACCAAGATATATAAACATCTTAAATATCTGTGATAGATAGGTACATAAATAGAATGTGTTATATGCATACAGTGGAATGTTACTGTTGTGCTACTGCTGTTTATTCACTAAGTCATGTCTGACTCTTTGCGACCCCATGGACTGTAGCCTGTCAGGTTCCCCTGCCCATGGAATTCTCCAGGCAAGAATACTGCACTGGGTTGCCATTTCCTTCTCCAGGAGATCTTCCTGACTCAGGGACCAAACCCACATCTCCTGCTTGGCAGGTGGATTCTTTACCACTGAAGCACCTAGGAAGCTAATGGAATATTATTCAGCCATGCAAAGAAGAAAAGCCTGCCCATCAGCCACAACATGGATGAACCTGGAGGACATGATGCTTAGTGGAATCTCCAAAAGTTTCACTCACAGAACCAGAGAGCAGAATAGTGGCTGCCAGGGGCTGGGAGAGTGGGGGAATGGGAAGATAATAGTCACAAGGTATGAACTTTCATTTATAAGATGAATAAGTTCTGAAGATCTACTGTGCAGTTAAGTGACTATAGTTAACTGCACTACATACTTGAAAGTTTCTAAGAGTAAATATTAAGTATTCTTACCACACAAAAGAAATGGTGACTATGTGAGGTGACGAATGTGGTAATCACATGAAGAATCTGAGTCACATGATGAATGTGGTAACCAGAGCTTGACTGAGGTAATCATTTCACAATGTATGGGTATTTCAAATCACCACATTTTATACTTTAATTATAATTTGTGTTTGTTAATTATACCTCAGTAAATGTGGGTGGGGGGGGAGGGAATGGCCATGTTAAAACACACAGAGACACACAAAGAGAATGCCGCAAGATGATGATGGCAGCTACAAGACAAGGAATGCAAAAGTTTGCTACCAAACCATCAAAAGCGAGGATGAGAAAGAAAAGACTCCCCTGCAGGTTTCAGAGGGACCATGACCCTGCTGACAGCTTAATTCAGATTTTGAGTCTCCAGACCTCTAAGACAATAAACTTCTGTTTAAGCCACTCAGTTTGTGGTCCTTTATAAACACAACCCCAGCAAACCCATACACGTTCCATGAAGAGTGATTTGTTATTTCCCTTTAAATCAATTCAGCCTGGAGCAGAAGTTAAAATATTCAGGGGACGCCCTTAACAGTTCTGTGGTTAACAGTCAGTGCTCAGTGTAGCTAACACTGCACTTCAATTGCAGGGGGCACAGGTTCAACCCTGGTTGGGAAAATAATATCCTACATGCCATGTAGCATGGCCAAAGAAAAATTTAAAAATGAGACTATTCAGTGATGTAGTCATAACCTCAACAGGAAATTTTTTTTTAAATTCTAAATGGAGAAAAATATTATAAACCAATCTTTCATACAAATACAGATTCAAAATCTGAAGTAAGATGCCGTCAAATCTAGCGGTACATTTAAGAATAATCTACTGTGTAAAAAGTAGGGTCTCTTTCAGTAGTAGTAATGGTAGTAGTGATCATAATAAACTATTTTTATTGAACCTTTGCATGATGTAGAGCCTTGTGCTATGTGCTTTACACACATCACCCAATTTAACACTTATAAAAATGTTCAGATCAGATCGGATCAGTTGCTCAGTCATGTCCAACTCTTTGCGACCCCATGAATGGCAGCACGCCAGGCCTCCCTGTCCATCACCAACTCCCAGAGTTCACTGAGACTCACGTCTATCGAGTCAGTGATGCCATCCAGCCATCTCATCCTCTGTTCTCTTCTCCTCTTGCCCCCCATCCCTCCCAGCATCAGAGTCCTTTCCAATGAGTCAACTCTTCGCATGAGGTGGCCAAAGTCTCTTCAGTAAGTGGTGCTGGGAAAACTGTTAAAGTTTAACAAGCTACTTGTTAAACAATAATTAGAATATTCTCTAATACCATACACCATCGTGATTATCTGGGTCGTGAAGATCTTTTTTGTACAGTTCTTCTGTGTATTCTTGCCACCTCTTCTTAATATCTTCTGCTTCTATTAGGTCCATATCATTTCTGTCCTTTATCGAGCCCATCTTTGCATGAAATGTTCCTTTCGTATCTCTGATTTTCTTGAAGAGATCCCTAGTCTTTCCCATTCTGTTGTTTTCCTCTATTTCTTTGCATTGATCGCTGAAGAAGGCTTTCTTATCTCTTCTTGCTATTCGTTGGAACTCTGCATTCAGATGTTTATATCTTTCCTTTTCTTCTTTGCTTTTCACTTCTGTTCTTTTCACAGCTATTTGTAAGGCCTGCCCAGACAGCCATTTTGCTTTTTTGCATTTTTTTTTCCATGGGGATGGTCTTGATCCCTGTCTCCTGTACAATGTCACGAACCTCATTCCATAGTACATCAGGCACTCTTTCTATCAGATCTAGGCCCTTCAATCTATTTCTCACTTCCACTGTATAATCATAAGGGATTTGATTTAGGTCATACCTGAATGGTCTAGTGGTTTTCCCTACTTTCTTCAATTCAAGTCTGAATTTGGCAATAAAGGAGTTCATGGTCTGAGCCACAGTCAGCTCCTGGTCTTGTTTTTGCTGACTGTATAGAGCTTCTCCATCTTTGGCTGCAAAGAATATAATCAATCTGATTTCGGTGTTGACCATCTGGTGATGTCCATGTATAGAGTCTTATCTTGTGTTCTTGGAAGAGGGTGTTTGCTATGACCAGTGCATTTTCTTGGCAAAACGCTATTAGTCTTTGCCCTGCTTCATTCCGTATTCCAAGGCCAAATTTGCCTGTTACTCCAGGTGTTTCTTGACTTCCTACTTTTGCATTCCAGTCCCCTAGAATGAAAAGGACATCTTTTTTGGGGGTTAGTTCTAAAAGGTCTTGTAGGTCTTCATAGAACCGCTCAACTTCAGCTTCTTCAGCGTTACTGGTTGGGGCATAGACTTGGATTACTGTGATATTGAATGGTTTGCCTTGGAAACGAACAGAGATCATTCTGCCGTTATGAGATTGCATCCAAGTACTGCAATTTGGACTCTTTTGTTGACCATGATGGCCATTCCATTTCTTCTGAGGAATCCCTGCCCACAGTAGTAGATATAATGGTCATCTGAGTTAAATTCACCCATTCCAGTCCATTTCAGTTCGCTGATTCCTAGAACGTTGACATTCACTCTTGCCATCTCTTGTTTGACCACTTCCAATTTGCCTTGATTCATGGACCTGCCATTCCAGTTTCCTGTGCAATATTGGTCTTTACAGCATCAGACCTTGCTTCTATCACCAGTCACATCCACAGCTGGGTATTCTTTTTCCTTTGGCTCCATCCCTTCATTCTTTATGGAGGTATTTCTCCACAGATCTCCAGTAGCATACTGGGCACCTACTGACCGGGGGAGTTTCTTTTTCAGTATCCTATCATTTTGCCTTTTCATACTGTTCAAAGACCTGTACAAAAAGATCTTCACAACCCAGATAATCACGATGGTGTGATCACTGACCTAGACCCAGACATCGTGGAATGTGAAGTCAAGTGGGCCTTAGAAAGCATCACTATGAACAAAGCTAGTGGAGGTGATGGAATTCCAGTTGAGCTATTCCAAATCCGGAAACATGATGCTGTGAAAGTGCTGCACTCTATATCCCAGCAAATTTGGAAAACTCAGCAGTGGCCACAAGACTGGAAAAGGTACGTTTTCATTCCAATCCCAAATAAAGGCAATGCCAAAGAATGCTCAAACTACCGCACAATTGCACTCATCTCACATGCTAGTAAAGTAATGCTCAAAATTCTCCAAGCCAGGCTTTAGCAATATGTGAACCGTGAACTTCCTGATGTTCAAGCTGGTTTTAGAAAAAACAGAGGAACCAGAGATCAAATTGCCAATATCTGCTGAATCATCAAAAAAGCAAGAGAGTTCCAGAAAAACATCTATTTCTGCTTTATTGACTTTGCCAAGGCATAGTCAAAGCATTTGACTGTGTGGATCACAATAAACTGTGGAAAATTCTGAAAGAGATGGGAATACCAGACCACCTGACCTGCCTCTTGAGAAACCTATATACAGGTCAGAAAGCAACAGTTAGAACTGGACATGGAACAACAGACTGGTTCCAAATAGGAAAAGGAGTACGTCAAGGCTGTATATTGTCACCCTGCTTATTTAACTTCTATGCAGAGTACATCATGAGAAACGCTGGACTGGAAGAAACACAAGCTGGCATCAAGATTGCTGGGAGAAATATCAATAACCTCAGATATGCAGATGACACCACCCTTATCGCAGAAAGTGAAGAGGAACTCCAAAGCCTCTTGAGGGAAAGTGAAATAGAGTCAAAAAGTTGGCTAAAGCTCAACATTCAGAAAAACGAGATCGTGGCATCCAGTCCCATCACTTCATGGGGAAATAGATGGGGAAACAGTGAAACAGTGTCAGACTTTATTTTTGGGGCTCCGAAAATCACTACAGATGGTGACTGCAGCCATGCAATTAAAAGACGCTTACTCCTTGGAAGGAAAAGTTTGACCAAACCTAGATAGCATATTCAAAAGCAGAGACATTACTTTGCCAACAAAGATCCGTCTGGTCAAGGCTATAGTTTTTCCTGTGGTCATGTATGGATGTGAGAGTTGGACTGTGAAGAAAGCTGAGTGCCAAAGAATTGATGCTTTTGAACTGTGGTGTTGGAGAAGACTCTTGAGAGTCCCTTGGACTGCAAGGAGATCCAACCAGTCCATTCTGAAGGAGATCAGCCCTGGGATTTCTTTGGAAGGAATGATGCTAAAGCTGAAGGTCCAGTACTTTGGCCACCTCATGCGAAGAGTTAACTCATTGGAAAAGACTCTGATGCTGGGAGGGATTTGGGGCAGGAGGAGAAAGGGACGACAGAGAATGAGATGGCTGGATGGCATCACTGACTTGATGGACGTGAGTCTGAATGAACTCCAGGAGTTGGTGATGGACAGGGAGGCCTGGCATGCTGTGATTCATGGGGTCGCAAAGAGTCAGACACGAATGAGCGACTGATCTTATCTCATCTGATCTAATACCATACACAAAAATAAACTAAAAATGAATTAAAAACCTACATGTAAGGCTGGACACTATAAAGCTCTTAGAGAAAAACATAGACAGTACACTCTTCAACATAAATTGCAGTGAGATCTTTTTGATCCACCTCCTAGAGAAATGAAAATAAGAATACAAACAAATGGGACCAAAGTCAAACTTTAAACTTTGCTTAAGAAAAGGAAATCATGAACAAAATAAGAAAGCCACAGAACAGGAGAAAACGTTTGCAAAATGAAGCAACCAAAAAGAGATTAATCTCCAAAATACACAAAGAGCTCGGGCAGCTCAATACCAGGAAAAAAAAAGAAAAAAATAACCCAATCAAAGATAAGAAAAGACTAACTAGACATTTCTCCAAAGAGGAATGATCATCTGTATGGGCAAAAGCACATGAAAAGAATATTTCAACACACTAATTATTAGAGAAATGCAGATCAAAACTGCAATGAGATATACCTCACACTGGTCAGAATGGCCAGCATTATAAAGTTTGCAAACAATAAACGCTGGAGACTGTAGAGAAAAGGGAATCCTCTTGCACTATTGGTGGGAATGTAAATTGGTGCAGCCACTATGGGGAACTAATATGGAGAAACCACTTCAATATTCTTGCCTTGAGAACCTCATGAACAGTATGAAAATGAAAGATGAACTCCTTGGGTTGGTAGGTGCCCAATATGCTGAGAGATCAGTGGAGAAATGACTCCAAAATAATGAAGAGAAGAAGCCAAAGTGAAAACAATGCCCAGTTGTGGATGTAACTGGTAAGGGAAGCAAAGTCCAGTGCTGTGAAGAAAAATACTGCATAGGAACCTGGAATATTCGGTCAATGAATCGAGGTGAATTGGAAGTCGTCAAACAGGAGACGGCAAGAGTGAACATTGACATTTTAGGAATCAGTGCACTAAAATGGACTAGAATGGGCCAATTTAACTCAGATAACCATTATATCTGCCACTGTGGGCAAGAATCCCTTAGAAGAAATGGAGAGGCCCTCATAGGTCAACAAGAGCCAAAATGCAGTTCTTCGGTGCAATCTCAAAAATGACCAAATGATTGCTGTTTGTTTCCAAGGCAGGCCATTCAGTATCACAGTAATCCAAGTCTATGCCCCAACCAGTAATGCTGAAGAAGTTGAAGTCGAACAGTTCTATGAAGACCTACAAGACCTTCTAGAACTAATACCCAAAAAATATGTCCTTTTTCATCATAGGGGACTGGAATGCAAAAGAAGTCAAGAGATACACAGAGTAACAGGTACGTTTGGCCTTGGAATACAATATGAAGCAGGACACAGGCTAACAGAGTTTTTCCAAGAAACTCACTGGTCATAGCAAACACCCTCTCCCAACAACACAAGAGAAGATTCTAAACATGGCCATCACCAGATGGTCAATACCAAAATCAGATTGATTATTCTTTGAAGCCAAAGATGAAGAAGCTCTATACAATCAGCAAAAACAAGACCAGGAGCTGGCTGTGGCTCAGATCATAAATGCTTAGTGCCAAATTCAGACATAAATTGAAGAAAGTAGGCAAAAACACTAGGTGATTCAGGTATGACCTAAATCAGATTCTTTACAATTACACCGTGGAAGTGAAAAATAGATTTCAAGGGATTAGATCTGATAGACAGAGGGCCTGAAGAACTATGGACAGAGGTTGTAAACACTGTACAGGAGCAGTGATCTAAGACCATCCCCCCAAAAAAATGCAAAAAGGCAAAATGGTTGTCTGAGGAGGCCTTCCCAATAGCTGAGAAAAGAAGAGCGTGAAAGGCAAAGGAGAAAAAGAAAGATATACCCATTTGAATGCAGAGTTCCAAAGAATAGCAAACAGATAAGAAAGCTTCCTTCAGTGATCAATGCAAAGAAATAGATGAAAAAATAGAAAGGGAAAGACTAGAGATCACTACAGGAAAATTAGAGATACCAAGGGAACAGTTCATACAAAGATGGGCACAATAAAGGACAGAAATGGTATAGACCCAACAGAAGCAGTAGATATTAAGAAGAGGTGACAAGAATACACATACAACTATACAAAAAAGATCTTCATGATGCAGATAACTAAGATGGTGTGATCACCAACCTAGAGCCAGACATCCTGGAATGCGAAGTCAAGTGGGCCTTAGGAAGCATCACTACGAACAAAGCTGGTGGAGGTGATGGGATCGCAGTAGAGCTATTTCAAATCCTGAAAGATGATGCTGTGTAAGTGCTGCACTTAATATGCCGGTAAATTTGGAAAACTCAGCAGTGGCCACAGGACTGGAAAATGTCAGTTTTCATTCCAATCACAAAGAAAGGCAATGCCAAATTAATAATCAAACTACAGCCCAATTGCACTCATCTCACATGCTAGCAAAGAAATTCTCAAATTCTCCAAGCCAGGCTTCAACAGTATGTGAACTGTGAATTTCCAGATGTTCAGGCTGGATTTAGAAAAGGCAGAGGAACTAGAGATAAAATTGCCAACATCTGTTGGATCATTGAAAAAGCAAGAGAATGCCATAGAAATATCTCAGTTCAGTTCAGTTAAGTTCAGTCACTCAGTCATGTCCGACTCTTTGCGACCCCATGAATCGCAGCACGCCAGGCCTCCCTGTCCATCACCAACTCCCGGAGCTCACTCAAACTAATGTAACATCGAGTCGGTAATGCCATCCAGCCATCTCATGCTCTGTTGTCCCCTTTTCCTCCTATCCCCAATCCCTCCCAATATCAGAGTCTTTTCCAATGAGTTAACTCTTAACATGAGGTGGCAAAAGTACTGGAGTTTCAGCTTTAGCATCATTCCTTCCAAAGAACACCCAGGGCTGATCACCTATAAAATGGACTGGTTGGATCTCCTTGCAGTTCAAGGGACTCTCAAGCGCCTTCTCCAACACCACAGTTCAAAACCATCAATTCTTCAACACTTAGCTTTCTTCACAGTCCAACTCTCACATCCATACATGACCACAGGAAAAACTATAGCCTTGACTAGATGGATCTTTGTTGGCAAAGTAATGTCTCTCCTTTTCAGTATGCTATCTAGTTTGGTCATAACTTTCCTTCCAAGGAGTAAGCGTCTTTAATTTCATGGCTGAAGTCAACATCTGCAGTGATTTTGGAGCCCCAAAAAATAAAGTCTGACACTGTTTCCACTGTTTCCCCATCTATTTCCCATGAGATGATGGGACCAGATGCCATGATCTTCGTTTTCTGAATGTTGAGCTTTAAGCCAACTTTTTGACTCTATTTCACTTTCCTCAAGAGGCTTTTGAGTTCCTCTGCCATAAGGGTGGTGTCATCTGCATATCTGAGGTTATTGATATTTCTCCCAGCAATCTTGATGCCAGCTTGTGCTTATTCCAGCCCAGCGTTTCTCATGATGTACTCTGCATATAAGTTAAATAAGCAGGGTGACAATATACAGCCTTGACGTACTCCTTTTCCTATTTGGAACCAGTCTGTTGTTCCATGTCCAGTTCTAACTGTTGCTTTCTGACCTGTATATAGGTTTCTCAAGAGGCAGGTCAGGTGGTCTGGTATTCCCATCTCTTTCAGAATTTTCCACAGTTTATTGTGATCCACACAGTCAAAGGCTTTGGCACAGTCAATAAAGCAGAAATGTTTTTCTGGAACTCTCTTGCTTTTTCCATGATCCAGCGGATGTTGGCAATTTGATCTCTGGTTCCTCTGCCTTTACTAAAACCAGCTTGAGCATCTGGAATTTCATGGTTCACATATTGCTAAAGCCTGGCTTGGAGAATTTTGAGCATTACTTTACTAGCATGTGAGATGAGTGCAATTGTGTGGTAGTTTGAGCATTCTTTGGCATTGCCTTTCTTTGGGATTGGAATGAAAACGTACCTTTTCCAGTCTTGTGGCCACTGCTGAGTTTTCCAAATTTGCTGGATATAGAGTGCAGCACTTTCACAGCGTCATCTTTCCGGATTTGGAATAGCTCAACTGGAATTCCATCACCCCCACTAGCTTTGTTCGTAGTGATGCTTTCTAAGGCCCACTTGACTTCACATTCCACGATGTCTGGGTCTAGGTGAGTGATCATACCATCGTGATTATCTTGGTCATGAAGATCTTTTTTGTACAGTTCTTCTGTGTATTCTTGCCAACTCTTCTTAATATCTTCTGCTTCTGTTAGGTCCATACCATTACTGTCCTTTATCGAGCACATCTTTGCATGAAATGTTCCCTTGGTACCGCTACTTTTCTTGAAGAGATCTCTAGTCTTCCCCATTCTGTTGTTTTCCTCTATTTCTTTTCATTGATCGCTGAGGAAGGCTTTCTTATCTCTTCTTGCTCTTCTTTGGAACTCTGAATTCAGATGCTTATATTTTTCCTTTTCTCCTTTGCTTTTCACTTCTCTTCTTTTCACAGCTATTTGTAAGCCTGCCCAGACAGCCATTTTGCTTTTTTGCATTTCTTTTCCATAGGGATGATCTTGATCCCTATCTCCTGTACAATATTATGAACCTCAGTCCGTAGTTCTTCAGGTACTCTATCTATCAGATCTAGTGCCTTCAATCTATTTCTCACTTCCACTGTATAATCATAAGGGATTTGATTTAGGTCATACCTGAATGGTCTAGTGGTTTTCCCTACTTTCTTCAATTTAAGTCTGAATTTGGCAATAAGGAGTTCATGATCTGAGCCACAGTCAGCTCCTGGTCTTGTTTTTGCTGACTGTATAGAGCTTCTCCATCTTTGGCTGCAAAGAATATAATCAATCTGATTTTGGTGTTGACTATCTAGTGATGTCCATGTGTAGAATCTTCTCTTCTGTTGTTGGGAGAGGATGTTTGCTATGGCCAGTGAGTTCTCTTGGCAAAACTCTATTAGCCTTTGCCCTGCTTCATTCCGTATTACAAGGCCAAATTTGCCTGTTACTCCAGGTGTTTCTTGACTTCCTACTTTTGCATTCCAGTCCCCTAGAATGAAAAGGACATCTATTTTGGGTGTTAGTTCTAAAAGGTCTTGTAGGTCTTCATAGAATGATTCAACTTCAGCTTCTTCAGCATTACTGGTTGGGGCATAGACTTGGATTACTGTGATATTGAATGGTTTGCCTTGGAAATGAACAGAGATCATTCTGTCATTTTTGAGATTGCATCCAGGTACTGCATTTTGGACTCTTTTGTTGACCATGATGGCTACTCCATTTCTTCTAAGGGATTCCTGCCCGCAGTAGTAGATATAATGGTCATCTGAGTTAAATTCACTCATTCCAGTCCATTTTAGTTGGCTGATTCCTAGAATGTCGACATTCACTCTTGCCATCTCCTGTTTGACCACTTGCAATTTGCCTTGATTCATGGACCTGGCATTCCAGGTTCCTGTGCAATATTGCTCTTTACAGCATTGGACCTTGCTTCTATCACCAGTCACATCCACAACTGGGTATTGTTTTTGCTTTGGCTCCATCCCTTCATTCTTTTTGGAGTTATTTCTCCACTGATCTCCAGTAGCATACTGGGCACCTACTGACCGGGGGAGTTTCTCTTTCAGTATCCTATACTTTTGCCTTTTTCTTGCTTTTCATGGGGTTCTTAAGGCAAGAATACTGAAGTGGTTTCCATTCCCTTCTCCAGTGGGCCACATTCTGTCAGACCTTTCCACCATGACCTGCCCATCTTGAGTAGCCCCTGAGGGCATGGCTTAGTTTCTTTGAGTTAGACAAGGCTGTGGTCCTAGTGTGATTAGATTGACTAGTTTTCTGTGATTATGGTTTCAGTGTGTCTGCCCTCTGATGCTCTCTTGCAACACCTACTGTCTTACTTGGGTTTCTCTTACCTTGGATGACGGGTATCTCCTCACCGCCACCCTTCCTGACCTTGAACGTGGAGTAGCTAGCTCCTCTAGGCCCTCCTGCGCCTGTGCAACCACCGCTCGTTGGACCTGGGGTTGCTCCTCTCAGCTGCAGCTCCTGACCTCGTGCATGGGGTAGCTCCTCTCTGCCATTCCTGTGCCGTTGCAGCCTGGCACTCTCGGACACAGCCCCTTAC
This sequence comes from Bos taurus, assembly GCF_002263795.3. NCBI lineage: Eukaryota > Metazoa > Chordata > Mammalia > Artiodactyla > Bovidae > Bos > Bos taurus. The sequence continues at coordinate 1,438,925 of NW_020192292.1, forward strand.
CTCGGACGCGAGGTAGCTCCTCTCGGCCACTGCCCCTGACCTCGGACATGGGGTAGCTTTTCTTGGCCGCGTTTGTGCACCTTTGCAGCCGCCCGCACTTATGCGCCGTCTAGAAACATCTACTGCAGCTTTACTGATTATGCCAAAGCCCTTGACCGTGTCGATCACAACAAACTCTTGAAAATTCTTTAAGAGATCAAAATACCAGACCACCTTACCTGCGAAGCAACAGTTAGAACTGGACATGGAATAACAGACTGGTTCCAAATTGAGAAAGGAGTATATCAAGGCTGAATATTGTCACCCTGCTTATTTAACTTATATGCAGAGTACATCATCTGAAAGGTGGGACTGGATGAAGCACAAGCTGGAATCAAGATGGCCAGGAGAAATATCAATAACCTCAGATACACAGCACCACCCTTATGGCAGAAAGTGAAGAACTAAAGAGCCTCTTGATGAAAGTGAAAGAGGAGAGTGAAAAATCTGGCTGAAATCTGAACATTCAGAAAACAAAGATCATGGCATCTGGTGCCATCACTTCATGGCAAATAGATGGGGAAACAATGGAATCAGTGACAGACTTTATTGTTTTGGGCTCCAAAGTCACTGCAGATGGTTACTGCAGCCATGAAATTAAAAGACAGTTGCTTCTTGGAAGAAAAGCTATGACAAACCTAGACAGTGTATTAAAAAGCAGAGGCATTACTTTGCCAACAAATGACCATCTAGTCAAAGCTATGGTTTTTCCAGTAGTCATGTATGGATGTGAAAGTTGGACTATAAAGAAAGATATACCCTGAAGAATTGATGCTTTTGAACTGTGGTGTTGGAGAAAACTCTTGAGGGTTCCTTTGTCTGCATGGAGATCAAACCAGTCCATCATAAAGGACATCAGTCCTGAATGTTTATTGGAAGGACTCATGCTGAGGCTGAAACTCTAATACTTTGGCACCTGATGCGAAGAACTGACTCCTTGGAAAAGACTCTGATGCTGGGAAAAGATTGAAGGCAGGAGGAGAAAGGGACAACAGAGGATGAGATGATTGGATGGCATCACCAACTCGATTGACAGGAGTTTGAGCAAGCTCCGGGAGTTGGTGATTGACAGGGAAGCCTGGCGTGCTGCAGTCCATGGGGTCGCAAAGAGTCGGACACAACTGAACTAACTGACTATGGAGAACAGTATGGAGATTCCCTAAAGAACTAAAAATGAGCTACCATGTTTCTGAGAAAACCATAATTCAAAAAATTATATGCACCCCAATGTTCATATCAGCACTATCTACCACAGCCATGACATGGAGACAACCTAAATGTCCATGGACAGATTAATGGATAAAGAAGATGCGGCACACGTATACAATGGAATTTTCCCATAAAAAAAGAGAAAATGATGCCATTCGCAGCAACATGGATAGACCTAGATGTTGTCATAATGAGTGAAATAAATCAGACACGTATCACAAGACAAATATCATGTGATATTATTTATATGTGAAATCTTAAAAAAGGATGCAAATGAACTTACCTATAAACAAGAAATAGAGTCACAGATATAGAAAGGAAATTTATGGTTACCAAGGGGGTAAAGGTCATAGTGATAAATTGGGAGACTGAGGTTAACATGCACACACTATATATAAAATAGGTAACTAGTATGGACCTACTGTGTAGCACAGGGAACTCTACTCAATAATCTGCAACAACCTATATGGAAAAAAAATCTAAAAAAGTGGATAGATAGATATATATGTATAACTGATTCCCTTTGCTGCACACCTGAAACTAACACAACATTGTAAATCAACCAAATGACAATATAAATAGATTTTTTAAAATGAAATACAAAGGGTAAATGGTATCTTTTCTCTGGGGTTATAATGAGAATAAAGTGAGAAAAAATGTTATAAAGTGGATACTAATATTATTCTCTTTTACAAATAAAGAAAGAAAAGACTAAAAAGATAAAATCATTTTCAAGAACACATGAAGGAACTGAACACAAATCTGCCAAACTCTAAACTGCTATCTCTTTGCCATCGTGTTATACTTTTAATTCAAGAAAACCAAAAGAGGACAATATTTTAAATTCTAGAACATAATTCATCTTATGGCACAGAGGAATGTCAGTGATTAGCTCAGTACCTTGTAGAATACTGATAGCAGCCTGATGGAAACTTTGTCACATTACACTTGGAGATTCTTCCTACCCAGTCCTTCCTTCCTTCACTCTCTCTTGGACAAGTGTCAGATCAGCAGTGTAGTCTACAGATATTCCCCATCTTTTTTCACCTCATTCCACTTTTTTTCCCTTATAATATTTTCCCTCAATAAATTTCTTGCTTGTCTAATCCAATCTTGACATCCTCTCAGAGGACACAAACACACCATGTAGAAAGGCCCCATTAAATACTGTGGTTTTTTTTTTTTTTTTTCTATCATAGTCAGTTTTTGGTCTTCCTGCAAATCAAGACCCCATTCATCCCTGATCTATCCCTGTTCCTCATTCCCTCTTTCTCAGACGAATATGTTTCTATTTTCCTGTCTCACTGCAGAGCAAGATCTGTCTGCTCACATTCCCTTATACCTACAAAAATACACGTCCTCAGGTTCAACTTTTTGCCTGGGTTTATTAAACCACTGAAAAGAAACAGAACTCTCCACTGGGGGTGATCCCCACACAAGTTGTTAATAAAAGTAAGATTCTTTCCATTACTTTGTATACATAAAATATTTAGAGATAAACATAACCAGGTATTGCAAAAGGTGTTTTTAGAAAATTGGAGATACTTACAGAGGATACTTACAGAGGAACACCAAAGATGTCTTGAACAGATGAAAAGACAGATCACTGAATAGACATGTCATCAAACTATTTGCCTTCTTATTAATCTACAAAATCTAAATCCAACAAGTGTTGCATGGTTTTTACATTTTTTTTTTTGTTACTGATGTTTTGAACTATCTAATCCTACTAATCATGTGAAAAAATAGACAAACAATAATGTTCAGGGAAGTTGTAGCCAAAGAAGAGAAATGAAGAAGTGCTTACCCTAAGAGACATCACTTTTTCTTTCCTCCAGGGTAATTCATAATAGACCACATTCAAGACAGCTGTCAATAAAGCCCTGCCTCCCCCCCTCCATCCCCCGTGAATGTATTTATAATAGGTTGTGAAGCAGGACATTTCCTCAACCCCGAGACTGGTGACTAGGATCCAAAGCTGAAGACAAAGTCTTCAAACAGCCTATAATTAAAGAAAGTCAAGTAATCATGGAGCCCTGAAACCCTGTTATGATTTGAGCTGTCTCCCCCTCCCAAATGTGACCTTTATTTGGAAATAGGGTCTTGGTAATGGTTACAATTATGTAGATTGGGCCCTGATCCAGTATGACTGATATCCTTATAAAAGGGGGGAAACTATATACAGACATGCACGCCGGGTAAATGTCAAATGCACCTGAAAACAGAGATGGGTAACCCACCCACAAGGCCAGGAATTCCAAAGATTGCCAGAAACCACCAGAAGTTAGGAGAGTGGCATGTTCTCCCACACAGCCACTAGCAAGAACCAACCTTGCTGATGTCTTGATCCCCACCTTCTAGCCTCCAGGGCTGTGAGAGGATAAAGTTCTTTTCCCTTAGCCACTTAGTTTGTGGTACTTTGTTACAGCAGCCCCAGGAAACTAATACACACCCCTTGCAGATCTTACTTAAAAACAGTGTTTCTAAAGCCTAAGACTAGAGGAAAAGGTGCAGAGTAATGAAAATCATGCATCAGGGGCTTTATGGACATTCACCCTGTTGGAGAAAAGAAAGGGGAACTTCCTTATCAGAAGATAATTGAAAGGGCTCTAAGAAATTCACTCATAGAGATTGGTGTTGTCTGTAATGAGGAAGACAGGCAACTAATTACCTTGTTAGATTTCTCCTTACGCCAGTTATGCTTCAAGTGTGATTCCTGGACCACCTAAGAGCTTGCTAGTCATGTAAGTTACCAGGCTCCACTCTAGACTACTGAATCTGAAATTCTTGAGGTAGGGCTCCTGCCGTCTGCTTTTGAACCAGCACTGCACATTATTCTGATGACCATTAATTACAGTGTGCATACCACAAATTTGTGCAGTGGACTTGCTGTTTCATTCTCTGTGCTTATATTGATAGGAGATAAGAGAATTGGAGAGAAACGGCTAGACAGAGGGAACAGTGATCACAAACCAGGTCCTTTCCCCATGTGAGGCATAACAAGGCTGCACTATTTTATCGTTGATCAAGTAAGCACCACAGAAGATTTTGAGCCATCCTGCTGTATGCAGAAAGTCTGGCTGCAGGGTGAGGGAAAGTCTAGACACGACGTACTATGGGTTGATGTCCCTGAGTGCGAAGAATGCAGGGGTGTTGAAAAGGTCTGGCTGGTGTGAATTTAGCAGAATGTTCATTTAAATCTGAATTGAGAGCTTTTGTGTAGTGTTCATTAAAATACCTTGTCTCCTAGAAAATGGATTAACAACTCCAGGAGTTGCTTTGGCACTGAGGAGACAGGCAAGTGCTATGTGGTCCTCACTATGGAAATTGGTGTGCTGAAGTGGGTGGTGAATCTGACAGGTCCTGACAGATGAATGGTTGTTGCTATCATTTTTACAGAGGAAAGATCATCTTGTATTTTGTTATGGGAATGTGTGAATTTGAAAAGATTTAGAGATATGAGTATTTCAAACTTGTTACAACTTGCCTTGACTAACACAGCTTCTTTTTTTTTTCTTTTTTTCAACAGGTGTGACACATGTTATGATATATATATTCAGAATCCATACACAAATAACATTTGTCAATTTATACTCAAACCTGAAATATGAAATGCAGAAAGTTCTTAAATGGTTGTGTGTTCATGAGATTACAAAAATCATTTATCTTTGAAACCAAGCCCTAGAAAAACAAGACGTTTCTAAAATGATGGGCCTTTAGATTAACTACAATTCATAAAGATGATGAATCATAGACCACAGGCTAGGTAGTTAGACAAATATGTTTCATGGGCTTAACAATATTGGGACTGAAATAATCTACACCATGCTGGTATCTAATTAGACAACTTTATAATTTCTCTGCATGTGATCAACCAGCCATCTGTTGGATGCCTGTAATGACAAGGAGCTCACTACTTCTTGAGACAGTCTGTGCCATTTTTGAACAATGCTGTTGCTTAGAAAGTCTGTCCTTATATTGAACTGAGCGTTAATTCCCTGTAACTTCCACATATTAATATATTTGTGGAGAATTGGGAAAATAAATACTGATTAAATTGAATGGAAATTGGTTTTGAGCCAAATCTTCGGGTCCACATCAATTGACATTACCCAGATTTAGGACAGTAGTCATAATGAATGTTATATTGAAATATGTGTTTGTTAATGTCTTAAGTGGGGCAGAATAAATTAGATAGGAAACTGAACTCATTCATGTACCAAGAAGATTAAATAGAGATGAAAGCTTTTTTCTAATAGCAAAGTGCTACACAAATTTAGTGGGTATTATCATAGCAGTGACACTGTCTGTTCATGACATGAAAATTTCACCAGCACAGACAGCAGAGCCAACGGATGTTGCTATGTAAGTGAATAGGGAGTATGCCTAGCACTGCTTTTGTCTGTAGACACTCAGTGTTTCATTTCTGTTTTATTTCTGTCTCTACCCAGCTAAGTCACAAAAGGAATCAGGGCACTTTATGTAGGTAGCACAAATGGGAATTGCTATCACGTGCTGGAAATTCAAGGTTGGCAGTTGGTTTGGGTTAGGTGAGTATTGGTTGAGTGAAGCCACTTCTGCACTGGTATCCAATACTGTCGGGTCGGCCAAAAGATTTCTTTGGGTTCTTATGGGAAAAGAATTGGGCCCTTTTTCTGCCATGACCATTTATCCTCACATGTAGATATGTGTCTTGTCTAGGAGGCCCTCTGTTCCAAAGTATCACCCTCGCAGGGATAAACCATTAATGCTTGAACTTGAGTTAGTCTACCAGCATTGGAACCCTAGGAAGAATGGTTTATTTTTCCTGCAGAACAAAGTAGGGCCAAGAATTTCTATGGGAGCTTTTAGAGAAAAAGACACACTAGCTGGAGGAAGCCATGTACTGAAGACAGTCACAAGGATAACTGATGACCTTATCAATACTGTGGTCCTACTGACATTAACATGTTTATATACCAATGCTTACACAACTTCATACCTTCTCTAAAGGGGCTGAATCAACTTCTGCTGAGTGACCTCAACCAGTAGCTTAGTTGCTTTCAGGTCTTTACAGCCTCTAAGGGTCTTCTCTTATTGAAATTGAAATTGTTTTCATTTAAAATGTAGTAGGAAGTGAAAGAGGAAAATCATTTTACACCAAGTCTTAAAGGTCTAGTAAATGTGCCCCATGATGAAAACTGTAATAATAACTCTATCTGACCAAGCAATGGAACACACATGATCTCTCATGGGAGAAGCGATGAAAGGAGTGAAGGATGGAGTGGACATACAGAATACAGATGTGGTAGTTCCCTTGGTTGGGACAAGGAGGTAAAAATCACTCCCTTAAATATGTCTTTCTGAGTATCAAGAAGTCAATGATTTCCATTGACTTATATATATAAGCCACTAAATTTTATTTTACTCCTCTGACATAATTAATCAAATTGTTTAGCTTTCTTGTGTATAATAACTAAATCGTATAGTTCTACTGTTAATCATAAGCAAAACAGGCATAATTTAAAATATGAACATTTACAGAAAGGTGTATCTTCCTATGACATTACTATTTACTTAGTCCTTTAACTGAACAATCATTTCTTTGTAATGAGAAGGCAGGAAGTCACTGCACTCTCATTTACATCATCTCTTCATTTTACAGAGGGAAAACTGAGTCCCATTGTGTCCCCATCCAATCCAGCGTACTAAGCAGACATCAATTCCAATAGCCATGGGGCCTTCAAGGTGTCATTTGGACAGGAGACCCTCTCTAAGTGTGTCTAATTCAAAGTCAAACAGGAAGGATAGTCTGAGCAGAGTGCATGAGGGAAAGTTAAGGATACACAAAGTGACCCAATTGAAAGAGGAAGTTTGGAGGTGCAGATGCAGAATTATTAAAGATAGATTGTGCCTAGTTTCTAGACCTAAGTGGGTCAAGATTCAAATGGGAGCAGACAGAGAGCAGGTAGGAGTGAGGAAGGGCTGTTCCTTCACAATCTATGGCCCACATCTGTTGGTCTGTGCTGCTTGGATGAGGCTGGGTTAAAAGAACAATCAAGATAAATGGATGTGTGGCTTCCCGAAATTACAAAGCAAAGACTAGAACCCAGCTCCGCCTCCTAGTCCAGAGCACTCTTTTCTAAGCCATTCACAAACACACTTGCAGAAATATTTCATGCCCCTCAGATGACACAGCAGTGGATTCCAGGAAGTTTTCTTTCTCTCTCTCTCTCTCTCTCTTTTTTTTTTTTTTTTTTTCATTTACAGCTCAGAATAAGAACATCACAGCTGGGTTGACTCACTGATGCAGCTGATAGCTTTAGCACCTGCCACATTTTCCAAGTGCAGGGCTGGACTTTTCATTATGTGCAGGGCTACAGTCTCATTCTGCAGACTGGTCACACACTTCCTAAGAATGTTTCAGAGACTCACTTGGAAATCTGATTCATCCTCACATTAGCTATGCTTAGATATGAAATTCTTTGGGGATTTCCTCTGGGTTTCTGAGAGGTATTGAATATTACACATTTGAAAATATATTTGAAGTTTTTCTGAGAGGCAGGAGATGAATTCACACCGGGGAAAGTGGATTTTTGGTAGAAAAGCTCTATGTTGATGATAGGCGTCAATGACAATTTGTAGTTTGACATAAAACTTAAACTGACTGGATGTTCAGAGATATGAATTCAATCAACAGTTCCTCTATTTCGGGAGGTGAAATGGTTTCTGCTATAGTTTTTACTAGTTTTCTGTCCAGCTTAAGGAACAGAATGTGCTTGACTTTTCCACATTTAAGTGCTAAGATCATCCTATCTAAGCCTTAATTTTAAGATATGCCATTAAAAACTATAAATGCAATGAACTCAAGATGCCATTATTGTGGTGTTTTCTTTACCCATGCCTTGTTGGAGTAGTGAGAGCAGCACTGAGCCACTACTGACAGTTGCTTTGTCTTCATGAAACTGATTGCTATTTTAATGAGGAAAAAATATGGTATTAGGCAAATAAGGGTTGTCTAACTATAGACTCTAGTATCACATCATGCTAGAAATAGCTTAATGACTTTTAGTATTTGTTAGTAATAACAAGAAAACTAAAAGGTAGCTAGTGGGAAAATGACAAGTCATTCTGAGAATCTGCCTTCCTACTTTAGCAAGCTTGTCAACCACAAGGACCATGGTTTCTGCATCAGCGGCTTGCTTAGTAGTTGGTTAATAGTAATCACCGAACACATACTTAAACACTGAACATAAGACACACAGGTTCAATACCCAGGTCAGGAAGCATGAATTAATGAACACAATTCAATACATCTCTCTCTCTCTGCATCTCAGTATTTTTGTCTGTTTAGCAAATATTACTTCACTCTGAACTAAAACATCCCTAATCCATTCCCTGTCACTTGTTTCAAAGAGACATTTGAGGAATCCACTGAAGGTTACAGGGCTTCAGACCAGCAGTATCACCTAAGTTACATTATTATTAGGAGGCGGCAGAAATGATACCAGTCTCACCACCACTGTGCCAACAATGTATGCAATATGTTTAATAAAGTTCAATTGACTTGATCAGACTGCAGGTTTATTTACAAGTTATATGGTCACAGAAATCCCACTACTAGGCATATACCCTAAGAAAACTATAATTCAAAAAGACATGCACCCCAGTGTTCATTGCAGCACTATTTATAATATTATAAGAGTCAGGACATGGACGCAACCTAAATGTCTATCAACATATGAAAGGATAAAGATGTGATGTGTGTGTGTGTGTGTGTATAATGGAATATTACTCAGCCATAAAAAGGAGTGGATTTGAGTCAGTTCTAGTAAGTTAGATGAACCTAGAGCCTGTTATACAGAGTGAAGTCAGAAAGAAAAAAACAAATATTGTATATTAACATATATATATATATGGAATCTATAAAAATTGAACTGATGAAACTAGTACAGAATGGACTTGTGGACACAGGAGTGGAAGGTGAAGGTAGGATGAATTGAGAAAGCAGGATATATATATATATATATATATATATATATATACACACACACACATACACACACACTACCATGCTGTCCCAGTGGTAAAGAATCTGCCTGCCAGTGCAGAAGACACAAGACACCAGGTTCAATCCTCAGGTTAGGAAGATCCCCTGGAGGAGGAAATGGCAACACACCCCAGTATTCTTGCCTGGAAAATTGCATGGACTGAGGAGCCTGGTGGGCTGTAGTCTATGGGGTCACAGAGTTGGACATGACTGAGCTCACATGCATACACATGTGTAAAATAGAGAGCTAGTGGGAAGCTGCTTTATAGCACAGAGAGCTCAGCTCAGTGCTCTGTAAGGACCTAGCCAGGTATGATGGGCGGAAGTGGGAGGGAGGTTCAAGAAGGAGGGAATATATATGTATACATGTATAGCTGACTCATTTTGTTGTACAGCAGCAACTAACACAACATTGTAAAGCAACTATGCCCCAATTAAATTAAAGGAATCAGATGTAGGTTTTTGCATGCCAATTCACTGTACTATTTCATATAGTAGACATTCCAGAAAATCTTTTTATAGGTCTGGGTAAATTGATCTGAAAAACTCATAAACTGAAAGTATTTTTCAACCTGTGCAATCAGCTATGCCCTCTGATTCCTAAGGAGCTATTCTTTTGCATATCATGACTTGCAAGTGTTCTGACTTTCTGGTTCCAAATCTATAGAAACTCTATAGAGGCCTTGTTCTTTGTTTTGTAAGATGAGCTGTTTTGTTCAGCAAGATGGTTGTGTTTACTGCAGCAACATGTTTTATAGATGGATTTGAAATGTTCAGTTATCATCAGGACCCATATAAATTTTAAAAAGTCCTTAACTGTACCCAGATTGCTTGATTTTTATACAATGTATTCAGAGTCAAAGACCAGACTCCTTAGAGAAAATCTAGCTGATCCCATTGCCTTGAGACCAGGCATTTCAGCACCATTAAATTTCAGTGTATGACAGCTCTGATCCTCACTACCCCAAGGCCTTTGCTCTGTATCTTGACTTCCTACCTTAATTCAGGGCCTGTACATTCTAGTCTTGAAACTCTCAGCTGGTTTTAATAACAGTTTGCCCAAAGTCATGTCACTGTCATGCCCTGCAGAAACCATCTCAGGAGGTAGCCCCGAGCTTTCTGCCAGACCTCCTACAGATCAGTGGCCACTCCCTGGCCCTAGATGTTCCTGATTTCCTCACTGGAGAGTGTTCCAGTTGCCCATGGCTGTGGCTGAGACTGAGCCTTTTTGTTGCTAAGATCGTATCTGCGGTGAATTATCAAGGGAAGTCTACTAGAGCCACTACTTCCTGCTGCCCCAGTGCTGTTGAGTTTGGCAGAGGTTCAGTACAGAGAGAAGGGAATAACTTGCAGTTCTCACCTGGAAAGATACCCAAAATATCTGTGAACTCTGTTTTGAACCTCTCAACTATTCCATCTTCAGTACATAAAGGTTACAAGCTGCTTCTGCCCTGATACTTCATAGAGCACAGTTCCTACACTCTGAAAATAGAATCAGAATTGAAAATTTAAAAATTTTCAATATCAGCAATTATTCAGGCAAAAATCAGAATTACCATCAGTTCCTTTATAGGTCGCCCCTCCACTAATCTTCAGCAGTGAAGGAAGTCTGGTTTCCAGATGGTCAGTGACCATGCCTTTGTTATTAGTTCTAATTTCCTAAATCTGAGTTCAGTCATTAAGGTTTTTTGTTTTACTTTGTTTTGTCCTAACAATTCCCCAGTACTTATTCAAATATCTCCTATAGTGTTGACAAAGTCCCAAGAGTTTCAAGTTACCTATAATTGACAAAATGGTACCTGCTGATAGAAACATTAATTCATTCTGAAATTTGGATCGCTCCTGGCAGTACTCCAGTCAACATTAAATTCACTTTCCTACTTACTCCTCAGCTGCACACAAGCAGCTAAATGTAACCAGAGAAAAACACAAAGACACAGATTGGTCTCACCTCTAAATTCATGGCCAGGACTGCCAAGTGTGCCTTCCTTCTGTCCAAAAATCCTGTAGTGTTTCTCCTGGTCGTTTCATGCTTACACTTTCCCTCTTCAACTGTTATTTTTCACTTTCTCCATTTTTTCTCATCTATTCACTCAGCAAATACTCACTGAGCACCTACTCTCTTCCCCAGATTTACTGAGATACAATTGACATGTAACATTGTGTGAGTTAAAGGTACATAATGTATTAATTTGAAATACTTACATATTCCAAAATGTTTACCAGAGCTAACACCAAGTCACAGAATTGCCATTTCCTTTTTGTGACAAGAACATTAAAGGTCTTAAACAACTCACAAAAATAAACCTGAAATAAAGACTTAAACATAAAACCTGATACTATTTAACTCCAAGAAGAAAACAAAAGGGAAAAGCTCCTTGATACTGGTCTTGACAATGATTTATTTTGGATATGACATCAAAAGTACAAGCAACAGAAGTTAAAAAGTAATGAGTGGGACTACATCAAACTAAAAAGCTTCTGCACAGGAAAAGAATCAACAAAATGAAAAGGCAACCTACAGAATGTGAGAAAATATTTGCACCTTCCCCTTTCTTAATCCATAACATTCTTACCTGCTGACCTTGATCTGTAGTCCACTGAGAAAACAGGAGCACTCAGAAGAGAAATCCTACATGTTCAACCATCAAACCTGTCAAACGATCTCTGTCCATATCCACATACTCTGTCCTCCTTCCCAACACAATCAATTAACTTTACATGCTGAAAGCAAGCCCCTCTGGTGGTACAATAGAGTCCAAACCTTCTTCCTGCTCAGGGACCTCACTGCAGTAATTCTTTCTATTGCATCACCAATATCTCACCTCCCTACAACATCATTCTTATCATGTAAAACATGTTGGAATGAACCCCTTCTTCAAACAAAAGTTCAAACAAACAAAATCTCTCAGGGTCACATGCTTACTCAGTTATTCCCTACTTCTCTCTTTATACTGCCCAATGCAGTGTTCAGTCCTCTCTTTCATCAGCCTCTCTCAATGGCATTTGATACAGTTGAGCATCCATCCTTTCAGATACGTTATTTCATTGTTTTCTAGGATGCCACTCGCTTACTCCTCTGGCCACTACTTTTCGGATTCTTTTGGTGATACCAACCATATACCCTTCTCGGGGCCTTTGCATCACCAGGATGGAGATCAAACATTGAAGATAGGTGGTCCAGGCACATTCCTACTTCTCTGGTACCACCATGGGCAATTACTGATGTATTTTCTGGGCCTGGGAAGCATTTAAAATGGATTCCATACAAAAGAAAAGGCGAGGCCAAAGCCAAGGACTGAATGATTCAACTGGTGAGGACACAATGATATATTTTTATGTTCAGACAGTTTATTACACACATAATTTCAAAAGGAAGACTAGTCAAAGGTGCCAGCTCCTCAAAGTCCATGTGCCACACATTCAAATGGTAACATTGAAACAAAGGGGCGAGCTGGCAGCTGTGTGTGCTGTGGGCATGCACACAGTGGAGGAGCCAGCTGTAGACTGTTCATAAGCTGTTTGTATTCCGCAGCTCAATTCTGGGGGAGGCAGGGCAGAAAGCCTCTACCTCATCAAAACCTGGGAGGTAATGAGAAACTGACAGCTGAAAGTCTCCCGGGGGTGATCAGGAGGCAAATGGGAGAGGGTTTGGGAGTGGCACCTAACAGACTTTTCACCCTCTTGTGCTCTGGGAGCATCCCAAGGTGTTTTGCCAAGACTCAGGTAAGTTGTGGTTTAGCCATTTGCCTATGTGGTCCACGTGGACACAGGCATGGTCAATTCTGTAGTGGATTCTTTCCCTATACTCTGCAATTCTTCTTGGATTCTTCAGACAGCCCACCCCCATACTGGAAACCTCTTGCTACGGTTTCCTTGAGGTTGTTGCTACATTCCCCTCCAGTGTGTCTTTCTGAGCCCACTGGGTTCACACTCCAGTGTCAGAAACGTGCCTTAAGCTCTCATAGTCATCCCATTGAACTTATTCCCAATAGGCTTGGGAATGGGGGCAGGCACCTCCTTCTCACCTCCAGTAAATGGAATTCACTGCATACTCCTATCTTTCTCCAACACTCATGATCCCTTTCTGTAGTCTCTAATGGATATGAGAAGTTTAAGACTTGTACAGCCAGTTATTCACACGTACTTTGCATCTAGGTGTGGGGACTTAGGTTTGATTTGGGGTATTTTTCAATGTCTGTTTGCCTAAATTTCCATTTTAATGTGCTATATATAGTTATTTCATCTGAAGCAGATCATAATTTCCAGATAATTCGCATCACTGATCACTATGTCAATCAACACTTTAACTTATTAATGCCCCAGAAGTCCCCTAGGTATATACATTTCAAATTAGTAGCATGTTGCAGGACAGATCTTTATCTTCTCGTCTTTATCCATAAGGATTTGGTGGTACACCATGATCGAATTCAGCAAAGAAAACAAGGATTCCATAATAGGCAGACCAGGACAATTTTAATTAAATGAGAAGATGAGGGCAGGGGATCTATTAGAATTAACTGTAAGTAAGCTACAACAAGGGCTCCCGTGGTGGCTCAGCCATAAAGAATCTGCCTTCAATGCAGGAGACACAGGTTCAATCCCTGGATCAGGAAGGTTCCCTGGAGAAGGGGCAACCCACTCCAGTATACTTGCCTGGAGAATTCCATAGAGAGAAAACCTTGGATGGCTACAGTCTACAGGGTCACAAAGAGTCAGGCATGACTGAGCACACACACACACGCACACAAGGAACAGGAAAATACGGCACAGGATTTGGTCTTCCATCCAATTTGAGGCAGACACATCCTCTCTTTCTTGGTTGAACATCACTTCATTATGAGTCATTAAAGCAGATGGGGTGTCATCTCTTTCAGGTTGATCGAATAAACCAAAGCAGGTTCAGAAACTACTATAGGGAATGTTTAACATTAGGTCCAGTGTACTACTCACATGTTGTATCTATGCAGAATATAAAAATTATCTTGCCATTTATTTATTCAACACATGTGTTTTGAACATTTGTGGCACAAGATTGAATTTTATTTGATATTTTGCATCTGTTCCTTTAGAGACGCATTTGGAATATGGAACTCTGGGATTAAGATGGTGGTGGTTTTTCAGTCACCAAGTTGTGTTTGACTCTGTGACCCCATGGAGTGCAGCACACCAGGCTTCCCTGTCCTTCACTGTCTCCAGGAGCTTCCTCAAACTAATGTCCATTGAGTCAGTGATGCCATCCAACCTTCTCATCCTGTCACCTCCTTCTTCTGCCCTCAGTGTTTCCCATAATCAGGATCTTTTTCAATGAATTGGCTCTTTACATCAGCTAGCCAAAGTTTTGGGAGTTTCAGCTTCAGTGTAAGTCCTTCCAATGAATATTCAGGATTGATTTCTTTAAGATTGACTGGTTTGATCTCTTTGTAGTCCAAGGAACTCTCAGTAGTCTTCTCCAGCACCACAATTCAAAAGCATCAGTTCTTCAGCACTCAGCCTACTTTATGATCCAAATCTCACATCTATACATGACTACTGGAAAAATGATAGCTTTGATTATACAGACCTTTGTTGGCAAATTAATGTGTGTGCTTTTTAATATGCTATCTAGGTTTGTCTTAGCTTTTCTTTCAGAGAGCTAGCATCTTAACTGCATGGCTGAAGTCACCGTCTGCAGTGATTTTGGAGCCCAAGAAAAGAGATTAAGGTGATACCACTAAATACTACTTCCTTAGGATATTGTGCAAATCTCAGTGGGGCCATGTTTGTGGACTCTTCTGTAGGAGATTGAGAATATTGTAGCTCTGTTTCATTTAACTCATCCTCAATTCAGTGCACATATACCCCAGGCAAGGAAGCAGAAAACTACTCCTAGCTTCTACTTTTATCCTTATTTTCTCCTTCCACACTTTGAATATTAAGAAATTTTCAAAATAAATATTTTTTTTCATAACACGACCTGGTTAGACTCTTACAAACCTATCATTTTGTGAACATAGGATGACTCAAATCTTCTGCTGCCATTTACTATTTCCTGACCTGTCTGGGTACCACCAATCATTGGAATATTAAAATGGAGATGCTTTTGGGGGGGCTCATCTTTTTAGCTATTCTCAGATTGTTTCTCAAAGTAAGTTTAACATGAAAGTTATATTTGCCATTTTGAGATACTTCCCTTGCTTTAGCAGCATGAACTTCGGTGACCTACCATTTTTAAATTTGGATTTTAAAAATCACTGTTGAAGGTATATGGATTACAAAGTCATTTTCCAAACACCCATTTTCTGGTTGCTCCCTGGTGATCCAGAGTCATTAACATCCTTAGCAATTTCCAGTATGATTGTAGTCACTTCATTCCTGAAGATACACTCAAGCATTCCACCTGCACAGAGGTTTTAAATCAGCCTGTAGTGGCTCTTAAATTTTATCACCATCCTGTTCACAGATATTCCCCATGCCAGCAGTGAGCTAAGTGTGCTCTCCTGTATATATCAGTCTTTCCACACTGTCATTACTCTTGTCCCAAGCATCAAATGATTGCTTCACATGTGAACAATACTAGGAATACAATAATCCCAAATCACACAAGTTTTACCAATCTATAAACCATAGGTTAGCAAAGTTGGAGCCCAAAGACTGAATTTAGCCAGCCACTTGTTTTTTGTAAATAAAGTGTTATTGAAATCCTTTGTTTACACTATTTGTGGCTACTTTTTCATCACAGTGGAAGAGGTTAAGTAGTTTTGAGAAAGCCATATGGTCCACAAAATCTAGTGTATTCATTATCTAGACCTTTACCAACAAAGTTTGTCAAACCCTGCTGCTCAGAAAAAAAAAAAAGATTTGATCTCATTAAGTTGTCTATTCAAATTTGAATTCTCCTACAACCTAAGAATTGAGTTAGAATTTCCCCCTCAAAATTTCAAAATATCCAGTGAGCAGCTGCATGACTCTACCCATCTGTACTGGTTACATCTTGACATGACCTTATGTTATTGATGCGCTTCCTCTACTCATGGCCCCAGTTGGACAAACATCAGCTTTCTAGTATAGACACAGACAGTTTCACAAATGGGATTTCCTGACTGAGACATTGGCCAGAATTTCCAGGCGTTTTATAGCAGTGGTAGAGTCCATCGTGGCCAGGGAAGTAATAAATGATAGTCATGTGCAGGAAATTGCTGTAGCCAGCAGAGTAGTAGGAGAGGTTAAAAACTAATATGCCTCACTGAGAAATAATTGTGAAGTGCTATCACCCAAAGGGAAGATCAATTTCACATCGTATCTACTGAGCCTTAGTGATCCCCAGGTAAACTAGTGCACTGGTTCTCAATTCTGACTGCACCGTAGATTCTTATAAAAACTACTGATACCCAGGATGCACTCCAAACCAGTTAAAACAGCATCTTTCAGGATGGACTTGGCTATTGCTTTGGAAGATACCAATTCTCCTTTTTAGAGAGTAACTGATATTGAGTTCAATCCCCAAATGTCATTTCCCCCTTGTTGCAGTGGTATAGTTACTGAAAAGTCCAAGAATGGCCTCAGTTTTCAAGAGAAAAAAAACCTGATATAAAAATGCCATCTTTGGGGGGAGGAGCCAAGATGGCGGAGGAGTAGGACGGGGAGAACACTTTCTCCCCCACAAATTCATCAAAAGAGCATTTAAACGTCGAGTAAATTCCACAAAACAACTTCTGAATGCCGGCAGAGGACATCAGGCACCCAGAAAAGCAACCCAACTCTTCGAAAGGAGGTAGGAGAAAATATTAAAAACAAAAAAAAAGAGACAAAAGAGGGAGGGATGGAGTTCCGTCCCGGGAAGGGAATCTTAAAAAGAGAGAAGTTTCCAAACATCAGGAAACCTTCTCACTGCCGAATCTGTGCCGAGCTTTGGAAGCACAGAGGGCAACATAACAGGGAGAAAAAATAAATAAACAATTTAAAACTCGCAGATTGCGAGCCCTACAGTAACTCCCCCAGCAGAGAAGCAGCGCAGACGCCTGCATCCGCCATTAGCAAACCGGGGCTGGGCAGGGAGGTGCGGCGTGGGCTGCATCGCTGAGAGAAAGAATCTGGCCTGAATACCCTGAGCGCTATCTGAGCGAAATAATTTGGGCTAGCAAACCAGACTGTGGGATACCTACCACGCGAAAAGCCAGCCCTAACCTAAGACCGCCAGGCCCGCGCACGGAACAAAGGACTGAACAGAGATAGCCGGCTGCAGACCTTCCCCCTCCGGTGACAGGCAGCCAGAGCCGGAAGGGGGCAATCGCAGCCCCAGAGAGACATTATCTATAAAATTGTAAGCAGGCTTCTTTGCTAACTAAAACTTCTTGGGGGTCTGGACGGTCAACATCTGCCTGAGAAGGTGCGCCGGTTTTACATCCAGATAACCGAGTGGCGGGGAGGCGATAAGTCGCAGCATTGGCGCTCGCCTGGGAAGAGCAAATTGGCGCTCGGACCTGGGAAGAGCACAAAACGCAGGCCCAACTGAGTCTGCGCCTCTGGGGACTACCCGAGTGCCTGAACCTGAGCGGCTTGGACCTGGGAGGTGCATGCAGCCCAGGGCCAGCCTCGGATTGTTCCCGGCGGAACAACCTAGAGTCCGAGCAGTGTGGACAGGGAGGCTACACGCGCCGTGAGCAGGGGCAGACCCAGGGTGGCTGAGGCACTGCGAGCCCACGCCAGTGTTATTTGTTTGCAGCATCCCTCCCTCCCTCCCCACAGCGCGACTGAACAAGTAAGCCTAAAAAAAAAAAAAAAAGTGTCCTCCACCGTGCCCTTTGAGTCAGGGCGGAAACCAGATACTGAAGAGACTAGCAAACAGAAGAAGATATAACAGAGGGAAACGCCTTGGAAGCTACAGGCAATATATCAAAACCCTGTGGTTACTACGGACTACATAGGAAGGGGCCTATAGATCTTGAGAAATATAAATCTGACCAAGGAACTAGCCAAAAATGAACTGAACCCACAACACCCAAAAAAAAAAAAAAAAAAAAAAACAAAAAAGTCCTAGATATATTTTTATTATTTTTACGATCATTCTTTCTTTTTTTTTTTAATTAAAAAAAAAAATTTTAAGTCCTCTATTGTTCCTTTAATTTTCACTTTTATAACCTATTACTTTGCAAAAAAAAAAAAAAAAGACCCTATTTTTTTCTTCTTCAGCAAACTTCATATATATATATTTTATAATTTTTTGACCTTGTTTTTTTGTTTGTTTGTTTTTGTTTTTTTCTTCTTTTCTTTAACATTGTATTTTTGAAATCCCAAACTCTACTCTAGATTTTTAATTTTCGCTTTTTGGTATATGTTATCAATTTTGTACCTATAGTTTTTTTTATATAATTTCTGTGACTTTTTTTTTTTTTTCTTCTTCTCTGT
Organism: Bos taurus; assembly: GCF_002263795.3. NCBI lineage: Eukaryota > Metazoa > Chordata > Mammalia > Artiodactyla > Bovidae > Bos > Bos taurus. The sequence continues at coordinate 1,457,589 of NW_020192292.1, forward strand.
TTCTTTCTCTTCCTCTTTTATATAACATTGTATATCTGAAATTCCAAACTTTACTCTAGATTTTTAATTTATGCTTTTTGGTATTTGATATCAATTTTGTACCTGTATTTTCTTTATAATTTTTGTGACATTGTTCGTATTTGTTTGTTTGTTTTCTCTCTTTATTTTTCTTCTTCTTTTTTTTTTTTTTTAACATTGTATTTTTGAAATTCCAAACTCTACTCTAGATTTTTAATTTTTGCTTTCTGGTATTAGTTATCAATTTTGTACCTGTACTTTCTTTATAATTTTCGCGACCTTGTTTGTTTTTGTTTGTTCGTTTTTTCTCTCTTTCTTTTCCTTCTTCTTTTCTTTAACTTCGTATTTTTGAAATTCCAAACTCTACTCTAGATTTTTAATTTTCGCTTTCTGGTATTAGTTATCAATTTTGTACCTGTACTTTCTTTATAATTTTCGCGACCTTGTTTGTTTTCGTTTGTTCGTTCTTTCTCTCTTTCTTTTCCTTCTTCTTTTCTTTAACATCGTATTTTTGAAATTCCAAACTCTACTCTAGATTTTTAATTTTTGCTTTTATGTATTTGTTACCAATTTTGTACCTTTAAGGACCCAATCTTCAGGACCCATTTTTCACTAGGGAGTGAGATTACTGGCTGGACTGCTCTCTCTCCCTTTGGACCCTCCTTTTTCTCCACCAGGTCGCCTGTGTCTCCTCCCTAACCCCTCTCTACTCTACCCAACTCTGTGAATTTCTGTGTGTTCCAGACGGTGGAGAACACTTAGGGAACTGATTACTGGCTGGATCTGTCTCCCTCCTTTTCATTCCACCCATTTATCCTTCTGGCCACCTCTGTTACCTTCCTCCTTCTTCTCTTCTCTGTATAACCCCGTGAACATCTCTGAGTGGTCCAGTTGTGGAGTGCACATAAGGAAGTGACTACTGGCTAGCCCACTCTCTCCACTATTGATTCACCTCATCTCATTTGGGTCACCTCTAACTCCCTCCTCCCTCTTCTCTTCTCCATGTAACCCTGTGAACCTCTCTGAGTGACCCTCACTGTAGAGAAACTTATCATCTTTAATGTAGATGTTTTATCAATGGTGCTGTATAGAAGGAGAAGTTTTGAAACTACTGTAAAAATAAGACCGATAATCAGAAGCAGGAGACTTAAGTCCAAACCCTGACTCCAGGGAACTCCTGACTCCAAGGAACATTCATTCACAGGAGCTCATCAAATGCCTCCATACCGACACTGAAACCAAGCACCACACAAGGGCCAATAAGTTCCAGGGCAAGACATACCAAGCAAATTCTCCAGCAACAAAGGAACACAGCCCTGAGCTTCAAGATACAGGCTGCCCAAAGTCACCCCAAAACTATAGACATCTCATAACTCATTACTGGACATTTCATTGCACTCCAGAGAGAAGAAATACAGCTCCACCCACCAGAACACCGACACAAGCTTCCCTAACCAGGAAACCTTGACAAGCCACCTGTACAAACCCACACACAGCGAGGAAACACCACAATAAAGAGAACTCCACAAACTGCCAGAATACAGAAAGGACACCCCAAACTCAGCAATTTAAACAAGATGAAGAGACAGAGGAATACTCAGCAGATAAAGGAACAGGATAAATGCCCACCAAACAAAACAAAAGAGGAAGAGATAGGGAATCTACCTGATAAAGAATTCCGAATAATGATAGTGAAATTGATCCAAAATCTTGAAACTAAAATGGAATCACAGATAAATAGCCTGGAGACAAGGATTGAGAAGATGCAAGAAAGGTTTAACAAGGACCTAGAAGAAATAAAAAAGAGTCAATATATAATGAATAATGCAATAAGTGAAATTAAAAACACTCTGGAGGCAACAAATAGTAGAATAACAGAGGCAGAAGACAGGATTAGTGAATTAGAAGATAGAATGGTAGAAATAAATGAATCAGAGAGGATAAAAGAAAAACGAATTAAAAGAAATGAGGACAATCTCAGAGACCTCCAGGACAATATTAAACGCTACAACATTCGAATCATAGGGGTTCCAGAAGAAGAAGACAAAAAGAAAGACCATGAGAAAATACTTGAGGAGATAATAGTGGAAAACTTCCCTAAAATGGGGAAGGAAATAATCACCCAAGTCCAAGAAACCCAGAGAGTACCAAACAGGATAAACCCAAGGCGAAACACCCCAAGACACATATTAATCAAATTAACAAAGATCAAACACAAAGAACAAATATTAAATGCAGCAAGGGAAAAACAACAAATAACACACAAGGGAATTCCCATAAGGATAACAGCTGATCTTTCAATAGAAACTCTTCAAGCCAGGAGGGAATGGCAAGACATACTTAAAATGATGAAAGAAAATAACCTACAGCCCAGATTATTGTACCCAGCAAGGATCTCATTCAAGTATGAAGGAGAAATCAAAAGCTTTTCAGACAAGCAAAAGCTGAGAGAATTCTGCACCACCAAACCAGCTCTCCAACAAATACTAAAGGATATTCTCTAGACAGGAAACACAAAAACGGTGTATAAACTCGAACCCAAAACAATAAAGTAAATGGCAACGGGAACATACTTATCAGTAATTACCTTAAACGTAAATGGGTTGAATGCCCCAACCAAAAGACAAAGACTGGCTGAATGGATACAAAAACAAGACCCCTACATATGTTGTCTACAAGAGACCCACCTCAAAACAGGGGACACATACAGACTGAAAGTGAAGGGCTGGAAAAAGATTTTCCATGCAAATAGGTACCAAAAGAAAGCAGGAGTAGCAATACTCATATCAGATAAAATAGACTTTAAAACAAAGGCTGTGAAAAGAGACAAAGAAGGTCACTACATAATGATCAAAGGATCAATCCAAGAAGAAGATATAACAATTATAAATATATATGCACCCAACACGGGAGCACCACAGTACGTAAGACAACTGCTAACAAGTATGAAAGGAGAAATTAACAATAACACAATAATAGTGGGAGACCTTAATACCCCACTTACACCTATGGATAGATCAACTAAACAGAAAATTAACAAGGAAACACAAACTTTAAATGATACAATAGACCAGTTAGACCTAATTGATATCTATAGGTCATTTCATCCCAAAACAATGAATTTCACCTTTTTCTCAAGCGCACATGGAACCTTCTCCAGGATAGATCACATCCTGGGCCATAAAGCTAGCCTTGGTAAATTCAAAAAGATAGAAATCATTCCAAGCATTTTTTCTGACCACAATGCAGTAAGATTAGATCTCAATTACAGGAGAAAAACTATTAAAAATTCCAACATATGGAGGCTGAACAACACGCTGCTGAATAACCAACAAATCACAGAAGAAATCAAAAAAGAAATCAAAATTTGCATAGAAACGAATGAAAATGAAAACACAACAACCCAAAACCTGTGGGACACGGTAAAAGCAGTCCTAAGGGGAAAGTTCATAGCAATACAGGCACACCTCAAGAAACAAGAAAAAAGTCAAATAAATAACCTAACTCTACACCTAAAGCAACTAGAAAACGAAGAAATGAAGAACCCCAGGGTTAGTAGAAGGAAAGAAATCTTAAAAATTAGAGCAGAAATAAATGCAAAAGAAACAAAAGAGACCATAGCAAAAATCAACAAAACCAAAAGCTGGTTCTTTGAAAGGATAAATAAAATTCACAAACCATTAGCCAGACTCATCAAGAAACAAAGGGAGAAAAATCAAATCAACAAAATTAGAAACGAAAATGGAGAGATCACAACAGACAACACAGAAATACAAAGGATCATAAGAGACTACTATCAACAATTATATGCCAATAAAATGGACAACGTGGAAGAAATGGACAAATTCTTAGAAAAGTACAACTTTCCAAAACTGGACCAGGAAGCAATAGAAAATCTTAACAGACCCATCACAAGCACGGAAATTGAAACTGTAATCAAAAATCTTCCAGCAAACAAAAGCCCCGGTCCAGACGGCTTCACAGCTGAATTCTACCAAAAATTTAGAGAAGAGCTAACACCTATCCTGCTCAAACTCTTCCAGAAAATTGCAGAGGAAGGTAAACTTCCAAACTCATTCTATGAGGCCACCATCACCCTAATACCAAAACCTGACAAAGATCCCACAAAAAAAGAAAACTACAGGCCAATATCACTGATGAACATAGATGCAAAATCCTTAACAAAATTCTAGCAATCAGAATCCAACAACACATTAAAAAGATCATACACCATGATCAAGTGGGCTTTATCCCAGGGATGCAAGGATTCTTCAATATCCGCAAATCAGTCAATGTAATACACCACATTAACAAATTGAAAAATAAAAACCATATGATTATCTCAATAGATGCAGAGAAAGCCTTTGACAAAATTCAACATCCATTCATGATAAAAACTCTCCAGAAAGCAGGAATAGAAGGAACATACCTCAACATAATAAAAGCTATATATGACAAACCCACTGCAAACATTATCCTCAATGGTGAAAAATTGAAAGCATTTCCTCTAAAGTCAGGAACAAGACAAGGGTGCCCACTTTCACCATTACTATTCAACATAGTTTTGGAAGTTTTGGCCACAGCAATCAGAGCAGAAAAAGAAATCAAAGGAATCCAAATTGGAAAAGAAGAAGTGAAACTCTCACTATTTGCAGATGACATGATCCTCTACATAGAAAACCCTAAAGAGTCCACCAGAAAATTACTAGAAATAATCAATGACTACAGTAAAGTTGCAGGATATAAAATCAACACACAGAAATCCCTTGCATTCCTATACACTAATAATGAGAAAACAGAAAGAGAAATTAAGGAAACAATTCCATTCACCATTGCAACGGAAAGAATAAAATACTTAGGAATATATCTACCTAAAGAAACTAAAGACCTATATATAGAAAACTATAAAACACTGGTGAAAGAAATCAAAGAGGACACTAATAGATGGAGAAATATACCATGTTCATGGATTGGAAGAATCAATATAGTGAAAATGAGTATACTACCCAAAGCAATTTATAGATTCAACGCAATCCCTATCAAGCTACCAACAGTATTCTTCACAGAGCTAGAACAAATAATTTCACAATTTGTATGGAAATACAAAAAACCTCGAATAGCCAAAGCGATCTTGAGAAAGAAGAATGGAACTGGAGGAATCAACCTACCTGACTTCAGGCTCTACTACAAAGCCACAGTTATCAAGACAGTATGGTACTGGCACAAAGACAGAAATATAGATCAATGGAATAAAATAGAAAGCCCAGAGATAAATCCACGCACATATGGACACCTTATCTTCGACAAAGGAGGCAAGAATATACAATGGATTAAAGACAATCTCTTTAACAAGTGGTGCTGGGAAATCTGGTCAATCACTTGTAAAAGAATGAAACTGGACCACTTTCTAACACCATACACAAAAATAAACTCAAAATGGATTAAAGATCTAAACGTAAGACCAGAAACTATAAAACTCCTAGAGGAGAACATAGGCAAAACACTCTCCGACATACATCACAGCAGGATCCTCTATGACCCACCTCCCAGAATATTGGAAATAAAAACAAAAATAAACAAATGGGACCTAATTAACCTTAAAAGCTTCTGCACATCAAAGGAAACTATTAGCAAGGTGAAAAGACAGCCTTCAGAATGGGAGAAAATAATAGCAAATGAAGCAACCGACAAACAACTAATCTCAAAAATATACAAGCAACTCCTACAGCTCAACTCCAGAAAAATAAACGACCCAATCAAAAAATGGGCCAAAGAACTAAATAGACATTTCTCCAAAAAAGACATACAGATGGCTAACAAACACATGAAAAGATGCTCAACATCACTCATTATCAGAGAAATGCAAATCAAAACCACTATGAGGTACCATTTCACACCAGTCAGAATGGCTGCGATCCAAAAGTCTACAAATAATGAATGCTGGAGAGGGTGTGGAGAAAAGGGAACCCTCTTACACTGTTGGTGGGAATGCAAACTAGTACAGCCACTATGGAGAACAGTGTGGAGATTCCTTAAAAAACTGGAAATAGAACTGCCTTATGATCCAGCAACCCCACTGCTGGGCATACACACTGAGGAAACCAGAAGGGAAAGAGACACGTGTACCCCAATGTTCATCGCAGCACTGTTTATAATAGCCAAGACAGGGAAGCAACCTAGATGTCCATCAGCAGATGAATGGATAAGAAAGCTGTGGTACATATACACAATGGAGTATTACTCAGCCATTAAAAAGAATACATTTGAATCAGTTCTAATGAGGTGGATGAAACTGGAGCCTATTATACAGAGCGAAGTAAGCCAGAAGGAAAAACATAAATACAGTATTCTAACGCATATATATGGAATTTAGAAAGATGGTAACAATAACCCTGTGTACGAGACAGCAAAAGAGACACTGATGTATAGAACAGTCTTATGGACTCTGTGGGAGAGAGAGAGGGTGGGAAGATTTGGGAGAATGACATTGTAACATGTAAAATATCATGTAAGAAACGAGTTGCCAGTCCAGGTTCGATCCACGATACTGGATGCTTGGGGCTAGTGCACTGGGACGACCCAGAGGGATGGTATGGGGAGGGAGGAGGGAGGAGGGTTCAGGATGGGGAACACATGTATACCTGTGGTGGATTCATTTTGATATTTGTCAAAACTAATACAATTATGTAAAGTTTAAAAAAAAAATAAATGGAAAGGGATTTGAAAAAAAAAAAAATACATTTGCAAACATTCCCTTCTAATTTTTCAACATGAAATAGGTATGCATTTTTCCAGGATACAAATAAAAGTCATATTTGTTGAAAAAAAAAAATGCCATCTTTTCACCTTATACATTTCTCCTTTTTTTTAAAACTATTTCGGTAACATCTTGGTTTGTTTTTTCTCTTTCTTAGTCTATGAAAAATAACCGGGAAAGTACATTTTTAAAAGTTTCCATGTAAATTGCATGTAACCCCTCTGGATATGTTCAAATGCTTTTTAGATTGATATGAAAATCCCCATATCTGAAATTTTAAACCAGGCCTAACATCGGATGAGCACTTCTTATGCATTCATTCTGGCACTGGATGATTTTACATAAATCATCTCACTTTATCCTCACAACATCCCAGTTAAATAGGTTTTATTTGTCTAATTTACCATGAGAAACCTGAAGCAAAGAAACTTTAAGTGCTTTAGTACAAGTTCATCCAACTAAATAATGACAAGGAAGGAAGGAAAGAAGGACAGAATCTCAGACTAACCCACAGCTCACAGGAAGGAATTATTTCTTCAAAGAGTTTCTACATATTGGGGTCATCTAGGGTCCAAAGGAAGTCCAAAGTCAAGTGGGCCTTAGGAAACATCTTTATGAACAAAGCTAATGGAGGTAAAGCAATTCCAGCTGAGCTATTTCAAATCCTAAAAGATGATGCTGTGAAAGTGCTGCACTCAAAATGCCAGCAAATTCGGAAAACTCAGCAGTGGCCACAGGACTGGAAAAGGTCAGTTTTCATTCCAATCCCAAAGAAAGGCAATGCCAAAGAATGTTCAAACTACCACACAATTGCGCTCATCTCACACACTAACAAAGTAATGCTCAAAATTCTCCAAGTCAGGCTTCAACAGTATGTGAACTGTAAACTTCCAGATGTTCAAGCTGGATTTACAAAATCCAGCTGAACCAGAAATCAAATTGTCAACATCCACTGGATCATAGAAAGAGCAAGAGGATTCCAGAAACACATCCGCTGCTGCTGCTGCTGCTACTAGTAAGTCACTTCAGTCGTGTTCAACTCTGTGTGACCCCATAGACCGCAGCCCATCAGGCTCCACCGTCCCGGGGTTTCTCCAGGCAAGAACACTGGAGTGGGTTGCCATTTCCTTCTCCAATGCATGAAAGTGAAAAGTGAAATCACTCAGTCACGTCTGATTCTTTGCGACCCCAGGGACTACAGCCTACCAGGCTCCTCTGTCCATGGGATTTTCCAGGCAAGAGTACTGGAGTGGGTTGCCATTGCCTTCTCTGTGAAACACATCTACTTCTGTTTTATTGACTACACAAAAGCCTTTGTGTGGATCACAACAAACTGTGGAAAATTCTTAAAGAGCTGGAAATACCAGACCCTTTTACCTGCCTCCTGAGAAATCTGTATGCAGGTCAAGAAGCAACAGTTAGAAGTGGACGTGGAACAACAGACTGGTTCCAAATCAGGAAAGGAGTACATCAAAGCTGTATATTGTCATGCTGATTATTTAACTTTATGCAGAGTGTATCATGTGAAATGCCAGGGTGAAGAACAAGCTGGAATCAAGACTGCCAGGAGAAATACCAATAACCTCAGATATTCATATGACACCACCCTTATGGCAGAAAATGAAGAACTAAAGAGCCTCTTGATGAAAGTGAAAGAGGAGAGTGAAAAAGTTGGCTTAAAGCTCAGCATTCAGAAAACCAAGATCATGGCATCCAGTTCCATCACTTCAAGGCAAATAGATGGGGAAACAATGGAAACAGTGATAGACTTTATACTTTTGGGCTCCAAAATCACTGCAGATAGTGACTTCAGCTATGAAATTAAGAGACAGTTGCTCCTTGGAAGAAAAGCTATGACCAACCTAAACAGCATATTAAAAAACAGAGACATTACTTTGTCAGACATAGGTCCATCTCGTCAAAGCTATGTTTTTTCCAGTAGTCATGTATGGATGTGAAAGTTGGCATATAAAGAAAGCTGAGTGCTGAAGAATTGATGCTTTTGAACTGTGGTGTTGGAGACTCTTGAGAGTCCCTTGGACTGCAAGGAGGTCCAACCAGTCCAACCCAAAGGAAATCAGTCCTGAGTATTCATTGGAAGGACTGATGCTGAAGCTGAAGCTGAAGCTCCAATCCTTTGGCCACCGGATGCGAAGAACTGACTCCTTGGAAAAGACCCTGATGCTGGGAAAGATTGAAAGCAGGAGGACAAGGGGATGACAGAGGATGAGATGGTTGGATGTCATCACAGACTTTATGGACATGAGTTTGAGCAAGCTCCAGAAGACAGTGAAAGACAGAGAAGCCTGGCATGCTGCAGTCCATGGGGTGAGAAAGAATTGGACATGACTGAGTGACTGAACTGAACTGAATCTTTCAGTGAGAGCATGAGGTGAAATTTATGTTTTAGTTTTCTTTCTTTTTAATTATGTCTATCTCCTTATTTTCCTACTGTATGTACATAATGAAAATGACAATAACTTCAGAGTAAGGAGAATATAGTCTGCTAGGCCTAAAACTAATCCTTCAGGCAAGATAAGTTTAAGTTCCAAATGTACAAGCCAAAAAGGACTTTGGGAATGGGTAAGCAAATTACTTCCTGAGGTGTGGAATGCAGAGTTAGAGGAGAGGTCAGATCTAGACCCTGAAACTCAAATTTGTTCTGTAACTTTCACTTTTTGTTTAGCATAACTCCACGGTTTAGCACTGTGCCCCTAAGTACTAAGCTGCTAGGCTCAGGTCCATTTTAAGGCATTATGTATTATATTACACCTCTTTTCAATCAAGCTCAGTCCATCTGTCTAGCTGGCTCGCTATCACTCTGTACATTAAAACACTGTATTGGGGGGGCGGTCCTAAGATGGGGGAGGTATAGGACAGGGAGACCACTTTCTCCACCACAATTTCATCAAAAGAACATTTGAACGCTGAGTAAATTCCACAAAACAACTTGTGAAAGCCGGCAGAAGACATCAGGCACCCAGAAAAGCAGCCCATTGTCTTCAAAAGGAGGTAGGAAAAAATATAATAGATAAAAAGAGAGCCAAAAGAGGTAGGGATGGAGCTCTGTCTCAGGAAGGAAGTCTTAGAAAAGACAGAAGTTTCCAAACACCAGGAAAAACTCTCACTACTGAGTCTGTGGCGAGCCTTGGAACCACGGAGGGCAACATAACCAGGAGGAAAAATAAATAATTAAAACCCACAGGTTACATGCGCAATGGTACCTCCCCCAGCAGAGAAGCAGCACAGATGCCTGCAACCACCACTAGCAAGCAAGGGCTGGGCAGGGAGGCGCGGGCTGCATTGCTTAGAGTAAGGACAGGGCCTGAATGCCCCGAGGGCAATCTGAGGGAACTAACTTGGGATAGCAAACCACACTGTGGGATAGCTACCCCACGAAAAACCCTAACATAAGACACCATCAGGCCCGCTCACAGAACAAAGGACTGAGCAGAGCTAGCCTGCTGCAAGCCGACCCATTCCCCTCCGGTGACAGGAAGGCGAGGGCAGCCAGAGCCAGAAGGGGGCAGTCGCGGCCCCAGAGAGGCATAATCTACCAAACTGCAAGCAGGCTTCATTGCTAGCCAAGACTTCTTGGGATTCTGGATGGTCAACATCCACCTAAGAACGTGCGCCAGTTGTACACGGAGAAAACCGAGTGGCAGGGTCGGGAGAGGCGATAAGTCACAGCGACTGTGCTTGCCAAACACCTGGTCACCTGAGATGCTTGGTCCTGGGAAGGGCACAAAAAACAGGCCCAAATGAGTCTGCACCTTTGAGGAGCACCCTAGTACCTGAACTTGAGTGTCTCAGACCTGGGAAGTGCATACAACGCAGGGCCAGCCTCAGACAGTTCCTGGCAGAGCAACATGGAGCCTAACCAGTGTAGACAGGGAAAGCACACATGCTGTGAGCAGAGGTCAAACCCAGTGTAGCCAAGACACTTTGAGCACACACCAGTTTTATTTCTTTGCAGCATCCCTCCCTCCCCACAGCACGACTGAACAAGTGAGCCTAAAAAAAGTGTACACCACCTCCCCCTTGTGTCAGGGCGGAAATTAGACACTAAAGAGACCAGCAAACAGAAGAAGCTAAAACATAGGGAACCTCCTTGGAAGTGACAGGTGCAATAGATTAAAATCCTGTAGTTAGTATCGACTACACAGGAAGGGGCCTATAGATCTTGAGAAACATAAGCCAGATCAAGGAATTATCCGAAAATGAATTCCCCACACTGCCCTCAATAACACCAGAGAAAGTCCTAGATATATTTTTACTATCATTCTTTAATTTTTTTAAGTCCTCTATTACTCTTTTAATTTTCATTTTTATAACCTATAATTTCTTTGCAAAAAAAAAAACCAACAGAGATCCATTTTTTTAAAGCAAACTTCATATACATATATATATATATTATAATTTTTGTGACTTTGTTTTTTTCTTTAATATTGAATTAAATATTCAATTTTTATTGAATTAAATATTGCCTTCCTCCCTCTTCTCTTCTCTGTAAAGCTCCATGAACATCTCTAAGCAGTCCAGGTAAGGAGTGCACATAAGGAAGTGATTGCTGGCTAGCTTGCTCTATCCTCTTTGATTCCACCTCATCTCATCCTGGTCACTTCTATCTGCCTCCTCCCTCTTCTCTTCTCCATGTAACTCTGTGAACCTCTCTGGGTGTCCCTCACTGTGGAGAAACTTGTCATCTTTAACCTAGATGTTTTATCAATGGTGCTGTATAGATGGATAAGTCTTGAGGCTACTGTAAAAATAACACAGAAAACCAGAAGCAGGAGACTGAAGTCCAAATCCTGAAAACACCAGAGAACTCCTGACTCCAGGGAACATTAATCGACAGGAGCTCATCAAACACCTCCATACCTACTCTGAAACCAAGCACCACCCAAGGGCCAACAAGTTCCAGAGCAAGACATACCATGCAAATTCTCCAGCAACACAGGAACACAGCCCTGAGCTTCAATATACAGGCTGCCCAAAGTTACTCCAACCCCACTGACATTTCATAACTCATTACTAGACACTTCATTGCACTCCAAAGAGAAGAAATCCAGCTCCACCCACCAGAACACTGACAAAAGATTCCCTAACCAGGAAACCTTGACAAGCCACCAGTACAACCCCACCCACAGCAAGGAAACTCCACAATAAAGAGAATTCCACAAACTGCCAGAATACAGAAAGACCATCCAAAACACAGCAATATAAACAAGATGAAGAGACAGAGGAATACCCAGCAGGTAAAGGAACAGGATAAATGCCCAACAAGCCAAACAAAAGAGGAAGAGATAGGGAATCTATCTGATAAAGAATTCCAAATAATGATAGTGAAAATGATCCAAAATCTTGAAATCAAAATGGAATCACAGATAAATAGCCTGGAGACAAGGATTGAGAAGACGCAAGAAAGGTTTAACAAAGACCTAGAAGAAATAAAAAAGAGTCAATATATAATGAATAATGCAATAAATGAGATCAAAGACACTCTGGAGGGAACAAATGGTAAAATTAGGGAGGCAGAAGATGGGATTAGTGAGGTAGAAGATAGAATGGTAGAAATAAATGAATCAGAGAAGAAAAAAGAAAAACGAATTAAAAGAAATGAGGACAATCTCAGAGATCCCTGGGACAATGCTAAATGCCCCAACATTTGAATCATAGGAGTCCCAGAAAAAGACAAAAAGAAAGACCATGAGAAAATACTTGAGGAGGTAATAGTTGAAAACTTCCCTAAAATGGGGAAGGAAATAATCACCCAGTCCAAGAAACCCAGAGAGTCCCAAACAGGATAAACCCAAGGCGAAACATACCAAGACACATATTAATCAAATTAACAAAGATCAAACACAAAGAACAAATATTAAAAGAAGCAAGGGAAAAACAACAAATAACACACAAGGGGATTCCTATAAGGATAACAGCTGATCTTTCAATAGAAATTCTTCAGATCAGGAGGGAATGGCAGGACGTACTTAAAATGATGAAAGAAAACAACCTACAGCCCAGATTACTGGACCCAGGAAGGATCTCATTCAAATATGAAGGAGAAATCAAAAGCTTTACAGACAAGCACAAGCTGAGAGAATTCAGCACCACCAAACCAGCTCTCCAACAAACGCTAAAGGATCTTCTTTTGACAGGAAACACAAAAAGGGAGTATAAACTCCAACCCAAAACAATAAAGTAAATGGCAACCAACCCAAAACAATAAAGTAAATGGCAACGGGATCATACTTATCAATAATTACCTTAAACGTAAATGGGTTGAATGCCTCAACCAAAAGACAAAGACTGGCTGAATGGATACAAAAACAAGACCCCTATATATGTTGTCTACAAGAGACCCACCTCAAAACAAGAGCCACACACAGACTGAAAATGAAGGGCTGGAAAAAGATATTCCATGAAAATAGAGGCCAAAAGAAAGCAGGAGTAGCAATACTCATATCAGATAAAATAGACTTTAAAACAAAGGCTGTGAAAAGAGACAAAGAAGGACACTACAAAATGACCAAAGGATTAATCCAAGAAGAAGATATAACAATTATAAATATATATGCACCCAACATAGGAGCACTGCAATATGTAAGACAAATGCTAACAAGTATGAAAGGGGAAATTAACAAGAACACAATAATAGTGGGAGAATTTAATACCCCACTCACCCCTATGGATAGATCAACTAAACAGAAAATTAACAAGGAAACACAAACTTTAAATGATACAATAGACCAGTTAGACCTAATTGATATCTGTAGGACATTTCACCCCAAAACAATGAATTTCACCTTTTTCTCAAGTGCACACGGAACCTTCTCCAGGATAGATCACATCCTGGGCCATAAATCTACCCTTGGTAAATTAAAAAAAAAATTAAAATCATTCCAAGCATCTTTTTTGACCACAATTCAGTAAGATTAGATCTCGATTACAGGAGAAAAACTATCAAAAATTACAACATATGGAGGCTGAACAACACGCTGCTGAATAACCAACAAATTACAGAAGAAATCAAAAAAGAAATCAAAATGCATAGAGATGAATGAAAATGAAAACACAACAACCCACAATCTGTGGGACACTGTAAAAGCAGTCCTAAGGGGAAAGTTCATAGCAATACAGGCACACCTCAAGAAACAAGAAAAAAGTCAAATAAATAACCTAACTCTACACCTAAAGCAACTAGAAAAGGAAGAAATGAAGAACCCCAGGGTTAGTAGAAGGAAAGAAATCTTAAAAATTAGGACAGAAATAAATGGAAAAGAAACAAAAGAGACCATAGCAAAAACCAACAAAGCCAAAAGCTGGTTCTTTGAGAGGATAAATGAAATTGACAAACCATTAGCCAGACTCATCAAGAAACCAAGGGAGAAAAATCAAATCAATAAAATTAGAGATGAAACTGGAGAGATCACAACAGACAACACAGAAATACAAAGGATCAAAAAGGCCTACTATCAGCAATTATATGCCAATAAAATGGACAATGTGGAAGAGTGGACAAATTCTTAGAAAAGTACAACTTTCCAAAACTAAACCAGGAAGAAATAGAAAATCTTAACAGACCCATCACAAGCATGGAAATGGAAACTGTAATCAGACATCTTCCAGCAAACAAAAGCCCAGGTCCAGACGGCTTCACAGCTGAATTCTACCAAAAATTTAGAGAGGAGCTAACACCTATCCTACTCAAACGCTTCCAGAAAATTGCAGAGGAAGATAAACTTCCAAACTCATTCTATGAGGCCATCAACACCCTAATACCAAAACCTGACAAAGATGCCACAAAAAAAGAAAACTACAGGCCAATATCACTGATGAGCATAGATGCAAATATCCTAAACAAAATTCTAGCAATCAGAATCTAAAAACACATTAAAAAGGTCATACATCATGACCAAGTGTGCTTTATCCAAGGGATGCAAGCATTCTTCAATATCAGCAAATCAATCAATGTAATACACCACATTAGCAAATTGAAAAATAAAAGATATATGATTATCTCAATAGACACAGAGAAAGTCTTTGACAAAATTCAACATCCATTCATGATAAAAACTCTCCAGAAAGCAGGAATAGAAGGAACATACCTCAACATAATAAAAGCTATATATGACAAACCCACAGCAAACATTATCCTCAATGGTGAAAAATTGAAAGCATTTCCCCTAAATTCAGGAACAAGACAAGGGTGCCCACTTTCACCACTATTATTAAACATAGTTTTGGAAGTTTTGGCCACAGGAATCAGAGCAGAAAAAGAAATACAAGGAATCCAAATTGGAAAAGAAGAAAGAACACTCTGACTGTTTGCAGATGACATGATCCTCTACATAGAAAACCCTAAAGACTCCACCAGAAAATTACTAGAGCTAATGATTGAATATAGTAAAGTTGCAGGATATAAAATCAACATACAGAAATCCCTTGCATTCCTATACACTAATAATGAGAAAACAGAAAGAGAAATGTAGGAAACAATTCCATTCAGCATTGCAACGAAAAGAATAAAATACTTAGGAATATATCTACCAAAAGAAACAAAAGACCTATATAGAGAAAACTATAAAACACTGGTGAAAGAAATCAGATCAGTTCAGTTCAGTTCAGTCGCTCAGTCATGTCCAACTCTTTGGGACCCCATGATTCGCAGCACACCAGGCCTCCCTGTCCATCACCAACTCCTGGAGTTCACTCAGACTCACGTCCATCGAGTCAGTGATGCCATCCAGCCATCTCATCCTCTGTCGTCCCCTTCGCCTTCTGACCCCAATCCCTCCCAACATCAGAGTCTTCTCCAATGAGTCAACTCTTCGCATGAGGTGGCCAAAGTAACTGGAGTTTCAGCTTTAGCATCATTCCTTCCAAAGAAATCCCAGGGCTGATCTCCTTCAGAATGGACTGGTTGGATCTCCTTGCAGTCCAAGGAAATCTTGAGAGTCTTCTCCAACACCACAGTTCAAAAGCATCAATTCTTCAGTGCTCAGCCTTCTTCACAGTCCAACTCTCACATCCATACATGACCACTGGAAAAACCACAGCCTTGACTAGACGGGTCAAGACATTACAAAAGTAATGTCTCTGCTTTTCTTTTTTTTTTTTTTTTCTTTTTTGTAATTTTAATTTTATTTTATTTTTAAACTTTACATAATTGTATTAGTTTTGCCAAATATCAAAATGAATCCATCACAGGTATACATGTGCTCCCCATCCTGAACCCTCCTCCCTCCTCCCTCCCCATACCATCCCTCTGGGTCGTCCCAGTGCACTAGCCCCAAGCATCCAGTATCTCTGCTTTTCAATATGCTATCTAGGTCGGTCATAACTTCCCTTCCAAGGAGTAAGCATCTTTTAATTTCGTGGCTGCAGTCACCATCTGCAGTGATTTTGGAGCCCAAAAAAATAAAGTCTGACACTGTTTCCACTGTTTCCCCATCTATTTCCCATTAAAGAGGACATTAATAGATGGAGAAATACACCGTGTTTGTGGATCGGAAGAATCAATACAGTGAAAATGAGTATACTACCCATAGCAATCTATAGATTCAGTGCAAACCCTATCAAGCTACCAAGGGTGTTTTTCACAGAGCTAGAACAAATAATTTCACTATTTGTATGGAAATACAAAAAACCTCAAATAGCCAAAACAAGCTTCAGAAAGAAGAATGGAACTGGAGGAATCAATCTGCCTGACTTCAGGCTATATTACAAAGCCACAGTCATCAAGACAGTATGGTACTGGCACAAAGACAGAAATATTGATCAATGGAACAAAATAGGAAGCCCAGAGATAAACCCACACACCTATGGACACCTTATCTTTGACAAAGGAGGCAAGAATATACAATGGAGAAAAGACAATCTCTTTAACAAGCCGTGCTGGGAAAACTGGTCAACCACTTGCAAAAGAATGAAACTAGAACACTTTCTAACATCATACACCAAAATAAACTCAAAATGGGTTAAAGATCTAAACGTAAGACCAGAAACTATAAAACTCCTTGAGGAGAACATAGGCAAAACACTCTCCGACATAAATCACAGCAAGATCCTCTATGACCCACCTCCCAGAATATTGGAAATAAAAGCAAAAATAAACAAATGGGACCTAATTAAAATTAAAAGCTTCTGCACAACAAAGGAAACTATAAGCAAGGTGAAAAGACAGCCTTCAGAATGGGAGAAAATAATAGCAAATGAAGCAACTGACAAAGAATTAATCTCAAAAATATACAAGCAGCTCCTGCAGCTCAATTCCAGAAAAATAAATGACCCAATCTGCTGGGAGCCAGCACGGGAGATCCCACCCATGACAAGGTCATGTGAAAGAGACCTGACAAGCAAGGCAGATCAGGACTCAAGGGACCCCATGGACGTGCTTGAGCATCTACCCCAAAACCAGAATCTATCTGTCTTACTATTTTGTGCCTTTCACCAACTCTTCTGACATTAACAGGGGGCTACCCCTGACCACCTTTCTCTGGAAAAGGTCAACTTAGGGCTTTAGTTAATAAGTCTCCTGGGCATGATAGAAGTGTTTCAATTCAAACCCCTCTGATGGCTTTCTAGTTTGCCTGGCAGGTTTATCCAGACTCTTGCAGCTACGCATGTGATTGTTCACAGCCTCCCAACCGTGAGAGACATGGGACGCCTAAAACATTCTGAAAATATAGAGCCTTTCGAAGAGTTAAAAACTATTAGAGTAGTGCTGGTGTAAGATTTCATTGTTGAGCCAATGCTTGCTGCCAAGTGCCCATATCTCTTATCCATTGTGCACCTGGGAGTGCATTAGTTAACATAGTTGGAATGTAAGAAAAACAAGTAGTAGCCTTGGAATTAACCACATCAGACCTTTGAGCTAATTGGTTCTTTCTTTGTTGTAACTCACTGCACCTTTGCTCTGTGAGAATGTAACTCTGTTTAGCACTTTCTGAGGCTGACATAGATTAGAAATATAAAGAAAAAACACTTCAAGGGAAAATAAGTTTTCTGGTAGAGCAGCCTTTATCAAAAAAGGGTCATAAAATGTCCACAGGCCTCCAAGGCCAGAAGATAGTGTACACAACATTGTTTATGGAAAAGGTAGGCAGAAAAAATCCTGGTTTAGATAAAGACAAAATAGATGTAATGTTTGGGCTGACTCTACATGACTTTGCATCTTTCATTTCCCTCTATGTACAAGTCAAGGTATAAAAGTTCCTTTTGAAAATAAAGTTATGAGCCTCGCTCACTGAAGCTTAGTCTCCCCGTGTCATTCTCTCTCTCTCTCTCTCGCTGACACTGTCTCTCCTGAGGGTACCCCTGGATCCTGCTGGGGCTGGACCCCAGCACCAATCAAAAAATGGGCCAAAGAACTAAACAGACATTTCTCCAAAGAAGACATACAGATGGCTAACAAACACATGAAAAGATGCTCAACATAACTCATTATCAGAGAAATGCAAATCAAAACCACAATGAGGTACCATTTCACACCAGTCAGAATGGCTGCTATCTGAAAGTCTTTAAGCAATAAATGCTGGAGAGGGTGTGGAGAAAAGGGAACCCTCTTGCATTGTTGGTGGGAATGCAAACTAGTACAGCCACTATTGAGAACAGTGTGGAGATCCCTTAAAAACTGGAAATAGAACTGCCATAAGACCCAGCAATCCCACTGCTGGGCATACACACTGAGGAAACCAGAACTGAAAGAGACACGTGTACCCCCAATGTTAAATCCAGTACTGTTTATAGTAGCCAGGCCATGGGAGCAACTTAGATGTCCATCAGCAGACAAATGGATAAGAAAACTTTGGTACATATACACAATGGAGTATTACTCAGCCATTAAAAAGAATACATTTGAATCAGTTCTAATGAGGTGGATGAAACTGGAGCCTATTATACAGAGTGAACTACGCCAGAAAGAAAAACACCAATGGAGTATACTAACATATATATATGGAATTTTGAAAGATGGTAATGATAACCCTGTATGCGAGACAGCAGAAGAGACACAGATATATAGAACAGTCTTTTGGACTCTGTGGGAGAGGGCGAGGGTGGGATGATTTTGGAGAATGGCATTGAAACATGTGTAATATCATATGTGAAATGAATCTCCAGTCCAGGTTCGATGCATGATACAGGATGCTCGGGGCTGGTGCTCTGGGATGACCCAGAGGGATGGTATGGGGATGGAGGTGGGAGGGGGGTTCAGGATGGGGAACACATGTACACTGTGGCAGATTCATGTTGATGTATGGCAAAACCAATACAATATTGTAAAGTAATTAGCCTTCAATTAAAATAAATAAATTTATATTAAAAATAAATAAATAAAACACTGTATTATTGGATATGTCAAAGTTGATTATGTCCTTATATACATGCATCTGTGGGGCCTACCAAGTGGTGCTAGTGGTAAAGAACCTGCCTGCCAATGCAGAAGACATAAGAGATGTGGGTTTGATCCCTGGGTCTGGAAGATTCCCTGGAGGAGGGCATGGTAACCCATTCCAATACTCTTGTCTGGAGATTCCTATGGATTGAGGAGCCTGAAGGGCTGCAGTCCATAGGGTTGCAGAGTCAGACACAATTGAAGTGACTTAGCAAACATGCACGCATACATGCACATGTATGCATACATACATGAGTAAGTTAAATTCTAAACACAATTTGGGAACCCAAAAGCTTTTAAAGACATGAGGTTCTAGCAAGATTATCAAAACTACAAGTTGTTATATCTTTTAACTACAGAAGCATTTGATTCATCAAGTATAACTCGAGGATATATGACTTATGAGAATGAAGATGAGTAAAGTAGTGTCATTCAAGTAGATCACTGCTATTATACACTAAACATTACTTTTCTCATTCATTCCAGAATCTTCTGATCAAGCATATTCATATGTTCATGTACTTATTTATATATGATATTTCTCTCCAATTATATATATTGTCACATTACCAAGAGCTGGTCTCAGCTTGATTTTTTTTTTTTCTGTGTTCCCCAGAGGGCCTAGGAAAATTACTGAAGATATAAGAAGTGGTTATAGGAAAGGGGAGAATATAGAGATCTTCTCAAAAAATTAGGTCCCTTTATTTATTTATGTAATTTTCATACAGTGCCTTGAACAGTGACAATAGATAATTTTTTGTTGAATGAATGAATTAATATATTACCTTATGACCTTGGAATTTAATAGAGCAAGAGCTTTGAAATCAGATAGAGCTTATTTTTACTCCAGGATCTCATTTCAGAAGTCAGCGAATTTCTTGGAGGTTCTATGCATCATCTCTACAGTGGAGGCCATTGCTTCCTAATGAAGTCAGTTGGTGGATTAAATGAGATCATAAATGTCAGAAGACTCCATGGTGCTAACAGTCCTCTTTGATTTATATCGCTGCAACCTTCCCTGGTCATTCAATACAAGGCTTCTTTTGAAGTTCTTTGTGCTGCTGGTGGATTTGAATGTTATATGCCAGGTCTCATGAGGCCTAGTCACTAGGTAGAAACCCACTAACAAGGCTCTTGGGCAGGGTGATCTTTAAATATTTTGAAACTCAGCCTGAATAAATCTAACTATCCTGTTAACCTTGTTCTGTGCACTTTGACCTATTCTACATGAGAAATGTCTCAGTTATTCCTATTGATGTTGAGAGGCAGAAAAAGAAATATCTGCCTCCTGATAGGTTAGAAGATCCAAGGTGAAATGCAGAGAAAACTAAATAGATTGTCAATTTGTTGGGGGAAAAAATAAAAGAAGACAAACACAGTGTTATCTAAGTGTAGTCCCTATAATCTCTAGGTAAGTTCCTCTGAGTATTTCCAGGTCTCCTGGGAATTAAGGGAAAGGCTTCCAGGATATCTGAACTCTATCTGCACTTCAATCAACACAGGTTCACTTTTATCCAGTTTATTTGGGGGAATTCAATGGAAGATGATGTTTGAGTAAAGGTTTCTACTGCTAAAATAATGTCAGAAGCTACTTACATGGTGACAAAAACACTGTGTTCAGTGTAAGGAAATGGTAATGAAGGTAAGTATTATCTGTACTGTGCATTGTAATGTACTAGAAATATTTACATAGAGCACCTCATGCAATCCTCACATATAGGTATTATGAAGTAGGTACCTTCTTGTGTGTGTGTTAAGTCACTTCAGTCATGTCCAACCCTGCGACCCCATGAACTGTAACCCACAAGGCTCCTCTGTGAATAGGATTATCCAGGCAAGAATAGTGGAGTGGATTACCATGCCCTCCTCCTGGGGATCTTCCCAACCCAGGGATCGAACCTGCATCTCTTACATCTTCTGCACTGGCAGATCGGATCTTTACCACTAGCACACCTGGCTTAGTGGTAACTTCTTAGCCTCATGTTTCAAATGATGAAAACAGATTCAGAAAGTTTAAGAGAATTGCTCAAGTTATACAGCTAGTTAGTAGTAGATTTGGGATTAAAATTTACATGTTACGGCAGCTGAACTGGCTCTATGATTTGGCTTTGCTAATTACTGACTATGTGAAATTGAATATTATCCTCTCTTTGGTACTAGTTTCCTCATCTGTAAAGCATCTGTAAAGGGTTCAGGCTAGAAGGTCTTCACTTTAAACCAACTGATATAATGGAGTTCCAAATGTATGCTATTTGAAGAAAAATATTGAACAATTGAAAAAATTAAAAATGGCTGCCTTCTATTAAATAGCATTAGGCATCTCCTGCTGATCTGATTACACCTTATTATAGAAAGGTGACCATAAGAGCAGAAGTTTCCATACTCTGTGCAGTTCTAGATCATTTTAATCATCATACACTGCTATCTTGTAGATCTAACGCTTTCTGTGAAATCCATCATAAACTGAAACATCTCCTTCAAGGAAACGTACATATATGCACAAACACACAAGCAGATGCATACCAGATGAAAAGGCAACTTGTGAAACTGTCTTAGCTTGGGCTGCCATAACTTAATAGCATAGATTGAGTGTCTTAAACAACAGGAATTCATGTATCACAGTTCTAGAGACTGGAAATATCAAGATCAAAGTGCCTGCAGATTTGGTTCCTGTTGAAGGCTTGCCCATGGTTTGTAGACTTAACCTTCTCAATGTCTCTTTGCATGGCAGAGAAAGAAAAAGAGACCTCTGTTCTCTCTTCCTTTTCCTGAAAGAACAGCAGTCCCATCATGAGGGTTCAGCCCCCCACAGACTGCTCTAAACCATTACCTCTCAAAGGCAGTGCCTCTCTCTTCACATTGGGAGCTAGAACTTCAACACATGAATCAGAGGAAGACCCAAATATTCAGTCCATCACAATAGCCAAAGTTACTGGGTAGATAAATGTGAGACAGGGCTAAGGCGTCTTAGTTGACACGGAAAAGCTGCTAGGATTGTACTTGTGCAACTGACACAACAGCCACACCAGTCAGAAGACAAAAGCAAAAGTTCAGTTGAGAGGTTCTTTCAGATACGAAGAAGTACAGATTAAAGACTTTGACATTAGAGATAATGGATTTGAAAGAGCCCTTGTGGACCGCTCTTGTTGATGATAATGGAAGCCTCTCATTGACATCTACGGAGATTTTAATCGCCTATTGGAGGGCATCATACTGAATGTACTGAAATAGCAGATCTTTAACTTCTTTATACTTTTGATCTTACTTTCTCTCTTTGTCTCTACACTATATCATTTAAAAATTTCAATAAGCTAAACAACTAGCTAGCAAAATAAAATGTTAACACCATGAATGCATACTTAAAATATGAGGTGTGTTCTAGAACTTTCCCCTCACCTGTCTTTCTTAAAGCATTTGTATATGTTCTTCAAAGCTTTTAAACCTTTTTTGAATGTATCTTGGCCAGCAAAGGTCCGTCTAGTCAAGGCTATGGTTTTTTCCACTGGTCGTGTATGGATGTGAGAGTTGGACTGTGAAGAAAGCTGAGTGTTGAAGAACTGATGCTTTTGAACTGTGGTGTTGGAGAAGATTCTTGAGAGTCCCTTGGACTTGGACTGCTGAAACTCCAGTACTTTGGCCACCTCATGAGAAGAGTTGACTCATTGGAAAAGACTCTGATGTTGGGAGGGATTGGGGCAGGAGGAAAAGGGGATGACAGAGGATGAGATGGCTGGATGGCATCACCGACTCGATGAACATGAGTTTGGGTGAACTTCGGGAGATGGTGATGGACAGGGAGGCCTGGCGTGCTGCAATTCATGGGGTTGCAAAGAGTCGGACACGACTGAGCGACTGAACTGAATTGAAACTGAACTGAACCATCCATGCTGGCCCAGGATGACAAATTACATCTTGACATAAACTCCTTCTTTCAATGTGTTCTTACAATTTCTCTGACAGCTTTCTTTTCTTTTGGATAATTAACAAACTAAATGATATTTGTTGGCAAAAGAAGAGGATTTGGCACTTACAGCTGTATTAGTTAGGATGCATAAGTAAGAGAGAAGGTGTTGGTGCATTTGACAGTTTCTCTTCTTGTATAGTTAACTGTGCAAATGTCTCACACCTCAGTTCATCATTTCAAAAAACACATATCACTATGTGTAAGATGCTGTGTCAGAAGGTAGGAAGAATGAGAAAAAAAAAGCAGTCACTCAGTTGTAAGCTTTCTGAAAGCCCTGGATCTAGTGCAGTCCTCTATACATATAAGATGCTTAAAAAAATATCTGTTGAACTATATTGAGTTGAAGCAATTATTGAAGAAAGCTAACTGGGTTGTAGATAAGATAGGAAACATGGCCCTCAGTTTCTCCATCTATGAAATGATACAATAGATACATACTATCCTCAATATATATCTGTCAAGATACAAATGAGTGAGAGTCTATGGGGCCTAACTGGGACAGACCCCTCCCCCATATCCTGTGCTGTAGCTCCTCTCTGAAGTATCTAGGTAATAGTGTCAATATCAAGTGCATATTTCCTAAGCTGCTCATATCTTATAAACCACCACAAATGGAAGAAATTAACTACTTGATCATGAGCATGTAACTCCAGACATTCTGGTGCCTAAGGATTGATAAAATTAACCATCCCAGTTATATCACCATGAGCCAATCAGAGAATTCTGCACAAGCTGATCACATATCTTGCAAGCACCTCCCTTAGTGGCCTTTAAAAATGCTTTGCTGAAACTCTTTGGGGGAGTTTTGGGTTTTGTGGGGCACAAGCCACCCATTCACCTTGCAAGGCTCTACAATAAACATTGCTCTAAACTCTGACATTTCAGTGTTTGTTTGGCCTCACTATGTGCTGGGCACACAAACTGTGATCAGTAAGGAGGGAAGTAAAATCATAAAGAAGGTAAACTTTGGTTTCTGTTCAATTATCAAATATAATGAAATTACCTCTTTCCTCCAAATCACCTAAGGATGAATGGAGTAAGTTGGGCATATGCCTGTGATTCTGCTTCAAATTTTTTGCCCACTTTTATGTATGTGCCATGACTGTTGGCTCAAAAGTTATCTGTCCCATGAGCTAAGAGAAAAGATTGATTAAGGAAATAAGAAATTAACAAAATCAACATTTCCTTCCTATCTTGGAATCTACAGAAGCCACTGGAATCCATACTCTTCAGTTCAGTTCAGTTCAGTCGCTCAGTCGTGTCTGACTTCTTTGCGACTCCATGAATTGCAGCACGCCAGGCCCTCCCTGTCCATCACCATCTCCCGGAGTTCACCCAACTCATGTCCATTGAGTCGATGATGCCATCCAGCCATCTCATCCTCTGTCGTCCCCTTCCTCCTCCTGCCCCCAGTCCCTCCCAACATCAGAGTCTTTTTCCAATGAGTCAACTCTTTGCATGAGGTGGCCAAGTACTGGAGTTTCAAGCTTTAGCATCATTCCTTCCAAAGAAATCCCAGGGCTGATCTCCTTCAGAATGGACTGTTTGGATCTCCTGCAGTCCAAGGGACTCTCAAGAATCTTCTCCACATCACAGTTCAAAAGCATCAGTTCTTCAAACTCAGCTTTCCTTCACAGCCCAACTCTCCACATCCATACATGACCATTGGAAAAATCATAGCCTTGGACTAGACGGATCTTTGTTGGCAACGTAATGTCTCTGCTTTTCAATATGCTATCTAGGTTGGTCATAACTTCCTTCCAAGGAGTAAGTGTCTTTTAATTTCAAGGCTGCAGTCACCATCTGCAGTGATTTGGGAAGCCCAAAAAAAAATAAAGTCTGACACTGTTTCCACTGTTTCCCCACCTATTTCCCATGAAGTGATGGGACCAGATGCCATGATCTTCGTTTTCTGAATGTTGAGTTTTAAGCCAACTTTTTCACTCTCCTCTTTCACTTTCATCAAGAGCCTCTTTAGTTCCTCTTTACTTTCTGCCATAAGGGTGGTGTCATCTGCATATCTGAGGTTATTGATATTTCTCCCGGCAATCTTGATTCCAGCTTGTGCTTCTTCCAGCCCAGCGTTTCTCATGATGTACTTTGCATATAAGTTAAATAAGCAGGGTAATAGCTATTTGTAGTTAAAACTGTAACATCCATTCTCCACTTGACCTAGAGAAGCTCAATCCAGTTTGGGCTGCGAGTTGAGCATCTGACATGTCGACAGGAGGCCTAGAACTGTTTGGAGCCATTTTTGCTACTTCAGGGGAAGCCAGTCTGAGGAAGAATCTGGCTAGGCAGGAGAGCATAGCTGATAGAATCATAGAACTAGGACCATCGATGACATCATGAATGTGTGGTTCAAACTTTGGCTGAAATATATCCAACCTCTGGAGCTTTCAGGGAATGAGTCAGTTATGAATTATTCTTGAAATATGTTTTGATTCGGGTTTTTACAGTACTTTCTACAGAAGGGGATCTTATTTGCACACTTAATACTGAGCTCTTTAGATGACGTGGTCTCACTTAATCCTCACAAAAAGCCCTGTAAAGGAAGCAGGACAGCCATTGGGGCAGTCCATATCTGCTGAATCCCAGAATACAACTGTCAAAGCCTTCCATGAACGTGGAGCTCCAGGTACTGTTCCCAGCCTGCTAGAGGAAACCCGAACAAAGAAAGCATTGCTTTTTCTTCCATAAACCATGTTGCCTGGAAGCTCTGGATCTAATGTAGCACTCTCTACATGTAGGGTGCTTAATAAATATCTTTTAGGGTAATGAGTTTGGAGAATTAAATAGGATGATCACCCAGGAGAAGTGCCTTCAGTGACTTCCTCTTTCTAGGGCCTGAGGCCCTAAGAACCTAATGAATAATGATGGTAGAGTCTTCTCATAGGTGAGAGGAATTCTCCTTGCTGGGTCTCTGATTCTTTCCTTCAAGTTTTTGCTCTCATAGATAATCCTCAGGATGCATTTTATTCCCACTCCTCCTCCTCTCTGTCTGAAACACTTAAAGTTGATTATTCATTTAGCCTGTCTATCCATAGTTTGATACAGCTTCTGTTTGCTTTTTTCCACCTCTGGACTCAACAATCCTTTAAAAAAAATAAACTTTTTTTTTTAATCCAGTGAACAAATGTTGTGATAGTTTCAAGTGGACAGCAAAGGGACTCAGCCATAGATATGCATTTTTCCCCAAACTCCCCTCCCACCTAGGCTGCCACATAACATTGAGCAGTACCATGGGCTATATAGTAGGTTATTGTTGGTTATCCATTTAAAATATAGCAGAATATACATGTCAATTCCACCCCTGAACCATCCTTACTCTTCATAAATGAACACCTTGGTAAACTCCTTAGTCAGCCCTATTGCCAGCTTTCCATCAAAAGTATTCTCTACTAGTGAGAAATGAGATAGTGAACTGCCCCAGGAAGACATTTTTTATACCTTGTTAAATACATGATTTCACAGATGCTTTATTGCCATAAAGATGAAATTTTTGCTTTATGCATTAATATTAGTTTTTTGTCCATAACTAAACTTAGCTGAGACTTCAGTGATATAATCTGTTCAGAGACGTTCACCATGAACCTCTCTGGAAGACAAAAAAAAAAAAAACAAAACTCACATTCAACTTCCCTGGGAGCTACATTAAGGTTTGTAAACAGTCATAGATCATATAGTAGCAATTATTTCTTGTCACCAATTGGAATTAGAATAGCATCTTACATGGTAAAAGATGTTATGCTTTTATTTGTTGTTATCTATGGCAATATGTTAGCATCCAAGGGGGCATTTCCTATTACAATCAACTTAAATGACAATGAATCTCTGACAGGAAAAAAATCAAAAACATCAGAGAAAGAATATGGAAAGTACTTACCCATAACTTCAAATTAAATAACAAAGTTATTCTTCTGTTGAATACAAAACCCAGTGCCAATGACTTTGCACTTCTGATTGTCATCTAGTATGGAGGAGAACTTGGCAGAGACAGTTGCTAACTGATCATCAAAATGAAACTGTACATTATTGTGTAAGAAAGCTACCACCTGTGCTACCTTCTAATAGGGTTAATTATCCCTAAATGATCTATTTCAGGATTAAGCAATATTTGTATTATATACCAACCCAATAGCTCTTCCTTGTCAGACAAATTTTGACAAATAATAAAAAGGAAACAAAATATAGTCTTTCTCAATATAACATTAAGGAACTTTGAATTAGATTTAATTTACTGGACATGTCTCTGTGATAATGTCTATCTGCTATATAAGAGCCTAGATGTAGGAACCTTATATCTAGGAAAACCAATGCTTATGATCCATGTAACATTATTATGGTTGCTACTATTACTATTAGCTGTACTTGTCACATATGTGAGCTACTCAATATGACTGTCTTTTCTGCATTTGGAAATCCCATATCATGAAGCAGAACTTCCTTCTCACTCATGATTTTAATCTGCATCAAAATTTAACAACATGTGGTCTAGGATAAATTTTAGGATTTGGGCTAGGGAAAACACACACACACACACACACACAAGCAAACAAAACTCCTCACTTGGTGAGAAACCTGCAGATTAGCCCAAGGATTCTCTGTCCATGACTTTCCACTTAAGATCCTTTTTGTTGTGTGTCTATGACACAGATATGTAAGTAGTTTTATTTCTTGAAGAATTTCATCTCCTAAACCCTCCTGGAAATGTAGCATTATTGATTCAAATTGCCCCTAGCACTATTAATACATATTACCCACTTTCACCATTACTATTCAACATAGTTTTGGAAGTTTTGGCCACAGCAATCAGAGCAGAGAAAGAAATAAAAGGAATCCAAATTGGAAAAGAAGAAGTAAAACTCTCACTATTTGCAGATGACATGATCCTCTACATAGAAAACCCTAAAGATTCCACCAGAAAATTACTAGAAATAATCAATGACTATAGTAAAGTTGCAGGATATAAAATCAACACACAGAAATCCCTTGCATTCCTATACACTAATAATGAGAAAACAGAGAGAGAAATTAAGGAAACAATTCCATTCACCATTGCAACGGAAAGAATAAAATACTTAGGAATATATCTACCTAAAGAAACTAAAGACCTATATATAAAAAACTATAAAACACTGGTGAAAGAAATCAAAGAGGACACTAATAGATGGAGAAATATACCATGTTCATGGATTGGAAGAATCAATATAGTGAAAATGAGTATACTACCCAAAGCAATTTATAGATTCAACGCAATCCCTATCAAGCTACCAACAGTATTCTTCACAGAGCTGGAACAAATAATTTCACAATTTGTATGGAAAAACAAAAAACCTCGAATAGCCAAAGCGATCTTGAGAAAGAAGAATGGAACTGGAGGAATCGACCTACCTGACCTCAGGCTCTACTACAAAGCCACAGTTATCAAGACAGTATGGTACTGGCACAAAGACAGATATATAGATCAATGGAATAAAATAGAAAGCCCAGAGATAAATCCACGCACATATGGACACCTTATCTTTGACAAAGGAGGCAAGAATATACAATGGATTAAAGACAATCTCTTTAACAAGTGGTGCTGGGAAATCTGGTCAACCACGTGTAAAAGAATGAAACTAGACCACTTTCTAACACCATACACAAAAATAAACTCAAAATGGATTAAAGATCTAAACATAAGACCAGAAACTATAAAACTCCTAGAGGAGAACATAGGCAAAACACTCTCTGACATACATCACAGCAGGATCCTCTATGACCCACCTCCCAGAATATTGGAAATAAAGGCAAAAATAAACAAATGGGACCTAATTAACCTTAAAAGCTTCTGCACATCAAAGGAAACTATTAGCAAGGTGAAAAGACAGCCTTCAGAATGGGAGAAAATAATAGCAAATGAAGCAACTGACAAACAACTAATCTCAAAAATATACAAGCAACTCCTACAGCTCAACTCCAGAAAAATAAATGACCCAATCAAAAAATGGGCCAAAGAACTAAATAGACATTTCTCCAAAGAAGACATACAGATGGCTAACAAACACATGAAAAGATGCTCAACATCACTCATTATCAGAGAAATGCAAACAAAACCACTATGAGGTACCATTTCACACCAGTCAGAATGGCTGTGATCCAAAAGTCTACAAATAATAAGTGCTGGAGAGGGTGTGGAGAAAAGGGAACCCTCTTACACTGTTGGTGGGAATGCAAACTACTACAGCCACTATGGAGAACAGTGTGGAGATTCCTTAAAAAACTGGAAATAGAACTGCCTTATGATCCAGCAATCCCACTGCTGGGCATACACACTGAGGAAACCAGAAGGGAAAGAGACACGTGTACCCCAATGTTCATCGCAGCACTGTTTATAATAGCCAGGACATGGAAGCAACCTAGATGTCCATCAGCGGATGAATGGATAAGAAAGTACATATACACAATGGAGTATTACTCAGCCATTAAAAAGAATACATTTGAATCAGTTCTAATGAGGTGGATGAAACTGGAGCCTATTATACAGAGTGAAGTAAGCCAGGAGGAAAAACAGAAATACAGTATACTAACGCATATATATGGAATTTAGAAAGATGGTAACAATAACCTGGTGTACGAGACAGCAAAAGAGACACTGATGTATAGAACAGTCTTATGGACTCTGTGGGAGAGGGAGAGGGTGGGAAGATTTGGGAGAGTGACATTGAAACATGTAGAATATCATGTAAGAAACGAGTTGCCAGTCCAAGTTCGATGCGCGATACTGGATGCTTGGGGCTGGTGCACTGGGACGACACAGAGGGATGGTGTGGGGAGGGAGGAGGGAGGAGGGTTCAGGATGGGGAACACATGTATGCCTGTGGCGGATTCATTTTGATATTTGGCAAAACTAATACAATTATGTAAAGTTTAAAAATAAAATAAAATTTAAAAAAATAAATAAATAAAATAAATAAATAAACTGTATTCTTCTAAAAAAAAATAAAATAAAACTATTAATGATGATCTTGTAGAATTTATTTGATCCTTAATAATGCTTTATTTCCTTAGGATCCCATAATTGTTTCTTTGTATTTATTATTACTTTTTCATGGGAAACAGCATTTTATTAGTTAAAGAGTCTATGCCTCCCCCATTAACTGCAAAGAGGTTTCCCTAACACCAAAAGAAATCTTCCATCAATCCATATGTCTAGGATTCATGAGGATGACTTCAGGGATTGGCAGACAGCGCCACAATCTCAAACTAAATTCTAGAACCAAAGATGAGTTTAAGATGGTTATCTTAGATACACCTGAAGTGTGTATACAAGACAGGTTTCAGGAAGATTCTGAATTTTTTGTACCAAATATATACATTGAAATAGACTCTTAATAGCAATAATATTGCTATTATTATTATTGCCCTTTTCATCCATTGACAGAGAAATAAAGAAGATGTGTTATACATGTATAATAGGATACCACTCAGCCCAAAAAGGATGAAATGATGACATTTGCAGCAACACGGACGGACCTAGAGATTTTCATAGCAAGTGAAGTCAGACAGAGAGAGACAGATATCATATGATATCACTTACATGTGGAATCTAAAAAAGAAATTAGTGAATATTTTTAAAAAGGAAATAGACTCACAGATATAGAGAACAAAGTAGTGGTTACCAGTGGGGAGAGTGAAGGAGAGATGCACAAGACAATCATAAGGGATTAAAAGGTACAAACTATTATGCATAAAATAAATAAACTACAAGGATGTATTGTACAGCACAGAGAATACAGCCAATATTTTATAACTGTAAATGGAGTATAACCTTTAAAATTTGAATCACTAATTTTGTACAACTGTAACATATAATATAGAACAACTGTATCTCAGTTTTTTAAAAAAGAGTTAAACCTTGTCTTTGAAGCACTCATCCTCTACTACTTGAGGTCCTAACAATGTTTGTCATTTACGCTAATGCACAAAGAGTCCACAAACCCCCATCCCTACCCCAACACAGGACCCAGGCTGAGCCAATCACTGTACTCCATCCTTGGTACAATCTTGATTCAGGAGTGGATACCAGACCCATGGAGAGATAATTAGTATCTTCCCCAAGATGCAGAAATTGAAAGAAATCTTTCCACTAGATTAACTAAGGAAAATGTGAATATAGAGATATCTGTAGCCATCTTCCCCATCCTTTGTAGAGCACATCTATGCAGAATGCAGCCAAGTAAAACAAAGAGGTGGTGAGAGAGAATTTGAGCCTCTAGATTCAACATCTCAATTTGTGTATTTCTCAGTTTATGAGCCAATGAATCCCCATTTTGTTTAAGCTAGTTCATTTTGAGTTGGGTTTCTATTACTTGTAACAGAAAGTTTAACTAGTTCAATCACTTTCAAAGTAAAATCCAGGAGTGAAATTAACATACTTTCTGGATATATTTGCTTAGAGCAGTGTACAAGTTGAAAGCAACTAGAGTTGAAAATAATCAAGGCTGGGCATGAAATGGGACAGTTTCTTCCAAGGTGGCTGACAGAGTCTTCCCAAGAATAGTGCTCCTCTTTGGAAGGTAGCAAAATGAATGATTCAAGTTCTTCAGGAAGTATTCATTTGAAATATATGAAATCACCATTTGTTAGGTCAGAAATTGTCAAATATCAATGTCACTTGGTTCAACCTAATACAGTTATCAGATAAATAGAAAGAAGATGTTTCACCTGGGTTGAGCTACCGTCATCACCTTGAGTGTGCTAGACCATAAGTTGTATTCTTTGTAAAAGCCTCTATTGAAGTCTGGTGCATAATTTTGGAAGCACTGACACCCACGTTGATTATATAGCTAGAAAACTAGTTTCATCTTTATGTTCATATATGATCTGTCTTATGAGAAAATCTATATATTCTTATGAACCTAATGATTTTCACAAACACAAGATATTTTGAAAGATTTGACCAGCACTCTCAGTCTGCATGCTCACTTGCTTCAGTCACGTCCTCTGTCCATGGAATTCTCCAGGCAAGAATAATGGAGTGGGTCAGCGTTCCTTTCTCCAGCGGATCTTTCTGACCCAGGGATTGAGCCCAGGTCTCCTGCACTGCAGGCACATTCTTTACCATCTGAGCCATCAGGGAACATCTTTCTGTTTATCTAATAACAATATTAGGTTGAATCAAGTGACATTGAAGAGATGTACAAGGCTCTTTTCAATTGTATTGGAATTATAACAATCAACTAATCAGACATAATCTGTGCCTTCGTGGAACTTACATTCTGGTGGAAACAAATAACTGAAAACTGAATTATATATTAGAAGTTCACAAGTACTATGAGCAATAATAATGCAGGACACTAGGTAGGGAATGTGGGATAGTTTACAATTTTATGCTGGTAAGATGATCAGGGAAAATTTCACTAAGAACATACTATTTAGGCAAAGCGTTGATGGGGGTAAAAGAGCAAGCCATATAGCTGAAAGAGGAATGTTCTGACAGAGGAAATGGGAAGTTCAAAGAGGCCAGCATGGCTAGACAGAGCGAGCACAGAAAATCATAGGGAAGAACAGAAGTCAGAGAGGTCACCGGACACGGTACTCGTGGTTTGTAGCCATTACAAGGATTGAGCATTCACTTTGAATAAGATGGAAGCCCCTCAGAGCATCTGGAGCAGGACTGGCATCATCTGACTTGTATTTTGACAGAATCACTTTGGCTAATGCATTGAGGATAGAATGATTGGGGACAAGGTTGGAAGCAATCATGCAGCTCTAGCCATCCTCCAGCTGAGAGATTATGGTGACCTGGAGTAGGGAACGGTAAAGGCAGTGGAAGTGATGGGCTTCTGGTCATAATTTGAATATGAAGTCATTCACCAGTGGTCTCAATTAGTCTACATTGGACCAGTTCTTCTCTGATACTCAATTGGGAAAGCTGGCCCATCTGTGCAATCTAGTGACATTCTTGCTATGCAAAAAGGAAAACAAAATGAAACTAATAACCTGTCGCTTCCATCATTTCCTTTCAATTTTCTTCTCAGCTTAAGGACATTGCTCTTCTGGCTGTCATCATTAATAGCAATCCCTGGCACTATGCTCCAGCATCAGAGTCAAGAGTCTAGAAAACCATTCACTACAGACTGGTCAGATATACTTGATCTTTTATGAGAAAATCGTTTTCCTGGCATCACCTTATGAATCCTCACTGCTAATTCAATTCATTCCAATGGAGTTTCAAAGTCAAATGAAAGCATTTTGTATTTTTCCAAATGGCTTTTTTGGATTTAGAAGGTATAGGGGGAGAGGTCAGAATGATGAGAAGTATTGAAAGAGGGATTCAAGGGGGACTGCCAACAGAAATTTCTTTTGAACTCTGTGCACTTGATCCACATTGAACCATTTTAGGTACTAATATGTTTTCAGAATCTTGCACTGTACTTGAAACCACATTGTGTGTTCAAAAGCATTTGCTCTGCACAATATAACCTCATGGGTGTGTGTTTGCCTGCTAATAAACTCCCACCCAAGGCTTGTATGTATTGGCAGACAGGCTCATACCCTGGGGTGTGTTACTGCTTGCATAATTAGCCATCAATTATCACCAGTTCCATTTGCACTTGTTCCATTTGCAGATCTCTGGAATTTCAAGCTTGCCCAATTAGCATGTTCTGAATTTTCTCCCACTTGTGAGAAAGCAGGATCGTAGTCCCTTCTTTGAGGAACTTCTTTCATGGGAGCGCCACACAACAACCCTATAAAAGGGGAATATTTTTACCAACCACTTTAAAGACTTCATGAAAACATTCATATGTCCAAAACAACAAAGTTATTTCTTGGCAGTCATACCTTTTCTTGAGTTAGAAAGGGCTCTTAAGATCACTGCCTTTTACTGCTGAAGAAAATCAGGCCTGAAGAGTGAACATGAATTTCCCTGCATCAGGTCTCTTTCTATTCTGGTATGTGCTTAAAATTCACCTTTTACTTCAAGACTGAATTATTTTAGATCTGCAGAATTACAGGAATCAGTGGCACATTTCAAAATATCCCCTTCTCATGTCAACTATACCAACTGCTGATTTTACTAACCTTAGAATAAATGTTCCCTCACATGAATCTGTTTGTGTTGTCTCAATATTTTGAAAGCTTTGGGAGCCATAACTCTATGTGAAACTGTTGGTCACTTGCATCTGGCTCTTTGCAACACCTGCCAGGCTTCTCTGTCCATGGAATTCTCCAAGAATACTGGAGTGGGGTGCCATTCCCTTCTCCAGGGGATCTTCCCAATTCAGAGATCAAACCTGCATCCCCTGCATTTTAGGCAGATTCTTTACCATCTGA
The DNA here is from genome assembly GCF_002263795.3 of Bos taurus. NCBI lineage: Eukaryota > Metazoa > Chordata > Mammalia > Artiodactyla > Bovidae > Bos > Bos taurus. The sequence continues at coordinate 1,492,047 of NW_020192292.1, forward strand.
AAAGAATGGTCACCAGGGAAGTCCCTGGAGCTCTATGACAATATTTCAATTAATAACATAGGGGAATTCCTTGGGGCCCAGTGGTTAAGAATCCACCCCACCAATGCAGGAGACACAGGTTTAATCCCTAATCCAGGAAGGTTCCACATGCTGAGGAGCAACTAAGCCTCTGGGCCACAACTACTGAGCCTGTGTGCCCCACAGCCCATGCTCTGCAAGAAGAGAAGTCACCACAATGAGAAGCCCGTGCACCACTACTAGGGAGTAGCCCCCATTCGCAGCAACTAGAGAAAACCTGGGTGAATATCAAAGACCCAGAGCAACCAAAAATAAATAAATCAAATTTTTAAATAAATACAGTATTAAAAAAATAACACAGGGCCTGTCTTGGGTTTTCTAACCCAAGGTGGGCTTTTACATCTTTTGCTTTCATCTATGACTGGATGCAGTTTATAAAGACTGGTTGTCTCTGAGGCTTCAAACTCTCCTTTGCCAAATAACAGCTTTTCAAGTTGCTGGTAGATCAGGTGACCTTGAGTGCCCCGAAGCCACAAGTGTTAACATAATTTTAGTGTAAACTGTACTAGAAGAAAAAGTAAAGTATAAATTATGCTTTTGAACTTTGTATTTTATGGCTTACACAGGCTTCTGGATCTTTAAATTATAGATTTTGATCCCCATTCAACTATATGAGTCCTTAATAGCTGACCTATTTTGGCTTTTTCATAGACATAATTTGAAATGGTCCAGCCTTTGAAGGGTAAATCTGTATGCAATGTGGTCAAGAAAAAGCTCTGATTGGTGACATGGTTAACAATTTAACAGATATTGTTCCACATACCTTTTCCTGCATGAACTTCACTATACTTATTACATTATTTTATTTCATAGCAGAGTATGCATGAAGATTAAGTTAATAAAGCTGAATCAGATAGTTAAAATTTTAGTAATTTGATCATTCAAGTGATGATATAATGACTAGAAAATTATACTAGAGTCAAGAAACCATCATTTTGTCCAGATCTACCACTTATCAGCTGGTTTCCTGAATCAGTGAAGAGTACTGTTGAGAACTTGACTTTTCGGATGAGACTGACATACTCAAGTTGTGATCTTGGACAAGCTACTTAATCCCCATATGCCTAATTGTTTCTGTCTATAACATGAACAGTGATGTCTATTTTGCAAAGCTAACTGTGAGGGTTACATGATTTTTACATAAATATCTCAGCATTTAGGAATTGTTATTATTACCATGAGGAGCCAGAAAAGGATGCACAGGACTGTGTTTTCTGAGGATGTTAAATGAGATTAGTGAAACTTAAAGTGAGACAAGGCAGAGTACATCAATTTGAGAACAACCTCTTACATTACAAGATTTAACATCCATGCAAGGATTCTGGGATACTGTGGCAAAACGCTGCTGGGGAAGCTTCTTTACCACTAGCATCACCTGGGAAGCCCCACGCAAAGCAGGAAAACTTACCAGATGGTTGTGTCACACTGCAAACCCTGGGAATGCATCCTTACCAAAGTAATAATGAAAGTGGCAATGAAAGGGACACCAGTTTGACTATCAAGTTTGATGGGGGTGACATCTGTAGGCCACATCTAAAAACAGACTCATTGATAACAATGGGGTGACAGGATTCTGAAAAAAAAAAAAGGAGGTCACATGGTAGAGCTTAATATCAGAAGCAAGGTGGTAGATATAGTGTTCATAATCAGTGGCCAGGTTGCAGTGGCAGCCAAGGGATCCTGACCTGCAGAAAGTTATAGAGGTAGGTAGTAGAACACAACATTTTTAGAGGCAAAATTGATGTGCAGCCAAAATAAGTGTCTCTAAGTGTCTGTCTATACAGTAAATAAGGACTTCCCTGGTGGCTCAGATGGTAAAGCGTCTGTCTACAATGTGGGAGACCCAGGTCCGATCCCTGGGTCGGGAAGATCCCCTGGAGAAGGAAATGGCAATCAACTCCAGTACTATTGCCTGGAAAATCCCATGGACAGAAGAGCCTGGTAGGCTACAGTCCATGGGGTCACAAAGAGTTGGACACGACTGAGCGACTTCACTTTCTTTTCTTTCTATACAGTATATGCTGGAGACGGGCATGGAAACCCACTCCTGTATTCTTGCCTGGAGAATCCCATGGACAGAGGAGCCTGATGGGCTACAGTCCATGCAGTCACGAAGAGTCAGACAAAACTGAAGAGACTTAACACAGAACAGCCAATAAATTAAAAATTTTTGGGCACAGTTGGAAAAGGAGAAGGTGGGATGATTTGAGAGAGTAGCACTGAAATATATACATTACCATATGTAAAATAGATAGTCAGTGTGAGTTTGATGTATGACACAGGGAACCCAAAGCCAGTGCTCTGTGACAACCTAGAGTGGTGGGATGGGGAGGGAGGTGGAAGAGGGATTCAGGAGAGAGGGGACACATGTATACCTGTGGCCGATTCATGTTGATATATGCAGAGACCATCACAGTACTGTAAAGTAATTATCCTACAATTAATATAAATTAAAAAAGAATGGATAATCATTAATGCAAAGGTTTTCTTCCTGATCAAAAGACATGATCTCTTGCCCAATTTCCTGAGTGAGCCCATTGTCAGACCTCTATAACCTAAGGACTAAATACCCCAGATCCCTAGAGTAAAGACTCTGTAATGCCAGAGCAAGTATACCTGGAAACAATAATCCCATTAATTCTGCAAAGGGAAAATAACTCCTCTATGGACAAAATATTCAACACTAAAAAGGAAGGTACAAAAGTCTTATCAGAAAGTATAGAGATTTCTTTTGAGCAATAAACAGTGGTATATCTCAATGAAGTCAAAGCATCATAAGAAATTAACACCAGCATAATTATTTAACCATAAAATAACAGTGTGTGCCTCCTGGTATCCATATCTCTCTCTCTGCTCTCACTTTTCTGTTCTCCTGCTCTCCTTCTTTCTTTCTCTCTGCTAGATGACAACAAGATCATATGTTTTATTTTTTCCACTTATACTCATTTAATAGTGATGGAAATTGAAAATTTCAGTACAACCTAAAATCAGAGTTCTATGCACACGCAAACACATGCACATATATTCAACACACACCAGTATTATTTATGTATATTTCCTTAAATATTTTTGAAACATTGAGAAAAAATCAAAGAATATACATTTCACAGAACAAAAAGTATAATCGGTCAATAGCAAAATGACATGTTTATAAAAATCAAGTCTTTGGGGATCAATTTAATCACTGTATGAATGACATATTAATATGTTTCTAATGTTGGATGCTGAAGCTTTCTTAAGCAGGACTCAAAAGGCAAACCTGTGATGATCAATGTTCTTAAAATTTGATACATCAAGGTTAAATACAATCTATATGACCAAAAAATTATAAGCCCCCCCCCAAAAAAAGAGAGATCAGAAGAAAATATTTCTAACACATATAAAAAGTGACATTTTGAATGTATCCGTTTTACCTAAAAATCAATCACGAAAATATAAATATTAAATATAAACAGTGGCAAAGGATTAGAGTGGACAATTTATCAAAGAGAAAATTGAAAGGATGGTCAATTTCTCTGGTAATTTGAAAAGTGCAAACTAAAAGATAGACAAACAAAAGTAGGGAAATGCCATTTTCATCCATCATGTTGACGTTATTTAAAAGTTCAGCAATGTTAAGTGTTGATCAAAATGAGGAGGATTGGGTTCTCTTTTACAATATCAGTGTAGGGACTTTCCTGGTAGTCCAGTGGCTAAGACTCAGTGCTCCCAGTGCAGGAGGCCCAGGTTCGATCTGTGGTCGGGGAACTAGATCTCACATGCTACAATTAAGAGTTCTCATACCACAACTAAAGATTCCATATGCCACGACTAAGACCTACCTCAGCCAAGTGAATATATTTTTTTAATTAAAAGAAAACTTTTAGAACCAATTTGTCAATATCTATAAAATGACTTGCTAAGAATTTGATTAAGATTGCACTGAATCTATAGATCAAGTAGTTAAGAACTGCTATCTTCATAGTATCATGTTTCCAATAAATTCTTAAGTATTTTACTTTTAATTGTGTATTAAATAATTTTCATAAACATAGTGGATAAATAGGATTAAATTCCATTTCTTTGTCCTATACTGTTTTATCAGAGACACAAAGTAGTTTTCTTTTCCTTTATTCAATGTGAAAAAAAAATGTATCTATGCAGATCCAGTATTTGCCAACAAATGGAGTCTGTGGTGTGTTTCTGCCCCTTCACCCCACTTTTCTTCCATGAGTGATGATGCTAGTTAATCTCAACAAAAATACTGCACTGTAAACTTTATGGTCTCATACGAAAGCAGCAAATCAGGAAAGTAATGAATTTCAAAATACTGGAGTAAAAATAAGCACATTTGCATGAAATTCACAGTAAAACATGTCCTTAGTTGACAAAATACATATCTATCACAAACAAGACTTAAAATTTACACCTGGAAACCCCTACATTTGGGATTTGGTATAATACCCTTGGCAGATCTGTAGCTTGAGAGCAGATGGAAATACACAGGAGTGGGCTCAATTTCCAGCAAGTATTTTTCCAGTATATCTCATTTGAATTGTGTTGAAACATTTCCTAACTTCATCATTCCTGTCTTTATCATGGTAAACCAAAGAAGCTCTGGCAACACAAAGGTTCACAACATGTGAGTAAACCAGGGTTCTTCCTTTTCCTATCCTATCTATTACAAACTCACAGGTAGTTATTATCTTCCTTTGGAAACAGGAGATGGTTACCACTCCCCTCTCAGTCTCCTGCTCTGTCTTGTGTGAATAATTGTATCCCACCATGTGAGGAATAACTAAAGATCCAAGAGGAGAGGTATAATACTTTAGCCACCTTCCAAAACAAAATCCATGGACATCGCTGTTCAATCATGACAAAGTGTTTGAAACCTGTTTGATATTGGACTGGGAATGTGGGAAAATGAACAAAATATATAAAACGTATGTTTTCAAACACTGAAAAACATGTGTATCATGACAGTCAGACTAGGAAGAGGGAAAACAGGAGATGAAAGATGATCATCCAATCTCTCTTCCCAGAGGCCCCTTCTACACTGCTATGCAGCAATGGGGACCCAAGCAAAACATAGAGGTTTTGTTGACTTGAGTTAGACATTTAGAATTAAAAATGCTGATGTAGCTGAAATGTGTAAGGCAGAGTCTTGGAAACAGGGATCTGTGTAGACAAAGAGCTCCAGGAGTCTGCACTGGGTCCCCGTGAGTGTACTGTAGAACTTCAAATTACACAGACAAGGGTAACACTTCACAAGAATTGGGCAAAGTGATAGTAAGGAGCTGTGAGGTGAACAATTCTGAGAACTTGCACAGGCCTAGACTCCATTTGAGTTTTGACCAGCTAGAGTAGAGAGACTTCACTGGACACCTGACACATGCAAAGAGAGATCTTAAAAGAATCACACCTCAATAGTAGGGACCCATTAGGCTTAAAGTCAAGGCAACTATAGACATTGTCCTGAAAGGCTTAAAAATAATCCTCATAGAGAGCTTGCACAGGTATCTAGCCAACAGAAATTAAAACATCTATTTATAAAAAGACTTATTCACAGATTTTTATAGCAGTTTCTTTTTGAAATGCCTGCATATTGGGAATATTAATCATTTCCATTAAAAGATAAATGTTCTGTTGATCAAGTTAACACTGCTAAACAGAGACTGAATTACTGATACACACATAAACATAGATGAATCTCAGAAATACAATGCTGTGATTCAGATGGTAAAGAAACTGCCTGCAATGCAGGAGACCTGAGTTTGATCCCTGGGTCGGGAAGATCCACTGGAGAAGGGCATGGCAATCACTCCAGTATTGCTGCCTGGAAAACCAAGAATAGAAAAGAAAAGAGAAGAAAAAAAAGCCTAGCAGGCTACGATCCATAGGATCACAGAGTCAGGCACAGCTGAAGTGATTTACCATGCACGCATGCACGAGCTTCAGAAGCCAGACATAGAGAACACTTGCTGCATAATTTCATTTATATGGAGTTCAAAAACAGGCAAACTGACCTTGGTTGATAAATATTAGATCAATAATTGCCTGTGGGGAGGTGGCAATGACTAGATGCAGGCATGGGGAAATTTTCTGAGTAATAGTAATCTTCTATATCTCGATTGTGGGGATGGTTTCAGAAGTATAAGCACCTGTCAAAATCAATTAATGGCAGCAGATTTAAAATGGCTTCATTGTATGTAAATAAATTATATATTCACTATATATAAATAAGTTACATATGTCAGTACATTCAGTTCAGTTCAGTCACTCAGTCATGTCCAACTCTTTGGGACCCCATGGACTGTAATAGTCCATGAAATTCTCCAGGCCAAAATACTGGAGTGGGCAGCCTTTCCCTTCTCCAGGGGATCTTCCCAAGCCAGGGATCGAACCCAGGTCTCCTACATTGCAAGCTGATTCTTTACCAGCTGAGCCACAAGGGAAGCCCCACCAACACCCAGAGCCTACAAACTCATGTCCATCATGTCGGTGATGCCATCCAACCATTTCATCCTCTCTCATCCCCATCTCCCCTTCTCCTCCTGCCTTCAATCTTTCCCAGCATCAGGATCTTTTCAAATGAGTCAATTCCTTGCATTGGGTGGCCAAAGTATTAGAGTTTCAGCTTCAGCATCAGTCCTTCCAATGAATATTCAGGACTGATTTCCTTTAGGATTGACTGGTTGGATCTCCTTGCAGTCCAAGGGACTCTCAAGAGTCTTGTCTAGCACCACATTTCAAAAGTATCAATTCTTTAGCGCTCAGCTTTCTTTATAGTCCAACTCATCAGTATATTATATGTAAACAAATCTCAATAAAATTGTTGTCAAAAATAAAAACAATAATATGTAAAGAGATAGCTGTCCAAGTTTCTTCTTGGTAGAAACCTTCGATGTCTTAATCATAGGACAGCCAGAGGGAGAAGGGCAAAGTATCTTTCTTGCATACTTTCAGATTCCCATTAATTGTGTGGTATAATGTATCAGTTGTTTATTATGAGTCTTAACTCAGTGTCATGGGTCTTGAACTTAATATAAAATTCTCTTAAATTATGACAGTAGATTGTAGGCTCCTTTTTAAGGGCACTTTTGTGGTTTTCAGATACTGTGTTTGTAAGGAAAGGCTTAGTGGTGGCTGCTAGATAAATGCCACCTTAACTCAAAAGTGCAAGGTTCAAAGGATGTTCATCTTCACTGCCCTTCCTCTATGAAGAGTTTCTTTCAGTTCTGATGTTTTTCTCTCACACTGACTCCTATAAACTGACTCATTCCTTTGTATTTTTGTATTATTTATAGCACATATTGTCCTATTCCATTTCTCATCTATCATCATCCTCTCTCCACTTGCTATCCCACATACCACCTAATAAATCCTAAAGGATATAGTACCCTTAAGTAAAAATTGAATTTGCTAATAATGCTCACTGAATCAACAAAAGAATTTCTGCAAAGAAAAACAAATGGATGAAGGGTCCAATAGTTGGATAGTAAAATCTAAAATAACGAATAGAATGTTTGCTGATACATAATAGAGTATAAATGCCGTAGGCTTTGGAGTCTTAGCTTTCCTATTTGAAAAAAAAAGAGTGATATCCTTGGGCACATGTAGTTTTATGAGAAATGTACAAGATAAAACATGTGCCCACAAATATACAATAAACCTAATAATCAATTAACGTGTGCCTTCCAAGGTATGTATGTCATATGTATAGATAGAATATATATATATATATATATATATATGTATACACACATGGATATTCATTTATATATGAGAATAGTTAATTTTTTATATGTAGTATATACACATACATAGCTAAATATATGTATTATAACACCTATGTTATAATATGTTCACAGCAGCACATTCACAATAGCCAAGACAAAGAAGCAATCTAAATGTCCATCAGCAAAGGAATGGATAAAGAAGTGGTGTGTACACATGCACACATATATACATGATGGAATACTACTCAGCCATAAAAAAAGAAAAAATAATGCCATTTGTAGCAACGTGGATCAACTGGAGATTGTCATACTAAATTAAGCAAGTCAGAAAGACAAAGACAAATACTATAGGATATCACTTAAATGTGGAATCTAATATATGACACATATGAACCCATCGGTGAAACAGACACAGAATCAGGGACATAGAGAATAGACTGGTGGTTGCCAAGTGGGAAGGGGTTGGAGAGAGGTGGAGTAGGAGTCTGGAGTTAGAAGATGTAAGCTCTTATATATAGAATGAATAAACAAGGTCCTAGGTATAGCACAGAGAACTATGTTCAATAACCTGTGATACTGAATTCAGTTATACATATTTATGTATGGTGGTGGTGGTGGTTTCATCGCTAAGTTTTGTCCGACTCTTTCGACCCTGTGGACTGTAGCCTGCCAAGCTTCTCTGTCCATGGGATTTTCCAGGCAAGAATATTGGAGTGGGTTGCCATTTCCTTCCCCAATATATATGTATAAGAATGTATATATGTATAAAAAGAATGTATATATATGGAAAAGAATTTCTGCCTGCAATGCAAGAGATGCCTGTTAGATTCCTTGGTCAGGAAGATCCCCTGGAGAATGGATAGGCTACCCATTCCAGTATTCTTGGGCTTCACTTGTGGCTCAGCTGGTAAAGAATCCGCCTGCAATTCAGGAGGCCTGGGTTCGATCCCTGGCTTGAGAAGATCCCCTGGAGAAGGGAAAGGCTACCCACTCCAGTATTCTGGCCTGGATAATTCCATGGACTGCATAGCTCATGTGGTCACAAAGAGTCAGACAAAACTGAGTGACTTTCACTTTCCACCAGGGCATACACACTGAGGAAACCAGAATTGAAAGAGACACGTGTACCCCATTGTTCATCGCAGCACTGTTTATAATAGCCAGGACATGGAAGCAACCTAGATGTCCATCAGCAGATGAATGGATAAGAAAGCTGTGGTACATATACACAATGGAGTATTACTCAGCCATTAAAAAGAATATATTTGAATCAGTTCTAATGAGGTGGATGAAACTGGAGCCTATTATACAGAGTGAAGTAAGCCAGGAAGAAAAACACCAATACAGTATACTAACGCATATATATGGAATTTAGAAAGAGGGTAACAATAATCTGGTGTACGAGACAGCAAAAGAGACACTGATGTATAGAATAGTCTTATGGACTCTGTGGGAGAGGGAGAGGGTGGGATGATTTGGGCGAATGGCATTGAAATATGTATAATATCATGTATGAAACGAGTTGCCAGTCCAGGTTCAATGCACAATACTGGATGCTTGGGGCTGGTGCACTGGGAAGACCCAGAGGGATGGTATGGGGAGAGAGGAGGGAGGAGGGTTCAGGATGGGGAAGACATGTATACCTGTGGCAGATTCATTTTGATATATGGCAAAACCAATACAATATTGTAAAGTTAAATAAAATAAAATTTAAAAAATTTTTATAAAAAAAAAGAATATTGTAAATCACATATACTTCAACAAAAAATAAATTAAAAAATAAATACATGTATTATAAATATATATCCAATAGCATTAGAAAATAAACTTTTTTATCAGATATTTCATTAAAATTCAAGGTTATGCATAAAAAACTCCTATACAGCCATGATTTCCTTTGTTCTATTGAAATGTTTCTTATTTATCATTTTATTTCATAGACATGCATACATCAAGATCATGAAATTTGCAATATATTAATGAAGGTGTTAAGCTACCCTATACAAGCCACTTGACATCTTAAGCTAATAATTGATATTTATGTAACTATGCTAAGAGACATAACCTAGAAAGGAAGATTGGATTCTTGTATGACTTCCAATCTGGATAAAACATGAATATTTGACAGTAACTTTTATAATCAGCTACAAGATATTTGGTTTTGCTGAGCTGAATATTTGGCCTGATCAGTGGATATGCCACTTAAAAACATCAAGTGTTACTTAGACATTTGCTGCTACATCAGGTTAAGTCTTATTTTTTTTTAATATCACAATAGTCATGTTGACTATATGTATAGACACTGTACCCAAAAAAGTAGAAACTTCATATAAATAAAATGCACAAAAGATGCACTGAAAATTTCTTTTTAAAATTATAACTAAAATAAATAAATAAAATTATAACTAAACAATAGTTATCGCTTTTGTTAGATCTGACACAACTTATTCATTAGAGAGCAACAAGTGTGCACATCTGTATATTTGCATACTAAAAATAGTTGTTCAGGAAACAAAAGGTTGCTTAGAATACATAACCTCTTACTCGTTTAAATTATATGTTTCTGAGTGGAGTATTATGATCTTGTTTTCAACTACATGTATGTGACTACCTAATTATAAAGCAGTCATTTTAAACATAGTGTTTACTTCAAAGCATTGTATCTCAGAATAAAAATGCATTAGAAGCAGTGATCAGGAGGAGGGAGGGAAATATATTCAATGCCTTGGACACAGACATCAGGATCTTCATCCTCCATTCTCAGGAAATTTTGTTGTGACCAGAGTTAATGCAGTGTAGACCAAATGCAGCTGTTTAGCTATGAAAATGCTGATAGTTCATGAAGAATCATGTCATACTGTTTTTGAAATTCATTATTAGTATTATTGAAAAGGATAAGGGTGAGAATGGGACCAAGGGAATGCTGTCACAATGTTAGTATATATATTTATTATCTCAGTTAGCTCTGTCAAGTTAGGGAATGAGGTTTAGTGGTGGTTCTTGCCAGTTGCGAAAGGCAAAGTTAGCAAGGAGGGAGATAACAGGAGTTAAGCTCAAATATAGAACTGGACCCTGAGAATCATGGCCAAAGTGCCCAATATATAAAATCCAAAGGGATGAGATAATTGAGCTTGTTTCAGTAATTACTGTGATTTCAGTTCTTTCCCAGCAAGATCCTAGCTGTGAAAGGATGGGGAGCGAGGGTGTCAAAGGTATGATCCAACCCTCTAGGAGGAAAGCAGCAAGAATTTGGGTTAAATGTCAGGTTCCAGGGTTTGGAGTCATCTATAATACTAGTGGGAATTGTAGGACCAAGGAAACCATGAAAGAAAATGCTAACCAGCATAGAGAGTGCACTGACATGGTGGTCATGCAGGTATACAGTCCTCTGCCTGCTAAATCAAGAGCAAAAACTTAGTCTAGACCTGACTTGATGGTTTGCTGTGGCTCTTTTTATATGCCTGCTGTCTGCTGGGTTGATTCGGGGACCACATGTGACTGCATAGGCAGAGGGCGTCAGTGCCTCCAACTGTGAGGGGCTGGAAGGGGCAAGGCAAGACAAAGAGAAAGGTGTCTCATTATGTGTGAATCAACCCTAAATATTCATTGGAAGGACTGATGCTGAAGCTGAAGCTCCAATACTTTGGCTAGCTGATATGAAGAACTGACTCAATGGAAAAGACCCTGATTCTGGGAAAGATTGAAGGCAGGAGGAGAAGGGGGTGACAGACGATGAGATGGTTGGACAGCATCACCAACTCGATGGACATGAGTTTGAGCAAACTTCAGGAGATAGTGAAGGACAGGGAACCCTGGCATGCTGCAATCCATGGGTTCGCAAAGACTCTGACGTGACTCAGTGATGGAACAACAAAATGCATACAGTGGTGCATCTACTCTGAATAGCTAACGACATCTCCCTGTTCTAGCCACCTTGCATTTAGCTCAATAGATGTGGAAAGAAAAATTAAAATGGAGTGATACATGGTATTTTTGCTTAGTTAATAAATATAACAAATATGACCCAAGATGAATGATGAATGAGGAAGTAGTTGTCACATTAAGTAGGTACCAATGGCACTTAACCCATGCAATGTTGAACATGTCTAGTGAGTCCCCCTAACAACATTTGATGTCCCAGCAACTAAGATGCTTACTTTCATACAGATGGCCAAAAAGCACATGAAAAGACGATCAACATCTCTAATTATTAGACAAATGTAAATCAAAACTATAATGAGGTATCACCTCAGAACAGTCAGAATGGTCATCTTGAAAAAGTCTACAAATAACAAATGCTGGAGAGGGTGTAGAGAAAAGGGAGCCCTCCTACACTGTTGGTGGGAATATAAATTGGTACACCATTATGGAATACAGTATGGAGGTTCCTAAAAAAACTAAAAACAGAACTACCACATGATTCAGCAATTCCACTCCTGGGCATATATCTGGAGAAAACCATAATTCGAAAAGATACATGCATCTCTATGATGATAGCATCACTGTTCACAATAGCCAAGACATGGAAGCAACCTAAGCGTCCATCAACGAATGAATGGATAAAAAAGATGTGTGTATACACACACACACACACACACACAAACAAACATTATGGAATACTACTCAGTCATAAACAAGAAAGACAATGTCATTTGCAGCAACATGGATTCAAAGAGAGATTATCATACTAAGTGAAGTCTGAAAGAGAAAGACAAATACCATATAATATCACTTATATGTGGAATCTGAAATATGACACAGATGAACCCATCTGTGAAACAAAAACAGAATCACAGACAGAAAAGACTGGTGATTGCCATGGCAGAAAGGGTTGGAGTTAGCAGATGTAAGTTTTTATATATAGAATGGATAAACAACAGGTCCTACTATACAGCACAGAGAACTATATTCATTATCCTATGATAAACCATAATGGTTTATATAAAAAAGAATATATACATCCAAAAAGAATGTATATATAGATATGTATGTATATGTATAACTGAATCACTTCATTGTACAGCAGTAATTAACACTGTAAGTCAACTATACTTCAATTTAAAAAATTTTAAAATATAATGTTTACTTTCACAAAAGGAGATGAAGCAAGTTCACACACTTAACATAGTCCATGACAAAGCCACATATAAAAACAGATTTACATGCCACAGTAAATAATCCGTGGCATCATCAATTAGATGATGTTAATTTATCCATCATTTAATTTCTTCTCAGTGATTAAATATATTACTACAACTCTTCTGAGGCCACAGTATGAGCACACTGGAGTCCTAATTAGCCACCACAAGTTGGTTAGTGCAATACTCATAGAACAAAACCTGAAATCTGAATCCCTTTTTAAATAGTTTATGCGAATTTACTCTTTATTCTCTGGTTATTTGCAATCACAGTTGAACTTTTAAATGGAGTAATAATTTTACTCAGTAAAGTGTGCACGCTTCCAACATCTCGTCCCTCTCTCTCACTTGTTTATTCTGTAACAAAATTATAGTGTTGTCACAGCATACAATTTTAGTTCTCCTTAAACCTATGTTGCTGAAAAACATACTGGTCCCTAAGGCTCACCTTTGGTGCTTTCATACAAAACTTTTTCCCTTATAGGCAATACTGACAAAAATTGGCTAAAATTTTCTATTCAGGCCACAGTTAGAGGAGCAAAATGGACCCTTTGCCTCATTTTCCAATTAAGTTTAAAATAAAAAAAGTATTTTCTCTCATGCACTCACAGGCATATGATTCTAGTCTGTTCTTGTTCTGCCCTCTAATCCCCTCTCCATTTCTGGATCACATCAATAGATTTCATTTAGAAGGCAATGGCACCCCACTCCAGTACTCTTGCCTGGAAAATACCATGGGCGGAGGAGCCTGGCAGGCTGCAGTCCATGGGGTCGCGAAGAGTCGGACACGACTGAGCGACTTCACTTTCACTTTTCACTTTCATACATTGGAGAAGGAAATGGCAACCCACTCCAGTGTTCTTGCCTGGAGAATCCCAGGGACGGGGGAGCTTGGTGGTCTGCCGTCTATGGGGTCTCACAGAGTCAAACGCGACTGAAGCGACTTAGCAGCAGCAGTAGCAGCATACAGAGTGAAGATAATGCAATCTCCAGCTCTGCTTTTCAGGTAAAAGTATTGCCTTTGCAAACCTCAAATGGTGATCAACAGATAACTAAAGCAACAGCTCTGCTTTAGAACAGATCAAAAGTGTCACTTTTTCCCCTATATATAAGGATACTAAAAGATGGTGACAGAGATGAGAAGCAGAAAGTCAGATGCAAGAAAATGTCATAGTTCAGGGAACTCTTGGTTAGAATTATAAAAGAAGAAAGAGTTGACATTTATCGGAGAAGATGAGTGATGTCACTGTTGTTGAGATGGGTGATATGCATGAAGAAGATAGGACCACATACTCAGAGTGAATAATTTTCTGTCATGAATAGAGATCAAGTTTATAGGGTTTACAATGTGATATATTGGTTAAGAGCATGAGGACAGACTCAAAACTGAAGAGTAAAAGATGTACCAAAAGCACACATCTCTGGCCCATTTTAAGTGGACAATATCTTCTCTTCAGGAAGTTTCCAACAGTCTTGACTTGCAACCTGGGGTGATGAGGATAAATGTGCACACTAATCATATTCAACTGGTTTCAGTGAAGATTGTTATTAGGTTATGATGGTGTAGTTCACTTGACTCAAAGGTAAATCTCTCTTTTCCAAGAAAAGCTGAATCTATCTTGAATTTGAATGCCAAGATCCTTGAGAGCCACAGAATTGCAGCATTCACCACCAGTATGGAAAATCAAAGATTCTACTGACCAATGATTTAATTTGATAAAAAATAATGTAGAGAGGTGAAGTAAGACACTGGGAGGAACTCATTATCTATTCTGCTTGCATTAAAATATAGTGAAGGTTCTGCTATAATGAATTCATGAAATAATACAAATAAGGGCTACAGAATCAGGTAAAGTGTATCTGTTTCCCACATCTACATTCATGCCAAAAATCAATCAATGAAATGAGAAAAAAAAATAATACATTTCTGAGGGAGTAGGCACTCATTAAATGATTTCTGCAAGTGATAAAATACTTTGATTCATGTTTGGATAGTACTTCAGGTTATTTTAATTCCTATGATCATTATTAGCATCTCCAATACCCCATCAACTTCAGTTTTGTAGCAGGAGTAATTAATATGCATGGTGTTTCTCTCATTTGCCTGGAATTACAGATGATGACTCCAGCACCAGTGTTCTGGGCTTTATCTTGCAAATGGGACATTGACTAAAATGTGAAGACCAAAAAAAAAAAAAAAAAAAAATGTGAAGACCATTGGGTCCCTTGAACTCATATAATTTGCATTTGGGACACAATAAGTTCCACTTATATAAGGATGGCCTGATCAGTTCTCAAATTAATCATTTTTTTGAAAATACTGACATTAGCACACATTCTCGAAGAGAAGTAGACAGTGTCCTAGAAGAAAGAAAGAGAGATGATTACCTCTAATACAGTCTTGCAGTATTTTGGCCAAGTCACTTCATCTCGGTTGTCACAATGTTCCAACTGTTTCACTGGTAAAGAAAGAGTATCCAACTACTTCAGGATTCTCAAATGGGGGTGGCGGGGAAGAATAGTGATATGCATTCAACAAAAGGCCTATTGGCAAGTCCTGGATTAGCTTTCATTTTCAAAATACACAGATTCCTACCCTAACTCTCCTCTCCTCCGATCTTCTAGAGGACATAATATTAGTGATGGCTTTCCTGGTGGCTCAGCGGTAAAGAAGCCACCTGTCAATGCAGGAGACATGGATTTATTCCCTGGGTCAGGAAGATCCCCTGGAAGAGGGCATGGCAATCCACTCTAATATTCTTGCCTGGAAAATCCTGTGGGCAAGAGGAGCCTGGTAGGCTACAGTCCATGGGGTCACAGAAGAGTCGGACACAACTTAGTGACTATATAACATTAGGGATAATTTGTCATATATATTAATAGAACTGAAGACAAAATCTGGTTAAAAATCAGTAGGCCAAATGAGCTTTATAAATTTCTTCCAAAATTAATATTTTATGGATCTAGGAAGATAATAATTGCTTGCTTATATTATTAGCAAACACTTCTATCCAAGTGTTCTCTTGTTTCACCATACTCTCCTGGGAGAGTTAAATGACACTGACATGTGAAGTAGCACAATGATTTACCTGGTGCATACTGTACACTCCATAAGTGGAAGTTGCCTTCCTTTCATCCACAGCAATTGATGAAAATGTTCCTCATATATGGTATGCTTGATGATGGGAGATAAAATGACAGGGAGGGGAGCAGTGAAGGGAGGATGAACTCTACTTTCCTAAGAGAGGACTTGTAAATTGGAAATGACTCTGAGCATTGAGTTGACTCCAAGCCCTGTTGATTCATGGTGACCTTTAGCAAATGTCATTGCACAGCTCTTATCTAGAAAAGAGATAGGGCCATTCCCAGGTTCTGTGATATACAGCCAGCCAGCCATGTCATTGCATTTAAAATATTTTTATTTAATGAACATCTTTTCCAAACATGAGTCCTGCCTATTCATTACACAGGAAGCATCACCATCATCATTTATGGAGTAGTTGTCTCTCTGTGCCAGAGAACACGATTATGTATGTTCTGCACATATTAGAAGGACAACTGATCAGATGTGATTCATTTGTGTGGCTTCATTTACATGCTCTGGACAAATGGTCTACATACATTTGGCACATCAACGCATATATGTGTGGCATAAGTTGATACTAACTTTTATAAGTGGATGCATATCTGCATTGAGAGAATTTCTCAAATGCCACATATATACAATATATTACTTAAATAATAACATCAGTCCAAATATAATGTGTGTGTTAGTCACTCAGTCGTGTCTGACTCTTTGTGACCCCAAGGATTGTAACCCACCAGGCTCCTCTGTCCATGGAATTCTCCAAGTGACAGTGACCAGGGCTGAGATCTAGAGAAAGAACTGAGAGTATATGTGAAGGCAAGAGAATTACAAGAGAAATATGAGGGACCTCAGATTAACTGGAGCCATCACATATGTTCCTGAACTGGAATTTAACTTGGGTATAATAAAAAATTATTGTTGCCTCAATGTAAAAATGGGAGTGCTTCTTTATTAATGTAATTTCATAAAAACTAGCTCTGTATATTTTGGTGAGTACTATACTGTGCACTTTACCTTTTAGTCCTTATATAGTATGTGATCTCAGAGAAGACAATGGCACCCCACTCCAGTACTCTTGCCTGGAAAATACCATGGGCAGAGGAGCCTGGCAGGCTGCAGTCCATGGGGTCTCGAAGAGTCGGACACGACTGAGCGACTTCACTTTCACTTTTCACTTTCATGCATCGGAGAAGGAAATGGCACCCTACTCCAGTATTCTTGCCTGGAGAATCGCAGGGACAGAGGAGCCTAGTGGGCTGCCGTCTATGGGGTCGCACAGAGTCGGACACGACTGAAGCGACTTAGCAGCAACAGCAGTAGCAGTATGTGATTTGGTTATTGTTACAGAACAAATGACCCTAAATTTAGAGTAAAATGAAAATGCTTTTGCTGTGTTCATGATTAAACTGGTCAGGAATTCAGAAAGGGTTCAGTTGCCTACTTCTTGGGATTTCTCCTGCTCCTGCACCCAGATTTCAGTTGTGATTTCCCTCATTTGAAAATTCCACTGGCCTCAACATTGAAAATGGCTGACTCCCATGGCTGGCAGGAGATGTTGGCTGTAAGTTGGAATCCCAGCTAGGATTGTCCACCAGTTCACAATAGTAACTACCGAGCAATTGAACCTCACACCTGGCAGTTACCATCCTCCAAACAAGTGTCCCAGGAAAACCTGGTGGAAACGTCGAGACCATTTCTGTTCTATCTTTGGAAGTCATATGTGTGTGTGTGTGCTAAGTCACTTCAGTCATGTCCAACTCTTTGCGACACCATGGACTATAACCCACCAGGCTCCTCTGTCCATGGGATTCTCCAGGCTAGAATACTATCATTCAGTTACCCTCTAATGCTCAGAACAGCCACAAGTCAAATCAGATAGGAGAGGAGGGGACAAAGGTCCACCTATTGTTGGTAGGAGAATTCAGGTCACATTAATGAAAAGCATGCAGAATGGGATATATTGTTGTGGCCAATTTGAAAAGTATAATCCACCACAACTAATATTTCCATCTTAATCTTTCAGAGGCAGAAATGAGGCCCAAGGTGTTTAAGAAATTAGAGAGAGACCTAAGTGGAACTCATACCAGATCCGTCTTCCTCTAAAATCCATATTCTTTCTACTGTGCTACAATGCCTCATGGGGTATATTATTCTGCCCTATATTATACTTTTTTCAAAAATATAAATAGATTGAAATTTAGTATCAAAGACAGATCATCTAATTAAGAGTGATAGTCCTGATTTCTAACCTCATTTCTACTACTTGAATGATCTGGGGTGAGTTGTTTCCCTTCCCTGGGCTTTTTCACATTATATGAGAAGAAAATTTGTGCAGTATTGTCTCCAAAGCCCCTGACACTTATTGAATCCTGTGCTTCGTAATGTGAAAACATTACAAAAACAAAGGAGAGAGAGCAAAATAGAGAGTGATATTAAAAACTTTAATAATTTTTAATATAAAGATTATAATACCTATGTACCTCACTTCTAAAACATCTAATTTTGGTTTTGTTATCCCTGATTGGGATGCTCATTAACCTCTGAAGCAAGAGGCAAGTGATTTAATTAGTTGTACAATTGTGTCTTTCTTCTCTGAATATTGCCTTTTATATTCAATCAAGTTTCCTGAATCAAGAGGCTCCCACAGGCAAGAGAAAGAATGTGGATTTTATAGGTTTATTTCAGTTACTAACTAAAATGGAATGAAACTATCATGGGTTTGAATAATGGTTTGAGAGAAACAGTATCCTAGTTCTGCAAGTGCCACATAGTAATTTGTTTCTAGCTACTAGGATATGTACTCTCGAAAAGAAGAAGAAGGAAAAAAAAAACTGTCCTTGTAGAAACAGTTTCCTGAATGATTGTCTCATACAGTAGTGCAATGATCTGCTGAACTGTCTGAAAATGATCTGAGTCTGATGCAAACCTCTTTGAAGATCCTTTGTATGTAGACTAGAGTCTAATGTTTTCATCCTATGTTATTTCCATCATTTAGTTCATTGCAGTTTCACAAAATTATGGAATTAAGAGCTTGGGGAGAGCTTCAATATTATGGACTTTGGTTATTTCTGACTTTATTCTTAGCAGAATCTTTTCTCAAATAAAGTCAGAAACAAAAGTTTCATAGAAGTGTTGGTGAAAGTGCAGCTTCTGTACTGGAAGTGGGGCTGAGGCTCCAGAATCATTCCTATGATGACTTCCTCTCTTCCTTTATTCCTTCCCCTACCCTACTGAACTCTTCAGGTTATCTGAAGGGGTTTTTAGAACTTTGAAAAATCACACATCCAGTCCATTACTTGATTCAAAACATGTTTGATAAGATGTCCCTGTGCTAGACGGAAGTAAGGTGACAGAACTGCTGCCCCTACAGAAAGCAGTCTACTAGGAGACAGACACCTGTAAACAAACCTTTGCTCTATTCTTGGTGCACTAATTATAGCGTATGCTAGGGATACATAATGTTGTAAGCAGCTCTTTTGCCCCTTTCTGTTTGCTCATCCTTGTTTTCCTTAGACCTTAATCAGAAAGATGAGATCATTACACAACATTTAACTTAGCTCCTGATTTCTGTTTTTCTAAATATATACAATACCTTACCTAAAACCCTTGATTCCATTCCTGCAATAGAAGGTATAAGGATGAAATATTAAGTAGTTAAAGAATGACTGACTCTCTACCCCCAGCTTCCCTTTAGTAAATTTTCAGGCAGACCATATGGGCAAGGCAGCATCTTGTGATGGGGAGAAGTCAGCAGGCCTGCACGTAATGGAAAAGTGATGAAGAATATGACCTCCTGCCTTAATGATTAACTGAGATGGTATCCCCTTTTTTCCTTTTAAAAACTGTCATGGAGCAGAATCTTTGGAGTTGTTCTCTGCATATAAGCCCACCATCTCCCCAGATCACCAGCTTTTCTGAATAAAGTATCTTGCCTCTCTATCAAAGCTTGCCCCTCGATTTATTGGCTGTTGAGTGGCCAGTGGCCAAACCTGTATTTGGTTTAACCTGGGGGTTAAACCAAAAGTGTAACCAAAGTGTAACCTGGAGGTTAGTGATCAGGAATAAACCAAAGTGTAACCTGGGGGTTAGTGATCAGGAATAACTTCCTGACATCGGAAAACTCCTGACCCCTGAAGGAAAACTAGCACTACGATATAAAAAAAAAAAGGAAGAGGAAGAGAAAATGCTTCAGGAAGAAATAGACATGTGTATAAAGTGCCTGTGAGGAGGGGCGTGGCGTATTTGAGTTTTCCTTGAGTGTGAAATGTGAAAAAGTCAAAGATAAGGGACAAATGTGTAGATGTGATCAGAAGCCACATCATGACGGGCCTTGTAAGACATCTGAATTATAATCAAAGGGCAATGAGGCAGAGTGCCACTATAGGAGGTTAAAGAAGGAAGAAAATATGATATGCAATGGGTTCCCAAATCATTGTTGTGGCTGATGTGTGGAGAATGGACTGGAGAGGGCCAAGACTGAAGAAAGGGGGAACTATTTTTGAGGAAGATTTGACATCATTGCTAAATAGTTTGGACGTCATCCATGAAGAAAAGAGAGAGATGAAGAATGATACCTTAGGTTTTGGCCTCAGAAATGCATGGATATTGGTGTTATATATTCACGTGTGGGAGACTGACAGATGAGCAGGTTTAGGGGGGAAATAAAGCATTTTTTAAATAAGTTGGGACACATATTAAATATCATGTATAAATGGAAGTAGGTAGTTAGATGTGAGTACACATTGCTGGAGGTAAGTCTGGAATAAAGAGATAGTTTTGAGGATAAAAAATACACAGGTCATATTTGAGGCCGGTGCAGTAGATGAGATTTTCCAGATAGACTATAAAGAGTGCAGAGATAATGGGACCAGGTCAGATTCATAAAGGCTCCAACATTTAAAGGATGGTTAGAAAAGATAAAGAATGCACCTCTGCCTGGGACTGGTGCACTGGGACGACCCAGAGGGATGGTATGGGGAGGGAGGAAGGAGGAGGGTTCAGGATGGAGAACACGTGTATACCTGTGGCAGATTCATGTTGATATATGGCAAAACCAATACAATATTGTAAAGTTAAATAAAATAAAATAAAAACTGAAAAAAATTAGAAAGAAAAGATAAAGCAGAAGGAAAACTAGGTAAAGTATCCAAAGATGTAGAAAAACAAACTACAAAAAGAAAGTGTCGAGGTGTGGCTAAATAACAACAAAATTAAGTGATTATTTGTTAGAGGGAGTCATCAACACTTGCAAGTGCACCTCTGATGAAGTCTGGAGATGGAAGAATATTTACCTGACTCTGCTACACACTGAATGCATCCCCCATTTAAAGAAAAAAAAAAGAAAGAAAGAAAAAGAAAACTAGAATAAAACAGTGCAGCTACTGACTAAAATGATATATTTTAAAAACATCAAAATTAAGATCAAATTAAGGGAGAAAGGTGAGAAACAAGACATGTTTCTCTAGATCTTGATCATGGAAAACATTATTTTTCTGAGAATATTGGACTAATGAAGGACCCAGATAATTAAACTTTACTCAGACCACTAAGGGTTAGAGCCATGATCAGACTAGAGAATATAGAATGACAAAGGATATGAGACTGAAGGGTCAAACTTAGAGTGAGGAAGGTATTCCTAGACAAGAGAGAAGCCATAAAGGAAAACATTGATAAAATGTAAGATCTAAAAATTTAAAGTTTTTACATACCAAGAAATAATATAAACATTTAATTTTTTTATTTTTTTTACACTTTTGTCTTTGAATCAACATTTTTTTAAATTTTATTTTATTTAACTTTACAATATTGTATTGGTTTTGCTCATTTTAATATAAACATTTTAAAAGACAGTAACTTGGAAAAATTTTGACTCTTTAATAGATGGAAGACTGTTACTCTTAATATGCAGATGTGTATGTGTGTGTGTGTGTATTAGTTTGTCAGTAATGTTCAACTCTTTGCAATCCCATGGACTATAGCCTGCCAGGCTCCACTGTCCATGGGATTCTCCAGCCAAGAATACTGGAGTGGGCTGCCATTTCCTTCTCCAGAGATTGAAACGAGGTCTCCCACATTGGAGGCAGATTCTTTTTTTTTTTTTTTTTTTTTTATAGTAATTTTTTTAAAATATAAATTTATTTATTTTAGTTGGAGGCTAATTACTCTATAATATTGTATTGGTTCTGCCATACATCAACATGAATCCCCCCCAGGTATACACGTGTTCCCCATCCTGAACCCCCCTCCCTCCTCCCTCCCCGTACCATCCCTCTGGGTCGTCTCAGTGCATCAGCCCCAAGCATTCAGTATCATGCATTGAACCTGGACTGGTGATTTGTTTCATATATGATATTATACATGTTTCAATGCCATTCTCCCAAATCATCCCACCCTCTCCCACAGAGTCCAAAAGACTTTTTACATCTGTGTCTCCCCCGCTGTCTCGCACACAGGGTTATCATTACCATCTTTCTAAATTCCATATATATGTGTTAGTATACTGTATTGGACATCTTTTTTTTTTGGGGGGGGGTGTTAGTTCTAAAAGGTCTTGTAGGTCTTCATAGAACCGTTCAGCTTCTTCAGCGTTACTGGTTGGGGCATAGACTTGGATTACTGTGATATTGAATGGTTTGCCTTAGAAACAAACAGAGACCATTCTGTCATTTTTGAGATTGCATCCAAGTCCTGCATTTCGGACTCTTTTGTTGACCATGATGGCCACTCCATTTCTTCTGAGGGATTCCTGCCTGCAGTAGTAGATATAATGGTCATCTGAGTTAAATTCACCCATTCCAGTCCATTTTAGTTCGCTGATTCCTAGAATGTTGACATTCACCCTTGCCATCTCTTGTTTGACCACTTCCAATTTGCCTTGATTCGTGGACCTGACATTCCAGGTCCCTATGCAATATTGCTCTTTACAGCATTGGACCTTGCTTCTATCACCAGTCACATCCACAGCTGGGTATTGTTTTTGCTTTGGCTCCATCCCTTCATTCTTTCTGGAGTTATTTCTCCACTGATTTCCAGTAGCATATTGGGCACCTACTGACCTGGGGAGTTTCTCTTTCAGTATCCTATCATTTTGCCTTTTCATACTGTTCATGGGGTTCTCAAGGCAAGAATACTGAAGTGGTTTGCCATTCCCTTCTCCAGTGGACAACATTCTGTCAAATCTCTCCACCATGACCCACCCGTCTTGGGTTGCCCCACGGGCATGGCTTAGTTTCATTGAGTTAGACAAGGCCGTGGTCCTAGTGTGATTAGATTGACTAGTTTTCTGTGAGTATGGTTTCAGTGTGTTTGCCCTCTGATGCCCTCTTGCAACACCTACCATCTTACTTGGGTTTCTCTTTTCTGCTTTATTGACTATGCCAAAGCCTTTGACTGTGTGGATCACAATAAACTGTGGAAAATTCTGAAAGAGATGGGAATACCAGACCACCTGATCTGCCTCTTGAGAAATTTGTATGCAGGTCAGGAAGCAGCAGTTAGAACTGGACATGGAACAACAGACTGGTTCCAAATAGGAAAAGGAGTTCGTCAAGGCTGTATATTGTCACCCTGTTTATTTAACTTATATGCAGAGTACATCATGAGAAATGCTGGACTGGAAGAAACACAAACTGGAATCAAGATTGCCGGAAGAAATATCAATAACCTCAGATATGCAGATGACACCACCCTTATGGCAAAAAGTGAAGAGGAACTCTAAAGCCTCTTGATGAAAGTGAAAAAGGAGAGTGAAAAAGTTGGCTTAAAGCTCAGCATTCAGAAAACGAAGCTCATGGCATCCGGTCCCACCACTTCATGGGAAATAGATGGGGAAACAGCAGAAACAGTGTCAGACTTTATTTTTATGGGCTCCAAAATCACTACAGATGGTGATTGCAGCCATGAAATTAAAAGACGCTTACTCCTTGGAAGGAAAGTTATGGCCAACCTAGATATCATATTGAAAAACAGAGACATTACTTTGCCAAAAAAGGTTCATCTAGTCAAGGCTATGGTTTTTCCTGTGGTGATGTATGGATGTGAGAGTTGGACTGTGAAGAAGGCTGAACGCCGAAGAATTGATGCTTTTGAACTGTGGTGTTGGAGAAGACTCTTGAGAGTCCCTTGGACTGCAAGGACATCCAACCAGTCCATTCTGAAGAAGGTAAGCCCTGGGATTTCTTTGGAAGGAATGATGCTAAAGCTGAAACTCCAGTACTTTGGCCACCTCATGCGAAGAGTTGACTCATTGGAAAAGACTCTGATGCTGGGAGGGATTGGGGGCAGGAGGAGAAGGAGACGACAGAGGATGAGATGGCTGGATGGCATCACTGACTCAATGGACGTGAGTCTCATTGAACTCCGGGAGTTGGTGATGGACAGGGAGGCCTGGTGTGCTGGGATTCATGGGGTGGCAAAGAGTCGGACATGACTGAGCGACTGATCTGATCTGATCTCTGATACTGTATTGGTGTTTTTCTTTCAGGCTTACTTCACTCTGTATAATAGGCAGATTCTTTATCATCGTAGCCACCAGGGAATCCGAAGCCTAATATACACATAGTTCTTACAAATTTGTGAAGGGAACACATAGATAAAATGGTAAATAAAAAAGGGAGGATAAAGAACTAAGAAAAAGATATGCACAGAAGAAATACAAGTGGTTCATAAGTAAATGAAGAGATGGCTGACCTCAGTAAAAATCCATGAAATACATCACGTTTTGTCCCTAAAAGGCAGAAAAATGATAAACATTATTTACAAGGATATAGGAAACAAATTCTATCAATCATTGTTGGTTGACTGTAAAATGCCATAAATTTCAGAGAGCAACACAGCAATTGTTCTTCAGTTGCTCAGTAGTTTCTGACTATTTGCGACCCCATGGACTGCAGCACGCCAGGATTCCCTGTCCTTCACTATTTCCTGGAGTTTCTCAAACTCATGTCCATTGAGTCGGTGATGCCATCCAACCATCTCATCCTCTGTCGTCCCCTTCTCCTGCCTTCAAACTTTCCCAGCATCAAGGTCTTTTCCAATGAGTCAGTCTTCGCATCAGGTGGCCAAAGTATTGGAGCTTCCACTTCAGCATCAGTCCTTCTGATGAATATTTAGGACTGATTTCCTTTAGGATGGACTGGTTTGATCTCCTTGCAGTCCAAAGGACTCTCAAGAGTCTTCTCCAACACCACAGCTCAAAAGCATGAATTCTTGGGTGCTCAGCCTTCCTTATGGTCCAACTCTCACATCCCTACATGACTACTGGAAAAACCATAGCTTTGACCAGATGGACCTTTGTTAGCAAAGTAATGTCTGCCTTTTAATACACTATGATTGTCATAGCTTTTCTTCCAAGGAATAAGTGTCTTTTAATTTCATTCTGCAGTCACCATCAGCAGTGATTTTGGAACCCAAGAAAATAAAGTCTGTCACTGTTTCCATTGTTTCCCCACTGATTTACCATGAAGTGATGGGACCAGATGCCATGATGTTAATTTTTTTGAATGTCAAATTTAAACCAGCTTTCTCACTCTCCTCTTTCATCTTCATCAAGAGGCTCTTTAGTTCCTCCTAGCTTTCTGCCATTAGGGTGATGTCATCTGCATATCTGAGGTTATTGATATTTCTCCCGCCAATCTTGATTCCAGCTTGTGCTTCATCCAGCCTGGTGGGTTATAGTCCATGGGGTCAAGAGAATCGGACACAACCTAGCAACTAAACTACCACCACCACCACACACTTGAAAAGATAGATTTTAAAAAATAAATAAATACTACAAAGAATAAGACAAGGACTGACAACTGTCCATTTGGCTTAGCAGACTTTGTCTTTTTCACAGCACTTTCAATATTAAATTATTATACACTTAAAAACCAAACATAATAAAAGTATAATTTTAGTCATATAAAATAATTATCAAAAAGAACTTAAAGATTTTAAAGTCAATGTGTAGGAGGGTCCTGGGAGAAAGAGAACTAGGCAATGCTTTCTTGACAGAAGAGAAGGCATTTTTGGCCTAACTATTTTGTGATTTAAGCCTGGCCACAATTCTTACCCTTGTCTCAGTAATCAATGATCTTAAGGGAACAAAGACTGCAAGGAGACCAAGCCAGTCAATCCTAAAGGAACTCAATCTTGAATATTCATTGGAAGGACTGATGCTGAAGCTCCAATGCTTTGGCCACCTGAAGTGAAGAGCCGACCCATTGGAAAAGACCCTGATGCTGGGAGAGATTTAGGACAGGAGGAGAAAGGGACAACAGAGGATGAGATGGTTGGATGGCATCACTGACTCAATGGACATGAGTCTGAATAAACTCCAGGAGATAATAAAGGACAGGGAACGCTGGCATGCTTCAGTCCATGGGGGTAGCAAGGAGTCAGACAAAACTTAGTGACTGAACAGAAACAAAGGGAACAAATGAGTGCATGAACAAAGGAAAGGCAGTCAATGAATAATACAACAGAGTCTTAGTTCTTCCTCAAGGAATATACATAAGAACCTGATACTACCCCAACCCTGGTGGAAGATGCAGTGATGATGTTGACCCTCATGGGTGACTTCAGTTCACTAAGCCTTGGACTCCGTAGAACTTGGCCCCAATTATACACTGAAATCTCCTCTATTCAAGTTCCTTCATGAATATGCCTGTACCCTTGATTTAAAACTTCCTGAATTTTGCTTTTTTGGGGAAAGATCTCCAGTGTTCTTACTTCCTGCAAGTAATACATCTTCTTCCTTCTCCAATTATTTGGCTTGGTTGTGTCTTTTTGTGTTTTGACTTAACATCCACCAAGAGGCAAACCTAGTATTCAAGTAACAAATGTAGTTCCTGTATTTCTATCAGTTACTTCACATTTAGCACCCTATGTTTCATTGGCTTGTGTACCCCTTCAGTCTCCTTCAAAATATTATCATTCTTGGATTCTACCTTTATCTCACTTTCAGCTGAGGTACAAATAAGGTAGGTTCTACTAAAGAGTCCTAGTTCCTCCTCAAAGCTTCCCCAGTGGCTCAGCAGTAAAGAATCTGCCTGCGATGCAGGAGACACAAGAGATGCGGATTTCATCCTGGATCAGAAGGATCCCCTGGAGGAGGGCACGGCAACCCACTCCAGTATTCTTGCCTGCAGAATCCCATGGACCCCAGCCCACATGGGGTCACAAAGAGTTGGACACGACTGAAGTGATTGAGCACACAAAACTACTTAAGAGAGAACAAGAGTTATGTTTTGTGAATCATTGCACATCTGAGAAGAGGTTCTCAATTCATGGGCCATAGTATAAGATTGTACTAAAAATGGACGACCTGTGTGTGAGGAATTTACCCCTTCATCTCTGAGGTGGCTCATCACAGCCTGGGTCAGCCAGAGCCTTTAGGCTGATAGTTTCCTGTTGTGAGCACCCACATGTAGTAACCATATAAACTATTGAAATATTCTTTTCTCTGTGTGCCAGGAAGTGGAACAAAAAAAGGAGGAATTGTGATACCACAGCTCTAGGATATCACTGTTTTCTTCTCACAGATGTCATGTCTGTCCAAAACATGGTAGGTATTTCTTCATTTTCTTCTTCCATTTAGTTTTTTTTTTTTTTTTCCTGAGTAGTAAACTGTGTTCAGGTTGACTTTTCTGTATGTGTCCATAAACATTTTTCATGCTTTGATGATTGGAGAATTTGTGAATATTAACATTTAAAGTTTTGCCAAAATATCCCAAGGTGTAAGTTTCTTTTCGTTACTTTCACCTAGAAGTCACTGATTACTTTCAACATGTATATGCACATCTATTATCAGGAAGGGAACGTTGTCTTCAATTTCATCTTTCTTTACTCTTTGGGTTTCTGTTCTCATTTCTCCTCTCAACACCTGTAATTCTGTGGTCTTCAAACTCACATAGTGTTTTTGTGTTATTACCATTTCTTACATTTTGTTATACTCTGACTTTTCTTTCACATTTTGTTAATTACTGCCTCCCATGAGGAATTTTTACCTTGCTGTATTGAATTATTTTCACATGTGATCACTTGCTTGCTTTAGTCATCCAGCTGTACCTTTTCTTGTATCTCAGTCTTATTTCTCTTCTCTGTTCTTTTTCCAATTTCAGAGATGTTCTATTTTGTTCTTGGAAATAAGTCTCAATTTTTCATCATTTGTCAGAGAAGTAAAACATTTTTTCCATCATTAAAATCTATCCTGTGGTAATAAGTCCTCTGTCTTACTTTTCCTGCCCTATTGTTTGAAAGGTGCTTCATTATTTGAGGAAGTGTTGATAGGAATGAGAACAAATGTTGGCTGGTTCAGATTGGATAGAGTGTTACCCAGAATGTAAATACTTTTCAGGTAAGTCAAAACAATTTAATGATAATGAAGGGGGTAATTGTGTGACTTTAAGATTGTTGTGTATTCTATTGAGGCACTCTATGTAATCCTAGAGAGACTACATAATATCCAATTGGGACTCTTTTGAGAGTGAAAGGAGCACTGTTAATACTTCTACTAGAAAAATGGGCATAAATGAAGACTATTGTGAGCAAAATGATACATATAGTCACTCTGTCTAGTTCTCCTAGAGCAGTGAGTCTTATCTGCAGTGTCTGTTAAGCTAATGAGTGTGAAAAGCTCTTCCTTCCTTCTTCAGTATCCTTCAATCATTTCCCATGAAAAATACATTGGGTGGATCTCCAACCAAAATGGAACTTTCAGCATATGGACTTCTGTATGGAACTTTCAGCATATAGACTTCTGTACTCTGCAGTCTATTCTGTTTCTATGTCTTCTCTGATATTTCAGTAGGATATTGGAGGCTTCCCTGGTGGCTCAGATGGTAAAGAATCTGCCTGCAATGCAGGAGATGTGGATTCGATCCCTGGGTCAGGAAGATCCCCTGGAGAAGGGAATGGCTACCCACTCAAGTATTCTTGCCTGGGAAATCTCATAGACAGAGGAGCCTAGCAGGCTACAGTCCACAGGGTCACAAAGAGTCAGACACAACTGAGCAACTAACACATGCACACACAGCAGGGACGCCTTGTTTTCTGCTTTGCTCATTGATGATTCTTAAAGGTTATATTTAGCAAATTGGACCAGCTACATGTTTCACTATGCTCAGAAAGCCCAAAAGATCATCTGTCCTCATGATGAAGTAGGTTAATGTCTCACCCAGGCATAATTCAAGGGACATCCTCTGTGAAAGGGGTCCTGTGGCTAACCGTTGTGTCAGGTTGAATAGCATAACTAGAGGTTCCACAAATAATATCACTTAGGTCTGCTCTGGTAAGAAACAAGTCTCATGTGCTGGAGAAAGCTATAACAATGTATGGATATGTGTGCTGAGGCACACAACTGTATTGGTTGGACTCCTGTATCAAAAAGTCTAATAGAGCATATGCAAATTTATTGCAGGTAAGGAACATATAATGTGGAGGATGTGAAGGGTCATTATTGCTAGAACTTTTCAGTACTAGGTGATCCTCAAATGTAAATGTGAAAACATTGTGGATCTGTATAGTCAGTGAAGTTTAACAGTTCATATTAATGAGCACTTGCTGTATGCCAGGTATGTTATAGGCGCTTTATCTTCATTAACACATTCATTCTTCCTAACAACTCTATGAGAATTGACAATATTATCCTTTCTTTACTTGTGAGGAAATTAGGACTTTGAGAGAACACTTAGATCAAGCTGTACAGCTGAGATTCATATAAAGGTCTATGGTTCAATAACCCAGGCCCATAGCCTCCACATGCTACTCTACATTTGAAGTACAAATTCATTCAGATGATGCTAACCCAGTCCCTTGAGACAGGTGTTTTATAAGACCTAAGCAGGATACCAAGGTTCCAGTTAAGCTGATGGGGTTTTATCACAGTTTCTCCTGTGATATCTGTAAATATCTGGTAAGAGCCAGCCAGTCACATGGATGGGTAAGTAGAACAGTGGAGGGAACCCTAGGGAAAGCCTGTGACTCAAAAGCCACACCCACCCAGCTACATATGATGCCTTGGATAATATAATAAATTCCAGACTAAATGAACTGAGTTCTGCTCACAGATCTAATTCCAGTTCTGACCAAGATTAACTTAGAATAAGGCAGGCTGAGTAGAAAAGTGCTCCTTATATCAAAATGAGAAATAATAGTACTGGCTCTACCTTAGAGGGGTTATGAAATCAGAGGATGACTACAGTTTTGATGTCTTTAGAGAGATTCTCTTGTTAAAGACTCCTTTGGAGTTTGAAATTGAAGACAAAAAAAGAAGTCATTCATGGGTAACAAACACAGTGGGGCAATGGAACCTTTATATTAAAACATTGTTTTAAAAGTTTTGTAGAGAAAACATCAGATTTAAAATTCAGTTACATCATGTAATTATATTTAATATTATCTATGAATAGAGAACCATTTAATGATTCCAAGTTGAGAAAATACTTTTTGACATCTGTTTCAATATTTTGGCTGTTTTCCTGACAAGCAGAATTTCAAAGATAGTTCAATGGAGGCTCACACATAATGAAAAGAAGCTAGAGAAGACAATGAATAAGGTACTGAAACATCCTTTGGGACACATGGCAAATGACTTTCTAAATAAAGAAATCAAATCATTATATGAAGGAAAGGTTTATCTGAGGATCAGCATTCAAAGTGAGTATCTTCCCTTGTTCTGCTCGTTCAGGTTGGGTCCATAAAAGCAGAAATTTATGGATAGAAGCTTGGATTTCAAGGTGACACAATTGCTCAACTACAGCCAATCCTGTAGGGAAGGCAAACAGCATGGTCCATGAGATCTAGACAATTGAGTAAAGTTTGAGTCAGTCATATTTTACAGAGCCATGCTAGCAAGTGCCCAGGGCCAATAAAAGCCAGATTAGCATTATTATAGATATTTTCAGGGTTGGTTATAGAAACTGTGAAAAGGAAGATTACTTAGTGTCAAAAAATACAGAAAAGCAGTTTGTTCACCATAACTCACTGTGGAGTGGGCTGGGGTAGGGGCAGCAAAGACTTTCTTTGTGTACTATCAGCCATGTTACATAGATCCCACTAAGGTGTTATTTCATTTCATCTTCACATCTCTTTGTGCTAGAATACTGTTATTGTCTGCATTTTAGAGATGAAGAGCTTGTGGCTCAAAGAGCATAAATAACCTGATTAAGGCCACATAACTTGTAATTTTGGTCTATATGACCAAATTCTATAATGAATTCCTGTTGTGATAAAAAGTGATTTTTACTCCTATAAAATCTTTCACCTTCGTGAGGTCCTCCCTTTAGGATGGTTTTGCTTGGCCCTGTCCTGGGGACCAAAATCTCTAGTTAGAAGGGGAATGTCACTGGTTAGGTTGGCATGAATTTTGTAGAACACTTATCTGTTTCATCTAGGGAACTCTGCATATGATTCTGGGGTCAAGCCAAGCCCTATGGAGAGCTGTATGAAGTTTATGCAGTGCTTCACATGGACTCTAGGAGTTCAGATGTGAAGGTTAACAAGATGCCTTCTGTCTCACAGAAAAGTCACCCCCAAGTCGAGGCAAGAGATCCAGATATAGGTTACCTTGACACTTGAAAATCCATCATTAAGGAAAAAAAAAAAAGATCATCATCTAATAAAGCCACCCTTTGCCTTTCCCCTCCTTTCACTTCTGCTATAATGAATGGCTCATCATTTCAACCCTCTCCACCTTAAACCACACTGCTCTCTGCAATAAATATCTAAAACTTATTGACCACATAGTCAGTTCCTAGGTATCCTTTAAGAATCAGCTCAAATGACAGATCATGAGTGAGGAACTCCTTAATTCCCACGACGGATGAAATCACTTTCTCTTCTAAGGCTTCCAGCAATTTGTCCAGATTTCTGCTATAGTACCTTGTAGGCAGCTCAGCATAACTCATTAACTTTTAAGCCATTCCAGGTTACCATTCATTTATCCTGTTCCTAAACAAACAACTATATCATAGTAAATATCAAATAGCATTTGTTGAATAAAATTTATAACACATAAACACCTAGAAATTATGTTATTAAGTAGACATTTTTACTTATCAATGAGACTAACCTGAGGCAAAATTTTATGACAGTGAAGTCATTTACATTTCTAAAACTCATTCACATTTGAATGACTATAGTGAGAGAGCAGGAATGTAAATTTGGACAGAGATGGAGATAAGCATAAGGAGACCCCACATGGGAGAGAGGTAACATACTACATAGAAATGTGGACTCTGGGGTCAAAGAAAACCAAGTTTAACATCCTGTTGAGTAGACCGAGATGGTAGTTACAGACCCTCTTTTTCCCCATAGACACACCAAGTTAGCAACAATATAAGGACCAGAATACTTCTATGAGAATTCTAGAGTACACTTGAGAAACCAGAGCATCAAGGCCATTTTAAAAGGCAAGGGGTAGGAAAAGTCACAGCACTTGGTGCAGCTAAGTGCACCATCCCCTAAGCAGCATAGTACAGAGCAACCAGGGGGAAGACCTCTGTGCCAAGGTTCCTCCATCGTGAGAGAAACAAAAACAGTGTACCATGTGTCCTGTGTTCTGGCTTGTCAAGGGGTTTTTCAAGGGACTGGTTTCTGTCTCACCTGACTTGAATCACATTGCTACTGCTGCTGCTGCTAAGTCACTTTCAGTCGTGTTCGACTCTGTGCCACCTCATAGACAGCAGCCCACTAGGCTCCTCTGTCCCTGGGATTCTCCAGGCAAGAGTACTGGAGTGGGGTGCCATTGCCTTCTCCTGAATCACATTAGAGGTGCAGTTTTTCAGGCAGATGACAAGGGAAGAAAGAAGTAAGAAAAGATTTAAGAGGGCCTAAAACTTGTAATCAGGCAGAATTGTTGAATGTCTTCTCCCACATTAAACCAGTAGGCAAAGATTGAAAGAGGTGGTTGTTTTTTTTCAAATGCCAAATTTCCAGCAAAAAATTATAAGGCTTATAAATAAACAGGAAAACATGGCCCAACCAAAAGACCAAAATAAAATTCCAAGCAACTGATCCTAAAGAAATGCAGATACATGAGGCTACCTGACAAAGAATATAAAAAGGCAGTCATAAAATGCCCAATGAGCTAAAAGAGAGCACAAAACTAAACCAAAATCAGGAAATTGATGCATAAACTAAATGAGAGTATCAGCAGAGAGGAAAACCCATAAAATTAACCAGACAAATTCTGGAGCTAAAAGATACAATAACTGAACTGAAAATTCTAGAGAATTTTGAACATCAGAATT
Source organism: Bos taurus (assembly GCF_002263795.3). NCBI lineage: Eukaryota > Metazoa > Chordata > Mammalia > Artiodactyla > Bovidae > Bos > Bos taurus. The sequence continues at coordinate 1,525,300 of NW_020192292.1, forward strand.
CATTTAGGCAGAAGGAAAAAACCAGTAAACTTGAAAACAGATCAATTGAAAAACATCCAGTCAGAGAAGCAAAAAAGAAAAATTAATGAAAAGTGAAGAGAGTCTAAAGAACTTTTGAGATATTATCAAGCAATCAATAGATGCATTAATAAGAATCCCAGAAAGAAAATGAAAGGAACAGCAAGCTCCTTTGAAAGAAATCATGACTAAAAATTTCCCAAATCTGAGGGAAAAAAATAGACATACAGATTGAAGAATCTGAAAGAACTCTAAAATAATGAAAACAGAACCATATCAAGACACTTTATAAACAAACTAACTGAAGTCAAAATCAAAGAGAATTTGAAAGCAGCAAAAGAAAAGAAATACAAGGAAGTTCCATAAAATTGTCAGTGAATTCTCAGTAGAAACTTTGCAGACTAGAGGGACTGGGATGATAATATTTAAAGTGCTAAAAAGAAAAAACTAACAACCAAGAATATTGTATTAGACAAAATTGGTCTTTCAAAAATGAAGGATATCACCTTGTATAGGCAGAACACCTAGTATAGGAGAATCACAGAATATAGCAGAATAAGGTTAAACAATTATGCTCCAATTAAAATTATCCTTTATTTTAAAAGTGAAGAAATTAATATCTCCCAGATAAATAAAAACTGAGGAAGTTCATTATGATAATACTTGCCCTATAAGAAAAGCTAAGGAAAATCCTTCAGATTGAAATGAATGATCAGTACATAGCAACATAAAACCATAAAACTATAAAGTTCTTCAACAAAGGTAAATGCATGGACAAACACAGCAAACTGTATACTCTTCTAATTTTGGTACATATAATTTAAATGAAAAAAAAAAAACATAAATATATGTCAAAGTGTAGGGACAGGGTGGTGAACATCAATGAAGTGGCACTGAGCAGCTCCAGGAGGGAAGCCATTTCCTTGGTGAAAGGATTCTACAAGACCCTGTGGCTGGTGGTGTGCAGGTGGATTCTTTACCAGCTGAGACACAAGGGAAGCTTAAGAACACTGGAGGGTAGCCTATTTCTCTCCAGCGGATCTTCCCGACTCAGGAATCAAACTGGAGTCTCCTGCATTGCAGGCGGATTCTTTGCCAACTAAGCTATGAGGGAAGCCCAGATTAGAAATAAACTGCACAGTAAATGTAACACACGTCCAAGGAGCGGTGGCAGTGTGGGTGCAGGAGGGCCAAGAGGAGCTACTCCACGTTCAAGATAAAGAGGGGCGGTGGTGAGGAGATACCCCTCGTCCAAGGTAAGGAGCAGTGGCTGTGCTTTGCTGGAGCAGCCGTGAAGAGATACCCCACAACCAAGGTAAGAGAAACCCAAGTAAGATAGTAGGTGTTGCGAGAGGGCATCAGAGGGCAGACACATTGAAACCATAATCACAGAAAACTAGGCAACCTAATCACATGGACCACAGCCTTGTCTAACTCAATGAAACCAAGCCATGCCATGTGGGGCCATCCAAGACGGGCAAGTCATGGTGGAGAGGTCTGACAGAATGTGGTCCACTGGAGAAGGGAACGGCAAACCACTTCAGTATTCTTGCCTTGAGAGCCCCATGAACAGTATGAAAAGGCAAAATGATAGGATACTGAAAGGAGGAACTCCCCAGGTCGATAGGTACCCAATATGCTACTGGAATTCAGTGGAGAAATAACTCCAGAAAAAATGAAAGGATGGAGGGCAAAGCAAAACAATAACCAGTTCTGGATGTGACTGGTGATAGAAGCAAGGTTCCAATGCTGTAAAGAGCAATATTGCATAGGAACCTTGGAATGTCAGGTCCATGAATCAAGGCAAATTGGAAGTGGTCAAACAGGAGGATGGCAAGAGTGAACGTGTGACATTCTAGGAATCAGCGAAACCTGAAATGGACTGGAATGGGTGAATTTAACTCAGAAGACCATTATATCTACTATTGTGGCAGGAATCCCTTAGAAAAATGGAGTAGCCATCATGGTCAACAAAAAGAGTCTGAAATGCAGTACTTGGATGCAATCTCAAAAACGACCAGAATGATCCCTGTTCGTTTCCAAGGCAAAACCATTCAATACCACAGTAATCCAAGTCATGCCCCAACCAGTTTACGCTGAAGAAGCTGATGTTGAATGGTTCTATGAAGACCTACAAGACCTTATAGAACTAACACATAAAAGATGTCCTTTTCATTATAGGGGACTGGAATGCAAAGTAGGAAGTCAAGAAACATCTGGAGTAATAGGCAAATTTGACCTTGGAAAATATGGAATGAAGCAGGGGGAAAAGGCTAATAGAGTTTTTGCCAAGAGAACGCACTGGCCATTGCAAACACCCTCTTCCAACAACACAGGAGGAAGACTGTACACATGGACATCAACAGATGGTCAACACCGAAATCAGATTGATTATATTCTTTGCAGCCAAAAAACGGGAGAGCTCTATACTGTCAGCAAAAACAAGACCAGGAGCTGACTGTGCTCAGATCATGAACTCCTTATTGCCAAATGCAGACTTAAATTGAGAAAGTAGGGAAAACCACCAGACCATTCAGGTATGACCTAAATCAAATCCCTTATGATTATACAGTGAAAGTGAGAAATAGTTTTAAGGGCTAGATCTGATAGATAGAGTGCCTGATGAACTATGGACTGAGATTTGTGACATTGTACAGGAGACAGGGATCAGGGCCATCCCCATGGAAAAGAAATGCAAAAAAAGCAAAATGACTGTCTGAGAACGCCTTACAAATAGCTGTGAAAAGAAGAGAAGCAAAAAGCAAAGGAGAAAAGGAAAGATATAAGCATCTGAATGCAGAGTTCAAAGAATAGCAAGAAGAGATAAGAAAGCCTTCCTCAGCAACCAATGCAAAGAAATAGAGAAACAACAGAATGGGAAAGACTAGAGATCTCTTCAAGAAAATCAGAGATACCAAGGGTACATTTCATGCAAACATGGCTCGATAAAGGACAGAATGGTATGGACCTACAGAAGCAGAAGATATTAAGAAGAGGTGGCATGAATACACAGAAGAACTGTACAAAAAAGATCTTCACGACCAAGATAATCATGAGGTGTGATCACTCACCTAGAGCCAGACATCCTGGAATGTGAAGTCAAGTGGGTCTTAGAAAGTATCATTACGAACAAAGCTAATGGAGGTTATGGAATTCCAGTTGAGGTATTTCAAATCCTGAAAAGATGATGCTGAAAAAGTACTGCACTCAATATGCCAGCAATTTGGACAATTCAGCAGTGGCCACAGGAACTGAAAAGGTCAGTTTTCATTTCCAATCCCAAAGAAAGGCAATGCTAAAGAAGCTCAAACTACTGCACAATTGCACTCATCTCACACGCTAGTAAAGTAATGCTCAAAATTCTCCAAGCCAGCCTTTAGCAATACATGAACCGTGAACTTCCAGACGTTCAAGCTGGTTTTAGAAAAGGCAGAGGAACCAGAGACCAAATTGCCACATCTGCTGGATCATGGAAAAAGCAAGAAGAGTTAGAGAAAAAACATCTATTTCTGCTTTCTTGACTATGCCAAAGCCTTTGACTGTGTGGATCACAATAAACTGTGGAAAATTCTGAAAGAGATGGGGAATACCAGACCACCTGACCTGCCTCTTGAGAAACCTATTATGCAGGTCAGGAAGCAACAGTTAGAACTGGACATGGAACAACAGACTGGTTCCAAACAGGAAAAGGAGTATGTGAAGGCTGTATATTGTCACCCTGCTTATTTAACTTATATGCAGAGTACCTTCATGAGAAATGCTGGGCTGGAAGAAGCACAAGCTGGAATCAAGATTGCCGGGAGAAATATCCAATAACCTCAGATATGCAGATGACACCACCCTTATGGTAGAAAATGAAGAGGAACAATAAGCCTCTGATGAAAGTGAAAAAGGAGAGTGAAAGTTGGCTTCAAGCTCAACATTCAGAAAAATGAAGATCATGGAATCTGGTCCCATCACTTCATTGGGAAATAGTTGGGGGAACTGTGGAAACAGTGTCAGACTTTGTTTGGGGGGCTCCAAAATCACTGCAGATGGTGATTGCAGCCATGAAATTAAAAGACGCTTTACTCCTTGGAAGGAAAGGTTATGACCAACCTAGATTAGCATATTCAAAAGGCAGACACATTACTTTGCCAACAAAGTTCACCCTAGTCAAGGCTATGGATTTTCCAGGTGGTCGTGTATGGGAATGTGAGAGTTGGACTGTGAAGGAACACTGAACATGGAAGAATTGATGCTTTTGAATTGTTGGTGTTGGAGAAGACTCTTGAGAGTCCCCTGGACTGCAAGGAGATCTAAACAGTCCATTTCTAAAGGAGATCAGTCCTGGGTATTCTTTGGAAGGTCTGATGCTAAAGCTGAAACTCCAATACTTTGGCCACCCAATTGCAGAGAGTTGACTCATTGGAAAAGACTCTGATGCTGGGAGGGATTGGGGGCAGGAGGAGAAGGGCACGACAGAGGATGAGATGCCTTGATGGCATCACTGACTCAATGGATATGAGTTTGAGTGAACTCCGGGAGTTGGTGATGGTCAGGAGGCCTGGCGTGCTGCCAATTCATGGGGTTCGCAAAGAGTTGGACACGACTGAGTGACTGAACTCACTGAACTTGAGAATTGCATAAAAATGTAATTAAATGACATTCATAATAATTTTATGGGGCTGTAAAAGGGTTGCTGCGAGTGGTTCAGTTGTAACGAATCCTCCTGCCAATGTAGGAGATGTGGGTTCGATCAGTGTGACCAGGAAGATACCCCTGGAGGTAGAAATGGCAAACTACTCCAGTATTCTTGCCTGGTAAAATCCCAGGGATAGAGGTGCCTGGTAGGCTACAATCCATCTAGTCACAAAGAGTGAGAGAAAAACTTGCAACTTAACCAGTAAAAAGACTGGAATTTTTGTATGTGACTGAACTTGTTATCAGTTTAAAATTTAATGTTGTACTTTAGGATATTTTAACTGTTGCTTCCTGACCTACAGATTTCTCAGAAGGCAGGTCAAGTGGTCTGATATTCCCATCTCTTGAAGAATTTTCCACAGTTTGTTGTGATCCACACAGTCAAAGGCTTTGCATAGTCAATAATGCAGAATTAGATGTTTTTGTGGAATTCTCTTGCTTTTTTGATGATCCAGTGGATGTTGGCAATTTGATCTCTGGTTCCTCTACCTTTTCTAATCTAGCTTGTGCATCTGGAAGTTCATAGTTCACATACTGTTGAAGCCTGGCTTGGAGAATTTTGCTCCTTACTTTGCTAGTGTGTGAGATGAGTGCAATTGTGCAGTAGTTTGAGCATTCTTTAGCATTGCCTTTCTTTGGGAAAACATTTGGAATGAAAACTGACATTTACCAGTCCTGTGGCCACTGATGAGTTTTGCAAATTTGCTGGGATATTGACTGGATCACTTTCACAACATCATCTTTTAGGATTTTAAATAGCTCAACTGGAATTCCATCACCTCCATTTCTTTGTTCATCGTGATGCTTCCTAAGGCCCACTTGAATTCATATTCCAGAATTTCTGGCTCTGAGTGATCACATCATCGTGATTATCTGGGTCGTTAAGATCTTTTCTGTATAGTCCTTTTGTGTATTCTTGCGACCTCTTCTTAATATCTTCTGCTTCTGTTAGGTCCATACCATTTCTGTCCTTTATTGAGCCCATCTTTGCATGAAATATTTTTTTGGTATCTCTAATTTTCTTGAAGAGATCTCTAGTCAGTAAGCAACAGTTAGAACTGGACATGGAAGAACAGGCTGGTTCGAAATCAGTAAAGGAGTACGTCAAGGCTATATATTATCACCCTGCTTATTTAACTTATATGCAGAGTACATCATGAGAAATTCTGGGCTGAATGAAGCACAAGCTGGAATCAAGATTGCCAGGAGAAATATCAATAACCTCAGATATGCAGATGACAACATCCTTATGGCAGAAAACAAAGAAGAACTAAAGAGTCTCTTGATGAAAGTGAAGGAAGAGAGTGAAAATGTTGGCTTAAAACTCAACATTCAGAAAACTAAGGTCATGGCGTCTGGCCCCATCACTTCATGGCAAATAGATGGGGAAGCAAAGAAACCAGTAAGAGACTTTATTGTTTTGGGCTCCAAAATTACTGCAAATGCTGACTCCAGCCATGAAATTAAAAGATGCTTGCTCCTTAGAAGAAAAGTTATAACCAACTTAGAACTCATATTAAAAAGCAGAGACATTAATTTGCCAACAAATGTCCATCTAGTCAAAGCTATGGTTTTTCCAGTAGTCATGTATGGATGTGAGAGTTAGACTATAAAGAAAGCTGAGTGCCAAAGAATTGATGCTTTTGAATTGTGGTGTTGGAGAAGACTCTTGAGAGTCCCTTCGACTGCAAGGAGATCCAACCAGTCCATCCTAAAGGAAATCAATCCTGAAAAGTCATTGGAAGGACTGATGTTGAAGCTGAAACTCCAATACTTTAGCCACCTGATGCAAAGAGCTGACTCATTTGAAAAGACCCTGATGCTTGGAAAGATTGAAGGCAGGAGGAGAAGGGGACAACAGAGGATGAGATGGTTGGATGGCATCATCGACTCAATGGACATAAGTTTGAGTAAACTCCCAGAGTTGGTGATGGACAGGGAGACCTGGTGTGCTGCAATCCATGGGGTCACAGAGTGTCAGACAAGACTGAGCGACTGACCTGACAGGGTGTTTTATGTAACTGCAATGATAACCAGAAAGAAAATATCTACAGTATATACACAAAAGGAAATGAGAAGTGAATCAAGATAATCACCACAGAAAAAAACAATGAACCAAAATGGACTATAGTAAAAGAAGTCACAAAAAGGCTACAGCATATGCAGAAAACACCTTTTTTAAATGACAACAGTAAATCCTTCCTTATCATTAATTACTTTAAATGAAAATGGACTAAACTCCACAATCGAAAGATGGAGATTCCCTGAATGTATATTTAAAAAAAATAAGACCCAACAGAATGCTGCCTATGAAAGACTCACTTCAGGTCTAAGGAGTCACATAGGCTGAACATGATAGAATGGAAAAGACTATTCTGTATGAATGGTGACCAAAAGGGAACAGGTACAGTTATATTAACATCAGCCAAATTAAACTTAAAAAAAAAAAAAACTTTAATAAGAGGCAAAGGATGACATTATACAAGAGCATCAATTCACCAAGAAGATATAGTCATTATAAATATTATAAATTATAGTCACCAAACCTCAATACTCTTAAATATATGACACATATTGTGATAGTTGAAGGGAGAAATATATAGCAACACAATAAGAGTAGTTGACTTCAATATCTTCCATTCAGTAGTGAAGAGAGCAACAAAGATCAAAAAGGAAATAGAGGACTTTAATAACACAGACTAACTAGACATAAAAGATATATTCAGACCACTCCACCCAACAACAGCAAAATATACAATCTTCTCAACTGCACATGGAATATTCTCCAGGATAGATACAAAACCAAATCTTTAAAAATCCATGAATACTGAAGTCATAGAAAGTATCCTTTTTGATCACTATAGAATGAAACTAGAAATCAATAGCACAAGGAAAACTGGAATATTCACAAATATGTGAAAATTAAGCAACACACTTTTTTTTAAATTTTATTTTATTTTTAAACTTTACATAATTGTATTAGTTTTGCCAAATATCAAAATGAATCCACCACAGGTATACATGTGTTCCCCATCCTGAACCCTCCTCCCTCCTCCCTCCCACTTTTAAACAACCTGTGAGTCAAAGAAGTCACAAGGGAAATCAGAAAATAGCTTAAGATAAGTGAAAACACAATATACACAAAAAACATGGTGAGCAGCAAAAGCATTGCTAACAGGGTAGGTATAGAGCTATAAATGTGTACATTAAAAAAGAACTATCTCAAATCAACAACATAACTTTACATCTCAAGAAACTGAAAAAAGAGGAACAAACAACCCAAAGTGAACAGAAGGAAGGAAAGAATAAAGATTAGAGCCAAGGTGAATGAAATAGAGAACAGAAAATCAATAGGAAACACCATTGAAACTGAGTGATTTTTTTTAAGAGATCAACAAAACTGGCAAACTCTTAGCTAAAATAAGAAGAAAAAGACTCACATAACTAAAATCAAAAATGAAAGAGGGGACATTACAACTGATGCAATAAACTGGATGACCTAGAAAAAATAGATAATTCCTACAAACACACAACCACCCAAGAGTGAATCATGAAGAAATAGAGTATCTGAATAGAACAAGACTGCTTGGATAGCCAAGGCTCTGATATTTTACTATCAGTGCTGATAAAATCAATTGCACCTATTTCAGAAGTTCTGTTCTTTCCCAACTGTTTAAGACTGAATGATGTTGATCATATACACATATACATATACACAATGGAGTATTACTCAGCCATTAAAAAGAATACATTTGAATCAGTTCTAATGAGGTGGATGAAACTGGAGCCTATTATACAGAGTGAAGTAAGCCAGAAAGAAAATCACCAATATAGTATACTAACACAGATATATGGAATTTAGAAAGATAGTAACAATAACCGTGTATACGAGACAGCAAAAGAGACACTGATGTATAGTATAGTCTTTTGGACTCTGTGGGAGAGGGAGAGGGTGGGATGATTTGGGAGAATGGCTTTGAAATACGTAAAATATCATATATGGAACGAGTCGCCAGTCCAGGTTCGATGCACGATACTGGATGCTTGGGGCTGGTGCACTGGGACGACCCAGAGGGAGGGTATGGGGAGGGAAGAGGGAGGAGGGTTCAGGATGGGGAACACATGTATACCTGTGGCGGATTCATTTTGATATTTGGCAAAACCAATACAATATTGTAAAGTTTAAAAATAAAATAAAATTTTAAAAATAATAATAAAGTTAAAAAAAGAAAAAAAAAAGACTGAATGATGTTGAAAGAGAACAACAAATTGTAAATGGTTTACTATGTTCAATTTAATTCATTGTCATAATAGCATCTTATATTTGGAACACATTCTGAAGAGCAGGGGACTTTGGGATTTTAAATATTTTTACATCTTTTCCTGAAATTCACTGTAATTTCCAATCCTCTCTGTTCCATTCCTGTAATCATTAAAGACCAGCCCAAACTCTTCAACACCCAATGCCCCTCAACATTAATCCATGGCGTTCTTGGGAAAGATGGCAGAAGTGGGTACTACTAGGAGTTTGAATAATTTGTAAGGGGTTCAGAGGAAAGAAGCTAAGCCTTCAGTCTTAAGTGGTGAATTAATAAGTTCTCGAGTCCTGTTAATGACTGCAAAACAAAGGAGCAGTGATTGACTTCAATGTGGTTAAAGTACCTATGAGTTCATTATTTGGTTATGAGTACAGTCATAATTTGTGGAGAATTTCTTCAGAATTCACTTATTATTTCCAGGTGGCAGAGTGGTAAAGAATCTGCCTGCAAAGCAGGAGACCCAGGTTCGATCCCTGGGTGTGGAAGATCACCTGGAGAAGGAAATGTCAACCCACTCCAGTATTCTTGCCTGGGAAATCCCATGGACAGAGGAGCCTGGCAGGCTACAGTCCATGAGGCCACACAGAGTCAGACACGACAAAGAGACTAAACAACAACTACTGACTCTAAGTCCAGCTGCCAAAATGCTAGGAAAGTCTTATTTTCATATCATGTTCCTCAATATAACTTTAGAAGCCTAAACTTGAATCCATGGAGTTCAGTTTCAAGAGATTACATTTTCATTACACTACCTATGAATCTCATCTCTTATACATGAAGTAAGTGTCTCTGCCTGCTGACAACTTAAAGTCAACCCGTTGCCTCTGTTTAATGGTGGGAGGTAAAATACTAATTGAACCTGTAGTGTGTTTTCTTCCTGTATGTGTTATAAATTCCCAGTATGATTAATGTCACTACAGCTGAAAGACTGAACTAAATGGAGATAGAAAGTGAAGAATATTCATAGAAAACAATTGATTAAAATATATTTTAAAAGTAATACTTAAAACCAAGTACTCATGAGAAGCTGAAAGAAAACATAATAAGAAAATAATGAGTAGAACATTTTCCATGAAACAGCATTTATTCACATCAAAAGAAAGATCAGGAACTTCAAGAGGAGCAATGTTACATGGAGAGCAGTGCCAGTCTTAGTGCTGCAATTTACCCTGACCCACTGAGAAGATTTAATTATTCCCTGATGTAATACCCTAACATTTCTTTCATCCCATTCCTCTTGCTCGGAGAAGTTAAAATGTTTACCTTTTTTTTCCCAGTGCCCCCAGTGAAGACAAACCAAAGTCCCATCAGGGTAATGAATGCAGGCAGATTTCAAACTCTTCAGGTTTTGTGCAGTACTCTCTCTTAGGACTAGATGTGACCGCTTTTGGTTAGGTGACCTATGTACTAAAGATGACAAGTAATCTGTCTATCACCACCACACATGTCTAAAATAAAATACTGGAGCAAGTGAAAGAATATTGGGGCACAAAAATGAAACCAAGCAAGCAAAGAAGAAAGAAAAGAATTTCCATTAAAAAAAAAAGGGGAAAAAGAGATACATACCCATCACTCACTAGTATATCGCAAAGTTGAAATCCTGAGAATCGGGCATTATGAAGGCTCCCTATCCTGTTGGTAGAAGTCTCAATTAAAGCCTAATTCTACTCAGTGGGAGGGAGTCCTTGTTGATTATTGCTGAGCCTGAGCTCTGTGTTCTAGAAGTTCTTTTACATTATCTCCCTTGGTCATATCTGAAATACATGGGGATAGGCCATCCCTAGTGGCTCCACAGCTGCCTCAAATACAGGTGCTGAAAGGTGGGACTGCAAGTTCTCTTAACTTTCAAATTATCAGAGGCTTTGAAGATTTTGATCTATTCACTTCAAGTCAGTTCCATGTACCAGTGATCACACAAGTATTTCCTCAATATAATTCTCAAATCTCATTTATTTTGATTCCTTATACATAAACACACACACACTCATTAATAGTAGCCATCTTGTAGCTATCTGTAAAAAGTGATGGGGAATCCATACATTGAATCTGATCATTGTTCTGAATCATTTTATTCAGCTGAGAAGTATTACTGAAATCTTAGCCTCTCAACATCTTTTTTATCCCCAACTCTTAAAATATAGGGTTGGGAAAACATTTGGTCTTTTCTAAACCTGCAAAGCCCACAGTCCCTTAACTCTTCCTATTTCTTTTCATTTTTAACTGAAAACTGACTATATTCTGAGTTCATGTCTTTTCTATATTATCTTGCCAAGCTTTTTCAGGCAGTAAGAACCAGCACACACTATGAAGTTTCTGTTTTGTTTCACCTTTCACTCTAGGACTGCTCACTAAGTATGCCTCTGATTATACCTCCAAGTTACTGCAGATGCAATTTTATTAATAATACAAGATTTGAAATGGAGCAGGACCTATGGTCTTTTCCCCTCTTCCAATGTCCTTCACCTGCTGTTTTTTCCTGTGGAAAAACTTGAGCCAAAGAATAAGCTTAACTCAGAGAAGAGAAAAAAGTGCACAAAAAAAGGAAAACAATCAAAGGAGATGAAATAATACTAATGTTGTCATTAAGTAAAGTCAAGGACTTTTAGTTCCTTCTCAAGGGCTATAGATACATTCTGAGCCATATCCTGTGAGCTGTCTTATAGATACTGAAACCCCCACCAGGTGGAGAAGTTAACTGCATGATGACCAGACCTGTAGTCATGACATAAGCTACCACAGTTCTAAGAACTGGCCTCAAAGAAATGGAAACAAACCGACCCTGGAACTGAATATTAACTGTAATTAAAACAATCAAGATGACACTGGTTAGACAAGTGATGACCAATTTCAAGATAACTGTCAGAGCTTACTGTGCTGTTTTTGCATGTAGCTCCCTCCTTTCATCTATAAAAGTTCTTGCCCACTGATGGTCAGTACGGGTAGTCAGCCTTCAGATAAGAATTGGCCTGCCCCCACCCCCACTCGCCAGCATCCAAAATAAAGTAAATACATACTACTATTCAGAAAACTAAGATCATGGCATCTGGCCTCATCACTTCATGGGAAATAGATGGGGTAACAGTGGAAACAGTGTCAGACTATTTTTGGGGGCTCCAAAATCACTGCAGATGATGATTGCAGCCATGAAATTAAAAGACACTCCTTGGAAGGAAAGTTATGACCAACCTAGATAGCATGTTGAAAAGCAGAGACATTTCTTTGCCAACAAGGTCTGTCTAGTCAAGGCTATGGTTTTTCCAGTGGTCATGTATGGATGTGAGAGTTGGACTGTGAAGAAGGCTGAGCACCAAAGAATTGATGCTTTTGAACTGTGGTGTTGGAGAAGACTCTTGAGAGTCCCTTGGACTGCAAGGAGATCTAACCAGTCCATAATAAAGGAGATCAGTCTTGGGTGTTCATTGGAAGGACTGATGCTAAAGCTGAAACTCCAGTACTTTGGCCACCTCATGCGAAGAGTTAACTCATTGGAAAAGACTCTGATGCTGGGAGAGATTGGGGGCAGGAGGAGAAGGGGACCACAGAGGATGAGATGGCTGGATGGCATCACCGACTCGATGGACATGAGTTTGAGTAAACTCTGGGAGTTGGTGATGGACAGGGAGGCCTGGTGTGCTGCGATTCATGGGGTCGCAAAGGGTCAGACACGACTGAGCGACTGAATTGAACTTAACTGAATGTATAAAATAGATAACTAATGAGAACGGTGTAGTACAGGGAATTCTACTTAGTGGTCTGTGGTGACCTAAGTAGAAAGAAATTCAAAAAAGAGGGGATACGTGTATACATATAGTTGATTCACTTTGCTGTAAAGCAGAAACACAACATTGTAAAGCAACTATACTCCAATAAGTTTTTTTTTTTTTTTTTAATCTAACACAGAATTTCCTGATCAAGCCGCTATCCACTGGGTACAGATTCAGAAACCTAGAAGGCTCCTTGAATTATTTTGCAACCTAAAATAAAACATTTCCCTTCCCCCCTTAGAAGTAATCAATCCATTTTAATGCTACTTCTGTCATCCTGTTCGATGCTTTATTCTCTTTTATGGCTTACTTGTCACTGACACTTTTTTTCCTGTTTTAATAAATTAAATGCCTTTCTCAGTTTATTGGAAAGTATACACCCCATTTTCATTCAAGGGGATACCTTTAATATATTTAAATTTAATTATGATTTTAACAGTGACGCCATATCTATAATATTCTACCTGATGAAAGTTTTATATTTCTTGGCAATTTCTCTTTATTCACTATGAAATTTTTATATTCAGATGATTGTTCAGAACTTACTGTTCCAGAAGTATTTTATAAAATCTATTTTTAAGGAGTATCTTTAGCGTAGCTTTAGATTTTATCAATACATTTAAATTATTTAGACTTAAGTCTATATTTTAATTGGTTTTAGTGCTCAGAGCAGGTCTTTTATGCTATAAACAATTCATCTTGAGTTCTCTGCTTTGATTATTCCTGAGGAAACTGGAGCAAATCTTCAAATTCCAGCAAGTTGAGAGGAGGAGTAAAGTTCTGGGAATTATGTAGGTGGCATTCTTTCTGCACCCTTCAATATCTGAGAAAAAGTTGTTGCTGCTGCTACTAAGTCTCCATAAGTGCCACCTTGGCTCCTTATATAATTTCTCATTCACAAAAATTCTCGTCTTAACCTTCTGTAGAACTAGTTCCTCTAAAAAAAAAAAAAGAACAAAATCTGATCATTTGCCAACTCGTTTTTTTCCTACTAAATGCTTAAGGGGAAAGAAAGAAAGGCTTTCAAATTCAAGGATTTTTTTCCAGAATAAATCTAAATCTTGCTTTGTTTCCATTATTTACTATGCATAGTGCATACTTTTATTAATCATAATAGGATCCTTTTTCACCTCAGGAAGATTTTCTTCAAGACTTTTTGATTGTTAATTTTATTAATAATTTTAATATCTGCTATTTCTGGGTTTAAGACTATGTTTAATTTGGATTTCCACAATCTGTTCTGTGTCTTTTAGAGGTTATGTTATTATTTTAATGCCTTTTTCTTTTCTTCAGTGTTCTTGGTAAAATAGAACAAATTTGTGTTCTACTTCAATGATTTGATTATGCATCAATCTGGTTTCTGCTTCCCCATAGTATATTTTTATTTGACAATTGTGAATTTTCATTTCTTACCATAACTGTTCACAATTTCACATTTTCCCCTTATGGTTAGTTATTCTTAGTTCATAGATTCAGCGTACTCTGAAATATTGTTAAGAACACAAACTATTTTTACTTTGGATTTTATTGCTTCACATTTTCTATTTATAAAGATTAATAGAACATTACAGAATAAGTTGCCTAGATGCATTGCTGTCACTACCATGAATATGTGCTATCCTACCAGTCATAAGTTTTACTACATATCAAGCTATATATTTATAAAGTCACATGAATGCTTAATTTTTCATATTATTGTATATTTTATTTTCTCTAGCTATAGTATGTTCTTTCAAACTGCTGCTGCTACTATTTAGTCACTAAGTTGTATCTGATTCTTTGGGACCCCATGGACTGTAGCCTGCCAGACTCTTCTGTCCATAGGATTTCCCAGACAAGAATACTGGAGTGGATTGCCATTTCCTTCTCCAGGGGATATTCTCAACCTAGGGACTGAACCCACATCTTCTGCTTGGCAGACATATTCTTTACCACTGAGCCACCTGGAAAGTCCTCTTTCAACCTGTCCATGTTATTAGTATATTGTTCACCCATACTTAATCCTGTAGAGTCTGCCATCGTAAGATTATATCTTATTTGTCCATTTGCTATTGGAAATATATGCCACTTCATGCTGTTATCATGCTTCAGTGAACATTCTTACACTCCTTGTTCAGTCTGCAGCATGCCAGGCTTCCCTGTCCTTCACCCTCTCCCAGAGCTTGCTCAAACTTATGTCCACTGAGTCAGTGATGCCATCCAACCATATCATCCTCTGTAGTCCCCTGCTCCTCTTGCCCTCAATCTTTCCCAGTATCAGGATATTTTCCATTGAGTCAGTTCTTCGCATCAGGAGGACAAAGTATTGGAGCTTCAGCTTCAACATCAGTCCTTCCAATGAATGTTCAGGGTTTATTTCCTTCAGGATTAACTGGTTTGATCTCTTTGCTGTCCAAGGGACTCTTAAGAGTCATCTCCAACAACACAGTTCAAAAGCATCAATTTTTTGGCATTTGGCCTGCTTACACATATCTTCTAGTAAATATGTGCAAGAGGTCCTTGAGGGTACAATACCAAAAACTAAAATCCCTGAGTGTTAGAACAGACCTATTTTCAAACCACCATTTTTTTCCAAATAGCTCTCCCAAGTGGTAGTACTAATTTTACATTCCCACTAAGATTATATGAGATCCATTTTTCACCATATGCTCACCATTCCTTGGTAATACTAAGCTTATTTTTTTAAATATTCCCATATTTACACTGGGATAGGGCAATTTCATTTTTTTGATGTTTTACTGTCCATCAGATATATCCACATCATTGATTTCAACTTTATATTACTTATCCATTTTATTTTCTTATTGATCTATAGGGCTGTTTTCCATATACAGTACTTGATGTTAACACTTTTTACATTGTTCAAAATATATTTCTGTCATCTAAGTTTGTATTTTTGTTAATATTACTTTTCAAGTTGAGGAATTTCCAATCTATTTCTATTTATCTTCGAATTTTTATCATTAGTGGGTATTGGATTTTTCCAGATGTTTTCCCTGCATCAGTTGATATAATCATATGATTTTTTTAACTCGTTGATGTGATTGGTTACGTTGATTGATTTTTGAATATTGAACGAGTTTATATAACTGAAAAACTTTTCATAATGTATAATGTTTTGTGCATTTCCAGATTCAATTTGCTAAGAATTTATCAATATTACTGTATCTATATTCATTAGAGATAATGCTTTGTAGATCTTTCTTGTAATGTTTTACTCTGGTTTAATATTAGTAATTGTGATCTCTAAATGAGTTAAGGTGTTCTTTGTGTTTTCTCGAAGATTCTAGAAAAACTGGTGCCATTTCTTCCTTATAGATTTGATAGAATTCACCAGTGAAAGTATCTGAGCCTGGCATTTACTTTTTGGGAAAGTTATTAATCACAGATTTAATTTCCTTAATAGATATAAGCCTGTTCAGATTATTTTTTTCTCCTTGAGTAAGTTTGCTAATTTGTGTCTTTCAAGGCATTGTTCCATTTCATCTAGGATGTAAGATTTGTGGCCATAGAGGTCATAATATTTCTTTATTATCCCTTTGATATCCAAGGGCTCATTTCTAACACTGATTTGTGTCTTGTCTTCTTTTTTTTGGTTAGCCAGTCTGCAGGTTTATCAATTTTACCCATCTGTCAAAGAACAAGCCTTTTTCTTGTTGATTTTCTCTATTCCTGCTTTTAAATTTCATTAAATTCTGCCCTCATTTTTATTATTTATTTTATTCCAGTAGCTTTAGGCTTTAATTGCTCATCTTTCTCTAGTTTTCTAGGGTGGAAACTTAGATTATCTCACAAATTTTGATAAGTTGCCTTTTACTAGCTCAAATTATTTTTTAAAATTTCTCTTGAAAATACTGCCTTGGCCCATGTGTTATTTCATCTCTAACTATACTGTAATTTTTCAGCTAAGTTTTCCTTTACTGATTTCTAGTTTAATTCCATAGTGTCTGAGAGCTTGCTTTGTGTGATTTTTTAAATTAAGCTGTCTTTTATGGCCCAGAATGTAGTCTTGTGAGTGCTCACATGAGCTTGAGAAGAATGTGTATTCTGCTGTGGTTGAGTACTGTGTCAATGTCATTAGACAGTATTGATTAATAATGATGTTCAGGTAAATTATATCCTTACCGATTTTCTGCCTGTCTGATCTGTCAATTATCTATCAGTTTTTGCCTCATATATTTTGTTGTCCTTTGTTAGACGCATACACATTAAAGACTGTTACATCTTCCTGGAGAATAGATTCCCTTTATGCCTTTCTTTATCCCTGATAATTTTCCTTGTTCCAAAATCTACTTTGTCTGAAATTAATAGTTATTCCAGTTTTCTTTTGATTAATGAAAGCATAGTGCATCTTTATTTACCCTTTTGCTTTTTAAATTTATTTATTTGACTGTGCCAGGTCTTAGTTCAGCACATGAACTCGTAGTTGTGGCATGTGACCTCTCAGCTGCTGCATGTGGGATCTAGTTCCTGGACCAGGGATCAAACTCAGGCCCCCTGCACAGGGAGTGCAGAGTCTTAGCCAGGGAAGTCCCCACCCTTTTACTTTTAGTCTATCTTTGTCTTTAAACTAAGTTCCCTGGAGATAATATGTAGTTAAGGTAATGTTGTTATTGTTTCAATCTGCTGATAATCACCGTCTTTTTGTTATTGGGTTTTGTTCATTTTTTTTTTAATTGAAGGATAAATGCTTTACAGAATTTTGCTGTTTTCTGTCAAATCTCAACATGAATCAGCCATAGGTATACATATATCCCCTCCCTTTTGAACCTCCCTCCCATCTCCCTCCCCATCCCACCCCTCTAGGTTGATACAGAGCCCCTGTTTCAGTTTCCTGAGCCATACAGCAAATTCCCATTGGCTAGATATGGCAATGTAAGTTTCCATGTTATTCTTTCCATACATCTCACCCTCTCCTCCCTTCTCCCCATGTCCATAATTTTATTCTTTGTGTCTGTTTCTCCATTGTTGCCCTGTAAGTAAATTCTTCAGTACTATTTTTCTAGATTCTATACATATATGTTAGAATACAGTATTTATCTTTTTCTTTCTGACTCACTTCACTCTGTATAATAGGTTCTAGATTCACCCACCTCATTAGAACTGACTCAAATGCATTCTTTGTATGGCTGAGTAATATTCCATTGTGTATATATACCACAACTTATTTATCCATTAATCTCTCAATGGACATCTAGGTTGCTTCCATGTTCTAGCTACTGTAAATAGTGCTGTAATGAAAAATGGGATACATGTGTCTCTTTCTATTTGGTTTCCTCAGGGTATATGCCTAGGAGTGGGATTGCTGGGTCATATGGTGGTTTTATTCCTGGTTCTTTAAGGAATCTCCATACTGTCTTCCATAGTAGCTGTATCAGTTTACATTCCCAACAACAGTGCAAGAGGGCAAGAGGGTTCCCTTTTCTCCACACCCTTTCCAGCATTTATTGTTTGTAGACTTTTTGATGATGGCCATTCTGACTAGTGTGAGGTGATATCTCATTGCAGTTTTGCTTTGCATTTCTCTAATAATGAGTGATGTTGAGCATCTTTCCATGTTTGTTAGCCATCTGTATGTCTTCTTTGGAGAAATGTCTGTTTAGGTCCTTTTCCCACTTTTGATTGAGTTGTTTGTTTTTCTGGTATTGAGCTGTATGAACTGCTTGTATATTTTGGAAATTAATCCTTTGTCAGTTGTTTCATTTGCTATTATTTTATCCCATTCAGAAGGTTGTCTTTTCACCTTGTTTATCATTTCCTTTGCTGTCCAAAAGCTTTTAAGTTTAATCAGGTCCCGCTTGTTTACTTTTGTTTTTATTTCCATTACTCTAGGAGGTGGGTCATAGAGGATCTTGCTTTGATTTATGTCATCAAGTGTTCTGCCTATGTTTTCCTCTAAGAGTTTTGTAGTTTCTGGTCTTACATTTAGGTCTTTAATCCATTTTGAGTTTATCTTAGTGTATGGTGTTTGGAAGTGTTCTAATTTCATTCTTTTACATGTAGCTGTCCAATTTTCCCAGCACCATTTATTGAAGTGGCTGTCTTTAACCCATTGTATGTTCTTGCCTCCTTTGTCAAAAATAAGATACCCATAGGCACACAGGTTTATTTCTGGGCTTTCTACCTTGTTCCATAAGTCTATATTTCTGTTTTTGTGCCAGTACCATACTGTCCTGATGACTGTAGCTTTGTAGTAGAACCTGAAGTCAGGAATCTTGATTCCTTCAGCTCCATTCATCTTTCTCAAGACAGCTTTGGCTATTCGGAGTCTTTTTGTGTTTCCATATGAATTGTGAAATTTTTTGTTCTAGTTCTGTGAAAAATATCATTGGTAATTTGATAGGGATTGCATTAAATCTGTGGATTGCATTTGGTAGTATAGTCATTTTCACAATATTGATTCTTCTTACCCAGGAACATGGGTAAGAAGAATCTTCATCTGTTTATGTCATCTTTGATTTATTTCATTAGTGTCTTATAATTTTCTGTGTACAGTTCTTTTGTCTCCTTAGGTAAGTTTATTCCTAGATATTTAATTCTTTTTGTTGCAATGGTGAATGGGATTGATTCCTTAATTGCTCTTTCTGATTTTTCATTGTTAGTATATAGAAATGCAAGTGATTTCTGTGTATTAATTTTGTATCCTGCAACTTTGCTAAATTCACTGATTAGCTCTAGTAATTTTCTGATACTATTTTTAGGGTTTTCTATGTACAGTATCATGTCATCTGCAAACAGTGAGAGCTTTACTTCTTCTTTACCAATTTGGATTCCTTTTCTTTCTTTTTCTTCTGTGATTGCTGTAGCTAGGACTTCCAGAACTATGTTGAATAATAGTGGGGAACGTGGACACCCTTGTCTTATTCCTGATCTTAGGGGGAATGTTTTCAGTTTTTCACCATTGAGAATAATGCTTGCTGTAGTCTTATCATATATGGCCTTTACTATGTTGAGGTAGGTTCCTTCTATACCCACTTTTTGAAGAGTTTTGATCATAAATAGGTACTGATTTTGTCAAAGGCTTTTTCTGCATCTATTGAGATGATCACATGGTTTTATCTTTCAATTTGTTAATATGGTGTATCACATTGTTTGATTTCCATTATATTGAAGAATCCTTGCATCCCTGGAATAAACCCAACGTGATCATGGTGTATGAGCTTTTTGATGTGTTGCTGAATTCTGTTAATCACTTGTTTTTTAATGTCTGTATTTAGACTATTCACATTTAAAGTGATTAGTGGCACATACTAATTGGAATATTTATTCCATGTGTAGCTCTTTTCTACTTTTTGCCCTCCTAATATGTGCTTTAAGACTAATCACATTGTCAATTCATTATTAATGGTGAATTGATATTTACTATATCACATATATTTCTTAAAAATTGTTTTTGTAGTGGTTACCCTTAGCTCAGTTCAGAAGCTCAGTCGTGTCTGACTCTTTGCAATCCCATGAATCACAGCACGGCAGGCCTCCCTGTCCATCACCATCTCCCAGAGTTCACTCAAACTCACGTCCATCAAGTTGGTGATGCCATTCAGCCATCTCATCCTCTGTGGTCCCCTTTTCCTCCTGTCCCCAACCCTTCCCAGCATCAGAGTCTTTTCCAATGAGTCAACTCTTTGCATGACATGGCAAAAGTACTGGAGTTTCAGCTTTAGCATCATTTCTTCCAAAGAACACCCAGGACTGATCTCCTTTAGAATGGACTGGTTGGATCTCCTTGAAGTCCAGGGGACTCTCAAGAGTCTTCTCCAACACCACAGTTCAAAAGAATCAATTCTTCGGTGCTCAGCTTTCTTCACAGTCCAACTCTCACATCCATACATGACCACTGGAAAAACCATAGCCTTGACTAGACGGACCTTTGTTGGCAAAGTAATGTCTCTGCTTTTCAGTATGCTATCTAGGTTGGTCATAACTTTCCTTCCAAGGAGTAAACATATTTTAATTTCATGCCTGAAATCACCATCTGCAGTGATTTTGGGGCCCAGAAAAATAAAGTCTGACACTGTTCCCACTGTTTCCCCATCTATTTCCCATGAAGGGATGGGACCAGATGCCATGATCTTCATTTTCTGGAGCTTTAAGCCAGCTTTTTCACTCTCCTCTTTCACTTTCATCAAGAGGC
Source organism: Bos taurus (assembly GCF_002263795.3). NCBI lineage: Eukaryota > Metazoa > Chordata > Mammalia > Artiodactyla > Bovidae > Bos > Bos taurus. Next base: position 1,546,218 of record NW_020192292.1, read on the forward strand.
TTTTTAGTTCTTCTTCACTTTCTGCCATAAGGGTGGTGTCATCTGCATATCTGAGGTTATTGATATTTCTCCCAGCAGTCTTGATTCCAGCTTGTGCTTCTTCTAGCCCAGCGTTTCTCATGAAGTACTCAGCATATAAGTTAAATAAGCAGGGCGACAATATACAGCCTTGACATACTCCTTTTCCTATTGGAATCAGTCTGTTGATCCATGTCCAGTTCTAACTGTTGCTTTCTGACCTGCATATAGGTTTCTTAAGAGGCAGGTCAGGTGGTCTGGTATTCCCATCTCTTTCAGAATTTTCCACAGTTTATTGTGATCCACACAGTCAAAGGCTTTGGCATAGTCAATAAAGCAGAAATAGATGTTTTTCTCTAATTCTTTTGCTTTTTCCATGATCCAGCGGATGTTGGCAATTTGATCTCTGGTTCCTCTGCCTTTTCTAAAATCAGCTTGAGCATCTGGAAGTTCACGGTCCATGGATTGCTGAAGCCTGGCTTGGAAAATTTTGAGCATTACTTTCCTAGCATGTGAGATGAGTGCAATTGTACAGTAGTTTGTTAATTGCCTTTCTTTGGGATTGGAATGAAAACTGACCTTTTCCAGTCCTGTGGCCACTGTTGAGTTTTCCAAATTTGCTGCGATATAGAGTGCAGCACTTTCACAGCATCATCTTTCAGGATTTGAAATAGCTCAACTGGAATTCCATCACCTCCACTAGCTTTGCTCATAGTGATGCTTTCTAAGGCCCACTTGACTTCACATTCCACGATGTCTAGCTCTAGGTGAGTGATCACACCATCGTGATTATCTGGGTCGTGAAGATCTTTGTACAGTTCTTCTGTGTATTCTTGCCACCTCTTCTTAATATCTTCTGCTTCTGTTAGGTCCATACCATTTCTGTCCTTTATCAGGCCCATCTTTGCATGAAATGTTCCCTTGGTATCTCTAATTTTCTTGAAGAGATCTCTAGTCTTTCCCATTCTGTTGTTTTCCTCCATTTCTTTGCACTGATCGCTGAGGAAGGCTTTCTTATCTCTCCTTGCTATTCTTTGGAACTCTGCATTCAGATGTTTATATCTTTCCTTTTCTCCTTTGCTTTTCACTTCTCTTCTTTTCACAGCTATTTGTAAGGCCTCCCCAGACAGCCATTTTGCTTTTTTGCATTTCTTTTCCATGGGATGGTCTTGATCCCTGTCTCCTGTACAATGTCATGAACCTCAGTCCATAGTTCATCAGGCACTCTATCTATCAGATCTAGTCCCTTCAATCTATTTCTCACTTCCACTGTATAATCATAAGGGATTTGATTTAGGTCATACCTGAATGGTCTGGTGGTTTTCCCTACTTTCTTCAGTTTAAGTCTGGAATATGGCAGTAAAGAGCTCATAATCTGAGCCACAGTCAGCTCCCAGTCTTGTTTTTGCTGTCTGTATAGAGCTTCTCCATCTTTGGCTGCAGAAAATATAATCAGTCTGATTTTGGTGTTGACCACCAGTCAACAAAAAGATATTGCAATCTAACTCCACCTTCTAACTTATCTAACTCCACCTTCAATACATCATATGGACTCGTGTATAGTGTAGATAACTTATAACAGAAATCTAAATTCTTCCTTCCTGTGCCTTATAAAATTCATTTCACTTATCCATGTGCTACAATTGCACAAGAGATTGTTGCCATTATTAACAGGCATCTATTACAAAAACTAAGAAGAAATAGAAAGGTTTTATTTTACCTTCATTTATTCCTTCTCCCATGAAGATTTTGTTTTTAAATTCTGTCCAGGAGAAGTCCACTGGAGTTCTGTCACATGTCTGTTTTATTTTGTTTTTTGGCTGAAGGGACTATTTATTCCTCCTTCATTTTTAAAAGATAATTTCAGTTGATATAGAACTCTAGGTTATGTTTATGGTTTTCCTTTCATCACTTTAAATATCTTACACAACCCTTTAACTGCTTGCATGGTTTCTAAAAAGAAGCACACTGTCATTCTTATGCTTTTTCCTCTATAGATAAGGTGTTTTTCCCCTTTGACTAAAAATGTGTCTTTGCCTTTGTTTTCCTGCAATTTAAATATGGTATGCTTAGGTATAGATTATTTGATATTTATTCTGCTTGGTGTTCTCTGATCTTCCTGAATCTGTGTTTTGGGATCTCTTTAATTTTGGAAAGTTCTTGGCTAATTCTGCTTGAAATATTTTTGTACTCTTCTCTCTCTTCCTTCTCCTCTGGTAATCCAATTACACATTTACATGTTTTGAAATTATAACTACAGATGTTGGTTATTCTGCTGTTTTCACTCTCTTCACCTTATATTTCAGTTTGAGAATTTTCCATTGACGTATCTTTGACTTTGCTCACTCTATTTTTAACTATGCCCAGGCCATCAAAGGCATTCTTTGTTATTTGTTCAATTTTAGAGTTTCTCTCTCTCCTTATATCACCCATCTGTTTGTGTATATTATTTCCTTTTTCCATTAGAGCCTTTCACGTATTAGTCATAGTTAAAGTCTCTGTCAGAAATTGCAACATGTGTGTCATATCTGAGTCTCATTCTGATGATCATTATCTCTCTTTGAATCATATGTTTTCTTGTTTTTACAGCATGCCTTGTAATTTTTGTTGTTGTTGTTAGAATGCCAGACAAGATGTACCAGGTAACAGAAGCTGAGGTAAATATGCCTTTAGTATCAAGTTTTGTGTTCACTTGGCTAGGATTTGGGTTATATTTGCTATAGTTATAGGTACCAGAGCTTTTAAATACCTCCTTGTCTTATTCCCTCTGTCATCTTTCAGATTCTCTTAAGAACTCCTTCACAATGTCTAAGTCTTGCAGCTCTTTCAGGTGCAACTCACTGATATTATACTGCAGCCCCATTGATATGAGAGGCAGCCAACATTTTACATTGTTTGATTAAATTTCAGTTTTTTAGTGATACATGAATACCTGGGATGTAGCCTTCAGAGGTGTTTCTTAGCCTTTTATCTTCTCTAGAAAGTCTAGAGGGCCCTAGATTTGGCTAACTGCCCTGCCCCTAAGTTGCGTAAAGTCTGATAAAGCCTTTTATCTTGCAGAGTAGATGTTTGAAATATATCCAGAGTATCCAACATAACAACGTTTTTACTTTTCCTGTAACCCTGCCAGGACATGAAGGCACTATTTTCTTCATCTTCATCATGAGAACACGATGGGTTTCCTGCAGCAAAGACCCTTGAAAGTGTCAATATTGGACCCCAGGAGTTTACTTCTCTCATGTTGGTCCATACAAATCCTCCAGCAATTCATCAATATTATCATTTATGACTCTAGTATCTTCTGATTCAGACAAGCTCATCTCAGATATGATCCTCTGTATTTACCCATCTCTCCAGATTTCGAGATAGCAGTTAAAGTCTCTTCCACTTCTCAAATGGATGCAAGAATGTCATTGATTTTCAGTTTTCTCAGCTTTTTTCTGTTCCTGTTCTAAGAGTAGGAGTGACAACTTTCAAGCTCCTTAAATGTTGGAGCTGAAACAAGAAGTCCTAATAAAGCTAATATTAGTTTGCATGATTCAAATTTATATTACTAGGTATATACAAATTCATAAATATCTTTTTGGCAGTGTTCATGTGTATCCATATTAATGCCTTTAACTTAAAATTTTTTGAAAATAATGCTACACTACTTTTCATTGGCTATACATTGGTTGGAATGTGTTTGTCTTTTTCTTAACTTTTATGTACGATTTTGCTTTAAGTGCATTTCTTTTAAGAACGTTTCCCACTCATCTGTCATGTAACAGATGAAGTGAAGCATTTTCATTTAATGTGATTAGATATAACTCATTTCTGCCTTTCTGATTTTCTAGTTGTTATCCTTTTCCTTTCTTCTTTATCATCTTCTAGTGAATTTATTAGACTTTCTTTACTTTTGCATTTTGCTCAGTACTACTTTTGAAATGACCCATTTTATTCTTAATTTGTAGTGATTATGCTTAGCTTGTCTGGTGTGGTTGTGCTAGTGGTTTTTTTGTAGTGTCCTGCCCTTTTTAACATGTATATTTACATTTAGAAAAACTAAAGTTAATATCACTCTCTTCCTCAAAATACACAGACCATAGAAATATTTCAATATAATCAGTCATCTTGGCCTCTTTCCACTCACATTTTTTATGATGTGTTGTTTAGCATTTTCCATACCTTTAGTTCTGGCTTTTGAGGACATGCATTTTCAAAGCCCTTCCTTGCTTTGTGAGCTCATAGCTTGGTAGTGAATCATTATTCATAGAAATTTGATAAGGCAAATATACTCTCCTCATAGTTTGTGGGATTTCGCTCTATGTCCAAGACCCCAATACATACCCTTAACCTAAAGAGGACCATGGCATATCAAAATCATTCGATGGTTAAGCACTTCATTTCAGCAAAGTGCAATACAGCAGGTTTTCCTACAGTCCTAGAGATTGTATGCTGACAGAAATTTGGAATATTTCAGGACTTTCTGAATGTGTAATAAGGAATACACTTGATCCTACTTCAATTAAAGACTTCTTTGAGATCCAAGGCAGAGTGTATTTAACTCAGAGTGAAAGTAAAAAAGAGAACACACTGTTCAGAATTAAAAATAAATTGAGTTTGGGGAGATGTTTAAGTTCCTCTGACCTGGAAATGGAATATTATTTATTGGTTCTACTGAATGAAGTTGTACTCTTGGTGTGTTTTATGTATTGGGATATGCTTACAGTATGAACTTTCAGTAGAACTTGTTTCTACCCTGAGCTGTACTGTGTATTAGTATTTTGACCTCAAGTGCAATATTTAACCTTGCTTGAGCTTAGTTTCTTTTATATGCCAAAAGGTGACAATCCTTGCCCTAGGTACCTTCATAGAATTGCTGTGAGAGTCAAAAAAGAATAGTGAAAAATAGTGCTTTCTGGATTATAAAAAAACATTACACAAATATAAAGGATTGCTCAGAAACAGGAAAATATTGGAAAAGTGCTTTATGGGATATAAAATATTATGCAAATATAAAGAATTGTTCAGAAAAAGGAAAATACTGGAAAAGTGTATGTGACTTTTGTCATGGTACTGGTGAGTCATCTTGTCAGGAAAGCAGAATTCTTATAAAATCAGAGGATTCTGAAGATGTTTGGTGTCTTCCAAACATAGCATATTTGAAGTAGAATAGTAATAAAAGCTGAAAAATACCAATGTACCAAAGATGCTACGTCATTTCTGACTGTTTTATAATTTATGTCTGACATAAAATGCTGAGCATGAAACTTATTTCATTATAGACTGCAAATCTAGACAGATGAAAGATCTGGGGGAAATCTGAATTTAGAATAATTCTTTTTTATGTTGCAAGAATGAGAGGGAAGGTTTTCTCTAATGTGGTACCACTTAAGAAATGAGATACAAAGAAAATTGGGTCAAACACAGTGATCAAACAACAGTGGTGCATACAGCAAGCAGAAGCAGGACCTTGACCACTCCAATCCTTAGTTTTCTGGGACTCTGATTCAGTGATTAAATGGGTTGTTAAGGATTTTTTTCCCTCGTATGCATCTCTTATACCCTTTTTTCCTGCCTTTCACCACAGGGCTAAATATAGCAGAATCCTTTCTTATTTTTGAGCAATAGAAGACACATACATTTAGTGAGGAAGCATCACTACGAACAAAGTGAGTAGAGGTGATGGAATTCCAGTTGAGCTATTTCAAATCCTGAAAGATGATGCTGTGAAAGTGCTACACTCAATATGCCAGCAAATTTGGAAAACTCAGCAGTGGCCACAGGACTGGAAAAAGTCCATTTTCATTCCAATCCCAAAGAAAGGCAATGCCAAAGAATGCTCAAACTACTGCACAATTGCACTCATCTCACACACTAGTGAAGTAATGCTCAAAATTCTCCAAGCCAGGCTTCAGCAATACATGAACCGTGAACTTCCAGATGTTCAAGCTGATTTTAGAAAAGGCAGAGGAACCAGAGATCAAATTGCCAATATCCACTGGACCATGGAAAAAGCAGGAGAGTTCCAAAAAAACATCTATTTCTGCTTTATTGACTATGCCAAAGCCTTTGACTGTGTGGATCACAATAAACTGTGGAAAATTCTGAAAGGGATGGGAATACCAGACCACCTGCCCTGCCTCTTGAGAAGTTTGTATGCAGGTCAGGAAGCAACAGTTAGAACTGGACATGGAACAACAGACTGGTTCCAAATAGGAAAAGGAGTACATCGAGGCTGTATATTGTCAGCCTGCTTATTTAACTTCTATGCAGAGTACATCATGAGAAATTTTGGGCTGGAAGAAGCACAAGCTGGAATCAAGATTGCTGGGAGAAATATCAAGAACCTCAGATATGCAGATGACACCACCCTTATGGCAGAAAGTGAAAAGGAGCTGAAAAGCCTCTTGATGAAAGTGAAAGTGGAGAGTGAAAAAGTTGGCTTAAAGCTCAACATTTAGAAAACTAAGATCATGGCATCTGGTCCCATCACTTCATGGAAAATAGATGGGGAAACAGTGGAAACAGTGTCAGACTTTATTTTTGGGGGCTCCAAAATCACTGGAGATGGTGACTGCAGCCATGAAATTAAAAGACGTTTACTCCTTGGAAGGAAAGTTATGACCAACCTAGATAGCATATTAAAAAGCAGAGACATTACTTTGCCAACAAAGGTCCGTCTAGTCAAGGCTATGTTTTTTCCTGTGATCATGTATGGATGTGAGAGTTGGACTGTGAAGAAAGCTGAGCACCAAAGAATTGATGCTTTTGAACTGTGGTGTTGGAGAAGACTCTAGAGTCCCTTGGACTGCAAGGAGATCCAACTAGTCCAGAGTAAAGGAGATCAGCCCTCTCTAAAGGAGATCAGACTTAACTGAACTGTATACTCATTTCATCTTGCCCTTAGCACCATGCAGTTGAACAAGGAACATCTCAAATATCTTCACAGAAGTTCAGTTAAGTTCAGTTCAGTCGCTCAGTTGTGTCCCACTCTTTGTGACCCCATGAATCGTAGCACGCCAGGCCTCCCTGTCCATCATGAACTCCAGGAGTTCACCCAAACTCATGTGCATTGAGCCGGTGATGCTATCCAGCCATCTTATCCTCTGTCGTCCTCTTCTCCTCCTGCCCCCAATCCCTCCTAGCATCAGTCTTTTCCAATAGTCAACTCTTTGCATGAGGTGGCCAAAGTAGTGGAGTTTCAGCCTCAGCATCAGTCCTTCCAATGAACACCCAGGACTGGTCTCCTTTAGAATGGACTGGTTGGATCTCCTGGCAGTCCAAGGAACTCTCAAGAGTCTTCTCCAACACCACAGTTCAAAAGCATCAATTCTTCAGCTCTCAGCCTTCTTCACAGTCCAACTCTCACATCCATACATGACCACTGGAAAAAAACATAGCCTTGACTAGATGGACCTTTGCCTTGATTAGACGGACCTTTGATGGCAAAGTAATATCTCTGCTTTCTAATATGTTATCTAGGTTAGTCATAAGTTTCCTTCCAAGGAGTAAACATCTTTTAATTTCATGGCTGCACTCTCCATCTACAGTGATTTTGGAGCCCAGAAAATAAATCTGACACTGTTTCCACTGTTTCCCCATCTATTTGTCATGAAGTGATGGGACCAGATGCCATGACCTTAGTTTTCTGAATGTTGAGCTTGAAGCCAACTTTTTCACTCTCTTCTTTCACTTTCATCAAGAGGCTTTTTAGTTCCTCTACTTTCTGCCATAAGGGTGGTTAATTGGCCTCAATAATGGCAACTTCATTATATCCATAGGATCCCCCTTCAAAGTGGTGAATATCCTAAGAAAGGTCAGTAAAATACAGTGTATGCTTCAGAGAGCTGTGATAGACAGAGTGAACCAGTTCTCATAGATCTGGAATCACATCCAAAATCCATGGCAAGTAACCCCAATGCTTATTTTTCCAAGGCTGGAGGCATCAGAGAATTCTGTAGCATGCCTCATAGTGCAGCAGTTTTCTAGTTTACCTACAGATAAGTCCCAGGGTATGGGCAGATACCTCTGAGCCCTGAGGTGACAGCAGACAAGGGAGAATGACATTTACCTAACATTTTACTACTCCCAAGACCCTTTTCATAATGTTTTGTTTTATGCATAATCAGAGATTTGCAAAAAAAAAATACTAAATAAAATAATGTTGAATGAAATTTGTAAAATTTAAGGGCAAAATGTCAGCAAAAAATCCCTCAAAGATAGATAGTCTCATAAGGACCTGGTGGAGGAATCAAATGGTTTATTTTTTTTTTAAACTTTACAATATTGTATCGGTTTTGCCATACATCAACATGAATCTGCCACAGATATACACGTGTTCCCCATCCTGAACCCTCCTCCCTCCTCCCTCCCCGTACCATCCCTCTGGGTCGTCCCAGTGCACCAGCCCCAAGCATCCAGTATCATGCATGGAACCTGGACTGGTGACTCATTTCATATATTATATTATACATGTTTCAATGACATTCTCCCAAATCATCCCACCCTCTCCCTCTCCCTCTCCCACAGAGTCCAAAAGACTGTTCTATACATCAGTGTCTCTTTTGCTGTCTCGTATATAGGGTTATTGTTACCATCTTTCTAAATTCCATATATATGCATTAGTATACTGTATTGGTGTTTGTCTTTCTGGCTTACTTCACTCTGTGTAATAGGCTCCAGTTTCACCCACCTCTTTCTGTGGACAATTTGGCACTGTGCATGATCATTTAAAAAGTGTTCCTAGTCTTTGAACCACTTTCAGAAAGTGGTCTAGAAAAATAATCCAAAGTTCAGTGAAAGATTTATACCTAGTGGTTTTCACTGAATCATTATATAGAACAACAACAACAAAAAGACCTAAATAACAAAATATTAGTTAAACAAGTATATTAATTAATGGGCTTCCCTGGTGGCTCAGCTGGTAAATAATCCACCTGCAATGCGGGAGGCCTTGGTTCAATCCCTGGGTTGGGAACATCCCCTGGAAAAGAGAACAGCTACCCACTCCAGTATTCTGGCCTGGAGAATTCCATGGACTATATATAGTCCATGGGGTCACAAAGAGTCAGACATGACTGAGCAACTTTCAGGGGAAGTATAATAATACCATAAATATATGGCCATTAAAATTATGTGATGAAATATTTTTAAAGTCTTAAGGAAATTATTATCATAACCTATTAAATCAAAGTACGGAACTGTTTTATATTTTTATTTCAATTATATTAAAAAATACATCAAAAGAGAGAAATGCATTAACATCAATAGCACTTATCAACGAGGTGATATACAATAGATGGTTTTCAATTTTGTCACTATAGAGGTCCCTCTTTACTGATATCATGTAATATCAATAAGAAATAGTTTAATAAAAAAATAAGTAGTTTGATATATATTATTACATTTGAAGAAAACCAGACTGAATAATTATTAAATTCTTCTTTCCACTCTATAAATATGAGCACAGACATGCAGAGAAACTAAATGGGTTATCCACAATGTCTGTAATTGGCAGAATTAGCATTAAAGTCCACTTTTTTCTGATTTTTCATTCCATATTCCTCCTTCTGTCCCATGCTACTTCTTTAAGAAAGAGACTACAAGGGAGGAAAGTGCAGTAACAGTAGTTTATGTCACTTAACAACAGAGAAGTCTCATAAGATGCTCAATACAAAGCCGTATATGAGCCCATTACTCAGAGCAATAGCTTTGAGCAATAGCTCAATTACAGCCCTAGTTTTCAAGTCAACCCCATATGTGATCTTCTTATACAATTTAAGCTGTCTCTAGTGTATAAGTTAAAACCAACAATCTCCCATGTTGTACTTTTTTACTTTTTCAAATATAATTATTTTGGTTGCTTCCCCATATTGGGGAGTTTTTTCTAAACTAAATATATCAAAATACAGAGTGAATTCCTTCTTTTTAAATTGTTCTATTTCTTCACACCCTGGGTTACATGCATTCACTTCCCTTCCCTGATGATAAAAGTTTTAATGGCACATTAAATGCCTTGAAGTATGTTTTAAACCATTCCTTATAATACATTCCTGTTAAAAGCACTTTAAGAAAACATCATGTGAATTATTTTGGACTCTGAAGACATGGTTCCAATGCCTAAATTTGCAATGTATGACATGTCTTTTCAGTTTAGAGACTTCTGCATGCATTGTAGAGGTTATAAGGCATAGGCTTTAAACTTGTTCAATTCTAACCTTGGTCTTATTTTCCTGAAATATGTCACCTGAGTTAATTTTAAGGTCTGAGCTAAACCACATCACATATATCAGGCCACTCTAAATCATCTGCCTACCTGTAAGCCAATCATTATGACCAGAACTGCTTGGCCTAAGCCAGCCAACTCAGCTATATTTCCTTGCTGTCCACGGCCCTTCCCAATGGCTGTTTCCCCACTATAACCACCTGCAAATGGAAAAGGCAAATTTGAACCAAACACATCCATAAACTAAGACCTAGAGTAGGTAAATAAGTTGCTCCTAACATTAATGAGTTCATACTATGTCCAATCTAGAAACCTAAATCAGATCCATCCTTCGGTTCTCCATCAGAAAGACCTACATTTTAGTGAATTCAATCTCTCCATAAATCCAAGCAGTAAAAGAACTGACCTTAACCATATTTCTTTAAATAAATATCTGTTCAATAAGTGGACACAACTGGTCTATACTTCAATATCCCTGAAAAGGTTAAGCGTGACATGCAGGAGAGCAGTGTGACTGGGCATGAATGTGTAGGTGTGGTTTCAGGATAACTGCTATGCATGGGTTCTCCAATTCATTGTCTCAATGCTCTGTCTTCCTTTGTCTTCATTTCAGTGTTTGCACGTATCTGTCATAAAGCCAACTATTATATGTCTGCCTGTGAATTATAACATCAGGCAATTAAGATTCACAAGGTGCTGAAAGATTTATAAACAAAAGGAAAGAAAATGTGTTCTATTAAAAAGCTAGGAAGTAAGCATCTTCTCAATGAATTATCTGAAGCCTACATTGTTCATGCAAAGGAAACTCAAAAGTTCCTCTACAAAGTTCCAACATATGTGAGGAATTACCTTTATGAACTGGTTATCTCAGAGAGCATGATTTTCAGATACTCTTGAGGGCTAGTGAAAATGGTGTGTCTATTGGGATTTCTATGCAGCCAAATGGTAGAAATGATGAAAGGGGATTCAGTTTGCAGTAACAAGGCATATGATTTTCCTGTTAGAACATTTCTAAGATCAATAAAGGGAAAGCTCAAAGAATAAGCTTTTAAAACGCAGTCATTTTTAGCCAATATATTTGAGGTTGCATTATGTTACCTAAAGCTGGGGGATTTTTATGCCCAATGTCTGCTGCATCCATAAGCACATGATTTCATTTTTTAAAGCCCGAGGAGGAATCTTACTGTCATGAAGGGATTCACTGCTTTGTTGACAAGAGTCTACATTCCAGTTACCGTGCACATTTACTTTTAACACTAAGGGAACACCTCTCTGTATCTTTCTTGCACTCATTCCTTTGGAAAGGGGATTAGAAGATAATGTCCATTACCAAGTGTCTTGTAAGCCTTTCCATTCAGCACAAAGTAGTCCCTTTGTCTTATATTGACCATATTCTCAGGGACAATAAGCCACTGAAGGTTGGCCCAATACTACAATTTCAACAGACATTTCTTTAGTGTCTGTTCTAGACCAGACTTAGCTTACAAGGGACATGTAATATTCAATGGGCAAATAGTAACAAATTTGATCAGACCCCTGCCATAAGGTAAATCTTATTTGAGAGGAGAGAGGGCCTTCTTAAAAAGTGACTATTGTACATTATCACATAACACTAGAAGTTGGTACATTTGAATGTGAATGTCAAAGGGACTTCCTGAGTGTCCAGGAAATGTTATAGGGGAATTCACATCTGAGCTATGGTTGGGTCTTAAAGGATGTATCTGAATTTGCCAAAATTAGGAAAGTAAGAAAGGGAGAAAAAGGATAATGTTATACAAGGGCAGCTACATGCACAAACTTAGCAAGAACCCTAGATATTCTCTAGAGCAGCACTCCCCAACCTTTTTGGCACCAGGGATCAGTTTCAACAATTTTTCCACATACCAGGGTTGGGGGGCTGATGACTGCTTTGGGATGATTTAAGCCACTACATATTTGTACACTTTATTTCTATTATTATTATACCAGCTCCACCTCAGGTCATCAGGCATTAGATAGATCCCAGTGGTTGAGGATCCCTACTCTGGGAGGTCTAGTAATCCTTATATTGCAAATAGGATGGTTGCACTGGACAGGACTACAGATTGGAATATGGCTTGCCCAATTTGACAAAGTGGAGCCAGAGACTTTCAGTCAAACATTCTTGCCAATCCACACTGCCTCTGTTTATGCAAAGAGAAAATGTCAAGACATTGAGAATTTCTGGAATGCTCCATTCCCAACCACATCCATCCCTTTACTTGTATGGATCCATGCATTTCTAATCAAGAATGAAAGCCCTATAATTCTGACGCACTAGCATACTCTGATGCACTAGCACACTCTGCCTCATGGAGCAGTGGGAAACGGACATACGCAGCAGGAGGTTTCCTTCCCCAACCATTTCTTCAAGTGCATGCCCTTCGTTTTCAGACCCCTGCAGAGAGCTAAGTTCATTGAGTTACTCACCCTAATCTAAATATCTACTCATTTAGTATGTGTCACTACCTTTTCAAATACGCAATGCTGAAAATATAGCAAAAGAAAGAGCAGGCAAAATCATGGTAGCAGGAATCCACCCAGACATGCACAGCCATTGCCATTTATTTTGTCATATTAATGAGATACATTACAATCAATAATAATCAGTTACGTGAAACAAAATTTCTATTTAAAATACAGAAAAGCTAGCATATAGGATGTCCATATATCTTAGTTAAAACCATCATTATGCTTAGTACAGTGATTTAGGGACTTAGAAAAACTCATTTTCACTCCAGTTCTGCCATTTACCAGCAGTGATATGCCAGATAACCTCTCAAAAATCTCCATTTTCTCATCAGTAAGCCAGTATAAATAACCATACAGGGTGAGTATGAAAATCAAATAGAGTGATGTCAGTGAAAATTTTTTTGAAGTATGAAGTGTTCTCCTGATATAAGGTGTTAATATAATTCAGATTCATTCTTTAAAATGGTGTACTTAGAATTTTAAGTACCAATTTCCTTACGTGTGATCTATATTTATTTTATTTCTATTTCTTAAATATTGCTGCATTAAATGCTAGTCCATTTTTTCAAAGTTCTCTGGCTAATATCCATAGATATATTTTAAAATATAATGATGCAAAATAGAAGTTTGCATAAGTTCATGGGAAAATAAATGCACTGATATATAATCATCTGAAAAATTATTTTACTTTCTGTGGGCCTAACTGGACTGACCATACAGTGAAGGATGGCTGATTTGCATTTCTGTTGCCTCTTTCAATTATTCCTCTGAAAAATATATTCAGTTAGTAGAGGAAGACCGCCTCTTCATAAAATTGAAAGATAATATTCCATTCATGTAATTTCACAAATTGCAAAGTCCTTTAATATCTACTATCAAACTGATCCTCAAAATAATCATGTATATTGGAAGAAGATGTACTGTGTGAAGTAGCTGTTACCTCTATTTTACAGAGGAGAACGATGATACTGTGAAAGGTGAAATGATTTACTGAGGCTTATAAAACTAACTGGGTCTAGCACCCAGGCCTCTCATTTTCTTGTCTGATGCCCTTTCTCTTCTACTATGACTCTCTCACAATAGTTCAGCCTGATTTCATATTCAGTATCCTATAAAAATGAGGACTGTGTTCCCTCCCCAATGTTTCAGACGCCCTTCTTTTCAGAATTCAGGATTCAACACTCCTGTATGAAAAATGCTGACCACCAAACACAGATAAATTCATTTAAGGGCTCTATGTAAGGCAGCTTTCAAATATGAGAGCACAATTAGTGATTCTTATTATCAAACATTTAAAGTCATTTTCAACAAGTGACACTGGAATACAGCTTGTAGGGTTTCTATTCAACAATAGCCCCTATAAATATGAAAATGTTGTATATCAATTATATTTCAATAAAGCTATTTAAAAAGGACAGAAAAATATGAAAATATGATATCAAGTGCATTTTATTAGCAGATGTTAAAGGAATTTTATAATGAGTCACACAAAGCTGATTAACCATCTCCTGGTGATTCATTTGTTTATGCAACTTCTTCCCTCCTTAAATCAAGTCAATTTTTAACAACAGTCTCCTTGAGCATGCTTTTTGCTTTTAATGGAAAATAATAAATCTTAATGGACTCTCCCCATTCCAGAACACCACAGATTTTCATTTTATAAATATGAGAAACTTGCAATTCCCCCTAAAAGCCTGCTATTTCTATTCAATTTTTTTGTTCTTTTTTAATATAAATTTATTTATTTCAATGGGAGGCTAATTATTTAAACTTTTAACAGTAGACTGCTTTCAAAAGACCTATTTTATCTACAAGGACTTTCTGACTTTAGCATAATATGCTGTGAAGGCTTGCCATAATTAATACAAAAGTATACATACAAAAAAGTGAACAAGGTATAATATGTAAGGGAGTGGATTTAGTGGTGTTTGTTACATTATTATAATTATCTAAATCTTCAAAACAAATATGTACATTTCTTTTATTGGCTTAACCGAGTTTAGTTCAATTGTATACAAAACTCTAATATGAAGCAACAGAGATCAAATATGAACTGCAAAGTACTGTCTAAATTCATTATCTACACAAACGGTTGCTAATATATAATTTTAGTATATGCAAATATATATTTTTAAATTGTCAGATTTTTTCCAGAATTTCCTAAGCCATTGTGACAAATGGCCACAATCTGGGTGAGTTAAAACAACAGAAGTTTATTGCCTCACAATTCTGGAGGCTAGAAATCTTAATGTTAAGGTGTTGTCAGAACTAGCTCCCCCTGAAGTTTCTACTGGAGGATGCTCCCTTGCTTATTCCAGCTTCTGGTAGCCCCTAGGTATTCCGTGGCTTCTGGCAGCATAATCCCACTCTCTGCCTCCACTGTCAGATGGCATTCTCTCTGTCTGTGTCTCTGCACCTCTTCTCTTCTTATAATGACAACAGTCATATTGGGTTAGGGGCCCATCCTGCTATGACCTCCTTATCTTAATTAATTATGATCTGCAATGACCCTGGTTCCAGATAACATCACATTCAGAGGTGCTGGGAGTATATACAGCTCAACTCCTTCATATAGTTTCAAATTATGGCTTACAAATAATATAATGAAAATACCTCTTCCACTCCTGAATCTCATTTGCCCAATGTTCACTCCAATTTCAGATGCAATTACTATTTCTTATATAGACATTAATGTGGTTATTCTAATTTCTTAGGAATTCTATTCATTCTCTCTCTCTCTCTCTCTTGCATAAATCCTTTGATCCAGCAATTTCACAATAGGAATGGAACCCATAGATATTCTTGTGCATATGTAAAATGATATATGTTTGTGTGTGTGTCTAAAGTGATATATCCATAACATTGCTCACTGCTGGCTTCCCAGGTGACTCAGTAGTAAAGAATCCACCTGCCAAGCAGGAGACGCAGGTTTGATCCCTGGGTGAGGAAGTTCCCCTGGAGAAGGAAACGGCAACCCATCCCAGTATTTTTGCCTGGAAGATCCCATGGGCAGAGGAGCCTGGCAGGCTACAGTCCATGGGGTCACAAGGAGTCAGACATGACTTAGTGACTAAACAGCAGCAACAGCAGCAATCACTGCTGAGTCATTTTTAAAAGCAAAATTTTCAAAGAACCTAATGTGAATTGACATGGAAATGAATAAATAGTGCCAAATCCATACAGTAGAATATGAACCTGCCTTAAAAAAATGAGAAAGCTCTTTAAAGAGACACTTCAGTTCAATGTTAGGACACTGACACCAGAACAACTCTTTCTGGATTCTTCTCACAGTTCAGTTCAGTCACTCATTCGTGTCTGACTCTGCAACCCTGTGGACTGCAGCATGCCAGGCCTCCCTATCCATCACCAACTCTCATAGTTTACTCAAACTCATGTCTATCAAGTCAGTGATGCCATCCAGCCATCTCATCCTCCGTAGTCCCCTTCTCCTCCCACCTTCAATCTTTCCTAGCATCAGAGTCTTTTCAAATGAGTCAGTTCTTCGCATCAGGTGGCCAAAAGTACTGGAGTTTCAGCTTCAACATCAGTCCTTCCAATGAATATTCAGGACCGATTTCCTTTAGGATGGACTGGTTGGATCTCCTTGCTCACAAATCTACCATTTACTGTGTAATCTTGTGCATTTTGGTCAGTTTGTATTAAATTAATAGATAAATTTAGAAAAAAAAACTTTTTAAAATAATTCCTATTCAGTTGAGTATATCTTGCCCACCCTCATTTGTGTCCTTTGAGGATAATTTTAAAGTGTTTACTTTTTATAGAACTTCTTGTGAATTCTTTCTGTTACTTATTTCATTGTAATGACAACCTTACTGGTAGTTGTGTAAACATATGAAAAGTATTGCTGTTGTTGTTCAATCACTAAATCGTGTTCAACACTTTGTGACCCCATGGACTGCAGCACACCAGACTTCCCTGTCCTTCATGATCTCCCAGAGTTTACTTAAATTTATGTCCATAGAAGGATTGATTTTTGTTTATAATTTTTCACATCACTAGTTTACTATGATGATTTTTATTTTTCAGTTGATTTTCCTGATTTTCTATGAACGAAATCACATCATTCATAAACAAGGATAGCTTTACCTCACTCTAATAAATTTATTTCACTAAGCTATTGCTTTAACTAGTATCTCCAATATAACATTAAATGATAATAGAGATAGCAGATATTTATATCTAGTTCCTTACTTCAGAAGGAATGCACCTAATATGTCTCCATTAAACATGTTGCTGCCTTTGGAGTGAAATAGATATATGTTATTATGTTAAGAAAATATCCATATATTCTTATTTTCTTAACTATTTTTTAAATCAAGAGATTGTTATTTGTAGACGATGTGACCCAAAAGGGCTCATTTTCCAAAATATGCAAACAGCTCATGAAACTTGAAAAAATAAAACAACCCAATCAAAAAATGGTCAGAAAACATAAATAGACACTTCTCCAAAGAAGACATCCAGATGGCCAGTAGGTACATGAAAAGATGTTCAACATCACTAATTATTAAGGCTTCCCTGGTGGCTCAAATGCTAATTATTACACAAATGCAAATCAAAACTACAATGGGATATCACCTCACACCGATCAGAATGACATTCATTAAGAAGTCTACAAATAACAAATACTGGAGAGAGTGTAGAGAAAAGTGAACACTTCTACATTATTGGTGGGAATGTAAGTTGGTGCAGCTATTGTGGAAAACAAAATTAAGTTTTCTCAGAAAACTAAAAATAGAATTACCATATGACCCAGCAATCCCACTCCTGGGCATTTATCTAGAGAAAACCATAATTCTAAAAGATACAACACACACTCCTATGTTCATAGCAGCACTATTCACAATAGCCAAGACATGAAAGCAACCCAAATGTCCACTTACAGATGAATAGATGAAGAAGATGTGGTACATGCAGACAATCGAATATTATTCAACCATGAAAAATAATGAAATCACGCCATTTGTAGCAATCTGGATGGACCCAGATATTACTATACTAAGTGAAGTAAGTTAGAAAGATAAATACCATAGGTTATCACTTACATGCAGAATCTAAATATGACACAAATGAACCTATCTACAAACAGAAACAGACTCACAGACATAGACAACTAACTTGTGGTTGTCAAGGGGGAGAAAGTTGGGAGAGGGAAGGCCTGGGAGCAAGGGATTAACATATGCAAACTGGTATATAAAGAATAGGTAAATAACAAGGTCCTACTGTATAGCACAGGGAACTATATTCAAAATCCTGTGATACAATTCATATGGAAACAGACAAGACCAAGAATATCCAAAGCAGTCTTGAGAAAGAAGAATGGAGCTGGAGGAATCAACTTTTCTGACTTCAGACTATACTACAAAGCTACAGTCATCAAGACAGTATCGTACTAGCACAAAAACAGAACTATAGACCAAATGAAAAAGAGAGAAAGCCCAAAGATAAAACCATGCACCTATGGGTATCTTCTTTTTGACAAAGGAGGCAAGAATATACTATGGGACAAAGATTGTCTCTTCAATAAGTGGTGCTGAGAAAACTGGACAGCTACATGCAAAAGAATTAAATTAGAACACTTCCTAAAGTCATACACGAAGATAAACTCAAAATGGATTATAGACCTAAATGTAAGACCAGAAACTATAAAATTCTTAGAGGAATACATAGGAAGAACACTTGATGACATAAGTCAAAACAGGATCTTCTATGATGCACCTCCTAGAGTAATGGAAATAAAAACAAAAATAAAAAAATGGGACCAAATTATACTTAAAAGTTTTTGCAGAGCAAAGGAAACTACAAACAAGGTGAAAAGACAACCCTCAGAATGGGAGAATAGCAAAGGAAACAATAGAAAACGAATTAATTTCCAAAATATACAAGCAGCTCATACAACTCAATACCAGAAAAACACCCAATTAAAAAGGGGAGAAAATACCTAAACAGACATTTCTCCAAAGAAGATATTCAGATGAGCAAAAAACACATGAAAAGATGCTCAACATCACTCATTATTAGAGAAATTCAAATCAAAACTACAATAAGATATCACTTCACACCAGTCAGAATGGATACCATCAAAAGTCTACAAACAATAAATGCTGGAGAGGGTGTGGAGAAAAGGGAACACTCTTGCAATGGTGGTGGGAATGTAAACTGATACAGCCACTTTAGATGACAGTGTGGAGATTCCTTAAAAACTAGGGAAAAAAACCATCATATAACACAGGAGTTCCACTCCTAAGCATACACCCTGAGGAAACCAAAATTGAAAAAGACATATGCATCACACTGTTCATTGCAGCACTATTTACAATAGCTAGATCATGGAAGCAACCTAGATGTCCATCGACAAATGAATGGATAAAAAAGTTGTGGTACATATACACAATGGAAGGCTACTCAGGCTTAGAAAGGAATGCATTTGAATCAGTTCTAATAAAGTGGACAAGTTCAGTTCAGTACAGTTCAGTCGGTCAGTCGTGTCCGACTGTTTGTGACCCCATAAACCACAGCACACCAGGCTTCCCTGTCCATCACCAACTCCCAGAGTTCACTCAGACTCATGTCCATTGAGTCGATGATGCCATCCAGCCATCTCATCCTCTGTCGTCCCCTTCTCATCCATCCCTCAATCTTTCCCAGCATCGGGGTCTTTTCAAATGAGTCAGCTCTTTGCATCAGGTGGCCAAAGTATTGAAGTTTCAACTTCAACATCAGTCCTTCCAATGAACACCCAGGACTGATCTTTAGAATGGACTGGTTGGATCTCCTTGCAGTCCAAGGGACTCTCAAGAGTCTTCTCCAACACCACAGTTCAAAAGCATCAATTCTTCAGCACTCAGATTTCTTTATAGTCCAACTCTCACATCCATACATGACCATTGGAAAAACCATAGCCTTGACTAGACAGACCTTTGTTGGCAAAGTAATCTCTGTGCTTTTCAATGTGCTATCTAGGTTGGTCATAACTTTCCTTCCAAGGAGTAAGCATCTTTTAATTTCATGACTGCAGTCACCATCTGCAGTGATTTTGGAGCCCAAAAAGATAAAGTCTGACACTGTTTCCACTGTTTTCCCATCTATTTGCCATGAAGGGATGGGACTGGATGCCATGATATTATTTTCTGAATGTTGAGCTTTAAGCCAACTTTTTCACACTCCTCTTTCACTTTCATCAAGAGGCTCTTTAGTTCTTCTTCACTTCCTGCCATAAGGATGGTGTCATCCGCATATCTGAGGTTATTGATATATCTCCTAGCAATCTTGATTCCAGCTCCAGCCCAGCTTTTCTCAAGATGTACTCTGCATATAAATTAAATAAATATGGTGACAATATACAGCCTTGACATACTACTTTTGCTATTTGGAACCAGTCTGTTGTTCCATGTCCAGTTCTAACTGTTGCTTCCTGGTCTGCATAAAGGTTTCTCAAGAGACAGGTCAGGTAGTATTGTATTCCCATCTCTTTCAGAATTTTCCACAGTTTATTGTGATCCACACAGTAAAAGGCTTTGGCATAGTCAATAAAGCAGAAATAGATTGTTTTTCTGGAACTCTCCTGCTTTTTCGATGATCAAGCAGATGTTGGCAATTTGATCTCTGGTTCCTCTGCCTTTTCTAAAACCAGTTTGAACATCTGGAAGTTCATGGTTCACATATTGGTGAAGCCTGGCTTGGAGAATTTTAAGCATTACTTTACTAGTGTGTGAAATGAGTGCAATTGTGCAGTAGTTTGATCATTCTTTGTCATTGCCTTTCTTTGGGATTGGAATGAAAATGGACCTTTTCCAGTCCTGTGGCCACTGCTGAGTTTTCCAAATTTGCTGGTATATTGAGTGCAGCACTTTCACAGCATCATCTTTCAGGATTTGAAATAGCTCAATTGGAATTCCATCACCCCCACTAGCTTTGTTCAAAGTGATGCTTTCTAAGGCCCACTTGACTTCGCATTCCAGGATGTCTGGCTCTAAGTGAGTGATGCCACATCCTGATTATCTTGGTCAT
This sequence comes from Bos taurus, assembly GCF_002263795.3. Taxonomy (NCBI): domain Eukaryota; kingdom Metazoa; phylum Chordata; class Mammalia; order Artiodactyla; family Bovidae; genus Bos; species Bos taurus. The sequence continues at coordinate 1,566,967 of NW_020192292.1, forward strand.
GAAGATCTTTTTTGTACAATTGTTTTGTGTATTCTTGCTGCCTCTTCTTAATATTTTCTGCTTCTGTTAGGTCCATACCATTTCTGTCCTTTATTGTGCCCAACTTTGCATAAAATGTTCCCTTGGTGTCTCTAATTTTCTTGAAGAGATCTCTAGTTTTTCCATTCTATTGTTTTCCTCTATTTCTTTGCATTGATCACTGAGGAAGGCCTTCTTATCTCTCCTTGCTATTCTTTGGAACTCTGCATTCAAATGGGTAGATTTTTCCTTTTCTCCTTTGCTTTTCACTTCCCTTCTTTTCTCACCTATTTGCAAGGCCTCCTCAGACAGCCATTTTGCTTTTTTTGCATTTCTTTTTCTTGGGGATGGTCTTGATTCCTATCTCCTGTACAATGTCACGAACCTCTGTCCATAGTTCATCAGTCACTCTGTCTATCAGATCTAGTCCATTAAATCTATTTTTCACTTCCACTGTATAGTTATAACAGGTTTGATTTAGGTCATACCTGAATGGTTACGTGTTTTTCTCCATTTTCTTTAACTTCAGTCTGAATTTGGCAACAAGGAGTTCGTGATCTGAGCCACAGTCAGCTCCTGGTCTTGTTTATGCTGACTGTATAGAGCTTCTCCATTTTTGGCTGCAAAGAATATAATCAATCTGATTTCAGTGTTGACCATCTGGTGACGTCCATGTGTAGAGTCTTCTCTTGTGTTGGAAGAGTGTGTTTGCTGACAGAATATGGTCCACTGGAGAAGGGAATGGCAAACCACTTCAGTATTCTTGCCTTGAGAACACCATGAACAGTATAAAAAGGCAAAATGATAGGACCTTGAAAGATGAACTCCCAAGGTTGGTAGGTGCCTAATATGCTACTGGAGATCAGTGGAGAAATAACTCTAGAAAGAATGAAGAGATGGAGCCAAAGCAAAAACAACACCCAGTTGTGGATGGGACTGGTGATAGAAGCAAGGTCCGATGCTGTAAAGAGCAATATTGCATAGGAACCTAGAATGTTAGGTCCATGAATCAAGGCAAGTTGGAAGTGGTCAAACAGGAGATGACAAGAGTGAACATGGACACTGTAGGAATCAGTGAACTAGGATGAACTGGAATGGGTGAATTTAAGTCATGACCATTATATCTACTACTATGGGCAGGAATCTCTTAGAAAAAATGGAGTAGCCATCATAGTCAACAAAAGAGTCTGAAATGCAGTATTTAGATGCAATCTCAAAAACAGCAGAATGATCTCTGTTCATTTCCAAAGCAAACCATTCAATGTCAAGGTAATTCCAGTCTATGCCCAGATCAGTAACACTGAAAAAGTTGAAGTTGAACAGTTCTATGGAGACCTACAAGACTTTCTAGAACTAACACGCAAAAAAGATGTCCTTTTCATTATAGGGGACTGGAATGCAAAAGTAGGAAGTCAAGAAACACCTGGAATAATGGGCAAATTTGGCCTTGGAGTACAGAATGAAGCAGGGGAAAGGCTAATATAATTCTGCCAAGAGATGGACAAACCTAGAGCCTATTATACAAAGTGAAGTAAGTTAGAAGGAAAAAGATAAATAACGTATACTGATGTATGTATATGGAATCTAGAAAGATGGTACTCATGCATTTATTTGCAAGGCAGCAATGGAGACAGACATAGAGAACAGACTTATGGACACAGTGGGAAGGGAGGATAGAGAGGGTGAGATGTATGGAGAGAGTAACATGGAAACATAAATATGATATGTAAAATAGACAGCCAATGGGAATTTGCTTTGTGACTCAGAGAACTCAAACAGGGGCTCTGTGACAATCCAGAGGGGTGGGATAGGGGAGGAGATGGAAGAGAGGTTCAGGAGAGGGGGGACATGGGTGTACCCATGGCTGATTCTTATTCATGTTTGACAGAAGACAACAAAATTCTGTAAAACAATTATTCTTCACATAAAAAATAAAGTGGCAAAAAAAATCCTGTGATAAACTGTAATGGAAAAGAATATAATATATATATATATATATATATATATATATATATATATATATATAACTGAATTACTTTGCTATAAAGCAGTAACACAACATTGTAATTCAACTATACTTCAATTAAAAGAGTTTGTTGAAGTTTTCCATACGTGTTTCAGTATTTATGGAGTAAAAATATTTTTTCTTCTTAGATCTACTATGATGAATTGCTTAATTTCCTATTCCTACACCATCCTTGCATTCCTGAAATAAACCATTCATTCACTCTGGATTTATTCTTTTAATATCCTGTTGAATTATTAATATCCTATGTTGACTTTTTATATCAATTTTCCTAAATTAGCTTGATCTCTAGTTTTCTATGTGGACTATTTTTTGAAATTTGAGTATCAGTATTAAAATTGTTTCATGGAAAATAAGTGGCTTTTAGCTCTATTTATTCTCCAGCCTCTGAAGGAAAATAGTTACTCTTTAAAAGCTAGATAGAATTTTCCAGCTAAATCATCTTAATTGCATGTTTTTTGTGTTTGTGTTTTGGTCCAGTGAGATAATCTGTCTGATAATTTTCTCAAGTTTTCTGTGGAAATTAGTCTGTTGTGATTTTCTATTGATTTTCTGGTCAGATTTGGTAAAGCACATTTTCCTAGGAAACTATGCATTTCATCCAATTTTCATATTTATTAGCATAAAGGTGAAAGTAGTTTATTATAGTTTTAATTGTATCTGTTTGTATGATTATTTTCCTATTATCATTAGTTATTTCATGCATTTGTGCTTCCCCTCCTGATTAGGTTAGCTAAATACTCGAATAATGGCTGGCTAGCTAGCTTCTAATCCACATGGTGTCTAGAATTTACTGGTTATATTGGAAAGAGCAGTAAAACCATTTTACTGAATCTATGAATGAAGGTTGCAAGTAGGAGTGATTCCTTTCAATAATACATCAAACCAAGAGTAGAATTTTTACTTCTTGTTCCAGTAACTTTAAGCTCTGTTGATTTGGAAGTCCTGGTCTCCAAAAGATTAATGCTTCTACCGGATACACAACAATAATTTCATTGAATTCAAAGATGAGACTGCCACCTGACTATTTTTGATTGCTAATGATAGTGAATTGACAGATAAAGGGGGGGAGGTGTGGAAATCTCTCGGCTAGGGTAATTGACCCAGAGTATCAATGTCTCTTAGAGCTTCCATGGTCAGTAGTAAAAATTAAAGGCCCATTAAGAACTCCAATCAGCAGAAGGGTTGTTTAAAAGTGAAGGAAACGTGGAACAGGTAAGGGAAGAAATGATGTTGTAGATATTAATCATGGCTGTTACAGAAATAAGGGATATAGTAGCAATGGAGGGGTTTCCTTACTTGCTATGTAAGTATTTTCTTTCTCCATTTTCCATAGGGTTGCACAGAGTCAGACATGACTGAAGTGGCTTACCATAGCACTGCATATATTGGAAATGGTTAATTTTATATTGGAAATGGAGAATTTGGGCCATTACTTTTCTAGTGTGTGAGATTAGTCCAATTGTGCCATAGTTTGAACATTTTTTGGCATTGCCTTTCTTTGGGATTGGAATGAAAACGGACCTTTTCCAGTCCTGTGGCCACTGCTGAATTTTCCAAATTTGCTGGCATATTCAGTCCAGCACTTTCACAGCATCATCTTCTAGGATTTTAAATAGCTCAACTGGAATTCCATCACTTCCACTAGCTTTGTTCGTAGTCATGCTTCCCAAGGCCCACTTGACATCACATTCCAGGATGTCTGGCTCTAGGTGGTAGGTGATCACATCATCGTGATTATCTGGGTCATGAAGATCTTTTTTGAGTGACTCAGAGTTTACATTAATTGCTCCCACTAGGCTTTCTTTGGTGATAAATTACTGTCGTGGCCACACATAATTAAGAGTGAGGGTGGGAAATTTAACATTTAGCTGTGTGTTCATGTGCTCAGGTAAATTCACTGACATTTAAAGAAAAAAGATAAGATTTTCATTGGCAAACAGTAGTCAATTCCACAGTATGTTCAAAATCCAGTTTTACAGTTTGAAATTTATATTGTACACATCTGATGAAGTTTCTGTTTTCTTGGTGTCCAGTGTCTTCTAGCCTCTAGATGCAACTGCCTGTGACCCAGAATTTCTAATTATAGGAATATCTCTTTATTTGATAAATAGATATTAATCAAATGTCTAATGTATTATATTCTTTGCAGCCAAAGATGGAGAAGCTCTATACAGTCAACAAAACAAGACCAGGAGCTGACCGTGGTTCAGATCATGAACTCCTTATTGCCAAATTCAGACTTAAATTGAAGAAAGTAGGGAAAACCACTAGACCATTCAGGTATGACCTAAATCAAATCCCTTATGATTATAAAGTGGAAGTGAGAAATAGATTGAAGGGACTAGATCTGAGAGATAGACTGCCTGATGAATTATGGATTGAGGTTTGTGACATTGTACAGGAGACAGGGATCGAGACCATCCTCAAGAAAAAGAAATGCAAAAAAGCAAAATGGCTGTCTTGGGAGGCCTTACAAATAGCTGTGAAAAGAAGAGAAGCGAAAAGCAAAGGAGAAAAGGAAAGATATAAGCATCTGAATGCAGAGTTCCAAAGAATAGCAAGAAGAGATAAGAAAGCCTTCCTCAGCGACCAATGCAAAGAAATAGAGGAAAACAACAGAATGGGAAAGACTAGAGATCCCTTCAAGAAAATTAGAGATACCAAGGGAACATTTCATGCAAAGATGGGCTCGATAAAGGACAGAAATGATATGGACCTAACAGAAGCAGAAGATATTAAGAAGAGGTGGCAAGAATACACCGAAGAACTGTACAAAAAAGGATCTACACGACCCAGATAATCATGATGGTGTGATCACTCACCTAGAGCCAGATATCCTGGAATGTGAAATCAAGTGGGTCTTAGGAAGCATCACTACGAGGTGATGGAATTCCAGTGGAGCTATTTCAAATCCTGAAAGATGATGCTGTGAAAGTGCTGAAATCAATATGCCAGCACATTTGGAAAACTCAACAGTGGCCACAGGACTGGAAAAGGTCAGTTTTCATTCCAATCCCAAAGAAAGGCAATGACAAAGAATGCTCAAACTACCACACAATTGCACTCATCTCACACACTAGTAAAGTAATGCTCAAAATTCTCCAAGCCAGGCATCAGCAATACGTGAACCATGAACTTCCAGATGTTCAAGCTGGTTTTAGAAAAGGCAGAGGAACAAGAGATCAAATTGCCAACATCTGCTGGATCGTGGAAAAAGCAAGAGAGTTCCAGAAAAACATCTATTTCTGCTTTATTGACTATGCCAAAGCCTTTGACTGTGTGGATCACAATAAACTGTGGAAAGTTCTGAAAGAGATGGGGATACCAGACCACCTGCCCTGCCTCTTGAGAAATTTGTGTGCAGGTCAGGAAGCAACAATTAGAACTGGACATGGAAAAACAGACTGGTTCCAATTAGGAAAAGGAGTACATCAAGGCTGTATATTGTCACCCTGCTTATTTAACTTCTATGCAGAGTACATCATGAGAAACGCTGGACTGGAAGAAGCACAAGCTGGAATCAAGATTGCTGGGAGAAATATCAATAACCTCAGATATGCAGATGACACCACCACATGGCACCACTTATGGCAGAAAGTGAAGAGGAACTAAAAAGCCTCTTGATGAAAGTGAAAGAGGAGAGTGAAAAAGTTGGCTTAAAACTCAACATTCAGAAAACGAAGATCATGGCATCTGGTCCCATCACTTCATGTGAAATAGATGAGGAAACAGTGGAAACAGTGTCAGACTTTATCTTTTTGGGCTCCAAAATCACTGCAGATGGTGACTGCAGCAATGAAATTAAAAGATGCTTACTCCTTGGAAGGAAAGTTATGACCAACCTAGATAGCATATTGAAAAACAGAGACATGACTTCGCCACCAAAGGTTCATCTAGCCAAGGTTATTGTTTTTCCAGTGGTCATGTATGGATGTGAGAGTTGGACTGTGAAGAAAGCTGAGTGCCGAAGAATTGCTGCTTTTGAACTGTGGTGTTGGAGAAGACTCTTGAGAGTCCTTTGGACTGCAAGGAGATCCAACCAGTCCATTCTGAAGGAGATCAGCCCTGGGATTTCTTTTGAAGAAATGATGCTAAAGCTGAAACTCCAGTACTTTGACCACCTCATGCAAAGAGTTGACTCATTGGAAAAGACTCTGATGCTGGGAGGGATTGGGGGCAGGAGGAGAAGGGGACGACAGAGGATGAGATGGCTGGATGGCATCACTGACTCGATGGACGTGAGTATGTGTACTCCGGGAGTTGGTGATGGACAGGGAGGCCTGGCGTGTGCGATTCATGGGGTCGCAAAGAGTCAGACATGACTGAGCGACTGAACTGAACTGAACTGAACTGAATGTATGTCCAGAATGCTAAGGGTAGATTTCAATAAGACACATATAATCCCTACCCCCATGGAGCTCATGCTAGAGGAGGGTGTGTCTGACGACAACGTTAAGGCAAGATAGTACAAAACAGTGATAAATTTTAACAAAAGTAGAAGCAGACATTCCCCTATTAAATACTTACAACTCAAAGCAAAATTGTAAACAAAGGCATCCTGTATGATTATTAGATATCTATGTATTTTTTAATAAGTGTTCTTGGAATAACCACAAATACTACAGATTAAGCCTTTCAATTCCAAAGAAGAAAAAAAGAGATAGATGATATTCTCTTGTTGATTGTAGAAGATACGTAGAAGCTTTGTCTCAAATATAGAAAAACAGTAAATAATTTTTAAGAAATTCTTGGATAAGAGGCAGTATACAGAGGAATTTCATAATTCATAGAAATATAATAAAAATGATAAATTTCATAACATGTAGTGTACAGCTAAATCAGTGACTATGGAAAAACCTGTAACCTGAAAAGTGAGTCAGTAAAAAAAAAAAAAAAAAGCAAGAATACAAGATAATTGGAAAAAGTATCTGACTGAATTAAATAAGGAACAATAAATGGAAAATCGAAAGTATTATTAAATATGTAAGCATAAATGGGAAAAACATGGGCTTCCCAGGTGCCACCTGGGAAAGAACCTGCCTGCCAATGCAGGAGATATAAGAGATGAGGGTTAAATCCCCGGATCAGGAAGATCCCCTGGATGAGGGCATGGCAACCCACTCCAGTATTCTTACCTGGAGAATCCCATGGACAGAGTAACCTGGTGCTCTACAGTCCATGAGGTCACAGAGTCAGACACAATTGAAGCAACTTAGCTCGCACATATGCACAATGCACAGTGAATAATAGGGACAAAGGATGGGAGGATGGGAGATTATCACACTTAGGATAAGATGATGGTAGGACAGAAGGTCCACACTACCTTAAACCAAGGGACATGTAATATCAATCTTTCTCTCTCCCTCTCTCTCTTCACATCAGCTACTCCTGCTGATGGTGTAAATATCAGAGATTTGGTATTATCAGGGAAGAACAACTTGCAAAAGTTTCCTGAAACCATCACATGCTTTCTAAGAGACATAATTGGGTAGGAATGCAGATGCCTGGCTCCCACCATAGCTTGCCAATTAGCCTACTGAACAAATATTTTGTAAATATTTCTTTAGTAGAACACATGTAATATCATGATGGGACCAAACTGGGTGTCACCAGTGGGTGGCCATTTTAAAGATAGCATAGCTATTGACTTAAGGGTGGCATGATTGTAAATTGTAACTTGATCCTTCAATCCCTTTAAGCAGCTATAAGCAACTCTTAGTTCCATCACTTATCCCATTCAGTTCAGTTCAGTATTTTAATGTGTAACTAGCTTACTTGCTGTCTAATATTTGACAAATATTATACATGCTGTCCATGTTTTACAAGTTGCTTGCTCACTCAGTATCAATATCTAACATATGCATATGATTTTTGCCTATAATTGTAAACTATTCTCTTACTATCTATCCTTAACACACTTGATGGATTTTATTCATTATTTTGTTTGCTTTCTATTCAACCCATTGGTCAGGGAGAGATTCCCCTCCTAGGGTTATTGAAAAGGCTGAGCACACAACACCTGACACTGGACAAATTACATCAAGAACAGGTTATTAGTCACAAATACTCACAGTCCAAGAGAGAAGGATACATACCATGCAGGAACACATAAAGGTTACAATAAAGAACAGAGTAAGCAAATAGGGACCATGAGGGGCAGATTTTATAGTACCAAGTGGGTGAGGTGCTCCAGCAGGATATGATTGATTTGTTTGAATAATCTCATTAAGAAAATAAAATCTGCAACTCAGGGATAAGTAGGAACTGACCCTTGACAGGAACTTTTTTGGTTAAGGGACCTTATTCACAGGAGTAAAGTAGGTAGTTTTCAATGGAAATGTATTAATTCCATTCAGTAACCCAAACAATGTATTCAATATATAAAATATTTTGCACTAATGTTAATACATAATAGTTTAAGAGCAAAAATATAGATACACATTTTTATTCATCATTTCCCTAGATGTTGATTCAGTTCAGTTCAGTTTGCTCAGTCGTATCCAACTCTTTGTGACCCCATGGACTGCAGCATGCCAGGCCTCCCTGTCCATTGCCAACTCCTGGAGCTAACTCAAACTCATGTCCATTGAGTCGGTGATGCCATCCAACCATCTCATCCCCTGTTGTCTCCTTCTACTCCTGACTTCATTCTTTCCCAGCATCAGGGTATTTTTCAATGAGTCAGTTCTTCACATCAGGTGGCCAAAGTATTGGAGTTTCAGCTTCAGCATCAGTCCTTCCAATGAATATTCAGGACTGATTTCCTTTAGGATGGACTGGTTGGATCTCCTTGCAATCCAAGGGACTCTCAAGAGTCTTGCATTTGCCTAATATTCTTATCTAGGAAGTTTCTGGCCTTGTAAAATTGAAGATGTTTTTTAAATGGAAACAACATGCTTCTAGCTCTAAGAAATTTTGTTCATAAATAATGGATAATGAGATAAAAAGAATAGAAGGAACCATATATCTATATGAAAATGTCATTTGCAAATATAATTATAGTCAAATTTTATATGGTCAACTTCCTGGTAGAGTGATCTTAAACAGTTTTCTGTTGCTTAACATTTTCTTTTCCTCAGGAGTTAAGAGGTTGTGAAGCATGTTTCCTTTGGAGGAGAATAGAGACTGATTTACTTGAGTTAAACAAAGAATGAAATGTAAAAACTGAGTCTATCAAAAAGTTATTCTATTGTAATTAATGGCAGTTACAATCATCTGATTCAAGCCAAGATGCAAAAGCTATATTCTCCCTTTAAATCTATGGAACCCCTTGAAATCTTATAGTGTTTATTTAATTGCATTATTTGAAAGGAATGGAACACCAAGTGATTACTGACATAGTTGTGGTCTTCATTTTGTTAAAATTTCAAGCTTAAACACTTACAACAAAATAAGACCAGAGACAACAAATTTCAAGGTGGAAATAGTTGTCAGACATGGTATGGGTTTGCCTGCTGGTTTCTTTCTTTCACTGATACTCCTTGCAACATCAGGAAAAAGAAAAGTGATGTTCACAAACTGAGTTGTTCTAATTATCTCCTTCCTTGGAATTCAATACCTCTCAGATCCTTCATTCAACCATCAGTTTATTTTGTGCAAATGTGAAGGAATCTAATAGGCAGTGGTTCTGTCAAATGGTCTTTTGTATTTAAGACTGTTTATATGTACTCACTGTTTCTCTACAATAGTGGTGGATAAAAAGTGGTTGCCCTAGTTTTCAACACGGAGTGTCACTTTAAAAATTGTTTTTAGCTATTTTCCCAGCTAAAAATTACAGTTTATAGTGTTTTAATTTGTACTTCTGATACTACTACTGACTGATGGAGTATTTCAAATATGATCTTTCTGATGCCTTCCTCTATTTGTTTGTTGAAGACAACTGTAAAGTGAAAATTACTCAGTCGTGTCTGACTCTTTGTGACTCTATGGACACAAAGATATGTTAAACCAAATGAGTTACAGTCCCTGGAATTCTTCAGGCGAGAATACTGGAGTGGGTAGCCTTTCCCTTCTCCAGAGGATCTTCCCAAACCAGGGATCAAACCCAGGTCTCCCACATTGCAGGTGGATTCTTTACCATTTGAGCCACAAAGGAAGCCCAAGAATACTGGAGTGGATAGCCTATCCCTTCTCCAGCGGATCTTCCTGACCCAGAAATTGAACTGTGGTCTCCTGCATTGCAGATGGATTCTTTACCAACTGAGCTATCAGGGAAGCCCTGATACAACTGAGTTCTAATTTATTGCAACATTTTCTAACTTATTGCAAAATTTTCATTTTATATAAGTAGAGCAAGTTCCTTCCAATTAATGTTTGATTTATTCTTAGCTAAGGTTAAGAATTAATTTTTTCCAGATATTCCTTACAACCTTTTAATTAATTCTCAATTGCAGTCTTGATTTTGTTAAAATTGCAAGTTTAAACATTTACAAAGAATTTATTTTTCCCAGGCAAACCTTATAACCTTTTATTTAATTCTCAGTTGTGGTCTTTATTTTGTTAAAATTGGAAGTTTAAACATTTACAACAAAATAAGACCAGAGACAACAAATCTCAAGGTGGAAATACTTGTCAGACATGGTATGAGTTTGTGTGCTGGTGCTGGGATTTTTATTAGTTTGTTTACTGGGATTTTTTTATTAGAATTTTTTTTATTTATACATTAATTATGGTTGAATTGAAATCTTTAAAATATTCAGTCCTCCCATTCCGGGAGCATATGTTTGACTTTGCCTTCAAGTTATTTGAATAAAGATATATATATATATATATATATATATATATATATATATATATACACACACAAATCTTCCTCAGCTTACAATTGGGTTACATCCTAATAAACTCACTGTAAATTGAATATGTCAAAAATTCATTTAATATACCTAACCTAAGAAATTAAGTTCATTATATCTTCACTTATCTTAAACATGCTCAGAGTGCCTACATTAGCCTACAGTTAGGCAAAATACTCTAACACAAAGCCCATTAAAAAAAAAAAAAAAAAACCAGTATTGGGTATCTCATGTAATTTATTGAATACTGTAGGGAAAGTGAACAACAGAACTGTTGTGTGGGTACATAATGGCTGTAAGCATATGGGTTGTGATCACACGGCTGACTGAGAACTGCGGTGGGTACCATTGCCCAGCATCACAAGAGAGCATGGGGCCACATAGCACTAGCCCGGGAAAGAACCAAAATTCAAAATTCAAAGTATGATTACAATTGAATGAGTATTACTTTCATACTATCTTAAAAAGGGGAATTTAATAATAAAAGATATAAATTTGTTACAGGTTTAAAACTTTATGAATAAATCAATAAATGGTAAAGAGACATTTAATAAATTTTAATACCACTTCCTGCATAAAATCCCTCTTAAAGTAGAAGATGATTTTTTAACAGAATCAAAGATATCTGTCTTCAAAAAGAAAATACATAAATTTTGTCCTAGAAATCAAAGATAAGATACAGATTTTGAGAATCACTGATATTATTTTACACTTTTTGGTCAGTTCTGATCAATATAATCAAAAGGAAAATGAGTCATTTGGAGAGGAGAAAATACTACCTCCTGTAGTCTGGATTTAATGGGCTATAGCTTCCAAAACTTTGGGGAAAACTGGTTGTGGAAATACTCTGGTTCCATCACAAAGATGTGTTTGTGAAATAATGATCACTAACCAGTTTGCAAAATGGAACACTTTATGAATGAGTGGAATAGAAAAAAAATATATTTTCAGCCATTTAAAAATGTGGTTCTATTTCATGAAGATGAGTCTGAATAGATAACGAAGTGAATTCCAGGTAATTTTTTCTCAATGGACTCCTATAAGCTCTGTACTAACTGGAAGATACTCTCATATTTGTCAAAAGGTTTTTCCAAAAGAATCACGGTTCAATGATATTGTCAGTTTTCAGCATTTTGCTTTTTATTGTTCTAGGTTATGTCAGGAGCTGTTAATCAAATCTATTTTTAAATGTGAATGTCAGTTATACACTGTTAAATACACTGCTGCTGCTGCTGCTACTGCTGCTAAGTCGCTTCAGTCATGTCCGATTCTGTGCGACCCCATAGACGGCAGGCTACCAGGCTCCTCCATCCATGAGAGTTTCCAGGCTAGAGTACTGGAGTGGGTTGCCATTGCTTTCTCTGGTTAAATACACTAGAAACACTTAAACTGGAGCAAAAGGCAACATGAAACCAGGGAGTGAAATTCCTGTACAGTGTCAACAAGAATGATGCTTATGCATTCACTCAGTAACATTTTTGAGAAAAATTTCAACATTACATTGATCTATGTTTTGGAATGTAAGAGAAAAATAACTAGAGGCTCACAACCATTACATCAGAAGTCTTTACTAAAACTCTTTATCTATGACATCTATGTCTCAGCAGTATTTTTTTACAATAATATTTTCCACTTCTCTTCAATGTTTTGTGTTCATTGATTCTCTCATCATGACTACTCGGTCTAGGTTCACAGATTTAATGTTTTCTTGATTTTCTTTTGTTTCTTCAAATAAATCTCTTCCAGATAAAAGTACTGTAATTTTTCAGTGTAGTTTTTGAATTAAAATATATTTCCTTAGGTCTATTGATTTTCTTCTAATTATGTTTCCTTACAAAGAAGTTCAATATGCTAAATATTCTTTTTTTATCAAGAAATTTCATTTGAAATGGATCTCTTGGAAAATAAACTGAGAATCTTGGAAAATACTCAAATTTTAAGGCAAGGGAAAATGGAAAAAAAATCTTTTTTTGTATTTTTATTTTTAATTTATATATTTTAGTTTTAGGCTAAATACTTTACAATATTGTAGTGGTTTTTGCCATACATTGATATGAATCAGTCATGGGTTTACATGTGTTCCCCATCCTGAAACCCCCTACCACCTCCCTCCCCATCCCATACCTCTGGGTCATCCCAGTGCACCAGCCCTGAGCACCCTGTCTCATGCATCGAACCTGGACTGGAGATCTGTTTCACATATGATAATATACATGTTTCAATGCTATTCTCTCAGATCATCCCACCATCTCCTTCTCCCAGAGTCCAAAAGACTGTTCTATACATCTGTGTCTCTTTTGCTGTCTCACATACAGGATTATTGTTACCGTCATTCTAAATCCCATATATATGTGTGTTAGTATACTGTATTGGTGTTTTCTTTCTGGCTTACTTCACTCTGTGTAATAGGCTCCAGTTTCATCCCCTTCATTAGAACTGATTCAAATGTATTCTTTTTAATGGCTGAGTAATATTCCATTATGTATATGTACCACTGCTGTCTTATCCATTCATCAGTGGATGGCCATCTAGGTTGCTTCCATGTCCTGGCTATCACAAACAGTGCTGCAATGAACATTGAGGTACACGTATCTCTTTCAATTCTGGTTTCCTCGCTGTGTATGCCCAGCAGTGGGACTACTGGGTCATATGGCAGTTCTATTTCCAGTTTTTAAGGAATCTCCACACTGTTTCTCCATAGTGGCTGTACTAGTTTGCATTCCCACCAACAGTGTAAGAGGATTCCCTTTTCTCCACACCCTCTCCAGCATTTATTGCTTGTAGACTTTTGGATAGCAGCCATTCTGACTGGCGTGAGATGGTACCTCATTGTGGTTTTGATATGTATTTCTCTGATATTGACTGATGTTGAGCATCTTTTCATGTGTTTGTGAGCCATCTGTATGTCTTCTTTGGAGAAATACCTGTTTAGTTCTTTGGCCCATTTTTTGATTGGTTGTTTATTTTTCTGGAATTGAGCTGCAGGTGTTGCTTGTATGTTTTTGAGATTAATTCTTTGTCAGTTGCTTCATTTGCTATTATTTTCTCCCATTCTAAAGGCTGTCTTTTCACTTTGCTTATAGTTTCCTTCTTTGTGCAAAAGCTTTTATGTTTAATTAGGTCCCATTTGTTTATTTTTGCTTTTATTTCCAATATTCTGGGAGGTGGTCATAGAGGATCCTGCTGTGATTATGTCGGAGAGTGTTTGCCTATGTTTTCCTCTAGGAGTTTATACTTTCTGGCCTTACATTTAGATCTTTAATCCACTTTGATTTTATTTTTGTGTATGGTATTAGAAAGTGTTCTAGTTTCATTCTTTTACAAGTGGTTGACCAGTTTTCCCAGCACCACTTGTTAAAGAGATTGTCTTTTCTCCATTGTATATTCTTGCCTCCTTTATCAAAGATAAGGTGTCCATAGGTGCATGGATTTATCTCTGGGCTTTCTATTTTGTTCCATTGATCTATATTTCTTTGTGCCAGTACCATACTGTCTTGATGACTGTAGCTTTGTAGTATAGCCTGAAGTCAGGAAGGTTGATTTCTCCTGTTCCATTCTTTCTCAAGATTGCTTTGGCTATTCGAGGTTTTTTGTATTTCCATACAAATTGTGAAATTATTTCTTCTAGTTCTGTGAAAAATATCATTGATAGCTTGATAGAGATGGCATTGAATCTATAGATTGCTTTCAGTAGTATACTCATTTTCACTATGTTGATTCTTCCAATCCATGATCATGGAATATTTCTCCATCTATTTGTGTCCTCTTTGATTTCTTTCATCAGTGTTTTATAGTTTTCTATATGTAGGTCTTTTGTTTCTTTAGGTAGATATATTCCTAAGTATTTTATTCTTTTCATTGCATTGATGAATGGGATTGTTTCCTTAATTTCTCTTTCTGTTTTCTCATTGTTAGTGTATAGCAATGCAAGGAATTTCTCTGTGTTAATTTTATATCCTGCAACTTTACTATATTCATTGATTAGCTCTAGTAATCTTCTGCTGGAGTCTTTAGGGTTTTCTATGTAGAGGATTATGTCATCTGCAAACAGTGAGAGTTTTACTTCTTCTTTTCCAATCTGGATTCCTTTTATTTCTTTTTCTGCTCTGATTGCTGTGGCCAAAACTTCCAAAACTATGTTGAATAATAGTGGTGAAAGTGGGCACCCTTGTCTTGTTCCTGACTTTAGAAGAAATGCTTTCAATTTTTCACCATTGAGGATAATGTTTGCTGTGGTTTGTCATATATAGCTTTTATTGTGTTGAGTTATGTTCTTTCTATTCCTGCTTTCTGGAGAGTTTTTAACATAAATGGATGTTGAACTTTGTCAAAGCTTTTCTGCATTTATTGAGATAATCTTGTGGTCTTTATCTTTCAAATTCTTAATGTGGTGTATTCCATTGATTGATTTGCAGATATTAAAGAATCCTTGCATTCCTGGGATAAAGTCCACTTGATCAAGATGTATGATCTTTTAACATGTTGTTGGATTCTGTTTTCTAGAATTTTGTTAAGGATTTTTGGCATCTATGTTCATCAGTGATATTGGCCTGTAGTTTTCTTTTTTTGTGGTATTAAGGTGATGGTGGCCTCATAGAATGAGTTTGGAAGTTTACCTTCCTCTGCAGTTTTCTGGAAAAGTTTGAGTAGGATAGTTGTTAGCTCTTCTCTAAATTTTATAGAATTAAGCTGTGAAGCCATCTGGTCCTGGGCTTTTGTTTGCTAGAAGATTTCTGATTATAGCTTCGATTTCCCTGCTTGTGGTGGGTCTGTTAAGATCTTCTATTTCTCCGGGTTCAGTTTTGGAAAGTAATACTTTTCCAAGAATTTGTCCATTTCTTCCAACTTGTTCAATTGACTGGCATATATTTGCTGATAGTAGTCTCTTATGATCCTCTGTATTTCTGTGTTGTCTGTTGTGATTTCTCCATTCTAATTTCTAATTTTTGTTGATTTGATTCTTCTCCCTTTGTTTCTTGATGAGTCTGGCTAATGGTTGTTCAATTTATTTATCTTCTCAAAGAACCAGCTTTTAGCTTTGTTGATTTTTGATATGGTCTCTTTTGTTTCTTTTGCATTTATTTCTGCCCTAATTTTTAAAATTTCTTTCCTTCTACTAACACTGGGGTTCTTCATTCTTCCTTTTCTAGTTGCTTTCAGTATAGAGTTAGGTTATTTAGTTGACTTTTTTCTTGTTTCTTGAGTAAGCCTATATTACTCTGACCCTTCCCCTTAGCACTGCTTTTACAGCATCCCATAGGTTTGGGGTTGTTTGTGTTTTCATTTTCATTCGTTTCTATGCATATTTTGATTTCTTTTTTTTTTTATTTCTTCTATGATTTGTTGGTAATTCAGAAGCGTTTTCTTTAGCCCCCATATATTGGAATTTTTAATAATTTTTTTTTTTTCCTGTAATTGAGATCTAATATTACTGCATTGTGGTCAGAAAAGATGCTTGGAATGATTCCAATATTTTTTAATTTACTAAGGCTAGACTTATGGCCTAGGATGTGATCTATCCTGGAGAAGGTTCCATGTGCACTTGAGAAAAAGGTGAAATTTATTGTTTTGGGGTGAAATGTCCTATAAATATCAATTTAGGTCTAGCTGGTCCATTGTGTCATTTAAAGTTTTGTGTTTTCTTGTTTATGTTTAGTTGATCTATCCATAGGTGTGAGTGGGGTATTAAAGTCTTGCCACTATTATTGTGTTATTGTTAATTTCCCCTTTCATACTTGTTAGCATTTGCCCTTACATATCGCGGTGCTCCTATGTTGGGTGCATATATATTTATAATTGTTATATCTTCTTCTTGGATTGATCCTTTGATCATTATGTAGTATCCTTTTTGTCTCTTTCACAGCCTTTATTTTAAAGTCTATTTTATCTGATATGAATATTTCTACTCCTGCTTTTTGTGGTCTCCATTGCATATATATATATATATATAATATATATATATATATATATATATATTATATATAGGGGTCTTGTTTTTTGTATCCATTTCAGCCAGTCTTTGTCTTTGGTTGGGGCATTCAACCGTTTACATTTAAGGTAATTATGATAAGTATTGTCCCCTTGCCATTAACTTTGTTGTTTTGGGTTCGTGTTTATACCACCCTTTTCTGTGTTTCCTGTCTAGAGAATTTCCTTTAGCATTTGTTGAAGAGCTGGTTTGGTTGGTGCTGAATTCTCTCAGCTTTTGCTTGTCTGTAAAGCTTTTAAATTCTCCTTCATATCTGAATGAGATCCTTGATGGGTACAGTTATCTGGGTGTAAGCTTTACTCTTTCACCACTTTAAGTATGTCCTGCCATTCCTTCTGGCCTGAAGACTTTGTATTGAACGATCATGCTGTTATCCTTATGGGAATCCCCTTGTGTGTTATTTGCTGTTTTTCACTTGCTGCTTTTAAAATTTGTTCTTTGTGTTTGATCTTTGTTAATTTGATTTAATATGTGTCTTGGGGTGTTTCACCTTGGGGTTTATCCTGTTTGGACTCGGTTTCTTGGACTTGGGTGGACTATTTCCTTCCCCATTTGTAGGAAGTTTCAACTACTTATCTCCTCAAGTATTTTCTCATGGCCTTTCTTTTTGTCTTCTTCTTCTGGGACTCCTATGATTCGAATGCTGGGGCATTCACATTGTTCCAGAGGTCTCTTGAGATTGTCCTCATTTCTCTTAATTCTTTTTTCCTCTCTGTTTCATTTAATTTCTACCATTCTATCTTCTACCTCACTTATCCTATCTTCTGCCTCCATTATTCTCCTGTTGGTTCCCTCCACAGTGTTTTTTATCTAATTTATTGCATTATTCATTATTAATTGACTTTTTTATTTTTCTAGTCCTTGTTAAACATTTCTTGCATCTTCTCCATTCCTTGTCTGCAGGCTATTTATCTGTAACTCCATTTGTTTTCAAGATTTTGGATCATTTTTATTATCATTATTCTAAGTTCTTTTCAGGTAGACTCCCTTATCTCCTTCCTCTTTTGTTTGGTTTGGTGGGCATTATCATGTTTCTTTACATGCTTGAGTATTTCTCTGCCTTTTATTCTTGTTTAGATTGCTGTGTTTGTGGTTGGCCTTTCTGTATTCTGGACAGTTTGTGGTTCCTCTTTATTGTGGAGGTTCCTCGCTGTGGGTGGGGTTGGACGAGTAGCTTATCAAGGTTTCCTGATTAGGGAAGCTTACATCGGTATTCTGGTGGGTGGAGCTGGATTTTCTCTCTGGAGTGCAATCAAGTATCCAGCCGTGAGTTTTGAGATGTCTGTGGGTTTGGTGTGACTTTGGGCAGCCTGTATATTGAAGTTCATGCTATGTTCCTGTGTTTGCTGGAATTTTTTGTATGTCTTGCTCTGGAACTCATTGGCCCTTTGGGTGTGTGCTCGGTTTTCAGTGTTGGTATGGAGGCTTTTGGATGATCTCTTATCAATTAATGTTCCCTAGAGTCAGGAGTTCTCTGGTGTTCTCAGGTTTTGGCTTAAGCCTACTGCCTCTGGTTTTAAGTCTTGTTCTTACAGCAGCCTCAAGATTTCTCCATCCATACAGCACTGATAATAAAACTTCTAGGTTAATGGTGAAAAGATTCTCCACAGTGAGGACACCAGAGAGGTTCATAGAGTTACATGGGAGAAGCGAAGAGGGAAGGAGATAGAGTGACCAGGAGGAGAAGAGGGGGAATCAAAAGGGCAAAAGCTACCTAGCCAGTAAACATTCTCTATCTGCTCTCTACAGTTGGAAACCCTCAGAGAAGGTTCATGGAGTTACATAGAGCAGAGAAGAGGGAGGAAGGAGATAGAGGTGAGGCAGGAGCAGAAAAGGGAGAATCAAAGGAGAGAGATAGATCTAGGCAGTGTTCTATTCCCTAAGTGTTCTCCGCAGCTGGAACACCCCAGGAATTCACAGAGTTGGTTGAGAAGGAAGGGATAGGGAGGAATATAGGTGACCTGGGGGAGAAAAAGGAGAGTAAAAAGGGGGAGAGAGTATCAAAGTAGTAATCACACTCCTAAGTAAAAATAGGTACTAAATATTGGACTCTTAAATGTACAATATGATAACAAATATATAAAGCAATATGTGAGAGTTGGACTGTGAAAAAAGCTGAATGCCAAAGGAATTGATGCTTTTGAACTTGGTGTTGGAGAGAGACTCTTGAGAGTCCCTTGACTGCAAGGAGATCCAACCAGTCCATTGTAAAGGAGATCAGTCCTGGGATTTCTTTGGAAGAATGATGCTAAAGCTGAAACTCAGTACTTTGGACACCTCATGCAAAGAGTTGACTCATTGGGAAAGACTCTGATGCTGGGAGGGGTTGGGGGCAGGGGATAGGAGGGACGACAGAGGATGAGATGGCTGGATAGCTCACCGACTCGATGAACATGAGTTTGAGTGAACTCTGGGAGTTGGTGATGACATGGAGGCCTGACATATGAGGATTCATGGGTCACAAGAGTCGGACATGATTGAACGACTGAACTGAACTGAACTATAAGCAAAGATTAAAATCTAGAGTAGAAGGTTAGACTCTCAAAAATACAATAAAAAAATCAACAAAAAGTTGTAAGAAATATATATGAAGTTTGCCTTTAAAAATAGGGTCTTTTTTTTGCAAGGTAATAGTAGGTTATAAAAATGAAAATTAAAGGCATAGTAACAGGGCTTAAGAAAAGGAAAAAAACATTAAAAATTTTAAAAATTGATAATCGTAAAACTATATCTGGAATTTGTCTGGAACTGTTGCAGGGCAGTGTGGGATCAGTTCAGTTTCACATAGTTCCTTTTCCAGCTTTATACTTCTCAAGATCTATAGGCCCCTTCCAATGTAGTTTGGTGTTAACTACAGGATTTAATCTGTCGCACTGTCACTTCCAAAGCAGCTCCCTTCTGTTTATTTTGGCTTCTTCTGTTGCAGATGTCTTCAGTGTCTAATTTCCACCCTGACACAAGGGGGCGAAGGTGGGTCTCTTGTTTAGGGCTCACTCGTTCAGTAATGCTGTGGGGAGGGAGGAACACTGCAAACAAATATCACTGGCGTGTGTGCTTGCAGTGTCTCGGCCACACTGGGTTTGTTCCACTCGTGGGCGTGTTGCTTTCCCAGTCTACACTGTTCAGGCTTCAGGTTGCTCTCCAGGGAGTGGGCCTGGGTTGCGTCACTTCCCAGGTCTAAGCTGTTCAGGTTCAGGTTCTTGGGTAGTCCAGAAAGGCGCACACTCGGTTGGGCCTGCGTTTTGTGTCATTCCCTAGTCCGACCAGCTCAGGCAACCAGGTGGCTTGTGAGCGTACTCTCCTCAGGTGAAGTGCGTCTTATCACCTCCCAGTCCCAGCCACTCAGTTTCCAGGCCTGCCCAGTCTCTGGTGTGCCATGTGTCTCTTTCTGGGGAGCTGATCTCTGGCTTGACCCTCCTGGCGGATTGTCAACCATCCAGAATCTCAGGAAGTCTTGGTTAGAAACTGGAAGCCTGTTCGCAATTTGGTAGGAAATTCTTTACTACAAATTCTTCTTGAACTTCAGAGACTAGTTTGCTGTAAAGTACGGAGAGAGTCAGAAACAAAGAGGATGACCAGCAGGGAGGGTTTTTGGGGTTTTTTTTTTTTTTTTTTTGGCTATATGAGGTAACATTCACCAGTGCCAGGAATGATTACCGGATATATTTTGGGGGGCATTTTTAGTATATCACAGTCATTAAGATGGGAATACAGATGAGCAAGAATTAGATTCTGTTGCTAAGTTGCCTTCTTGCTTAGAAGTCTCTCATACAAAATAACATTATTCCTTTATTTATTTAGCACATATTTTATTTAGGTTTACTATGTCTTAGCGTACTTTCACTTCTATGCATTGGAGAGAAATGGCAACCCACTCCAGTGTTCTTGCCTGGAGAATCCCGGGACAGGGAGGCCTGGTGGCTTCCGTCTATGGGGTCGCACAGAGTCGGACATGACTGAAGCGACTTAGCAGCAGCAGCAGCAGCAGCAGATGTCTTAGGTACCATCTAAGCTCTTCACAAATATCAGTCCATTTGTCTCTCATAACAGCTTCCATTTTACAATGTGGAAAACAAGGCAAGGAGAGGTTGAGTTGAAGGTAATTGACAAAGGGCTATACAACATTTATATTGTAGGTTCATATTAGAGGAGAAGTGATTTGAACACAGGCACTCTGCCTCTAGATACTAAGTTTTTAATAATGCATTCTTGATAATAAATACTGCAGGGTGAATGGACTTCCTGATTTCATCCACGTTGAAAAAAATTAAAAGGCACCTATATCAGGTAGAACCTTGAACACTCACATAATTCCTTCATAAATTAATTAAATAGATTTCCTCATATTTTTATATTTCTTTGGTCTTTTATATTTTCTTTTGTATTTCAATGGATATCTGGAAGAAAGAGTGATGAATACATATGCTCACATTTTGATCTTAATGATGTCAACTTGAATCTATTTTTGTCTCCCTTTGACCTTGAATGGCCAAAGCAACACAATGTACCAGAATGAAAAATAATGGAATTAGAGATATCTGATTTTGAATACTGCCTCAAAGAATTTAGTGATCTGTGAAGCATTGGGCAAGATGCTTCATTTCCCTCAGCTTCAGTTTCTTTTTATGTAAAACAAGACAACTGAATCTAACCTCTCAGATTTGTTAAGAAACTGAAACTAGAATAATATCCATTACCTACTGACTATGGTGCTTGGGATATCAAAGGCATTATTAATATTATTGGATTGGTCAACCCAATACTTGTCATTCTTAGATCCCTTTTCTTTATATGCACATACCATGGATATGTATGAAAGTTCTCTTCCATCTCTTTGGTAACATTTTTAACATTGCACAATATCCCATGCCCTTCTTATTCATTCTCTATGGCTTCTCAGCCTATGGGCTGTCTGCCAAGCCAACGCGTCCATGATTAGAAACTCCACAGAAGGTGTTCCTGCTCCCTCTTCTCTGTACTTAAGTATAAAGCCCTCCTCCAACTTATGATGCTGCCAGGTAGTCCATGAAATAACTGATTTTATTTCTACCTTCTCCCTGAGAGACTGGATGATCAGTTCAGTTCAGTCGCTCAGTCGTGTCCTACGCTTCGCGACCCCATGAATCGCAGCACGCCAGCCTCCCTGTCCATCACCAACTCCCGGAGTTCATTCAGACTTACGTCCATCGAGTCAGTGATGCCATCCAGCCACCTCACCCTCTGTCGTCCCTTCTCCTTCTGCCCCCAATCCCTCCCAGCATCAGAGCTTTTCCAATGAAATCAACTCTTCGCATGAGGTGGCCAAAGGTACTGGAGTTTCAGCTTGCGCATCATTCATCCAAAGAAATCCCAAAGAAATCTTCAG
Source organism: Bos taurus (assembly GCF_002263795.3). Taxonomy (NCBI): domain Eukaryota; kingdom Metazoa; phylum Chordata; class Mammalia; order Artiodactyla; family Bovidae; genus Bos; species Bos taurus. The sequence continues at coordinate 1,589,163 of NW_020192292.1, forward strand.
AATGGGACTGGTTGGATCTCCTTGCAGTCCAAGGGACTCTCAAGAGTCTTTCTCCAACACCACAGTTCAAAAGCCTCAATTCTTCGGCACTCAGCCTTCTTCACAGTCCAACTCTCACATCCATACATGACCACTGGAAAAACCATAGCCTTAACTAGACAGACCGTTGTTGGCAAAGTAATGTCTCTGCTTTTTGAATATGCTGTCTAGGTTGGTCATAACTTTCCTTCCAAGGAGTAAGCATCTTTTAATTTCATGGTGCAGTCACGATCTCCAGTGATTTTGGAGCCCAAAAAATAAAGTCTGACACTGTTTCCACTGTTTCCCCATCTATTCCCATGAAGTGATGGGACCAGATGCCATGATCTTCAGTTTTCTGAATGTTGAGCTTTAAGCCAACTTTTTCACTCTCCACTTTCACTTTCATTAAGAGGCTTTTGAGTTCCTCTTCACTTTCTGCCATAAGGGTGGTGTCATCCGCATATCTGAGTTATTGATATTTCTCCCAGCAATCTTGATTCCAGCTTGTGCTTCTTCCATCCCAGCGTTTCTCATGATGTACTCTGCATAGAAGTTAAATAAGCAGGTGACAGTATACAGCCTTGACGGTACTCCTTTTCCTATTTGGAACCAGTCTGTTGTTCCATGTCCAGTTCTAACTTTTGCTTCCCACCTGCATATAGGTTTCTCAAGAGGCAGATCAGTGTCTGGTATTCCCATCTCTTTCAGAATTTCCACAGTTGATTGTGATCCACACAGCAAAGGCTTTGGCATAGTCCAATAAAGCAGAAATAGATGTTTTTCTGAACTCTTTGCTTTTTCCATGATCCAGCGGATGTTGGCAATTTGGTCTCTGGTCCTCTGCCTTTTCTAAAACCAGCTTGAACATCAGGAAGTTCATGGTTCACGTATTGCTGAAGCCTGCTTGGAGAATGTTGAGCATTACTTTACTAGCATGTGAGATGAGTACAGTTGTGCGGTAGTTGAGCATTCTTTGTCATGCCTTTCTTTGGGATTGGAATGAAACGTACCTTCCAGTCCTGTGGCCACTGCTGAGTTTTCCCAAATTTGCTGGCATATTGAGTGCAGTACTTTCACAGCATCATCTTTCAGGATTTGAAGTAGCTCAACTGGAATTCCATCATCTCCACTAGCTTTGTTCGTAAGATGCTTTCTAAGGCCACTTGACTTCACATCCCAGGCGATGTCTGGCTCTAGGTGAGTGATCACACCATCATGATTATCTGAGTCGTGAAGATCTTTTTTACAGTTCTTCTGTGATAGGCAGGGTTAAACAGAAAGACAAGAAATTCAATGGGAGACACCAAATTGCATAGTTTTCTGAGATTCCCAGTGACAATCAAGTGTTGGTTCCTAACATCTTTCTCAGAAAGTTAAAATAAGCTATAGTTCCAGTCTCAGAACATGTATCTAGTGAGAATAAAAACAGGGGCCATCTCACCTCCCACCAATGAATAGAAATATCTTTTCCGCATCTACCCTATTTGATCACATACTGCCCCTTCAAATCCTTTAAAAATGCCCATGATGAGTTAAAATAGCTGCCTCTCCTTCCACTATTCAGGCCCTACTTTGGTATAATGAGATGCAATTTCATCTAGTGATGCAGATTACTATCTGTGCTATATGTGTAAAGTAATAAGAAGAAACACATTCCATAGTATACTGCTTTCTTTCCTTAACAATCTATCATGGAAATTGTTGTTCCATGTCAAGGTTTTGAATGACTACCTCCTTTTCTGTTGTATCGATGTTAATAACTTACCTAATAAAGTCCTGCTGATAACATTTAGATCATTCGAAATACATGGTTAATCAAAAATCCTTTGCTCCCCTTTTCATTTATTTCTTTAGGATGAGTATCCTGAAACTGTCTTATTATTTCTGAGAGATATACCTATATTACATTTTAATAGATATTATTAAACTTATCTTCATAAATGTTATAAAAATGCCAACGTTAGTCACTCAGTTGTGTCTGACTCTTTGTAGACTCCATGGACTGTAGCACTGCCAGGCTCCTCTGTCCACGGAATTCTCCAGGCAAGAATACTGGAGTGGATTGCCATTGCCTTCTCCAGGGGATCTTCCCAATGCAGGGATAAAACCCGGGTCTCCCACATTGCAGGCAGATTCTTTACTGTCTGAGCCGTCAAGGTTTACTCATACTCTGATAAAACTAAATATTTCACAATCATAAATCTTGGCAAACTTTAAATTACCTATGCTGGTCAGCCATCAGGAAGTATCTGCTTTGAGTTTCACTGCTGGTAGGAATGATTGAAGCCTAACTCTCTGGCCCTCTTTTATTTGTGAGACCATGGTTCATGTACTAGTCTCTGGCCATGATAGAACTGGAGGCAGGAAAACATGCTTGCTAATATTAATAGAATGTACATGAGGGGGAAGTGTTTCAAGGAAAATTCTATTTTCAGAGTTTTGAAACTAGGTTTTGATAAGGATGCTGTGCTTAGTCACTCAGTCGTGCCCAACTCTTTGCAACACTATGGACTCTAGCCCACCAGGCTCCTATGTCCGTTGCAATTCTCCAGGCAAGAATCGTGGAGTGGGTCGCCATGCCTTCCTCCAGGGGGTCTTCCAATCCAAGGATTGAACCCAGGTCTCCCACATTGCAGGATGATTCTTTAATGTCTGAGCCACCAGGGAAGCCCATGATAAGGATAGAAGGATGGAATTGACAAAGATATTCCAGAAGTAGAAATTCTATATAATGAAGGGTTTACAGGCAAAGGTAAGAAAGAGTAAAATAACAAAGTGGAATGATAAGCCACTTGTACTAGTTAGCTACTGCCACCAAACAAAACACCCCAAATTTAGTATCTTAAATTTATAATGATGTATCATTTCTCCTCATCCTGTAAGTTAACTGGGCAGATCCTTTGCTGGTTTTCCCAGGGTAATTCATGTGGATGCATTCAGCTGTAGGAATTGATGGTTGCAAGTTCCAAGAGAGCCTCACTTGCAAATCTTGTTAGTGGCTGTGAAGATTCTGTTATACTCAACATGCCTCAACTCAGCATCTCATCATCCAAAAGGCTAGACCAATTTCTTTAACCGACAAATTCAGGAGCATTCCAAGAGTTGAAAACAGAAGCTATAAGGCCACTTGAAGCCAAGGCCCTGAACTGCATTAGTGATGTCTTTCCTACCAAAATAAAGAAGACACACAAAATAAAGAAGAAAACTATTTCACATTCAATGAGGTAGGGAAACAGCCTTATCTCGTATAGAATGAGTATAGTCCTGAAAAGGAAAGTATGGACTGGGATGTGAGAAATTTGTGGACCTTAATCTATCATATACTAAATCATTTTATGAATGGAAATCACCCAATCTGAAATTTTTAAGAATTCAGCCATTTACCTGGCTATTCTGAGGTAAATGAATTATAACTCATAATAAGAAATAAGAACAGAAACAGAAGGTAGAAGGTTAGTATCAAACGAAAGACCAACTCCTTAAATATTTTTTAATAAATATCACTAGACATTTTGGAGTGAACACTGTCGTGGACGTTGTTACAAATGTAGACAAAGTGGTGTACTATAGTTTGGACTGGTTGTGTGTCTGGATTCAAGCCATCACAGCTAAGAATGAATGTTACAATGATAAATTTCTATTGGAAAAGGGCTTTAGAAGAAAATGTCCAGAATCATAACTTCAAAAACGTAATCATCAAGTTCACAGAGTATATATCTACAGTGGAGAAAGTCAGATGTGCTTTAGTCACTATTTAGAAAGTATTGTAATAAAGCAAAAATGTTTAAAATGCAATTTATTGTCCATCACTTTTCTCCCTAAATTTCATAAAAGTTAGATTTACTACTTTGCAAAGGAACTTTAATCTGTACTGCTTGAAAGGCCAAAAGATATTCTTGTGGACCTAATTAAAATTTAAAACTTACGAATTGGATGAATCAATTTACAGTCATGAAGAACTGATAATGAGAATGCTGTTTCTTAAAGATGGCTTCCATTAGAAAGATAAAGGGGGTTGATGTTGTGCGTGATGACGTTGAAATGATTTCTTATTCTGCTGCAAGAAGAGGTAATGAATGGAGTAGCTAAGGAAAAGGGGAAAAATCCATTAATTCTAAATAAAGAATTACAGAGAGTTTGAGATGAAATAAAGACCTTTTGGAAAAGCAATTTCAAAAAAATGCTGGATCCTTTCAATTATCCAGTTTACCAAAGCACATCTATTTTTAATAATAAGCCCAATATAGATGAGAGTATATAGTATGACAAACACTCTCCTACAGTGTTGGAGAAAGCACAAATTGTTATGGTCCTTTCTTGAAATATTTTGGCAAGATGAATTCCTAACGTTTAAAAATTATATTTTTGAGTTCAATAATTCCAATTATAGAAGTGGCTTAAGGGAAGAGAGATTACACATAAATATTTCCTGGCATTTCATAAAGGTAAAAAAAAAAAAGGAACCAAATTGCCAACAATAGCTGCTTAAATAATAAAATTAAATCATGATGCCTTAATACAAAGAACTATAGTGCTGCTATCAATTATGAGAGAAATACCCTCATAGTGGGGAGGGTACTTATGACTATAGAGGAGTGAACAAGTTGAAAAATCCTATTCCCCAAAAACTACAAAATTGGGCAAATAATTGATAACAACAGTTAGGGTTATGGAAATTGACCTAAAGCAACAGCATACTGAGACGAGTTTATTCACAAAAATCTGCTGAAATTCAGTTAAAACTGTCTGAGTCTCTGATCTTCTGGCCCTAGGCTGTCCCCATCCCCTATAAGTTCAGTCAGAAACAGTGATGATACAGGGTTGTGTTGTCTGTGAGAAAAACAGCAGCTTTATTGCTAATGAGGGCCTACTTGATTTGTTGCCCAAAGGATGGAATAACATACTCAGGGACAAACAGGGAAGATCTGAAGCTCTCTGGCTAACCAGAGGTTGTAGTCCTTTTGGGGTGGGCATTCCCTAATCGGAAGCACAGTTAGAAATTTAACAGGAGAATTCTAGAAATGAGCAAGCCAGGGTAAGGCTTAATAAGCACTCTGCCCATACTTGGCTGATTCATCCAAGTACACAAAAGATCTAAGAAAAACCCAGTTATCTAGACAATCCTGGCTAACTGAGAAACTATGTGCTGTGAACTTCCAGGTGTACAAACTGGATTTAGAAATGGCAGAGGAACCAGAGATCAAGTTGCCAACATACATTAGACCACAAGAAAAAGCAAGAAAATTCCAGTAAAACATCTACTCCTGCTTCACTGAATATGCTAAAGCCTTTGACTGTGTGGATCACAACAAACTATGGAAAATTCATAAAGAAATGGGAATACAGACCACCTTACCTGCCTCCTGAGGAATCTGTATGCAGGTCAGAAAGCAACAGTCAGAACTGGACATGGAACAACAGACTGGTACCAAATTGGGAAAGGAATATGTAAAGGCTATATAATCATCCTGCGTATTTAACTTCTATGCAGAGTATATCATAGAAATGTCACACTGGATGGAGCACAAGCTGGAATCAAGATTTCTGGGAGAAATATCAATAACCTCAGATATGCAAATGACACCACCCTTATGACAGAAAGCAAAGAGGAACTAAAGAGGCCTACTGATGAAGGTAAAAGAGGAGAGTTAAAAAAGCTAGCTTAAAACTCAACATTCAAAAAACTAAGATCATGGCAATGCAGCCCCATCACTTCATGGCAAATAGATGAGGAAACAATGGGAACAGTGACAGACTATTTCTTGGGCCAGGTTGCATGAATCACCAGCAGGAATGGAGATTGCCAGGAGAAATATCAACAACTTCAGATATGCAAATGATACCACTCTAATAGCAGAAAGCAAAGAGGAACTAAAGAGCCTCTTGATGAGAGTGGAAAAGCTGGCTTAAAATTCAACATTCAGAAACCTAAGATCATGGCATCTGGTCCCATCATTTCATGGCAAATAGATGGGGACAAATTGGAAAGAGTGACAGATTTTATTTTCTTGGATTCCAAAATCACTGTGGATGGTGACTGCAGCCATGAAATTAAAGGTACTTGCTGCTTTGAAGGAAAGCTATACACACCTAAACAGCATATTAAAAAGCAGAGACATCACTTTGCCAACAAAAGTCCATATAGTTAAAGTTATGGTTTTTCCAGTAGTCATGTACAGATGTGAGAACTGGACCATAAAGAAGACTGATCACCAAAGAACTGATGCTTTAGAATTGTGATGCTGGAGAAGACTCTTAAGGGAACCTTGGAGAGCATGGAGATCAAATCAGTCAATCCTAAAGGAAATCAACCCTGAATATTCACTGGTAGGACTGATCAGCTGAAGCTGAAGCTCCAATACTTTGGCCACCTGATGCGAAGAGCCAACTCACTGGAAAATACCCTGATGCTAAGAAAGACTGAGGGCCGGAGGAGAAGGGGGCAACAGAGGATGAGACAGTTGGATAGCATCACCTACTCAATAGGCATGAGTTTGAACAAACTCTAGGAGATAGCAAATGACAGGAAAGCTTGGCATGCTGCAGTCCATAGGGTTGCAAAGAGTCAAACACAACTTAGTGACTGAACAACAACAACAATGCTTGTGTAGGGAGACTTGAACACACAAAGTTTTCATATATTCTTAGTTGACTGAGAGGATATGAAATGTGAACAAAAAACTAAGGTGACCTTGAGGAAAGTAAAAGCCCAAAACATGAAAACGTCCTGAACTTTGAAAATGTATCCCTCAAGACAGAACACAAATCCACTGTCAAGGATGTAAGACTTAATGACTCAAGCTTTTTGATTAAAAATTCTGACCAATGGTTGCCAAATCACTAAGCTAATGTAGAAATATGAGTTACTATAGGAAGTCAGGCAGAGAAATATAATACAGTAACAGTACAATACAATATAATATGATGAAATTAAATGATAAAAATGAAGCAAAAAAAACTTATCATAAATATCAGTGACTAACAGAGAGCCAGAGGAGAGAGATATGACAGATATAGTCCAGGAAAGCCACTTTAAAAAGCAATGAATAAAATAAAAACAATAATTATTAGAGGAAAAAACAAAGAAAATAAAAATCCAGAATTGTTAAATATATTATATGGGATATCCACTAGTCAAAGAAAAATTGCAAACAATAAAATAAATATAAATGATATTGAAGAAAAATGCTAATAGTGCCAAAATGTTGTAATCCAAGACAAACAAAAAGCTTTAAAGAATGAGTAAAAATGTGACTCTTTATGTACAAGGGAATCTCAATAAGAGTTATATCTAACTTCTCATAATAAGCTATGGTGACAGAATACACTGGGGTGACATACTCAAAGTGCTGGACATAAAGGAACTATCGCACAAGAATCTTACAGCCAAAGCAACTACAATGAAGAAGGAAAAAAGATATCCCCCACTAAACAAAAACCATGAGAGATTTTTTACAAAAAGTTCTTCAGGATGAAAAGCAAGCGATTCTAGAAGGAAATTTAAATCCACACACAACATCAGATCAGATCAGATCAGTCGCTCAGTCGTGTCCAACTCTTTGTGACCCATGAATCCTAGCACCGCCAGGCCTCCTGTCCCATCACCAACTCCTGGAGTTCACACAGAACTCACGTCCATTGAGTCAGTGATCCATCCAGCCATCTCATCCTCTGTCGTCCACCATTCTCCTTTTACCCCCAATCCCTCCCAGCATCAGAGTCTTTTCCAATGAGTCAACTCTTCGCATGAGGTGGCCATAAGAACTGGAGTTTCAGCTTTAGAATCATTCCTTCCAAACAAATCCAGGGTTGATCTCCTTCAGAATGGACTGGTTGGATCTCCTGCCAGTCCAAAGGGACTCTCAAGAGTCTTCTCACCACCAACAGTTCAAAAGCCTCAATTCTTCAGCACTCAGCTTCTTCACAGTCCAACTCTCACATCCATACATGACCACAGAAAACCATAGCCTGACTAGACGAACCTTTGTTGACAAAGTAATATCTCTGCTTTTGAATATTCTATCTAGGTTGGTCATAACTTTCCTTCCAAGGAGTAAGTGTCTTTTAATTTCATGGCTGCAGTCACCATCTGTAGTGATTTTGGAGCCCAGAAACTAAAGTCTGACATTGTTTCCATTGTTTCCCCATCTATTTCCCATGAAGTGGTGGGATTGGATGCCATGATCTTTGTTTTCTGAATGTTGAGCTTTAAGCCAACTTTTTCATTCTCCACTTCACTTTCATCAAGAGGCTTTTGAGTTCCTCTTCACTTTCTGTCATAAGGGTGGTGTCATCTGCGTATCTGAGGTTATTGACATTTTCTCCCAGCAATCTTGATTCCAGCTTGTGTTTCTTCCAGCCCAGCATTTCTCATGATGTACTCTGCATATAAGTTAAATAAACAGGGTGACAATATACAGCCTTGACGAACCTCCTTTCCTATTTGGAACCAGTCTGTTGTTCCATGTCCAGTTCTAACTGCTGCTTCCTGACCTGCATACAAATTTCTCAAAGAGGCAGATCAGGTGGTCTGGTATTCCCATCTCTTTCAGAATTTTCCCACAGTTTATTGTGATCCACACAGTCAAAGCATTTGGCATAGTCAATAAAGCAGAAATAGATGTTTTTTCTGGAACTCTCTTGCTTTTTCCCATGATCCAGTGGATGTTGGCAATTTGATCTCTGGTTCCCTCTGCCTTTTCTAAAACCAGCTTGAACATCAGGATGTTCACGGTTCACATATTGCTGAAGCCTGGCTTGGAGAATGTTGAGCATTACTTTACTAGTGTGTGAGATGAGTGCAATTGTGTGGTAGTTTGAGCATTCTTTGGCATTGCCTTTCTTTGGGATTGGAATGAAAACGGACTTTTTCCAGTCCTATGGCCACTGCTGAGTTTTCCAAATTTGCTGGGATATAGAGTGCAGCACTTTTCACAGCATCATCTTTCAGGATCTTGGAATAGTTCAACTGGAATTCCATCATCTCCCACTAGCTTTGTTTCATAGTGAATGCTTTCTAAGGCCCACTTGACTTCACATTCCAGGATGTCTAGCTCTAGGTGAGTGATCACACCATATGATATTTTGGTCGTGAAGCTCTTACTGTACAGTTCTTCTGTGTATTCTTGCCATCTCTTCTTAATATCTTCTGCTTCTGTTAGGTCCGTACCATTTCTGTCCTTTCTGTCCTTTATCGAGCTCATCTTTGCATGAAATATTCCTTTGGTATCTCTGATTTTCTTGAAGAGATCCCTAGTCTTTCCCATCTGTTGTTTTCCTCTACTTCTTTGCATTGATCGCTGAAGAAGGCTTTCTTAATGAAAGGGGGTGATAATTAACAATTACACAGGTGCATGAGGTAATATTAGCAAATGTCATATAGAAAAAGCCACATAACTCCCTGCCATCTAGTATAGGCTCATAGTCTAGCGAATATTTTTTACTGTAATCTTAAGGTTCAGTTGTTTCTTGGTAGTGCCAAATGCTCTTGCTTTCCAAAAAACAGCTGGAACTTTTTTTATAACTGCTGCTCGTATGCTGTACCCCCCTTCCCAGGTCCTGACATGTGGCTTTGAGGCTATTGGCTTGTCCTGAGGTACTGAGGCCAACAGCAAGAGTTGAAAATCAGGACTGTGCCTTTCCATAGCCAAGCAAAGCCTCTGGATAAGCTTGCCTCTTTTGAAAGATTTTCACCTTGAAAAAAGTTTCAGCAGTCAGAGCTCCATGGCAGCGCAAGGAGCAGATGAGGCAGAAGGAAAGTAGTAAATCCTCTTGAGGACAGGGATAGAAGGTCTGGGGAAGAAATTTCAGTCAGCCAGTGATTCCTGCTTATACAATCGTCTCCCAGAGTAAAAGTAGGGCTGGAGGGGTGGTAGTCTATGAATTGCCACTTAAATCTTTTGTGGCATCCTTGGTTTCCCATGTCCCTTATTTTCATAGGAAGCTTTTAAAATGTCACATTAAGATTCCAAAAGTATCACACAACAGCAGGGATCCAGAATGTCCTAGGCAGGATGATGTAAACACCAGAGGCACAGTATCAAACCACAGGTATGATATCATACCATATCAAACCAAAAGTTCCTGGGCTTTAGTAAAATTGATTCCATGTTAAATTTTAGTATAAATATTGAAAACCTGTCTCCATAGGAAACTATGGAACTGTAAAGTCAGACCACCCCTACATCACTAAAGTGGAAAGACATTCATAATGGTCACTCCCCTTCATGGATTAAAAAAGTTAATTGAGATATAATTCATATACAATAAAATTCACAATTTTAAAGCACACAATTAAGTGGTTTTCAAGCATATTCACAGTTTTACATTACCTCTAATGTACAACTACTATCTATTTTCAGAACATTTTCATCACTCCAAAAAGAAACCCCATACCCCATTTTGTGATTGTTAAATACAGTGGATTCTCCTTAGGTAGCAAAAGATATAAAGCAGATGGGCAGTCAATAGCCCAGTTCCAGAATTTTGCCTAAACCATTCTCTTCCTTGTTCACAAAATCCTTGGTTCCAATAATATATTCATGACTGTCATTCACTGGAGATGTATCAAGCACTTGCTTTTTGCCAGGTCTGTATTGAGATACTATGCAGTAAAAAGTCAGCATAATTTCTACACTACTGGACCTTATAACCTAGTGACAGAAAATTTCATCATCCATATTAACAAGGATATTATTTAAATTTATGTAATTCTAAAGGAAGAAAATACATAAAGAATCAGGGGAGTAGTGTAGATTGGGAAGGGAAGATTTCTCCAGAATATTAGGCATTTAAGCTAGCATAGCCCTCGTCCAAGGTAAGGAGCAGCAGCTGCGCTTTGCTGGAGCAGCCATGAGGGATATCCCACGTCCAAGGTAAGAGAAATCCAAGTAAGATTGGTAGGTGTTGCGAGAGGGAATCAGAGGGCAGACACACTGAACCATAATCACAGAAAACTAGCAAATCTGATCACAACAGACCACAGTCTTCTCTAACTCAGTGAAACAAAGACATGCTGTGTGGGGCCCACCGAAATGGACCGGTCAATGATGGAGAGGTCTGGACAGAATGTGGTCCACTGGGAGAGGAATGGCAAACCACTCCAGTATTCTTGCCTCAAGAACACACATGAACAGTATGAAATGGCAAATGATAGGATACTGAAAGAGGAACTCCCCAGGTCAGTAGGTGCCCCAATAACTACTGGAGATCAGTGGAGAAATAACTCCAGAAAGAATGAATGGATGGAGCCAAAGCAAAAACAATACCCAGTTGTGGATGTGACTGGTGACAGAAGCAAGGTCCAATGCTGTAAAGAGCAATATTGCATCGGAACCTGGAATGTTAGGTCCATGAATCAAGGCAAAATTGGAAGTGGTCAAACAGGAGATGGCAGAGTGAACATCGACATTCTAGGAATCAGTGAACTAAAATGGACTGGAATGGGTGAATTTAACTCAGATGACCATTATATCTACTACTGTGGGCAGGATCCCTCAGAAGAATGGAGTAGCCATCATGGCAACAAAAGAGTCTGAAATGCAGTACTTGGATGCAATCTCAAAAAGGACAGATGATCTCTGTTCATTTCAAGGCAAAACCATTCAATATCACGATGATCCAAGCCTATGCCCCCAACCAGTAACACTGAAGAAGCTGAAGTTGAACGTTCTATGAAACCTACAAGACCTTTTAGAACTAACACCCAAAAAAGAGGTCCTTTTCATTATAGGGGGCCTGCAATGCAAAAGTAGGAAGTCAAGAACACACCTGGAGTAACAGGCATATTTGGCCTTGGAATACGGAATGAAGCAAGGGCAAAGGCTAATAGGTTTTGCCCAAGAGAACGCACTGGTCATAGCAAACACCTCTTCCAACAACACAAGAGACAACTCTACACATGGACATCACCAGATGGTCAACACTGAAATCAGATTGATTATATTATTTGCCACCAAAGATGGAGAGCTCTATACAGTCAGCAAAAACAAGACCAGGAGCTGACTGGGCTCAGTTATGAACTTCTTATTGCCAAATTCAGAATAAGTTGAAGAAAGTAAGGAAAGCCACTGGAACATTCAGATATGGCCTAAATCAAATCCCTTATGATTATGCAGTGGAAGTGAGAAATAGATTTAAGGGATTTCTTATGATAGATAGAGTGCCTGATGAACTATGGACTGAGGTTCATAACATTGTACAGAGACAGGGATCAAGACCATCCCCATGGAAAAAGAAATGCAAAAAAGCAAAATGACTGTCTGAGGAGGTCTTACAGATAGCTGTGAAAAGAAAGAAGCACAAAACAAAGGAGAAAAGGAAAGATATAGGCCATCTGAATGCAGAGTTCCAAAGAACAGCAAGGAGAGATAAGAAAGCCTTTCCTCCAGGACCCAATGCAAAGAAATAGAGAAAAGAACAGAATGGGAAAGACTAGAGATCTCTTCAAGAAAATAGAGATACCAAGGAACATTTCATGCAAAGATGGGCTCGAGTAAAGGACAGAAATGGTATGGACCTACAAGAAACAGAACATATTAAGAAGAGGTGGCAAGAAAACACAGAAGAACTGTACAGTAAAGAGCTTCATTGACCCACAGAATCATGATGGCTCACTAGAGCCAGACATCCTAGAGGTGAAGTCAAGCAGGGTGGGAAGATTTGGGAGAATGGCATTGAAACATGTAAAATATCATGTATGAAACGAGATGCCAGTCCAGGTTCAATGCACGATACTGGATGCTTGGGGGCTGGTGCACTGGGACGACCCAGAGGGATGGTGTGGGGAGGGAGGAGGGAGGGGGGTTCAGGATGGGGAACACATGTATACCTGTGGTGGATTCATTTTGATATTTGGCAAAACTAATGCAATTATGTAAAGTTTAAAAATAAATAAAATTAATTTAAAAAATTTAAAAAAAAAAGTGGCAAGAAAGAAAAAAAAAAAAAAAGAAGCATCACTACGAACAAAGGTAGTGAAGGTGATAGAATTCCAGTTGAGCTATTTCAAGTCCTGAAAGATGATGCTGTGAAAGTGCTGCACTCAATATGCCAGCAAATTTGGAAAACTCAGCAGTGGCCACAGGACTGGAAAAGTCGATTTCATCCCAATCCCTAAGAAAGGCAATGCCAAAGAAGGCTCAAACTGCTGCACAATGGCCCTCATCTCACACGCTAGTAAAGTAATGCTCAAAATTCTCCAAGCCAGGCTTCAGGAGTACGTGAACATGACTTCCAGATGTTCAAGCTCGTTTTAGAAAAGCAGAGGAACAGAGATCAAATTGCCAACATCCGCTGGATCATGGAAAAGCAAGAGAGTTCCAGAAAATATCTATTTCTGCTTTATTGACTATGCCAAAGCCTTTGACTGTGTGGATCACAATAAACTGTGGAAAATTCTGAAAGAGATTGGAATACCAGACACCTGACCTGCCCCTTGAGAAACCTATATGTAGGTCAGGAAGCAACAGTTAGAACTGGACATGGAACAACAAACTGGTTCCAAATAGGAAAAGGAGTACGTCAAGGCTGTATATTGTACCCTGCTATTTAACCTATATGCAGAATACATCATGAGAAACGCTGGGCTGGAAGAAGCACAAGCTGGAATCAAGATTGCCGGGCGAAATATCAATAACTCAGATATGCAGATGACACCACCCTTATGGCAGAAAGTAAGAGAAAACAAAAGCCTCTTGATGAAAGTGAAGGAGGAGAGTGAAAAAGTTGGCTCAAAGCTCAACATCATAAAGTAAGATCATGTCATCTGTTCCACCATTTCCTGGCAAATAGATGGGGAAACAGTGGAAACAGGGTCAGAGTTCACTTTTTTTGGGCTCCAAAATCACTGCAGGTGGTGATTGCAGCCATGAAATTAAAAGACGCTTACTTCTTGGAAGCAAAGTTATGACCAATCTAGGTAGCATATTAAAAGCAGAAGCATTACTTTGCCAACAAAGGTCCGTCTAGTCAAGGCTATTGTTTTTCCAGTGGTCATATAGGGACGTGAGAGTTTGGGCTGTGAAGAGAAAGCTGAGTACTGAAAGAATTGATGCTTTTGAACTATGGTGTGGAGAAGACTCTTGAGAGTCCCTTGACTACAAGAAGGTGCAACCAGTCCATCCTAAAGGAGATCAGTCCAGGGTGTTCATTGGAAGGACTGATTTCTAAAGCTGAAACTTCAATACTTTGGCCACCTCATGTGAAGAGTTGATCATTGGAAAAGACCATGATGCTGGGAGGGATTGGGGGGCAGGAGGAGAAGGGACGACAGAGGATGAGATGGCTGGATGGCATCACCAACTCGATGGACATGAGTTTGAGTGAAACTCTGGGAGTTGGTGATGGGCAGGGAGGCCCGGGCGTGCTGCCAATTCATCGGGATCACAAAAAGGTCGGGACCACGACTGAGCAACTGAACTTAGCTGAACTGATAAAATGAAAAGTAGGAACTAGGCCAGTATGAAGAGTTTGCCCTAAAGAGTAGAGAAAGCGTATAATATTATACATTTCAAAGGAACTAAAAACCATAGTATTAATCATACTCTAAGTTTCTCCCTGATTATTATACTTGCTCCAAATCTTCCCTAATCATTATCTATCTTTCGTTGACATTCAGCTTCTGTACTTTCCTTGCTTGCTAATCCATGGGTAGACAATATGCTTCAGTAGACCCACCATGTGTATCGAATAGTACAATCAAGGTGTATCAAATTTGATGACCTTGGAAAATATTCATAAGCATTTTATAGCATTTTACAGCTCAAAAAAAAAAAAAACAGTGCTCCAAAATAGTGATTCTTCCTACAATACCTAAGGTGTGATAATAGAGGTTCGATGCACGGTTTACTGATGCTTGGGGCTGGTGCACTGGGACGACCCAGAGGAGGGTAGGGAGGGAGGAGGGAGGTGGGTTCAGGATGGGGAACGCGGGTATACCTGTGGCGGATTCATTTCGATATTTGGCAAAACTAATACAATATTGTAAAGTTTAAAATAAAATAAAATAAAAAAACAAACAAACAAACAAACAAAAAAGAAACTCTAGGTCTTTTCTGACTGAAGAACAATTTCATATGTCATCTTCAATGAGTTTCCTGAGTAATTCAGAAGTATAGGTTCTCTTCTTTCTTATAATTCTGGATGTCAATTTCACAGTGAAAGGACCTTAAATGTGATGTCACAAGTGAACACCATTTGAAAAACTACTCTCAAAGAATGAGTCTGGAAAATATGAAACATGTATTCATGCACTTGGTAGAAATGAATAGAAATGAAAAACATGCACTGTTGCACACGTATAAGCTGACATACACACATATGCACATACTAAAAAGCCCCTGCTACTCAGGGAAGGGGAATAGCTAACTTAAAGCAAAAAATCTAGAAAGAACAACAAAGCTGTTTGCAGAAACAATTTTCGGGTCACTACAGATGCCTGAGATGAATAGGGATATAAAATTAGTGAACTCTGTATGTCTATGTGGGAGTGGCAAGGGATATTTGTTTACATTTATAACTTTTTTTAATATAGCATCTATTCCTTATGTCAACAATTATACTGCCATGTATTATATACTTTCCTCAATAAATATTCTCAAGAACCCCACATGTGTAAACCACAATGCTGAGTTAAGGAAAACACTATATCTGTGATTTGTTAACTTCCACAGAGAAGCCTTCCTGAACTCTTAGACATGGTAAAGTCCCCCCATTTCACACTTTCACAGTGGCACCAAATTTCCCTGTCATTACTATCATTGTACTGTACTGCACTTACTTCTTCAAAGTCTGTCTTCCCTACCAGGCTGTAAGTGACTTGAAGTAATGCATAAATAAATGCTAAGAAATGAGAGAGAAGAAAAAAAAGTGAGACCCTAATTGTGAGGAGCTTGGCTTCTTGAAGTGATTTCTAAAAGATCCCTCTTGGTATAATGCTACCCTTTTATTTATTCAGTTTAGAAAGCCTCTGGCCTAGTGACTCATTTGATTTTAGAAAAGTTCATGGTATACTGCCGAATGACTGGAAACCTGATCATTCTAGTGTCAAATCATTGAATGTCTCCTCTGTGCCAGAAATACTGGCCGCACAGCAACAGAACAACATAAAGGAATAGTACGTACAATGCAGCTAGGGAAGAGTCTAAGAGGGGAAGTATAAGGTGATATGAGGTTTCATAGCAGGGGCACTCAAGCGAGACTAATGTGTGCTCTGCTAACTGAATGCTGTTCATTATGCTTACACATACCTATGAGCAATAATAGGAAACCAGAAATTAAAACCATTAGCCTAGCATGCTAACCAATTAATACATTTCTATCTGGCCTTGATACCCCTCAGAAAAGTCCTATGAATGAAGGGAAAATTGTGCTAGCAATTTTTTAGGAAAAAAAAATGCATCTGTACTTTTTATTCTATCCCTAGAGGTACTTAGTGATCATGAGTCTTGATACTTTAAGTATAATATGGAAAAAGTAGTCTCTCAAACTGAATTCTCACCTTTCAAATGTTTTCAGGTTCTTTCAATAGATCACTTTCCAACAAGCAATCTGTATTAACTTCAGGAATTGTGTCAAACACCAACTTGGTATTAAACTGGGGGAAAAAAAATAACAGCTATGGAGAACCCTGGGCTCATGTAAAATATTGCCTTTTGTAGATCACTGTGTGTGCTTCCACGCTTTCTCACTCGCTGCACATATGGGCCTCTGGTTGAGTCAAGAGGAAGGGATGCTTTTCAAGAGATCATTAAATCATGGTAAACATTCACAGAGTTCTCCGTTCCTCTCCATTCATCTGCATCACCGTGTGCCCAAAGCTGTTTGTTTTTCATGTTTCTGGGAATCAAGCATCATGTCTTGGTTAAAAGTCCATGTCATCACCTCCCAGAAATGAAACTTTCCAAATCAAAGAAAAATTTAAATGATGCAGCTGAACTGTAGAAAATTCTAGGACTAATTTGTGATGGAAACACATTCATATAAATGTATAGTCTTGAAAGAAATTACAGTGTAATTATTTCAAATGTTAAAATTTTAAAAACCATGATTTGGTGCAAATTAAATTTTAAAGACATTGTAAACACCAACAAATCGAAATACACAAACTAAAACAGTATGAAAAACTCAACTGATTGTTTAAAATATACAGCTAATCTGTACTTTCTGTATATCTCAATGGGAATAATAAATATGGGCATTCAATTTTTGATGTTGAATCTTTGGTCTTCGAGTTTTGAAATATAAACTTTATGAAGAAACAAGGAAAGCAGATGCATATATTTATAAATGCATATATATTTATGTGTATGGAGAGATAAAAAGGCCTTCTTAAATGAAAATGCAAAGAAATAGAGGAGAACAATAGAATAGGAAAGACTAGAGATCTCTTTAAAAAAATTGGAGATACCAAGGGAACATATCATGCCAAAAAGGGCACTATAAAATGCAGAAAAGGCAAGGACCTAACAGAAGCAGAAGAGATTAAGAAGAGTTGGCAAAAATACATAGAACTATTTAAAAAAAAATCTAAATGACCCAGATAACCACAATGCTGTGGTCACTCAGTAACCTAGAGTGTGAAGTCAAGTGGGTCTTAGGAAGCATTACTATGAACAAAGCTAGTGGAGGTGATGCAATTCCAGCTGAGCTATTTCAAATCCTAAAAGATGATGTTGTGAAAGTGCTACATTCAATATGCCAGCAACTTTGAAAACCTCAGCAGTGGCCAAAGGATTGGAAAAGGTCAGTTTTCATTCCAATCCCAAAGAAGAGTATGCCAAAGAATGTTCAAACTACCCTACAATTGCACTCATTTCACATCCTAGCAAGGTAATTTTCAAAATCTTTCAAGCTAGGCTTCAGCAGTACATGAACCAACAACTTCCATATGTACAAGCTGGGTTTAGAAAAGGCAGAGGAACCAAAGATCAAATTGCGAACATTCATTGGATCATAGCAAATGCACGGGGATTCCAGAAAAAAAAAAACATCTACTTCTACTTCACTGACTATGCTAAAGCCTTTGAATGTGTAGATCAAAACAAATGGTGGAAAATTGTTTAAGAGATGGCAATACCAGACCCCTTTACCTGTCTCCTGAGAAACCCATATGAAGGTCAAGAAGCAACAGTTAGAACCAGACATGGGACAACAGACTGGTTCAAAATTGGGAAAGGAGTACAACAAGGCTGTATACTGTCACCTTTCTTATTTAACTTATATACAGAGTATATCATGCTAAATGCCAGGCTGGATGAAGCACAAGCTGGAATCAAGATTGCCAGGAGAAATATCAACAACCTCAGATATGCAGATGATGTCACTCTAATGGAAGAAAGCAAAGAAGAACTAAAAGTGGCTCTTGATGAGGGTGAAAGAGGAGAATGAAAAAGCTAGCTTAAAACTCAACATTCAAAAAACAAAGATCATGGCATCCGGTCCCATCGCTTCATGACAAATAGAAGGGGACAAAGTGGAAACAGTGACAGACTATTTTCTTGGGCTATAAAATCACTGCAAATGGTGACTACAGCCATGAAATTAAAAGATGCTTGCTTCTTGGAAAGAAAGCTCTGACAAACCTACACAGCTAATTACAAAGCAGAGGCATCACTTTGCCAATTAAGATCCATCTAGTCAAAGCTATGGTTTTACCAGTAGTTGTGTACAGATGTGAGAGTTGGACCTAAAGAAGTCTGAGCACCAAAGAATTGATAGTTTCAAATTGTGCTGCTGGAGAAGGCTCTTGAGGGCCCCTTGGACAGCAAGGAGATCAAACCAGTGAATCGTAAAGGAAATCAACTCTGAATATTCACTGGAAGGACTGATGATGAAGCTGAATTTCTAATACTTTGGCCTTCCTGTGAAGAGCTGATCCACTGGAAAAGACCCTGATGGTGGGAAAGATTGAAGGCAAAAGGAGAAGGGGGCAGAAGAGGATGAGATGGTTAGTTAGCATCACCGACTCAATGGACATGGATCTGAGCAAACTCTGGGAGATAGTGAAGGACATAGGAGCCTGGCATGCTGCAGTCCATAGGGTTGCAAAGTCAGACATGACTTAGTGACTGAACAACAACAATACATAAACACTACAGAATACATATGTATGCATATGTGAGTATGAAAAGAACTAGGAAATTGTACTACTTGCAGTGAGAATTTTTAATTATGATTTTCAATTCAAGTAATTCAATTCAAGTAATTGAATATGATATATTTAAAAACCAGTTATGTATACTTTAGGATAAATTTATGTGTATGATTTTTATTGTTTATTATCATAAATCTAGAGTATTACAGATGCTTTGTGTTTCATAGGACAGAATATTTTAAAATGAAAGACACATTTGTCATTTCAGCATTGTGCCTGGTAATACTGTCAAAAGACACAAAATTTGAGAATCTTTCTGATGTTAGTGTTTTGCTATATAGGACAATATCATTCTAATGTTGTAATTGAATAAAATGTCATTCAACTTCAGAATATGAGGCAAACAGCCCCAAGTTGCAAAAGGACAGAACTAAGTGTGGTAAGTCAAGACATTTATGTGACCCACTACACATTAATGGGAGTTCTGTCACAGACTAATGACAGATTACCCTTTAAATCTTTTTAAATTATTCGTATGTATACATGGAATAAATACAGTCAGTTGGCTTCTTCAGTGATGTGTTTGTATATGATATGCCATGAGTGTTTTGTAATTTCATTTTTGCCAGACAGAGGAAAGTGTTATGTTAAAAAGACAACTGGGTAGGCACTGACATTATATATTTTCCTGTTATGAACTAGAGCAGTTGTATCAGAAAACCCTGACTCTTAAACTGGCTTAATCATAAGAAAAGGCATTACTTCTTACCGCAAGAAATCTTGAGGAAGTGCCAAGGATTGGCTCAACTTCTTAGCAATTCTAGCTGTCCTCTTCCCTAAGCTGCCCTGCTTCCCTTGGGATAGGAGCAATATGTCAGATCAAAGCATCACATCCAGACAAATCAACACCAAAGGAAGAAGAGGGACCATCTCTCTGTATCTCCTTTAAAAGAGAGAAATCCTTGCTAAAGACTTCCTGGCCAGAAGACCAGCCCCCACAAGTCTCATTGGCCAGCACTAGATCACATGTCTACTCCTGATGATCACTGACAGGGGAACTGGACCTACTCTGGGAACTTTAGATCATCAGGCTCTACTCCTGAACAGACAATAGGTTGGCCATCTTCTATCACATTACATGGGATTTCACTGGTAGCTCAGATGGAAAAGTATATGCCTGCAATGCAGGAGACCCAGGTTTGATCCTTGGGTCAGGAAGATCCCCCAGAAAAGGCCATGGCAACCCACTCTAATATTTTTGCCTGGAGAAGTCCACGGACAGAGGAGCCTGGCAGGCTACAGTCCATGAGGCCGCAAAGACTTAGACACAACTGAACAACTAACACACACCATGTTACATGGGATGAAGGATAGATCTCTGAACAAACTAATAGTGCTTTTGGCAAGAAAGAAGGAAGGAAAATGGAAGCTGAGTAGCACAAAGACTGGAAAACACTTCATAGAGTATTCTGAGTAGCAAATTAAACCATATATTACATAAAATCCATCCTTATGTGTCTGAAATAAACACTAAATAAATAAAAGCTTCTGATACCTATCATTTTTGTCATCGTTGTTAAACTCTAATGTGAAACACTATAATAGGAGCTATGCTTGCATCTTGGGATTCAAAAGGACCCTACTGTTCATAGGAACACTATTCACAATAACTAAGACATGGAAGAAACCTAAATGTCCATCAACAGATGATTGGCTTAAAAAGATGTGTTATGCATATACAATGGAATATTACTCAGTCATTAAAAAGGGAATGAAATAATGCTGTTTGCAGGAACATGGATGGACCTGGAAATTGTGACATTAAGTGAAGTCAGAGAAAGACACATATCATATGATATCACTTATATCTGTGATCTAAAATATGACACAAATGAACTTACTTACACAACAGAATAGACTCACAGATAGAAAACATACTTATGGCTACCAAAGAGAATAGCAGAGGAGCAGAAGTAAGTAGTTTGTGATTAACATATACAAACTCCTATATATAAAATAGATAAACAACAGGGATCTACTGTATAGCACAGGGAATTATAGCCATTATCTTATAGGTAACTAGCCTATAATGAATTATAATCTGAAAAAATACTGAATCACAATGCTAAACATATGAAACCAATATAATATTGTTAATCAGCTATACTTCAACCTTAAAAAAAAGAATATGCCTTGATTTTACTATTTACTATCCCCATGACTTAGACTCTATACCAGGGATTGGAAGGCTTTTTCTCTAAGGGAAAGTAATATTTTAGGCTTTGTGGGGGACATAGTTCTTTTTTGTCACATACTTTTCTTTGCTTTATTTTCTCCAACCCATTAAATATATCAAAACCATTCTTAGCTACAAGTGGTACAAATACAGGCCACAGGCAGGCTTACCAACCCCTAACTTAATGCAAGTACTCCTTAGCTTCTCTGTGCTCATTATTTCATCTGTAAACTGGAGATACTTATAGGACTTTCTTTGGAGTGTTGTAGTGAGGATACAATCATTTATATGCACAAGTTAGAACTCTGACTGACACATGGTATTCAATAAATACTAGTGATGGAGGTTATTGTTATTTCTGTGGTGGCTGTTGTTTTAATGCACCACACATATTCATCCATCAACTGACATATTCAGACACAAAACACAACAAAAACTGCAACCAAGTATATTAGAGGCAAATAAAAAATTTTGGGGGGCTGTTGTTGTTCAGTCACAGTCGTGTCTGACTCTCTGTGACCCCATGGACTGCAGCACACCAGGCTTCCCTGTCCTTCACCATGAGTTTGCTCAAACTCATGTCCTTTTAGTTGATGATGCCATCCAACCATCTCATCCTGTGTTACCCTCTTCTCCTCCTTAAGGTAGATAGATAACAAGTGACACAGAAATGGCTTCAAGTGAGAGGAAGCTCAGCATAGTACTACAGCATGCATTTCTGAGTCAGTTAGACCTGGGTTCCATTTCTGCATCTACCTTTTTACAGCTGTAGTGACCACAGGAAACTTCTTTCGCCTCTCTGTGCCTCACTTTCCTCCTCTATAAAAACGAGATGCTAATAAGACCTGCCTCATATGACTGATCTGAGTGCTAAGAGAAGATGCATATCAGGAGACTGGCAAGTCACAGGAGCTCAATACAGGGCAGTTGCTATCATTTTTCACTTCCTTTTCATTTATACTAAATCCCTCTGAGATCATGTCTCCAAAGCAGCCAGTCAACTACTCAGGGAAAAATAGCAAGGGCTAAATTGTGATTTGAAGACTTTTTTGACTGCCATGACCATCTCAGTAACTCAGAACAACCAATGTATGCAGAAAAACAAGAACTGAGTGGTTAATTAAGCCTAAAATGTTGGTCCAATAGCCCTGTGTATACACACAGCTCAATTATGATCTCTTTCAGTTATCTACTGCCTTTCTTAATATATCTGACAGAAAATGATTGAATTTTAATTATTCAATTTTAAAGTTTATGCCCAGAGGCTACCAAGCTTCAATTTAGTCCTGCTACTGAGTTGATTGGGCATTTCCACCCCTATCAAGCTAGCACTAGATTTCCCCTTCTCGTACTAGGTGTGTGCTAATACAGATACTAATCTGAAGCAAATTTTCAGGCTCCTTCTAGAAGTCACCCGTCTCTGCAAAAAGAAGTCAAATCATACTATGGATATGATGGACAGCTTAAAGACATGGAGAGAAGGATGCCATTTACAAAGAGACTGAAAGGAGATATGTATAGTTCTGATTTTCTTTGAAGTGCCAAATTTGAGTTTTAACAAAATATGGACATTTCAAGACTACCTACTATGCACCACAATAGTTCTGAGAATTGAGACACAGAGAGGCCAAGCAACTTATTCAAAGTATTTTTTTTTTAATTTTACCTCAATATAGTTGATTTACAATGTTTCTGTCACTTTCAGGTGTACAGCAAAGTTAATCAGTTATGCATATACATACATCCATTCTTTTTTTTAGATTCTTTTTTCCATATTACAGAGTATTGAGTAGAGTTCCCTGTGCTATAGGGCAGATTCGTATTAGCTGTCTATTTTATGTATAGTACTGTGTATATGTCAATCCCAATCTCCCAATTTATCCCTCTCCATCCTGGTAACAATAAATTTGTTTTCTACATCTGTGAGTATATTTCTGTTCTCTTGACTTTGTATTTTAAATTATGTTTCCTGAACAGAATCATCTACGTTGATTATTTTACTCCCTCAAAAGTTGCCTCTTAAAATTCTTATTGCACTTTGCTATTGAAGTTTTTTCCTCTCTTACAGTCTTATAATTCAAAAACATATGATTTGCTAATTCTATATAATATTCAATACATTATTGCCAGCATGCTGTATTACATTAAGCCAATTTGCAATCATAAATACTTGAAAAATTTATAAATACTAAAGTTTGATTACCTTCCATTTGAAATTGCTCTTTTTGCAGAGGTTCATTTCAGCCTTTCATTCTTACGCTTGCTGTAGCTAGGTTTTTTTACAAGCTTAAATGCATTTAGAGTCTAGGCAGATACGCTAAATGAGCTAAACAGGCCAGATATAAGACAATAAGGAGTGGTGGAGCCCACAGTGAAAGGAAAGGAAGCCTTACTGAATGATATTTAAAAAGAGAAAGAAAAAGCAAGGACAGTAAAACACTGTTCAGACTACATCAATACATATGTGCTGGGACCTCTGTGGTGGTCCACTGCCACCACTTAACCTGTGGTGGCAGGTTAAGAATCTGCCTGCCAATGCAGGGGACATGGGTTCAGTCCCTAGTCAGGGAGGATCCTACAT
Source organism: Bos taurus (assembly GCF_002263795.3). Lineage (NCBI taxonomy): Eukaryota > Metazoa > Chordata > Mammalia > Artiodactyla > Bovidae > Bos > Bos taurus. Next base: position 1,613,094 of record NW_020192292.1, read on the forward strand.
GTTCCAAGGCAACTAACCCCTTGTGCCACAAATACTGAGCCTGCACACACTAGAGCCTATGTTCAGCAACAAGAGGAGCCACTGCTCTCCAGAACTAGAGAAAGCCTGCATGCAGTGACAAAGACCAAACACAGGCAAAGATTTTATATATATATATATACACACACACATATATATACACACACACACACACATATATGTTGTTGTTTAGTCACTCACTCATGTCCGATCTTTGTAACCCCATGGACTGCAGCATGCCAGGATTCCCTGTCCTTCACTATCTCCCAGAGTTTGCTGAAATTCATGTCCATTGAGTTGGTGATGTCATCCAACCATCTCATCCTCTGTCTCCCACTTCTCCTCCTCCCTGAATAGATATACTGGTAAATTCCTCATTTTTCAGATCATGCTTTAACAAGTATATGGGGTAGGGGTTTTCATGCCATGGATAGTGTCTGCTATAACCAGAGACTATCCTATCTTGGCATCTTGGCAGGAGGGACCCTATTTATATTTACATATATAAAATCCTAGAGTTATGAAAATAACAGACTTATGGGGAAGAAAAGTTTGGCTTTAGAGCTGGGCACCGATATGGTTAGAGCATCCAAACCACAACATTCAAGGGGGCATAATTAATTCAGTCAGAAGTGATTTCTATTGATAGTCAGTAAGGCCTGATATTGGAGAAGGAAATGATAACCCACTCCAGTATTCTTGCCCGGAGAATCCCATGGACATAGGAGCCTGGCAGGCTACAGTCCATGAAGAGTAGGTCATGGCAGCAGGCATTTTGAGGTGTAGAGAATCAGACCAGTCTGCATGCTGGAGGTGGGGGTCCATCTGGTTGAAAATTAGGCATGAAGGAAACTAGATCCAACCCTTCAAGGAAGTTGGCTCACACGAAAGTAATAGTGCATCAGGGTTCTGCACAGGTTTCTAGGGATTCGGTGTACAGATTTTTCAAAACAAAGAAGGAACACTGTGGTATGGGCTGGACCTAAAGGAAAGAGAAAGGGAATAGCTATGAAGCCATGGGTGTACATGTACCCAAGACATATGAGGTACCACAATTAAGACAGCAATACCGAGTCTAGATCCTACCCAGATATAGAGGTGAGATTCCTGACATCCTGCCAGGCTAGTTCATTAGACACTCAGAGATTTGCTGGAGTTAAACCTACCACCTGGAAGTATTAGAGGAGCAACCAAGTGGGGCTGGAGCTGGGAGAGTTAGAGAATGACAACCCCTCAGCTGCATTGAGCTTGTTCCTGCTGTTCACCTTGGTGAAAACGCTATCTTTGTCTTCTGATGCCCACAAGAAAGGAGCCTCCTTTCTCTGGTTCTATTTTTCCCTCAAGGTCCTCTACAACCCCCAAGACACAGTCCAACAACTGCCTCACATGCTAGCTTGGAAGGAGAAACTGCTATTGATGACTTGGGCTAGGCTTACAGAGATTGATCCAACTTTAATGCTGGGGTCCAAGGAATGCAGTGTTCAGTGAATATGGTAAACAGGGATAATGAGAGCCAGTGATGATACTGACAGTACTTTTAATATACCAGGTAGGGCACAAGAAGACTATCCCCCAGGACATATTCTGCATTCAGATAAAAAGAAGGCAATGTCTTAGTGCTGAGTAGTGTTTGGCACAGGATCCGAGCTAGCACCTGAAAACTGACGACAGTGTCCAGCTACTAGATGACCAGAGGGACTGGCAAAGATCAAGTAGAGAACAAGGGCCCCATCAAAGTGGAGAGGGGGTTTGGAGCACAGCTCCAGAGGGATTAATTAGTTATGAAGGATCTGCAGTGGATGCCCCATGTTTATGGTGTGGTGGATATCTGGGTGCTCAGAACAGCAAGACTAGTTCCAGACTCCAGCCTCTGACATGAGTAGGGTTCCTAATATCCTGCCAGTTTGGATCAATACTGCAATATTGGCCCATGATCTGGGTGGCACAAAGCCTATAGTTTGATGAAATAGCATCTGTAGCTGAGTAGGGCTGGGGAAGTCACAGCTTGACCCTTTGGTAGAGTACTTAGCATAATTATGAAAATTCATTTGCTACCACATCAGTGTATCCCTAGACCTTACTGTATTAGGAATTAGAGAAAATTGCATAGACCACTGCACTTTACCCTTAGCCTTCAATGCCTAAAGAAAATAATTATAAATTGAAGAAGAAACAATAAAGGAACCGTGTATCACACTGTAAATTGAATGGACCTTGGCTCGCTGTTATTAAGGATGATTTAATGAAAGCTGCTCTCCAGAAAGGAAGCTTTGTAATCAACAGAGAGAGAGCAAGGATAGAAAAGAAATAGTTTGAAATTGATCACTCGACAGTAAGCGTGCAATGAATGAGATCATAGAGGCCAACTCAGAGAAACTAGGAAACAGAGCCAAGTCAGAGACTCATAAGACAAGGGGAAGCATGGAAATGGTCCCATTGCTCCCACTTCCTCCCAAGCATTAGTTTTCCCATCTGCTTAAGTGCTAATTATCATAGCTCAGGTCTGTGTTTCTTGAACATTTTGATGATGAAATAAATGAAGCTCAGTTGCTTTCCTACTCTCTGTGGTCAATATTTTGAACAACGGAGTGGAGTTCTGTAAGTAGGGACACGAGGTTCTAGCAGGGCACTTCGAACATTACCCGTGAATCTAGTCTTACTGCACCACTCAGTAGAAGGGAGGTGGTCCCTGTCTGTTCCAGCTGTCTCCTTTAAATGATTGAAACTTGTCCTTCAACAATGACACAGAGAGCCACCCAGGGTGCTTGTGTTCCACCCGGGAGATGCCTAAAGGGGAACCACATATCTATTTGCCTTTGTACTTCTTTCTTATTGCTTTTCTATTTTTCTCTCTGCCCTGTTTGGGGTATGAGCTGCATTTTGCTGTTAATGTAGGATCCCAGAGTGGAGACAATTTGGGATTGTTTACCTTGACTTTGACTCTATTGAGTTGGGAACACACTCTCTAGCATTTAGTCTTTTGGCTACAGACCCCAGTGTTATTGCTCACCACCATCCTAGCTTGGGCTACCCTGGTGGCTCAGCTGATAAAGAATCTGCCTGCAATGCAGGAGACCCTGGTTTGATCCCTGGGTTGGGAAATCCCCTGGAGAAGGAAAAAGCTACCCACTCCAGTATTCTGGCCTGGAGAATTCCATGGACTGTATAGCCCCTGAGGTCACAAAGAGTCAGACATGACTGAGCAACGTTCACTTCATCCTAACCTAGCCTTATCCAAGGACGCCCACCCCATCTCTAGGGACACTGCACACCTTGGCCTCCCCATAGGTTCACCTGGAAAGGAACAGGTCACCATGTTGCTCTTCAGTACTAGTTGGCTATATTCTATTTCAGTGAGTTAAGGTGGTAAGTGTTTGTCTAGCTCCGTCTTCTGTATGTGTGCACTCAGTCCTCAGTCATGCCCACCAGGCTCCAGGTGAGCTTATTTAAGCCCCACATGTAAAGCTTAATTGAAAACACCACATGAGCATTTGACTCTGTCTTGAATATTAATGATGTTCTCCCAAAAAGGAGATATTTCATTACTTCCATGGTGGCTAAGAAGCAAAGCCACGCAGTGTTTGCTAGCCAGCTGTTAGCATGCACGGGTGCAGATCAACAGCAGAATCAGCAAACAATTGGCTCAATCTCTGAAACATGTTTTCGTGCCAAGCACATGAAGTTTTAATTATAAGCACTTTGAAATATTCATGGTTATTGAATTTCCTTATTCCCATGCAGAAACAAGATAAAAAGTTCTTTTGAAATCTGATGACAGAAAACATTTGATACTGACAACACATAGTTGTGTAATGCCTAATTAATCACTCATAGGAAATAAGCATTTTGCCCTGAGATGGTTATTACGCCCAATGCCAAAGTATAACAAACCCAAATGTGGCCTCTATCATAATTCCACATCTTCATAAAAACATCTCTTCAACATATGCAAAGATGACTTTCTTTGATGTGACAGTATTATTAGGTATCAGCATGTTCCATGCTTGGCCCTGAAAACTTCAGTTCCCCAGCTTACCAAGGTCATCCTGTCTCTTCATTCCTGTGCTCACATGCATCTTGGCATGCCCACATCGTTCCCTGAAACTTAGGCTCAGTGTTCCACTTTTCCTTGAATTCAGGCCTCAGTGAAATTCAGACATTTGTTCATCAAACAAAAACCAGTTGGGCAATAATATGTGCAGTGCTCCAAACTAGGCACATCGAATACTGAGAATGTGACACAGCCTCTGCCCATCAGTGTACGTGTGTATGTGCGTGTACATGTGTCCTCAGTCATGTCTGACTTTTTGATACTTCATGGACTGTAGCCTCAGAGAAGGCAATGGCACCCCACTCCAGTACTCTTGCCTAGAAAATCCCATGGACGGAGGAGCCTGGTGGGCTGCAGTCCATGGGGTCTCTAGGAGTCGGACACAACTGAGACTTCACTTTCACTTTTCACTTTCATGCATTGGAGAAGGAAATGGCAACCCACTCCAGAATTCTTGCCTGGAGAATCCCAGGGACGGGGGAGCCTGGTGGGCTGCCGTCTATGGGGTCGCACAGAGTCAGACACAACTGAAGCGACTTAGCAGCAGCAGCAGCAGGACTGTAGCCTGCCAGGCTCCTCTGTCCATGGAATTCTCTAGGCAAGAATACTGGAGTGGGTTGCCATTCCCTTCTCCAGGGGACTTTCTCAACCCAGGGATTGAACCCGCATCTCTCGCGCTAATAGATGGATTCTTTACCACTGCCTCACAGTATTTCACAGTTTAGAGGCCAAGTTGGTCATATAAGCAAACAAGAGTAATACAAATTAACAAGTGAGAACAAATGAACTTATTTACAAGACAGAAACAGATTCACAGATCTTTGAATCAAACTTACAGTTACCAAAGGGAAAAGGGCTTCATGTCAGAAGTCATGGCTGAAAATCTGCAGAGAAAGGAGTGCCGGCTCTAGTATTAAGCATAACCTTTTTTTTGGAGGATGCAGTCACTCCTCTATGATTTCTTTTCATTCCTTCCAAAATGTAAACATTTAGAAAAATCATTCTCAGTGGGTGAACCTGGGAATATCTACATCAGAATTATTTGGGACACTTGTTAAAACCTCAAGCCCCACTCCCAGAACTACTAAATCAGAATTTCTTGGGATGGAGTCCAGTCATCCTTTAAAGGAATTCAGCTGTACTCTAGAGTTTACAAACAGTATTTCAGAGGCCATCCATCTATCCTATTGAATCCTTTCAACATCATATCCTGAGCTTCCTCTCCCTTGATCCAGCTTTCAAAATTTATTTATATTCATTCATTTTTTCTTTCAATTTGTTAATAAGACTGACATTTCATTTTGTTAATAAGGACCCTAGGTTCATGGATCTTATATTTATGTGGAATTCTAGTGATACATGGGAACAAGTTCTTGAAAGTTCTTGTAACACTTTTGTATGGTTAAAAGACAAACAATAAAATGCACAAATCTTAATGTATAGCTTGATAGATTTTTACATATTTATACACCCATGTAACCAACAAGATCAAGAAATAAGACATTTCTAGCATGCTAATAGTTTCTTTCATGCCACATTCCAGTCAATAATATCTCCCTCTTTTTCCTATTAAGGCAGCCACTATTCTGACTTTGATCACCACAGATTATTTTTGCCTATGTCTTTATAATAGACTAGTATTTATCTATCTGACTGTTTTTCTGGACTTTATGTTTGTAAGTTTCACCCATGTTGTAATATATAGCAATAATTCATTACTTTGTACTGTTGTTTTTCATTGTATGAATGTAACAGTATTTATACATGCTACTGTTGATAGGCATTTTAATTATTTACATTTCATAGCTATTAAAAATAAATATACCATTAATAAGCTTGTACATGTCCTTTTTGGGGACTTTGCAGTCATTTTCTTAGGCATATACTCAGAATATGACTGAGGTCTTAGGGTAAATGTATCTTCATTGCCAATATATTTTCTAAAGTGCCTCTGCAATTTCACATTCCCACCAATAATATATGAGATTTCCAGTTGTTCATTATTCTCATCCACTACTGTTATTGTTAGTCATTTTAATTTCAGACATTCTAGCAGATATATAGCAATATCTCATTGTGATTTTAAGTTGCATTTTTCTAATGAGAATAATGTTGAGCATATTTTCATACATCTTCTGACCATTTTGATATCCTTTCTTGTGAAGCACCTGTATTCTTTCCATTCTTTATTATCTTTCATTGATATGTGTAAACTCTGTGTGTATTTTGGATTTGTTTCCTTCCCCCAATATATGCGTTGTATTTACCATGTCCCAGTCTGTGGCTTGTCTTTTCATGTCTTAAGGTGTTTTTTGATGAAAAGAAGTTCTTGATTTTAATTAAGTCAAATTTTATCAACCTCTGGCTTGGCCATTTCTCTTGCTTTTGATTACTGTATCTAACCCCCTCCCCTCCAATTATTCATTCAAGGCAGAGGCACCTGAAAAAAAAGGTCTTTGTTTCTCTCAAGCCTTGTTATCATCCTGTTCCTACAGATGAGCTGCTCAACACTCTGGTCTCTCATTTTCTTAACATCCAACATATTCCTCCTACAGTCTCCTTCAGCCAACTTGTACACATGCCAGGATCATCACTGAGAAATATTCCACCTCCAAAGCATTCCAGTTTTTACCAAAATGTCCATTTATTTATTCTTTTTACTGCTGTTTGAGTTTATAAGCACTTCGAATTCTTAGTAACCCCTCAACTTTTTCCCTATCCCTTAACTGAATCCTTACATTATAGAATTGGTATTGTCTATAACTTTAAATATTTTATCTCCCTTGCTTCACATATAGCTGACAATATCCCAAATTGTATGCACGTAAGTATCACCTCTGCTCTTACCACCAAATTTTAAAAAGCAACAAAATGGGTCTGATGGCAACACTAAAATTAGTGGTCATTAGCCTTAATTAGGGCCAACACACTATGTACAAGTCCTACAAAGCTTTCCCTAATCAACTTGATCTCCTTTCTCTACCATGACAACATCAAATCTTTCCCAGTTTCCCAAAACTTCATATCACAAATCTATCCCATGCATTTCTGAGCAGATCAATTTACCTCCTGCAACCCTACCAACATCCATACTCACTTTTTCTTCTTTCCCTCCAGTTAGAATTGAAGTGATATACCTCCTCCCATCTAAACTATATCACTCAACATGTGCTTGTGATTGCACACTCTCCCAACTTATTATTATTCCCGTATTTCAAACTTTCCTTTTATACCGAATTGTTCCCATCAACAAGTACATATTCTTGATTTTTAGCTGCTTTTATTTTTTGAAAGTTTTCCTCCTGACCTCACTGCCTCAGTCAGCCCTAATTGTCTCCCTACACAGAAGAACTGTACAAAAAAGATCTTCATGACCCAGATAATCACGATGATGTGATCATTGACCTAGAGCCAGACATCCTGGAATGTGAAGTCAAGTGGGCCTTAGAAAGCATCACTACAAACAAAGCTAATGGAGGTGATGGAATTCCAGTTGAGCTATTTCAAGCCCTGAAAGATGATGCTGGGAAAGGGCTGCATTCAATATGCCAGCAAATCGGGAAAACTCAGCAGTGGCCACAGGACTGGAAAAGGTCAGTTTTCATTCCAATCCCAAAGAAAGGCAATGCCAAAGAATGCTCAAACTATCACACAATTGCACTCATCTCACATGCTAGTAAAGTAATGCTCAAAATTCTCCAAGCCACGCTTCAGCAGTCCATGAACCGTGAACTTCCTGATGTTCAAGCTAGTTTTAGCAAAGACAGAGGAACCAGAGATCAAATTGCCAACATCTGCTGGATCATGGATAAAGCAAGAGAGTTCCAGAAAAACATCTATTTCTGCTTTATTGGCTATGCCAAAGGCTTTGACTGTGTGGATCACAATAAACTGTGGAAAATTCTGAAAGAGATGGGAATACCAGACCACCTGACCTGCCTCTTGAGAAATCTGTATGCAGGTCAGGAAGCAACAGTTAGAACTGGACATGGAACAACAGACTGGTTCCAAATAGGAAAAGGAGTACGTCAAGGCTGGATATTGTCACCCTGCTTATTTAACTTATATGCAGAGTACATCATGAGAAATGCTGGACTGGAAGAAACACAAGCTGGAATCAAGATTGCCCGGAGAAATATCAATAACCTCAGATATGCAGATGACACCACCCTTATGGCAGAAAGTGAAGAGGAACTAAAAAGCCTCTTGATGAAAATGAAAGTGGAGAGTGAAAAAGTTGGCTTAAAGCTCAACATTCAGAAAACGAAGATCATGGCATCCAGTCCTATCACTTCATGGAAAATAGATGGGGAAACAGTAGAAACAGTGTCAGACTTTTTTTTTGGGGGGGGCCTCCAAAATCACTGCAGATGGTGACTGCAGCCATAAAATTAAAAGGCATTTACTCCTTGGAAGGAAAGTTATGACCAACCTAGATAGCATATTCAAAAGCAGAGACATTACTTTGCCAACAAAGGTTCATCTAGTCAAGGCTATGGTTTTTCCTGTGGTCATGTATGAATGTGAGAGTTGGACTGTGAATAAGGCTGAGCGCCAAAGAATTGATGCTTTTGAACTGTGGTGTTGGAGAAGACTCTTGAGAGTCCTTTGGACTGCAAGGAGATCCAACCAGTCCATTCTGAAGGAGATAAGCCCTGGGATTTCTTTGGAAGGAATGATGCTAAGGCTGAAACTCCAGTACTTTGGCCACCTCATGCGAAGAGTTGACTCATTGGAAAAGACTCTGATGCTGGGAGGGACTGGGGGCAAGAGGAGAAGGAGATGACAGAGGATGAGATGGCTGGATGGCATCACTGACTCGATGGACGTGAGTCTGAGTGAACTCCAGGAGTTGGTGATGGACAGGGAGTCCTGGCGTGCTGCGATTCATGGGGTCGCAAAGAGTCAGACACGACTGAGCGACTGAACTGAACTAAGCACAAACTTCTCTAAAAAGTGGTCCATACTCACTGTTTCAATTCATTTGCCATTCACTCTTCAACCAAATCCAATCTGAGTTCCACTTTGATCACTACAATAATTCTACTCAAAATAAGTTTGTTAAGCAAACTCTATTTCATGAAATCTAATAGATGCTTTCAGCTCTCATGCCACTCTGTGTCTTAGTCAAATTCTGGTCAGTTGATTCCTTCTTGAAGGAAGGCTCTTTTTTGTTTTCTTTGACCCCATACTCCTCTGTTCTTTAAATGTGTTATTCCTCACTGATCTGCCCTATAGTTTCTTCACTCACAGGCTTCCTGGATGATGTTCTCAAAGCTATGGTTCTAATCAGCATAGATATTCTGATGGCCTCAAAATGTTAATGTCCAATCAAAATCACTCTCCTCTGTACCAGCCTCATACAGTTTCCTTCGGTGGTATTTCCCTATTGAATGTTCACAGTCCTTAGAATCAAATAATAAAACATAATGTCCTTGTCAAATTGTTATTTTTCTTGTGCTCTTAGTCACAGCAAAAAGAAAAAAACATTCTACAAAAGCCAAAACATAGACCTTATTTTGATCCCTCTTCTTACTTTGCCATCATCTTGTCCCATGCACTAAACTCCTATCCCTTATATCAAACTATTTAAATCTCTGCTTATGCAAACTACTGTCATGTTTCTCATGAACTATAGAAAACTATAGAAAATAATCTCCAACCTCATCTGCATACAACCATTCTTGCCCTCTTGATGTACATAATGACAGTAATTAATCCGATCTGATCATATGTGTTCCTACTTTATAAAATTAACACTATGTTAGTCTATAGTCTACAAATGTAGCTCTTTCACCAAAAATCTATATCTGACCTGTGGATACACTGAGCAACATGGTCAGTTCCTTTTCTTACTGTTTACTGATTTAAAATTAGAAAGTCCTAACTCACAATTATAGGTTGTTGGTAATGGCAGCAAGTATTTCAGGCTGATAGGGATATTAAGATGAAATGAGGACCCATAAATTATGGAGACATGCTTCAATAAAAACTATTATCAGTGAACCATCAGATGCAAAGTTGACAAGCACATTGCACTCAACAGCTGAAACACTGGATATTTCAACTTGTCAGAGAATAGATTCCATTTCTAGTCTCTGGTTTCATTTGGCTCTGAAAAATATTCTACATGTTCTATTAAAGCATTTAAGTGTGGATTTTGACCATGCCTAATGATATGTCATGGGTTTCTCTCTTCAACGAATTGAGGAAGATCTTTAGATTTGAGGAAACAGCCAAATTTTGGGGAATATTTTGTAATCCATTTGCATTTAAAATATTTTGACAGGTTATCCACAGTATTGTAAATAATGATATTTTATCCATGAAATCATAGGTTTAGGCTCTTCAAGATACTTGCATATATCACTCTTCTATTATGAAGATGATTTTACCTTATCTTCCCTTAAAAACTCATATATACATATGTGTTCTCAAGAGCAATCATACTTTGCTATATAAGATGTTATTTTTAGACCATTTCTGTACAGAGCATTCAAAAAATGTGTTCAATGTCCACCATTTTATCGCTTACAAAATTTTCACCAAGTCAGTTTTAGGAGGTATAAAGGTAAGCCATAGAGATAGTTCAGGTTTGGTTCCAGACCATTGCAATAAAGTGAATCACACAGATTTTTAAATTTCCCATTGCATGTAAAACTTACATTCACACAGTACTATAGTCTGTTATAATAGGTATGCAATAGCATTATGTCTAAAAGAACACTGTACATATCTCAATTAAAAATATACTTTACTATTAAAAAATGATAACCATCATCTGAACCTTCAGGGAGTCATAATTTTTTTTGCTGGTAGAGGGTTTTGCTTCATTGATGGCTGCTGACTAATCAGGGTGGTAGTTACAAAGGCTGCGGGGTGGCTATGACAATTTTGTAAAAGGAAACAACAATGAAGTTTGCCACATCAGTTGACTTTTCCTCTCATGAAAATTTATCTGTAGCATGCAATGCTGTAAGATAGTATTTTATCCGCAATAAAATTTCTTTCAAAATTGGAGTCAGTCCTCTCAAAACCCTGCCACAGATTTGCTGTTGTTGAATCCCTCAGTCATGGCTGACTCTTTACAACTCCACGGACTGCAGCATGCCACGCTTGCCTGTCCTTCACTATCTTTCAGAGTTTGCTTAAACTCATGACCATTGAGTCAGTGGTACCATCCAACCATCTCATCCTCTGTTGTCCCTTTCTCCTCATGCCCTCAATATTTCCCAGAATCATGATCTTTTCCAGTGACTTGGCTGTTCACATAGGTGACCAGAGTATTGGAACTTCAGCTTCAGCATCAGTCCTTCCAATGAATATTCAGGGCTGATTTCCTTTAGGATTGGCTGTTTTGATTTACTTGCTGTCCAAGGGACTCTCAAGAGTCTTCTCCAGCATCACAGTTTGAAAGCATCAATTCTTCAGCACTCAGCCTTCTTTATGGTCCAACTTTCACATCTATACACAACTACTAGAAAAACCATAGGTTTGACTGTGCCACTGCTTTATCAACTAAATTGATGTGGCATTCTAAATCCTTTGTTTCAACAGTCTTCACAGCATCTTCATCAGGAAGAGATTTCATCTCCAGAAACCCCTTTCTTCACTCATCCATACGAAGCAACTCCTCAAGTGCTGGAATTTTATCATGAGATTGCAGCATTTTAGTCACATCTTCAGGCCCCACTTCTAATACTCATTTTCATTCTATTTCCATCACATCTGCAGTTACTTCCTCCACTGAAGTCTTGAACCCCTCAGTCATCAAGGAGGGTTAGAATCAAGTTTGTCCAAACTCCTGTGAATGCTGACATTTTGACCTCTTCCTATGAGTCACAAATGTTCTTAATGGCATCTAGAATGGTGAATCCTTTCCAAAGAGTTTTCAATTTACTTTGCCCAAATCTATCAAAGGAATTATTATGTATGGCAGCTATAGTCTTACAAAATTACCTCTTGATCCATGGGCTTCTTCAAACCTCATGTGCCAATGCCTGCCAGATTCACACTTTTCTGCTGCAGCTTCCTCACTCTCCAGCCTTCACAGAATTGAAGAGAGTTAGGGGTTTGCTCTGGATTTAGGCTCTAGCTTAAAGGAATGTTGTGGCTGGTTTTGAACTTCTGTCCAGACTAAACATTCTTCATATCAGCATAAGGTTGTTTCACTTTCGAATCAGTCATGTGTTCACTGAGTAGCACTTCTTTAATTTCCCTCCTTTGCATTCACAACCTGGCTAACCATTTCCTGCAAGAGGCCTAGATTTGGTCAATCTCGGCTATTCACATACCTTCCCCACTAAGCTTAATTATTTCTAGCTTTTGATTTAAAATGAGAGAACATGCAACTTACTCCATTCACTTGAACACTTACAGAGATCACTGAAGAATTATTCATTGGCCTGATTTCAATATTGTTTTGTATCTCAGGGGATAGGGAAGCCTGAGGAAGAAGCAGAGAGATGGGGACCAGCTGACTGATAGAGCAGTCAGGACACACACAGCATTTATCAAATAAGTTCACTGTCTTATACAGGCATGGTTCATGGCAGCCCCAAAGACAATGACAATAGTATATTAAAGGTCACTGATCCACAGGACCACCACAACAAATATAATAATGGAAAACATTGAAAACTGGGTGAGAATTACCAAATGTGACCCAGAAACAGAAGTCAGTTAATGCTATTGGAAAAAATGATGCTGATGGACTTGGCTCCACCACAGGATGCTACAAACCTTCAATTTATAGATACACGCTATATCTGAAACACAGTAAAGTGAAGTGCAATTGAACAAGGTATGTCATTAAGTATTTTCTGTGATTAAAGTACTTTATAGATAACATTCAGGTGGTACTTCTTTATTTTCATAGCAAGCTGTCACATGCTATACAGAGAGCTGGTGCCCTTCAGGATACTTGTAGTACAGCTTTTTAGTTTTATCCATTGACTAAATGAGAATTTAAAATTTTGGTCTTCTGCAGTTTTTCACTGGGTTTTTTTCTGGATTTCAGTGATAAATAAGACAGGAATGTGATCTAGCATCTCTTCAGGTTTATGTATGCCACATATGCAGGAAGCTGATTCATATTTCATATATCAGTAAGCAAGTTTAAGAGACCTATTTTCATGTTTGATAGGTATTTACTCTTCCACTTTGTGTGCTGCTGATTATGCATGGTCTCTATCACATTTTGCTCAGATGTCTACTTTTTCACTATGTATAATTGGAATCATAACATTGTAGTTATTTTAGTTTGTAGTCTGTACCTTTTTGGTTTACTGTTTTTAAAATAAGTTGCAAAAGGTTTTTAATTTTCTGTAAGTTATCACTTTCTACCTTCAAATAGTTATACACAATTTCCCCTATAATGTAGGAGCTGGAAAAATAGCTCAGTTGGTAAAGAATCCGCCTGCAATGCAGGAGACCACAGTTCAATTCCTGGGTGGGGAAGATCTGCTGGAGAAGGGATAGCTACCCACTCCAGTATTCTTGGGCTTCCCTGGTGGCTCAGCTGGTAAAGAATCACCTGCAATGAGAGAAATCTGGGTTCCATCCCTAGGTTGGGAAGATCCCATGAAGAAGGAAAGGCTACCCACTCGACTATTCTGGCCTGAAGAATTCCATGGACCATATATATAGTCCGTGGGGTTCGGCACAGAGACGGACACCACTGAGCAACTTTCACCTTTCATTTCCCCATTCTCATCCTTTATGCTATTGCTGTCATATTGTTTACTTGTTAAAAATATAAGGATACAATTTATTATTTTTGTTTCATATCAGTTAATAAATACAAAATTAAACTTAGGAAAATATTTATTTTTACCCATATTTACCATTACTAGTAATTTTTCATCTCTTTAGAAAGAGATCCAATTTTCCATTGGTATTATTTCTTCCACGTGAAGAAATTCCTCTTATCATTCTTGTAAGTGTAGCCTGCTGGAGATAAATTTCTCTCCTGTATGGTTTTCTGAGAATGTTGTATTTAACATTCATCTGAAATATATTTTTCCTTGATATAGAATATTGGTCACCATACATTTGTTTCTTAGTACTTTAAAAATGTCACTCATCTCTGTGGTGAGAACACTATAGCCATTCTTATACACTTTCTTTTTTTTTCCCTCTGACTTGTTTCATTTTTTCATGATGTCCTTCTTTTTCAGCTTTAAGTAAGATGTACATTGACATGATTTTCTTTATTTTATTACTTTTGGATGTTGTTGAACCTCTTGCATTTTCATATATTTCAGTTCAGGTTCATTTCAGTCGCTCAGTCGTGTCCGACTCTTTGCAAACCCCATGGAACTGAAGCACACCAAGCCTCCCTGTCCGTCATCAACTCCCAGAGTTTACCCAAACTCATGTCCATTGAGTCGGTGATGCCATCCAACCATCTCATCCTCTGCCGTCCCCTATCCTCCTGCCTTCAATTTTTCCCAGCATCAAGGTCTTTTCCAACTGAGTTGGTTCTTCACATCACTTGGCCAAAGTATTGGAGTTTCAGCTTCACCATCAGTCCTTCCAATGAACTCTCAGGACTGATTCTCCTTTAGGATGGACTGGTTTGGGTTTCTTTGCAGTCCAAGGGACTCTCAAGAGTCTTCTTCCAACACCCACAGTTCAAAAGCATCAATTCTTCAGCACTTCAGCTTCCTTATAGTGCAACTCTCACATCCATACATGACTCTGGAAAAACCATAGCTTGACTAGATAGACCTTTGTTGGCAAAGTAATGTCTCAGCTTTTAATATGCTGTCTAAGTTGGTCATAACTTTCCTTGCAAGGAGTAAGCGTCTTTTGATTTCAAGGCTGCAGTCACCATCTGCAGTGATTTTGGAGTCCAAGAAAAATAAAGTCAGCTACTGTTTCCAACTGTTTCCCCATCTATTTGCCAGGAAGTGATGGGACTGGATGCCATGATCTTCGTTTTCTGAATGCTGAGCTTTAAGCCAACTTTTTAACTCTCCTCTTTCACTTTCATCAAGAGGCTTTTTTAGTTCCTCTTCACTTTCTGCCATAAGGGTTGGTGTCATCTGTATATCTGAGATTCTTGCTATTTCTCCTGGCAATCTTGATTCACAGCTTGTGCTTCTTCCAGTCCAGCGTTTCTCATGATGTACTCTGCATATAAGTTAAATAAGGAGGGTGGCAATATACAGCCTTGACACACTCCTTT
The DNA here is from genome assembly GCF_002263795.3 of Bos taurus. Taxonomy (NCBI): domain Eukaryota; kingdom Metazoa; phylum Chordata; class Mammalia; order Artiodactyla; family Bovidae; genus Bos; species Bos taurus. Next base: position 1,628,354 of record NW_020192292.1, read on the forward strand.
TCGTATTTGGAACCAGTCTGTTGTTCCATGTCCAGTTCTAAACTGTTGCTTCCTGACCTGCATACAGGTTTCTCAAGAGGCAGGTCAGGTGGTCTGGTATTCCCATCTCTTTCAGAATTTTCCACAGTTTATTGTGATCCACAGTCAAAGGTCTTGGCATTAGTCAATAAAGCAGAAATAGATGTTTTTCTGGAATTTTCCTTGCTTTTTTGATAATCCAGTGGATGTTGGCAATTTGATCTCTGATTCAGATATTTAGTTATCATTAAATTTTGAAAAAATTTCAGGCAACAGTTATTCAACATTTTCCCCTTTGGGGACACAGTTACACATTAGATTGTTTGATATTTTTCCACAAAGTCAACGAGGACAGTGTTCATTCTTTTCTTCCATTCTCTGTACTTTACTTTGGCTAATTTCCACTATTGTAACTTCATTTTTTTTTCTTTTTTTTGCTCTTACCATATGGCATGCAGGATCTTAGTTCCCTGAACAGGGATGGAAATCTCTGCCCCCTGCAGTGGAAGCACAGAGTCCTAACCACTGGACAACCAGGGAAGCTCCCTATTGCTGTACCTTCTAATTCACTGGTATTTCCTCCTGAAGTATAAAATCTGCTCTCAAACACTTCCATTTCTGATATTGCAATTTTCAGCTTTTAGAAGTTCTAGTTAGGGATTTTAAAATATCTTTTTTAATTCTTTCTTGGTTTTGTTTATATTTTCCTTTCATTCTTTGAGCACATTTCAATGAGCTGTGTTTCTAGTTCTTGTTGGATAATTTCCTCTTCTCTACCAATGTTAAATCAGTTCCTGATGCCTTTATTTTTCTTGAAGTTATGATTCACATTTCTGCTTGTCACATATCTACCATTTTTTTTGAAGGTTGAACTTTGTGAAAATTTTAATTATTAAGGTTTTTGTTTTTTGTTTTTTTTGTTTTTTTTTTTGTAAAATGTGCTGAAATCTGGTTTGGAAAGCAGTTAAGTTTACTTGTAGATAAGCATGATCCTTTCAAGTCTCATTCTTCAGAATTGCTAGAGACGGTCTGTGCTGTGCCTTAGTTACTCAGTAGTGTCAAACTCTTTGCGACCCCATGGACTGTAGCCCACCAGGCTCCTCTGTCCATGGGGACTCTCCAGGCAAGCATATTGGGGTGGGTTGCCATGCCCTCCTCCGAGGATCTTACCAACCCAGGGATCAAACCCAGGTCTCCCACACTGCAGGTGGATTCTTTACCATCTGAGCCACAGGCAAGCTCACTTAAGACCCGACTTAGCAACTAAACAACAACAAAAATGCCTTTCTAGCCCTCTTCCTTGCATGCTAAGTTGCTTCAGTCATGTCTACTTTGCAACCCCATAGACTGTAGCCCACTGGGCTTTTCTGTCCATGGGATTCTCTAGGTAAGAATACTCTAGTAGGGTGCCAGTTCCTTCTCCATGGGACCTTCCCAACCCAGAATTGAACCTGTGACTCCTGTGTTGCAGCTGGATTCTTTACCACTGAGCACCAGGGAAGCCCCTTTCTTGCATAGCTCTTTATTTTCTAGAATTTCCCACAACTCCAGCAACATCAGTGTCTTTGAAAAACTCAAGTTGTTTCCTCAACTCAGCTAGGTCTCTGTTTCTTGAGTTTCCCATTCCTATGTAATAGATTTAAAATTGCCTCCAGATAGAAATTCATGGAAAATGAAAGATTCAACTTGTCTGTTTCCTTTCTCTCAAGATTCATACGCCTGTGCTGTTTTTTGCACAATGTTTGAAAAGAGTCATTTGAAATACTGTGCCTACCTTTCTAGTCATTTATAGCAGAAAAACAATGCCCAATTTCATAAGAGACATATATATCTGAGTTTAATAACTTTCTTCAGTGTTAACTGTATCTCATTGTAACTATTTTGTCATGATGAATATGATTCTTTGTATCTTCTCTGATTTAAGTAATTAATTTATCCATATCTTTCTGGATACATTTATGTCATTATCAGTTGGGGAAAAGATTGGTTTACCAGTGACATCATTATATTTTGCTTGGAAATAATAAATTGTTGATGGCTTTAGGCTACAGTTTAGCAAAAATTTGTTACAGTGAATTGCTGTAACTAGGAGAAAATTCATCACTGGTTGAATGAAATCTAATTTTTCAAATATTTCTTTCACTGTTTTCCAATCCAGTTTTCCTTTCTTTGGTGCTTTAGTGAAAACACCAGGTTTCACAGATTTAATATTTCTTTCTTAAGTTCACAGATATATGTTCCATATTCTCACTAGAGTCCAATTTTTTAGCTATGTCTGTGATGTTACTCTGAATTGTACTACTTACATTACATTTTCATTGCTACTTTTATACTTTAGTACACAATTTGCAGCCATTGATCCATTTTTTGTGTGTGAATTGGGGATATATCTTGATGGATTATTTGCAAGGAAAAAGGCGTATATAGCAAACTAAAAATAATATTTAAATGACATGGTACTATATTTCTATTTATTGTTGTTGTTCAGTTGCTAATTTGTGTCCAACTCTTTGCAAATCCATGGACTACAGCATGCCAGGCTTCCCTCTCCTTAACGATCTCACAGAGTTTGCTCAAATTCACGTCCATTGAGTCAGTGATGCTATCTATTTCTATTTACATATATATATTTCTTTTTATATATTTACATATATATTTCTATTTACATAAAGGTTAAAAAATAATCTATGCTAATACAAAAGCAATTACCTGTTTAGGAATAAAGAGTTGGAAGTGGCTCCAGTGAGGTTTATGGGATGCTGGTGGTAATGTGAATGGGTACTAGTAAATTGGTTGTCTTTACTTAGTAAAAATTTATTGAATTTTTTGTTCTAATACATTTAGAATTTGTTTTTTTTTTTAATTGTGTGCATGATTTAGATCACAAAATGTTTTGTTAATGACACTCAAGTTCGTTAACCCAAGTAACTGGGACTGTTCAGTGAAGGGCCATTGAGATTAACAGATCAATGCAATCTTTTGGTACATATGAAAACTTTTAAAATAATCTAGTAACAATGGCAATTTGGAAGGGAAACTTCTGTGAAATTAATCTTTCTTTTAAATTTTTATTTATTTTTCCTTTAACACCACTAATCACTTGTGGAGCAGTTAACATTTACACAATTTTCCATGGACCATGCATTTAAAGATTTCTGATATAGAGTTTCAGGTACTTTACTTAACTAATTTTGCCTAATGCAGCTATAGGATTGCAAGAATCTAAAATAATCAACCCCACTGCTTAACCAACAGAATGCCTCTTTCTGAAGAATGCATTCAACATTCCAGTTAAATTTTCTGGCAGATATTAATTATGCAGATGTATTTTGTCTGTAGTTAAACAGAGTTAAACAATTTAACTTTTCCAATATAATTTTCTAAGTAATATATGAATGTGATCATATTTTAAAAGGCAAATAATAAGGAAGACCTTATGAAGAGAAATATCCACCTTAACTGACCCTTAACACCTCCATCCTATTTTCATTCATAAATTCACCAAATATGTGAACACCAAATATTTTGCAGGTAATTTTCTATAAGCAGAGAAACAGATATGTTGTATCATTATTTATCAACTTTAATACTCCACTCCAGTATTCTTTCCTGGAGAATTCCATGCACAGAGGAGCCTGGTGGGCTATAGTCCATGGGTCACAAAAAGACCAGACATGAACTGAGCAAGTAACACAAGCATACTATTTATTGATTCCCAGAGATAAAAGATAAGAAAATAGCTCACATTACCCTGGTTTAGTGAAAACAGTTTATGGAAGTTTCAGAATTGAAGGAGATTTTTGGAGTTTGCACAATGATCAGATAGAGTTCAGTGAAAACACTGCAGTTTGAAAAAGTTAATGAAATTGATACATAGCAGTAGAAAACTTCTGAAAACAAAATACATAGAGAAAAAGAAATGGGAAAAACCCACATCATCAGCAACCATATGAAGATAACAAAAAGTAGCCTAACATATATGAAAATTCAAGTTAAAAAATAAAATAATATAAGATTTGAAAAATTAAGGCTGAAACTTTCAGAGTTGATCAACATTATAATCCCAGAGACCAAAAAAAAAAAAAAAAAGGAAAAGAAAAAACTCTATAAAACCTAAACAGGGGCTTAAAGGACGAAAACCAAAGCACAACATAACCAAACTTTGAAAATCAGTGACATAGGTAACAGCATTTTTAAATCACCCAGAGAAGGACTTCCCTGGTTTGTCCTGTGGCCAAGAATCCACGTTCCCAATGCAGGGTCCTGGGTTCAATTCCTGGTCAGGGAACAAGATCCCAATGCCACAACTAAGAGTTCGCATGCCATAAAGAAGATTTGAGATCCTCTGTGCCGCAACTAAGAACCCAGTGCAGCCAAATAAATAAATATTTTAAAAAAAAGAAATAAATCACTAGAGAAAGAAGATTCATTGAGAGGATAAAAAAAAGTTTCAAAATATGCAGGGCAAAAATTATAGAACTGGGAAAAATAATAAATTCCAATCATAATGGGAGATTGCAACAACCTTCTTTCAGTAAGAGTAAACAGAATATCATGAAGGAAAATAGAATACTTGAAACAACTATCAACCTCCTTCACCTAACTGATAGTTTAGAATCCTCTACCCAACAACTGAAAAATATACATGCTTTTATTTTTGTTTTCATGCTTTTAAAAAAAATACATGTTTGGGGTCATAAAAGAAATGTTGATAAATTTGAAAGCATTCAAAACCATGAAACATACACTACGTGGTCTGGCTATAAATTGAATCATAAGTCAATTACAGAAAAATATCTGGAAAAATCTATAATATTTAGATATTAAATAATACATTTCCAAATAAGTCATCGGTGAAAAAAAAAGATCAAAATAGGGAATGGAGAAAGCATTTTGAACTTAATAAAGACACAATACATGTGGGATGGTGCTGATAAAGCAGTAGGTAGGGGGAAATTTATAAATCTAAATACCTATGTTTAGAAAGGAAGATTCTAATTTCAGACATCAACTTTTACATTAAAGAATTGGATAAGGAATAACAAAATAAACCCAAAGTAAGCAGAAGAAAGGAGGCAATAAATACAAGATAAACAGCTGGTCATCTGAAAGAGAGGATATAAAATTTCAGTGTTCTTGTAACTATTCTGTAAATTTGAAATTATACAAAAATAAGAAAATTGTTTAAAAGACAGGATTTTCCCTGTGTAAGTCAGATGGATTCTTTTTATTATATTCTACCAGTTACTGAAAATCTTTCTCCATTTTCATTTGCTTTACATTTAGACTATGACTTTCTTGTAATGGAGTTTGTTCCTGTTGTTTCCTAGGGCTTTCCCCCTGCCAGAGCTTTTAATTCTCCTTTTTGGTTGTTGTTGTCAAAATAATAATGTTCCACTGTTATTCTATAATGTTTCCTGTTTTCTCAAAACTGCTATAAACACACATTCGCATACATGCACGCACACACACACACACACATAGGTTTTTATTGTTTGTTCTTGATTTCTAGTAGTACATTATGCCTGAAAATGAGGCCTATAAATTTAGACTTTTTTGAATCTATTAAAGTTTTTTCTTAGTTCAGGAGCATAATTCTTTAAGTTCCATAGACACATGGGGAAATATATGTTATTTGTTTTTTAAAAAAAACTGTTCTAATATCTGTTAAATCAACTTCCTTTATGCTTATCTAAATCTTCTGTATCATTATTGACTTTGTCCTACTTACTATGTTATGTCTTTCAATGTAATTGTGTTTTTTAATCAAATTTGTGATTTGTGTTTTTAATCAAATTTGTGATTTTTAAAGGCTTTTACCTGTATATTTTTACTCCTGTGTTGTTCTGAGCATAATACTATTTGTTTAAAATTTCATTGTATCTTATATTAATATTGCTTGCCCTGCTTTCTGATTTGCATGTTCCTAATGTATGTTAAATCACTTCTTTGTTTTTAATTTTCTATATAATTTAATATAGATGTTTTCCTTGTGAGCAGGTACACCTTCTCACAACTTTCTTTAATGAATTAATTTCATCATTTTCCAAATTTATTATAATTACCAACATATCTGGTCTTATTTCTAAAATTTTACTTTTTATTTCTAACTTGCTTTTTGTTATCTTTTCATCTTTTTCTGAATGCATTTTTCACATTCTTTTTGTTGGCACTTATTTCAAAGAGGTACTACATAATTCTATACCCTAAAATTTGGAAAACACTTACTTGAAATGAATATTGACATATCAATCTACAAAACCTGAAGAATCATCATGTAGCCACAATGCACTGTGTTGAGACCTACTGCTATTTTTATCTTTCCTAAACTCCTATCTTTGGTTTTCACAGATTGGAAATGTTGAGTTCTAAGCAACTATTTTTTACAGAATTTATTTTCTATTTTAAGATACTACTCATCATTTTATTATAATTCATATGTTTATTAGCAATAGCTATTCAATTTTAACTATGTTTTATTGTCACCGTTTGTTCTTTATATGTTTAATCTTTCCCCAACTGAGTTATTTTTTCTGATTCATTTTTTATTAAGCTGGAGTGGTTCTCTAAAGCCTACAGATGTGGATATCAAAAATGCCTTTTTTCCTTCCTCACATATGAAGGATATTTGTGAGGGCAAAATTATAAAATCAGAGTCCTTTATCTTATAAAATATGTAAATAAAATTCTACTCTCATAGCTTCCTCTGCTGCAGATTGGGTATCTTACAGCCATCTGAATCACTTCCTTAAGTCAGCTATGATTTTTATCTAGAAAATTAAACAAGATTTTGGGTTTATCCATGAATCCATAAATGGTTACCAGGAGTCCCAGGTTATTGTTGTTGCCAATTTCTGCCTCGGGGTCAAGTGTATATATGCCTCTCCTCCTAAGGAATGTACCAAGAGGGTCTAGCCATCAGCTCTAAGCAGGGATCTAGTCAAGACAGTTCAGTTAGCACAGGGAACTCTAGCACTAGGCAGCCAGTACTGAGCCATGGGACTAAGCTGCTCCAGCTACACTCTTAGGGGGTGACAGGATGAGATGGCTGGATGGCATCACTAACTCAATGGACATGAGTTTGAGCAAGCTGCAGGATATAGTGAAGGACACAGAAGCCTGGTGTGCTGCAGGCCGTGGTGTCACAAAGAGTCGGACACGACTGAGCAACAGAACAATAACAACAACACTCCTAGAGGGATTGAGTGGGGGACAAAGCAGAACCTTAATCCCTGACCATAAATTCCTCTGAGGCTAGTGGGGAAGGAAACGAACAGAAATACATAAACAGAATATACAACATGGATCAAAGTACTGAAACTAGAGCATAAGATAACAGTGTGAGGACCAGCTGAGGGTGGCAGTGCCACAGAGTTCCAAGCATCATTAAACCTAAACGGGCCCTTTCCAGAATGTCAGTGATCCAAGAGCGTCCAGCCATAAGCAGGGATTAATCTTGGAGGGTCAGCCTCAGAAATAGGGTAATATGATCCCCTTTCCCGCTATTTCTCGAGTTTGGACCTTAATTGGTTAGCTTTTGTTAGACAAGGCATTTTCTGTGCTTTTCCTCCTTTTTTTCCAGAATGTATGTGATTAAAGTTTTATGTAAACCAGGGTCCCCACATGTACCTTAGTTTGAACCTCCTCATTTTTATACCAATAGCATTCAAAGAAGTTATTAATCATCTCCAGGTGAATATAACTGCCAGGTCTCAAATTTGACTGAAGATATTAATACATATTCAGAGGCAATTGTCCTCCCATGGGAGTGTAGAAATGAGAAAATCTCTGATGCTGAGGGCTGAAAGTCAGACACTGGACTGTACTAAATTCCACTCAGGTCGTGCCTCTCAGCAGGTTGCGCTTTCCATGAAAATACATATACACCACACACAAACCCCTCCCTGACACCCCATCTCTCACACACACATACACACACCTCTCCCTGACACCCCTATCTGTCTCACACACACACACACCCCTCCCAGACACCGCATCTCTCACACACACACACCCCTCCCTGACATCCCATCTCACACACACACACAAACCCTCCCTGACATCCCGTCTGACACAAGCACAGTATACTTTACCAACAATGGATCACAAATGTTAGTTTTGAAACTCACACAGTGGGATGTCTTTTGCCAAGGCTGACATCTACAACTCTCTTAATTTGGGGATGGTAGATACTCAGAGTAATAATACTGGGGCCTTAAAAAGAATCAAAATGAGTCAAGTTAAGATATTGTTAAGCACCCTTTCAAATCATTGTCAGAAGTTTGTAGCCCATAGTCTGCCTTTAATTAAACTCTGCTTGCTCTATTTGGCTATTTAAATTACATAGAATATGATGTTCTGTCAAATGCTCTTAAGGATAATGTAGAATTTCCCTCCCTAATTTCCATCTTTCATTCAAAGTTGCTGTTCTGCTAACACAATGAGATGCAGGAAAATGAGGTCCTTTTCTTGTTGCTTTCTTCACAATATGACGAGCATGATGCACACCACGCATGAATAGAAAATGAATTGTAAGGAAAGTTCCTGTGAAGGCAGCCAGAGCCCCTACTTCTTGTAACCCACTGTGTCCTTGAAATTCAGAGTTTGCTTGAAAAGATTCGAGTGATCCAACAACCCTGAAACCCTCATCCAAAGCAGGCTCTCATCTCTGAGCTGGAGGGTGCATTTGAAAATCACCAGAAGAAAAGACTCACCACAGCTGTGGGCTGAGATAGACGGCAGATACTCAGCTCGCCTTCGAGGGTCCTTGCTATGCACTCCAGGGTACCCTAGACACTGACTTTGCCAGCTGGAGAATGGCTAAGTGGAAAAGGTGAAATCCAGGCCATGCAAAACAAAGAACTGAGGAGATCTTGGGCCAAAAAGCAGTAAAGAAGCCACAGTCTTCATGCTGAAGTGAGATATTTTGTCTAGGTGTTCAATTTAAGGACACAAATAACTGGAGTGTGGGAACAGCCATAAGAATTTGTGAACAGCCTCTCTCTACTCATCAGCATAACAAATGTTTTATAATCTTATCTCTTTTCCATTATCTCCCCTTTTCTAAATCTCTCTTCCTCTTGTGTAGCATTACCCTTTCTGTGGCTCTCTGGATTTCCTTCTCTGTGAGTCAGATTCATCAGTGACGGGAAGTAACAGACGTGATTTAGCCTAGTTGGGGGTAATCAAACTAGAACTGTCACTGACCCTTCCATGAAATTCTGTGCAACCCCCAGCACACCTAATCTGTATGACTAAATGCTATGGCAAATATTGACAAAGTGTCCATCGGATCTTCTAGAAGTGATGGAGTACACTGTGCTCTAAGGCTTGTTCTTTTGTGGGTCCATTGTCAGAAAGAAACCAAGGGTCCCTGATTTCTAAGCTGCTGCCCTTGTTAGAGCAGAGATCTCGGTAGATATCCTGGTATATGAGCCTGGGGTTCCAAGTCAGGACTGCTGGGTTCTTCCACTCCAAGGTCTGACACCATCTCCCTGAAGGTAACCTAGACATCTTTCTCTTGGACCTCAGTTTTCCCATGTGAATGGAGGGATTTTATTATATTGCAAGTGAATTACTTCTACCATATCTCACTGTGCCTTCTTCTTCATGTTGTAGAAGATCTTTTCGGTAGGTTCGTTTTTTTTGTTGAGGGTTGTTTAGCAGTTAGTTGCGATTTATGTGTGATATTGTGAGGAGGTGAGCTCAAGGTCCTTCTACTCTGCCAGTTTGCTCCTGAATCCTAAACACCTCATGCAAACTAAGGCAGTTGACAAGGGAAATAAGTTTCAAATTCCTTGACAATCACCATTGGCTGGACATAATTACTTGTGTCACAGTATTCAGAAAGATTCTGAGTGTCTTGGTTCAACACTGTCTCTGTAGCCTGTAGTAACTGCATAATATCCCAATGACCGAGAACAGAGGTTAAGAGCACTGAATTTGGAAGCAAAGTTTTCTAGTTACCAAATATGTAACCATTAGCAGGTTACTTAACCTCTCTAAGCCTCTGTTCCCTCACCTGTAAAATGAAGAGAATAATATTACCTATCTTGTAGACTTGCTGTAAAGAATGCATTTGATAATTCATATAAAGTTCATAGTACAGTACCTTACAGTGTAAGGCATTATATATATATATATATATATATATATATATATATCAAATTATCTGCATAGCCTTCAGCTCACTTACAAACTTATAGAAAGAGCAAGCAAAATGTCTGCCTTGGGAGTGGAGCTCTTCCAATTACTAACCATCCCTAGACCGAATACTTGCTAAGGTGCTTCTCAGCTCTCTGGTTATGTTTTGTGGATACTAAAACAGCACAGATGGAGGTTTTACCACATCAGCAGCTCGTGTGATGGAATTTATGGTAGGCCGAAATGGGATGCTGACAGGATTCCTTGATCGGCTATTTTGGTTCAGTTTCGTCATCTGACTTTTGGAATTCTATTAACTAGACATGTCTTTCCACTCAGGAAGAAAGAACTTATGTTGAACTTGTAGATTATACCAAACTGATTTCAATCAGTTCATTTATGATTAACTGGTTATATCCTTTTATCTATCTAATGAATCTAGTGGGTTTTGTGTGTGTTCGTGTGGTTTGTGTTCAATTACCCCTTAGAATTCAAGCAATTCTAACTCTCACTTTTCTATAGATTCTAGGGAAATCAGTCATTCAACAGAAATTTTCTTGAATGCCTAGGTACTCAGGCATTGTCATATTCACTGAAGATACAAAATCATGGAAGACACGGTTCTTGGAATGAGAGAATACAGATTCAAAGAAATTTGAGTGGAATTCTTGAGCTTTTCCTGTCCTGATTCCATATATTTAATATATTAGTCTTTTATTCTCTAAGACAGGTAGTCCAGCATTCACCAATATCCAATTTCTGTCTACTTTCTGGGCACAGGAATAACTGAATTCCCACTCTACTTTGCAGCTAGGTGGAAATATGTGATTAAATCTAGCCCATGAAATATGAGGGGAAACAATTTTGTATCGCTTCCCCTCCAAGGCACTTAAGATTAGGTGAAAGTCTCCATGCTTTTTGCCCTGACACTTGTGCTCTGGTAGCCAACAACTGAACTGGTAGCATCACACATGGGTCATCCACTGAGCTGTGAACCTACCATCATTACCTTGTCTCATTGCCCATTTCTGTGGGGCATGTAGGGTGAGCCAAATATAAGCCCTTGTGTTAAAACATAAAGATTCTTAACATCATTACTGCAGTACAGTGCAGACTATGCTTACCTTTTTAGTTTTAAATGAAGAATTCTAACTACAGAAAGAGCAAACACTCACCTGTGATATTAAATCCCTTTTCTTCTTTTAACCAAATATTTCAAGTTAAAGAATAAATTTAAAACATCATTTATGCAATATGGGGCACAGGCTAAAACACCAAAGAAAATTCAGTCCTATCACCAAATGTGTCTGTGTCCTATGTATATGTCATACATAGCAGTGCTTTTATACAATTGCTCAGCTTATCTGCTAATGCTAGTAAATTGTATGAATTATTTTTAGTGTATTTAATATTAAGTGGGCACAATTTGTGTTGTGATAAATAAATTGTATTCTTCAAATCCTTTCCAAAGAAAATATGCTATTTTTACTTAGACTTGAGAAATAACCTGTGTTGATAATAGAGGGCTTGATTATGAGAGGTTTACTGGAAAATATAACACAACATTGCAAGTCTTTAGATCACAATCAAATCCAAGGTCATTTCCTGTATAGCCCATTGTTACATGTGTAAGAGTAAGTCACTAAAATTGATTTCCCTGTATTATTAAAATAGTACAACTACTCATTTATAAATAGAAAATGTCCAAATATTCAAAATCTTTGACCACTCTTTGGCAAAGAAAGAGGTCTACATGTATAAATAATTTGTAAATGTTAAAATTAAATACCTAATATTTCTATATACTAGTAAGTGATATGATGTTTTTAATTACATTTACAGCTCGTGTTGATTTTGCATGTGTTTGTTAAAGACCTAAACGAATTTCTTTCCGTTTCTTATAGTTTAGTGATCAGGTGGGGAATATTTCCACATAAACTCAAACTCCATGTGTAAATAGAAACATACAATAAAATTCTTGTATAATTTGCTTCTCTATATACCACTATGGGCCTCCCAGGTGGCACTAGAGGTCAAGAACCCACCTACTGATGCGGGAGACATAAGAGATGTGGGGTCAGTCCTTGGGTTGGGAAGATCCCCTGGAGGAGGCATGGCAACCCACTCCAGTATTCTTGCCTGGAGAATCTCATGAACAGAGGAGCCTGGCAGGCTACAGTCCATGGTGTCACAAAGAGTCGGAAACTACTGAGGAGACCTAACATGCACACATACCACCACATGACTTCAGAGATATCTGTGGAATTGGTAACATTCTAAACTTTTATATTCAACTCAAGAAGCTTACAACCTACTTACACATACATGACAGGAACATAAAAAACAATCCACAGCCAAGTTCATACCTTTATTCAAGCCCATACTGTCATGTATCAAAGTAAACCCTCTGCTTACAGGCCTCTCTCCATGTGGAATGTATGAGTTCCTTGAGTTTTACACAGGATTTTTCTCTACCTCCAGCCCATCCCCCTCCTCATTAAATGCATTTTCTGCTATGTATCCACTAATTCCCCAACCTTCAGTGCTCTTCTATGAACAACAGATGTAATATCCAAGCTCCTAATCATGCCCCTCAAGTTCCTCTAAGACTCGGTCCTTGGCTATCCATCCAGACTCAGCTACTCTTCTGCCCCCAACCCAATATATAATAGATATTGGAATTCTGCAGGCAAGAACACTGGAGTGGGTAGCCATTCCCTTCTCCAGGGGATCTTCCTGAGCCAGGAATCTAACCTGTGTCTCCCACACTGCAGGCAAATTCTTTACTGTCTGATCAACAAGAGAAGTCCACAATATGTGTAAGGTTTATCAAAGTATGGTCCACAAGTATATGCTATGAAATTTGCTTTAGATGTCACCTCCTCAGGGAAGCTTCCTCAAACTTTGGTTAGCTGTCCCTCTTTGGTGCTCATTAACCACCCAGTGTTCATCCTTTTCCCAGTATTTATTTCATTACATAACACTTGTCTGTCTCCTTGTTTATTTTCTCCATAAAAGATGGGAGCTCTCCAACATCACTCATTATCAGAGAAATGCAAATCAAAAAAAACAATGAAGTACCATTACACGCTGGTCAGAATGACTGCCATCAGAAAGTCTACAAACAATAAATGCTGGAGGGTGTGGAGAAAAGGGAACCCTCTTACACTGCTGGTGGGAATGCAAGCTAGTACAGCCACTATGGAGAACAGTGTGGAGATTCCTTAGAACCTGGAAATGGAATGGCCATATGACCCAGCAATCCCACTGCTGGGCGTACACATGGAGGAAACCAGAACTGAAAGAGGCACATGTACCCCAATGTTCATTGCAGCACTGTTTACAATAACGAGGACATTGAAGCAACCTAGATGTCCACTGTCAGAAAAATGGATAAGGAAGTTGTGGAACATATACACAATGGAATATTATTCAACTATAAAAAAGAATGCATTTTCAGTCAGTTCTAATGAGGCAGATGAAACTGGAGCCTATTATACAGAAAGAAGTAAGCCAGAAAGAGAAACACCAATATAGTACATTAATGCATATATATGGACTGCAAGGAGATCCAACCAGTCAATCCTAAAAATCAGTCCTAAATATTCATTGGAAGGACTGATGTTGAAGCTGAAGCTCCAACACTTTGGCCACCTGATGCGAAGAGCTGACTCATTTGAAAAGACCCTGATGCTGGGAAAGATTGAAGGCGGGAGGAAAAGGGGACAACAGAGGATGAGCTGGTTGGATGGCATCACTGGCTCAATGGACATGAGTTTGAGTAAACTCTGGGAGTTGATGATGGACAGGGAGGCCTGGCATGCTAAACTCCACAGGGTCACAAAGAGTCAGACATGACTGAGTGACTGAACTGAACTGATGGAATTTAGAAAGATGGTAATGACAACCCTGTATGCAAGACAGCAAAAGAGACACAAAAGTAAAAAACAAACATTTGGAATATGTGGGAGAAGGCCAGGGTGGGACAATATAAGAGAATAGCCTTGAAACGTGAATATTACCATATGTAAAATATCCAAAACTGGTACTCTGGGAAAACACAGAGGGATGGGGTGGGGAGGGAGGTGGAGGGGGGTTGTTCAGGATGGCAGGACACATGTACAGCCATGACTAATTCATGTCTATGTATGGCAAAAACTACCATAATCAATATTGTAAAGTAATTAGCCTCCAATTAAAATTAATTAATTAATTTTAAAAAATAGACAGGAACTCTCTGAGAGCAAGCAGTGATCCTGAATGTGAAAATATGAGGAAGTAAAAGGATGGTTCCTTGCTTACCATTTGGTAGCTGTAGCCTAAACATATACAGCCAATGGTGTGCTACGACCAGGTCATGCCACATTGTGAGACACAACTATGCATTTCTTCCCAACTCTACATACAGTGATATCAATTTGGGAGCTTGGCATTGGCTACAGTGGCTGAAAATGTCATTGAAAATGTTAAATGGTGCAAATCATGTTTTGATTTGTTTTTCTTCCAGAGACATAGATGTTTCCACTTACCATCTCATTGCTGCAAAACATTTGTACTTACTTTGGCAAAGTGTTTACTTCAGTTCAGTTGCTCAGTCATGTCCAACTCTTTGTGACTCCATGAGCTGCAGCAACCAGGCCTCCCTGTCCATCACCAACTCCTGGATTTCACCCAAGCCCATGTCCATCAAGTCGGTGATGACATCCAACCATCTCATCCTCTGTTGTCCCCTTCTCATCCTGCCCTCAAACTTTCCCAGCATCAGGATCTTTTCAAATGAGTCAGCTCTTTGCATCAGGTGGCCAAAGTATTGGAGTTTCAGCTTCAACATCAGTCCTTCCAATGAATACCAAGGACTGATCTTGGGAACACCAGACCACCTGACCTGCCTCTTGAGAAACCTGTATGCAGGTCAGGTAGCAACAGTTAGAACTGGACATGGAACAACAAACTGGTTCCAAATAGGGAAAGGAGTACGTCAAGGCTGTATATTGTCACCCTGCTTATTTAACTTATATGCAGAGTACATCATGAGAAATGCTGGGCTGGAGGAAAGGCTGGAATCAAGATTGCCGGGAGAAATATCAAGAACCTCAGATATGCAGATGACACCACCCTTATGGCAGAAAGTGAAGAAGAACTAAAGAGCCTCTTGATGAAAGTGAAAGGGGAAAATGAAAAAGTTGGCTTAAAGCTCAACAGTCAGAAAACTAAGATCATGGCATCTGGTCCCATCACTTTATGGCAAATAGATGGGGAAGCAGTGCAAAGAGTGGTTGACTTTATTTTTGGGGGCTCCAAAATCACTGCAGATGGTGATTGCAGCCATGAAATTAAAAGACGCTTACTTCTTGGAAGGAAAGTTATGACCAACCTAGACAGCATATTAAAAAGCAGAGACATAACTTTGCCAACAAAGGTCCGTCTAGTTAAGGCTATGGTTTTTCCAGTGGTCATGTATGGATGCGAGAGTTGGACTGTAAAGAAAGCTGAGTGCTGAAGAATTGATGTTTTTTAACTGTGGTATTGGAGAAGACTCTTGAGAGTCCCTTGGACTGCAAGGAGATCCAACCATTGGCAAAATTTAAATGGTGCAAATATACCATGAAGTCAAGCAAGTGAGATAGCTCAGATACATTAGGATTTGAAAAACAAAAGTAACTTTTTCATCATTTCGAATATGATACTTTCCTAGTTCAGCTTCCTGACTGGTTTGAGAGGGATTTGTAATTTTCTTCAGTAATGAATTGCCTAAGAATCTGAGTAGTTGATTCTATGTATAGCAACTATGGCAATTTTGTTAATTTCATCTTCTTAATAACTGTATCAGATTAGTTATATGGGATTTCATAAATATTAACATTTATTCTGATGAGTGCTGGTTGTTATGACAAATGAGATAATATATTTATTTACTCTTAACAAAAGCATCTAGCCTATATTTAACTAGCTATTGGATTGGCCTAAAATTCACTCAGGTTTTGCCATAATATCTTACAAAAAACCCAAACGAACCTTTTGGCCAACCCAATAGGGCTCATCAGTAAAGAATCTGCCTGCAGTGCAGGAGACATGGGTTCAGTCCCTGGGTTGGGAAGATCTCTGGGGAAAGAAGAGGCAACCCACTCCTGTATTCTTGTCTCAGATATCCCATGGACAGAGCAACCTGGCAGGCTATACTCCATGGAGTCACAAAGAGTCAGACACGACTTAGCCACTAAAACAACAATATTTCTGAGACATCTTGCCAATAAAAGTTTCACACAAATAGGTCTACCAGATAGTAGCTTGCATAGACTTGTACCCATCTCTCCAGTTGTGTTTTTATAAAAATACCACATGGGGACTACTCTGATCAGGAAATTTTAGTGGAAATGGTTCTCTCCTTACATGACGTGTAAATACACTCAGTAAAAGAATCAGGTAAAATAGATAATTCCAAACTATGAAACATATAGAAATCTCCTAAGGGAACCTCAGTTGTTAAATATTTGTTATGATGTACTTCAGTTGTTCCCAAACATCACTAGTGCTGGCCAGCCTAGCTAAATGCATCTGAACCACCCCGGGAGCTGTTTACACATATGTATTCTTATACTCCGTAACAAGAGAGTCTAGTAAGCCCTGGTAATCTGGATTTTTTAACAAGTTCCCCAGGTAATTCCATTATATTGATTGAAGACACTAATGGAGTTTTTGACCCTCAGTCCCTGCTTCCAAATAATTTGTTTTAGTTTGCAAGTTTGTCTTGCTTTTACTTTAAAACATACACTCTCAGATCTGAGTAATGACCATGAAGAGAAGTCAGAATTCATCAGTAGCACCAACAAATGGCCAAAAAGCTTTTCAATATAAACTGCAAAATATTGTGCTTACACATGAAAACTGAATGGGGAAATGGAAACAATTATCTCAGTAATTTAGCTTCCCTTCCCCTTGAAATATTCTCTTATGACCTGTCCATGTAATTGAAGCTCTGAGCATCGATTTTTCCAGGTAATTTTCTCAATTCTTGTTTTTGAATATGTACAGGTCTTCTTAAATCAAAAACAAAAATCAGAGGCAAGGGATTTCAGTGACTCATGCTCTACAAAAAATCTTTGCTTATTGCCTATGAACCACTCCTTAATGATTAAAAAAAATAAAACAGTTGCAAACTGGAGTTTATTGGCAGAAAGGCAACTTAGTGTCTCAAAAAGTATGCATGTGTCAATACTTAAATAAACAAAAATAAATCTGCATTGTTTATATATTTTGCTGTTGTTGTTGTTGTTGTTTAATCGCTAAGTCATGTCCAACTCTTTTCAACTCCATGGACTGTAGCCCACTAGGCTCCTCTGTCCATGGGATTTCCCAAGCAAGAATATTGGAGTGGGCTGCCATTTCCTTCTCCTGGAGATCTTCCTGACCAAGGGATCAAACACATGTCTCCTGAATTGGCAGGTGGATTCTTTATCACTGAGCCACCAGGGAAGCCCCATGTGTGTGTGTGTGTGTGTGTGTGTAATTGCATATGTACCTCTGCTTTTTCTGAACAGAATTTTACTTATCTCAGTTGAGTTTGTCTTCACATTCACCTCAAGGACTCCATGCAGACTTTAAAAGCAGCAGATGGACTGCACAGGAGCTATGAGTCAATACTCAGCTTTACTTTGGAATATGTCATTCTCTTTGAACATACACACTTGTAACAGAAACACAGGGGTTTTCTTTAGCACCATGAGTACATAACCATTCTCACTATTGAAGTTGGTTACACATTTTCTTTGAAAGGAAACCCAAGGGTTTCCATGTTCTAAAACCATAGATTTTTTATGCTACCCCTTTGTTGAATGCCTCCAAATGTCATTATAACAGCATGTGATTTTTGTCTTAATTCATAAACAGTGTAGAAATGTATGCCAATAATTGGAATTCCTAGGAGCACTCTATTTCTGAAAGTAAAAATATTAAGACAAAATCAATAGGTAATAATATTTAAATACAAGAATTACTTTGACTATGGGTTACTGTTTTTTTCAGTTTGGATCTGCATCATTGACTTTATCACCTTGGTTCTAACGTCTTATCCAGAGCCACTCATTTAATTACTTTTTCAAAATGTTCATAACACAACATGGCTATAACTGTACATCTGCTAGTCTGTACTGGAATTATAATGAAGATCGGTTATAGTATTTGATCTAGCATTCCTTTCTAAGTGTTATCATTAATTCAAATTAAAATGCTATGTTAATGGGCTTCCTGATATAGGTGGAAATGAAGACATCTTTTATTGATGATTTGGGATGATAAGCATAAGAATAGATTACAGTATCTTTATTTTCACAAAAATTCAAGTCAAAGGTTAAGATAAACAAAATGCTACAAGTATTTTGGAGCTCTAAACAACATAAGAAAAATAAGACATTGGTCATATAAATAAACGTACTACAGTAGGGTTGAAAAGCCATCTTACAAAAATCAAGAGCCTTGAGTCCTCACATTGACTCTGATACTACCAATTTATGTGACCTTGGAAAAATCATTTCATCTCTCTGGGCATCAGGGTTCTTGACCATGATACAGAATATCTAATTGGATGGTCCCTACAGTCTTATGGACAGAGAAGCCTGGTAGGCTACAGTCCATAGGGTCACAAAGAGTCAGACATGACTGAGTGACTTCACATCCTATAGTCTTATGGAACTCTAGTGATTCGGATGGTAGGAAAAAATCACTTAAAATTGGTAAACTTTAATGGTTGGAAGTCATTTCAGCAGGACAGTTTGAGGCCACTGAGGGCTGAAGACATGAGAGGAAATGTCAAAGATTTTAGTCAAGAACAAGCTGGAAATAATTGCTGAGCATGAGATTATAGAGTTATCTATATTCTGGAATTACAGCTGACAAGGCCCTTAGAATAAGAACAAACATATCTAGAAAGAAGGCTCATAATAGCAGAATTACTGGGAAAAAACACTCAGTTTTAAGTTGATTAGAGACAAACATAGTATAAGACCCAATTTGGATTAAGTTTACAAAACTGATTGTAATGTGATTCAATCTAAAGTGGTTGTTCCTCCTGGGCAGCGGCACAAGTTGAAAAAAAATTTGACAAAACTTAAAAATAGGTCAAGAACTAGCAAATGCATGGTTCCCATCCAAGACTGTGAAAGTGTGAAAAATGAATCGGAATACAGATACAGAAAATGCATATATAATTTGAAGAAGAGACTCAGCTGAGAAACATGAGGTACAGATTTAGAATCTAGCTCATCTTTGAGATTTAAATACTCATGATGGATTTCCACTGGCTAGAAATAATAGAATGAGAAGTATTTAACAAGAAGAGTCCTTTCAGAAAAATAAATACTTAAACTGTGCTACAGAATGACTTCAATTTAGCACAATCACATATAATGTTTCACCAATTTTGCTTCCCTTCATAAATCATCTTTTTATTGGGTGGGAGAGATCAAGGAGGGAGCAATATAATTCAAAATGTCCCCAGCCAGGTTAAAGACCCACATAGATCCTTTTAATTATAAGATATACTCTTACTTTAGGAAATGTTAAATTGTGAATCCTGGAAACATGGTGATTGGTCTACTTTTCCTCTGTCTCTCTTTCCCAGATCATTGATTTTATTCAATACCTTTATCCTATTGAATTAGTTTTGGTGAGATAGGGGTCATCGTTTACCCCTTGAATGTGTTCTATCCCAACCCATCTTGAACCCATATTTGAACTATGTCCTTTAACCTTTAAATTATTTTCATAGCCCTTTTTGGCTTCTCCCTTTTATACTATATAGTAGATTTGGACTGAAAACCTGACTCCACCACTAAAAGGTTTGATGAATTGGGAAATCATTTTCCTATGAAAAACTTAGTTTCCTCATCTATAAAATGAACGTCTATAAAATAGTCCATTGGGTCCACAGTTTTATGGATTATATTTGTATCTTCTCATATGGATATCACTTGTAGGCCTTGAGCACTGTATTGATATTTATGCAATCATTTTAGGGATCCAGTATGGATTTATGCATGGTCAACACCCCAAATGGCG
Organism: Bos taurus; assembly: GCF_002263795.3. Lineage (NCBI taxonomy): Eukaryota > Metazoa > Chordata > Mammalia > Artiodactyla > Bovidae > Bos > Bos taurus. The sequence continues at coordinate 1,648,568 of NW_020192292.1, forward strand.
CTAGTGGTAAAGAATCACCTACTAATGCAGGAGACATAAGAGATGCGGGTTCAATTCCTGGGTCAGGAAGATCCCTTGGAGAAGGAAATGGCGACCCATGCTAGTCTTCTTGCCTGGAGAATTCCATGAACAGAGGAGCCTGGCAGGCTACAGTCCATGGGGTCGCAAAGAGTCAGACACAGCTGAAGCAACTTAGCATGCAAACATCCCAAAAGAAGCACGGTATTGAAAATAAGAAAAATTAACACAATCCAGGTATTCAAGACACCTATTATTTAATCAATGGCTCACTCAACAAATACCTACTAATACCCTACTAAGTGCCATTAGGGTAGAGAACTCCAAGCACAGTGAAAAAATAAACAAGAAAGCATAAAATTATAATAGAGTGTGACAAAGACTATGATAGGGATACAGGTCTTAAAGAACAGATACTCTGGGAGCACAGAAAAGAAGCAGAAATTGAGAGGGTTTCTAATTAGATAAAATGTGGGAGAGTATTTTTAAATAATACCATTAATGTATAAATTTGTTTTAAAAATCCATAGCCAAAATGGTGAAGGGGTGATGGCTTTTTATTTTGTAGACACTAAATTATACTTACATAAATAAATATTCAGCAAGCTCACTGGAGTCAATAAATCATGCTTCTTTGAAAGCATCGACCATAAACAAGCCAGAATGCACTAACCAGAAGCAATGACAAGAAGAGAGAAAAGAGAGTATGGCTGCACTATCACAGAACCACACTGAATATGCACTTTGAAAGGTACACTAAGGATGCATTCATTAAAACCACAAAGAGAACCATACATTATGTTTGTTGGATTTGAGTACCTTGCCTTTTTGTATAATTAATTATTCCTGTCAACTCGAATCTGAAAATGTGGAATGAAAATATAGGGTACCTGTAGAGAAGGCATGTGGGAAAATTCCTACAGACCTTCCCCTCAACCTGATTTTGAAAAACTAACAGACAAACACATGTCTCTGTTCAGTTTGTTAGCTCAGGAAAGAAAGAAATGGGATCTGAAGATTTCAGCAATGTCTACAGAAGTCAAGTGGAATGGAGTGCTAAACTAATTATCTAATAGGATCTGAGGATGGAGACTTCTAGAAAGGCAGAAGGAACTTAGGTCTGAGTCACCTGGATGAGGTGTCAACAGTGTGAACAAATGTTCACCTCTCCAATTTAATTTCCAGTTGATTCCGTACTCCAAAAGCACAACCACTACTGGGTCCTCGTGGGGCAAGTCATGTATTAAAATAGTTATACAGGTGATTTCAGGCCACAGTTCCTACCTGGGACATCTTTGAAGAAAAGGTGTTTGTTTCCTTTATTTTTGTTAAATCATAGTGTTTGTAGCAGATGCCTCTTATTCTCCATGTCACATCTCCTCTTATATGGCAAAAAAGTGATGTTCTGCACATTTACACTTTAGAACCTGGCACAGGTTCTCAAATCATGTTAGTTCAGTTGAATGGAAGAACGCCTGAATGAAACTCACTCATATTTTTCTCAAATTATATATAATAATATACATAATTTGTTATTATTAAATATATAATATGTTATGCTGTTAGCAACCTGCAAGCAAAGGCAGAATCTTAAAAATTTTATCCTTAACACACAGAATGACCTCAATAAATTCTCAAGGACTGATGAATAATTTTAGCATTCAAAACATCTTTTTTAAGAGAGACACATCACCCCTTAAAAAATATTAGTTCAAATAAATATATATTTAAAGGAATCAAGTACATTTGGGCTACTTCTCTACTTTGACGGTATGGAATCAGCCAGTTTGAAACAAAAATATAACTAGTCAATTCCATCAAATAGCCTAAGGGTTTGTTTGTTTTATAGTGCTTTAACAAAATATCTTAATTTGATCAAATCAACCAGCTATGTCAGTACTGTCTGGCAAGAGTAAAGGAGAATTTTGTTAGATTTCTAGCTCTTTAAAATTTTTCCCCAATACTACCAAAGTTTGCCCTGCACGTAATTAATCCATTATGAGGAATTTTTCTATAAAAATCATTCAAATCTTATTTAATTTTATGATAACAAAGAATTCTGGGTTGAACACTCCTTTTGCACTTTTCTATGCAAAAACTGTTTGGCAAATGTTAATGAAAAATGTTGAAGAATCGTAAACTGCTTGCCGAAACAAATGCTTCCAAAGACATTAGCAAAATCAACTTGAAGATAAACAATGAGTCAGTTACAAATTACCCTTATCTATTAATTAAAATCAAGCTCATTAAATGTTCCACTAGACTATGTTTACTGATTATTATTTAAATTAGTTTAGAGCAATAAAATGTATCCAAATAAAATAAATTCTAAATACTGAAGACATTTCGGCAATTCAGACTGGCCATCTCTCTAATGAGTCTGACTTAACAATGCTCTATGGTTTCTGAAGGTAATTTTCAGGAAATAATGTGTTCTTTTTTGATTTTGTACACTACAAGTTTTTATCTTCAGAATACTTGGGCCCTATCTCTATATATGTGTGTGTGACATTTACTTTTATTGAAATACTCAGACATTTCTACTTAATCCATTTCCAGTTTAGGCTACATTATTTATACTAGATGGACCAACCTTGGACTGTTATTCCTTTGGCTCATGGGATCATTTTTATTAGTGCGTAGTAATTGATTTGCATAAAAGTTCTCATTTTCTTCAGATCATTTGCAAATATATCCCTCTCTCTTAGACAAAAGAAACAAAGAATGTGTCCTGTGTCCTGGGAATGTTATTCCCAAATGAGGGGCACTCTTGCACTTCAGAGGATTCTTTCTAGTTAGACTTCCTTTCTATTAAGTTCAGTCCTAACACGGATTCACATGAAAATCATTATTGGAGACGAACAATATGGAGTTGTTTACCTCAGATGATAAAGAATCTGCCTGCAATGCAGGAGACCCAGGTTCGATCCCAGCATCAGCAAGGTCCTCTTGAGAAGAAAATGGCACCCCATTCCAGTATTCCTGCCTGGAGAATCCCATGGACAGAGAAGACTGGTGGGCTACAGTCCATGGGGTCACAAAGAGTTGGACATGACTGAGTGACTAACACTTTGCATACTGACTGCAAGTCACAGTAGGAGACTTTCTGTCAGTATTTGCATACCAGTTTGATCTTGGGAGATATCTGGCACATTGAACATGACGTTTACTTATTTATATAAGTGTTAGATTAATAGTATGCTTTTTTGACCCAAAGCTCAAGGAACCAAGTGCAGTGGCATGAATGGCCATTATACCATTGGTCTCATTCTAATTACAAGGACATGTTTCTCTATGCTACCAAATTGGAATTCCTGACTTGCAGCTTAGGGTATTCACGCTGAAAAGTATGAATTTTAAAGGGGCTCAGTTCCAAAAGCTGATCAACATAAGACAACTCGACAAAACTCTGTATTTGGTTACCACTTGGCTTAGCTTCTAGGTCGTTATGCATTTTGTTCAGATAAGCATATTTAGAAAGAGCTTAGTCTCCAAAGGAAAGCAATCTTATGTGGACTCAAACAAAAACAAGCTAGGATAAAATGAATTTATATGCTAGGGTACATAAACTTACTATAAGTCACGTAAATGATAAGGTGATACACTTGACAGGCAATGAGGAACTTATGATAAAATCTTCTTGGGGACAAGACAGTCAAGAGTAGGAAAGGGATGAATTGCATAATGATATCTCTGATTCCACATAAAGAGATGTGCTTCAGAATTTTCAGCTACTGTATAGATATGAAGCCATAAACTGTGTACCAGGCGGTCTAAATTGTCAGGATTTGGGTAGAGAAAGTGTTCTACAAAGAAAGCTAAAATCTACCAACATAACTATAGTTTAAAAATATACTTGTGTGAGAGATGCTAAAAAAATTGCTATCAAAAATATGTGCTGTTTTAGAAAGGATAAAATTATGGAGTAAAATTCAGTAACAAATGTACTTTTTTGGAAAATTTATAGAACATCAACTGATTCAGAAATCATACATCCCTTAAAACCAAAAATCTCAAAGGTACAAGGATAAAAATATTTCCACCAGAACTGTTCTGGAATGATTACTAGGTTAAGGGGGAAACGATGTGGCAGGATCACCACTGGACTTATTTCATCTATCATTTTCTCCAGGGTTCACCTCTGGTTACTAAAAAACTGGTATGTTACACATTTGGAAAATCCTACTTGTATAAGTATTTCTCTTACCTAAATATCATAGTTTCTAAAATGTCATTATCAATGCTGTATTATTTTTAATTAACCTCCTTAGAAATATCTATGGTACAAACAACAAAAATTAGTTTAGTGTTTGGAGTCATACTGAGGTGTGTTCAAAAGCTCAGCATTTCATGTTGATCTCTCTGAAACTGATTTACTCATCAGTACAACAGAGGTGATAGCTGGGCGTCCACAGGTTAGTGTGACAATCGTATGAGATAATTCTCCCCCACCTTCTTTCTTATAATGTTTCTGTTTAATGGGAGAGGTACCTGAAAGAAATTCAACGCTTATGTGGATCTACATAAACGGCATTTTTCTTTTAAAGAGTGAATGCCTATGAGACAATGTTCACCACCTGTGACATAGCTCAGGTGACCTTCAACAACTGTCAGTTTTGTTAAGAGAGCAGCTCCGAAGTCAGATCACCAGGGTTTCAACTCTATGACTTACTGGTTGTATGATCAGTAGGTATAAGGGGGTCTTGCTCAGCCTCACTCACTTCATTACAAAAGTTAGGCTACTAACAGCTCCTCCATTACTGGGTTGTTAAGAGGCTTAAATAAAATTCTGTATGTAAAGTACTTAACACACTTTCTGCCATGTAGCACTCAGTCTGTGTCACATTATAAAGTAGTGATTACTACTACTAATAATTTTATTATTACTTGATACTCCTGTGCAGCACTATAATAGGTGGGGATATAAAAGAAGTGAGAAATTTTTTTCTTGGTTTGTTCAAATGCATCTGCCCTAGGCACCAGTCTAGGCACTAGGGATTTGGTGGAAGGCAAAAAAAAAAAAAAAAAAAAATACGTGCCCTAAAAAAAAAAAAAAAAAAAAAAACTTGCATTTACCAACTGAAGAATTGGATCACTTCAGCAGGCAAGCTCTAGAACAACTGACAATTAAAATGCAGTGTGGGCGAACTGCCTGGTGGTCCAGTGGTTAGGACGCAGTGCTTCCACTGCAAGGGGCACAGGTTCTATCCCTGGTCAGGGAACTAAGATCCCTCATGCTTCTCCATGGGGCCAAAAATAAATTAATTTTTAGAAAATGTAGTCCAGTAAACATAACGTCAAGCCAAAGCACAGAGAGGAGAAAAACTAAGAGGAAAGTGAGAAAAGTTTCCTGATGGTGGTCATGTCTATGCCAAGCCTCATAGGACTTATTTGTTGACTTAACAAGTTCTTACATGATGCCAGCTATGTGCCAAGGGAACTGCTGTAAGCCCTACAGATTAGTTATTAGTCTTTTAATTTAAGTAATTTACTTCTAAGACTCTGAGGTGGGGCGAGTGAAGCACATATGATTTAAACAACTTGTCCGGAGTCACAAAACTGGAAAATGGGTCCATAGTTCATGCTCTTAACAGAAATGTATTATGCTGTTCCTCCCTCAGGCTACGCTTTTATAAGGCATGTTGGGGTGAGTTGGGATGTAAGGGTAGGAGGAGCAATCATCAGTCCATGAAAGGCTGGGAGATTCTTGACCTTAGCAAAGCAATGAAAAGGAACAGGAAGGAAAATCAGAAAAGATAATGGAGAACAATTATGAAGATTCTAGAAAGCCCAGGAAGAGGATTTTGAAATTTCTGATCATTTATGCCCCATTGACATTCAGAGTTTCATGCCTATACAAGACTGTTGTTATGACCGAATGTATGTCTTACAAGTTCTAATATACGGCTCAAAGGACATAATTATGTTGACTGAGGATTAGCATTGCATGTCTAGTCCCAGAACAGAAGTACTTAGTTGCCCTTGCATGGCTCTTAAAGTTAATTTATTTGAAATTTTAATCACAATTATCTGTACTTTTGTAAGTAACCATGCATGATGTTCTTGTTAGGAATCCCCAGCATTTTAAGATAAAGTGGATTGCCAAAGGGTAATGCAAATTATCAAAATAGAGTTCACAAGTCTAGGAAAAAATGAATTCTATTTTGTTTTTTCCCATGAGCAATTTTTCATTTCCCCCATATATGCCAAGGACCTAGAATAGGTTCTCACTAAACATTTCTTAGGTGCCTAGAATTTCTTCTTCATAAAGGCACTAGAGAAGCACACTAGTGATATCTAAAAATAGATTTGTAACTAAAGGGCCATCAACAGCTACTTAATAAAATACAAGCCAGTTTTGTTATAAAAGAAATAAGTGATTGTGGAAAAATACTCAAATTGCCTTAAGATACATAAAATAAAATAAGAAGTTCACTTCCTTCCCTCTTAAGGTACTAATCCTACTCACTAGAAATAACTGGTAAGCTTTTTGCATATCTGGAAATATCTATATGTATACAGATAGAAAGTCTGACTTTTTTATATCTATATGAAAAAGTATACTACGCATATTGTTCTGTAACTTTCTTTTTCATTTTACAATATATATTATGTATCTTCTTTTTAATTTCACTGTTAGAAACAAATACATAGTATTGCATTGCAGATGTACCATGATGTTTCAAAACCAACAAGATATTTAAAATTTTGTCATTTTCTCCTTCTAACCTGGGTGCTGCAACAGGCTTAGTTCTACATATGTAGTTGATCACATACACAAAGTTATCTATATACTAAAGACTTAAAGGACAAATCACTAAGTCAAAGTTATAGTATACTTAAAATTTTAATCATGGCAACTTGTCCTTCAAAAATACTTGCCTCAATTTATGATTCTATCAACAGTATATGAGTGCTTGTTTCTCCTCACGCTTTCCAACTGTGTCCCTCAAACCACTTTTTAATCTTCTCTAATATGATGGTTTAAAAATAGTATTTTGTCATATTATTTTGTATTGTTTAACTTATCTGTGAACACCATACATGGTTTAACATTTGTTAAATTCTTTTATAGGATCTGTTTCACGCTCTCCCCTTTTGGCTATTTTTATCAGCTTGATTTTCTCTTTCTTGTTTATTCATTTGTATGAGTTATTTCAGTATTAAGAAAATCAGTGTCTTCTCTGGCCCAGAAGTTAGAAATCTTCTTCCCAAATGTGTCAGTTTTTCAGACTGTTATATTTGTCATGCAGAAATTTTTAAGATTTATATAATAAAATTACCTTTTATGATTATTTTCAGTAATAGATTTTTTTTTCAGGTTAGAAAGATCCTCTCTCCACATACACACATAAATTTTCCATGATTTATCTGGTTTATTTATGCATTTTTTTCTGTTTAAATATTTGATCTATCTGCTCTACCCTTCAATTTAAAGAGGGAAGTAGGAACAAGATTTACATTATATATTTTAAAAAAAAATAAAACTGCTAGCCAGTTGCTCTGATGTTTATTTTTTTTTTCCAGTTTTGTTGCAATATAGCTGAAATACAGCATTTCATAAGTTTAAGGTGTACAAACAATCTGATGATTGACACACGTATATACTGAGAAATGATTGCACAATAAATCTATTAACATCCTTCATCTCACATAATTACCATTGTTTGGTTGTGGTGGTGGTGATGGTAAGAACAGTTAAGATCTATATTCTTGTTCTGGTACTGTACTTAGTCACTCCGTACTGTGTTGACACTTTGCGACCCCATGGACTGAAAAGCCTGCCAGGCCTCCTCTGTCCATGGGGATTCTCCAGGCAAGAATACTGGAGTGGGTTGCCATGCCCTTCTCCAGGGGATCGTCCCAACCCAGGGATCGAAACCCAGGTCTCCCTCATTGCAGACGGGATTCTTTAACCATCTGACCACCAAGGAAGCCCATCTACGTTCTTAGCAAACTCTCATGTATTCTCTCCAGTATGTTAACTACCATCACCATGTGTGCAAGCATAACATATCAGATCCTGAGAACACTTTTCCCCCTATATTTCAAAGGTTGTACCTTTGACCACCTTTACCTATTTCCCTCACCCTCCACGTCCTCACATCATGAGTCTGTTTCCTTTGAGTTCAGTTTTTATTTTATTTTTATTTTTTTTGATTTCACATATAACTGAGATCATACAGTATTTATCTTTTACTATGTGGACTTATTTCACTTAGCAGAATGCTTCAAGTTTCATCTATGTTATCATAAATGGTGGATTTCTTTCTTTTTAAAGGCTGAATATATTCCACTGTGTATATATTGAATGATCTATTAATATTTTTTCCATTACAAGAGATACTACTTTATATCACAAACTAAATTCCAGATGTGTTTGGATCTAAACTGGCCTCCTATTCTGTTCATCAGTCAGTTTAAGTCCCAAATCAAACCGCTTAATTACTGTTGCATTATGCAACATTGTAGTGACAGTAATCCTAGTTCCCCTACTTTATACTCCTTTTCAGAGGATTCCTTGCTATTCTCATGTTTATTTATCCAGATGAAATTCAGAATCATTATGGTCAAGTTATAGCTACACTCATGTTAATGTTTGGATTAGAACTGAATATATTCGATCAATATAAAAAGACATTGATATACTTCAAATATTGAAGGTCATACTCCAACAACTTAGTATATAGCTTTCACCTCTTTAAAGCTGATTTTAAGTCACTCAGTATATTTTTTAAGTTTCTAGCTGATATAAATGCTGTGCATTCTTATGATATTTATGCTAGATGTTTTTAAATTTTATTTTTAAATAAACATGTGTCATGTTTAACGTGTACAACATGATGATTTGATATACATATACATAGTGAAATGATTACTATAGTTAAGCTAATTAACATATCATCTCATAGTCTTTCCATTTTTTTAATGTGATGAGAGCACCTGAAATCTGACACTCTCAGCAAATTTCCAGTATTCAATACAATGTTAACTGTAGTTATCATGTTGTGCATTAGATCTTAAGCTATTCATCTTACTGTGACTTTGTTCTGTTTGACCAACATCTCCACATTTCCCCCCCTCCCACCCCTAGTAGCCACCATTCTACTCTCTGCCTCATGAATTCAACACAGATTTTTAAAGAATCCATATAAAAGTAAGATCATGGGGAGTTTTTTCCTTTCTGTGCCTCATTTCACTAGCATGATATCCATGTTGTTTCAATGGCAAGATGTCTTTCTAAGACTGAATGTGAGAAATCATATGGATATTGAATGGCAGAGATTTCTCTTTAATGTTAACTTAAGTTTCATTAATTAAAGACACTTACTCTTTGGAAGGAAGTTTATGACCACCTAAACTGCATATTAAAAAGCAGAGACATTACTTTGCCAACAAGGTCCGTCTAGTCAAGGCTATGGTTTTTTCCAGTAGTCATGTATGGATATGAGAGTGGACTATAAAGAAAGTTGAGTGCCAAATAATGATGCTTTTGAACTGTGGTGTTGAAGAAGACTCTTGAGTGTCCCGTGGACTGCAAGGAGATCCAACCAGTCCATCCTAGAGGAGATCAGTCCTGGGGGTGTTCATTGGAAGGACTGATGCTGAAGCTGAAACTCCAATACTTTGGCCACCTGATGCAAAGAACTGACTCATTGGAAAAGACCCTGATGCTGGGAAAGATCAAGGACAGGAGAGAAAGGGACAACAAGGATGAGATGGTTGGATGCATCACTGACTCAATGGACACGAGTTTGGGGTAAACTCCAGGTGTTGTGATGGACAAGGAAGCCTGGCATGCTGCAGTCCATGGAGTTGCAAAGAGTTGGACATGACTGAGTGACTGAACTGAACTGAACTGAATTTTTATATACAGAGAAGTTACTGATTAACGTTGCTGACTGTAATGAAATACATCACTGATTCTCTTATTTTTTCTAGTAGGGTTTCAATTTTTCTTTTTGGGTTTCATCACATGGATAATCATATTATTTTGCAAATATGAAAATTCTGTCACTTTCATTCACTTCATTTATGTAGTTGCATCAGCTAATACATACATAAATGTGTTACCATGATATTCTCAGCTTTACCTTATTCATCATAAGGTGGTTGTTTTTTCTATTCATTTTATTTACTTTCTTGTTGTTTTGGTGTTTAGTATGGATTTCTTTTTTATACAGTTATGAAATTCTATGTTTAATTCTGTTTATTATTTTTTTAATTTTTGGTAATATTAAAAGTTTATATATTTTTAATATTTCTGTTTATCTTCCTAAGTTTAGATAGTATGTTTAACATCTACTTACTGACTTATCAGGTTGAATGATATCTCTTGATTTTTCTCTATTGATAAGAAAGATGTTCATGTACTTAAACTTTCTCCCACTCCTCTCTTCCCTCATACCTCCACATTTTTGTAAGCTCCATTACAATTTTTGCATTATCAATGTTTATATCCTTTATATTCTGTTCTATTATTATAATTCCTGTATTTTTTCATTTTCAATTACAAATATTAATGGAATCAGTACTTAATCCCAGGTGCATCATACCATGGCTTCTCCATGTTTTGGTTCTTTACTGTTTGAGTTGACTAGATTTTTGTGTAAATACATTTTTTGCAAAAGGGACTCAGGAGCAATACTATCCTGTAAGAAATTCTGTATATGTTGTGATTCGGGATTTTTGACGAATTCTTAATTTCTTTAAAATGGAATTTTTTCCAATACAACCAACAAGGGCTTAATCTCCAAAATATACACAGTATACAACTAAATAACTAAAAAACAAACAACCCAATAGAAAAATGGGCAGAAGACCTAGACAGACATTTTTCCAAAGAAAATAAACAGATGGCCAACAGGCACAAGAAAACATGCTCAACATCACTAATTATTAGAGAAATGCAAATCGAAACCACAAAGATATACCATCTCACACCAGTCAGAAGGGCCATCATCAAAAATTCTACAGAAAATAATTGCTGGAGAGGGTGTGGAGAAAAAAGAACCCTCCTACACTGTTGGTGGGAATGTAAGTTGGTACAACCACTATGGAGAACAGCATGGAGGTTCCTTAAGAAACTGAAAATAAAGCAATCCCACTCCTGGGCATATATTTGGAGAAAATCATGGCTCAAAAGGATATATGCATCCCTGTGATCATCACAGTACTGTTTACAACAGCCAAGACACGAAGCAACCTAAATGTCCATCAACAGATGAATGGATAAAGAATGTAGTATATATATACAATGGAATACTACACAGTTATAAAAAAATGAAATAATGCCATTTACAACAACATGGATGGACCTACGGATTATCATACTAAGTTAGAAAGAAAAATATCATATGATATCACTTATATGTGGACTCTAAAAAAATGATACAAATGAACTTATCTATGAAACAGACTCACAGACATAGAGAACAGACTTCAGACTTGTGGTTGCCAAGGGGGAAGGTGTGGGGAATGGCTGGAGTAGAAGTTCGGGATTAGCAGATGAAAACTAATATATATAGAATGGATAAACCATGGTCTTACTGTATAGCACAGGAAACTATAGTCAATATCTTATGATAAGCTATAATGGAAAGAATATGAGAAAGAATACACACACACACATATATACACACATATATTTATCTGAGCCACTTTGCTGTACACCAGAAATGAACACAACATTGTAAATCAACTATACTTCAATAGAATAAAAAAGGAGGTTTCTCCTTCTCTTAATCTTTCAATTATTTTGTGGAGGATTTTATTGAAGGAAGTAGAGCAGAAATGTTATTAATCTGTCATTGTCTATCAAATATCTCCTGAATTACTGCTTTGTAATGGATCAGTTACTCTATAATGTGATAAGCTTAAGGATTTGAGAGTCCTAGATCTGTCACTTTCTAGCTGTGGTGCTTGGGGATATTACTTAATCTCTCTGAACCTCAATTTCCTTATTTGTAATATGGGGATGATAAGAGTGACCACATTTACAGTTTTCCCAGGAAAGTCCCATGTTATACCTATTGTCTGAGTGTAAATATTAATAGCTAGCATTTTACTCCCCAAAGTGTTTTAGTATGGAAAATAAATTGAATGGGCATTTTAATTATCATGGTGCCTACCTCATAGTATTGCTGTGATAATTAAATGAAACACCATTTAGTGTTTAGTATAGCACTTGGCACATCATTTTTTGAATAAATGTTAGTCTCTCTATTTTATTAGGATTCTTATCCAGGCTCTATATTTGAAAATAAATGTACAGTGTACAGTGTCCTTCCAAGAGGAGCACTCTCCAATTTTGCTGTCCTATAGTAGAAACGTCCTAAATCTTGTCAACCTGGAGAGTCCCCATCATGGTGTGCTGTGAGCCCTACCTCTCTGCCTGCTTCACGTTCCCAGGATCACACTAGCTGCTATGCCCAGCAGAAGAGATCCATAGAAATGCTCTCTAATAACCATCATGGTCTCTTCATTATACCTTTCCACTGAATAGCAGACACTGATTATGCAAATTTTGCTTTTGTACAGAAACAAACTGATTTTGGTTTCAAAATCTGAGTACACAAGAGGTCAGGAAAGTTCAATGAGGGCATGAAGTACAAATGTATGGACATTCCCTTTCCCTAGATAAACAGTGAAATGTAAGTCATCCAAATAATAAGAACTATTATTTGAAACTACTATTTGAAACTATTATTACTTCAATTCGTGAATATATGACTGAGAAGAGGCTAGAAGTGGGCAGGAGTTGGTCAAGGATCAAGGACCTCGCTTCTTATTTATTATGCTCATTTATCTTAATAACTTCCTGGTGAATATGGAAATTATTTTCCCTGAGAACTGTGATGACTTTACTATGTTAAATAATTTGCATATCCTTTGAATGTGTTAGCATAAAGGAAGGATGAGTTATATGGGACATTTGCCTCCAGGCAGACTATTGCTTGTTAGCTAGTAGATATAAAGAAAATAGAATGGGCAAATGTAGAAATGGACAAAAGACCTCTCTGCCCTTTCTTGTTTCTAGATTCTCAAATGTTACAATTCTTATTTATTTTAAGATATCTCAATAATATCATTAAAGTAATATAAGTGTATATACTTATGCATTATGTTATGAAATGAACATACATGATTTGCATACTAGTGCTTATTGTATTAATCACTTCTGCCTTGCTCTACTTACCATTTCTGCATATGCTAGCTCTGCTTCAACTTCTTTCATGATATCTAAATGGAATTAAGATGCTCAAAATGGACAAATAATTGAAAGAACTTTTTATCTATTTCTTTTTTCCCCAATTAATGTAAACTGTCTCTCTAAAGAGCTCACTCAGGTTTTATTTAATAAAATGCCAATATTGTTCATAAAAATTAAATTTTTCACAATGCACTTTGAAATGATTGTTATTAAAGAATCTGTACTGAAACATATTAGTTGGTTTCCTAGATTAATTTCAGGTAGAACATTAAGAATAATATGAATTGATAGTCCATGGAGATACTGAATACAGAAGCAAAATACATAACGATATCACCCATCCCCTAAGTTAGAAGCTAATTTTAGCATATTTAAGCATATTCTGGAGAAGGAAACATGTTCTAAAGCATAGTAATTAAACATAGTGTGACATTGGTTAGAGAATCAGCAGGATAATTTTTAAATTAGCATACTTGAAATATAGCCATAGTATATTTAAGAATTTAATATTTAATGACAGAAGCTTTAGAAGCAGATTTGACATGATGGAACATTTATTACATCATGATGGACACATTGGCTATTTCAGGGGGAAATAATTTAAGCCTCATAGCTAGCATGCACAAAGAATTAAGAGTCTTAGTACACATAATAATGAAATTGGAAAAACTAATAGCCATAAGTGTAAATCAAAATAGAAGGTTAAAAATTACATGATCTCAGGAGGGGACATTAAATTTTTATTACCCAAACAATGAAAAAATTGCCAAATGAAAAGTTATCACACATTTTATTACATAAAAGTTTTAAACCTGTCCATCAAAAAAAAAAAAGCGATAAAGGAAGAACCAAAAATAAATACCAGAGATGCAAGGCTTAAAAGCAGGGTTAATACTTCTAAATACAAAATCAAATTACATCAAATAATAAAAAAATCTTACATAGGCAATAGGAAAATAGAAAAGAACAATTAATTTAATAGATGAATGCTAGGCAATAGCCCTATTAAAAGAGTTCACAAATGTAACCATTATTTCATCTATAAGCCAAGGGATTGGTGAGTCAATGAATCTTACCTGACAATATTTATCAAGGCATTAAAACCATCATAGCCTTTAATTCAGCAAATTGTCATTTAAGCATGTAAAACAAAATAAGAGTAAACAGGTAGAACAAAAATGAATGTACAAGGTTATTTTCCAGAAATTGATGATCTTCTAAATGAAGAAAGGTAAGCTAACCACCCAACTTATGAATAACAGAATGAATTGAATTATTTAATTAATTATTGTCCATTCTTAATGAGGTCATGCTCAAGCATGTTAAAAATGATATTTTGAGGGGAATGTCTGAAGTGACATGATGAAGTCTATCTGTAGTAGACAGACTCTAAGATGGTTGCCCATGTCCCTTCCTCCTGGTGTTAACACCTTTGTATACTCCCCTCAGTTGAGTGGAGGCAGAATCTAGGGCTTTCGTCTAACCAATAAATACAGCAGAGGTGATGGAGATAGCACTCTGTGATAACGTCACACAGTTTGTAGCATCAGTCTTGCTAGGAGACTCTCCCTATCTGACTTTGAAAGAAGCAAACTGGCATGTTTTAAGATTCCCTGTGGAGACAGCCAATCAGCAAGAGTGAAGGGTTCTCCAGCAAATGGCCAGTGAGAAAGCTTCGCCCTCAGTCTCAGTTCAGTTTAGTCGCTCAGTCATCGTCCTACTCTTGCGACCCCCATGGACTGCAGCATGCCAGGCTCCCTATCCATCACAACTCCCAGAGCCTACTAAAATCATGTACCATTGCGTCAGTGAGACCGATCACATCTCCTTGTCGTCCCCTTCTCCTCCAGCATTCAATCTTTCCCAGCATCAAGGTCTTTTCCAATGAGTCAGTTCTTCGCATCGGGTGGCCAAAGTATTTGGAGTTTCAGCTTCAGGATCAGTCCTTCCAATGAATATTTAGGACTGATTTCCTTCAGGATTGACCGGTTGAATCTCCTTACAGTCCAAGGGACATTCAAGAGTCTTCTTCAACACCACAGTTCAAAAGCATCAATTATTTGGCACATCAGCTTTCTTTATAGTCCAACTCTCACATTCATATATGACTTACTGGAAAAACCATAGCTTTGACTAGATGGACGTTTGTTGGTAAAGTAATGTCTCTGTTTTTTAAATATGCTTGTCCTCAGCTTAGCAGCCTGCAAAAAAGGGATGCTACCAATAACCGCTTGAGCCTGAAGGCAGGTTCTTCCCAAGTTGAGCCTCAGATGAGACTGAACACTGGCCAATATCTTGACCATAACTTAGTCAGACCCAAAACAGAGGATCTGATTAAGCCATTACCAAACTCCTGACCCACAGAAACTATGATGATAAACATGTGTTGTTTTATAGCAACCAGAGTTTGTGGTAATACTGTTACTTGACAATAGACAATGAATATGCTACCGAAATATTAAATCTAAAGAAAAGGATAAAAAAAAACTGTATATGCTCATATTGGTCACTTAGTTTTGCTGTGTAACACCCCTACACCTCAATCGGCTTACACAAAAACACTTATTTTTAAGTAGTATTACATGTTGGTGGTCGCAGGGCTGCTGTGGCTTACCATGACTCTACTTAGTTTCCTAACTTCTGCTTGACTCAGTTCTCTTCCGGGCCCGCTGGCCCTGAAGAATGTCATCCTGCAGTAGCCCTTCCTATTCTTGTGCCAGAGAGTAGGATCACGGCCTTGAGCTGATCATTAAATCCATGCAGATCTGCATTTAAAGTTTCTTCTCTAGATGTGGTCATGTTACATTATATTGGTTTGTAATTGGCCATGGAACCAAAGGCCCAGTTTTACTGAATGTCATCTGGAGTCCATTTACAGTGACCAGTAGGTTCCTCATATCACATCTCCTTACCTGCTTCACTCTCTCCTAACTTTCTACCGTTTGCTGACCAGCTCAGAGATAACACCACTATTTAAAGAGCTCATTGGTTGGGCTAGGCCCATCCAGATAATCTCCAATATATTAACAGTGATTTATTGAGATCTTTGATTAAGATAGGGCAAAATCCCATCACCAGACAGTTTAGTGCCTTGAAAATTAGATCGAAGCTGTTTTTCAAATCATGTGCTCATTCATTTACCTATTGGTGCTGCTTGGATGACTTATTTAACATGTGATATAATAGTAACTAACTCATTTGGTTGTTCTGAAATCTAAATAGAATAAGTTTGTAATGACTTTAAGCAAAGCTCCTGACATGTGGCTCTCCAAGACTGGAACTTGGGTATTGATTTTATAATAAATGTTGCATCAAATAAATTCCTGATATTGACCATACAAATAAAGTCAACAGGAATATCTCTCTCTGCATATTTCTTTCACTCCTTATTTTTTTTCTCTCTTTCACCTCCTCCCCTGCCCGGAAATATATACTTGTTATGTTTTTACACCTCGATTGCCACCTGTTGTTTATCAAGATATCATGATGTTGAAACTATTACAAAAAGTTGCAGGATTCCATCTGGATTCACATCAGTGTATTTCTGACTCTTACAAGGAGGTTGGATGAAAAGGATATGAGATCCTTCCTTATCCAGGCTATGAAGTTTTCTTCACAGTGTCTTGCAGTATGTGCCAAAACAAGCATGAGACACCAAGTCGGAAACCAATTCCATCTTTTTCATAAAGGATTACAGATTGCTGTCATTTCATTTCCAAGACCACTGCTTCAATTTTTTGAAACAAATTTGGCTTGGAATATGATCAGCACTCAATGAAGGAAAGGCACTGAAATGCCAAATCAATGCCCATGATACATAGTTTTTTTAACTCTCAACAAAAAGCTAGTAAAACAGCTTAAAGAATCTGTTTCAATCTTATTTATCCATAATAATAACTTTTACATGTTGAAATATATCACAAGTTAAAATATTAAAATACATATAGAAGAGTCCTTAGAGAGACTGGAATTTGTTCAATTTCCCACATCCAGTTCTTCTCTTGAGTTTAAAAAAGAATTCAAGAAAAAAGAGCATGGGATAAATAGGAACTTTCTGACCATCAAAACATCATACTGGATTATGATTTCCCTTGATAACCAGATACTTGTCTACACAGGGCATTTCTTCCTCAAAGTATTTCACTGGCAGCTAGGTTAGGCACAGGATCAAACTTGTGAAGTTCATTGTCAATGACTTCATTTTCTCATTTCTGTTCTCCTTTATTCTGTGCCCGTAATACCTGTCCATACCCCACCCAATTAGAACACCAGTAAGTACATGCTGTCTTCTGTGCCCCTCTTCTCTCACCTGAACTTCAGAAAGGTTTAAGGTAAACCCATTTCTCAATCCATCTTCTCAATCCCTGGGTTGGGAAGATCCTATGGAGAAGGAAATGGCAACCCACTCCAGTACTCTTGCCTGGAAAATTCCAAGGACTGAGGAGCCTGGTAGGCTACAGTCCATGGGGTCACAAAGAGTCAGACACGACTGAGTGACTTCACTTCACTTCACTTCAAGTACATGCTCTCTTCTGTGCCCCTCTTCTCTCACCTGAACTTCAGAAAGGTTAAGGTAAACCCATTCACATTGAGACATTATCATCTGATAAGACCTTGGAGTCAGTTTAGACATATTTAGGTATTCATAGAAGGCAAAAGAATGGACTTTTATACTGTAGAATCACCAGTCTCAATTAGCTAAACTGGGTCAGGAGACGGAATTATTTACAGTGGAGTAGGTTCTTGTACTGTAGAAAACATACACTGGAAATTACAGGGAGATAACCATCTTCTCAGCTCACTGCTAAATCTGAAGATTAGCCAAATCTGTGATTTTTTGTAACCAAGGCTTTGCCCAAGGATGACTCTCTAGCCATATTTACTTCTGGACACAGGCAAGTTACCTCATGGGAATTGTTACATAGCCAGTTCTTTTGGATGGAGACAGAGCCATGGAATGGAGAAGGATAACAATCTTTGGGAGGGAGAAGTGGCTCAAATCAGATGGAAGTGCCCTAAAGAGACTGTCCTGTGGCTGGATCAGTACTTAACTGACTTGCCACAGACACAAAGGGGGAGGACATTAGAAAGACAGCACATCGTTTTCTTCACAGAAGAAAATGTTTTCTTCTGACCACATTCGTTAAGGCTCTCTCTCCTCTTTTCAAGGTCCAGATTAAGCCCTATCTCTTCCAGGGTTCCCTCTACTTCCCAGAGTTGGAATGTCGAGATAGGGGAGGGAGATGGCAGTATTTCAAGGACTTGAACCTTGATATAGAGTGCCTTTTGCTGGCATTACATTTGTTACAGCAGTGACCTATGAGGTCCAGAGTCTATTCCAAGATACATAGCATAGTAGATTGAGTGATCAAACCAAAAGAACATGGGTTGAAAGAAGTCCTGCTTCTCCTCAGGATGTAAAAAGCTGTAAGAGAATGTGGCTTCCACCTTAACTATAAGACATGGGTGCGTGCCTGCTAAGTTGCTTCAGTTGTGTCCAAATCAGTGTGACCCCATGGACTGCAGCACACCAGGCTCCATGGAGATTCTTCAGGCAGAATACCAGACTGGGTTGCCATACCCTCCTCCAGGGGATCTTCCAACCCAGGGATCGAATTTGAGTCTCTTATGTCTCCTGCATTGGCAGGAGGGTTCTTTACTGCTAGCGCCACCTGGAAAGCCCAACTATCAGATAGGGATAGATAACTGACAAGACCATAGTTATTCCTGAGTTGCTCCAATTGCTGAAGTAACAAAGCCATGTACATTTTCAAGGGGCAAGAATCCTTTGAAGAAAAGAGAGGACAGATTTGTTTGTTTGTTTTTAACCTGATGTGAAGAACTGACTCATTGGAAAAGGCCCTGGTGCTGGGAAAGATTGAAGGCAGGAGGAGAAGGGGATGACACAGGATGACATGGTTGGATGGCATCACCGACTCGGTGGACATGAGTTTTGAGTAAAACTCTGGGAATTGGTGATGAACAGGGAGGCCTGGCATGCTGCAGTCCGTGGGGTCGCAAAGAGTTGGACATGACTGACTGAACTGACTAACTGAACCTTTGGGAGAGTACGACAGGAGGAGATGGCCAATAAAAAGGAGGTAAGAAGAAACAACTAAAACTTTAATGAATTCTTAGAGGTCTACTTGGGGTTCGTGATGAATTATAAGGTTTGAAAAGACCTGCACTACAGGGCAATCTGCACTCATTTGTAAGCTCTTTTCCCCAGCCTCCACCAGCTGCATGCTGGAGAGGAGTACTAAGACCTGAGAGAGTCCCTTTGATGGCACTGGGCCACCACTGAGACACAGTCAAGAAACCCTGCCTACTTCCCTGTGGCTCCCTCTCAGCCAAGCACAAGCCATCTGCCCCAGAAGAAAGGAGACCGAATCCTCCAGCTCCAGGGACACAGGCAAAATCCCACTGCTCCTTGGAAGGAGTCAGTCAGTCAGCTATTACTCAGTCGTGTCCGACTCTTTGCAACCCCATGGACTGCAGGATGCCCAGGCTTCCCTGCCCATCACCAACTCCAGGAGCTTACTCAAACTCATGTCCATTGAGTCAGTGATGCCATCCAAAACATCTCATCCTCTGTCATCCCCTTCTCCTCCTGCCCTCAATCTTTCCCAGCATCACGGTCTTTTCAAATGAGTCAGTTCTTTGCATCAGGTGGCCAAAGTATTGGAGTTTCAGCTTCAGCAACAATCCTTCCGATGAAATATTCAGAACTGATTTCCTTTAGTATTGGACTGTACTGGAGGAAAGAATTCCCAAACTCCAAGCACAAATGGAGCACAAGGAAGTGACCCATTTCTGAAGGAATGTGTCAGTGCCTTTAAGGGAGGGTCACTTGAGGGTAACCATAGCAACAAGAAATCCTAAACCCAGCTCAACTCCAGACATATGTAATCACTTTGTGGCTCAGCTGGTAAAGAATCCACTTGCAATGTGGGAGACCTGGGTTTGATCCTTGGATTGGGAATATGCCCTGGAGAAGGGAAAGGCAACCCACTCCAGTATTCTGGCCTGGAGAACTCCATGGACTGTTTAGGCCATGGTGTCACAAAGAGTCAGATACCCCTGAGCGACTTTCACTTTCATTCACACTCTAACAGCCCCGACAGGCAGGAGGAGTGGCAGGCACTTTTCTGGGCATAAATACTCTTGTCTCATTAAGAAATTGCAAGCTAAAACCATAGTTAGATATCACCACATGCCTACTGGAAAGGCTACAAATAAAAGGCCTGACAATCCTCAACACTGCTGAGAACGCAAAATGAACCGATCCCATATGGGTTGCTGATGGGAATGCAAAATTGTCCAGCCACTCTGGGGAACAGTTTGGCATTTTTCTTATAAAGTTAAATATTTTATTATCATATGATTCATCAATCCCACTCTCAGGTAAGGGAAATAAAAACTTATGTTCACACAAATATCTGTATACTATTAGTTGTAGTAGTTTTATCCGTAATCACCAAAACCTAGAAGCAATCAAGATGTCCATGAACTGGGGAAAGGATAAACAAAATATGTATTTGATACAAAGGCAAAATACTCTACATTGAAAGTAATAAACTATTCATGTGCTCAACGACATGATGAATCTCAAAAGCATTATGCCAAGTGAAGGAAGCCTAACACAAAAGACTACATACTATATTATTCCAGGTATATAAAAATCTAGAAAGACAAAACAATAGTGATAGAAAGCGGATCAGGGGTTGACAGGATCCAGTAGAGGAAAGGGTGGAAATTGATTTCAAAGAAACCTGAGGGAATTTGGGGGGGGTGGCGGACAATGGTTTGATGGAAACAATATCAGTCATAGTTGTAAGGATTACATAACATTTGTCAAGAGTCATCAAACTATGTACACTAAAAACAGGTGAATTTCACTGTAGGTAAAGTATATTTCAATAGAACTGAGTGGTTTTTTTTAAAGGAAAAAATTCAAGAAGAGAGTCAGGATAAGAAAAATCAAGAGTTAGATGTAAAGGTATAGAATTTATATGTCATACATGGCATTTCATTTACATGGATGTCCACCAGAAATTTCCCATATCATACACATACTTTGCCCATATCATCACACAGTTTTTTAAAATTTTATTTTATTTTTAAACTTCACATAATTGTATTAGTTTTGCCAAATATCAAAATGAATCCACCACAGGTATACATGTGTTCCCCATCCTGAACCCTCCTCCCTCCTCCCTCCCCACACCATCCCTCTGGGTCGTCCCAGTGCACCATACACTTTTAACTATTTTAACTAAGGAACTTCTGTAAAGGCTCAATAGAATTTAATGTTTATAAATTCACATGAATTTTCCTATAAATAAATTCACAAATCTGAAAAGAAATTTTTCCTCATATTCTATGTCCTCATCTGTGGTTTGAAAAAGATAATCACAAATTCCTCTGCTCTAGTACTTCTATTACACTGCTGCTGCTGCTAAGTCGCTTCAGTCGTGTCCGACTCTGTGCGACCCCCATAGATGGCAGCCCACCAGGCTCCCCCGTCCCTGGGATTCTCCAGGCAAGAACAGAGATCTCTCTCTTAATCTCCTCAATTAAACAGCAAGCTGCTTGAATATTAGTAAAGCTACCATAGAGTGTATTAGGAAACTGACATGAGTCATCTTCTAACAATGTTTTGAAGCATATCTTACCTTTAAAAATGAGGAATTTGAGATTTTTCAATATTTTAAAACTTTTCAACGTTCATATAGGGAATAAGCGGTAAAGTCATGCTAGGTCTCCATTTGTATTTGTTTCCTCAGCCTGTGCTCTTTCTACTTTGCCATAGAGCACTCACATAAGGCAAGAAGAAGGCTGGCCACTTTCATCTATTGTTTTTTAGTTGCTAAGTCATGTCTGACTCTTTGTGACCTCATGGACTGTAGTCCACCAGGCTCCTCTGTCCATGGGATTTCCCAGGCAAAAATACTTCAGTGGGTTGCCATTTCCTTCTCGAGGATCTTCCTGGATTAGGGATTGAACCCATGTCTCCTGCGTTGCAGGCAGATTCTTTACTGCTGAGCCAGCAGGAAAGGCCACTTTGATTAGCTGCTATGATTCCCTCAGTAGTTGCCATGGTATTTCAGGAGAGAGAAAGAGATCTTATTTATCAACTGATCCAAACTTCCTCTTTTGACAGATGAGATACTTAAGTTTGAAATAGTTAGCCAATTTAACCAAAGTCATACAGCCATGTAGTGAAACAACTCAAAGATAACTCAGATCTCATAACTCCCAATCCCATACTCTTTCCATTTCTGTCATTGGAGACCAGTGACTAAGCAACAAGGTGCTGATCAACCAAGAGAAAAAGCTTGATTCCAATGTAGCCATTGAGCCTGTTCCTCTTGCAAAATGTACTGAAGCACCTCTGGTCACCCAGCAGGACTAGGTAAAAAATACAACCAGACAAACAACCAAATATAATGTAAAAACAAACTCTGCATTCACACCCTGCTGAGCATAGGTAAGCAAAGTTTATCTTTACCATGGAACCATCTCTACCCACCTAATGATTCCATTGAAAGGGAACTTTTGGCAATAAGAACCCCAAAGGGCCCAAAGATGGGATATAATTAGCTGCTCAAAATGGTTACCTTCTAGAAGGTTCAGTAACAATAATTTTTTAAAAAAGAGAGAGAGAAGCTGTGTATTTGTTTCTTATCTCCAGAAAGCAGGAAGATTCTGTTTGTGAGAATCAACTCGATAGGTTTGAGGCAACAGAAGTGAATACACTGAAATTCATAATAATAAGAGCTACACTTATTGACCTCTTACCATGAGTCACACACTGTTCTAAGGGCTTTATAAATATTAGCTCATTTTATCCTTTCCATTATTCTATGAAGCTGGCACTAATATTACTCTACTTTTACAACTGAGGAAATTGAAACAAAAAGAATCTAAGTAATTAATCAAAGTCACACAGTGATAGTCGATGGAGAGTCAGGCAGTGACTCCATATTTCACATTTGTATCCATGACATCCACACCTGAACCCTTTGCTACAGATACAGTACATTTGAAGGGAGATTCGATTGAATTTTGAAATGAGTGATGCTCATTTAAATTTATTCTGAAATACATCCCTTCTTCAGTGAGATTTCTAGTTTCCTCTGGATATAGCTAACAGCTTAGCTTATGGAACCAGCTGTCAGTAAAAAAAAGTTTAAAAAATTGTTTGATTTCTGGCTCTGTTGCTTTCTAATTGGACTCTTGGCCCAAGTTACTTAATTATCTCGGTCTCATTCTCAAAAAAAAAAAAAAGAAGAAGAAGAAGAAAAGATTTATTAACCTTGTAGGATTACTTTGTATTATCCAGAGTCCTGGTTCATTCACCCTCAAAAGGAGTGATTGGAGAGGTTCAACAAAGAGACTACAAAATATGGACAGAGTGAAAGGGAAACAGCAGGGGTTCCTAGCAATCCTGAAGGATCAAAGGAAGGGGGAGTTAGAAGAACCACCTTCAGAAAGATCTGTCACTGTGGCTAGGGTAAGCCTACCTGGGAGGAGCTGGAAGCTTAGTTGATGGACACCAGTTCTTGGTGACCATATGGGAGGGAGTCAGGGGGATAAATCACCTGCCTTTACAAACCTCTGTTACTTCAATGTCCTACCTCTTATTCACTGACACAACAGAAGCCAGATAGGACTCAAGTTGTTGCAGCACATGCAGGGCAGCCCTCCTGAGGTACCAGGTAAAAGAGGGTGAACAGTGGCTTCATAGGGCACATGTATAACACAATAGGGTGGGTGATACATTTGAAAATGTCCAGCAAGAGGCATGGGCTTAATAATGACTAATTTAGTTAGTTCCTCTGATGGTCATGTGTTTTTGTTTTTTAATTGATGTATAGTTGATTTACAATAGGTTAGCTTCAGGTGTGCAGCAAAGTGATTCCAGATTATATATCTATAATAGAGGAAAACAATAGAATAGAAAGACTAGAGATCTCTTCAAGAAAATTAGAGATACCAAGGGAAATTTCATGCAAAGACGGGCTCGGACAAAGGTCAGAAATTGTATGGACCTAACAGAAGCAGAAGATTATTAAGAAGAGGTGGCAAGAATACACAGGAGAACTGTACAAAAAAGAGCTTAACAACCAGATAATCACGATGGTGTGATCACTCACCTAGAGCCAGACATCCTGGAATGTGAAGTCAAGTGGGCCTTAGAAAGCATCACTACGAACAAAGCTAGTGGAGGTGATGGAATTCCAGTTGAGCTCTTTCAAATCCTGAAAGATGATGCTGTGAAAGTGCTGCACTCAATATGCCAACAAGTTTTGAAAACTCCAGCAGTGGCCACAGGACTGGGAAAGGTCAGTTTTCATTCCAATCCCAAAGAAAGGCAATGCCAAAGAATGCTTCAAACTACCACACAATTGCCACTCATCTCACCGCTAGTAAAGTAAATGCTCAAAATTCTCCAAGCCAGGCTTCAGCAATACGTGAACCGTGAACTTCCAGATGTTCAAGCTGGTTTTAGTAAAAGCAGAGGAACCAGAGATCAAATGCCAACAATCTGCTGGATCATCGAAAATGCAAGAGAGTTCCAGAAAAAACATCTATTTTGCATTATTGACTATGCCAAAGCCTTTGACTATGTCGATCACAATAAACTGTGGGAAAAATTCTTCAAAAGATGGAAATACCAGACCACCTGACTTGCTTCTTGAGAAACCTATATGCAGGTCAGGAAGCAACAGTTAGAACCGGACATGGACCAACAGACTTGTTCCAAATAGGAAAAGGAGTACACCAAGGCTGTATATTGTCACCCTACTTATTTAACTTATATGCAGGGTACATCAATGAGAAACGCTGGGCTGGATGAAGCACAAGCTGAATCAAGATGCCAGGAGAAATAGCAAGAACCTAGATATGCAGATGACACTACGCTTATGGTGGAAAGTAAAGAACTAAGGAGCCTCTTTGATGAAAGTGAAAAGAGGAGAGTGAAAAAGTTGGCTTAAAGCTCAACATGCAGAAAACTAAGATCATGGCATCTGTTCCCATCACTTCATGGGAATATAGATTGGAAACAGTGTCAGACTTTATTTTCTGGGCTCCAAAATCACTGCAAATGATGATTGCAGCCATGAAATTAAAGATGCTTACTCCTTGGAAGGAAAGTTATGACCAACTAGATAGCATATTAAAAGCAGAGACATTAGTTGCCAACAAAGGTCCGTATAGTCAAGGCTGTGGTTTTTCAGTAGTCATGTGTGCATGTTGAGAGTTGGGCTGTGAAGAAAGCTGAGTGTTGAAGAATTGGATGCTTTTGAACTATGGTGTTGGAGAAGACTCTGAGTCCTTGAACTGCAAGGAGATCCAATCAGTTCATCCTAAAGCATATCAGTCCTGGGTGTTCTTTGGATGGATGATGTTCTGAAGCTGAAACTCCAATACTTTGGCCACATGATGTGAAGAGCTGACTCATTGGAAAAGACCCTGATGCTGAGAAAGATTGAGAGCAAGAGGAGAAGGGGACAACAGAGGATGAGATGGCTTGATGGCATCACCGACTCGATGGACATGAGTTTGAGTGAACTCTGGGAGTTGGTGATGGACAGGGAGGCCTGGCGTGCTGAGGTTCATGGGTCCGCCAAGAGTCAGACATGACTGAGTGACTGAACTGAACTGATGTATTATTTATGTGTACAGTATAAATGTAGGCTTCCTGGTAGCTCAGATGGTAAAGAATCTCCCCGCAATCCAGGAGGTCCAGGTTCAATCCTTGGGTAGAGAAGATCCCCTGGATAAGGAAATGATTTCTAACTCCATTATTCTTGCCTGGAGAATTCCATGGACTGAGGAATCTGGCACGCTACAGCCCATGGGGTCCCAAAAAGTCAGACATGAATGAGTGACTAACACTGTCACTTCATATGATATATATCATATATTTTCTTTTGTAGATTCTTTTATGTTACAGTTCATTACAAGGTACTGAATATAGTTCCTCTTGCTATATAGCAGGTCATTTTTGGTTATCTATTTCATATATAGTAGTGTGGATTTGTTAATCCACCTCCTAATTTATGCTCCCTCACTTTCCTCGTTGGTACCCATTAGTCTGTTTTCTTGTTGGAAATCTGTTTCTGTTTTGTAATAAGTTCATCTGTATCATTTTGTTTTTAGAATTCACTATAAGTGATATTTTGATATTTGTCTCTGTCTGATGATTCTGTCTTTGTTCTTGTTTTGGCACAACATGTGGCTTGTGGCATCTCAGCTCCCCGACCAGGGATTGAGTTAGAGCCACAGCAGTGAAAGCCCAGAATCCTAAGCACTAGGGCACCAGAGAATTCCCTGTCTTTCTCTATCTGACTTACTTCACTTAGTATGACAATCTCTACATCCACTCATGATGCTGCAATGTCGTTATGTCATTCTTTTCATAGGCTGAGTATTATTTCATTTTATATATATATATTATAATATATAATATATATATATATATATTTACATACATACATATATATGTAAAACATCTTCTTTTTTGTTTCTACCAGCTCGAGGTGGCTTACCTTTCTTCCAGTAATAACACTTTTACTTTGACAAACACACTAACTGCAGGATAATAAGATGCCAGATGTGAAAATATATCAGTGTTGAAAATTTCATTTTTACAGAAAGATTCTATAGCATAGTTATTAAAACCATGGACTCTAAACAAGTCTGATTAGGTCTTCAGTTACTTACAGTTACTTCACTTACAAGCTGTAACCTAGGCAATTTTCTTAACCTTCAGTTCAGTTCAGCGCTCAGTTGTGTCAAAGCTATGGTTTTTCCAGTAGTCATGTATGGATGTGAAAGTTGGACTGTGAAGAAAGCTGAGCACTGAAGAATTGATGCTTTGAACTGTGGTGTTTGAGAAGACTCTTGCGTGTCCCTTGGACTGCAAGGAGGTCCAACCCATCCATCCTAAAGGAGACCAGTCCTGGGTGTTCTTGGAAGGACTGATGCTAAAGCTGAAACTCAATACTTTGGCCAGCTCATGCTGGTTGACTCACTGGAAAAGACCCTGATGCTGGGGAGGGATTGGGGCAGGAGGAGAAGGGACGACAGAGGATGAGATGCTGGGTGGCATCAACAGACTCGATGGACATGAGTTTGGGGTGAACTCAGGCGTTGGTGATGGACAGGGAGGCCTGGCGTCCTGCAATTCATGGGGTTGCAAAGAGTCGGACATGACTGAGTGACTGAACTGAACTGAACTGAATTTGCCTTGATTCATGGACTTAACATTCCAGGTTCCTATGTAATATTGCTCTTTACAGCATCAAACCTTGCTTCTATCACCATTCCCATCCACAGCTGGGTGTTGTTTTTGCTTTGGCTCCATCCCTTCATTCTTTCTGATATTATTTCTCCATTGATCTCCAGTAGCATTTTGGGCACCTACCCACCTGGGGAGTTCCTCTTTCAGTATCCTATCATTTTGCCTTTTCATACTGTTCATGTGGTTCTCAAGGCAAGAATACTGAAGTGGTTTGGCATTCTCTTCTCCAGCAGACCACATTCTGTCAGACATCTCCACCATGATGCATCTGTCTTAGGTGGCCCCCCATGGCATGGCTTAGTTTCACTGAGTTAGACAAGGCTGTGGTCTATGTGATCAGATTAGCTGGTTGTCTGTGATTGTGGTTTCACTCTGTCTGCCTCTGATGCCCTCTCTCAGTGCCTACTGTCTTACTTGGTTTTCTCTTACCTTGGATGTGGGGTATCTCTTCATGGCTGACCCAGCAAAGTGCAGCTGCTTCTCCCCACCTTGGACGTGGGATAAGTTTCATTAACCTTAATGAACCTCAGTTCCCATTTCTCTGTAAAAAATTTATAATACTAATAGTCACTTTAATAGGGTAATTTTGAAGATGAAAAAAGTCGATAAATGTGAACCACTTAACACAGTGACTGGTAATACTAAATGAACCTTGTGCCAGGCTTAACTGTTGTTATTCCAATGTTAGACATATGGCTCAGGCTGGACCAATCTCCTAAAACTTTGAAATCTGTACTGAATGATAAATATTTTGAAAATACTATTGATGCTAAAGTCACTATGAAAAAAAAGGTCCTTAAACTGCCAATGACTCACTACCCAATCCCTCAAACTATCTTGGTTCTACACTTCTAGACTGATAAACACTTCCTTTGATTTTTAACAGATTATTATTTTGTAAAATGTTAATACCTTTCCTGAGATATAATTGTCATACTGTACAACTCATCCATTAAAGGCACCCAATTATATAATTCTAATTTTAGGTCACTTTCACTACCCGCATCCAAAGAAACACTCTGCCCTTTAGCAGTGGCTCTGCATTCCCCCAAATCCCTTCTCCCCAGCATCAAGGAACCACCAAGTTCACTTTCTGCCTCTATTAACTTTTGATAAGGGTGCCAAGATAACTCAATGTGGAAAGAGTAACCTTTTTTATATATGGTACTGAGATCACTGGATATCCATATGCAAAATAATGAAGTTGGATCCCTACCTCACACCCTATACAAAAATTAACTCACAGTTGATCAAAGACCTAAATAGAGGGTAAAACTATAAAAAACTTAGGAGAAAGCATAGATATAAATCTTACTATGATTTCCAGAGTTACTTAAAATCCTTTCAACAATTTTCTCTTGGGGCTTAAATTTGTCTGAAATTTTGTTTTGTCTTATTTGTTTCTTGCTTGAAAGCACAGAACTCTACCTGACAGCCCTCCATCCCTGCTGTTCACTCCATAAGTCATGTTTGACATTTTGGAACCCTATGGACTGTAGCATGCCAAGCTCCCCAGCACTTCACCATCTCCCAAAGTTTGCTCGTGACCATTGAGTTGGTGACGCCATCCAGCCATCTTCTGCCCTCTTCTCCTATTGCCTTCAATCTTTCCAAGCATCAGGGTCTCTTCTAATGAGTTGGCTCTTCACATCAGGTGGCCAAAATATTGGAGTTTCAGCTTCACCATCCGTCCTTCCAATGAATATTCAGGGTTGATTTCCTTTAGGATTGACTGGTTTGATCTCCTTGTTGTCCAAGGGATTCTCAAGAGTGTTCTCCAGCACCACACTTCAAAAGCATCAATTATTTGGCACTAGGCCTTCTTTGGCTCAGAGGTTAAAGCGTCTGCCTGCAATGCAGGAGACATGGGTTCGATCCCTGGGTTGGGAAGATCCCCTGGAGAAGGAAATGGCAACCCACTCCAGTATTCTTGCCTGGAGAATCCCATGGATGGAGGAGCCTGGCGGGCTATAGTCCACGGGGTTGCAAAGAGTCGGACACAGCTGAGCGACTTCACTTCACTTCAGGCCTTCGTTATAGTCCAACTCTAATATCCATATATGACTACTGGAAAAACCACAGCTTTGATAAATAGACCTTTGTTGGCAAAGTAATGTCTCTGTTTTTTAATAGGCACGTGTCTTTTAATTTTGTAGCAGCAGTCAACATCCACAGTGATTTTGAAGCTCAAGAAATAAAGAATATGCATTGTTTCCCCATCTATTTGCCATGAAGTGATGGGACCAGATGCCACAATCTTAGTTTTTTGAATGTTGAGTTTTAGGTCAGCTTTTTCACTTCTCCTCTTTCACTCTCATCAAGAGGCTCTTTAGTTCCTCTTTCACTTTCTGTCAGAGTGGTATCATCTGTATATGTGAGGTTGTAGATATTTTTCCTGACAATCTTGATTCCAGCTTGTGATTCACCCAGTCCAGCATTTTCACATTATGTACTCTGCATATAAGTTAAATAAACAGGGTAATTAATATTCAACCTTGATATATTCTTTTTCCCAATTTTGAACCAGTCCATTGTCTCTTATAATTATAATAGCATACTCCTGAAATGCATAATGGATTGTTTTCTTCCTCGACACCCTCTTCACCAATCCTACACTCTCACCCAGGCCACAAAAACACAGGTTTATGGCATGAGCAAATTGGAACATGTCCTCTTAGAATGTAAGTGATTGTTATGTGAGACCACCAGTATCCGTGTCTTCACCTACTAAGTCGCAACTGACTAGGTTATTGGGTAAAAGGCAACATTGCCAAGAATATGCATCCAAATTTTTATTTTATGATTTGACTGTCATATTGTTATCTAATACTCTGGACAGGAACATTTTCTCCTTCTGGGGAAGCAGACCAATCTTCCAGAGTTGTTCATCCTAGGTTATCACTCTTATTGACTTGCTAAATTTTAGGCTTGAACTCCAGAACATTTTGTTCCGGTTTTGACTGTTTCTGCAATGCTAACCTCCATGGTATTTATCTAGTCAATCTCTGGCAGTGTTTCAGCATGTGTTTTTGCAAGGCTAAATTAAGTTGCAATGAACTTAAAATAAAAAACAAATCAAAGTTAACAAGTTGTTCAATTGGCTCTGTGGCCATCAACTCAATGTAAGGAACCAGACAAAGCTTCCATGAATTACAGAATATAACTGAGGAACAGAACCCGCCTGCAGTGCAGGAGACATAAGAGATGCAGGTTCAATCCCTGGGTTGGGAAGATCCCCTGGAGGAGGGCATGGCAACCCACTCCAGTATTCTTGCCTGGAGAATTCCATGGACAGAGGAGCCTGAAAGGGCTATACTCCAGGGGATCACAAAGAGTTGGACACCACAAGCAACTAACGCTTTCACACTTCACTGAGGAACAGAACTAAGATAATGCATCACAAACAATACTAGTGAACTTGCCATTTAAGTGATAGGTCTATTATTTAGTCGTTTCTAATTTTACCTTTGTGTGGTCAATTTTAATTTCCAAATAAACCAAATGAGAATATGAAAAGTTTTTTTTTAAAAAGTAACATTATGTGTTTACACACACACACACACACCACCTATGGGGGGGAGAGGGCTTAGAGAAACCAATCTGCTACTCCCAGCAGTAATATGACAATCTTAATACAAGACGGTCAAGGGGAATAATTTTTTCTCATACATCTACCACAACCTGAACAAATTATTCTGGTGCTATCTGCTTTGCTCTTTTAATCATAAATGCTAACATTCTTTAACTTTGCACATTGTCATAGTTCATTAATAAAAGAAAATACAATGGCCATCCCTGTAAAGTGAATGCAAGGGTATGCTCAAAAGTTAGACCATCTTGCTGAGAAAGTGTACAACAACTTCAACCATTCAAGTAATAACACTACAACAACAGAACACAATAACAGAGCCTTCTATGTACTGATGGAAGATGCAGTTTCAACCATTTGCAGGGCTCCTCCTTTTTCTCATTGTAAGCCAAGTGAACCACAGGCTTCAGGAAACATCTTTTTGACATTCCAAAGGAATGAACACAGAGTCTTCAAGCAAGAAAAATGCAGATGAAAAGGACAGCAGTGAGTGCACCAATATCCACCTGGAACAGAGGAGAAGCTTGCTGTTACTAAGTCTAGGCAATGTGATAGATAAGAATGTCAGGTAATGGATCAACACACGTGGAAAAAGAAAGGATATGGGAAAATGTGAGGTAAGCTAACTTTCCTCTCCCTTCCTGTATCCCTTGATGCTCCTGTACTGAATCATTTTCTTCTACCTAAACACGAACTTTCACAATTCCTTCTCACTCAGTCCCAGATCCTTTTAACTTTGCGTTCTTCTTAGACTATTCATTTCACTCCTATGGCATCAGTTCGTATCCACTCACACTTAGCTTTCACATATACGATTCCAGCTCAGATGTTTCTTCTGAACCAAGAAAGTCTCCATTCATTTCCTGTGCACCTCTACTTGGGGGTATCAAAGGCATATCAAATTCAGCATGTCCAAAACTAAACTCAGGATCTTCTTTCTCTAACCTGTTCCTCTAGCAGTTTCATCTCAGTAAATCACACCACCACCCACACAATTGCACAGTCAGAAACCTAAGACTCATCCTTGAGATTTTGAACCTCATTCTATGTCACAAGGCATTATTGACAGAAGCATCATTTTAACTGAAGTCAATATGACTTCAAGTCTAGGGCCTCTTCACTATTCCACAGAGTAACAAAGACCCCAGAGTCTACTCAGCAAATATTTCATGGATTTCAACTTATCAGAACTATTTTCTTTCTATTTAGTCACTAGTATTTGTTCACAAGGCACTCTCAGGGGAAGGGAGGGAAGCATGTGTTAAAGTAAATTTGTGAAAAATGGGAACTATTCCCAGAGAGTTAATTAAAAAATGTTAAAAGTTTCTAATTACCTCTCACTTTTAAATTAGATTTTTTTATTATGATGTTGTAGGATTATTGAATGAGATTTTTCCTATTATCCTAGGATGACAACCTACAATCTAGAGCTGAGGACCGAGAGGCACTTAGTCCCTTTTCTTCTTCTGATTCTTGCCCAAGATTATGGCCAACACCATGAGGATACGAGGCTGGGACTGAGGTGGCCTTTGCAGACAAGCACTGGTGGGGCAGGGAGGGGGTGGGGAAGAGTGGGCTATTTGCCTACAAATGAAGATATATCTCACTCTTTCTACATGGCCTCTCAGAGCGGAAGGATATGGGAATGGAGTAGCACTATTCTTCAGAGGCTGTCCCTGCACTGCATGCACTGTTTTTGACTCTGATCCCCTTTGGAGATTACATTTAATATCACTGGTCCCTGAACACTAAATGCAGTCTGTTACCCTGACAACCAATTAATGCCTTCACACATTTTTAAAGGCTTCCTGGGTGGTAGGAAACCACTGTACTGCAAAGGTTGAGAACCACTTCCTCATCCTCCATACTAGGAGACTATGTAAAATAAACAAAATCCACTGAATTTCTGCAAAACTAAAAAGGTGCCTTTTGTCCCCCAAAGGAGACAAAAATTCCATGCTTTTCTTACAGAAATTCTTGATGGTCAGGAGGAGATAACAAAGAAGCAGTACTAACCAATAACGACAAAAAGGGGACACGATCACAGACAGGAAATAAGAGAAAATTTGGTCAATGTATCCATTTCCCCCCACATCCTGTCCACGTTGATACTCTGGAAGAGTCAGGTTTTGAAGCAGGAATAGAGAAGAAACATCTCTTTCATACCTTGTCCTGGCACTCATAAATTGGTCAGGGTCACTGTTGAAGCTGATGCTGAAGCGGAACAGAAGAGAAATGGAAAATTAAACAGACATTGAGATTGAAACTGTAAACTGGACTGTGTTTTAATAACCAAAAGTGACCAGAGACTTATGGAATCTGTCCAAGGCTTCATTAAAGGACAGGAAAAAGAGATTCAGTTAGAGCATGGTTCAAGGCAGTGACTGGAGAAAAAATAAATCCATTTTATGTTTATATCCCACTGAGTCCAGACTTCAAAAAAATCTGATAACAATCCACCTATTATTTCATGTGTTCCCCTAATTTTGTTCTTTTCCTTCATATTTTAAATACACAGTTATTGAGTGGAAGTTTGATTGGCATTAAGATTTCTAGTTTCTGAGAGGCTACCACTTTTTTTTTTTTTTTTTACTTTCAATTACATTAAGTTTATGAGACCCATGCATCAGTATATTTGGTTTTCTATTTTCCTCTCATTTCATTAGCTAATAAGGACAGGACAAACATAAATGCAAAACATTCAAATAATGGTAGAATAAACCCTAATGCTCACTAGGAATTGCAGCACTGCTCAAATTGAAACTGATGTCTGGCTGAAAGCACCACTGTGCAATAGCTCAGAATATATAGTCCAGTACTCATTGCTTGGCTATTTTATAACAACTCAGAATTTGATATATGATAGACAGTTTAGGATTTAAGAGTGGAATGTGTTAAAGTATGAATTAGGCAAGAGTTGAGCTCTGAAATGTGAATGCCATGTACTGCTATTAATGCATCTACCTGGTATGCTGTGAGCTGGGAGCGCAAGGGCTCCACCTGCTCTGCTGTATCAGTCATCCTCACACAATTAGCTGAGTCTGAAAAATCCACTTGAAAGTCTTTATTTTTTAAAAAAGTATTATTTGTCAACTCTTGGGTATATATCTGGAAAAGACAAAAACTTTAATCTGAAGATACATGCACCCCAATGTTCACTGCAGCACTATTTACAATAGTCAAGACATGGAAGCAACCCAAATGTCTACTGACAGAGGAATAAATAAAGATGTGGTACATATATACAATGGAACATTATGCAGTCATAAAAAAAGAATGAAATGATGCCATTTGCAGAAACATGGATAGACCTAGAGATTATCATACTAAATGAAGTAAGTCACACAGAGAAAGACAAATATCCTATCATATCTCAGATGTGGAATCTAAAATATGACACAAATGAAATTATTTTACAAAACAGAAATAGACTCAGACATAGAAAATAAACTAATGGCTACCAAAGGGAAAGGTGGGATAAAATTAGAAAATTGGAATTAACACATACACACTGTTTGTATATAAAATAGATAATAACAGCACAGGGAACTACATTCAATATCGTATAACAATCTATAATGAAAAGAATCTGAGAAAGAATATAATATATATATATATGTGTGGTGTGTGTGTATGCATGTATATGTGTGTATGTATATATATATATATATATATATATATATAATATAACTGAATCACTTTGCTGTACATTTGAAATTGTAAATCAACTATGAAAAGTGAAAGTGAAAGTCCCTTAGTCCGTGTCCAACTCTTTGTGACCCCCATGGACTACATCAGTCCATGGAATTCTCCAGGCCAGAATACTGAGTGAGTAGCCTTTCCCTTCCTCCAGGGGATCTTTCCCACCCAGGGATCGAACCCAGGTCTCCTGCATTGTAGGTGGATTCTTTACCAAACTGAGGCCACCAGGGAAGCCCAAGAAAACTGGAGTGAATAGCCTATCCCTTCTCCAGGGAACTTCCCAACCCAGGAATTGAACCAGGGTCTCCTGCAATTGCAGGTGGATTCTTTACCAGCTGAGCTATCCAGGAGGCCCATAAAAAAATCAACTATACTTCAATTTAAAAAAAATAGGAAGATCACTATCAATGCTCTACAAAACACAAAAGTACAAAAAAAGGACTCAATATCAGAAATCAACTATTTTTATATCCTCTTTGCATTCATTCTTATTTTATTACCCCCTTGGTCAGTGCAAAACATGTGGCTTCTTCCCTTAATGAGTCACCTTTGTTTATACACTCAGAGCATAATATCGAGCAAATGATTGCTAAACCCATTAAGTGGGATAGATAGGGAATCACAGCATCTGCCAGTGGTATATAAATTGCCTAAGGAATCTGACTGCCCCCAACACCAAATGAGTATATATTATCCTTGGAATAATTTCTAATGCATATTAGCCTATGTGGAATGCTCAGCACACAGACACTTCAGTGCATTTATAGAATTTCCTGGATCAGCTGGTGTACTGGATGTCCACTCTACCTATTGACCCTACTCTCTGCTATAGGAGCCTGACCTGAAATCAATGAATTTCTTTAGCTTCTGGTTCCAGTTGGGTTTGGCCAAGGACAAGCACTATGAGGAAGAAAGAAAGTGATTTGGGGGTATTTATTTCCTAGCCTCTTATCTGCAGTGGTGCCTTTGTCACAGTTCCTATCAGCTACCTTCTCTGCACCCCTTCGTCTCTAGCTATAGACAACAATTCCCTCCCCCTTGTCAAGTGAGGCTGAGGGGTAACAACCCCAGAGTCACTAGTCTTACAGTCTCCTTTACCCTGATGACATCTTGTAAAAAGTCCCTGTATCAAACCTTCCTCAAATTCCCAAATTAAGGTATGCTACCTGTTTTCTAGATACTGCCAATAACCCTTCGTTGCTGCATCTGCATCTCTAAAAGCAATTTAGGCCTCCAAGGACAGCAAGGCAACAGAAGACATCAGGTGCAATAAGGACGTCTTTCCAAATCTATGAATAAATTCTAATATTAAGTCCTATAAAAATTCTAAACAAAAGGCCCTGACTGAGGGAGAAATTTTTTGTATGGTCCCCACCTACTTCCTAAAGTTGGATCCAGAGCAAAAAATGCCAGTGAATTCTGGAGATGATTTGTTGACTCAAATCCATGTTTCCTTGAGAAGCTACAAATTCACTGTAGCCAGTTTTGAGAAAAAATACTTGTCTAAAATGAAAAAACCGGAAGCCAACAGTGTATGGTTAGAAAATAGAAAATGTCATATTTAAATTGGGGAAAATGGATGTAAAGTGGAAGGTTTCATTCTTTCCTTAATTGTGTGGCTGGGTCTTCCTGGACTCTCAGTCTAATCTGCATAAATACAAAAATTACACAGCAAATCTAGAAGCTTAAAAAAAAAAAAGACAGAAAATAAAAATGGCTGTAATATAAAATGACAAAAAGATACTATATTCAAATAAAATTAAGGGTTTGACTTAAAGCTATAGGGGGACATTCTCCTTTTGTTTATTTCTATGTAGGATTTAAAGGAGAATAAAAGAAAAAGAATTTTTGGAAAAGTATCTCAGCAATGACTTTATAGCCTCAGCTAGGAGAAGTTTGCTGGTCCAAAGTACTCTGTGTTCATCTTGTCCATTTTATGACTTTTCATTCTATCCCTGTGCTCCATGTTAAAAGTCATGAAGAAGAAGCCCAAGAACCAGAAAGAAGAAACACAGAATTTTGTTGTAGCTTTATCCATCATATCAAAAGTTCAAAAGGTCCATTCTTAACTAAAAATGGAAGTTATTATGATAATGATGATTTTTAAAAGAGAAGTGTTTCAGATACACATCAAAGCACCCATATCTATGCCCAACTAATATTTAATAAACATAAATATCTTACCATATTGCTTCATTTTTTTAAGTAATAACATCTTTTGGATATAGTTAAGAAATATTTCAATCCACTTATTATACAAATTTCACCCCTCAAAGAGATGACATAGAATTACTAGTCAGTTAAATTTTAAAGCTTTTAATTTCAATTTTTTTAACTTTTTGGCAAATGGACCTCATTATGGATCTGATTTAAACAATAGACCCTCCCCTGGGCTTCCCTGGTGGCTCAGATGGTAAAGAACCTGCCTGCAATACAGGAGACCTGGGTTCAATCTCTGGGTTGGGAAGATCCCTTAGAGAAGAGAATGGCAACCTACTCCAGTATTCTTGCCTGGAGAATTCCCATGGACAGAGGACCCGGGTGGGCTACAGTTCATGGGTCGCAAGAGTAGGATGTGACTAACACTTTCACTTTTCAAAAAATGAACATATGCAGTTACAATTCATAAATCAACTTTCAGGTTATTTGATGACCTCTAGATAACAGATGGTTATGCTACAAAATAGACTATTACTCAGCCATTAAAAAAGAATGAGATAATGCCATTTGCAGCAACATGTATGGACCTAGAGATTATCATACTAAGTGAAATATGTCAGACAGAGGAAGACAACTTCCATATGACCATCACTTATAAGTGGAATCTAAAATATGATACAAATGAACTTACTGACGAACTAAAAACAGACTCACAGACATAGAAAACAAATTTACAGTTACCTAAGGGGAAAGGAGGTGGAGGAGGATAAATTAAGAGTCTAGAATTAGCAAATATACAACACTATGTATAAACAAATAACAAGACCTACTGTATACCACAGGGGACTATATTCAATATCCCGTAATAAAACCAAAAGGAAAAAGGAATGTATATATATATATATATGTGAATCATTTGATTGTACAGCAGAAACTAACACATTGCAAATAAACTATACTTCAATAAAAATTCTTTAAAATAATAATAAAATATCAATAATAAAAAGACACATAGTCCAATTTTTAAAACGGGCAAAGAATTTTTAATCCACAGATATTTCTCCCAAGATGATACACAAATGACCACAAAGCAATGAAAAATGTTCTATATGAATTGACACCAAGAAAGTGAAAATCAGAATCACAGAATTGTACCACTTCATAGCTACTAGGATGGCTACATTAAAAAAACTACAGATAATAATAAATATTGGTGAGGAAGTGGAGAATGTGGAACTCTTATGCTTTGTTGGTGGAAATTTAAAATGGTGGCAGCTACTTTGAAAACTGACTTATAAGAAAAATAGTAACATACGGTCCATGGGGTCACAAAGAGTTGGACATGACTGAGCAACTAAGCACACCACAAAAACGTAGAAGTAGAAATATAATGATAATAACAACAATAATAATAAAATGAAGAGCAGAAGTATTAGTCTGTGAAGTAGAAACAGTATACAGAGAGGACGACACAATCAAGAGCTTGATTTTAGAAAATAAACAATAAAATGGCAAATCTCTAGTAAGACTGATTTTTAAAAAGTCATCAATAACAACTATCAGGAATGAGAAAGGGGACAGATAGCTACAGATAAAAAATATATGTTTTTCTGATTTTATACCAATCTTTTTGGTAAGAAGACAAAAATATTAGAGAAACAAAAATAATATGGACTCAGAAAACAGAAAACTTGAATATTCCTTAAATAATCAAAGATATTGAATTAACATGGCCCACTGAAGAAGGGAATGGCAAATCACTCTAGTATTCTTGCCCCAAGAACTCCATGAAGTATAAAAGGCAAAAAGATATGACACCGGAAGATGAGCTCCCCAGGTCAGAAGGTATCCAACATGCCATTGTAGAAGAGAGGAGAAATAATTCCAGGTTTAGCTGGTTTGGGCTTCCATGATGGTTCAGACTGGTAAAGAATCCCCCTGCAATGCAGAAGACCTGGGTTCATCCCTGGGTCAGGAAGAACCCCTGGAGAAGGGAAAGGCAATGAACTTCAGTATTCTTGACTGCAGAATTCCATCGACAGAGAAGCCTGGTGGGCTGTAGTCCATCGGCCACAAAGAGTCCACATACGACTGAGCAACTAACACTTTCACTTTCACTTGGCCAGAGGCTGGGGCAAAGCGGAAACGCTGCACAGTTGTGGATGTGTCAGGTAGTGAAAGTAAAGTCTGACGCTATAAAGAATAAAATTGCATAGGAACCAGGAATGTTAGGTCCATGAATCAAGGTAAATTGGATGTGGTCAAGCAAGAGATGGCAAGAATGAGCATCAAGACCTTAGGAATCAGTGAGCTAAAATGGATGGGAATGGGTAAATTTAATTCAAATAACCATTATATCTACTATTGTTGGCAAGAATCCCTTAGAAGAAATGAAGCAGCCCTCATAGTCAACAAAAGAATCTGAAATGTAGTACTTCGGTGAAATATCAAAAACAGAAGAATGATCTTGATTCATTTCCAAGGCAAACTAATCAACATCACAGTAATCCAAGTCTATGCCACAACCAGTAATGCTGAAGAAGATGAAGTTGAATGGTTCTATGAAGACCTACAAGACCATCTAGAATTAACACCAAAAAAAGATATCCTTTTCATCATAGGGGATTGGAATGCAAAAGTAGGAAGTCAAGAGATATCTGTAGTAACATTTTGACCTTGGAGTACAAAATGAAACAGGGCAAAGGCTAACAGAGTTTTGCCAAGAGAATGCACGGGTCATAGCAAACACCTTCTTCCAACAAAACAAGAGACGTCTCTACACATGGACATCACCAGATAGTCAACACTGAAATCAGGTTGATTATATTATTTGCAGCTGAAGATGGAGAAGTTCTATATATGCAGCTGCTGATGCAAAGAGCAGATTCACTGGAAAAGACCCTGATGCTGGAAAGACTGAGGGCAGGAGGAGAAGGGGATAATAGAGGATGAGATGGTTGAATGACATCACCAACTCAATGGACATGAGTTTGAGCAAACTCTGAGAGAGAGTGAAGGACAGGCAAGCCCAGCATGCTGCAGTCCATAGGGTCACAAAGAGTCAGACATGAATTAGCAACTGAACAACAAAAACAACATACAGTTAGCAAAAAGAAGACCTGGAGCTGACTGTGGTTCAGATCATGAACCCCTTATTGTCAAATTCAGACTTAAATTGAAGAAAGTAGAGAAAACCACTAGGTCATTCAGGTATGACCAAAATCAGATCCCTTATGATTATACAGAGACGTGATGAATAGACTGAAGGAATTAGATCTGATAGACAGAATGAAGAACTACTGATGGAGGTTCCTAACACTGTACAGAGAGTGGTGACCAAAACCATCCCAAAGTAAAAGAAATGCAAAAAGGCAAAGTGGTTGTCTGAGGAGGCTTTACAAACAGCTGAGAAAAGAAGAGAAATGAAAGGCAAAGGAGAAAATGAAAGATATACCCAAGTGAATGCAGAGTTCCAGAGACTAGCAAGGAGAGATAAGAAAGCTTTCTTAAGTGAACAATGCAAAGAAATAGAGGAAAACAAAAGAATGGGAAAGACTAGAAATCTCTTCAATAAAACTGGAGATATCAAGGAATATATCAGGAAAAGATGGGCACAAAAAAGACAGAAAGGGTAAGGAACTAACAGAAGCAAAACAGATTAATAAGAGGTGGCAAGAATACACAGAACTGTACAAAAAGGGTCTTAATGACCCAGATAACCACGGTGTTGTGTGCTCACTACCTAGA
The DNA here is from genome assembly GCF_002263795.3 of Bos taurus. Taxonomy (NCBI): domain Eukaryota; kingdom Metazoa; phylum Chordata; class Mammalia; order Artiodactyla; family Bovidae; genus Bos; species Bos taurus. The sequence continues at coordinate 1,689,311 of NW_020192292.1, forward strand.
GCCAGACATCCTCCAGTGTCAAGTCAAGTGGGCCTTAGGAAGCATTATTATGAACAAAGCTTGCGGAGGTGATGGAATTCCAGCTGAGCTATTTCAAATCCTAAAAGACAATGCTTTTAAAGTACTACACTCAATATGCCAGCAAATTTGGAAAACTCGGTAGTGGCCACAGGACTGGAAAAGGTCAGTTTTCATTCCAATCCCAAAGAGGGGCAATGACAAAGAATGCTCCAATTGTCATACCATTGTTCTCATTTCATATGCTAGTAAGGTAATCCTCAAAATCCTTCAAGCCAGGCTTCAGCAGTACATGAATCAAGAAATTAGAGATGTACAAACTGGACTTAGAAAAGGCAGAGGAACCAGAGATCAAATTGCCAACATCCAATGAATCATGGAAAAAGCAAGAGAATTCCAGGAAAACATCTACTTCTGCTTCAGTGACTACACTAAAGCTTTTGACTGTGTGGATCACAACAAACTGTGGAAAATTCTTAAAGAGGTAGGAATACCAGATCAGTTTACCTGCCTCCTAAGAAACGTGTGTGCAGGTCAAGAAGCAACAGTTAGAACTGGACATGGAGCAACAGACTAGTTCAAAATTGGGAAAGGAGTACGCCAAGGGTATATATTGTTACCCTGTTCATTTAATTTACATGCAGAGTACATGATATAAAATGCCAGGCTGAGTGAATCACAAGCTGAAATCAAAATTGCTAGGAGAAATATCAACAACCTCAGCTGTGCAGATGATTCCCCTCTAACAACAGAAAGCAGAGAGGAACTAAAGAATCTCTTGATGAGGGTGAAAGAGGAGAGTAAAAAAGCTAGTTTAATAAAAACTAAGATCATGGCATCCTGTCCCATCACTTCATGGCAAATAGAAGGGGGAAAAGTGTAAAGAATGGTTTATTTTATTTTCTTGGGCTCCAAAATCACAGTGGATGATGACTGTAGCCATGAAACTAAAATACACTTGCTCCTTAGAAGGAAAGCTATGACAAATCTAGACAGCATATTAAAAAGCAGAGACGTCAGTTTGCCAACAAAGGTCCATATAGTCAAAGCTATGGTTTTTCCAGTAGTTATGTATGGATGAGAGAGTTGGACCATAAAGAAGGCTGAGTGCTGAAGAAGTGATGCTTTCGAATTGTGGTGCTGGAGAAGACTGAGAGTTCCTTGGATTGCAACAGATCAAACCAGTCAATACTAAAGGAAATCAACCCTTAATATTCATTGGAAGGACTGATGCTGAACTGAAGCTCCAATACTTTGGCCATCTGATGGGAAGAACAGATTCATTGCAAAAGACCTTGATGCTGGGAAAGACTGAGAGCAGGAGGAAAAGGGGGAGACAGAGGATAAGATGGTTGGATAGCATCACCAACTCAACGGACATGAGTTTGAGCAAGCTCCAGGAGACAGTGGAGGATAGGGAAGCCTGGAGAGCTGCAGTCCATGGGGTCGCAAAGAGCTGGACACAACTTAGCGACTTAACACAACAACAAAACAATAAATAAAGAAATAATTTCACTCTTCCACAAAATCTTCTAGAAAAAAGAAAAATAATAAAAGGAACACATCCAGACTATTTTTATGTGACTAGCATAATGTAGCAGAAAAGGCAATGGCACCCCACTCCAGTACTCTTGCCTGGAAAAATCCCTTGGACAGAGGAGCCTGGTAGGCTGCAGTCCATGGGGTCGCTAAGAGTCAGAGATGACTGAGCAACTTCACGTCACTTTTCACTTTCATGCATTGGAGAAGGAAATGGCAACCCACTCCAGTGTTCTTGCCTGGAGAATCCCAGGGAGAGGGGAGCCTGGTGGGCTGCTGTCTGTGGGGTTGCACAGAGTCGGACACAACTGAAGCGACTTAGCAGCAGCAGCAGCAGCATAATGTAGATACCAAATCATAATACAGAGTGATTAAAAAATATTATTTTACTCATTAACATAAGAATCACAAGGAAATAATAACAAAGTCAATAAAGCAATATATGCAAAGGATAATACCTCACATCTAAATTGCATTTACCTCAGAAATGTAAGGTTGCTGTATCATTAGGAAATCAAAGCATGTAAATAAACCTATTAATACATCAAAAGATAAAAATCCAAACTTGTGATTGCATCAGTAGATGCAGAAAAAACATCTGACAAAATTGAACATCCATCCATGATTTTAAAAAAAAATAATAAATTTCTCAGCAAACTAGGAATATAAAAATATCCCCTTGGTCTGACAAAGACATGTACAAATAACTGAGATAAACATACACTTATGGGTGAAACATACATAAGTAAACAGATACTTATGTTTCCTCTCTGAGAACAGGATTAAGACAAAGATGCCTGGTATTATCGCCTATATTCAACACTGTATTAGGTGTTCTAGCTAGGGCAGAAAGTAATCAAAAAGGATAAGAATAGTAAGAAGTGTAGAAAAAGGAGCCTATTTGTTAAGTTTCTATTTAGAGAAGCACTCAATATGCCAGCAAATTTGGAAAACTCAGCAGTGGCCACAGGACTGGAAAAGGTCAGTTTGCATTCCAATCCCAAAGAAAGGCAATGCCAAAAGATGCTAAAAAAAAAAAAAAAAAAAAAAAAAAACTACCACACAATTCCACTCATCTCACACACTAGTAGAGTAATGCTCAAAATTCTGCAAGCCAGGCTTCAGCAATACATGAATCGTGAACTTCCAGATGTTCAAGCTGGTTTTAGAAAAGAGAGAGGAACCAGAGATCAAATTGCCAACATTCGCTGGATAATTAAAAATGCAAAGGAGTTCCAGAAAAACATCTATTTCTGCTTTATTGACTATGCCAAAGCCCTTGACTGTGTGGATCACAGTAAACTGTGGAAAATTCTTCAAAAGATGGGAATACCAGACCACCTGACCTGCCTCTTGAGACACCTATATGCAGGTCAGGAAGCAACAGTTAGAACTGGACATGGAACAACAGACTGGTTCCAAATAGGAAAAGGAGTATGTCAAGGCTGGATATTGTCACTCTGCTTATTTAACTTATATGCAGAGTACATCATGAGAAATGCTGGACTGGAAGAAACACAAGCTGAAATCAAGATTGCTGAGAGAAGTAACAATAACCTCAGATATGCAGATGACACCACCCTTATGGCAGAAAGTGAAGAGGAACTAAAAAGCCTCTTGATGAAAGTCAAAGAGGAGAGTGAAAAAGTTGGCTTAAAGCTCAACATTCAGAAAACGAAGATCATGGCATCTGTTCCCATCACTTCATGGGAAATAGATGGGGAAACAGTGGAAACAGTGTCAGACTTTATTTTTTGGAGCTCCCAAATCACTGCAGATGGTGACTGCAACCATGAAATTAAAAGATGCCTACTCCTTGGAAGGAAAGTTATGACCAATCTAGATAGCATATTCAAAATCAGACACATTGCTTTGCCAACAAAGGTCCATCTAGTCAAGGCTATGGTTTTTCCAGTGGTCATGTATGGATGTGAGAGTTGGACTGTGAAGAAATCTGAGCACCGAAGAATTGATTCTTTTGAACTGTGGTGCTGGAGAAGACTCTTGAGAGTCCCTTGGACTGCAAGGAGATCCAACCAGTCCATTCTAAAGGAGACCAGTCCTGGGTGTTCATTGGAAGGACTGATGCTGAGGCTTAAACTCCGGTACTTTGGCCAGCTCATGCGAAGAGTTGACTCACTGGAAAAGACCCTGATGCTGGGAGGGATTGGGGGCAGGAGGAGAAGGGGACGACAGAGGATGAGATGGCTTGATGGCATCACCGACTCGATGGACGTGAGTTTGAGTGAACTCCGGGAGTTGGTGATGGACAGGGAGGCCTGGCGTGCTGCAATTCATGGGGTCGCAAAGAGTCGGACATGACTGAGCGACTGAACTGATCTGAATGAATCTACAGATATATTTATTAGAATTAGCAAGCATGTTGCAAGGTTGTGGAAAAAATCAATATTCAAAAATTAATTGCATCCCTCCCTCTATCTGGCGCTTCCCTGATGGCTTAGATGGTAAAAAATCTGCCCTCAGTGCAGGAGACGGGAGTTTAAACCCTGGGTTAAGAAGATCCCCTGGAGAAGGGAATGGCAACCCACTGCAGTACTCTTGACTGGAGATTCCCTCAATCCTCCTCATTCTCATCCCTCTTCCCCTGCTCATCTCTACATGCACAGATTAGAATACTATGCAAAATTGCTGCCACACATCACAGTTCATGAATCATTTCACAAACCAAATGGCGGGTGAAAAAAGTAAGAAACATTATACACTATTCCACTTAAATAAAGTGTAAAAACTGGCAAAACTGAACTATATTTTTAGGAGTGCAAACATAGAAGGTTAGACCATAAACCATCCCTTCAAATCATATGTATACATGTATATAAATCATATATACTATATATAAAATCATATACATATATGAAATAATGTCTGCATTTTTCTGAATGTAGTATATATTACAATAAAAGAACAGAAAAAATTCTCAAAACAATTTATGTATGAGATAGTAGCAATGATAAAGAGGACCTTTCACATTCGACTCTGTATATTTGTGTGTTGTTAAAATCTATTGCAAAGAAAATGTACAATTTTCATGTATCATATATGCAATTCATTTTTAATATCAACATAGATTTTTCAAAACTGCAAAAATACTCTAAAATTATTTGTATAAATTTTAAGTGGAAAATAATGTTTCTGAATGAGAGAAGATATAGAATGGATAGAGCCAAAACAAACAAAAAGCTGAAAGACTTGAGGACCTTCAGGTAGTCTGTGTAGCTGGGGCAAAGGGTACACATGTGAGAATGAACCTGAGCTCTCTAGAATTGGATATCTGAAGAGCTAGGACTGTAACCACTTAAATGTGGTTCGAGGTCACACGTGGAATCGACATGGCAGTATTCTTCTTACTTTGACCCTGGTGCACAGACTATGACCCAAACTCCATCAGACCTGGTAATAAATCCACAATTATTAGCAATTCTAACCACTGAGAGCCAAAGAATTGATGAAGCTAAGAGGAAAGGTCTGCCCTTTAATCAGAAGCTATATATTCAAGTCACCTTCAAGGCAATCTTCTGGGGCAAACCACTGCCCATGCATTTATATGTGGTTAATGAGTAGTGAAAAGCCCTTTTGAATGTTCAGAGACCCTTTTCATTTGCACACAATTAGGATAAAAATGAAATGTGCAGAATAACACTGAATGACACTCTTGTGTTATCTTTTTTCCATCACATCATGCATGAAAATCAAAGGTCTCTTTATTGTAATAGGGTCTAATTTGCTTAATACCCAACTTTATAAACTTGATTTTTTTTTCTCGCCTCCGAGAACATGCCACTGTTTCTGAGCTTCTGAATAATCTCCGAAAGTGTTAAGGCAACACACTGCGTACATAAACTCAGAATTCAGAGCAGAAGACTGGTAGGGAAATTGAAGTTCAGAGGAGGAAGTATAAAAAGTAAATGGTAAATGTTTAATGTGGCCGTTGAACTTTGAAAGATATTTGTTTCCCAAGGGTAAAGGTAGTGGATAAACTTTTGAAATGCATTTTAGCTTGAAGTCGGCTTGCAAATTAGTGTGAATTCAAATACGGTATCCAAGGACATCTTGCCACAGAAAGATTTGGAAGCACACAAGTGGTGAGCTTCTCTGTAGAGGTAAAAGGTTTGGAAGTGTGCTGTCAAATCTTCTGTTCTCTCTGTGTGAGCAGTCCGTGTGGTGGTGAAGAGGAAAGTGCTCCAAACAGAGTGTCTGGCTTCGACTCTTAGGAGTTTCACCTTGAACAAACTGGCCCACACCTTTCTGCCTCAGCATCTGATACTAATAACTGCTACACAGGGCTATGAGGAGCTTTGAAGAAAACACACAGCACACTTCAAATGGTGCCTGACACGTTGTGGAGCTCACTCAATGTTACTATCATGAGTGTTTGAATGTATATTATGATACAGAAAATGAAATCATTTTTAAGTCATAGGAAGATAAGAGATTTATTTAAAATAACTGTTTCTTAAGCAAGGCTTCATATGTGATTCTAGTTAACTGGATGTTCAGTCATTTGTTTCCATAACTGCTGACACTTTTAACTGCTTCACTGAGGCTGCAGGTTTCATGTAAAAAGCTTGGTGAATCCCTCATGGAACTCCTGCGAGCTTCCACCCTCATTTTCCTGCTCTGCTCTTTGAACCAGTTTCTGTTGTCTCAGCCTATCTCTGCATCACCATTGATGGAGCTGCTTGCAAAGGTCTAGGATGCTGCCGTTGGTATAAGTGCCAGCTCAGCAGCCCACGCCTCCGAAGAACATGGTACCCTAGGCTACAACCCTGCCAGTCAGACCCACAACCTCACTCGTCGCCACTCCTCTGCCACAACATTCCAAGGAGACAAAAACTGAACAGTGCCTTCAATGATTTCAAACTTTCAAACCAATATTTTCTGCAATTAAAGGTTTTTTTAATATAAATTTACTTATTTTAATTGGAGGCTAATTCCCTTACAATATTGTATTGGTTTTGCCATACATCAACATGAACCCGCCATGAGTGTACATGTGTTCCCCATCCTGAACCCCCCTCCCACCTCCCTCTCCATACCATCCCTCTGGGTCGTCCCAGTGCACCAGCCCCGAGCATCCTGTATCATGCATCGAACCTGGACTGGCAATGAAAATTTTTAAAAACTGTGTTCAAGGTCAAAATCCAGCCTGACAATGAACATCAGTGAAAATTACTGAAGCCAACCAGAAAAAGATTTATTAATACAACTAAAGAGAAAAGGAAGAGGACTTCCCTAGTGGTCCAGTAGTTAAGAATCTGCCTTTCAATGCAGGGGACACTGGGTTTGGTCCTTGGTCCAGGAAATAAGCCCCCGTGCTGCAAACTACAGAGCCCACAAGCTCTGGAGCCTGAGCAACACAACTAGAGAAGCCTGAGAGCTGAAACCAACACCCGACACAGTCATAAATAAAGAAATATTTTTAAAAACGATGTCAGGAAGGAACCGCAAGGAGATGGGTAGGAAGAGCAGGGCAGACTCACAATATACTCAAATCCCATACACTCTAGGCAGTGACCCACAAACTGGAGAATAATTATATGACAAAGATTCTCCCACAGGAATTCCACATCAGGCTCCCCAGCTCAGGGGTCTGGCTCTGGAAAGAAGAGCCCCCAGGGCATTTACCTTTGAAGGTCAGCAGAGCTTAAGTGACACACTAGTAAAGTAATGCTCAAAATTCTCCAAGCCAGGCTTCAGCAATACATGAATCGTGAACTTCCAGATGTTCAAGCTGGTTTTAGAAAAGAGAGAGGAACCAGAGATCAAATTGCCAACATCCACTGGATCGTGGAAAAAGCAAGAGAGTTCCAGAAAAACATCTATTTCTGCTTTATTGACTATGCCAAAGCCTTTGCCTGTGTGGATCACAATAAACTGTGGAAAATTCTTTAAGAGATGGGAATACCAAACCACCTGACCTGCTTCTTGAGAAACCTATATGCAGGTCAGGAAGCAACAGTTAGAACTGGACATGGAACAACAGACTGGTTCCAAATAGGAAAAGGAGTACGTCAAGGCTGGATATTGTCACCCTGCTTATTTAACTTATATGCAGAGTACATCATAAGAAACACTGGGCTGGAAGAAGCACAAGCTGAAATCAAGATTGCCGGGAGAAATACCAATAACCTCAGATATGCAGATGACACCACCCTTATGGCAGAAAGTGAAGAGGAACTAAAAAGCCTCTTGATGAAAGTGAAAGAAGAGAGTGCAAAAGTTGGCTTAAAGCTCAACATTCAGAAAACTAAGATCATGGCATCTGGTCCTATCACTTCATGGGAAATAGATGGGGAAACAGTGGAAACAGTGTCAGACTTTATTTTGGGGGGCTCCCAAATCACTGCAGATGGTGATTGCAACCATGAAATTAAAAGACTCTTACTCCTTGGAAGGAAAGTTATGACCAATCTAGATAGCATATTCAAAAGCAGAGACATTACTTTGCCGACAAAGTAACGTCTAGTCAAGGCTATGGTTTTTCCAGTAGTCATGTATGGATGTGAGAGTTGGACTGTGAAGAAATCTGAGCACCGAAGAATTGACGCTTTTGAACTGTGGTGTTGGAGAAGACTCTTGAGAGTCCCTTGGACTGCAAGGAGATCCAACCAGTCCATTCTAAAGGAGACCAGTCCTGGGTGTTCATTGGAAGGACTGATGCTAAAGCTGAAACTCCAGTACTTTGGCCAGTTCATGCGAAGAGTTGACTCATTGGAAAAGACCCTGATGCTGGGAGGGATTGGGGGCAGGAGGAGAAGGGGACGACAGAGGATGAGATGGCTGGATGGCATCACCGACTCGATGGATGTGAGTTTGAGTGAACTCCGGGAGTTGGTGATGGACAGGGAGGCCTGGTGTGCTGCAATTCATGGGGTCGCAAAGAGTCGGACACGACTGAGCGACTGAACTGAACTGAGGGCTTAACTGAAGGAGCCCCATGGGACTTGGGGAGACAGAGACTCCATGCTTAAAGGGCCACACAAACCCAGGACAGGGCACAAAAGTAGTCATTGGATAGGAGCCTGGGCCGGACCTACCTTTTGGTCTTGGAGGGTCTCCTGGAGAGGCAGGGGTGGCCGAGATGCACCCCGGGGACACTGGTGGCAGCCGTATTTGGGAGCATCCTTTGCTAATGTGATTGGGCCCCACCATGGGACCCTCCCTCTGCTTATCAGTGCTAAGACCTGCCCATCTCCAACAGCCTGCAGGGACAGTGCTGGGAGGCCTCAGGCCAAACAACTAACTCGGGGGTGGGGAGAGTGGGGGAGAGGGGGGACACGCATTCCAGCTAAGGCACCCAGGCTGAAGACTGGGGAGCCCACAGCTGCCTCTGGACATGCCCCCTAGATGAGCCCTGCACACCTGAGGTGAGGACCAGGCTCTGCCTACCAGGCGGGGGCCAGGGGTGGAGGTGGGGGGGCAGACACCTCCAGGGGGGGCAAGAATACTATGACCCCCTCAAATGCCAGCCAGACCCTACCCTGAGCCCAGCTGGGCCCTGGCCCTAACCACCAGAGGCTAACGGTGGTGGCACCTCAGACCCCAAACCCAACTGTGTCAGGAACTGCCCCCCATTCCGGCCCCCCACCATCCAACAACCTGAAAGGAGCTCCGAGATTCCTGGCCCTGCAGCCAGACTCCAGGAGCCAGCTCTGCCAGCCCGTGGACAGGGACTAACCCAGGATGTGGCTTCCCACACAAGAGCTCCAGAGGCTTTGGGACCCTGACTCCGCCCACCAGTGAGTCAACACTAGCCCCAAGGAGGAGTGGGGCAAGATTCTGCAACCCACCACCTTGTGACCAGGCCCCGCTGACCTGCCAGCAGCAGCATCCACATGAGGGAGGGCCTGGCAACCAGCAGACAAAGGGTTGACCAAGCCTGCCAGACCACCAGCATACACAGCCTGCGACAATTGAGGGGCCCCCGCTGCAGCCCTGGCAGGGGGAACCCTGAGAGCCTCCAGCTTGGGTGATGAGAGGGGAGTGTATTGCCGGGATGCATAGGACATCTCTTACAGAGGGCCACTGCTCCAAGGTCGAGAAATGTAACTAACTGCCACAGACATAAAAATACAAATAGCAACTGAAACAAAAGCAGGGGGCAAAGGAATATATTCCAGGTGAAAGAACAAGAGACTTTCTCATGGCTCTCACAATCAAATCTTCACTCCTTATTTTGCCCTGCCTGTCACTTGGCTCTTATCAACTTGATCTCCACATGCACCCTCCATTCAAGGAGCCCTGAACCTTTCTGAATGCACCATTCATTTTTGAATGCACACTGTCATTCCTCTGCGCCTTTATAATCACTTCTTGAATACCCCTTTCCTCCTGCCCACATGGAATACTCTTCCTTGAAGGTTCAGGTAAATTGTCACCTCCTCTCAGAAGCACTCCCTGACTCCTCCAAGCAGAGTTAAGCTTTCCTCCTCTGCACACTCAGCATAGTTATGTGTTCTCCTATTGCACTTAATACATTGCTGTCTGGGCCACCACTCTCAGTTGGGGACTGAAATGTTTTTTCATCTCCTTCTGGCTATTTATAATGCAGACAGCCTTAAAACAGTTCCATGTTTGAATTTACTTCTGCTTCTATTTACTGTTTACTTAATTCAGGAAAACAGGGAAGATGGACCAACTTTCCCACATTGAAAGTACTGTCAGGAGACTGACAAGAATATGATCTGGACCCAGAAAATGGTTTGAGAAATAATCGAAACAGTACATGCAAAGATAACTGAAAGATTTTCTTGGGACAGAATAAGCCTTCATTTGAAGGATATATGAGGCACTCCATTCCAAATTGATACTATTTCAGGAAGTCTCCTACCCAAAATTTCTATATGATTTAAGGGATAAAAGAGGAAACGGACAAAGATAAAATAAAAGACTAGTCAATTGGGGGGAATGAAAAAACCCACATGAGTGTCAACAGTGCTCTAAATGACACAATAATTCATTCTTAAAGAACAATTAACTAATTAAATAAATTATAGTATGTGCATACTACTGAATTCTATGGAGAGTTCAATACAATGAGATATTAATATGGAAAAAGGTTCATGCTAATATTTATATACACTATGACTTTTATGTCATTTACTCAAAATAAAATGCAAAATATCCTTTGTGTGTATGTTTGTGTGTATAAAAGTATTTTTAAAATGTGCAGAGTATAACTGCTTAGCAAAAACAGTTTCCTCTGTGAGGAGGGGAGGGGATTGTATGGGAGAGCAGAGTTGGGGAGCTGGGAATCCATGGATGTCAAAGGGCACTATAACTGTTAACTCTACTTGTGGATTGCTTGAGTTTTTGAAATTAATAGACACATTTTGCTTTTTTGACAAGTTTAATTAAAACCAGTAAAATATTCATTCAAATAACCATTCAAATCCTGCAAACAGGATCCTGCAACAGGATCTAGAAATGTAGGTGATATATTCTAACCTAATTAACTTAAAAATTATCCTTCTTAAACTATATATAAAACATATATAATTATATATATATATATATATATATATATATATAATACATAAAATGAAAGAAAATCATACATGCTGGAATGGGAATTCTAGATCTCAAAGACAAGATGAGAAAATCAGAATTAAACCCAGACAAACTAAAGCAGTTTCTGATCAAGTTGCATGAGATAGATAGGCGTTAAAAGGCAGGTGACCATGGAAGCACTAGACATATGTGCATGTATGCTAGGTCACTTCAGTCACGTCTGACTCTTTGCGACCCTATGGACCATAGCCCACCAGGCTCCTCTATCCATGGGATTCTCCTGGCAAGAATACTGGAGTGGGTTGCCATATCCTCCTCCAGGGGATCTTCCCAACCCAGGGATCAAACCTGTGTCTCTTATGTCTCCTGTATTGGCAGGTGGGTTCTTTACCACTAGCGCCACCTGGGAAGCACTAGACATGAAGATTGAGCAAAAAAGAAAAAAAGGGAGGGAGGGAGGGTTTATGAATTCTTACAACCAAGGATATTAGATTAGAATGAATCTGCCAAACTAACATAATTTTCACCTTTAAAATTAATTTAGCTCTATGGTTAACTTCAGTGTAGCCTCCACTGAGGGCTTCCCTTGTGGCTCAGATGGTAAAGAATCTGCTGGAAATGCAGGGTCTGATCCCTGGGTCTGGAAGATCCCCTGGAGAAAGGAATGCAACCCACTCAGGTACTCTTGCCTGGGAAATCCCATGGATAGAGAAGTCGGGCAGGCTACAGTTCATGGGATTGCAAAGAGTCAGATGGGACTGAGCAACTAACACTTTCACAGCTTCCATTGAAGTGTAAAGTGATTTCCTCCTCTGTGATACATTAATTCATTGTTTCATGCACTCATCAGAGATCTCTTGATGAAAGTGAAAGAGGAGAGTGAAAAAGTTGGCTTAAAACTCAACATTCAAAAAACTAAGATCATGGCATCTGGTCCCATCACTTCATGGCAAATAGATGGGCAACAGTGGAAATAGTGACAGACTTCATTTCTTTGAGCTCCAAAATCACTGCAGATAGTGACTGCAGCCATGAAATTAAAAGACACTTGCTCCTTGGAAGAAAGGCTATGACCAACCTAGATAGCATATTTAAAAGCAGAGACATTACTTTGCTGACAAAGGTCTGTCTAGTCAAAGCTATGGTTTTTCCAGTAGTCGTGTATGCATGTGAGAGTTGGACTATAAAGAATGCTGAGGGCTGAAGAACTGATGCTTTTGAACTGTGATGTTGGAGAAGACTCTTGAGAATCCCTTGGACTGCAAGGAGATCCAACCAGTCCATCCTAAAGGAAATCAGTCCTGAATATTCATTGAAAGGACTGATGTTGAAACTGAAGCTCCAATACTTTGGCCACCTGATGTGAAGAACTGACTCATTTGAAAAGATCCTGATGCTGGGAAAGATTGAAGGCAGGAGGAAAAGGGGATCCAGAGGATGAGATGGTTGGATGGCATCCCTGACTCAATACACATGAGTCGGAGCAAGCTCTGGGAGTTAGTGATGGACAGAGAAGCCTGGCGTGCTGTAGTCCATGGGGTTGCAAAGAGTTGGACATGACTGAGTGACTGAACTGAACAGTGTACCAGGCCCTGCCCTGGGTATGGAAGGTCAAAGAGAAGAAATACCCATGCCCTTTCTTCCACTTACAAAGCTCAGCATCTAGACACAGCCTTATGTTGAGCCAATAACATCTAAGGGAGTCCTTGCTACTTGGGACCATACCAGTTCTGTGAATACCTCTAACAGTTTGATAGAAATTCCATAAGTCAGTGGTCCCCAACATTAGGCACCAGGGACGGGTTTAAGTTCAGTTCAGTCGCTCAGTCGTGTCCGACTCTTTGCGACCCCATGAATTGCAGCACACCAGGCCTCCCTGTCCATCACCAACTCCCGGAGTTCACTCATACTCAAGTCCATTGAGTTGGTGATGCCATCCAGCCATCTCATCCTCTGTTGTCCCCTTCTCCTTCTGCCCCCAATCCCTCCCAGCATCAGAGTCTTTTCCAATGAGTCAACTCTTCGCATGAGCTGGCCAAAGTACTGGAGTTTCAGCTTTAGCATCAGTCCTTCCAATGAACACCCAGGACTGATCTCCTTTAGGATGGACTGGTTGGATCTCCTTGCAGTCCAAGGGACTCTCAAGAGTCTTCTCTAACATCACAGTTCAAAAGCATCAGTTCTTCAGCACTCAGCTTTCTTCACAGTCCAACTCTCACATCTATACATGACCACTGGAAAAACCATAGCCTTGACTAGATGGACCTTTGTTGGCAAAGTAATGTGTCTGCTTTTGAATATGCTATCTAGATTGGTCATAACTTTCCTTCCAAGGAGTAAGCATCTTTTAATTTCATGGTTGCAGTCACCATCTGCAGTGATTTGGGAGCCCCCACAAAAATAAAGTCTGACACTGTTTCCACTGTTTCCCCATCTAATTCCCATGAAGTGATGGGACCAGATACCATGATCTTAGTTTTCTGAATGCTGAGCTAGTGGAAGACAATTTTTCCACAGGCTGGTGGTGGAGGGTAAGGTTTCTGGATAATTCAAAGGCATTACATTTATGGTGCACTTTATTTCTGTTATTATTACATCAGCTCCACATTAGATCATCAGGCATTAGATCCTAGAGGTTGGTGACCTCTACCCTAAGTAGACCACAGATGGAACTCCCTTTATGTAGCAAGGACTGGCACTGTGAACCTGAGTTGTTCACAACCCCTTTACCATTTTCTTCCTTCTAAACTAGGCACAGATATTTCGTGGACTAGGAGGTAAAACATAGGTGTTATCTACCTGTTCCAAAAATAAAAACCATTCTTATCAAGTGAGCCCTACAAAAATGGGGCAGGATTTGGTCCATAATTTTCCAACCCCTGTTCTAGCAGAAACATCTGTGGATGGGGGTTGGGCAGCAAAGTTGCTTGTCCAATTAGTTGAAGTCAGGTAGTTGGCTAAAGCTCAGGTTATGCAATGGAGGACAAAATAGTCATGGTCCTTACCTTTGCAGAGTTCACAGACTAGGCACATGCCTAGTGCATAAAGGAGGTCCTTGTGCCTAGTAGCAACTCTAGTCCCTTGAGGGTATATGTTTATCCCATTTAACCTGCATGTAACAAATACAGCAACTCTTTGACAGCATCACTTATACTTATCCTGTTATACCAAAAAAAAACTGCTTTCATGTCTGCATACCCAATAGGTGAAAACCTCTCATGATCCATGAGCATGTTTTATTTATTTTCTTAGTGCCGAGCCCTACCTGCCCCTAGTACATGTTATGTACTCAATAAATGCTTGTGAGGATGAATGGAATCGAACTGCTTTTTATCACATTATTTGGGTGCCTTTTTAGGTGACCATTTTTTCCTTTTGCTAGATTTAACTGTGTTGTAAGAAAGACTGAATTCAAAGCCTTCACGTTTGAGAATGGAAGTGGGCGTATTTTCACTGCAGTTGACATCATCATAAGGTCTAAAAAAAAAAATCTTTGTGACTTCCTATATTTTCAGCTGTGGTTTGCAGCAAACTATGTTTTCCTTTTCTCCAAGGGAAAAGCTCTACCTAACCACAAATTTCTTCTTAATTTCACCAGGAGGCTGTTTTTTTGTATACCCCTCTTGTGAGATTGATCATGTCTTAGATCTATTTTTTTAGTCTTTATTATTTCATAAAGCAAAGGAACAGCTTTTTCTCATGTTGGCTGTTCTTCCTACCCTGTGGGTAAAACCGAATGCCCAGATAGTGACTACTCAAATGCCCATCTGGATGGCTGAAGCTGACATGTGTCTTCTATCTGAGCAGGCACGAAGCTGAATGTCTGTCCCAGTCAGTACGAAAGATGCAAACACTCTTAAAAGCATATTCTATTTTTACCAGTATAGAAGGGATACATGTTTATCATAGAAAATTTGAAATTATTGTAAAAATGGAAAATAGAATATTCCTACCATATTTGTTGTTGTTTAGTTGCTAAATCATGTCCAACTCTTTGTGACATCATGGACTATAGCCCGCCAAACTCCTCTGTCCATGGGACTTCCCAGGCAAGAATACTGAAGTGGGTTGCCATTTCCTTCTCCAGGGGATCTTCCCAACCCAGAGATTGAACCCCTGTCTCTTATATCTCCTGCAATGACAGGCAGGTTCTTTACCATTAGCATCACCTGGGAAACCCATATGGGGCTCTAGGTACTTGAAAAACAGCAATGGCAGGGAGAGACTCTGAGCTCCATTTACTACCCCAAGAAAAGCTTTGTCACAAACTCTCCTACCTCCCATCTTTCCTAAAAATCATTTTTTCTGCCCTGAAAATCCTATATCCCCCTTGTTCCTTGCCTATAAAAATGGTGATACTCCTGAATTTGAAAGTCATCTCTTTGAATTCCTCATCTCATTTCTCCTGGGTCTCTGCCATGTATACATGAGATGTACATGTTATTAAACGTCTGTTCTTTGTCTTTTATTACAGGGAATCTCAGCCAATAACCCAAAACGGTAAAAGAAACATTATTTGTCCACCTCTGTACTCCTTGCAGTGTTGTGACAAGTATTAAAAGAACTAATACATGATAATGCCTAAAAAAATATTCTCTCGCATAGTAAATGTTAGGCAAATAGTGCTCAACAGACTGAACATTATCTTTAAACATCTTGGTTACTTATAACACACATTTGCTATCTAATTAAAATATTTTAGTTAACATACTCATGACCAAATGTCTCTGACATATTATTACTATTAGTAACAGTACAGGATATTCAATATAAAAGAACCTCCAATTCTCACACATTTTAAAAAGTAAGCTGAAGTTGGTCTGCAAAATTCATGAATATTAACATTATTTGAAATTTTAACTGATCCCTTCAACCACAATTGCCAAAATAGCCTGGAAAGCCTGTTCAATGAAACTACTTGATTCTAAAACCACTTATAGATAGAGTATGCTTTGAAATTGTCATAGAAATCTTCATTTGAACTAAGCTTCAAATAAGTAATTGAATATTTGAATATTTATGGTAACTGAATCTGAATATTCAATTTTACAGAAGCCCATAGCAGTTGCTATAGTAATATCATAATTATTTATACTGTTGCCATAATATTCTCTTATTTTCTTGAATCATAAAAGGTTGGAGATTACTGTTTATCACTTATTAAGTTCCTTCACAGTGACATTTTGTCCCCACCCTTCTACTTCATTTTCCAATTCAGGGATGACTGACTTAATGAGTGAATTAGACAGTGGGGAAGAGTTATGCATTAACATTGTGTCTGTGAATGCAAAAAGTAATGGATAATTATGGTAGCTACCTATATGAGAGCCACAAGAATGAAAAAAGTAGGTGATGACACCAAAATTCCAAGTAAGAAATTATCAATTGATCTTTTGTGTCAGTTCTCAGAAGAAATACAAATACATTTGACCCTTGAACAATGCAGGGATTAATCCCCATATAATTTATAGCTGGCACCCCCATCTGTGATGCCTCTGCATCCATGGATTCAATCAGTCAAGGGCCTGGTAGAACTGTAGTATTTACTGTTGGAAAATATCTGTCTATAAGTGGACTCACACAGTTCTTGCAGTAAATATTCATAAAAAATAAGTTCAAAAAAAAAATAAGTTTAAGTTGGTTAAAGGAATGCCAAATTTAACAAAATGAGACCCAAATTTTTGTATAGTAAAGAAGTAAAAATAAACAGAATAATAAATCCCTATGCTGGAGAAATTTTGAAAAGAGATATGCTTATTTATGGCTAGCACCATTATATGTTAATACAGCCCTTTCAGTGACTGCTTTAGTGATGCAAGTGATAAGATGTTAAATAAACATACCCTTTTGACCAACAATTCCACACCCAGAAATTTGCTTTAAGTGACTAATCAAAACAAGGTTTTATGTTTACTTTATTAAAACATTTTTGGTCACTTTATTTATTATATATTAAAAAAACATAAATAATTTAAATATTCAAAGAATTATTCAGTATATTACAAGAATTGTATTGATATAACAATATTAAGCAGCTATCATAAAGAATACATTGGAGGAAGATACAAAAGCTTTGTAAATAATTTGAATATTTTGTGAGACACACTGGAACACAAAATTGGATAATAGTAGAAATCCTTTACATTTTCAAGGAATCAGGTCTAAGAAAATATCCCAAATTTGCAAGACATTGCAGTAAATAATTTCTCCCTGAAAATGCAGTAAAGAATACCTAAAACATTTAACCAGAAATTAAATACCATTTTTTCCACTTTCATCAAATTGTTAACACAGCACTTGACAAGGAGTTTCTTGAATTGCTTTTTCTTATTCCCTCACTGAGCATTTAGTGGACCTATATATACCATAAGTTCCAATTGCTACTGAATTCAACACACCATCACTTATTTTCCTCAAAATTTCTAATTTTGGACTAAGGACTCCATATTTCCATCACAGCTCTAGCACTTGGCTTTCTTTTATAACCTTTTGTTTGTTTGTTTCCACAGATTAACTTCATTTTTTTTATTTTTTTGTTTTTATTTATAATTTTTTAATTTAAATTTATTTATTTTAATTGGAGGCTAATTACTTTACAATATTGTATTGGTTCTGCCACACATCAACATGAATCTGCCACGGGCTTACATGTGTTCCCCATCCTGAACCCCCCTCCCACTTCCCTCCCCATACCATCCCTCCGGGTCATCCCAGTGCACCAGCCTCAAGGATCCTGTATCGAACCTGGACTGGTGATTCGTTTCTTATATCATATTATATATTTTTCCACACCATTCCCCCAAATCATCCCCCCTCCCCCTCCCACAGAGTCCAAAAAGACTGTTCTATACATCTGTGTCTCTTTTGCTGTCTCGCATGCAGGGTTATCATTACCATCTTTCTAAATTCCATGTATATGCGTTAGTATACTGTATTGGTGTTTTTCTTTCTGGCTTACTTCATTCTGTATAATAGGCTCCAGTTTCATCCACCTCATTAGAACTGATTCAAATGTATTATTTTTAATGACTGAGTAATACTCCATTGTGTATATGTACCACAGCTTTCTTATCCATTCATCTGCTGATGGATATCTAGGTTGCTTCCATGTCCTGGCTATTATAAACAGTGCTGTGATGAACATTGGGGTACATGTGTCTCTTTCAATTCTGGTTTCCTCAGTGTGTATGCCCAACAGTGGGGTTGTTGGGTCATAAGGCAGTCATATTTCCAGTTTTTTAAGGAATCTCCATACAGATTAACTTTATTTTCCCCACTTTTTGAGAGTAACAATGAGCAGGAAACCACATGGTGGAGCAGCCAGCCAGACTCACTCTGGCTAAGTGACTTGCTTTGGTTTCTCACACTCAGAGTGTCCATGGGTCCAGTGCATGCCTTTGTCACAAACACCACTCCCTCCCCTCTAGTTCCATACAAGCCCTGGACAAAGATGTCAGATATTCCTAAAATGAGCCAGCACTGCTGTTCTAGAACCTTTCTTTAAACACACCACTCCTTCTGCTGGGCTAGTCTCACCCCCACCCTTTACATCAAATTACTAGTCACCTTTTAAGTCAAAGGTCAAGTATGACTTTCTCTAGGTAGCTTCCTCGGTGGTTCAGCAGTAAAGCATCCACCTGCAATATAGGAGATGCAGAAGACCTGGGTTCCATCCCTGAGCTGGCAAGATCCCCTGGAGAAGGAACTAGCAACCCACTCCAGTATTCTTGCTGATAAAATCCCGTGGTGGGCTCCAGTCCATGGGGTCGCAGAGTCGCACACGACTGAACACGGAGCATGACTTTCTCTGACATCTCTAGGAACGACTAACCCTGGTATTATCTCCCTGATATTGAATGTAAAGTGAGTTCACAGTAAAATCCTGAACTATGCTTGCTTTTCGGAGTTTTTAATAGTGTTAACAGTGAATGAAATGTCAGGACAGAGCAGAACTAGGGATCCATTTTCATTTTCAACTGAAGTTAAAGGAAACTCCTAATGTAAGAGAACCACATGTGGTGTGTGATGAGTACTAGTAGAATTCATACGTGTATAATGCCTAGAAAAGGGTCTCATACACAGTACATACTCAACAAATGTTGAAAAAATATTGAAAGCCACTCAGTTGTGTCCGAACCTTTGTGACCTCATAGACTGTAGCCCACCCGGCTCCTCTAGCCATGGAATAAGGCAAGAACATGGGAGTGGATTGCCATTCCCTTCTCCAGGGGCTTCCTGACCCAGGGATCGAACCTGGGTCTTTAGCATTGCAGGCAAATTCCTTAACATCTGAGCCATAAGTGATCCCCAATCAACAAATGTTAGGCAACCCTTTCTACTAGTGTGACTTTCAGAGAAAAGGGTCACCAATCTTGAAGGACTCAGGTTGGAGACGTGGCATTAGGTATGATCATCCCTGATGTTGGTAAGCAAAGGTTAACCTCCTGAGATTAGTGGTTAAAGCACATGGCCCCTTTTATGACTGAGTAGTATTCCACTGTATATACATATCATACCTTCTTTGGGGTTTCCCTGGTGGCTCAGACAGTAAATAAATCTGCCTGCAATGCAGGCAACCCAGGTTCCATGCCTGGGTCGGGAAGATCCCCTGAAGAAGTCAATGGCTAATAACTCTAGTATTCTTGTCTGGGAAATCCCATGGACAGAGGAGCCTGGTGGCTATAGTCCATAGGGTCACACAGAGTCAGACATGACTGAGCACACAGATGCTTGTCTTTAACATTGCACATAGTGCTGTCATGAACACTGGGGTGTTATATATCTTTCCCAGTTAGCACATGCAACTTTCTCTGCAGCCTCCTTGCTACTTCAAGGTAGATGAATGTCTTTGAGACTCTCTGAGGATGTGTACACTTACTCCACAGCCATTCAACCTCTTGGATTTGGCTCTCCTTAGCAAGTAGTCTTGTGCTGGGATCAGCAGATGCCTCATTCCTTTTGACCCTTGGAGATTTATTTTAGCCTTTGGGAAAAACCTGTTCCTCAAACCCCTGCTCATGTATCTCTTTATCTATATCAGTAGTCACAGCCATTCCATAAGAGTACATGTTTTGGGAAACCCAAAGCTAAGAAAATTCTATTTTCTCTGCTTTGTGCCTTGTCAGATGGCTCTCCTGAATGGTGAACACCAAAGGGCATGACAACTTGAATGTGGGATGGAGGCAGAGAGACAAATAAACTACTGAGAGGGGAAATGGTTGATACCATCTTGCAACATTTCCAAAGACTCCTCCAGCCCCAAATGTCCGGTGCAACTTCATAAACTCCTGATTGCCCTTTCCTCCCATTCCTGTGATGTCTGATGAAAAGTTAAAGTCTCTTGAGAAATTCACTCCTTTAAGCAATGCTGCTGCAAACTCTTGTCGAATGACTTTTTAAAAGAAAATGAATAATTACCTTCTAATTTTTCTTAATATTTGACAGTTTTCTTAAAAATGAAGCATGTCTTTACATTTGGTCTGATACTTAGTGTGTGGATATATCATTGCTCAAAAGGGTTACAAATTATAACAGAATTGAGAAAATAGATTTTTTACCTTTATCTTACAAGAGCAGGTCACTAATGAAATTAATGCCTTAAGAAAGTATAATTCTAGTAATTATGCTCAACTATCTTGAATCAATTATAAATTTTATTTGGGAGCTCTTAGTAGGATAAATGTCTACCCTAAAGCTCCTAAGGTCTTTCTTCATAACTATCAAATCTATTAGCATGTAGATTTTTATTGATTGAATTCATGGTAAAATTCACTATCATTATCTTTTTGTTAGATATGTAAGACTTGATATAATTTCTCTCTTTAGGATACATTTTATTATACATTTTTATTGCATATTTCAGGAGCAAAGCTCATGCCACCTGGTGGCTGAAAGAAATATATAACATAATAGATTTCAAAAGTACTTTGTGGAAAACCAAAGGTTCCAAAATAGCACTTTGAATGTGTTTCTAAATCAGTCAGTAGCAAACTTGTGTTTGGGGGCAAGGCACACCACAGTGGGAAATCCTATAGGTGTAAAACTCAACACTCAGTGGAGGCTGTGTCAAATAGAGACAATCAATCATAATACTCTGTTTTAGCCAAACTGTTCTGTGTTTCAGAATATTTTGGAACTCTTGTGTCATATACCTTTTATTAAACTGGAGTCAGATTATTTACATGCAGGATGCCTTGGGCTGGTCCACACCTGAAGAATATATTTTCTTTTCCCTTAACTAACAGAGGAGGGAAGTGATTAGGTGATGTGGGAAGCATTCACCTCTTTTCAGAATTTTTACTTGAGTATTCTCTGTGTGCCAGATGCCATGCTATCAGAGGGTATGGTGGTAAAGAGGAAAGTCCAGAGAAAACCCCTTTGCACTGATTAGCAGATCTAGTTTTCAGCTCACAACTGTCTGGATGACCTTTGGAAAGTCTTAAGTCACCTGATTCACAGATATATCATACCTGCAAAACCTTCTTTTTAAGATTTTAGGGGAAATGATTCTTTTTTGCTATTGTCATAACTGTGGCCACAAAAGTTTGGAATAATTTTTTTTAATATTTCTATTTAAAAAAAATTAATTGTAGTGAAAAACACATAATATAAACTTTACTCTCTTAGCAATTTTAACCATAAAGTTCAGTAGTGTTAAGTCTATTCACGGTGTTGTGTAACAGACCCCCAAAACCTTTTAATCTTGCAAAATGAATCCCATCAAACAACAACTGCCATTCCCCTTTCCCTTCAGCCCCTGACAATCAATCATTCTACATTCTGTTTCCATGATTTTGACTACTCTATATACCTCATATAAGTGTAAACGCTCAGTATTAGTCTTTTTCAACTGCTTTATTTCTCATCATAGTGTGTTCAAGGTTAATCCACATTGTACCATGGGACAAGATGTCCTTTCTTTTTTTAAGGCTGTATAATATTCCATTGTATGTATATACCACATTATCTTTATTCATCAGAAAAATGCACATGTAAGCTACTTCTACCTCTTGAATTTTTTAATGTACATGGTGTGCAAATATCTGAGATCTTGACTTAAATTTTTTGGATATACATCGAAGTGAGAGATTGCTGGATCATAGATACCAAAGGAACATTTCATGCAAAGATGAGCTCGATAAAGGACAGAAATGGTATGGACCTAACAGAAGCAGAAGATATTAATAAGAGATGGCAGGAATACACAGAAGAACTGTACAAAAAAGATCTTCACAACCCAGATAATCACGATGGCGTGATCACTGACCTAGAGCTACACACCCTGGAATGTGAAGTCAAGTGGGCCTTAGAAAGCATCACTACAAACAAAGCTAGTGGAGGTGATGGAATCCCAGTTGAGCTCTTTCAAATCCGGAAAGATGATGCTGTGAAAGTGCTGCACTCAATATGCCAGCAAATTTGGACAATTCAGCAGTGGCCACAGGACTAGAAAAGGTCAGTTTTCATTCCAATCCCAAAGAAAGGCAATGCCAAAGAATGCTCAAACTACCACACAATTGCACTCATCTCACACGCTAGTAAAGTAATGCTCAAAATTCTCCAAGCCAGGCTTTAGCAATATGTGAACTGTGAACTTCCTGATGTTCAAACTGGTTTTAGAAAGGCAGAGGAACCAGAGATCAAATTGCCAACATCTGCTGGATCATGGAAAAAGCAAGAGAGTTCCAGAAAACATCTATTTCTGCTTTAATTGACTATGCCAAAGCCTTTGACTGTGTGGATCACAATCAACTGTGGAAAATTCTGAAAGAGATGGGAATACCAGACCACCTGATCTGCCTCTTGAGAAATTTGTATGCAGGTCAGAAGCAACAGTTAGAACTGGACATGGAACAACAGACTGGTTCCAAATAGGAAAAGGAGTTCGTCAAGGCGGTATATTATCACCCTGCTTATTTAACTTATATGCAGAGTACATCATGAGAAACGCTGGACTGGAAGAAACACAAGCTGGAATCAAGATTGCCGGGAGAAATATCAATAACCTCATATATGCAGAAGACACCACCCTTATGGCAGAAAGTGAAGAGGAACTAAAAAGCCTCTTGATGAAAGTCAAAGAGGAGAGTGAAAAAGTTGGCTTAAAGCTCAACATTCAGAAAACGAAGACCATGGCATCTGGTCCCACCACTTCATGGGAAATAGATGGGGAAATAGTGGAACAGTGTCAAACTTTATTTTTCTGGGCTCCAAATCACTACAGATGGTGACTGCAGCCACAAAATTAAAGACGCTTACTCCTTGGAAAGAAAGTTATGACCAACCTAGATAGCATATTCAAAAGCAGAGACATTACTTTGCCAACAAGGTTCATCTAGTCAAGGCTATGGTTTTCCCTGTGGTCATGTATGGATGTGAAAATTGGACTGTGAAGAAGGCTGACGCTGAAGAATTGATGCTTTTGAACTGTGGTGTGGAGAAGACTCTTGAGAATCCCTTGGACTGCAAGAGATCCAACCAGTCCATTCTGAAGGAGATCAGCCCTGGGATTTCTTTGAAGGAATGATGCTAAAGCTGAAACTCCAGTACTTTGGCCACCTCATGTGAAGGTTGACTCATTGGAAAAGACCCTGATGTGGGAGGGATTGGGGGCAGGAGAGAAGGGACGACAGAGGATGAGATGGCTGGATGGCATCACTGACTCGATGGACGTGAGTCTCAGTGAAACTCCGGGAGTTGGTGATGGACAGGGAGCCCTGGTGTGCTGCGATTCATGGGGTCGCAAAGATTAACACGGCTGAGCAACTGATCTGATCTGATCTGATCTGATGATAATTCTCTTTTAGTTTTCTGAGGAACTTCCATAGTATTTTCCAAAAGGTCTGCACCATTTACCTTCCCACTGACAGAGAACAATGGTTTCGTTTTCTCCAAGTGTTTTGCCAATAGTTGTTTTCTGGTTTTTTTTTTTTTTTTTTTTTGATAGCATAAATCCTAATGGCTATGATGTAATAACTCACTGTTGTTTTCATTTCATTTCTCTAATGCTTATGATGTGAAGCATCTTTTCATATGCTTGTTGACCATTTGTATATCTTCTTTAAGTTAAATGCCTACTCTGCTCTTTTGCCCTATTTTTAAATCCGGTTATTTGTTTATTTATTGTTGTAGGAGTTCTTTGTATGTTCTGAATATTAACCACTTATCATCATATATATGTGAGAGTTTACTTCTAGGTTTTCTATTCTGTTCCACTGGTCTATGTGTCTGCCTTTATGCTAGTTTCATACTCTTTTGATTATTGTAACTTTATAATTGGAGAAGGAAATGGCAACCCACTCCAGTATTCTTGCCTGGAGAATCCCCTGGACAGAGGAGCCTGGTGGGCTACAGTCCACAGGATTGCAAAGAGTTGGACACAACTGAAGCAACTTGGCACACACACACAACTTTATAATATGTTTTGAAGTCAGGAAATATGATACCTCCAACTTCATTCTTCTTTTTCAATATTACTTTGTCAATTTGGGGTCCCTGAAGTTTTCATATGCATTTTAGGATTTTTTCTTTTATTCTTGAAGGGACTCAGAGCAATATAACATAAAAATCCAAGTGTTGATGTGCAGTGATGAGTGTTTTCTTAACCTCCTGGTTTATCCTAGCAAAGAAATCTGGTTACTTTTTGCGGCGACTCAACTGCCTTTACTCACATTCCTCACTTCCACCTCAACTCATCAGAGCAGAGTCACCTCTCGTTTTAAAAGATCACCAGCATTCATCATTCACACCAAAGTGGGCCTAGTATAGCAACTTAATCCACCATTTGTAGCCATGCAATTTCCCTGCAGTGGTTTACACCCTAGAAGAACTGTCCCATTTTGCTTTCTGTTTGTACCCTTTATTCTGATTAGACAGCTGTTTGTTTCTCCTTCTGGCCTTGGGTGTTATATTGAATGCTTCTAGACAATTACTACGGAGAAGGCAATGGCACCCCACTCCAGTACTCTTGCCTGGAAAATCCTATGGGCGGAGGAGCCTGGTAGGCTGCAGTCCATGGGGTCGCTAGGAGTCGGACATGACTGAGCGACTTCACATTCACTTTTCACGTTCATGCATTGGAGAAGGAAATGACAACCCACTCCAGTGTTCTTGCCTGGAGAATCCCAGGGACGGGGGAGCCTGGTGGGCTGCCGTGTATGGGGTCACACAGAGTCAGACATGACTGAAGTGACTTAGCAGTAGCAGACAATTACTAATGTTTCACAAACCACCCAGTCACTAACATGCTGAAGCTTGTTTGATGGAAATTATACCTCATCACCCTGGCTTTGGCTCTAGGACACCGGACACAGTCTTTCCCTGAGAGTGTCACAAAGTAGGCCTCTACCAAACATAATGTCTGAGAGAGTCTCTTACTACACAGTGCAACACTCAAATGTATGGTCAGCTGAACTGAGTAAACCTTGGCCCCTTTATCAGAACTTAGTCAAGTCTGTGTTATGTCTGCCTGCAGCAGCATTAAAAGGCCTATTGTTTTCCTCTTCTATTGTGTTCAATGGTGAATGATTTGAGGTAACCTAAGAGGATGCATTGACCAAACGCAACAATGTAATGGCTTCCAAATGTGATCAAGAGACTTCGAAAATTCAGTTTGTTGTGGCTTATGAGAGTAGTGAAAGTAGTGAGTGAGTGGAAGTACCTGTGAGTAGTGAAAATGGCATCTCTGCCCACATTATCTGAAATTTTAGCTTAGCTTTGATTATTTTGTTTGAGTAGCTTAGTAAATTAGATGCATGATTTAAACATGATAATGTTTTTACAAATGTATATAAATTGTAATAATGCCTAGATGACAAATAATGTACTGATTAACAATAAAGAGATTCTGTAGAAAAAGATCAAATACATAGAAGCAGAGAGTAGAATGGTGGTTACCAGGGATGGGGAGGTGGGAGAAATGTGGAGATGCTGGTCAAAGGATACAAAGTCATATTGTTTAGGACAAACCAGTCTAGAGACTCCATAGACAACACAATTACTATTTAATGACACTGTGTTGCATACTGGAAATTTACTAAGACAGTAAATTTCTGGTACACTCATCACGCACACACAAAATAATTATAACTCTGTGAGAAGGTGATATGTTAATTAGCTTAACTCCAGTAGTCAGTTCACTATGTATATGTACCTTATACCATCATGTTGCACATGCTATATACAAAATTTTTATTTTTCAAGTTTAATTTAATTAAAAAAAATAGATTATTTTGCAGTAGAATTGCATCAGGTGTTTAAAAGTGTAAATAGACTTTAAAGTGATTTTGGAAAACCAACAAAGGTGCTACTAAGATAAAGATTCCTGGGTTTGGATAAGAAACTCTCCCAGCTGCATAGGTAGACACTTTGTGGTAAGCAGGTTCAAGGAAACTAGCACGCATCAAAAAAACTATAATGTGGTGGTACTCTATGTATATGACTTAATTATCACCCTAAACCTATGGTATTATTATCCTATTTCACAAAGCTATTGAGGGGGACAGTCCTAAGATGGAGGAAGAATGGGACGGGGAGACCACTTTCTCCCGCACAAATTCATCAAAAGAATATTTGAACACTGACCAAATTCCACAAAACGACTTCTGAATGCTAGCAGAGGACACCAGGCACCCAGAAAGGCATCTCATTGTCTTTGAAAGGAGGTAGGACAAAATAGATAAAAAGAGAGACAACAGAGGTAGGGACAGAGATACGGAGATCCATCCCAGGAAGGGAGTCTTAAAAGAGGAGAAGTTTCCAAACACCAGGAAACACTCTCACCTGCGGATCTGTGGGGAGTTTTGGAACCTCAGAGGGCAACATAACTGGGAGGAAAAATAAATAAATAAAACCCACAGATTACATGCCTAATGGCAACTCCCAGAGCTTCCATCTGCCACCAGCAAGCGGAGACTGAACAGGGAGGCAAGGACTGCATTGCTTAGGGTAAGGACCAGGCCTGAATGCCCTGAAGGCAATCTGAGGGAACTAACATGAGATCACCAGAGAGAGAGAGAAAGAAAAAAGAGAGAGAGAGAGAAAAAAAAAGAGAGAGAGAGAGAGAACTATCCTGAGAAAAGCCCTAACCTAAGGCACTGCCAGGCCCACTCACAGAACAAGTGAAGTGAAGTGAAATCGCTCAGTCCTGTCTGACTCTTTGCGATCCCATGAGTCTACCTAAAAAGAATTCAGAATAATAATAGTAAAAATTATCCAAAATCTTGAAAATAAAATGGAGTTACAGATAAATAGCCTGGAGACAAGGATTGAGAAGATGTAAGAAATGTTTAACAAGGACCTAGAAGAAATAAAAAAGAGTCAATATTTACAGAATAATGCAATAAATGAAATCAAAAACACTCTGGAGGGAAACAGCAGTAGAATAACGGAGGCAGAAGACAGGATAAATGAGGTAGAAGATAGAATGGTAGAAATAAATGAAGCATAGAGGAAAAAGAATTAAAAGAAATGAGGACAATCTCAGAGACCTCTGGGACAATGTCAAATGCCCCAACATTCGAATCATAGGAGTCCCAGAAGAAGAAGACAAAAAGAAAGGCCATGAGAAAATACTTGAGGAGATAATAGTTGAAAACTTCCCTAAAATGGGGAAGGAAATAGTCACCCAAATTCAAGAAACCCAGAGAGTCCAAAACAGGATAAACCCAAGGCAAAACACCCGAAGACACATATGAATCAAATTAACAAAGATCAAACACAAAGAACAAATATTAAAAGCAGCAAGGGAAAAACAACAAATAACACACAACAGGATTCCCATAAGGTATAACAGCTGATCTTTCAATAGAAACAGTTAAGGCCAGAAAGGAATGGCAGGGCATACTTAAAGTGATGAAAGAGAAAAACATACAACCGAGATTACTGTACCCAGCAAGAATCTCAGTCTAATATTAAAGAGAATTCAAAAGCTTTACAGATAAGCAAAAGCTGAGAGAATTCATCACCACGAAACCAGCTCTTCAACAAATGCTAAAGGATCTTCTCTAAACAGGAAACACAGAAAGGGTGTATAAATATGAACCCAAAACAACAAAGTTAATGGCAATGGGACCATACTTATCAATAATTACCTTAAATGTAAATAGATTGAATACCCCAACCAAAAGACAAAGACTGGCTGAGTGGATACAAAAAAATATCCCTATGTATGTTGTCTACAAGAGAACCACCTCAAAACAAGGGACACACACAGACAGAAAGTAAAGGGCTGGAAAAAGATATTCCATGCAAATAGAGACCAAAAGAAAGAAGGAGTAGCAATACTCATATCAGAAAAAATAGACATTAATATAAAGACTGTGAAAAGAGACAAAGAAGGATATTACATAATGATCAACAGATCAATCCAAAAAGAAGATATAACAATTATAACTATATATGCACCCAACATAGGAGCACTGCAATATGTAAGACAAATACTAACAAGTATGAAAGGGGAAATTTACAATAACACAGTAATAGTGGGAGACTTTAATACCCCACTCACACCTATGGATAGATCATAGATCAACTAAACAGAAAATTAACAAGGAAACACAAACTTTAAATGATACAATAGACCAGTTAGACCTAATTGATATCTACAGGACATTTCACTGAAAACTAATGAATTTCACCTTTTTCTCAAGTGCACATGGAACCTTCTCCAGGACAGATCCTGGGCCATAAATCTAGCCTTGGTAAATTCAAAAAAATTGAAGTCATTCCAAGCGTCTTTTCTGACCACAATGCAGGAGATTAGATGTCAATTGCAGGAGAAAAACTATTAAGAATCCCAACATATGAAGGCTGAACAACATGCTGCTGATAACCAACAAATTACAGAAGAAATTTAAAAAAAAATCTAAATATGCATAGAAACAAATGAAAATGAAAACACAACAACACAAAACGTATGAGGCACTGTAAAAGCAGTACTAAGGGGAAGGGTTATAGCAATACAGGCTTACCTTAAGAAACAAGAAAAAAGTCAAATAAATAACCTAACTCTACACCTAAAGCAACTAGAAAAGGAAGAAATGAAGAACCCCAAGGTTAGTAGAAGGAAAGAAATCTTAAACATCAGGGCAGAAATAAATGCCAAAAAAAAAAAAAAAAAAGCGACCATAGCAAAAATCAACAAAGCTAAAAGCTGGTTCTTTGAGAAAATAAATAAAATTGACAAACCATTAGTCAGACTCATCAAAAAACAAAGGGAGAAGAATCAAATCAACAAAATTAGAAATGAAAATGGAGAAATCACAACAGACAACACAAAAATACAAAGGATCATAGGTACTATCAGCAACTATATGCCAATAAAATGGACAACTTGGAAGAAATGGACAAATTCCTATAAACGTATAACTTTCCAAAACTGAACCAAGAAGAAATAGAAAATCTTAACAGACCTATCACAAGCAGGGAAATCGAAACTGTAATCAGAAATCTTCCAGCAAACAAAAGCCCGGGACGGCTTCACAGCTGAATTCTACCAAAAATTTAGAGAAGAGCCAACATCTATCCTACTCAAACTCTTCCGGAATATTGCAGAGGAAGGTTAATTTCCAAAATCATTCTATGAGGCCACCATCACCCTAATACCAAAACCTGACAAAGATGCCACAAAAAAAGAAAACTACAGGCCAATATCACTGATGAACATAGATGCAAAAATCCTTAACAAAATTCTAGCAAACAGAATCCAACAATATATTTAAAAGATCATACATCTTGAACAAGTGGACTTTATCCCAGGAATGCAAGGATTCTTTAATATCCACAAATCAATCAATGGAATACACCACATTAACAAATTGAAATATAAAAGCCATATGATTATCTCAACAGATGCAGAGAAAGCCTTTGACAAAATTCAACATTCATTTATGATAAAAACTGTCCAGATATTAAGAATAGAAGGAACATACCTCAACATAATAAAAGCTATATATGACAAACCCACAACAAACATTATCCTCAATGGTGAACAATTGAAAGCATTCCCCCTAAAGTCAGGAACAAGACAAGGGTGCTCACTCCCACCACTACTATTCAACATAGTTTTGGAAGTTTTGGCCACAGCAATCAGAGCAGAAAAAGAAATAAAAGGTATCCCAGTTGGAAAAGAAGAAGTAAAACCCTAATTGTTTGCAGATGACACGATCCTCTACATAGAAAACCCTAAAGACTCCACCAGAAAATTACTAGAGTTAATCAATGAACACAGTAAAGTTGCAGGATATAAAATTAACACACAGAAATATCTTGCATTCCTATACACTAACAATGAGAAAACAGAAAGAGAAATTAAGGAAACAATTCCATTCACCATTGCAACGAAAAGAATAAAATACTTATAAATATATCTAACTAAAGAAACAAAAAACCTATATATAGAAAAGTATAAAACACTGATGAAAGAAATCAAAGAGGATGCAAATAGATGGAGAAATAGTCCATGATCATGGATTGGAAGAATCAACATAGTGAAAATGAGTACACTACCCAAAGCAATCTATAGATTGAATGCAATCCCTGTCAAGCTACCAATGGAACTTTCCACAGAAGTAGAACAAATAATTTCACAATTTATATGGAAATACAAAAACCTCGAATAGCCAAAGCAGTCTTGAGAAAGAAGAATGGAACTGGAGGAATCAACCTGCCTGACTTCAGGCTATACTACAAAGCTACAGTGATCAAGACAGTATAGTACTGGCACAAAGACAGAAATATAGATCAAAGAAACAAAATAGAAAGCCTAGAGATAAATCCATGCACCTATGGACACCTTATCTTTGACAAAGGAGGCAAGAATATACAATAGAGAAAAGACAATCTCTTTAACAAGTGGTGCTGGGAAAACTGGTCAACCACTTGTAAAAGAATGAAACTAGAACACTTTCTAACACCATACACAAAAATAAACTCAAAATGGATTAAAGATCTAAATGTAGGACCAGAAACTGTAAAACTCCTAGAAGAAAACATAGGCAAAACACTCTCCGAAATAAATCACAGTAGGATCCTCTATGATCCACCTCCCAGAGTAATGGAAATAAAAACAAAAATAAACAAATAGGACCCAATTAAACTTAAAAGCTTATGTACAATGAAGGAAACTATAAGCAAGGTGAAAAGACACCTTCAGAATGGGAGAAAATAATAGCAAATGAAGCAACTGACAAAGAATTAGTCTCAAAAATATACAAGCAACTACTGCAGCTCAATTCCAGAAAAATAAATGACCCAATCAAAAAATGTGCCCAAGAGCTAAACAGATATTTCTCCAAAGAAGACATACAGATGGCTAACACACACATGAATCCTCAACATCACTCATTATCAGAGAAATGCAAATCAAAACCACAATGAGGTACCATCTCATGCTGGTCAGAATGGCTGCTATCCAAAAGTCTACAAACAATAAATGCTGGAGAGGGTGTGGCGAAAAGGGAACCCTCTTGCACTATTGGTGGGAATGCAAGCTAGTACAGCCACTATGGAGAACAGTGTGGAGATTTCTTAAAAACCTGGAAATAGAACTGCCATATGACCCAGCAATCCCACTACTGGGCATACACACTGAGGAAACCAGAATTGAGAGAGACTCATGTACCCCGTTATTTGTTGCAGCACTGTTTATAATAGCCAGGACATGGAAGCAACCTAGATGTCCATCAGCAGATGAATGGATAAGAAAGCTTTGGTACATATACACAATGGAATATTACTCAGCCATTAAAAAGAATACATTTGAATCAGTTCTAAGGAGGTGAATGAAACTGGAGCCTATTATACAGAGTGAAGTAAGCCAGAAAGAAAAACACCAATACAGTATACTAATGCATATATATGGAATTTAGAAAGATGGTAACTATAACCCTATATATGAGACAGCAATAGAGACAGAGATGTATAGAACAGTCTTTTGGGCTCTGTGGGAGAAGGCGAGGGTGGGATGATTTGAGAGAATAGCATTGAAACAATTGTATTAACATATGTGAAACAGATCGCCAGCCCAGGTTCAATGCATGATACAGGATGCTCGGGGCTGGTGCACTGGGATGTCCCAGAGGGATGGTATGGGGTGGGAGGAGGGAGGGGGGTTCAAGATGGGGAACACAGATACACCCATGGCTGATTCATGTGAATGTATGGCAAAACCACTACAATATTGTAATGCAATTAGCCTCTAATTAAAATAAATTAATTAAAAAGAAAAAAAAAAACAAAGTTATTGAACCCCAGAATGGTGTAGTTATCTGTAGTCATGTGTCCAAGGCCACACAGGAAGGGCCAAGATCAAAACCCTGTTCATAAGACTCCAAAATCAGTTTCTTTTCCACTATACCAAGGAATATGTGATAGCTTTGAGGGAAAAAGACACTGTGATATTCATATAGCTGAAAGATGACTGAGGACCTCAATATGTTGAAGTCAAAAACAAAGTTGATGTTGACCATTATCAGTATTTGTTCTTTGAAGCTAAAGATTTCTAACATGAATATTTTATTATAAATAAATGGGTATATAAAATTTATAGCATGAAGATATATATATAGGTCTGTTAAGCAATTCTACATTTTTAAAATCACTATATATTTTGTCACTCTAGCTAAATATAGCTTTTTAAGGATAGGGTCCATGCTTGATAGACAACTGACTTGGCTTCTGGTTTATGTTGAAATATATGGAAGCCACCCAAAAGCTCATGTTTCATAATGGGAGAAGGAAGAAGGTCAGCACTTAGTGTCTATGTACCCTACCCCGCTCTGGATAAATAATGGATACATAGATTTGTTCACTTATTCAGCAAACTGAATGTTAGACTAACTGTTATGTGCAAATAGCTGTGCTAAATGCAGTAGGATGTATACGAAGGTAAAAATAATAAAACAAACAAACAAGCAAAAAGATGAAGCAAAAAATTTTTTGAAAAAACCACAGCCTCTTGAATTTACATGATCTAACCTCTGATCTTACTTGAGAACTTCTTAGTTGCCTTAGGCTCATCAAATTCATCACAGGTAACTTGTTAGAGAGGTTAAATACTATGTTCATTCGTTCTCATAAAGGCTGTGAGGCCCATACCACTGCCATGCTGTAAACATAGGAATCTAACTTCAGCTCATTTATGATTTTTATTGCTATGACAAGCACATTTTAAAATCTCTCTGTGAATCACCAGTGGTAGCAATTTTACTCTTCAACACTAAGCAGCAGTTAAGAAATCATGTTAGATATTCTGGCAATCTGTTTTAATACCAATTAGCTAATAAAATAATTAGCAAAGTGAGAAATGTATTAGTACTACACGGTATTACGACTTAGCTGAAATTGCATGTGCAGATGCATAATGTGGAATTTCTAAAAATTCCATTTAGAAAATTTAGCAGTGTATTTAAATATTTCTCATTCACAGGCAACCAGCTGTGATGGAGGAAGCTGTATTTAAATAGTTAGTCAAAATTGAAGGTGCCAGCAGATTTCAAACAGAACACGTGAAAAGGAACTTTTTATAAAATTTGTTTTCCTTCTTGACAGGATTATCACAACACACCAAGATTGAGGTGTTAGGTTTATTTTAAGCACCTGCATATATTTCAAAGTTTTATGCTGCATTCTTTGCTAAGTACACAACTGTCTGATAATACTCACTGTAAATACCCATGCACCTGTACAGACACTCCTTGTGTGAGAGACCATGACAGTAGTGTACATATTAGGGTGTACTTTGAAAGTAGTTTTATGTAACATCTGAGCGTAGTGATTCAAAGATAAGATGCTAAAAAAAATAAGTACTTGATTTTATATATATATATCTTTTGTCCAGAATCTATTTTTTACTGCAAAAACAAAAAAAAAAAACCTGTAAGGCAAATACTAAGTATATTATAGCATTCCTGTGACATCTATACTACCAAAGTGAAAGCTTCGTAATACTAAATCAGCCATAGAGCAAACAATGCAAGAAGTCTCTGGAGACATTTTTCTTTTCTTTTCTTTCTTAATTTTTGAAAACACACAGTATCAAGTCATAACAGAACAGTTACTAATTCAGTCAAATTCATTATGGTGCAATGAACCAAACGTCCTGTATACACCAACAGATATTAAATTGAAAGAAGCAGAGTTAGTCTTTTAAAAGAGTGCATTCATCATTAAAAGTATTGGGAGCCTAATTTTGCATGGCCTTACACAAAGTGAATTGCACAGATTGTTTCTTGGAACCTAGAAACCTATATCAGATAAAAAGAACACAAAAAATGGAATCAAACCATCAAACCAAAAGCATGCACAAAGTGAAAAGAAAACATCATCCAATAGCATTTTAGAAAGTAAATTATTAGATAGATTGTGAAACTTAGGAAGAAACTCTATGACCAAATGGGGTTGGAAGTGTAAAAGTTTGGCTCTTCTCTAAGCATCCTGGGAAAATTGCAGAAATTGTTGCATTTCAGGGGCGTTTAATGGACTAGGGTCATCAAAACCATTTTATTTTTTTTGGTTTTGCCATACATCAACATGCATCTGCCACGGGTGTACACGTGTTCCCCATCCTGAACCCCCCTCCCACCTCCCTCCCCATACCATCCCTCTGGGTCATCCCAGTGCACCAGCCCCAAGCTTCCTGTATCCTGCATCGAACCTGGACTGCCAATTCACTTCTTATATGATATTATACATGTTTTAATGCCATTCTCCCAAATCATCCCCCCTTCTCCCACAGAGTCCAAAAGACTGTAAGCCAGAAAGAAAAACACCAATACAGTATACTAACGCATATATATGGAATTTAGAAAGATGGTAACATCAAAACCATTTAATGTGTAAGAGCATAGATAAGAGGAAAATAAAAAGAGAGAGTAAAGAATGAAATGAGATCTGGTGTAAATACCAAAGAAAATTATTTTGTGCTTCATGATAGATGATAGAACTGATTATTGCCAGGAAAAAAAAAAAAAAAAAAAAACCTTTACTGAATTAAGGTTTAATTTTTAAATGCCAAAATAAAAAGGTAAGTACACATGAATATATAATAATAAGTTATGGCCTTAACTGTGTTGTGCTACCTATAACATTTCACAACCTTCCCAAAAGGTCTTGCCTTGATGAATATCATAAGCTTGAAATAGACAATACACAATTTGTACGGAAATACAAAAAACCTTGAATAGCCAAAGCAATCTTGAGAAAGAAGAATGGAACTGGAGGAATCAACCCGCCTGACTTCAGGCTCTACTACAAAGCCACAGTCATCAAGACAGTATGGTACTGGCACAAAGACAGAAATATAGATCAATGGAACAAAATAGAAAGCTCAGAGATAAAATCACGCACCTATGGACACCTTATCTTTGACAAAGGAGGAAAGAATATACAATGGAGAAAAGACAATCTCTTTAAGTGGTGTTGGAAAAACTGGTCAACCACTTGTAAAAGAATGGAACTAGAACACTTTCTAACACCATACACAAAAATAAACTCAAAATGGATTAAAGATCTAAACATAAGACCAGAAACTATAAAACTCCTAGAGGAGAACATAGGCAAAACACTCTCCGACATACATCACAGCAGGATCCTCTATGACCCACCTCCCAGAATATTGGAAATAAAAGCAAAAATAAACAAATGGGACCTAATTAAACTTAAAAGCTTCTGCACAACAAAGGAAACTAAAAGCAAGGTGAAAAGGCAGCCTTCAGAATGGGAGAAAATAATAGCAAATGAAGCAACTGACAAACAACTAATCTCAAAAATATGCAAGCAACTCCTGCAGCTCAATTCCAGAAAAATAAACAACCCAATGAAAAAATGGGCCAAAGAGCTAAACAGACATTTCTCCAAAGAAGACATACAGAGGGCTAACAAACATGAAAAGATGCTCAACATCACTCATTATCAGAGAAATGCAAATCAAAACCACAATGAGGTACCATTTCACGCCAGTCAGAATGGCTGCTATCCAAAAGTCTACAAGCAATAAATGCTGGAAAGGGTGTGGATAAAAGGGAACCCTCTTACAATTTTGGCGGGAATGTAAACTAGTACAGCCACTATGGGGAACAGTGTGGAGATTACTTAAAAATCTGGAAATAGAACTGCCATAAGACCCAGCA
This sequence comes from Bos taurus, assembly GCF_002263795.3. Taxonomy (NCBI): domain Eukaryota; kingdom Metazoa; phylum Chordata; class Mammalia; order Artiodactyla; family Bovidae; genus Bos; species Bos taurus. The sequence continues at coordinate 1,725,526 of NW_020192292.1, forward strand.
ATCCCACAGCTGGGCGTACACACTGAGGAAACTAGAATTGAAAGAGACACGTGTACCCCAATGTTCATCGCAGCACTGTTTATAATAGCCAGGACATGGAAGCAACCTAGATGTCCATCAGCAGATGAATGGATAAGAAAGCTTTGGTACATATACACAATGGAGTATTATTCAGCCATTAAAAAGAATATACTTGAATCAGTTCTAATGAGGTGGATGAAACTGGAGCCTATTATACAGAATGAAGTAAGCCAGAAAGAAAAACACCAATACAGTATACTAACGCATATATATGGAATTTAGAAAGATGATAATGATAACCCTGTATGTGAGACAGCGAAAGAGACACTGATGTATAGAACAGTCTTTTGGACTCTGTGGGAGAGGGCGAGGGTGGGATGATTTGGGAGAATGGCATTGAAACATGTATATTATCACATGTGAAACGAATCACCAGTCCCGGTTCAATGCGTGATACAGGATGCTCGGGGCTGGTGCACTGGGATGACCCAGAGTGATGGTATGGGGTGGGAGGTGGGAGGGGGGTTCAGGATGGGTAACCTGTGGCAGATTCATGTCAATGTATAGCAAAACCAATACAATATTGTAAAGTAATTAGCCTCCAATTAAAATAAGTAAATTTATATAAAAAACAGATGATACAACAAAAGCATTGATATCAAACAAAAACTGTAAGTTAAAAAATATTTATCAAATGCAGATAAATAAAGATTCCTCAACTACTATCTATGACATTTTCATTAGCATGCAAGATTGTATAATGTTGACTGATTAAAAATTATTTAAAGAAAAGATGATCAAAGTATTTTGAATTTACCACTGAAACCTTCTACAGTAATTTACCTGGAATTACAATGGGATTTATTTTGAGGGGAAACATAAATCACTTAAAATTCTGAAGTTGTCACCAACATAATTCACTGATAAATACTAGTGGTTATCTAGGAGACAGTAGTTTAGCCTGTTTTGTGAGGTACTTTCATTTAGCATGGGGCATGGAAGCAGTAATTATTCACCAACTGGCAAAATGAACAAGAAAAAAAAAAAAAATGCATGTCACTGGCAAATAAATCCAAGTGAAAAGAGTAAGCCCTTGTCTGTAGATGTGGGGCACTTTAGATATGAAAACCTATATTACCTCCAGCTTGTTTCTCTTTACTTTCCAGTTCTTTTACTGGAACTTTATGTATGTACCTTGAGATGGGTTTTCTAAAGAAAAGTCCCCAAATATCTATCTGCTACTCATTCCAAATAAGGCTCAGAGTCTAAGAACTTCTGATTAGTTACCACTGAGTCAAGTCTATATATTGTCTTATCTTTAACATTTAACACAAATACCTATAATTCCATTTCATTCAATTCAGCTGACATATATGAAGCATGTAGATTTTGCCCTGGTATGGGGATATATGACCCATATTGCCTACTAGATGGGAACAGGAGAAGGCAAATACAAAAATGGGTTAAGATAATAGTTCCATGAAAGTGAAAGTGTTTCATTGCTTAGTAGTGTCCAACTCTTTGGCAACTCCATGGAATGTACCTACCCAGGCTCATCTGTCCAAGAAAATTCTCCCAGGCAAGAATACTGAAGTGGGTTGCCACGCCCTTCTCCAAGGGATCTTCCTGATCCAGGGATCGAACCTAGGTCTTCCTGCACGGCAGGCAGATTATTTACTGTCAGCCACCAGGGAAACTGAAAAATGGTTCCATGAGAAGAACGACAATTTGATGGGAATGGATGACTGACTTGAAAAGATAATGTGATCACTAAACAGCATTGAATGAAGTTCCCTGAGCTATAGAGTAGGCTCTCGTTAGTTACCTATTTTATACTTTAGCATATATGGTGTGTGTGTGTATGTGTGTATCGTATGTGTGTATATATATATATATATATATAATATAATATATGCAGTCAATCCCAGTCTCCTAATTCTTCCCCACTCCTGTTTCCCCCCTTGGTATCCATACATTGATTCTCTACATCTGTGTCTTCTATTTCTGCTTTATAAAGCAGCTATACTCCAATAAAAATTAACTACAAAAGATAATGTGGTACTTACACTGCTTTGAGGAAGCACAAGTTGATTGAAAAGCTCAATTAAAGACTTGGTTGAAGGGATGGCATTTGGGTTCAACTTGAATATCTTCCCAAGACTTCCATAGGCATTCAATTGCACCAGGAAAGGCTGCCAGGCAAAAGGGAGCTATAGAGGCAAGTACCTAGAGATGAACATTAACAACAAAAGATCATAGGAAGTGGCTAGGTTTGGCCAAACATTAAGGGAAAGGTTTAGGTAATGAGTAAAGATGATAAGTGGTAAGGTAATGGAATCTGCTTTTCAGGAAATAGTGGACTTGAACAGTGACATTTGTTGCATACCTATATACTAGCTTGTTCTTTGCTGTTAAGTCATTAAGTTGTGTCTGACTCTTTGCAACCCAAAGGACTGTAGCCATCCAGGCTCCTCTATCCATGGGATTTCCCAGGCAAGAATACTTGGAGTGGGTTTGCCATTTCCTTATTTTTTTCATATATGAATGCATTCCTTTGGATGTGACTAATTGTATACCGGATCTCCTTCTTCAACATTCCTCAAAAGTGTTTTCTCGACCAGTTGAATCCTGCAAGAAACAGGCAACTTCCAGTCTGCTGCAGTAGCCCATTTCTCTTTTGGACAATTCTAATCATCAGATTCTAAATCCATGTGAGTTCAAATATTCCTCTACATAGCTCTACGCTCTGTAAATGTAGAGAAGTTTAATCTCTTTTCTATAAGATATCCCTAAAAATGACTCAAAACAGCTAAACTTCCAGTTTTATAGGTGAAACACAATCAGTCCCTTCAGTAGTTTCTCATCTGACATGGGTTTCCAAAATCTAAAGGTTTCCTCCAGAATAATTTATAGCTTTAATATTCTTCATGAAATATGGACTAAGAATTGCATGCAGTACTCCAGATATGGCACATGCAACAGAGAACAAAACCAAATGTCCACCTTGCTTATTACAAACACTGAATTTCATTAATCAAGCCTATTTGCCTCCGTGGCCACCACATGTATTATTGACTTACACTGTTCTTATACTCAATTAAATCTTACAAGGTACCTGTTTATTACAGCTACCAGTTATCTTATGAGATGCTAGAAGCACGACCTTGGAGAAAAAATACACCATCCACCAGGATCACACAGATTCCATGTGGCCTTGAGCCACTCACCCTTTCTGGATTTCAATTCCCTTTTTCTATGAAATAGAAATAATACTGCCTTTTTTCCTAAGGTTGTTATGAGGATTATATATAAAAACCATCTAAAATCATACGTGATAGAAAACAAGTTCAGTGATTATTAACGAATGACGACAATAAGGGATAAGATTCATGGATGAAGTTTCATTAATCAACAATAGGTGAAAAACATTCACAATTTCCTTGAATACAGAACCAATCTTAAAATATGGTTGTTAATATTTTTTAGTAAAATCATTCACTTAAGGCAGAGACCAGAAACAGATAAGAGAATAAGACTTTCTTGGATTTAGAGACTTCCCAAAGGGGCTCCCTGGTGGCTCAGATGGCAAAGAATCTGCCTGCAGTGCAGGAAATCTGGGTTCCATTCCTGGGTCAGGAAGATCCCCTGAAGAAGAGAATGGCTACTTACTCCAATATTCTTGCCTGGGAAATTTCATGGACAAAGGAGTCCTGGTGAGTCCATGGGGTCACAAAAATTCGGACATGACTGAGTGACTAAGAGAAATGCAAGAAATGAAGGCAGAGAGGAAGCCACTTTTCTTAAGCAAGGACATAAATAAGTGTAAACTTTAGGTGGCAGAGAGGGACATCCTCAGAGATTATGAAAATAATCACCAAGTATCATGATGATGTGAGCCTGAATTTATTTTGGACCAGAGTCTAAGCAGCTAAGTCTGGCATCCAATGCCACATAAACTGCATTTTGCAGTTTTGCAAGAGGTTGTTTTGCAAGAGGTTCTGATTTCAAACTTTCTCTTAATGTCAGATTGAATGGGAAACAATTTTTTTTAAAGAAAACAGAGAAATCTAGCAAGAAATTAAGAAGACAATGACTGCAATTACTGAAAATGCCTGAAATCTATAAAGTCACCATCAGATGACTTCCTAAAACTGTAATCTCCAGGATGGCGGAAATTGTTTAGTTCCACTGCTAAAATCTTAGTGCTATGTGTATAACTGAGTCACTTTGCTGTACAGCAGAAATTAACACAACATTGTAAATCAACTATACTTCAATAATTTTTTTTAAAAATCAATACCTTTAAAAACATCTTAGTGAATTGCATAGTTCCTAGCACAAAATAGGTGTTCAAAATAATTTCTTGAATGAATAAAGCAATGGTATTTCTGTTTGCCTCAGTCTTTTCCCATATAATGATTAACAGGAAAACACTTTAATGAAAAAGGATATTTAAGGGGACAAAAAACAGAACCTGCTAAATTGCATTCTGCATCCAGTCTAATAGTGAAGAGTACACCCAGGGGTTATGAGGTATAGCAGAAATAAACAAGATAAGAGAAACACAAGGTAAAGTGTGAAGCCCTTGTAAAAGGAAACAGAAGAGAGTTCGGAGAGCTTGCCTGGGCCAAAGGTATTTAACTTGTGGAAGATCTGTGTACTTCCCCTAAATTGATCCATTATTGAATTGTCAAATCTACCTGTTGTCCTATAATCAATAGCCTTGGTTTCTTACTGTCACAAATGAAAGCTGAATGCAAGCTGGGAAATTGCTACAATTACTTGGAATTTTAAGTTTAAAGTCTAAACAAAATCAGTCGGTTGATTTATCCACATTTTCCACTAGGCTGCCCAGGACAACATGTAAGTTAATTTACCTACTGGTCTTTTCCATTCTGCCCTTCTTCACGATAAAGCCCAGAATGCCTCATGTGGCCATAACAGGCCAAGAGATCTGGAGGGTTGGCATCAGTAACAGTTGTAGTTTAGTAAACTATGACAATTTTAAACAAAATGCCAATGAAAGCTGCCTGCCACCTATTGTTTTCCCATCTCAGAAAAGTAAACCTGATTACCAGGATAGTTTGGGTTGCTATTATACATTATAAGTAGAAAGGATTAGGTTTGGAACTGCCTTCTTAAATCCTTCCATGTTGCCCCAATACTTTTATAACCAATAGAAAAGCTTAAGGGAAACTAATGCAAAGGGGGGTGGTGGGGGAGGACTAAAAATTCAAGGACTTCAAAGATAAAAGTTTGGGGTTTGGGTCACTGTATTAGCCTAAGAAGGCTTCCTTGGTAGCTCAGCTCGTAAACAATGTGCCTACAATGCAGTAGACCCGGTTCAGTTCCTGAGTTGGGAAGATCCCCTGGAGAAGTGCATGGCAACCCACTCCAGTATTCTTTCCTGGAGAATCCCCATGGACAGAGGAGCCTGGTTGGCTAAAGTCCATAGTGTTGCACAGAGTTGGACACAAACTGAGCAACTAAGAACAGCACAGCATATTAGCCTAAGAGCAAAGCCTAGCTGAGTTCTGACTTAAAGTGAATATGAAAGGGGTTAGTGGAAGAAGGTAGTTATACTATTATTTATACTCTCATGAAAGAAAAAATACTTGAGCAGCTATGTCTATTTCCTTCTTTGTGTGTGTACACACACACACACCACACGTTTACATACATATGTGTATATGTAGTTATATGTAGTACTGAGTCAGTCAAGAAGTTGATTTGGATTTTTGTAATGCCTTATGGGAAACCAAATGAACTTTTGGCCAACCCATAGCTATAGATGTATTTTATGCATGTATATATAGTGTATATATATATATATATGTTTGTGTGTGTATATTCAATAAGGATACATTTATCCCTCTGTAATCCAACCAGCACAGCAGTTAAACCCCTCAACCTGCTGTGACGTAATAGAAATAAACCTTTTCTTTTTAAAATGTTTTACAAAATATTTTTAATCATTTTCTACTATCATCAATATCTGTATGTTTTAGGGCTAAATTGGAGTGTTAATTACCATGCCTTTACTCTCTCCCTAAATATATATATATATATATATAATTTCACATCCACAATTTCTGTTTTTCATCTTTCCTGTTCTCTCCGTGTTATTTTGTATAAGGATTGGTTCGAGCAGGTAAGGTCACACATTAGTCTTTAAATTATGTACTATTTAGGTTAAATTTAAATTAAATTAAAATTTAATAGCTGGAGATGGGCATTATCCCTTTGGCCATCAGGGCTTTGCAGTGGGGGAAAGGGAGATGAATCTTCATTTGGAGGAAGGATGGAAAGCATAGAGCTTTGTTGTATAAATGTTAAATATGTGTAGAAGGATGAATATGGATATTAAGTAGCCAAAGAGTGGGCTCTCAAGTTAAAATACACCCTTCTACAGCTTCTATACACTCTCTGTGACTCTGCAAAGCACATTTCTCCTTTGCTAGCTGGATCCCTGTGAGATTTTGCTGATGGGGATCTAGATAGAGTCTATAATTCTGGAGGAGAGACAAGGGACGTGGTCCTTCCTTTTTACTTGCTAATCCCATAGGCAGTGACCCTAACAACTGCTCTTTACCCTGGCAGTAGCAGTTTGTTCCAGTTTCCAGTTTCTTTCAGCATTTCCAAAACCATTCTTTTTCTATTCACCCATGATGACTATATTATGTTACTGCCTTAGACAGTCGTGTGTGTGTGTGTGTGTGTGCGCACGCACACGCTTGCACGCTCAGTCACTCAGTCATGTCCAACTCTTTACAAACCCATGGACTGTAGCCCACCAGGCTCCTAGGTCAATGGAATTTTCTAGGCAAGGATACTGGAGTGGGTTGCCATTTCCTTCTCCAAGGGATCTTCCCAACCCAGGGATCGAACCTGTGTCTCCTGTGTGTCCTGCATTGGCAAGCAGGTTTTTTACAACTGAGCCACCTCGGAAGCCCTTAATGGAGAACATTTTAGCACCCCAGACTGAGATACAGGATTTTAATTTTTTTTTTAAAATTTTTGTTCTTTCCTTGTTCTTAACTTATCAAGTAATAGAACCTTAATCAATTGAGCTCTAATCTGTTTCTTATACTATAAATGATGTAATTATAATGTATTTTTTATAACATACAAGAATGTTGTAAGCATTAACTAGAAAATATCTGTGAACCTTCTTAGATATGGAAAAAGAATTTTGAGCTAAGATGCAATGTGGGTAAAAGAAATCATTTTCCATTTTAAATCTTTGGGAAAATAGACAGGCACCAATCCAGATAAATGACTAATAAATTGAAAATCAGTCAAATAATAATACAGCAGCAACAGCAGGGAAATGTGGTTTTTTCTTCCCAAATAATTTTTTAAAGCCAAAAAAACAAAAAACAAATTAAACCTCATGTAAATTGAATAGCCAAGGAGGATTTCAGTGTAAGATGCTGAACACCAAATGCTTGGGGACGGCTGCTCTTCAGGCTTTCCCTTTATCTTTCTTCTTTTGTGGGAGAGGGAGCCAGTGGGCGTGGGGTGAGTTTTGTTCATGCAGTAAAGCAATGGAACCGAGGCAAAATCCTGAGTACCCAAGTTCTCACAGAATCTCTGTTCAAATTCAGTTTCAATATACCCTCAAGAATTGTATTTGGGTGATGGGCTGAGCAAAAGTACAAATTAAATATTATGTTAGAAGACAGAATCCAAGCAAACCAAAAAGAAGTGTGAAGTCTCTTGACATCCATAAACAGCAATTAGAAGGCAGCACTGTCGGGCCAAGGTCGGAATCCCAAGGCGAAATGGCTCTAAGAAGGAAATCTACAGTCTGCTTTGACTTACTAAGTGGTCAAAAAATATAAAGGAATCCACTTTTCAGTCTTGGTAATTTCAGTGAGAATCCTCTTTTGAAATATTTTTCAAATGACCCATTTAAATATTGTAGTACATTTGTGTATATAAGTAAAAAAGGAAAAGTGATAATGTAAAACCAGTCCCGCTTATATCCAGGGTACTATTGGCAGCAGCTCTTGCATTCTGAGAAGTTGGGGGGGTTGAGTTGTTGCTTCTTGATCACTAGATAATCATATATACACTAGGTAGAAAAGACAGTTGTCATTACATTTCACTCGGTTCCACTTGAGAAGTCAACTCCCTACCCCATCTATATAATGTTCACATTGCTGAAACTAACATGAGCTTGTCTTCCTTTTTCTGTCACCCTGCTTGAGGTTTTCATGTTCTGGACATCACTGAAAAAATTCTATTTTGATGTCCTCTTCCATTTTGTTTCTTTTGGTTATATTGGTTATTTCAATTTCCGACCCTTCCAAATGATTTAATTTCTTATTTTATACAACATTTCCTGTTAATGTCCTTTCCAAATATGCCTGGCACATGGCAAATTTTGACTCTGTATTCTGGAGGAATACCAAAGTTTTGGACTGTGTCATCTCCAGAAGGACATACAAGTTGTTGACCTTGCCATTTGGTGGAAGACAATGTTCTGATTTTCTTAATTTCCTTGAATATGTGCCATGGAAGCCTATCATGACTGCCTTGAACTATAGTATTTCACAATGTTTAATAAACAAGAAATTTGGTAAAGTTTAAAAATATGCCTTCAGTGGTTCAAGGGCATTTCCATTCAATACATCTTAGAATACTATTTATTATAACATAGTCTCATCTGCCTTATTACTAAACTAAAAGAACCTGGAGGACACCTTTAACCTTGCTATTCAAAGCCTCATGTATAATAGATATTCAATAAAGGCTTAAAAAGAACTGAACTTGATGGTCAAGCAGATTATGTGCAGCCTGGCTATCTTGACTAAAATTCATATTTTCTTGAATTTATAGTTCTTGGAGTCTGAAAGGAAAGGCAGTTTTTTATTCCTAGGACAGCTAGAGACAAGCATGCTAATTTGTTTTCAGTATCCAAATCAACAGTTGGGATGGAGACAGGATGTGGGAGTGATCCAGGTTGGTTTAAATTTGGGAGAGTTTATGTCCATGTGGTATAAGATGCAATGCTTCTCTCGAGGAAGGTTGAGGATTAAGCTTGTTTTTTTCCAGAAAAAAACCTCTGAGTGCAAATGTGCTTAATACAGAATTTATAGTCAGTGGACAAGAAGGGAAAGTGCTTGGTTAGGAAAAGTAATTACTTGAAGTAGGTAATGATTTGAACGAGAGAAAAATCTACTTGAGAGTTATGTGTAATTTATGTATCGTATGCAACCTATGCTAAAATGCCATTTGTTTCTTTTTAATACATTCCTCCCCTCTAGGCCACTCTGTTCTTGCCACTACTCTTAATAAACGACAAAAGCAGACTCTCTAATGAATTAGAAATACTTTACATAATAATATTTAATAATGAGCTGAAAACAGATTCCAAAATGTTTACCTTTTGAGTTAACATCCATTTAATCACCCAGTTCTTATAATTTTCAGTGCTTACCAAGTTCTACTTCTTTTATAGCAAAAGAGCCAAACTCTGTTAGAAATTTCTTTTATAAAATCCTACTTTTTACACTTATTAACATAATAGAAGCTCTTGTCAATATATTTAAAGTTTAAGTGTTAGTGCTACCTTAGAGATATTCAACCTATGTCACAGGTCTTTGGGTTTCCAAGACGTAACTGGCCAACTGATCAACATAAGTCCAATCATTCACCAAATTTTAAACTGAAAAATGGCATTTTCTCTACTTTGACCAGAAGTTCTCTTTAAGTGTACATGGAAGGGTAGGAACGGATGATCAAGGTCCCACACAGGGATGCCCTACCATTTGTCACATAGGACAGATTCTCAAGGAGAAAATCAGGGTGGCTATCAATGAGACCCTTCTCCCATCAAGGCTCAGGAAACTCACATCTGAAACACAGGCAGAGAAATGAGAGGAATCATCATTCTATGGTCCATTTGTAATTTTTTCACATTGCCCTGAGTGCTTGGATCCTACAGTTTTGGTTTCCTGGATATTCTTTCATCCATAAAGATAATAAAAATGAAACTTTATAGAATAGCGCCAACTATAACTAGAAGTAAAATGCCCAGCAAATTCTACTCTCTGAAAAATACATTGGTTAGATGTCATACCTTGAACATTTTTTACATTAGAATATTTTTACATAGGAAGCTACAAATAAAGTCCAGATAGAGTTCATTTCTAGCAATGAATTTTCTGAGAAAAGTCAATTAATAGTAGCTCAGCTGAGCTAGTGTATTAAACACTGTATCTGTTGGAATAGTTACTGGATGACTGAGATTGAATTAATTACATAATTTATCACACTAAGATGATCTTAGATATAATTGCATCACATCTTGTCAGATCTGACTTTCTTTTCTCTAAAAACAACATATGCCACTCTTATGACAAAATAATCGTATGGATAGAAGAATGCTGGTTCTTCAAGTCATTAAGTTTCTAAAAATACATGTTTTCTATAGATAAAATGATAAAATTAGTGCACTTTAACTGTTTTTTTTACACATGTTACAAAGAATGCTACAAATAACACTGTACAAATAGAAACTGTATAAACTTTGGCTCCTTTTCCCCCTTTTCTTTCTGATTTTCTCAAATAAATATTCAGTGAATAAATATTTATTCCCAAATAAATATTCAGGCTTCAGGATTAAAATATTTTTAGTATTCTCTCCAGGGTCATAATGAGGAACTTTGTTGAAATAATATTTTCCACTTTTTGTGGGTCTAGAGTGCAGAAGACGAGATTCTAGACTAAGCAAGCAAGACTCATAAAATAAAGATGGTGTTTACAACACACCACTCTACAGAAGTTGTTGAAATTGATGTTTAAAAACTAATAATAAATGAGATTAGAAAAGAACAGTAGCTAAAGGATACCAGGAGGTATAAGCACTCATGGATTTATTTTAAAATATTGGTTTCTAGCTTATGAAATAATTTTTGAAAAGCAAAACAGACAAATAATATTACCCTTCTATTCATCATCCTTAGATGAGTAGGAAATGAATATACAGTTTTCAGTCTTTGCTTTTTATATATGCAGAAGTTTTTGCTACTTATGAATAGAAGGGAATAACGATTCTCTGTGTCAGAAAGTTACCATTTTAGGTGTTTTGTAACATTATCATAGTTAATCCTCATAAAACCCAGAAAGATGGAGTTTGCCATAACCATTTTACATAGAAGACAATGAATTCCCAGAAAAGTTAACTTCCCTAAATCATAGAACTACTATTTAATGAAGCAAGAATTTCAACCCAAGCCCAACAGGTTCCAAATTTCACGTTATTTAAAATCCTGATAGGTTTCATTTTATGTTTCTTTCACAGTGACAGAACAGTAAAGATTTCAAAAATTCTGTAGTTAATTTCTTAGGTGATTCACTAAAGCTTCTACCCACGGGGTGGGTTGAATACACCTCATCACTGGGTGTATTCAAGCAATGAGTGTTCATCTGATGAAGATTTAAGCTTTGACTGGGAGTGGTCGAACTGTAAGGATTTTAAGGTCCCTTTAAACCATGAGACCCTGTACTTAACAACAATCCTATGCACGTAAGAGATAAAGCAGAAATTCTCTGTGATGACAAATTTTCCTATACCATGATCCCTGGCATGTGACTGAGGACAGTTTTCTCATGTAGACCTTCCGTGGGTAGACATTACTCAATTTGAGTCAGATTGGGGAAACAGAAGCTCCAATCTTGAACCGAAAAAAGGTAGTCAATCAGAGATACATGACACTGGCTTATGCAGATGTTCTGCTTTCCTCTGACTCACCCTTTGAGCCTCAGAAAAGGATACATTTTATTTTTGATGTAGTAATTGGGGTACAGTCACACCATCACTCATCTCTTCCTATTATGTCTTTTCTCCCTTGTTTTATGCCCCTGAGTGCAACCCACATTTGTAATTATCCAAAAGGAATCTTGAAAATAAGAGGAGGCACTGAAACAAGATCAATTTTGAAGGAAGGTTTTAAATTTACATTTCTAAAGAAAAAGAATACTTATAAATGTATTGTGGGAAAATTGTAAACATTTTTGCAAAATTAAAAAAAAAACAAATGTTTTGCTAGCTAGGGACAGTATTCTAGTTTCCCAGATAGAATTGAGCATGTAAAAATGGAAGGATTCTCATCAACTTTCTGTCTTTCTGACAAAATTTTGTTTGGTGTTATGGAACTTGTACAGCCCATGGGAGTAATTCTCACAGAAGATTGTTTGGCTATTAACTTTCATTTTTTGTTTCATGGTCTTTATTATCTCTAGTTGTCTGAGGGCAGTAGAGCTTGTTTCTGGACCCTCATCTTTGCCAGTCAGTGAGAAAGATGAGACATCTTTAAGTTAGAGAATAAACAGAACAGCTGCTCATATATCAGCATATGTGACTTAGAAAAATTATATTCTAGAGAATATATGCAGTCCTAGGGAGCCAAATGAACAGGTATGCATTAGAAATCCATATTATAAAAACCCTTCAAAATAGCATACTCTTTTTTGTTACTACTCCAGAAAAAAAAAAATCTGTGACATCATATGAAAGATCAGCCAGTGCCTAGAGTACTCAGACATGAATACATTAACAGTGGACACTCTAGGTTTTTCAAAAACAGTAGCCTACAGTAGTAGATATATTATTGGTCATCTGAATTCAGTTCACCCATTCCCATACATTTTAGTTCACTGATTTCCTAAAATGTCTATGTTCACTCTTGCCATCTCCTGTTTGACCATGTCCAATTTACCTTGATTAATGGACCTAACATTCTAGGTTCCTACACAGTATTGTTCTTTACAGCATGAGACTTTATTTTCACCACCAGACAAATCCACAACTGAGTATCATTTCCACTTGGCCCAGCCTCTTCATTCTTTCTGGAGCTATTTCTCTGCTCTTCCCCCAGTAGCATATTGGACACCTACTGACCTGGGGGGCTCATCATCCAATATCATACTGTTTTGCCTTTTCCTACTGTTCATGGGGTTCTTAGGGCAAGAATACTGAAGCGGTTTGCCATTCCCTTCTCCAGTGGACCACATTTTGCCAGAACTCTCTACCATGACACGACCATCTTGGGTGGCCCTACACATCATGGCTCATAGTTTTCATTGACTTTATGCAAGGCTGTGATCCATGAGACCATTTTGGTTAGCTTTCTGTGATTGTGGTTTTCATTCTGAGGGCTGTGGGATTATAGTTCTTGCTTCTTCTGTCTGCCCATGATGGATGAGGATAAGAGGCTTCTGTAAGCTTCCTGATGAGAAGGACTGGCTGTGGAGAAAACTGAGTCTTGCTCTGGTGGGCAGGGCCATGCTCAGTAAATCTTTAATCCAATTTTCTTCTTATGGGTGGGGCTGTACTCCCTCTTTGTTAGTTGTTTGACCTGACTGAGGTGGCCTGGTACAAAAAGACTTAAACTCTCAGGACTGTTGCTGCCAGTGCCCCTGTCCCCATGGAGGCCACTGCCAGCCCACTCCTCTGCAGAGACCCACAAATATTCACAGGCAGGTCTGGCTCAGTCTGTCTTGGGGTCATTACTCCTTTCCCCTGGCTCCTGGTGCACACAAGGCTTTGTTTGTGCCCTCCAAGTGTCTCTGTTTCTGCCAGTCCTGTGGAAGTTCTGTAATCAAATCCCACCGTCCTTCAAAGTCAGATTGCCTGGGGATTTAAGTCCCCTTTATCAGATCCCCAGGTTGGGAGTCTGACATGAGACTAGAACCTTCACAACCAGTACAAGAACTTCTTTGTAATACATTGCACTCATTTCACATGGTAGGCAAGGTAATGCTCAAAATCGTTCAAGCTCGGCTTCAACAGGATGTGAACCAAGAATTTACAGATGTTCAAACTGGATTTAGAAAAGGCAGAGGAACCAGAGATCAACTGCCAATATCCAATGGACCATAGAAAAAGCAAAGAATTCCAGAAAAGCATCTATTTTTGCTTCATGACTATGCTAAAGCCTTCAACTGTGTGGATCACAACAAACTGTGGAAAATTCTTCAAGAGATGGGAATAACAGACTACCTTACCTGTCTCCAGAGAAATCTGTATGCAGGTCAAGAAGCAACAATTAGAACTGGACATAGAACAATGCACTGATTCAAAATTAGGAAGGAGTGCATCAAGGCTGTAATATTGTCACCTTGCTTATTAACTTATATGCAGAGTACTCATGTGAAATTTTGGACTGGATGAAGCAGAAGCTGGTAATCAAGATCGCCGGGATTCAGAAATGGGGCCACACATGTGCATCAGTGGCTGATTCATATCAATGTATGGCAAAAACCATCACAGTGTTGTAAAGTAATTATCCTTCAATTAAAATTAATTAATTAATTAGAAAATGAAGATTTAAAATAAAGATTGCCAGAGGAAATATCAACAACCTCAGATACGCAGATAATTCCACTCTAATGGCAGAAAGTGAAGAAGAACTAAAGAGCCTCTTGATGAGGATGAAAGAGGAGAGTGAAAAAGCTGGCCTTTAAACTCAACATTCCAAAACTAAGATCATGACATCGGGTCCTGTCACTTCATGGTCAAATAGATGGGGGAAAGTGGAAAGTGTGGCTGATTTTATTTTGGGATTCCAAAATCACTGCTGATTGTTACTGCAGCCATTGAAATTAAAAGACTCTGGCTCCTAGGAAATTAATGACCAACCTAGACAGCATATTAAAAAAGCAGAGAAATTGCTTTGCTGACAAAGATCCATATAGTCAAAGCTATGGTTTTTCAGTCATGTACAAATGTGAAGTTGGCCCATAGAGAAGGTTGAGCACCTAAGAATTGATGCTTTCAAAGTGCGTTGCTGGAGAAGACTGTGAGAGTTCCTTGGACAGCGAGGACATCAACCAGTCAACCCTAAAGGAAAGCCCTTGATATTCATTGGAAGGATTGATGATAAAGCTGAAGCTCCAATTCTATGGCCACCTGGTGTGAAGAGCTGACTCATTGGAAAAGCCCTTGATGCTGGAAAGATTGAAGGCGGGGAGAAGGGATGACAGAGGATGAGATGGTTGGATGGCATCACTTACTCAATGGACAAGAGTTTGAGCAATCTCAAGGAGATAGTGAAGACGGGGGCCTGGCGTGCTGCAGTCCATTGGGTCGCAAAGAGTCAGACATGACTGAGTGACGAATCTGAACTGAACTGAACTGGCTGAGTGGAAGCTTTTGGCATATTTCATTCCTTCCATCTTATGTGGTTATTTAAAGTTATAATTTCCCTCAGAACATAATTTGTGCCTTATCCGCCAAGTTCTAATGCACTCGTCTTCATAATAGTTTTCTAGGCATTGTATGATTTTTAAAAATTTCTATTTTGATCCAAGAATCATGAAAGTTTCTAAATTTCCAAGTGACCAGAGACTTTTTTTTGCTTCTATAATTATTAATGTTAAAATTTTTCTGGATTGAGCCTGATATGGATCCAAAAAAGCAATATTTTTTTCTGCCTTCTGAAATTTATACTTTTTCTTTGTTGCCAAAAATAGATACTCAAGACTTATAAACATTGCTTTATTACCTTCTGAGTTGGTATAGAAAAATATGCGGCAACCAGATGTATCATCCCCACTGGAATTTTGATTTTTCCTCAAAAATCCAATAACTGAGCCATACTCTGTCTCTATACGAATAATTCTGAATGACTTAAAATTCAGAATTGGTTTCTTCCAATTCAGTGACACTTTGAGCAGATAAAGGTTTCACTTTGATTCAGGAAAAAAGACTCTTATTTTTATCAGCAAAATTATTTTTATCTGTGTATGTGGTTCTGTACCTCTGGGACCCCATCTTACCCTGGGTCATCTCCACCTTGTTTCCCGTTCTGACTGCTTCCATTTGTCTTTCTCCTTTCATTGAATGGGTCTGCTTCATCGATGTTGATCTCTTCTTTCTTTAACTTTTGATTCTATTCATTTCCATTTTAAATTTGCTCATTTGTTTTGAAGTATCACCGGAGGTGTCAGTCTGTTTTCTTAAATTCTCATCACTATTTCTGAACTCCCATTTTACTGAATATTTAGTTCTCCCAGAGAGACAAATAAGTTCACTGCTCTTCCTTAGATCAAAATAAATCCCTCACCCACAGTTTGTATTTCTTCCCCTCTTGCTGCAAGAGATTCACATAGAGTCCACACTGGGTATTTGGGGTTTACTTCAATTATATGAATGTTCTAAATGGGCAGCTCGACCAACACTTTCTCTCCACACCACTACATTTGGGGTGACATCGCCCTGAATCTTGCCCCATGTTTTGGATGTCGATGTCCTTCTTCCATGCTCTAGTTTTGCCTGCCCAGGTGTCTGCAGCCTGAGAATGGTGGATTTCTCTACAAGAGTTGCCACAGCAGAATACCACAGCTAGGTGGTTTAAACAGCAGTTCTGGTGGCCAGAAGTCCAAGATCAAAGTGCTGGGAGGGCTGGCTTCTTCCAAGGCCTGTCTCCTTAGCTTGTACATGGTTCTTCCTGGGTCCTCACGCTTGCTTTCTTCTGTACACGCACATCCTGGGTGCCTCTTCCTCTTTTTATAAAGACAGCAGTCCTATTGAACTAGGGCCCCTCATTTTGACATCATTTTAATGTTAATTCTCTCCTTAAAGATCCCCATCAAATAGAGTCACACTGGAGGCTAGAAATCAGATTTGGCCGCGGATCCTGATGAGAAGGACTGGCTGTGGAGAAAACTGAGTCTTGCTCTGGTGGGCAGGGCATGCTCAGTAAATCTTTAATCCAATTTTCTTCTTATGGGTGGGGCTGTACTCCCTCTTTGTTAGTTGTTTGACCTGACTGAGGTGGCCTGGTACAAAAAGACTTAAACTCTCAGGACTGTTGCTGCCAGTGCCCCTGTCCCCATGGAGGCCACTGCCAGCCCACTCCTCTGCAGAGACCCACAAATATTCACAGGCAGGTCTGGCTCAGTCTGTCTTGGGGTCATTACTCCTTTCCCCTGGCTCCTGGTGCACACAAGGCTTTGTTTGTGCCCTCCAAGTGTCTCTGTTTCTGCCAGTCCTGTGGAAGTTCTGTAATCAAATCCCACCGTCCTTCAAAGTCAGATTGCCTGGGGATTTAAGTCCCTTTATCAGATCCCCAGGTTGGGAAGTCTGACATGGAGACTAGAACCTTCACAACAGTACAAGAACTTCTTTGGTAATACAGTTGCACTCATTTCACATGGTAGCAAGGTAATGCTCAAAATCGTTCAAGCTCGGTTCAACAGGATGTGAACCAGAATTACAGATGTTCAAACTGGATTTAGAAAAGGCAGAGGAACCAGAGATCAACTGCCAATATCCAATGGACCATAGAAAAAGCAAAAGAATTCCAGAAAAGCATCTATTTTTGCTTCACTGACTATGCTAAAGCCTTCAACTGTGTGGATCACAACAAACTGTGGAAAATTCTTCAAGAGATGGGAATAACAGACTACCTTACCTGTCTCCAGAGAAATCTGTATGCAGGTCAAGAAGCAACAATTAGAACTGGACATAGAACAATGCACTGATTCAAAATTAGGAAGGGAGTGCATCAAGGCTGTATATTGTCACCTTGCTTATTTAACTTATATGCAGAGTACATCATGTGAAATTTTGGACTGGATGAAGCAGAAGCTGGAATCAAGATCGCCGGGATTCAGAATTGGGGCACACATGTGCATCAGTGGCTGATTCATATCAATGTATGGCAAAAACCATCACAGTGTTGTAAAGTAATTATCCTTCAATTAAAATTAATTAATTAATTAGAAAATGAAGATTTAAAATAAAGATTGCCAGAGGAAATATCAACAACCTCAGATACGCAGATAATTCCACTCTAATGGCAGAAAGTGAAGAAGAACTAAAGAGCCTCTTGATGAGGATGAAAGAGGAGAGTGAAAAAGCTGGCTTAAACTCAACATTCCAAAAACTAAGATCATGACATCGGGTCCTGTCACTTCATGTCAAATAGATGGGGGAAAAGTGGAAAGTGTGGCTGATTTTATTTTCTTGGGTTCCAAAATCACTGCTGATTGTTACTGCAGCCATGAAATTAAAAGACTCTGGCTCCTAGGAAATTATGACCAACCTAGACAGCATATTAAAAAGCAGAGAAATTGCTTTGCTGACAAAGATCCATATAGTCAAAGCTATGGTTTTCCAGTCATGTACAAATGTGAAAGTTGGACCATAGAGAAGGTTGAGCACCTAAGAATTGATGCTTTCAAAGTGCGTTGCTGGAGAAGACTGATGAGAGTTCTTTGGACAGCGAGGACATCAGACCAGTCAACCCTAAAGGAAAGCAACCTTGAATATTCATTGGAAGGATTGATGATAAAGCTGAAGCTCCAATTCTATGGCCACCTGGTGTGAAGAGCTGACTCATTGGAAAAGCCCTTGATGCTGGAAAGATTGAAGGCCGGGGGAGAAGGGATGACAGAGGATGAGATGGTTGGATGGCATCACTTACTCAATGGACAAGAGTTTGAGCAATCTCAAGGAGATAGTGAAAGACGGGGGGCCTGGCGTGCTGCAGTCCATGGGATTGCAAAGAGCTGGACACAACTTAGTGACTGAATAATAACACCTCTTCCAAATAACTCTGTGCCCTGTCAGGTAAGAGTTCTTTTATCTTTAATGGTGGAAGAAGCCCAGGGATGAACACTACTGCTTTCCCTGGCTCCACTGGACAGCAGCAAAGGCAACTGTCTCTAGTAAGGAACCATTTAGACACCATGATAGGTTCTGAATCAACTCATGTATGAAAGCTGAAAGAGCAAAATGATGAAACAAGCCCATGTTTGGCAAATGGTAAAATCAGCTGATTTAAGAGACCCCTTCATGTGCAACTGATGTCAACTGTTTCTCATGTCATTTATTGGTTTATTCTAGTGTCAAGTATTAATAATTTGATACTTGCAAACATTTACCCAAGTGTTTATCTCTGGGGAAAAATAATTAAGCTTTCAAAATTAAAAGTGCTTTCATCCCTCTATGGACAAAGGAGTGTGAAGTCTAAGGAAGATCTCAAAGACCTGGAGTCAAATCTTGACTGTCACTTACTAATGTGTGACCTAGGGCAAATTAACTTCCATGAACCTCATTTTTTAAAGAAGAATAATCTCTGTAGTACCATTCAGAGAACAAAATGAAATAATGTTTGTAGGCAACATGGCTTAGAAGAGGGACTCAGTAGCAGCTACTGTGGTATGGATTAGATTATGATTTGAAAGCTTCCTTTCAGCTCCAAAATTCTATAAAATTTGAAAAGTTACACAAGTAGTACAAGACTTCTAGAAGTGTATGTGATCCAAAAGGAAAAAAAAAAAAGTTTTCACTGTCAAATAAGTTCAAGAAATGCTACATGCTCTATCCCTTTTCTCTTGTAAGTCAGAATTAATTTTTCACATGGAATTTGCTGAGAAACTCTAAAGTTAAAAAAATGTTTAGCTTTATAGAATCAAGGGTCTTCTGAACTTAGTTGATTACAAAAATCTCTTCTCAGATTATTAACATCCTTTAATAGAACTTTCTAGAACTGGACATGGAAAACTGACTGGCTCAAAACTGGGAAAGGAGTACCACAAGGCTGTATATTTTCATCCTGCTTATTTAACTTACATACAGAGTATATCATGCGAAATGCCAGGCTGGATGAATCACAAGCTGGACTCAGGATAACCAGGAGAAACAGCAACAACTTCCGATATGCAGATGATACCACTCTAATGGGAGAAAGCAAAGAGGAACTAAAGAGCCTCTTGATGAAAGTAAAAGAGGAGAGTGAAAAAGCTGGCTTAAAACTCAACATTCAAAAAATTAAGACCATGGCATCTAGTCCCACTCCTTCATGGCAAATAGATGGGGACATAATGGAAACAGTGATAGACTTTATTTTGGGGGCTCCAAAATCACTGCAGATGGTGACTGAATCCATGAAATTAAAAGACTCTGGCTCCTTGGAAGGAAAGCTACGACAAACCTAGACAGCCTATTAAAAAGCAGAGACATCACTTTGTCAACCAAAGTCCTTATAGTCAAAGCTATGGTTTTCCAGTAGTCACATACAGTAAGAGTTGGATTATAAAGAAGGCGGAGCACCGAAGAATTGATGCTTTTTAATTGTGGTGCTGGAGAGGACTACTGAGAGTCCCTTGGACAGCAAGAAGATCAAACCAGTCAACCCTAAAGGAAATCAACCCTGAATATTCATTGGAAAGACTGATGCTGAAGCTGAAGCTCTAATACTTTGGCCACCTGATATGAAGAGCTGATTCATTGGAAAAGACCCTGATGCTTGGAAAGATTGAAGGCAAAAGGAGAAGTGGGTGGCAGAGGATGAAATGGTTAGATAGTATCACTGATTCAATGGACATGAATTTGAGTAAACTTGGGGAGATAGTGGAGGACAGAGGAGCCTGGGGTGCTGCAGTCCATGGGGTTGCAAATAGTCAGAAAGGACCTAGTGACTAAACAGCAAGAACTTTCTTAGATTCCACTCAGAGAAATGCTAAATTCACCATTTTTTCCAACTGCCAGAATATAAACACACTTTTGAAATGAAAACACACCAAATGATCTACTGATACCTGGATACCAAAATGAAGGTTTGTTTGATTTTAAATAGCAGCAAGACAAGGCAGAATAAATGAGGAAACAATGATATTGAAAGACTACTAACTAGGGCCCAGTTTTATTGGTGTTCTAATCATTTTTGGTTAGAAGTATTTGACTAAAATGCCTTTGAAATTAAGGATATCCAGGAGCTTGATGAAATTTCTGCTGCAGTTGTTTATTTGCCTTGAAGGAGGGAGACACAATATGTCAGCATAGTTCTATGGTTCCAGTTATATCTTTGCAAAGCCAAGATTAAGTATGGTGCAACATTTGGGAAAACTATGAGGCGATTACAAATCTGTCTCACAATATTTGCATTCATATATTTTGGGAAGAACATCAATTTTGTTTTTCATTCCAATTGCCATAAATAGTACTGGAGTTTTCTTAACACGTTTGTTTATTTATTTATATATTTACTTCCTAGAAGCTAGAAATTCCCTTTAGTTTGCCATTGTCCTATATGTCTATCATATGTAGTTCTAGGAGACAGAAAAGAGACTGCAGGGCTAAACGACTGGGTGTTTTAACTATTCTAAAAGCAAAAAAAAAAAGCAGAAGGCATGGAAGCTGTTACTTCTATATTATTCTTATGAGTATCCCCTTTGTCATTTTTAAACAGCCAACTATTTTATATTAAAGCATTCATTTTAATAAGCTGGATATTAGTCACCCATAAGTTCCTAGTACTATTATTAACTGTAATTTATTGATGTTCTAGTTGTACTTGTTTTCAGACTTCAGTCTCCATACATATATGAAAAAGAACATTCCACAGTTATTGCAGTCAAATATAGTTGACTCTCAGAACAGTTTCTAAAGTTAAATAAAGATAGACATTTAAGTCATCTGATATTTACTGTCCAAATCTGGCCTTTCAGCTATCACAGGACTTGGAATGTGCATATTTTCAGGTAAAATTTTTTGCTCATTCTATTGAATCTTGTTAACATTTATAGTAAAGGATAAACAATTCCCCCATCCTGATAAAATATACTGTAGCTTCCTGAATCCTTTGCATCTAGAATAAATGCCAACCTGTTTTGGTATACATTACCACTTTCAAATTGCATTATACAATATAACGTAAATGTGAATTCTTAATTAGCAGGATCTATTTTGTTCAAATGTACAACAGTAGAGGGATTTTTCAATGTACTGCAGCTGTTACCTATGGAGGAAACAAATTTCACCTTACTAAGAAGAGCTGTACAAGTGCATATATTGTTCTGGATGGATCCTTTATTGTTTTCTTAAGCCAGGCTATTTCATAATAGATTTTACTATTGAATATAGTACATTTTACCTTTGCTGCCCACTCAATTTCTACTTCCAGGTTGTTTTTAAAAGAGAAGAAGATGAAAAGTTTAAGGGCAATGGAGAGTGGGGGTGGAGAAAGGGTTCTTCATGAAAGATACAACATTTATCAAGGTCATAAAGAAATATGCCTTTATATCCATATCTGTTTAAATATTCACTTAAACAGTGTATGTGCATCTGTATATACAGGCCATGTCCAGCAAACATTTGCATGACTATATCACTAAGGAAGTCTCCAAGAAATGACAAAAATGAAAAATTGAAATATATATGAATAGATCTTACTGATAATACAGAAGGTAGGAGAGTATCCACAAATAATGTAATAAATTCTTTGCTCATCGGGTTTTTTGGTCTAGATTTGAGGCCTTTAAACATCAACCAATTATGGTAAATGTTTAACTGTAGGAGTTCAGGCAGACGGCCAAATTCTGGTTTCAAAGCTATTGCTAGTTTTAAAGAGTTTCTCATTTTTAAGCAAAAGCATTTCTGGGTACTGGTTATATCGTCTTGTGGGTGGAGCTACTGCAATGTGAATAAGTGGACTAGGCAGAACCTGGGTCCTGAAGACATCGCCCCTGCAGTATTACCTGAAAGGTCCTGGGGAGATAGTTCCCATTTATAACTTAGCTGTATTTACCTAAAACCAGTTTATTTCCACCGACACAAAGTAAAGAGAGAGAGAGAGAGAATTGTTTTTCTTAGCCGAGGAGCATCTACAAAAACTGCAAGGTTGGGGGAAGGGGAGAAAAACTACCATTTTAGCCTTTACTGGTTAGGAAAGCCAGGTATTTGAAATACCGTCTCTCCCCCTACTCCCGCCCCCGCCCCACAAGTTCCAGTGCTTGCTTTCTAAGCTTATTCACTGAATTATCAATCTGCATGAAACTGGTTTACACGTTCGCCCGGCCTCAAGACAGCCCTAACCTCCTGTGGCAGCACCAACAAATGGGGCCTGGCCTGTCCTCACGCTCTGTTTGCAACCTCCGGATAGCTGAGATTCAATCCTAAAGCCTCTCTGGTATAGACACGCCAGTGACGGGGCTACTGAAGTGACTTTTCTTAGTCCATTTTATCTCCTTTCCTGTCTCCCCGAGGTATCCCAGAGGTCTCTTTCCTTTTTTTCTTACCAGACCCTTCCGCGCAGCCCCCAAACTCCAAACCTTGTTCCCCTTCCCTAAAGTCTCCCATTCACCGCCACCCTCCCCTAACCAAATTCCCCTCCCGGTCACCACCAAAGCCCGGAGAAGTGGATTGCACACAATGCCTCCCTTATAGGGCTTGAGCTGGGAACTGGGCATGCTCAGTAGCCAAAGCAGTTTTTTTCTTCTTCTTCTTCTTCTTCTTCTTCTTTTGGTCGCAAGTGCGGCATCTCTCTCAGTCCCACACCTCTTTCCTCTCCCCTATCCCCTCTTCCCACCCCTTAATCAACCCCTCGTAACCCGTTCCACACCGAAGGTTCGCAGGGTTCTGAGGTGCGGAGAACTAACGCGTCTCCTAAATCCACCAAACAGTCTCACTTTGGGCTAAAGCTTCACACTTTTGCCTTAAAGCCCCCAGCCCCTTACGCGCAGACAGGTAGGAGGAGTGAGAACACTACTGGCTCCCAGGAAACAGGTCCAGAGAAGGCTCCATCCAGGATCGCCCGCGACCGAAGAAGTATTCCCGGAGCCCTCTGTTCTGCAGGGTGACAATTAGCAAAAGGTACCGTACCCGGGATACAAAGCCCAAGTGCGATTGTTGCCTTTGAATGTCATTGTTGTTGACTCACCGCCCCACACACACACACCTCGATCCTGGAATGATTCAATTCCGCGTAGACTCGACGCCCCTATCTACCTCCCTTGACCCCCTGCCTTCCCCCAGGCTCTCCGCTGTTTCTTGGGCTTTGCCGGGATTGTTGGTGGCTCGCTCAAAGGAACGCCCCGGTTGTGTATGTGTGTGTGCGTGCGTGTGTGCCTTGGTTCTTAGGGGACTGGGGGAGGAGAAAGGACTGGAGTGTGCGTGTATGTGGTGGGGAGATGGAGGCTAGCGCGCCCGCGTTAGGCGACTGGGGTCTCTATGCGTGAGGATAGGGGTCGCTCCTCCCTAGGGGGTGTTTTAGGGAAAAAAAGGGGGCATGCGGGGAGGAAAGTGCGCTGTCTTTCCCGGCGTGGGGGTAGAAGAGGAATCAAGGGTGGGTGTCTGGGTGGGGGTTTGGGGGAGGCCTCGGGAATGTGCGGGGGTCGAGGTGCTTCAGTGTCGGAAGGGAGGGCTGCGTGAGTGCCCGGGGATTGGGGGTGGGCGGGGGGCGGGGGCGAGGATTCGGCGCTTGTATGTGAAGGTGCAGCCGGTGTGCGAGGTGCTGGGTGCGCGCGCGGTGTCTGTCTGGGTGCGCGCGTGCGCGCCGCTGCCCGCCTGCTCGCTTGCGAGGGTTGCTCGCTGTGTTTGACGGGCGAGCGGGCGCCGAGGAGCTCCAGCCCGAATCACGTAGAGACCATCGCGGAAACTGCAGCGCGGATCGCGGCGCGGCGGGTCCGGCGAGAGCCGCCGGGGTCCGGAGGTGGGTGAATTTCCAGCTTGGGGCTGCACAGACACGCGCTGCCTCTTTCCCCAGCTCGGCTCGGCAGCGCGCGCGCGCGTGTGAGTGTGTGTCTATGTGTGTGTGCGCGCGCGCGTGCATGTGGAGGGGGGCAGGTAGCTTCTTATTTTTAGTTTGGGTCGTGTTGGTTTGGAGCGAGCTGAGTGGCCAAAGAGGCCGTAGTGGCTACCTCCCCGCTGCCGCGCGCTCCCGGCTTGCCTGCCCAACGCGCGGTCGCAAGTCCCCGAGGACCGAAAGAGTCCGGTGTCCTTAGCATCGTTGCCCCCGCCTCTCCGCCCCCGGGAGGCTGGGGCGACTAGGAAAGTGTCCTGGTCTACGGTGATGTGGGCTGTCGGGGCCGCTGAGCCGGGCTGGGCTTTTTTCCGACCCGCTCGCAGGCACTCTAGGCGGACCTGGATCTAGGGCTCCGGGCAGTGGCCCGCAAGCTAATTGGAGATTTCTGGCATCCCGCAAGACAGGGAATACGAGAGAAGCCGGTGGGTAACTCCAAAAACCCTGCAAAGCCGGGCAAGCGCTGGCAGCGCGAGTTTGCAAGATGCTCAAATGTTGAGCTGATTTCTGGCTTGGTGACAGCAGCATTCTGGGGCTGGCCGGCGTGGGGGGGGTGGGGTAGGGGTGGGGGCGCAAGGGGGAGCCTGGGCCGCCGCTGTCGGCCAAGGAGCCACGGGGTCACTGTGCCTAGGGCTAGCAGGCCAGTGACGCCCCGGTAGCTATCACCCTCGTGGCCCGAGCTGGCCACCTCTTCCCCCTCAACCACCGCACGCCTGGGTCTATTAGAGGCCAACGGAAACTCCGGCAGCTGCCCCCGGTGGGACGGGAGCGCGCGGAGAGATGTGTGCGCAGCGGGGCTGAAGGCCCCCGCGACATCCCGAGCGGTCCCCGCCTCTGCTGCACGGCCCACGAGGCCGCCGCTCGGGCCCGGGACCCGGGAGGGGGCTGCATGCCTGCCCTGGGCACCGAGATGCGGCAAAACATTGCGGTACGCGCCATAGCCGGCGGCCCCTCCAGCCGCGTCGCTGCCGGCCCGAGGTAGCGCACCGGGGGCGGTGTGGACAGCGTCTCTCCGCGGAGCCCCCCGCCCCCTCGAGCGCGCCCCAGGCAGGCAGGCGGAGGTTTCCCGGGCCAGTTCCCGGGGAGCCACCTCGGCCCACCCTCCCCGGTCGTCGGCCCCCTGCAGGCCCGGTCCCTCCGCGCAAAGCGGAGCGCCAGGCGTGGCGCTCTGGTGGATACCGGATTTGTGGTAAGGCTAGGTTTGTGCAGTTCTGGCCGGCCGTGGGAGCCGGGTGTCTTGCGGGGCAGGGAGAGCGAGAGCGAGAGACGGAGTGGTGAATAAGGATACGGGCCGCCCTTGTAACCCTGAGAGATGGCTTTTGGTACTCAGCTCACACTTTGTGGATTTGCTTTTTCCTTTTTGCCTCCCCCCCACCCCCATTGCAAAATGTACAGGTTTTAGTGGTACCATGTGAATATGAGGTTTCTTTCGCTTACATTCATTGCCCCTTCAGCGCGCCCCCTTTTTTTGGAGGGGGGAGATCCTTTCTCCTAGCTTTTTTTCTTAATCTCTCCACTTCTCCATGGTCTCTTTCCCTTTCGGTCCCTCTTCCCTTCTCTCCTTGGCTGCTCTACTCCCCTTCTCCCTTGCTTGATCCTCCAGCCGCCTGCAGCTTCTGTTTCACTGGAGCTGCGTTTGGGAACTTCTAGCTTGTCCTTGCGCTCTCCACCCCCCCCCCACCCGCCCCGCACTCCCCATTGCTACTTAAAGTAGAAATTGCAAGGGGGACAGCTCCTTATGCAATTTCAGGTCTGTTCGTGCTCCTTGTTCTTTTGTTTTGTACTGAATTCAGGTGTTCAGGTTTTTGGCTTGGTTTGGTTGCTTTAGCATTTCTTTGGGGTTGGGGGCGGTTCCGGGTGGGGGGTAGTAACAAGAAATGACTCTAAGGAAACAGAGTAGCTGTTGAAAACCAGATCTGTAGGAAGGCCAAGAAAGCATGTGAGATTTTGATTTTACAATGAAAGTTAGTTTGGATGATGTCATACTTTGAAATTATGACTTCCTTTTGCACTGCCAATTAAGCTATCGCCGTGAACTGAGGAAATGCTCATCTATATGGCAGCCAAGGAGCATCTGGGCAGTGCTGGCTGTATTCTGAACCAAACTACTCAAAATGCAAATCTTCGTGGGTCACTGGCTAAGGAACTGTCTACCTTGAGGCACGTTCGGTTTTGCCACTAGCTGATTCCTCCCGGGCAAAATAAACAAAGGAGTTTTTGTGTGTCACTTCTCTCTTTGTATCATTCTTCTCCTTGTGTGTTCCTGAGTAATTGATTTATTTAATTAATATTTGATGGTAACCATATTGAAATTCCGGACAGCTTCCCATTTGAGATGGAGGAGGCTCACATGAGTAAAACTGCATTGGTAAAATGCACAGTGCTTGCTGTTCCTTTTAATCTTTTCCATGAAGCATCACATATATTTGTACATGCATACAGTGTGGACGGAATTGGCAGCCACGGGTTAATTTGCCAAGCATGAAACTCGACTAAGTGATTCTTGGTTTGTTTGTAGACAGGGACAGGGGGTGGTAATATTTGGAGCGAGGTATTTGGGAACTGATGACTTTGAGGGCAGACATTGGCTGTGCTAAATGTATCTGGCGCTGCAGATAAAGCCTCCCAGGGACTGTAGTGTGTGAACCCCTCTTCCTCAGCAGTGGCAGTCTGTGGTCCAAGTGAAGGAGATCAGTATCTGAGCCAAGTGTCAGTCGGCCCTGGGTTCAGATGGCACCCAGAAGAATGGGAGAGTGTCAGGGAGGCAGGAAAGCCAGTTCTGGTGGAGTGGGGAGGCTGTCTGGACATCAGGTAATCAGTACAGGGCAAGCAGTTTTCTTTCCTGCTTTCTGGGACCCAAAGACAAAAAAGCCTTTTTTCCTCCCCTGTTTGGGAGATGACTGACAGGAAACTGGATACTGTTTATTTACCTGATACTCAAATTAGGCCATTTCCTACTTGGTTATTTTGCTGAACCCTCTCAGGGTCATGTGTGTGTGTGTGTGTTAAACACAGTGTAGAGCAGTGTACAGGAGTGAACTGATTCATGGCAATGTGCTTACCTCTGGACTGAAGCTCAGGAACGTATCTTTCCAGGGTTTCTTCCACCTTGATCTTTTGACCATTCCCTCTGCAGCCACTCAGTACTCCTATCGCCATCCTTCATGGAACCCAAGGCCCTAATATCTCCTCTGCCTGGCTTCTTACCAAGCTGAAGCGTTGAGAGTAGACATTTACAGATAGAAATTCCTTTCCTGGTGCTAACACTATGTGGTATAGTTGATGTTCTGGAGTCAGTCATTAGAGTTACCAATACAAGCTTGAGGTCTGAGTTCAAGGGTGGAATTTGGTGGTCCAAGTCTTTTTAAAAAAAAATGCTATTTTCAGATTGTTCAGGTTAAACCATGATGAGCAATCTTTTTTTTTTTTTTACTGTTGTTTGTTGTGTGTTCTGCACATGTAAACTTTGTATCAACTACAGGCACAGAAATAAAATGTATGGTATTTTTGGTGGTTCTTGTTGGACTGAGTGAGAATACTTGAAGTTTTGGGTGTCTTAAAAATACAAAGCGAATGATTATAGCCATGTGTTCACTGTGGTAGGATTTAAGCACAAATTCTTTTTCAAGTAACAATCATTGAAAAAAATGTTTTCTTTTTATTTTTTAGATTATTTCTCTTTATTCAGAAGCATAAAGTTGTTTGCTGATTGCAAGAAGATGTTTCTTTGGCTCTTTCTGATTTTGTCAGCCCTGATTTCTTCGACAAATGCAGATTCTGACATATCGGTGGAAATTTGCAATGTGTGTTCCTGCGTGTCAGTTGAGAATGTGCTGTATGTCAACTGTGAGAAGGTTTCAGTCTACAGGCCAAATCAGCTGAAACCCCCTTGGTCCAATTTTTATCACCTCAATTTCCAAAACAATTTTTTAAATATCCTCTACCCAAACACATTCTTGAATTTTTCACACGCAGTGTCCCTGCAGCTGGGAAATAATAAACTGCAGAACATTGAGGGAGGAGCCTTCCTTGGGCTCAGTGCATTAAAGCAGTTGCACTTGAACAACAATGAATTAAAGATTCTCCGGGCTGACACTTTCCTTGGCATTGAGAACTTGGAGTATCTCCAGGCTGACTACAATTTAATCAAGTATATTGAACGGGGAGCCTTCAATAAGCTCCACAAACTAAAAGTTCTCATTCTTAATGACAATCTGATTTCCTTTCTTCCTGATAATATTTTCCGATTCGCATCTTTGACTCATCTGGATATCCGAGGGAACAGAATCCAGAAGCTCCCCTATATCGGAGTTCTGGAACACATAGGCCGTGTGGTCGAATTGCAACTGGAAGATAACCCTTGGAACTGTAGCTGTGATCTATTGCCTTTAAAAGCTTGGCTGGAGAATATGCCATATAACATTTACATAGGTGAAGCTATCTGTGAAACGCCCAGTGACTTATATGGAAGACTTTTAAAAGAAACCAACAAGCAGGAATTATGCCCCATGGGCACAGGCAGTGATTTTGACGTACGAATCCTGCCTCCGTCTCAGCTGGAAAATGGCTACACCACCCCGAACGGTCACACCACCCAAACATCTTTACACAGGTTAGTGACCAAAGCACCGAAAACAACAAATCCGTCCAAGATCTCTGGAATCGTGGCCGGCAAAGCCCTCTCTAACCGCAATCTCAGCCAGATCGTGTCTTACCAAACCAGGGTGCCTCCTCTTACACCTTGTCCAGCACCTTGCTTCTGCAAAACCCATCCTTCCGATCTGGGACTGAGTGTCAACTGCCAAGAGAAAAACATCCAGTCCATGTCAGAGCTGATACCAAAACCGTCAAATGCCAAGAAGTTGCACGTCAATGGCAACAGCATCAAAGACGTGGACATCTCCGATTTCACCGAGTTCGAGGGACTGGATCTACTCCATTTAGGCAGCAATCAGATTACCGCAATCAAGGGGGATGTATTCCGAAACCTCACGAATTTACGCCGGCTTTATCTCAATGGCAATCAGATCGAGAGACTCTATCCCGAGATGTTTTCAGGCCTTCATAACCTGCAGTATTTATATTTGGAATACAACTTAATTAAGGAAATCTTAGCGGGCACCTTTGACTCAATGCCAAACTTGCAGCTGCTGTACTTAAACAATAATCTCTTAAAGAGCCTGCCCGTGTACATTTCTCGGGAGCACCCCTCGCTAGACTGAACCTGAGGAACAACAAGTTTATGTATCTGCCTGTCAGTGGTGTCCTGGATCAGCTGCAGGCTCTTACTCAGATCGACCTGGAGGGCAACCCATGGGACTGCACTTGTGACTTGGTGGCATTAAAGCTGTGGCTGGAGAAGCTGAACGATGGGATTGTCATGAAAGAACTGAAGTGCGAGACACCTGTGCAGTTTGCCAACATCGAACTGAAGTCCCTCAAAAACGAAATCTTGTGTCCCAAGCTCTTAAACAAGCCATCGGCGCCATTCACGAGCCCTGCACCCGCCATTACTTTCACTACCCCGCTGGGGCCCATTCGAAGTCCTCCTGGTGGTCCAGTGCCTCTGTCCATTTTGATCCTAAGTATCTTAGTGGTCCTCATCTTAACTGTGTTTGTAGCTTTTTGCCTTCTTGTTTTTGTGCTGAGACGAAACAAGAAACCCACAGTGAAGCACGAAGGCCTGGGGAACCCCGAGTGCGGTTCCATGCAGTTGCAGCTGAGAAAACATGACCACAAAACCAACAAAAAAGATGGCCTGGGCACAGAAGCATTCATTCCACAAACCATAGAACAGATGAGCAAGAGCCACACCTGCAGCCTGAAAGACTCTGAAACTGGGTTCATGTTTTCTGATCCTCCAGGCCAGAAAGTCATGATGAGAAATGTCACTGACAAGGAAAAAGATGTATTGCACGTGGATACCAGGAAGAGACTAAGCACCATCGATGAGCTGGATGAATTATTCCCGAGCAGGGATTCCAATGTGTTTATTCAGAATTTTCTTGAAAGCAAAAAGGAGTACAATAGCATAGGCGTCAGTGGCTTCGAGATCCGCTATCCAGAGAAACAAGACAAAAAAACCAAGAAGTCACTGATAGGCGGCAACCACAGTAAAATTGTTGTGGAGCAAAGGAAGAGCAGCGAGTACTTTGAACTGAAGGCAAAACTCCAGAGTTCCCCCGACTACCTACAGGTCCTTGAAGAGCAGACAGCTTTGAACAAGATCTAGGTCATGCAATCTTACTTCCTACAGAGGACATTTATTTAATGATGAAAGTGCCTTTTGTTGACTTCTCACTTCCAAATACTATATTATCAATAGGCATAGAGACAGGTGTTTCCAAGGGTGTCTCATTAACTGTAGCTGCAAAGATGTGTCCCGTAGAAGAGAATTTCCTTAATAGATTTTACTACATAAAACCTATACTGTGGAGTCCTGTGGGGATACTGCAAACTCTATTGCCAAAGGGATGCTTTATATACATAATTCACTGAATTTAACCTCAAGAGGCAAATCTGTTTTGTACCCCAATGCAAAACCTTCGTCTCTTTGTGCTCTGTAAAACAAACTCAAGAAAACTGGTACCAGTGTTTGTACCTCAGCTGGGTCCTTCATCTTGCACGTAGATTCAGTTGGTGGAACTGGAATACTCCTTTTGATTTGTGGCATTGTAACAACTTTGTGTAAAGATTCTCTGAAAAGTAAAAAAAAAAAAAAAAAAGCATGCCAAGAGAGAACATTCGACAGTATTTGTAAATCGGTAAACTTTATGGCCTGCATCTTGAAACCGCTGGATTTATAATGTTAAATTGTGCAAATATTTGTTTAAAATATACCATGCATTACATAACTATAAAATAAATTTGAACACTTTAAGCATTACCTGTCTAGACATAAAACCTAAAAGAGAAAAAAAAATAAATAAACGTGAGTTACCTAGCGTTTGTGGTGATCTGAAGAAATACGTGATGTTTATCAGAATTAAACATGGCTCAAATTCAACTAATATTAGAGTTTGTTCTCAGTTATGTGAAATACCCACAATCCTTAAAGGTTGTCCAAATTAGCAAAGTGCTTACCGTGTGAGCGCACCCAAAGCTATTTTTGTAACATAATTCATATTTATGAAGTACTTTGTATACTAAATAGGAAAATATGTACTCCTTAATCTGTATTTAATATGCCTGACTTGTTTTCCTGATCACAGGGAATTTATCAATAGTATACATTTAGACAGCAAAAATATACCAAACTGAAACTGAAGCTTATGTGTACAGAAATATTTTGGACATTGTGATCAGGTATCATTTAAAAACAAAAAAAAAAAACACAAAAATAAACAAAAATAAAAAATAGTTCTGTGCTATCATTGAGAATTTAGCATATTATCTTCAGATTTGTTACCAACCGTGCATTTTAAAATAGATTCCTTAGTTTTATAGACTGTGTCTGAGGCAATTATTTGCCATCACTTGTCTTGCTTTTCAGGATTCTATGAGCTGAATTCAATAGTTTTCACTACGAATATTTTAAAAAATAATGAATAAGGTTAATAGTTATATCTTGTATGCATCATATCCTGTTCTTCATCATTCTGACTACTATCAGATAATCAAGTAGAACAGTAAACATCATGGTAATCTGCGGCTATGAAAGCCACACTGTAAAATGCTTTCATTGGTCTCAGATGAGTTCACAGTCTGCAAGTACAAATGATATGCCACTGTGTTTGCTTGTGCTGTTAACTTCTAAGTCAAAATTGGTCAAAGGAAGGGAGCACTTGATCATGGGAGATATTTTAATATTTTTAGGTTCTCCCAATTAGCAAAGGGACATCCTGAAACACATTGCCTTCTTGGCCTACCTGCATATGTATATTATTCATGTTCCATCTCTTATAATTACTGTATTGATCAGTAAGATGACCAAGAAGGTAAAATATAGGCATTCTTAATGAATTTCAAGTGGCAGGTATTTTGGTGCAGCTTCTAAAATGATATTATGATTAAAGTTGTAACAGCAGTCTCTTTATTAATGACTAATTCCAGGGCTTTATGTGTTTGTTGCAAGATTAAAAAAAAAAGCAAACAAACAAACAACTTGGCATTCTTGGAGGTGTTTGTGTGTATGTGTGTGTTTGGGTGTACATGCATACATATAGATTATTTGGAGATTTTTTTTTAAATAGCAAAAAAATTGTCTCCATATGTATGTGCTGGTGCTCTTAAAACTTTAATGTGTAATTTTAATTTTCATGACAATGTCTGTGAATACTTTATATGAATATTAAAAATATATAAACAAATACTTGCTTTCTGATCTTGAAAGAAAAGACATGAAGATGTGTGCCCAACAGCCTGTTTGCATCTACAATTTCATAAGAACTTTTAATATGCCATTACCATGCTTGCATGCATCCATGGATTAAAGGGCTCCTAATGTGTACTGACAGGATAAAGACGCAAAGGCTGCAAAGAAAGTGTTTTAGTTTATCCTGTCAATAAAGTATGACTTGAGGAATCTTAAGTAGATGCTCATAGGAGGAACCGGAAAGCTCTATTTATGAGCTGGGGATAAGAGGTCATTGGGATGATGCCTTTTATTCAGTGTGTTGATAGTTTGAAGAGGTTTCAAGGTTTTTGCAGTTGTCAATGGCAAGAGTACCTGCCTCCATCTTGAAGCTTGCTGTAGCATATTGGCTATCTCATACTCTTCTGCTGAAAGGAATAAATGTTCACCTTTTCAAAAAAAAAAAAAAAGTAATTTTAATGTATGTGGTTATTTGGAAGTTCTACTTATAAGTGAATGACAGTAACAAATCCTTGGTTAAGGCTGATCTCTTTCCCTGAACTAAAGTCTTTGTGCCTACATTATGCAATGTATACAATTTTACACCTGTCTCTCATTAGTTCTACTTGTACATTTTATGAATAATATAGTTAGGCATAAGTTTTGAGGTTGAGTACCAGAGCAGTTAAAATACTGTTATCTACAATGTGTTGGTTTCAACTATAACCTTGATGTTAGTTTAACTCCTTAAGGAAAGATCTATATGTTGGTACAGCGTTTTTAGTAGAATTTAATTCAAATCTAAAAAATCCAAGAAGTGCTCATTTCTAATGTGGTCTGACACATCATGGGCTTCTTGGCATTGTATCATGTACTTGGACTCTGTTAGAATGGTGGCAGAGGAAATTAGATCATATGAAATCAGTAAAGGGGTGGGGATAATATGTCTGTGGAATATAAACCAAGTTTTAATTATTTTTTTATGAAATCAATAAAGATGATTCAATTCTTTAAAAGGAAATCTTTGTGTAATTTTATGAGAAAGCAGCTATTAGAATACAGTGATTCCAGTCTATAAGGCATTTGTATTCTGTATTTAGTTTTCCATTCTGAAAAATAAACTGAATAAATATATTAATTAGAAAATCATTTCAAGACCAGCTTTATTTCATTGCTTTTAGAAAAACAGTTAATTTCTTTAAGCCACAAGGATGCATACATTATACAGGGCATGGCCTCATGAGTAACATCAACAGGTATTGAAGAAATAATAAGACATCTAGAAATGTATGGCAGTAGTATTAATCTATATCCTTTGCATGATTTGTACATTGACATTGGTATGAAATGAGCACAGTGAGTTATTATTTTTTGTGTTATTGTCGCATCCAAAGAGCTGGGGAGAAAATATATTAAGAATGTATTTATAATCACTATTTTGAAATAAAGTAAAGAAAATGCATTGTATTGTATTTACCCTGATTTGATTATTATTATTTACATTAGTTTCTAAGACAAAAATCAAATAATGCTAAGCTAATGTAAATCACAGAAAGGAACTGTTTTAATCTTTTGTTTGCTTTTAATAGCATCAAGGTATTAGAAGACTTTATTAAATGCCATTTTTATGAAAGTCTTAATAAAATTGTTTGCTACAATGGTATTTCTGAAGCCACACTTTGTTAAATATATTTATCTTTCCATTATTTTCAGAAGAAATAAAGCAGTAATCAAATTGATCTTTTCACCCAGATTTGAGGTTAAGACACAGAGCTTTCGAATGCTATTTGTATTCAACTTAATTGCTAAATCTGTTAAGAAATGCTTTTCCTTTCTAACATCTTTGCAATTTGAGTTCCTTACCACTGGCATCCTCTTTGGAGAAGAGCCAGACAGGGCCAAGGTCAACATGATTTGATTCTTCCCCATTGCCTTGAATCACTTGAAATCGGACATAATTGCAGATAAGCAAATATTAACGTTCAATCTTATCTGTTTCAATACTTTTAGAAAATATAGGGTCCTCTATCATATATGGCCAGCTTGATTGTTAGTTACCCATTTCTGGGATTGGTTTGACTTTTATTTGATTCTTTCAAAGATGACCAAAATCATCAGTCCGTCATTTGGTTGAGAAAAATGAACCAATTGCATTATTTGAAGGCCGCAAAGATTATAAACTGGCCAATAAAGTGTTTTCTTTCAGGAAGAGATAGAAAGACAGAGGGATACAGAGAACATTAACGTTGCTGTGGCCTGGCTTTATAACCAGCTAAGACCTGAGAATATAGATAGCATGTTATGAGTACTTTTGGACAAAATGTTTTGTGTGTCACGGGAAAATGCATCAGGTGATGGAGAGACCTATTTTAGTTCTTTTTTTCATAGTGAGCACAGTGGTTTGGGTCCAACCCACTCAGTTATGTAGACAAGGGGTGTCAAAGGTTTAGCCTCATTTCAAATGCTCAGTCTATTAGTCACTATGATCGGATGGGCTGAACTAAAATATCCTGTTTGTGGCTTCATTTATAGGGAATCACTGGCAACAGATCTCAAGTTCAATTGTTAACCCTCAATTTCAGATTTTCCAGGGACTCTGTCCTTTGTTAAAAGCAAATGGGAAGCTAAATACATTTTAATAGTTTATTCTGTACAAAACTGATCGTAGTCTAATTTTGAATTGCATTTGTTTTACTTCCCACTGGTTGACAAGATTGCATTTTAGAGAGGTTACTCAAGGAAGGAAAACTGTATTGTCCATCTTATATGAAAACTCTATGACTTCTTAGTTCTTTAAAGATTATTTTTAGCCTGTTGTTGCCTATGTCTTCAGAGGGAAAATAGGGAAGGCTCTGAGACAACCACTTGAATACTTTGAGCCAAATAATTGCCACTGAGAATAAAAAGATTCAAATGTTTCATTAAATCATAATACTAGATCTGCTGACGTATAGTACCCATAACCAAGAAAAGAATTACTCAGGCTTCCACCTTAGTTTGCTTTTGTATACGCGGCTAAAATAGAAACTCTGGTGATTCAATAATACATCAAATATGAAGAAATTCCCTTGTTGAACTTAAAAAAGCCATGAATATGGCCTTCAGAGAGATGGTCTAAATATGTAATAAGAAATATATAATGATCACTTCAAATAACTATAGGAAGGAAATAGTCATCTGAAGTTCATGAACAATCTATTTCTATACTAGCTTGTTGTCATACACTGCTAACTGCTCATGACAGCCTTCGAAGTGGATAGTGAGGTCTGTTCTCTCACTGAGTTTTACAATGTATGTTTTCATCATTGTTCCATGTAAACTGAAACCATTGTGTGGTAAAATTCTGGAGTTGATATTCGATAATTTTAATGCTGTTTCACTAATAAAAGTCTTTTCTTATAGGTCATGTTTGTAACCATTCAGTGTGTTTATTAGTGTGACATTAGTAAAGCTCAACATCAAAAAGAAATGCAAATGATCTGGTTTTTAGATTATGCCATTGTTCCATTAGTTTATACAATAGGCCAGGTCTACCTACCTACACATGCAAACACACGCACACACTCACACAGAGGAATACACACAAAGAGTGAATTATGCATTATTTAGTTGATGTAAACAAATACAAAGTTTCTTCCCTGAATGTGTAGATTTCTCAGATCAAAGTAGGTATTAGACCCCAAATTATAATTTTTCAGGTTTTTGCTTCACTTTAAATTGCAACCTGACCACTGTGTCATAGGTAGTAAAAATTAGTCCCTGTTTATCTCCCAGGACTTCCTTGGATTTCAGTAATGTCTACTGTCTTGAGATTTGGTTTTGATTTTCCTTATTTGTTAACTTTATCATCATTATCATCTGCAATCTATAAGCTTCCTTGCAGTACAGTGCAGTAAGGAATGGCAAAGTAGCTAACCATGGTACAAATCTGTTACTACATTCATAAATATTATCCAGAGAGCCAGATAAGGGCCCCTAGATCCAAAATAAAGAACCCCAGGGTGAGGGTTTGACTCAAAATTATTAGAATACAGAGGTTTAAAAAAAAGAAGAAAAAGCAGATTGAAAATGACTGACTAAAAAGCTGTCTACCCAAGTGAAGGTTGAGAAGGATAAGGGCAAATGAGTATCAAAAGGAAAACATTGCTTATCAGATAGAACTCAGACTCTGATTACTGAACAAGACTCATGGTAAAATATGTCAAATCTTAGACTCCTTTCTCCCTCTCTGCTTTATTTCTTTTTAAATATGTAGGAAATCCAGGTTGTATCAACACAACTCATGTTTTTACAGGATTTGCTGGTCAATGAAAACAACTTAGTTACCTTTACAGCCTCCATGAAATTTTTTCCTGGGATTACTGTTATCATGAACTGACTGATTGTCAGGGCCTCCTGGTGAGTTCTAGCTGTTAAAAAATAATAATAATTAGCAAATGTGTTTAATGAGAGTAGGAAGTGAAACAGGTGTATTACATATAATGAATTTTGATAGGGGACAAATAAATCGATACAATGTTTGGGTACCTAATCTTCTGGTAAAAAGATGTTAGGCCTTTGGTTTGTTATTAGAAATTGTATTTCAGTACAAATTACCAAGTGCATATTTCAGAAGCCATTTTCTGCCAGAACCCCCAGGAAGCCATGTCTCTGCCATGGGTCCCCTTGCTCCGTCGCGAGGATGTGTCACATTTGCCAAGTCCTCCCGCTGGAAATTCCTTCTCTTCTGCTGTTTAAAAAGCCAGCATCGTCTATGGCATGGGCTACTTTCAGGAGATTTTTTTTTCACTGTCGTTTACTTGTTAGTGGCAGTACACACACAAAACCTAGGATTCCATGTTCAAGTGTGGAATATTATCACAAGTAGAGATCACGCTGCTGTGTGTATTTCCCACATTGCTATATTGTTTTTATTACCAGTTATCTTCCAGCCCACAAGTAGCTACTGGCTGGCTTGTTTTATTCATAGCTCTCCCTGTCAAAGTGGAGGGTAATCTCCACCCTGGAAACTCAAGCTATTTATAGAAAGAATCATCACACTTCTATCTGTTTCATTTCCTTCTTATAACTTCGAGAAATATGGAAAATGTAGTACAGTAAGTGATTGATTTCAAAGGTAGTCTGCTGACACAAAAGTAATTAGTAAGAAGAGAGAGTGAGTTATCAGGAAACAGGACAAACGTTCGGATTTCTCGCAATTTAGATTTCCTTGCATTGGAATTGGACTGCAAGGCTTTCAGTCCTGAGCTGGATTCAAAGAAATTCAGTTTTGCACTCTGGGGTCCCCTGCAGTAACTCGAGAAGTCTATTATTGCTGACATGTAGGCAGGTTTGCCATGTGTTGCGTAAGCATGGCTGTTATTTTCTCCTTGCACCCTCTTTCAGAAAATATTCATTTGCTCAGATTTGGCACAGCTGCTTAAATGCTGCTGTATCCGTTCTCACCATGAAAATTCACAAAGCATTTTTTTCCTAGATGTAACTAAGCAGTCCACAGAAATGTGTATTGTAAACTGGAATCAAACCATCAGGACTAAGAAGACAACTAGCATGCCCTTAGGAAAAGAGGGATTTTAAAAGAACCCAAATACAGGCGTTTCATTAAAATCCCATCCAGTGAGATCACCTTCCTTGCGGAACTTGTTGACTTTTGTAGGCTTTGATATGTCCATTTGGAGAGAAGTAGGACTCTGTACAGACTGCACAGTACTCTTGGTTGCCTAGGACTGTACTGCAGTGTAGGATGTGTGAGCAGTTAATTGGGTATTTAATCCCAAATGCATATCTGATTTCACCTACTCATTGACTACAAACACATTGGAGAAAGCTAGTTTCTAAATAGTGTCTTTACTATAGGACAGGGTTGAAACAGTCTTTATTCCATTTTAAATGTCATCAGAAAGGGAATCTAATCCAAGAGCTATTGGGGAATAGTCATCTTCAGTGTTTAAGAAACCACCATAAAAGGATGGGAGCATACATACCCATTGAAATCAGATTGTTTTCTTCCCAATTCCTTTCCTTTTGGAAAAGCAACTAGGGCCGGAGCAGGAAGGTGGACTTGCCCAATGTCAAGCAACACATGAAGGCCAATCTGGTCTACATCCTGATTCTCCTGACTCACAGGATAATGCTATTTCCATTACACTGTTCTATTTTGTAAGTTCCAGAGAGGAAGAGTGAGGATCTGTGGGTGATGCTTCAGGGAAACATTCCAATGTGGCAGAAGGACATTTTCCATAAGGATTCATAGCAGCCCTTATAACTGGATATGAGCTAGATTCCAAAATACAGAATTCTTTGTCCAGGGAGGTGTCCATAGTTCTGAATGGTTCTGACAAGGAGGCATGGATGTCATTCAAGAAAATGTATTTGAATGCAAGTTTAGAGCAGATGATCTTGAATAACACTCTTAACTCTCAGATCCAAAGATTCTCTGGTTTTATACACTTAAGTCATTTAATAAAGCAAGTTAAATATGTATTTGGCTCCCAAACATTCAAATACTTTATCTATAGTAGTTTAATTACTAATGCATGATACCTGCCAGATACAAATCCACAATGCTAAATACCAGTTAGACAGTAAGCATCACTTTAGAAGAGACACTACATTTCTCTGTCATTTTTAGCATTTTCATGTTTGTGAGATCTCAAAAAGAATAGTTTTCTTATGCTTGATTTTTTTTTTAAACAAAGGAAAAAAAAACAGCTTCCTTTGTACATTGCACTGAAGATGGCACTAGGTAGAACAACCTCATACCAGAAATGGTAAGACCTGCTTATATTTATTATTTCAATCTTAGGTTTCAATTTTGAGTTATTTCTTGAAGCTTGGCAAAATGGAGCACAAAGGTTTAGTTGATTGTAAATATCATCTTCTCTAATTGGAGTTGGGTCTATTTTTTATTTACCCTATTTTTATTTATTCTATTTACCCTCAATTAGATAGAATTGAAAATAATTCCAAAGAATTTAGAAATTCAGGTTATAGCTCAACAGACTCTATTCAGAATAGCAACTTTAAATTATCTGAACTATAAAAAAAAATACTCTCAGAAATTCTCCTTGGAAATTTCATTCTATAGAGAAAGTTTTGTTAACAAAAGAAAAGAAAAAGGTGGGGGGGATCCTCCAGACTCAAGGCTTCCGTTTGTTTATTTTCGGTACTGTTAGTTTTTTAAAGATTCTGAGTACATCCAAGACACTCAGTCATTCTGAATTTGTCATTAAGCCTCCTTAAAAGTGCCCCTCCCCCCTTAAATGGGCTACTGGGCATTCGCTGACATCTTTAATCACAAAGAGTATTCCTTCAGGTGCTAGTTAATAACTCATTCAAATGAGCAGTTTTATACTTGGGAATCATACTTGACTTCTCAATGTATAAATAACCTCTGCCTAATTATTTTTGGGGTGTAAGTAGAGAAGGCTAGTCTGCATTACCAGCTGAGCTACAGGAAACCCAGAAAGAAGACTGGAAAGGAATAAAAATATTTAATTTGATTTGTTGCTGACATGTGAAGATGTCTATTAGAGGAAGGCAAACTGACCCTCTGGCCTCGTCTCTCTCTTCTCTTGGTGCCTATGCACGCCCCCACGTCACCCTGCCCGGCGCCTGCCCAGCCTAGCAGCTTCTCAATCAGAAGGCATCTTCTGCAACAAGGGCCACGAGCTCTAAGAGTAACCTCTCCACCCTGAGTCAAACTGATGCTCTTTCAGCTTATTCCTTCTACTTGACACCAAATTCCCAGTGCAGCTGATTCACATGCACATGATTACATCAGAATTCTCAGAGGTACTTGCATTTGGAGAGGGGGCCGGGGGGTAATCTTTTTTTTTTTTTCACATTAGAGACACATCATATCATTTCACTGCCTTCTGGCCTATGTAATTTTTTTTTTTTTTTGGCCACACTGTCGGCATGAAGGATCTTCCCTGGAGCAGGTGTCAAACTCATGGACCCTGCAGTGGAAGTGCTGAGTGTTAAGCCACTGGACCACTAGGGAAGTCCTAGTGCTTGTATTTCTAAGAGACATTGTTGAAGGGTAGAGAAAGAGACTCCTTTAGGACACAGGGTAGCATGTCAGGACCTGTGACAAGCAGTGGGACTGGAGGCCACCATGCTTTCCTTCAGTCACAGCATTTGTAAAGCTGGTGCAACTCACATCCATCCAAACTGGAGACTGACTTAAACCTACTCTCCTGAAGACCCGCTTAAGGTCCCTTCAGTGGCATTCACTCCAGACGACAATCATATTGGCCTGGGGACCGTCCATCAATAGCTTCAAAGTAGCCACAGGCAGTAGGTAGACAAATGGGTGTGGCTGGGGTTCCAATCAAACTTTATTAACAAAACAAGTGGTAGGATGGATTTGTCCAGAGGCCAGAGGTTAGGGTTAACCTAACCTACCCCAGGCTAAATTAATGAAGGACCAGTTAGGATTCTGACTACATGGTGCTTTGGGAGTAGACGAAGGTTTGAAAAAGCATTCAGGTAACATGGAGAAGGAAATGGCAACCCACTCCGGTATTCTTGCCTGGAAACCCCATGGATAGAGAAGCCTGGTAGGCTATAGTCCGTGGGGTCGCATGGGAACAAGACTGAGTGATTTCACTTTCACTTTCTTTTCAGGTAACATGACTATGTGATTTTGGACAAAATTACTGACTGTTTTCATACTGTTCATGGGGTTCTCGAGCACAAATACTGAAGTGGTTTGCCATTCCCTTCTCCAGTGGACCACATTTTGTCAGAACTCTCCACCATGACATGTCCATCTTGGGTGGCCCTACATGGCATGGCTCATAGTTTCATTGAGTTAGACAAGGCTGTGGTTCCATGTGATTAGATTTGGTTTAGTTTTCTGTGATGGTGGTTTTCGTCTGTCTGGCCTCTAACCTCAGATATGCAGGATGACACACCCTTATGGCAGAAAGTGAAGAAGAACTAAAGAGCCTCTTGATGAAAGTGAAAGAGGAGAGTGAAAAAGTTAGCTTAAAGCTCAACACTCACAAAACTAAGATCAAGGCATCTGGTCCCATCACTTCATGGCAAATAGATGGGAAAACAGTAGAAACAGTGGGCTGACTTTATTTTTAGGGAGCTCCAAAATCACTGTAGATGGTGACTGCAACCATGAAATTAAAAGACGCTTACTCCTTGGAAGGAAAGTTATGACCAACATAGACAGCATATTAAAAAGCAGAAACATTACTTTGTCAACAAAGGTCCATCTAGTCAAGGCTGTGGTTTTTCCAGTGGTCATGTATGGATGTGAGAGTTGGACTATAAAGAAAGCTGAGCACTGAAGCATTGATGCTTTTGAACTGTGGTGTTGGAGAAGACTCTTGAGAGTCACTTGGACAGCAAGGAGATCCAACCAGTCCATCTGAAAGGAAATCAGTCCTGAGTGTTCATTGGAAGGACTGATATTGAAGCTGAAACTCCAATATTTTGACCACCTGCTGCAAAG
Organism: Bos taurus; assembly: GCF_002263795.3. Lineage (NCBI taxonomy): Eukaryota > Metazoa > Chordata > Mammalia > Artiodactyla > Bovidae > Bos > Bos taurus. The sequence goes on from NW_020192292.1 coordinate 1,767,851, forward strand.
AGCTGACTCATTTGAAAAGACCCTGATGTTGAGAGGATTGGGGGCAGGAGGAGAAGGGGATGACAGAGGATGAGATGGTTGGATGGCATCACTGACTCAATGGACATGAGTTTGGGTAAACTCCGGGAGTTGGTGATGGACAGAGAGGCCTGGCGTGCTGCAGTTCATGGGGTCGCAAAGAGTCTGACACTATTGAGCGACTGAACTGAACTGAAGAGGCTAATGAAAGCTTCCTGATGGGATAAACTGACTGAGGGGGATACTGGTCTTGTTCTGATGGGTGGGGCCATGCTCAGTAAACCTTTAATCTGATTTTCTGTTGATGGATGGAGCTGTGTTCCCTCCCTGCTATTTACCTGGGGCCAAACTATGGTGGAGGTAATGAAGATAATGGTGATCTCCCTCAAAAGATCCCAGGCATGTACTGCTATAGTCCATGCCCCCAAACCTGGAGCAGGCCACCACCGACCCAAGTATTCGTTGGGAAACTCCGGGACACTCACAGGCAAGTCTCCTGTGGGGTCACTGTTCCTTTTCCTGGGTCCTGGTGCACAAGATTCTGTTGTGCCCTCCAAGAGTCTATTTCCCAGTCCTATGTTAAGTTCTGGCAGCTCTATAGTAGGGTTAATCGTGACCTCCTCCAAGAGGACTCATGCCATACCCCACACCCAGAGCCCCTGTCCCTATAGCAGACCACTGCTGACCTGTACCTCCACAGGAGACTCTCAAACACAGTTCTGTCTCAGTCTCTGTGGGGTTCCTGGGTCCTGGTGTGCACAAGGTTTGTTTGAGCCCTCTGAGTGTTTCTGGCAGGAACAGGGTTTGATTCTAAACATGAATTCACACCTCCTACCATCTTGCTCGGGTTCTCCTTTGCCCTTGGACATGGGGTATCTCCTCACAGCTGCTACAGTGCCTACCATCTTACTAGGGTTTTTCTGACCTTGGGACATAGGGTATCTCAACATGGCTGGTCCAGCAAAGCGCAGCTGCTGCTCCTGACCTTGGATGTGCGGTGTCTCTTCATGGCTGCTCCATTACTTTGCCAGCAAAGGTCCATCTAGTCAAGGCTATGGTTTTTCCAGTAGCATGTATGAATGTGAGAGTTGGACTATAAAGAAAGCTGAGCACTGAAGAATTGAAGCTTTTGAATTGTGGTGTTGAAGACCCTTGGAGAGTCCCTTGGACTGCAAAGAGATCCAACCATTTCATCCTAAAGGAAATCAGTCCTGAATGTTCATTGGAAGGACTGATGTTGAAGCTGAAACTCCAATACTTTGGCCACCTGATGCGAAGAACTGACTCATTTGAAAAGACCGTGATGCTGGGAAAGATTGAGGGCAAGAGGAGAGGGGATGACAGAGGATGAGATGATTGGGTGGCATCACCGACTCAATGGACATGAGTTTGAGTAAACTCCAGGAGTTGGTGATGGACAGGGAGACCTGGCATGCTGCAGTCCATGGGGTCACAAAGAGTCTGACACAACTGAGCGACTGAACTGAACTGTTTTATTGAGGCTGAACTGAACTGTTTTAGGGAGGAGCAGAGTATGACAGAGGAAACAACATGGAAGAACTTGCAGTAGTACTGACAGAAAATGAAGGAGCTCTTAGCTGTTCCAAATGAAGGAAGTAGATGGTTGTGAGCAATGCTTTCCATGTAGACTGCAGGCCTTCCCGACAGACATGCAAGTCCAAGGTGAGGGGCTGAGGAAGAGGCAGTTCACTGAGCTGAGGACTTCTAGGGAGAGGGGCTGTGGAGGGTAAGAGTTCCACCTTGAACATGTTAAATTTGAAATGGCTCCAAGTCTTCAACTCGTCAGCTAGGTGGCTGCCTGGGTCCAGCAGGAGTGCAAGGGAGCCTTAGGCCAAGAGCAGGATTGAGACCCGTCATTACTGACATGGAAGGTCACAGAACAAGAGACAAGGCCATGCAAGGAGAGGCAGGCTCTAAGCACCATCTGTTTCAGAATCACCCGAGGAACCTGCTACACTCCACACACTTGGGCTTCTTTCACACCTGAGGATCTGTGGGCAGGCCCCAGAATGTGCCTTTTAAAGCTTCCCAGGTTATTCTTATTTATACAACATTGTAATAATCTCTACTGTTGATATCATTTGGAAGAGAAAGCTCCTGTGGAAAGAAAAAAAAAGAGAGAGAGAGAAATCAGAAGTAGACAGCTAGGGAGAAAGCCAGGAGGCTGTGGGGTCCTGGGAACACAGAGATGAGCATCTATAAGAGAGGCAAGGAGCGGCTGGCCATGCCCCAGGCAGCTGAGAGACGTGAGTTCTACCTCACCAGACTTTTTTGGTACCTGGCCCACTTGAATTGCATTCAAGCCAGATGTCAGAACATCTGGCTGCATGGGGGACTCCATGCACTGATAGAAGACACTACAGATGGAGATGGTCTGAGAAATGAGACAAGAATTAGGACTGGAGCCCTGGGTGCAGTGGAAGCAAAAGATGAGTGCGAGAAGAACTTGGGATTCCAGATGAAAGGCATGGAACTAGCAAAGCCGGTGGCAGGGTGGTATCCAGGGCAGGAGGTCAAAGTGAGCACCTAGAGTCAGTGCCAGAGGGCAAGGTAAGCTGTGATGGGAGGTTAGCTCCACTGCTTGTTGAGAGGCCTCATGCCAGTGGTGGTCAGCCCATCAGGATGAGGAACAACTAAGGAAATCTTGGAGATTCACTCGTTGGCTGTGGGCTTTGACCTGGAGCAAATTCTGCAGGACCACACTATGCCCACCGCTCCCACCGCAGCCACACGTCCTTAATAAAGTGGATTTTTAAAATTGTAGGTAATGTACATCCACTGAATGTCTGCTCTGTGTCTTCCCTGGGTTGGGGGCTGGAGGATGCAGAAGCCTTGGACCAAGTCCCAGCCACCATGGAAATCGCAAACTAGCAGAGGAGGTGGGTGTGAAAGTGATCAAATGAGCAGACTCTCAGGTCTTCAGTGTTCTCATGTTAAGACAGTGTGCACTATAAACCAATGCTCACATTGCTCTTACCTTTGAAGGCTGGGTGGGATTTTGATCAGTGGAGAGTGAAGTTCTGGCTGAGAGAACAGTTTGTGTGAAGGAAGAGAGGGTTGGGAGAGCTCGCCGTTTCCAGGACACTGGGTGGTTCGGTGTGGCTAGAACACGTGCTAGGATCTCTCTCCCTGCTTACCCACATCTCCGTCTAGAAGAATCGCAGCTCCCTGGAGCTCTGTATGCATCAGACTAATTTCATCATCCTCCCTGCACAGAATGTTGTTCTTGCCTTTGCCATCCTGATGGCCAGGCTTTCAGCTACCTGGTTACTGCAGCCAGAAACCCAGGTGTTATTGTGAGTCCCAACCTGTCCTTCACCCTACGCCAGCAAAATCTGGGGCTTCTCCCCAAGTTCTGTCCTTCATAACCCATGGCCACTATATTGGTCCAGGCCTCCAGCCATTACCACTTCCCTGCATCTCTGCAGAAGCCCCATTGCTGATTGCCTACCCCCAGCTGCCTCCATGGCCTCACATCCATTTTCCACACAAAATCAGCCTCCATCATCTTAATGTTTCAGTCACACAAATCCCTTCAATGACTTCCCATTGCCTTTAGGATAAGATACAAATAGCTGAAAGTCATATTTATGTACTGAGTGCTTATTACATGCCAGTCACTGTGCTAAGCATTTAGCATGTGCCGTCTAAATGAATTCTTATAACAAGCTTATGTTGTAGGCAATACTATGGTCCCAAGTTCACATATGGAGACATGGAGACAAAGGGAGATTTTAAAAACTTGCCTAAGTTTACGCATGAGTCAATACCAGCGCTGGAAAACAGACCCAGGAATTATAGTGATAGACCCCAGATTTGACTCTGCTACCTGGTTCATCCAAAGTGGATATTCTTTATGGCGCACAGTCTACACACCCAGCAGGGCAGGGCCTGAGCTTTGCTCTCTAACCTCCCACTATTGCTACCCTCTCTCCCTTGATATTCTTTGTGGCATGTGTGCATGCTCAGTCACTTCAGTCGTGTCTGACTCTTTGTGACACTATGGACTGAAGCCCACCATGCTCCTCTGTCCATGGGACTCTCCAGGCAAGAATACTAGAGTGGGTTGCCATGCCCTCCTCCAGGGGATCTTCCCAACCCAGGGATTGAACCCACGTCTCTTCTGTCTCCTGCATTGGCTGGTGTGTTCTTTACCACTAGTGCCACCTGGGAAGTTGAACGAAATGGCTGCAGTTATGTGAATGTGCTATGCTCTCCTATCCTCAGGCCTTTGAGCATGCAGCAGCTTCCTTCTGCCTAAACCTTCCTTTGTCTCCTCTCTTTGCTGGGTTGACTTGTATTCTCATCTTAGATCTCATCTTACACCCCACCTCCCCCAGAAAGCCTCTCCTAGACCTCCCCACAGTACCCTGTGCTGACTCCTGTACCAACACTCGTACCTTGTTTCAACACTGCAAGTTCTCTTATCTGCCTCTCCAATAAAAATCCATATTCTGTCCATCTTATATCCCCAGTGCCGAGCACAGTACCTGGTACCTAGTAGGCGATTTTCAGATATTTATTGATTCCATAAGTTTAGTCACCGGTATGACAAGATGAAGTCTGAGAGAGGGAGTTGAAAGTGAAATTATGAAGGGCTTTGGATTTCATACTATGATATTGGTTTTTTATTCTACAGCCAATGGGGAGCTATTGATGATTTTTGAGGAGGAGGGTATAGAATCTGATAATTTTATTTTAAGAAGATGTGTTCAATACTCTGGGTATTGGAAAGAGAATTTTGAGGGCAAGAAGATGATTAGAGTGTTATAAAGATACTTAGAAAAGTAACCAATCAGTCAGTTTCTGCTCCATGGAAGAATTACCCAGATACTCAGCAGCATACATCTCGAGTTGACTGCAATGGCTTTGCTTCAGGCTACAGGTCTGTAGATCAGCTGTGAAGGCCCTTCTGCAGACTCCAGGTGTGGGGGTTGAGTGATCTAGGCTGGTTTGGCTCCAATGTGTGGGTTCATTTCTGTCTTTTTCATATGTCTTTCATTCTTCTGGGACTAGCTGCTCATCCAGCGAAAGCTCTTCTCAAAACAAATTCAGAAGCACAAGAGGAAAAAACAAGCCCAACCACACAAGTACATACCAAAGCCCTATTTGTATCATGCCATTGACCCAAGCAAGTACACAGGCAAGTCCAACATCAAAGGGGCAGGGAAAACACCCCTCCCATGGGGGCTAAAGGACATCGAGTAACTATTTACTGAACAAGAATCTAATCTACCATGGACACAACTGTTATAGTCTAGATCCATGAGGGTTAAGGAGGTATTCCCTGCCTTGGAATTTGAAACAAAATTTTAGGGGTAGGGTAATCACATAAAAAAAAAAAAAAATCTGACCTCTGAGCCTTTAAAGCAATGTGAGCCAGATCATGTCAGTCCTATTTTCAAAAACCCTTATGGTTCCCCTTTTCTCTCAGAATGAAAAAACAAAACAAACTGCCCCAAAACTAATGGGCTTGTATTGGGCTCTAAAGTCTTACACAATCCAGCTTCTCTTCTTTTCCCCACGCCCCTGAACTTTGACCTACCATCAGTCTACCTACCGAGCCAGAACACAACCCCTCTTTCAAACATCCTCTTGAGAGTAAATCATTCTCTGACCTTCCATCCCACTTGGCCACCCTTGATCATCCATCCCACTTCCCGACATGCAGTTCTTTCTAGCCTTGTTTATTCGTGCCTGACCGTCGAGACATTTGCTGATCTTATGATCAAAGCCTTCTCTCTTTATTGAAGTTACCTGTTTCCCTCTACAAGCAATACTTATTTTCAATAAATTCTCTCCCTAATGATGTTCTTTAAAAAAAAAAAAAATTGACATACTCCACTAGATTTTGCTTTTCTTAAGGCTATGGCCATGTATGAGTCAGCTTTCTGTCCCTAGACCTAGCACCAGCCTCATCAGTAAAGGCATTGTTAGATATTAGCTGAATGAACACAAGATTGAACAAATATTAGTACGATAGGCTAGGCACTGAGGTATAGGCTTAGAAAGACAAAGGAGAATAAGACCTACTCCTTTCAAAGATCCTGCAGCTCAGATAGTTCATTCCAGCAACGTTTCTCTTAACCCAGAAGTTTGACATTGTTTAAGACAAAATCTCACTTTGTAGTTAAATCACAGAATTAGACTCAATCATGCATAGGTCTGTATTTCTGGCTATTTATCTCCAATCTGAATTAGAAAGAACTGAAGGCATGGTGATTTCTCAATCAAGTGCAAGAGCTTCTACTTCCTTCCAGCTCAGCAAAGCCCTTGAGGGAGTTTGGGGTTATTGTTCTTTAAACCTTGAAAGCTAGGCTCACAGTGCATCACTGCTCCTTCTCTTATTGGGTGTACTCTGCTAAACTCAGATGAAGCTTTTGTTGCCAGAATTTGTGTTCTAATTCTTTTCAGGCATCTCAGGGATGAAAGAATTGAGCATTGCAGTTTAAAAAGAAAAAAGAAAAAGAAACAGCTCTCAACTATTCCATTCAAGGCACTCTGCACCCACCTAGCAATTTCTACATGGGGTCTTTATGTTTTCCAGTTTGCCCAAGCCCCTGGTTTCAGGTGATAGGGAGGATGTCATTTCATTTCTTTCTTTGCTTCCCTTTCCTATTTCTCCTCTTTCTCTGTAAGAAAGAGCCACTTTTCATTTTCTTTTGTGTGGGAGCCTGCTCATCTGAAAGAGGAAGGAGGGTCTTGGTGAGCTGTCACCTTTCTGTGAACAGAGCTCATATTTGGACCGCAGCCCTATGCATCTTGTAAATAAAGCAGCAGCCTGGGTGGTCTACTCAGTTGCCCTTGGGTCTCAATAATGAGAACACCATGGATCAAATATCAACAGAGTGAAGAGAAGAAGCAGCCTCTTCTAATTTGGAGCTGAATTTCCATTTCAGCCTCCATTTGTACTAAAATAAAACTGGCAAAAAACAAACAAAAAAAACACTCATTATGGAAGATTCACTGTCTATCCCATCCTTCCTCCCATGGTGCTTCCATTCATAGAGGTGAAGGTGATCGTGTCTCTTGGGAAGTAGATTTGGGGAGGAGGGGAATCTATAGATTCCCTACTGTACAAAGAAGATGTAGCAGAGAAAGGCAGCAATCCCTGTCTTGAGCAAAGAGAGGTTAAGGAGGCAGCCTGCTTTAGGATCTCAGACTGTAATAACAAGCAAGGGGAGGGATTTTGATACATTTGTTGTAACTCCATGCTGTTGCTCCTTTGAAACCCTGTATTTACTTTTTTTCCCCATATTTTTGAATGGAGGGTGGGAAAATAATTGCTATGCCCTTTGTCAACTAAACTTGCAAAGATTGCTAATTTGATTACTATTCTGATGTCTAGAAGCGTGATGCCCTTGGCTTTGCTTTTTTTCCTCAAGATTGCTTTGACAATCTGGGATCTTTTGTGGTTCCACATTTTCCTAAGGCAAAATAAATAAAATAAAAAATAAACAAATAGGACCTAATTGAACTTAAAAGTTTTCCCACAGCAAACAAAACCATCCATGAAATGAAAAGACAGCCTATGAAATGGGAAAATACTTGCAAATGATATGATTAATAAGGGGTTAATATCCAAAATATATAAACAGCTCATGCAACTCAATATCAAAACACAAAACAATCCAATCAAAAATGGGCAGAAGACATCAACAGATATTTTTTCAAAGAAGACATAAAAATGGCTAACAGGAACATGAAAAGATGTTCAGCATTGCCAATTATCACAGAAATGCAAATCAAAACAACATTGAGATATCACTTACACCTGTCAGAATGGCTATTATCAAAAAGACTACAAATAACAAATGTTGGTGAAGATGTGGAGAAACGGGAAACCCTTATACACTGTGGTTGGGAACATAAATTGGTGCAGCCACTATGGAAAACAGCACTGAGTTTCCTCAAAAAACTAAAAATAGAACTACTGTATGACTCAGCAAATCCACTCCTGTGTATGTATCCAAAACAGAAACACTAATTTGAAAAGATACATGAATCCCAATGTTCATAGCAGCCCTGTTTACAATAGCCAAGATAGGGAAGCAACCAAAGTGTCCATCAAAAATGAATTGCTAAAGAAGATATGGTATATACAAATGATGTCATATTACTCAGCCATAAAAAAATGAATGAAATTCTGCCATTTGCATCAAATGGATGGACTTAATGAATAGCATGCTTAGTGAAATAAATCAGAGAGAGAGAGACAAATACTATATGAGATCAGTTACATGTGGAATCTAAAATATAATCCAAATGAATGTGTATAGAAAACAGAAACACTCACAGATACAAATGATGAGTTTCAGGGTTTTTTTTCTGTGTTTTCACAGATAGAAAACAAACTAGTGGTTACCAAAGGGGAGAAGAAAGAGAGGAGGGACAAATTAGGGGTTTGGAATTAAGAGATCCAAACTACTATGTATAAAATAGATAAGCAACAAGGATATGTCATGTAGCACAGGATTATAGCCATTATCTTGTAATACTTTTTATTAGAGTATAATCTGTGAGAACACTGAATCACAATGCTGTACACCTGGAACTAATACTAAACTCCCATTTAAAAAAATGAAAATCAAATTTAAAAAGAGTCATGAAATTTTCAATGAAAAGATTTTAACTGCTTTCCACCATTTGTCATGTCATGGTCAGCCATGATTGTCCTTCCTTCTTATTTCTTCGTATGGTTAGGTTTGCTAACCAAAATTATTTTGTTGTCATGAAGAACTCCTACATAGCAGCCCAGGAGAGGGCTGCAAACTTTTTGGATCAGATAGAAATCAGAAACCTAAGAGCATTTTCCAGCATTAAATATTATTATTCACTTAATGCAGCAAAAATTGAGACATTTCACAGGGCACTGAATCCAGTTTTTCCTAGCATGGGAAAGGACAGAAAAAAGGGGGCAAAATTAACTTGGAAAGTGATTACTATAAATGAGCTGAATTAAACAAAGTCAAAGGACTCTCATTATAGAAAGTTGAATAAAAATTTTAAAAGAGGACCTCTCCTATGTTATGTTTTTATTTGAAAAGTGAACTGGATTTTTTTTCTCTTCTCACTTTTCCTACTTCTGTCCTCAACTTCCATATAAATTCACTAAAAAAATAAATAAAACACTTCCGACTCTTCTTTGTGGACCTACTACATTCAGCGCCTATTGCCTGTTTGGGTTCTTTTTTAGCTTTCACTATTGGACACAATGATTTGGGGCTTCCCTTGGTGGCACAGCTGGTAAAGAATCCTCCTGCAATGCGGGAGACCTGGATTTGATCCCTGGGTTTGGGAAGATTCCCTGGAGAAGGGCAAGGCTACCCACTCCAGCATTCTGGCCTGAAGAATTCTATGGACTGTATAGTCCATGGGGTCCACAAAGAGTCAGACATGACTAAGCGACTTTCACTGTCACTTTCATTGGGCCACATGCAGTCTGTCTATCCCTGGAGCGGCTGATGTCTACCGATGGAGATATCCTCTACGTGTCTAGAAGACAATCACATAACACTTCAAAGTCAAGTGTGGCTAATGACCTTCTTCATCTGGTGGTGCACTCCCCCCATCCCCACCCACTTCTTGCTGTCTCTCGATAGTAATGCTGCTAAAAAACAAAGGGGATTAAATATACTAAACTGCCCAACTAGAGGAAACCCCAGCATAGCAAAGAAGCTAATAACTTCTTGGCAAATTTCCATACCTGCACAAAATAAACTATTTTATTAGCACTGGTAGTTTGAGATGGGAAAAAAAATATCAGCAATTTCAGAGAAATCTGGTATATTGGGATACTTTGCAGAGGCTACATGGTTCTGGTACCAAGGATCCTATAAACAGAGTGACACTAGAAGCCAAGTTGGTTGCTTGCTTTCCTGCAGACAAAGCAATTAATTCGTTGACTTAGCTAGTCTCCTTCCTGGCCTACCAGATAAATGTCATCAAATAAGGGCACAGGTTAGCACTTATTGAGCACTACTATAAGCTAGCTATAGCCCTCACGTTAACTCACTCAGTTTAGTCCTACTCTTTGTGACCCTGTGGACTGTTAACCACCAGGCTCCTCTGTCCATGGGATTCTCCAGGCAAGAATACTGGAGTGAGTGTCATTCCCTTCATCCAGGGATCTTCCCGACCCAGGGATCGAACCCTGCTTCTCCTGTGTCTCCTGAATTGGCAAGCAGATTCTTTACCGTCTGAGCCCACCAGTTTCTAGATTATTGTTTCAAGCATGCATTCTCAGTCGTGTCTGACTCTTCGTGATCTCATGGACCGTAGCCCACCTGGCTCTTCTGTTCCATGGGAATTCCCAGGCAAGAATGCTGGAGTGGGTTGCCATTTCCTCCTCCAGGGGATCTCCTGACCCAGGATTGAACTTGTGTCTCCTGTGTCTCCTGCATTGGCAGGCAGATTCCTTTTACCACTAGCGCCACCTGGGAAGCCCATCTATAGCCCTATTATGAACAAATAAATTCCTTTGTATGATCTCTCTCAATATTCTTACATTTGGGGAGGTGGGTGTTATAGTTAGAAAACTTTGTGTCTTATTTTTCCAAAATCAATTTACATCTTAATATTATGAATATGATAAATACCAAACATTTGCTTCACTGTGATTATTAAGTTGTGAAGCTTAATATCACTAAGCACTATTAAAGCTCATGTGTTATGATTAAACCACCCGTGATTACCACGGGGACTCCTGGCTTCAATATTCCACATTAGATCTCAACTGTACAGACTGGGCCTCCCTATGATATTTGCAACTTGGCTGGTCACAACACCCTCTTGCTCCCAGAACAAATTATTTTTAAAATATGATGATGAATTTTTAAAATGTTTATTGTAATCAGAGATTTACTCTCTTAACACATTTTCAGCATACATACAGTATTTTAAACTATGGTCTCTATGTTGCCCAGCAGATTTCTAGAAGTCAACTCATCTTGCATAACTGAAACTTTGTACCTGTTGAATAGCAGCTCCCTATTTCCCCCCAGCCCTTGACAACCTCCATTCTCCTCTCTGCTTCTTTGAGTTTCACTATTTTAGATACAACTTAGAGAGGGAATCAAGCAATATTCATCTTTCTGTGACTGGCTTATTTCACTCAGCATAATGTCCTCAAGGTTCATCCATGTTACAGCATGTGACCAGATTTCTTTCTTTTGTTAAGATTGAATACTATTCCATCGTATGTATACACCACAATTTCTTTATCCATTTATCTTTCACAGACATTGAGGTTGTATCCACTTCTTCGCTCTTTGTGAATAATGCCTCTAATGAATATGGGAGTGTAAATATCTCTTTGAGATCCTGATTGAAATTATTTTGGATAAATACTCAGAAGTAGGACTACTGGATCACATAGGTAGCTCCAGTTTTAATTTTTGGGGGGAAACTCCATGCTGGTTTTCCACAGCAATTATCAGCATTACGCATTCTTACCAACTGTGAACAAAGGTTCCAATTTCTCTACAAGTTCACCAACACATACTGGTCTTAGGTTTTTTAAGTATAATAATCATCCTAATAAGTGCTGAGGTTTTATCTCACTATAGCTGTTGATTTGGTATTTCCCTCATGATTTAGTGGACACTCGAGAATCCTTTGTATAACTTATTGGACATTTGTATGTCTTTTGGAGAAAATGTCTTTCTCGAGTCCTCTTTAATTTAATTTTTTTTTTTTTTTTTTAATTATTATTGCCTATTGAATTGCAGGAGGTTTTTGTATATTATTGGAAATTAACCTCTTATCAGATAATATGGTTTGCACATATTTTCTCTCCATTTAGTATAGGTTGCAATTTTAATTGATTAGCAACTTTTTGCTTTGCACAGACTTTTTAGTTTGATACAGTCCCATTTGTTTAGTTTTTGCTTTCATTTGCCTGCGCTTTGTGGCCTTCATAGTCATGAAATCATTGTTCAACACCATAAGTCATGAGGTTTTTTCCCCTATGTTTACTTCTAGGAGTTTTATAGCTTCTGATCTTAGCTTTTAAGTGTTTTAATCTATTTTGACGTTTGATTTTTTGGTTTATGATTTAAGATAAGGGCTCAGTTTCATTCCTTTGCAAGTGAATGTCTAGTTTTTCCAACACTAGTCTTGGTGCCCTTATCAAAGATCAGTTGATCCCATATGCATAGATTTATTTCTGAGTTCTCTAGGCAACTCCATCAGTCCCTTTGTCTTTATGCCAACACTATATTGTCTTAATTATTGTAGGTTTCTAAATATATTTTGAAGTAAGGAAATGTGATGCTTCCAGCTTTGTCTTTCTCAAGATTATTTCAGCTATCTGGGGTCTTTTGTGGGTGCCATATGAATTTTAGAATTGTATTTCGTATTTCTGTAAAAAAAAAATGTCATTGGTATTTTTATAGGGATGGCATTGAATCCATAGATCACTTTGGATGATATGGGCATTTTAACCATATTAAGTCTTCCAATGCATGAATAAGGGAGGTCTTTCCATTGTTAGTGTCTTTAGTTTCTTTCATCAGTGTTTTGTAATGTTCAATGTACAAGACTTTTACCTTCTAAGTTAAATTTATTCCTAAGTATTTTATTCTTTTTGATGGTATTGCAAATGGGACTGTTTTCCTAATTTCCTCTTCAGAGAATTCATTGTCCTTGTACGGAAACACTACCCATTTTTGTTGATTTTGAGTCCTGAAACTTTACTGAATTTGTTTATTAGTTCTAAAAGTTTTATTTTTGGTGGAGTCTTCAGAGGTTCTCATATATAAAATCATGTCATGTGCAAACAGGAGAATTTTCCTTCTTTCTTTTCTTAACTCAATGCCTTTTATGTCTTTGGAGTGCCTAATTGCTCTGACTAGGTCGCTAGAGTCGGACAGGACTGAGCAACTTTACTTTCACTTTTCACTTTCATGCATTGGAGAAGGAAATGGCAACCCACTCCAGTGTTCTTGCCTGGAGAATCCCAAGGACGGGGGAGCCTAGTGGGCTGCCGTCTATGGGGTTGCACAGAGTCAGACACGACTGAAGCGACTTAGCAGGAGCAGCAGCAGCAGGACTTTCAGTACTGTGTTGAATAGGGATGGCAAGTGGCAAGAGGGGCATCCTTACCTTGTTCCTGATCTCAGAAGAAAACTTTTCAGCTTCTCATTGTTCAGTATGATGTTAGGGGTATGCTTGTTGTGTATGGCCTCATTATGTTGAGGTGATTCCTTTCTACTCCTAGTTTATTGACAGGTTTACCATGAAAATGTGTTTAATTTTATCAAAATATTTTTCTGCATCTATTGAGATAATTATGTAATTTTTATCCTTCATTTGGTTAATGTGGTGTATCACATTAATTGATTTTCATATGGTGAACCATTTTTTAATTCCTCCCTCTTGATCATGGTGTAGATGATTCTTTAATATGCTGTTGAATTCTGTTTGCTAGTATTATGATGAAATTTTGAACGAAGTGTTTTCTTAAATTCAAAAATATGCAATGTTTAAATTTTTTTCTAAAAGATTGACAGTGAAACTGAAGTCTCTTTTATATCTCTGATGGACCGAGTCTCTGAGGGTAAGGGATAAAAGGGATGAGAAAGCTGAAAGAAAATTCAAGCAAGCAGACAAGGCAATTGTTGGTCTTACTTATCTATTAATTAGATCCTTGAATCAGTGGTTCCTTCCCCTCTGGCTGTCATCAGTTTCCCAGTCCTGTTGAATGAAGGTTGGTTTTCATTCATTTGCTAAGTTGTGTCTGACCCTTTGCAGTCCCATGGACTACAGCACACACAAACTTCCCCTGTCCTTCACTGTCTCCCTGAGTTTGCTCAAACTCCTACCCTTTTGAGTCAGTTGATGTTATCCAACCATCTCATCCCTTGTCACCCCCTTCTTCTCTTGCCCTCAATCTTCTCCAGCCATCAGCGTCTCTTGCCAATGAGTCAGTTCTTTGCATCAAGCTGAGCTTCAGCATCAGTCCTTCCAATAAATATTCAGGGTTGATTTCCTTTAGAATTGATTGGTTTTGATCTCCTTGTAAGTCCAAGGGACTCTCAAGAGTCTTCTCCAGCACCAAAGTTCAAAAGCATCAATTCTTTGGTGCTCTGCCTTCTGTGGAGAAGGAAATGGCAACCCACTCCAGTATTCTTGCCTGGAGAATCCCACCGGACAGAGGAGCCTGGCAGGCTAGAGTCCATGGGGGTCTCAAAAGTTCAAGACACACTTAGCAACTAAATTCACTGCCTTCTGTATGGTCCCAACTCTCAAATCTGTACATGACTACTGGAAAATCATAGCTTTGGACTGGGTTCCTGCCATTCTGTCTTTATTGTTGGTCTGTCTTTGCATGAAATGTTACCTTGGTATCTCTTAATTTTCTGAAAGAATCTCTCGTCTTCCCCAGTTCTATTGTTTTCCTCTTTTTTGCATTGTTCATAAAGGCCTTCTTATCTCTCCTTACTGTCTGTGGAACTCTGTATTCGTTGCATTCTCCCTTGCCTTTTGCTTCCTCTTTTATCCTCAGCTATGTGTAAAAGCCCTCCTCAGACAACCACTTTGCCTTTTTGCATTTCTTTTTCTTGGGGGATGGTTTTTGGTCACTAACTCCCTGCACAATGTTACAAACTTCTGTCCATAATTCTTCAGGCACTCTGTCTTACCAGATCTAATCCTTGAATTACTCATCCACCTTTACTAGTATTCGTTTCTTTTATTTTTACCCTAAAAAGCTAATTGCTTTTTGTAATGTATCACTCAGTATAAAGTAACTCAGTTCAGTTCAGTTCCAGTCGCTCAGTCGTGTCCGACTCTTTGCGACCCCATGAACTGCAGCACGCCAAGCCTCCCTGTCCACTCACCAATTCCCAGAGTTCACCTCAGACTAACATCCATCGAGTCAGTGATACCATCCAGCCATCTCATCCTCTGTCGTCCCCTCTCCTCCTGCCCACAATCCCTCCCAGCATAGAGTCTTTCCAATGAGTCAACTCTTCGAATGAGGTGGGGACTCAGGCAAAGGTAAAGACAAAATAGAAACTAACAAACTCAGGCACCAAAAAAGGGATACATATGCCTAGAGCAAACCTTTCTCCATCTGGAGCCTCAGTCCCATCTCCTATATAGTCAACTGCTGCTGACACTTTCTTGATATCTTTCCAGGACTTTTTATTAAAGTCATTTCCAGGCATGCTGCGTGTGCTGTGTGCTAAGTCGCTTCAGTTGTGTCTGACTCTTTGTGACCCCATGGACTATAGCCTGCCAAGCTCCTCTGTCCATTGGATGTACCAGGCAAGAATACTGGATTAAGTTGCCATTTCTTCCTCCAGGGGATCTTCCCCAACCAGGGATCTCAAAGGCATCTCCTTCGGCTCCCGCATTACAGGCAGATTGTTTACCACTGAGCCACTAGGGAAGCCCCATATCCAGGTATATGTACATATTTTATTTTGTGTCTTCTTCCAATGGAAGAATACAGAGGCCTCTACATAGGAAAAGGCAGAAAAAAACATAGTGGTTGATATAGTGCAGTCTTGAAAGACAGACAACCTGGGTTTACATCTGGGCTCTGTCACACATCAGGTTTTGTTTCTTTTTTTTTTTTTTAACTTGGCTATATCCCTTAATCTTCTGTTTATCTCCAGTTCCTAATCTATTACACTGGGATGATAATAGAGCATATTTCATATGGTTTGATGTAAAGACTAGGTGAATTAAGACTAGGTAAATAAAGATTCAACACCTGTTGCTCAGTAAGTGATCTTTCCATGGGAGTTAGTTTATATCTTCGCATATAAAGTATATAGAGGATCTTGACCCATGGGCAACTTCCCTATCTATTGGCATTCTTTTTAATGGCCTTATTACTTTGAACCAAATTTTATATAACCAGACTCCTACTAATGAATATTGAGGTTATTTCCAGGTTTTTGCTCTTATAATCATCACTGCAAGGAAAATCCTTGCACACACTACATTTGCACACACATGTGAACATACTGTTAGGATACTTTCTGAGAAGAAAAATTGCTGGGTTAAAGGGGATATGCCCTTAAAATGTTGCTCTGTAATGCTTACTTGATTTCCAGTAAGTTATAACAATTCATTCTCCATCAATGTTATAGAGTGCAGTTCTGACACCCACAAAAACTTTTGCGAACTATTAATTTTGTTTTATGTACTTTACCAGCTCCAATATGGGAAAAATAGTATCTCATTACTGTTTTAATTTGCATATCTTTAAATATGATTAAAGCTAAACATCTTTTCCTGTCTTCATAAGCTATTTATACTTCTATTTGTATTAACTGCCTGTTCATGTTGCTGACAATTGAATGACTTAAAACTGATTATCATTTTAAAAAATAATCTTACATCAATTCCATTGTTTGGAAGTTGCCAGAATTTTGACTTCAAATTAAAACAAAATGAAAAAACAACCAAGCCAACCATTGTGTGTTACCCATTTTACAGAGGAAGAAACCAAAGTCTCAAAGAATTCAAATGACTCTAACAAAATGTTAGAGCTAGGTAATGACAGAGCTGGAATTTAACACTTTTTTTTTTTAATGGAAGCAGCTGCACTGCTTTTTAAGCAATACCACTTTTCATCTTTGCTTTTACAACCGTAATTGTCTCCCTACCACACTCATTGCTTCACCATAAAGCAGCCATATGTTTTAGCATGTGGAGTGTCCTATTAACTTGACTTTCCTATAAATATGTAGAGTGTTAAGGAGTAGGTAATCCCACTGGAGTCACTACTAAATATTTCCAAAAAAAGTCTTTTTCACAGAGGTCCTTTAGTTCTTATAATAACATCTTCAGCACCACCCAACTAGTTCCACAAAGTTTATTTTGCTTTGTTGTTTCTTTATCTATCAGGTATCCTTGGGAGATTAATATGCTGTCATTGTATTCCATTTGGTATTCTGAAAATAACATGTTAGGGAATAATGAGGTCAAGAGAATCATTTTTTACTAAAATAAAATTTATCAGGATGTTAATTTCAGACTGATATTAATCTATAGATGTCAGACAAATCATGAAGGAAAGCACTGAGGAATGATTTGTATATGGGGTGGAGTGACTAGGGGTGAGAACAAGACAGAATTTCCTGCCTTCTTTATTGAAACCAAGCCTTTTGCATTCTCATCTGTGAGTGAAATAAATACTGCTATTATTTGAGTGCTTACTCTGTTTGAGGCACTGTACTAAGCTTTTTACATGTATTATCTAATTTATTTCTCACAGCAATTTGTAAGATGAGTATTATTTTGTATATGAGAAAAATGATGTTCAGGAAATGTAAATAGTGCCCAGGGTCAAATAATTAGCTGTTTATAGAGTCAAGATTCAAAACTAGGACATCTGCCAGTAAAGTTCATGTGCACTTCACTATCTTATATTCTCTATAGATTTAAAGCCTATGATCTGAACACAGGTTATAGAACAAACAGAAAAGAATATATCGATCCATGTGTGAACAATTAAAACTGTCAGAAATGGACTTATTAACCTCTAATTTTAGTGAGGTTTGTTTTATTTATATGCAAAGTACATCATGCAAAATGCTGGGCTGGATGAAGCACAAGCTGGAATAAAGATTGCAGGGAGAAATATCAATAACTTCAGATATACAGATGATACCACCCTTATTGCAGAAAATGAAGAGGAATTAAAGATCCTCTTGATGAAGGTGAAAGAGGGGAATGAGAAAGCTAGCTTAAAACCCAACATTCAAAAAATGAAGATCATGGCATCCGGTCCCATCACTTCATGGCAAGTGGATGGGGAAACAATGGAAACAGTGACAGACTTTATTTCCGGGGGCTCCAAAGTCACTGCAGATGGTGACTGCAGCCATGAAATTAAAAGATGCTTGCTCCTTGGAAGAAAAACTATGACAAACTTAAACAGCATATTAAAAAGCAGAGACACTAATTTGCCAACAAAAGTCCATATTAGTCAAAGCTATGGTTTTTCCAGTAGTCATGTATGGATGTGAGAGTTGGACTATAAAGAAAGCTGACCAAAGAATGGATGCTTTTGAACTGTGGTGTTGGAGAAGATTCTTGAGAGTCCCTTAGACTGCAAGGAGATTAAAGCAGTTAATCCTAAAGGAATTCAGTCCTGAATATTCATTGGAAGGACTGATGCTGAAGCAGAAGCTCCAATACATTGGCCACCTGATGGGAAGAGCTAATTCATTGGAAAAGTCCTGATGCTGGGGAAGATTGAAGGCAGAAGGAGAAGTGGATGACAGAGGATGAGATGATTGGATGGCATCACCAGCTGGATGGACATGAGTTTGAGCAAGCTCCAGGAGATGGTGAACGACAGGGAAGTCTGGTGTGCTGCAGTCCATGCGGTCATAAAGAGTCAGACACAACTGAGCGACTGAACAACAAATTTTAGTGAGTTCTTGTTAGAATGTTAGGGCATTCATATATTAGATGAACAAAGTCCTAGACCACTTTTTTCCAAAATTGTTCCATAGAATACTGATTCTTAAGGCTAATGGGTAATATTTTTTTAAGTTTCTGTGCATGAACAGTTTTGGAAAATGTTTGATTTTATTGTAAATGAGTTTATTAACTAGGTACTTCTCAGAGTGTTGATTGTGCTAAAGTGCATTTTAACACTCCAAAGCATGTGATAGAGTGTTCTGTGTTTCCCAATCTAATTTAACTTAAAGTTTCCTTTTCTAAAGGTCTCATGTGCCATGGAACACACCTTGGGAAATCCTGACTAATTGGAACTTCAAGTTATTTTTAACTCTAAGTATTTATGATACCACAATTCTGTTACTGGCCATGAAGACCCAAGAGAAGGATGCTATGTATATACATCCTTATCTTATGTTTTTGGCCTAATTAATCTGTAAGTGTTCTACACTGTGAAAGTTTTTAATTGAGCTCAAGGTGACATTTTCTATGAAATTTCTTGGCAGGATAATTGGTTATTCAAGCATTGGTTGGAAGGTTGAACTGGACCACAGGTTCCGAGAACTAGCTTCACATCAGACTCAACTAAGGTATTTGTTATAAACAAAAACTTCTGGGCCCAACTACCAGAAATTATGATTCTAAATTTTAGAACAAGGCTCTAGAAACAGTTTTAAACAAGTGTTCCAGGTGTTCTGAAGTCTCTGTTTGGTCGATATGTAAACATTTGGACGTTCCTAAGATATAAAGTTGAGAAAGCCTGTGGGGTTGCTCCAGAAGAGTTCTCAAACTTCTCCACACATCAGTTTTGAAAGTTCTACCCAAGACCTTGGAAACTAGGGGAGTAAGGCTTGTGACTGTATCTTTATGAAAAACCCTAGAGGTGACTCAGATATTGCTGGGTCCCAGGTATATACTTAGGGGCCACTGGTTTACTTGTTTTCTAATCCTTTCTAGCCTAAAATCCTTTGATTTTACAAGTGTGATGTGACCTCAAAATGTCCTTACTACATGAAGGGAAGCATGTATCCAAAAATAGGTTAGTTATAGAGACACTGTGCTCAGATTTGACTGTCACTTTAAGAGGAATGGGCTTCCCTGGTGGCTCAGACAGTAAAGTATCTGCTTGCAATGCAGGAGACCTGGGTTCAATCCCTGGGTCAGGAAGATCTCCTGGAGAAGGAAACGGCAATCCACTCTAGTACTCTTGCCTGGAAAATCCCATGGACAGAGGAGCCTGATAGGCTACAGTCCATGGGGTCAGAAAGAGTCAGACAAAACATGAGAGGCAAACTGGAAGAAGCTCAGAGGGGAGGAGTCAAGATAGTGAAGTACTGAAACATATGCCATATGAGGAATTATTGAAGGAACTGGGAGTGTTTAGCTTGGAGAGGAGAAGAATAGTGTGCAGGTAAGAATATTATCTTTAAATATTCAAAAGCCTGTCTGTGGAGGACATATTAAGCTTGTTGTTTACCGTGCTTGAAAAATGAAGAAGCATCTAATGGACACAAAGGAAAGTATTATGCTTGAGCACCTATTAGGCTAGAGATGTCCTAGGCATTTTATGTATGTTATGTAATTTAATATTCACAGCAAATCTGCAAAAATAGGTATTGCTGACCCATTTTACAGATGAAGAAAAAGGATCAGAAGGGGTAAATCTTCCCAAGGAGCTATGGATGGTGTAGCTGAGCTACCAGGGATGCCACTGGTAGTGATTAAGGCCATTCACAAATATTCCATTTCTCCTCCTTCTAGACAAAGGGTATGATTGCACTTCCCAATCTTATTTGAAGCTAAGGGATGGTTGTGTAACTACTGGGTGGAATTTTTAAAAGTCTCTGTATGATTTACCATATCCTCTTCCCCCTGTATTGGTGATAATGAAAACATGTCAAGATGAAGCAGAAGTTCCCTGAAAATGAGTAAGAAATACATCTTTCTCACTGGCCATGAAGACCCAAGAGTGGGCTGAGATATCTAGATATAGATCTCCTTATTCTATGGGCTTCCCAGGTGGCACTACTGGTCAAGAACCTGCTTGTCAATGCAGGAGACATACGAGATATGGGTTCGATCCCTGAGTTGGGAAGATCCCCTGGAGGAGGGCATGGCAACCCACTCCAGTATTCTTGCCTGGAGAATCCCACGACAGAGGAGCCTGGTCAACTATAGTCCATAGCATCACAAAAAGTCAGACACTACTGAAGCAACTTAGCACACACACATCTTTATTCTACATTTTTGGTCTAAGCTATAAGTGTTCTGTTGTATAAAATCTATTTATCACTGGGACTTTGGTTTATTTCTTCCTGTGGTGCAACTCAGCCCATACTGGCTGAAACAGCTATGAGTAGAGGAGTCAGAGTTGAACCTAGTCTATTCTGCTTCCAAAATCTTTCTTTTCATAATAATACAAGGCCTCCCAGATGACCAGAATAAGTTCTATAGCAATGAAACAGAATATCTCATTAGCTCTGTCATGCAAACATTTGATAACTCTTGTGTAAACTATTATAGATGGGGTTGATAACTCAGATAGCTGAATGATCTCTTCCAGTTCTTATGTTCTATGATTTCCTGATTCTATGACAAGCTAGGGAACCTAGGTATAAGATCAGTGTGTGTGTGTACATGTGTATTTTTCCTTTTCCTCTTTTCTAGATCTAAGGCATATCCACTCTATCTGGACCTTGCTCAGGGTATCTCAACTGGTCTTTTTAAGAAAAAAGAGGTTCTGCTTTTTTCCCTAACAACCATAAAATTTGGCACCAAGTCACAATAACCTGACTATTGGCTTTTATTCTTAATGACTTCCCTGAGGGGGAAAAAAAGCATTTGCATTTCAGCTCATACTTTCCTGGCACATAATACATTCTTACATGCATTTATAATTTGGGGGGAGGTTGCACCTTCCTGTAGGTTCTCCAAGGTTAGTGCTATTCCAAAATATCATTTCTACATTTTATGTCATAATGGGGACATGGAATCATTTCTCGTGGTCTTCCCAGGTGGCATAGTAGTAAAGAATCAGCCTGCCAATGCAGGAGACACAGGAGACATGGGTTCAATCCCTGGGACAGGAATATTCCCTGCAGGAGGAAATGGCAACCCATTCTAGTATTCTTGTCTGGAAAATCCATGGACAGAGGAGCCTAGTGGGCTAGTCCATGGGGCTGCAAGGAGTTGGACATGACTGAGTGACTAAGCACATCATTATAATCATTTTCATGTCATCACTGAAGCAGATAACATTTTACATGTGATCTCACTGGAGCTAAGATGTGATGAAAATCAATAAACAGTTACCAGATTCCGATCCTCCTATGCTTTAAATATTTCTATTTCTTATCTTGGTTACTATTAATGTAATTCATCCAACTTCGGAGACACTTCAGAAGAAAGTATACTCACTCAGCTTTACAAGAACAGAAACCACAAAATGATATCACAAATTACTCGCAGCACCCTTGAAGATGGCTATTAGTGTGTAAGGCATGGAATGCCTGCAAAGAAAGACTTAGAACTTTGGGACCAAATCTGAAAAACATCACTGCAAAAATGGAAGAAAAACAATCTATTGGATATGACTGGACCTCTTTGAAATAACATATAAGAAATGGAATGTAAAGCTGGTATTATGGCAAAAAGGCTATATCCTGCATTTTGACCATGAGGAGGAGAATGTCTCTTCAGTTCAGTTCATTTCACTCAGTGGTGTCTGACTCTTTGCGACCCCATGAACTGCAGCACACCAGGCCTCCCTGTCTCCATCAGCAACTCCCACAGTATACCCAAACATATCCATTGAGTTGGTGATGCCATCCAACCATCTCATCCTCTGTCATCTCCTTCTCCTCCTGCCCTCAATCATTCCCAGCATCAGGGTCTTTTCAAATGAGTCAGCTCTTTGCATTAGG
The DNA here is from genome assembly GCF_002263795.3 of Bos taurus. Lineage (NCBI taxonomy): Eukaryota > Metazoa > Chordata > Mammalia > Artiodactyla > Bovidae > Bos > Bos taurus. The sequence continues at coordinate 1,790,239 of NW_020192292.1, forward strand.
TGGCCAAAGTATTGGAGTTTCAGCTTCAACATCAGTCCTTCCAATGAACACCCAGGACTGATCTCCTGTAGGATGAACCGGTTGGATCTCCTTGCAGTCCAAGGGACTCTAAAGAGTCTTCTCCAACACCACAATTTAAAAGCATCAATTCTTCAGCACTCAGCTTTCTTTATAGTCCAACTCTCACATCCATACGTGACGACTGGAAAAACCATAGCCTTGATTAGACAGACCTTTGTTGACAAAGTAATGTCTCTGCTTTTTAATATGTCATCTAGGTTGGTCATAAACTTTCCTTCCAAGGAGTAAGCGTCTTTTAATTTCATGGCTGCAGTCACCATCTGCAGTGATTTTGGAGCCCCCCAAAATAATTCAGCCACTGTTTCCAATGTTTACCCATCTATTTGCCATGAAGTGATGGGACCGGATGCCATGATCTCAGTTTTCTGAATGTTGAGCTTTAAGCCAACTTTTTCACTCTCCTCTTTCACTTTCATCAGGAGGCTCTTTAGTTCTTCTTCACTTTCTGCCATAAGGGTGGTTGTCATATGCATATCTGAGGTTCTTGATATTTCTCCTGGCAGTCTTGATGCCAGATTGTACTTCCTCCAGCCCAGTGTTTCTCATGATGTATTCTGCATATTAAATAAGCAGGGTGACAATATACAGCCTTGATGTACTCCTTTTCCTATTTGGAACCAGTCTGTTATTCCATGTAAAGTTCTAACTGTTGCTTCCTGGCCTGCATTTTCTCAAGAGGCAAGTCAGGTGGTCTGGTATTCCCATCTCTTTCAGAATTTCCCACAGTTTATTGTGATCCACACAGTCAAAGGCTTTGGCATAGTCAATAAAGCAGAAAAAGATGTTTTTTTGGAACTATCTTGCTTTTTCAATGATCCAGTGGATGTTGGCAATTTAATCTCTGGTTCCTCTCCCTTTTCTAAAACCAGCTTGAACATCAGGAAATTCATGGTTCACATATTGCTGCAGCCTTGCTTGGAGAATTTTGAGAATTATTTTACTAGCGTGTGAGATGAGTACAATTGTGTGGTAGTAGTTTGAGCATTCTTTGGCATTGCCTTTCTTTGGGATTCGAATGAAAACTGATCTTCTCCAGGCCTGTGGCCACTGCTGAGTTTTCCAAATTTGCTGGCATATTGAGTGCAGCACTTTCACTGCATCATCTTTCAGGATTTGAAATAGCTCAACTGGAATTCCATCACCTCCACTAGCTTTGTTCATAGTGATACTTTCTAAGGCCCACTTGACTTCACATTCCAGGATGTCTGGCTCTAGGTGAGTGATCACACCATCGTGATTATCTGGGTCGTGAAGATCTTTTTTGTACAGTTCTTTTGAGTATTCTTGCTACCTCTTCTTAATATCTTCTGCTTCTGTTAGGTCCATACCATTTCTGTTCTTTATTGTGCCCATCTTTGCATGAAATGTTCCCTTGGTATCTCTAATTTTCTTGAAGAGATCTCTAGTCTTTCCCATTCTATTGTTTTCCTCTATTTCTTTGCATTGATCACTGAGGAAGGCTTTCCTATCTCTCCTTGCTATTCTTTGGAACTCTGTGTTCAAATGGGTATATCTTTCCTTTTCTCCTTTGCCTTTCACTTCTCTTTTCACAGCTGTTTCTAAGACTTCCTCAGACAGCCATTTTGCTTTTTTGCATTTCTTTTTCTTGGGGATGGTCTTAATCCCTGTCTTCTGTACAATGTCATGAACCTCCATCCATAGTTCATCAGGCAATCTGTCTATCAGATCTAGTCCCTTAAATCTACTTCTCACTTCCACTGTATAATCATAAGGGATTTGATTTAGGTCATACCTGAATTCGAGAAGGCAATGGCCACCCACTTCAGTACTCTTGCCTGGAAAATCCCATGGACAGAGGAGCCTGGTAAGCTGCAGTCCATGGGGTCGCCAAGAATTAGACATGACAGAGCGACTTCACTTTCACTTTTCACTTTCATGCATTGGAGAAGGAAATGGCAACCCACTCCAGTGTTCTTGCCTGGAGAATCCCAAGGATGGGGGAGCCTAGTGGGCTGCCATCTATGGGGTCACAGAGAGTCGGACATGACTGAAGCGACTTAGCAGCAGCAGCATACCTGAATGGTCTAGTGGTTTTCCCCACTTTCTTCAAGTCTGAATTTAGCAATAAGGAGTGCATGATCTGAGCCACAGTCAGCTCCCAGTCTTGTTTTTTCTGACTGTATAGAGCTTTTCCATATTTGGCTGCAAAGAATATAATCAATCTGATTTCAGTGTTGACCATCTGGTGATGTCCCTGTGTAGAGTCTTCTCTTGTGTTGTTGGAAGAGGGTGTGTGCTATGACCTTTGTTTTCTCTTGGCAAACTCTATTAGCCTTTGTCCTGCTTCATTTTGTACTCCAAGGCCAAATTTGCCTGTTACTCCAGGTGTTTCTTGACTTCCTACCTTTGCATTCAAGTCCCCTATAATGAAAAGGACATCTTTTTTGGGTGTTAGTTCTAAAAGGTCTTGTAGGTCTTCATAGAACCATTCAGTTTCTTCATTGTTACTGGTTGGGGCACAGACTTGGATTACCCTGATTTTGAATGGTTTGCTTGGAAATGAACGGAGATCATTCTGTCATTTTTGAGGGTTGCATCCGAGTACTGCATTTTGGACTCTTTTGTTGACCATGATGGCTACTCCATTTCTTCTAAGGGATTCCTGCCCACAGTAGTAGATATAATGGTCATCTGTGTTAAATTCACCCATTCCAGTCCATTTTAGTTCGCTGATTCCTAGAATGTTGATGTTCACTCTTGCCATCTCCTGTTAGACCACTTCCAATTTGCCTTGATTCGTGAACCTAACATTCCAGGTTCCTATGCAATCTTGCTCTTTACAGCATCGGATCTTGCTTCTATCACCAGTCACATCCACAACTGGGTGTTGTTTTTGCTTTGGCTCCATCCCTTCAATCTTTCTGGAATTACTTCTCCACTGATCTCCAGGAGCATATTGGGCACCTACCGACCTGGGGAGTTCATCGTTCAGTGTCCTATCTTTTTGCCTTTTCACACTGTTCATGGGGTTCTCAAGGCAAGAATACTGAAGTAGTTTGCCATTCCTTTCTCCAGTGGACCACATCTGACTATAAAACCTGATTGTCTTTCCATTTAATTAAGGTATTCGGAGTATATATGTGCTCAGGAATGTAGTTACGCGGTTAATCTAAGTGTGTTCTATGCTCTTGCTGGTAAGTTGCTCCCAGAAAAACAAAGTATGTGGTTAAGTTGCTAAATACCCATCCCCCAAAGCTTCAAAAGGCATATTAGCATATCAAAGGCATTGAAAAAAGCTGTAGAAAGGATGCTTCAGTAGCTTTGTTTAACCCAGCATTCCCCAAATGTGTTTGCTAATGGAACTTTTATTTTAACAATGCCTTTTGAAATAGACCAAGGAGCACATTTTGACAGTTAGTGAGTTAAGGAAAAAGTAAGCTCTAAATGTATCAAGTATTTTATAAATGTGAAAAGAGTGATATGCTTGGCAGGGAAATTGTTTCCATTTTCCACATGTGTGACCTTGAACAACTTAATGATCCTTTGCTCTGAACCTCAGTTTCTTCTTCAATAAAATGGAGATAAAAATATTAAGTCAAATAAGGTATGCTAGACCCAGGAGAGCAGTAGACCTTAGTGGTTAAGGGCATAGATTCTGGAACCACCTCCACTGTTACCTACATGTATGATGTTGGGCAAGTTATTTCCACTTATTTTTCCTGTGTTTACTCATTTGTAAAATGGGAGAATAGCACCTACCACAGAGGTTTGCTGTGGGCATTCGATGGTGATAAATTACTTCAAGTGTGCATTCCACTCAACATAAGCTATTATTTTAGCTTTACCAAATACCCGAATCAGTGTAATGTGTTCAATAAATGGTAGTTAAATTTTAATCAGAAGTAAACGTGTTAAGAGAAGGGCTGGAGTCTGGAATTTATCGGGGAGGGGGGTGGGAGTGGGGGCGGGGTGGAAAATTGGGAGAGACTCGAAAGCAGAAATATTCCATATTTATCCAGTCACTTTGTAGATGGTTGCTTTGATCAGTGTTCTCAAAAATTCTCTTCCTCCTGACAAGCCAGCCCCAAGCATATTAGTCTGTCACAGTTGAAGTATACTGTTAAAATCCTCCAGCTCTAATTTACCTTCTGGGGAACTCCACATTAACCGAACAATTCTCTTTAAGACTTGCCTAGAAACATTCTTATCATAATCCTAGGATTACTTCCTCTTCAATATTTCTACATCAGTACTAGGCTTCCAAGGTGGCTCAAGGGTAAAGAATCCGCCCATCAATGCAGGAAACTCAGGGGACACCAGTTCGACATCTGGGTCAGGAAGATTCTTGGAGGAGAAAATGGCAACCCACTCCAGTATTCTTTCCTGGCACATCCCATGGACAGAGGAGCCTGGTGGGCTACAGTCCATGGGGTCTCAAAGAGTCAGACATGGCTGAGCGCACATAGCACACACACTGGTTTCTAAGGTGTGTTTAAATCTTACTTGTAATAGCAGATTTCAAAAGAGATTAAAAGGAAAAAACTCATAGTAAAGTACATTTACAAACGGTGGCTTCAACAAATATCAAGGAGGGTTCCAAAACCAAAGAAAAATGGGGAGATAATTGTACCAGGGAAAAGAGAAGATTTAATCATTGCAATTGTGCACTATTTTTAGCTCTGAAACCATTAAGATCTGAATTCCACTTACTTTTTAAACTCAGTCACTCCATTCCAGGTTTTAATAACCAATCGTACACCTTTATAAAGTTAGAATCAAGCTCACCATTCGTTCAGGTCTTTTTTATTTTTTTCAGATTTTTTTTCAGTGGTGAGCATTCTTAGTTTCTCAGAGTCCAGTGTTTAAATCTTCAAATCTTCAATCCCTGCTGGCAATTTTTAAAGGTACTATTATGCATTTTATGGTTGATACACACACACATACACACACACACATTTCCTCCTTTTGTATATTACTGGAACCCATCTCCTGGTTCCTAGATCAATGGGTATGATGACTGTTACTCTTGGATTGTCTCAACTTTCCTGAACCCACTGTAACACCATATTATCGCCTCTACCCTACTGAAGGAAGGGAAACATCTCTAGCAAGGAAAACAACATTCTACATTTTTCCAAGCCCAATGGACTGACTTCATTCTACTTGACTTCAAAGTAGCATTTGATATAGTTGACCACCATCCTCTCCTGTTTGGCTTCTGCATACTCTCTTGGTTTTCCTTCATACCTCATTAATGGCTTCTCAGTCTCCTATGTTGATTCTCCTTTTACTCAAAGATCTGTAAATATTTAGGTTCTAGGATGATGCCCCCCATCTCTGCAAGAGTAAAACCCAAAGTACTACTTCTGGCGGGTAAGACCCTACAGGATTTGCAATCCCCACCCCAGTACCTTTCTGACCAAGCATCCCCATTTCTATCCTCTGCTTTCCATCAATACTCTTTGAAATATTCATTACCACTTACTGTCTCCACTTTCTGTCTTCCCATTTGCTCTTGAACTCACTATAATCCTGTTTTCATCCAACTCTGCTCCACTAAATAGTCGATGTCAAGATCACAAGTGACTTCCTAGTTGCCAAATATAAAGATCAATGTTCAGTCTTTTCCTTACCTGACCTGTCCACAACATCTGAAAAGTTATCTTCCTTTTGTAAAATAGTGGGTCAATTGATTCTGGAATACCACTATTTCTCATTTCTTTGCCTACCTTACTGACATCTCTGGCTCTTTGCTTAGATTGTCCCCCCTGTGCTGACAACTAAACATTGGAATGTCCCAAGGATTAGTCTCAGATCGATTTTTTTCCATTTATACTCATTTCCTAGGTGGTCCTATCTTGTCCCAAGGCTATAAATATCATGTATAAACTGATAACTCCCAGATTTTTATCTGCTGCCTAGAATTCTTACCTGAGCTATAGATTTGTATACTTAACAGCCAACTTTACATCTGCACTAATATGTATTTCAATCAAACATAACACATCCAATACTACTGATGTGTGGTTTGTTTAGTGGCTCAGTCATGTCCGACTCTGCAACCCCATGGACTGTAGCCCGCCAAGCTCCTCTGTTTATGAGGATTCTCTAGGCAAGAATACTGGAGTGTGTTGCCATGCCCTCCTCTAGGGGATCTTCCCAACCCAGGGATCAAACCTGGATTTTCCGAATTGCAGACAGATTCTTTACCAATCTGAGCCACCAGGGAAACCCAAACTACTGATACCCCAGCCCAAAACCTGTTCCTCCTACAGGCTTAACCATTTCAGTAAATGTTAATGTTGCTATTGTCATTGTTGAGTTGTTTAAACAAATGCTTTGGAGTCAGCTTTGCCTTTTTTAAAAAAATCCAACACCTTATAACCAATATTAAAGTAAATCCTACCAATTTTGCCTTCAAAAAATAAACAGAAATCACATTAAAATGGAACAAAGGCCGAACCCAGCCACATCATTCTCACCATACCATCTACATTGCATTCACTTTGGAGCTAGTGACCACACTCTCTTGCTTAGATGACTTCAAGAGTCTCCTAGCCAGTCAGCTGGCTTCCTCCCTCTGCCTTGCTACAGACTATTCTCTATGCAGGAGAGTTACCCTCTAAAAACGTGTCGGACCACATCACTTCTCTGCTAAAAGCTATCCAGTGAAGGTCCTACTACTCAGAAAAAAGCCAAAATCCTTACCTGAGCTTTTAAAGTTCTTCATAATCCAGTCCTTGGTTTCCCCAACCTCATCTCCTACCCTTTCCCCTCTTGCTCACTCTCCTTAAGCCAGAGGTGCCTCCTTGCTAGTCTCTGAATGTGAACGTGATAGTCATGCTCCTGCCTTAGTATTCTTTCACCTGTTATTTATTCCCTCTGCCTGCAATACTCTCAAGACCCTTGCCCCCCAGGACACATTTCTCACTCCACTTCAAGCAGTTCCCTGTTCAAATAACACCTTCTAAGAGAAACTCCCCCAGGCCACTTGATTATGCTGATTTATTTTAGTTCAGAGTATTTACCACAAACTGAAAATATATAGTATTGTCTGTCATGTCTGACTATAATAGAATATAAATTCATAAATACAGGTCCACTACGGTTTTGCTCACTGATATATCCCCAGTACCAATAATTCTATCTGGCAGATAGAAGGTACTCAGTAAGTATTAAGTCAATGTGTGAAATGGATTTTCTTTTATACTCTGCAGTAGAGTTCACAGATTCAAATACCTTCAGTGGTACTTCAAATACAAGAATTCGTTTCATTTATTCATCCCAGTATTTGTTGAGCCAGGTGCTGGAGCTACAGTGATGAAAAGTAAAGTGATTTCTGTTCTCCTGCAACTTGACCACTTTCCTACTTTCTTTTTCCCATTTTCCAATGCCTGTCACCACTTTCATTGAAATTCATCCCTTTTGTGTTTTATATTTTAATAAAATGCTGCTACTTACATGGTCAGCCAAGCTAAACCTGAGGGGTAATTCTGACTTCTTTTTTCCTACAGCCCCAAACCCAATCATTTGCCATTTTCAGTCAATTCTATCTGATAATATCTCTAAGATCTATCATTACTGTTCCACTTCTACTGTCAAATAAATTTCACTTTCTCCAGCTTCAGTACCACTACCCTCATCATCTTTAACTGAAAAACGAATTAAGTGAATTTCCCTGCCTTTTCTCCTGCTCCCTTCCCCTCCAATCCTTTTTCTACACTGTAGCCAGAGTCATTTTTCTCAAGTGCAAATAGGACCAGGTCACTCCAACGCTTAAACCCCACAGGGTCAAATTCCAATATCAATACATTCACGTGGTCTTTAAGACCTTAAATGAGCAAAGCCCTCCTGACCTCTTCAGCTTTATGTCCTGTTAATGTTTAAACCTAGCTCACATATGACCTTGGAGATCTTTCTCAGACCTGGTGCTCTTGGAAATTCTCCATTTAGACCACAAGCATAACCTGATCATCCTGCATCAGAGAGAGTAGCATCTCCAGGAGATTGGCTGCCTTTTCATGGTGTGTCAACTCTGGATACTCACTATGTGATTTCAAATATCTCCCCTGCTGGAATTGCTCTCTTCCTTCCCTGAGCTCCCACTGTGTTTCATCTGTCTCACTCCTTAGACACCTTGTATTACAGTTAGTTCTGCACTGCTCTTGCCACTATTAGGGTGAGAATCTCCAGAGGGAAGGACTGGGCTCCTCTTGCTTTAGCCAGCTCTCCACCCTACACACCACTGGGCCTGTTGGCTTGTAATCAGTTTCAAGACATTCAATCAATGCTTGTTGAATAAAGGAATTTTACTTACGGACATTTTCTCTTATACTGCTTTTCCATCACACCTTTTCTTTCTGTTTTTTTTTTTTTTTTTTTTCAAAAAAAGATTTATTTATTTATTTAAGGCTGTGCTGGATCATCATCGCTGTGTGGACTTTTCTCTAGTTTCAATGAGCAGGGGCTTCTCTTTAGTTGTGGTGCGTGGCCTTCTCATTGCAAAGGCTTCTCTTGTTGTGGAGTAGGGCTCTAGTGTGTGAGGGCTTCAGTAGTTGTGGCTCCCAGACTCTAGAGCACAAGATCAGTAGTTGTGGTACACAGGCTTAGTCACTCCACGGCATGCCAGATCCTCCTGTATCAGGGATTGAACCCCTCTCCTGCATTGTCAGGCAGATTCTTTTCCACTGAGCCACCAGAGAAGACCCACACTTTTTCTTTTTGATTAAATGGTTTCATCATTCATAAGGTGCTATTGTAATATCTAAATCTATTAGCTTTTCTGCTAAAGAACTGTGTGGTACTCCCTGCTTTCCAAAATTTGGTAACAAAATTATGAAAAAAGCATTTGGTAAACATCTCATAGAAAGTCAGATTCTCTTATTATGTGGGGGACTTGATTTGTTGTGTTCAAACCAACTCAGTGTAGGTTTGATCCCTAATTTGCTATTTTTTTTTGTCTGTTTCTCTTCATCAACACTCATTTTTTGTAACTGATTTCACTACATGTTGAACTAGCTCAGCAGTTGGCCTTAGTCTCTTAAGGGAGACAAAAATGGTACTGTTATTAAGCATCTAGGTCAAAAATAAAGGAAAAGTAAACTAATATTTTGAATTGGCATTTTGAGACTTGAGGATATTTATTTATCTGCTTTACAATGAAACTGTTTGATAAAACTGGTACCAAAATAATTTGATTGTTTTAGTTGCCTTATTGGAAGAGCTATTTTGGAGTCATATAGAAACAACCAGATGCAGCTTCTCTTGGTATACTCCTTGCCCAAAGATATGCATCAGTTCTTAGAATCTATCTTTCCTGCAATTCCTGGACACAGGTTACAATTTTATCTTGCTGCTCATATTTGGGCTTCCTTAGTGGCTCAGCTGGTAAAGAATCTACCTGCATTGCAGGCTACCTGGGTTTGATCCCTGGGTTAGGAAGATCCCCTGGAGAAGAGAACGGCTACCCATTCCAGTATTCTGGCCTGGAGAATCCCATGGACTGTATAGTCCATGGGGTTGCAAAGAGTTGGACATGACTGAGCGACTTTCACTTTCCTCATATTTAGGTTTGTTGTAACTCAGCAAGTGTCTTGGGTAAGTCCCATGAGTCATAGAAGCTGAGAGTGAGCTGGATCAGAAATACTGGCTATGGATAGATGATCCTTATAAAATGCACACTTTGACCTCTTAAATTATGCCAAGTTACAAGGCTTTCTTTTTTGACACATTGAAATTATCTGGTCTCTTCAATATTTAATTTATTACTAATGAGGGACTGCAATTGCTGTGAATTAAGTAGACTACATTTATCATAAGATCTGGTACCTTTCTACTTCCATTTTAAAAAGAATATCTGAAAGAAAAAAAATGTAGAAAATTAGATGCATGAAAATACATTGTCTAATCAAGAACCATGATCATTACCAGCCGTCAAAAGATATCTTAAAATATTTAATGAGCTAAATTAAGCTGTAAAGACATGTCATACCTTTTTATAGAAATTCACCTGGATTTGACCCTTTGATCTCACTGCAGTGCAGCATGAACCAAGGAAACAAGGGAGGAACAGAGCAGAATGGAAGAAAGAGCACTAATGAAGAAGGCAAGATACTCAGCTTCATCACTCATTTGCTGTACGACTTTTGGCAAGTCACTCTCCTGTTCTAAATTTCGGTTTTTCCACCTGTATAATGAGATGGTAGAACTAGATGGGTGTTTCTGATTGCCTCATCGTCCATGCCTCGTCCATGTGCAAAAAACTCAAGAGTCTCAAGGGACAACTACCACAACATATTATGATGTTATAAAGTATTATATAGTATATGACTTTGGAATCAGATAGATAGGGACTTCTCTTGTGGTCCACTGGTTGAGAATCTGCCTGCCAATGCAGGGACACAGGTTCCATCCCTGGCCTGGGAAGAGCTTACATGCTGCAGGGCAACTAAACCTGTACGCCACAATTAGAGAGTAGCCCCTGCTTGCTGAAACTAGAGAAAGCTGGCGAGCAGCAACAAAGACCTAGAGCAAAAAAAAAAAAAAGAATCAGATAAGAATTCAACTCTAGGCTCTCAACTTACTGTCTATATGACTTTAGAGAAACCAGTTTCTCTTTCTGACACTTAGTTTTCTCTCTGTAAAATGGGGATGATGACACCACATATCTTTCATAACTTTTGTCAAAATAAAATTAGCTAATGGTATTTTACGGTGGCTCAGTGGTAAAGAATGAGCCTGTCAATGCAGGAGATGTGGGTTCCATCTCTGGGTTGGGAAGACCCCCTGGAGAAGGTAATGGCAATCTACTTGAGTATTCTTGCCTGGAGGAGGAATGGAGCCTGGGAGGCTACAGTCCATGGGGTCACAAAGAGTCTATCACAGCTTACTGACAACAATGGGTGTCTTGAATTCTGACTTTTGTTGCCGTAGACAATGTTTGAGAATATAAAACTTATCCTGATTACCCATAAGTGATTATAGGCTGGGTAAAACTCCAAGAAAACAACCAACGTAGATGAAATTCAGTCTGTCACACATGCCTGAAAGGAATGACAAACAAAGTGACTTGAGAATCAGAGACCATGAGAGCACTTGCAACTTGGAGAATCAGAGGAGGACACGTGTGTCCCTTCAGTGTACCTACTTTGTGCTGAGAGAGCCTGAGGGTAAGGAGGGATAAGAACAATGCCTGCAGTCAAGAAAACCAGTGAAAGTGAAAAGTGAAAGTGAAAGCCCCTCAGTCGTGTCTGACTTTTTGCGACCCCATGGACTATACAGTGGAATTCTCTAGGCCAGAATACTGGAGTGAGTAGCCTTTTCCTTCTCCAGGAGATCCTCCCAACCCAGGGATCGAACCCAGGTCTCCTGCACTGTAGGCAGATTCTTTACCAGCTGAGCTACAAGCAAAACCAGTGAAGTGATTCTTAAATATTTTTGCTCCATAGACCACTGAAGAGACTGATCAAAGTAAGGACTCTGTCCCCAGCTTTCAGGTTCAGAGGATTCAAGAACACTGTGGAAGTTCATTCTTATACTCCTAGGGTGAATGGATTCCAGATTTTAAAAAATCTGATTTAGTTGGAGGCTTTGGCACTTGAGATAAGTTTTGAAGAATGGCTGGCATTTCAAACTGTGAGGAAAAACAGTCTTCTTGGACTTTGAATGCATCATTTCCAGTCTCATGGCACATACTGACCACTTGCTTCTGCATATTTGTTGGCCCAGAAAAAAGCTTCCAGTTTTAGCTTTGCTGCCTTTCTTGACACATATCGCCTGTGTGCTCCCGGACTCCTGGATGCTTGGCTGGTTTCTGTATCTAAGTGCCCCGTAAGGACCTCAGGCTTCTGTGCCTTCATCCAGGCCCCCAGGGCCCAGACATGGTTCCTACTTTTCATGGCTGCCAATGCCTTTGTTCTCCCACCCCACAAAAGGCCCAGTGGAACCAGTGAACAGGTGTGAGTGCACGTTTAGTCGCTTCAGTTGTGTCTGACTCTTTGAGACCCTATGGGTGGTAGCCCGCCAGGATGCTCTGTCCTTGGCATTCTCTAGGCAAGAATACTGGAGTGGGTTGGCATTTCTTCCTGCAGGGGATCTTCCTGACCCAGGGATACAACCTGTGTCTCTTTATGTCTCCTGCATTGGTAGCTGGGTTCTTTACCATGAGTACCACCCGGGAAGCCCCAGTGAACAGGCAGTGAAGAGATATTTGTGAGCCGTAGGTCTGTCTCAGCTCTAATGCTTACTCTGACAAAGCCAGCCTGGTCTACCAGTTCTGCTTTTTCACTGCCCCCAATATTGTCCTTTGATTCACTCTCTTATAACTGTATACAACTTTGTTTCACAGTGCAGACTAACTGGGATAACAAATGACTCGCCAATCATGGTGGGTTAATCCAATCAGTTACATTTCTTGTGCAGTTTTCAGTCCAGTGTAGGTAGACAAGAGCAGAAGCTCAGCTCTGAGTGGTCTTTCCAGTCCAAGGTTGATCTTGTTCCACACGTGGCTCTCAAGGTTGCTTTGAGAACTGGCATCTAGATGGCGAAAAGGAAAAACAGTGGGAGACAAGGGTGGAGTCTGGAGGAAAGTAATATACGCATCCTGTTCCAATGGCCAGAACACAGCCACATGGTCCCCTCATTGCAGCCGGGCGGCTAGGACAAGCAGTCTAGCTGTGTGCTCAAAGGGAAAGTGAAAAGAATTTAGTGAACACGTAATAGCGTCTCTGCTATGCATGGCCATTATCTCATTTGATCTTTCTATGAATTCTGGGAGGTACACAACAAGGATTAATATCCTCTGTTTACAGATGAGGGAACAGGATCTTAGAGATGAAATGATTTGCCCAAAGCCATTGTGCTGGTAAATGGCAGAATCTGCCATCAAACCCAGGCTGTCTGCTCCAGTACTCAAATTTCTTCCTTGATACAATCTGACCTGCAGGTTTTACTAAATATAATCTCTGAGTGTCACAGAAAGAATCCTTAGGGCAAATTATATCAAAGCAAAATCTAGGGGCACCGTACATTAGGTATATATGAAGGAATTCATTAAAATGCAGATTCCTTGGTCCGTAGCTACACCTACTCACTGATTTAGTCTGTAGAGGGTGAGTTGAAGAATTAGCCAATGAGTCTTCTATGCAGGATACAGTATGAGAACTCTCTGCCTAACCACTCAATTTTCATCTCTTTGCTTAAAAGAAAACAAAATAAAGATCCTTATATGAAGCTGACTTTTACTAGTTTATAATCTGCATTCTGCTGGAAAACCTCCAAACCTGATGTTGGCGATGAAAGATTCAGTTGCATTTTAATGTTTAAAGACAAATTGATTTCTTTCTAAAAATAGGCAAGTGGGGGTAGGGGTGGGCCAGGGTCTCTCACAAAATTATCACTCGGTTGCAGAAGTGCTTAATAAAACTCTGGCTATCTCTACTGGCAAAGGGACTAAAGACCTGAAGCAAAATTCTATGGCAATTCAAGTAAAAATAATCTTCCTTTCTCTTGAATTTAGAGCTTTATGTGCAATTCTGAGATAATGCTTTAAATTGAAGAAAATTTTAGAATCAATTTAGGGGATAGATTCTTTCCCTTGTCATGTTGCCCAAATATTGAATATAGATTTCACTGCACATCTGGCATAAATACTGCATGGTCTAGGACATCAGGGGTATAAATATTTCACAATCACAAGACAGATAAAACAATCACTCATCCAGTTTCATAAGCTTCTGAATTCATATCTTTGCGTTCCACCCTTCATCCCAACATGAGGATGCTGACGAGCCTCTTAGTTATATTTTATAATATTTCATTTTAAGGTAAAAATTATCCATAACATTTCACTTTCATGTAGAAATCACTATTAATTTAAAGAATGTGAAATAAGCTACCTAAAAGCCTTATGAAGTGTTATTTAGATAGTCAAAATGTTTGCTTTTCTCCCTTCAAGGTGGTTTTAGACTCTAATTGTACTAATTTCAACTTTAAGCTTAAAATATCCTTCAAGTAAGTATACTTCAGTGTGAATTATTTATACTCGTTAGAAGAATTATGCATAGAGAAATGCTGAATCATAAAATGGTGGCTATTACTTATGGCAGCAACAATCATGGCCCAGTTCTTTCGAATGGCCTTTATCTTTTGTTTTAGTAGATAGGGGTGGGTTGCTGGTACCATTATGGCCACCCAGAGACTGTGGAAGGCCCATTCACCACCCGCCACCGGTCCTCTGAAAAGTAGGTGATTTTCAGAGGACTGAGGCTGGAGTTCACTTGATTTGCAGCTTGAAAGCTAAACCCCTAGCTTTCTGCCGACCTCTGCCTCTCACAGATGAAGTCATTTTGTTCGGACCAGGGTCTAATGGGATGATGGTTCTGAAGAATGCCTGGGGATGACCTTCAGTATTTCTGAGCTAAATTTGAGGCTAGTAGTTCTCAGTATTCAGCTCTACTCTTACAAGTTATACTTGAATACAAACAGTGATATTTCAGTAAATTGATAACTCTGTTCCATTCAGTTCAGTTTAGTTCAGTTGCTCAATTGTGTCTGACTCCTTGCAATCCCATGGACTGCAGCATGCCAGGCTTCCCTGTCCATCACCAACTCCCAAAGTTTGCTCAAACTCATGTCCACCGAGTCAGTGATGCCATCCAACCATGTCATCCTCTGTCATCCCCTTCTCCTCCTGCCTTCAATCTTTCCCAACATCAAGGTCTTTTCCAGTGAGTCAGTTCTTCACATCAGGTAGCCAAAGTATTGAAGTTTCAGCTTTAGCATCAGTCCTTCCAATGAGCACCCAGGACTGATTTCCTTTAGGAGGGACTGGCTGGATCTCCTTGCAGTCCAAGGGATTCTCAAGAGTCTTTTCCAACACCACAATTCAAAAGCATCAATTCTTCAGTACTCAGCTTTCTTTATAGTCCAACTCTCACATCCATACATGACTACTGGAAAAAACCCATAGCTTTGACTAGACAGACCTTTGTTGGTAAAGTAATGTCGTTGCTTTTTAATATGTTATCTAGGTTAGTCATAGCTTTTCTTCCAAGGAGCAAGTGTCGGTTAATTTCATGGCTGCAGTGACCATCTGCAGTGATTTTTGAGCCCAAGAAAATAAAGTCTGTCAGTTTCCATTGCTTCCCCATCTATTTGCCATGAAGTGATGGGACTGGATGCCATGAACTTAGCTTTCTGAATGTTGAATTTTAAGCCAACCTTTTCACTCTCCTGTTCCACTTTCATCAAGAGGCTCTTTAGTTCTTCTTTGCTTTCTGCCATAAGGGTGGTGCCATCTGCGTATCTGAGGTTATTGATATTTCTCCCAGAAATCTTGATTCTAGCTTGTACTTCATTCAGCCTGGCACTTCGTATGATGTCCTCTGCATATAAGTTAAATATGCAAGGTGACAATAAAAATTGTCAAGAACAAGTGTCAAGAACAATTGTTTTAGAATTAGTAGGCTTGGATTCCCATCATGACTCTGCCACTTACTAGCAGGAGAACCTTAAACAATTCATGTAGCTTCTTAGAGCCTTAGTTTCTCTATATCAAAGTAGATTATGATAGAATCATAATATCTATCTCATAAGGTTGTTGATGAGATTAAATGAATCTATTAATATCTTTCTAGCCATTTGTCCATCCATCTATAACATACATATAGGTTTCACATAGTACTAAGCACCCCACAAACACTCAGAAATGGCCTTTGAAGTCAGGGGAATGGATTAGATTACACAAGCCAAGTGTGTAGAGTGAGATAAGAAGAGGGTCTAGGACAGCAACTTGAAGAACACCAAGCCTGAATCCAAATCTCAGCTCTATCACTCAGTAGCTCTGTGACCTTGGGCAAGAGGACCTGGTGGACATGAACTACCAAGTATTTATTAGCTTTAGCATCAAGGATGATATTGATGACTTAGGTGAGAAGTTTTTCAGGGGAGAGGAAGGTACTGGAGGGAGAATGAGTGAATGGGCAGTGCAGAAGTACAAGTAATAAATATAACAACCACACCTACTTATATTACTCCTCCTCCCCCTCTCCCCGACCCCAGCCACGAATGAGGTCTCACTGTGAGCCAGGCTCTAGGAAACTCTCTTCAAGAATGATCTCATTCACATGATTAGTAGCTCCACTTACCAATGAGAAAACAGAGGCTCAGGAGGCTTAAGTAATGTGGGCAAGGTGACAGTTAGGTGGCAGAACTGCAACACAAACACAATTTCTTTTCACATTCTCATGTTAGCATAGTGACATGTTAGAAAGCTCTAAGGCATTTATTTCACAGTTTCTGCTCATGAGGCGCTCCTGTGTGCTTTGTTTTCTTAGCACGAGGATTCTGAAGACAAAATACATCATAAAGTAACCTTCTTGCTCAAATAACTATTTCAAGCCTGGGGCTTTGAACCCAGGGAACCTCACGTTTGCTAGGGAAACTAAGACGTTTCAGATTTCTACTAATGATGCGACTACGAGGCAGGGCTGCTTCAGCTGTGGTGCCCTAAATTGACATTGCTAGGGCCATGCCAAACATTTAGTAGGAATCACAGAGAACGCCCAGCAAAGGAGCACTCAGTGACGATTTTTGAAAAATGTGGCCTGGGTGGGGAAAGAGCTAGGTTTCATTCATGTATTTTGGGAAGCTTGCTTGTCTTCTGAAGGTGGACTGAACTTCCTTATACAGCTCCTCTAGGGTTGGTTTCCCAGTTGCCTTCTCTACTGGGTACCCAGTCAAAGCCCGGCTGGTCACAGAGGTACCATGAGGCCAATGACAGAGACCAGAAGGTCCTTGGGATGGTGCTGTCCTGTCTGCACAGCAAAAGGAGGGGGCAGAAGAGCTGTGGTGGACGAGGCACAGCATCTGTCCCACTTCATCAACACACCACTAAGCCCCACCCTAGGTCACACCCACACCCAACTGCCAACCTGAAATAACCAAGTCAAACTCTCCTCTCTGGCCTGCTCCAAGTAGAGAAAAGCAGAGACCAAAACCAGACTTGCCAAAGGAGTACCACTTCTTAGTTGTGTGATCTTACATGCGTTACTTAACCACTTAGTGCCTCAGTTTCCTCTTTCATAAAACGTGGAAAATACTAGCCTATTTTCTCTTTGGGTTATTTTGACTTGGTGGCTTAGAACAATGACTGGCATTTCATAAGTGCTCGCTCTTGCTGCCATTCTTCTTTTCTCTCTCCCCTTCAACACAGGCTTTTTAAAACCCATTTTCAATCCCTCAGCTTCAGACTCTCCTATTTTCTCCCAAACATCTGTTGTCTCCCCTCTTCTACTTTAATCTGAATGCTAGATCTACTTCTTCTGTCACTGGCTGACCCCTTCACCTCCACTGAGTCTTCACTGTCTTGTGAAAGTCACTCAGTCATGTCCAAGTCTTTGTGACCCCATGGACTACACATTCCATGGAATTTTCCAGGCCAGAATACGGGAGTGGGTAGCTATTCCCTTCTCCAGAGATCTACCAGTGATCTTCCCAACCCAGGGACTGAACTCAGGACTCCCGCATTGCAGGCGGATCGTTTTTACCAGCTGAGCCACCAAGGAAGCCCCTCACTGTCCTGTATATGGTCTGGAAAAGCCATAACCCTGGATCAATCCATCTGTCTTTCCATTTCTGGCTTCCAGCTCTAACCTCTTCTCAACCACAGTTAAAGACATCCTCTTGCTTCAGTCCACAGCCAATCCCATTTCTCATCCAGCTGCAGATGCAGGAGTATCTCCTCTATCTCCAGTCTTATCTCCTGGCTTCCTTTCTTCTCATCAGCACCTAAACATGTTCAGTTTCTCCCACTAAAGAATGAAGCACAAGAAAACAAAACACAAGCTTCTACTGCCATGTCTTCATGTAACTACCCACTTAGAGCAGTAATACTTCTAGATTCTAGATTTCTAGAATCTAGTAAAAGCAGTTGACACAATTTTGTCTTCACATGCTCATTAATCCGAGCTCCTCAGTTACCTGTACTCTGCATCTTGCCTCTCTCTTTCTACTGACATCATCCTAGCAAAGTCATCTGTGCCTTATTGTGGCAGTAATCAAGGGGGAAAAGATATAGAAAAAGGTTTGTCTACTTCACAGTGTGTAGTATCATACCTCACATAGGATAGGAGATCAGGGACTGCTTCTGGGAAGAAGGAAAGAAGATAGACAAGAATTAGGCTCATTATGACAAAAGAGTGACAAGCTTGTCTTGAGCTCAAACTGATATAAATGCATGGAGAATTCAGTCAGCAAAACTTCTCCTCAGAAAGAAGGAAGCGATTTCAGTTAACTTTGATTAAGTCACAACAAATGGTGTCAGTTGGCTTTTTAATTTAATTTTCATTAAATATTCATGAGTAAATTGCCAATTAATTTCAGAAACAAAAGTATAGAGTGGCATGTTATCAAATTTAATGCATTAAGAGACCGGCACAGGAAAGTCTGTGAACCACAGTTGGATAAACACTCCTGGTATGTATTAGAGATGGCAGGCAGTTCAGTTCAGTTCACTTGCTCAGTCGTGTCCGACTCTTTGCAACCCCATGGACTGTATGCTGCAGAGATGGGATGTCCATTCTTTTTCCCTAGTTGCTCCTCACTGTCTTCTCTGTCTTAGCTCCATCCCAGGTTTGTCTACATCCTTTTCCCTTGCTGATATTCATGGCAGCTTTTGATTTATAGGTTCAGAAGGAAGGAGTCACTTTCCTTGGGGGTTGGGAGAGAAGAAAGGCAGAGATGTGGATGATTCATGCCAGTTTCCCATCAGTGGAGTGGATATGTTTTTCAGATCCCTGGGCAGGCCCTATCCTCGGCTCCTGGGAATTTGGCTGCTGAAAGTTGCTTCTTCTCTCTGGGAATCACCAGATGCCTCAGAGAACTGTTTTGACCTGGGTTACATCTCCTTCCTAGGGCTGCATAACTGACTAATTCAAGGATACAAAATCTAGTGGGGGTGGACCTTGCCTGAATTTGGGACAACTCTGAAGGACTGCTTCAGCTTTGGAGCCCCTAGGCCATCAGCTGAGGCACCATTTACAGCCACATTGCACTTTGGCATCTTCCACTGCTCAACTCTGCCTCCCCAATCTCCTCACAGGCCTGTCTCTTGTCAAAGACAGAATAATTGGCACAAAGCAATTCAGGAGATGCTATAGGTAGAATATTCATTACTGAGAAACTTCTCAAAGAAAAAGAAGTCTAGAATTTCATAGGGCTTCCCAGGTGGTGCTAGTGGTAAAGAACCTGCCTGCCAATGCATGAGTTCAAGATAGTTTGCTGCTGCTGCTGCTGCTAAGTCGCTTCAGTCGTTTCTGACTCTGTGTGACCCCATAGACGGCAGCCCACCAGGCTCTCCCATCCCTGGGATTCTCCAGGCAAGGACACTGGAGTGGGTTGCCATTGCCTTCTTCAATGCAGGAAAGTGAAAAGTGAAAGTGAAGTCGCTCAGTCGTGTCTGACTCTTCGCGACCCCGTGGACTGCAGCCTACCAGGCTCCTCTGCCCATGGGATTTTCCAGGCAAGAGTACTGGAGTGGGTTGCCATTGCCTTCTCCGGATCTTATCTGGGCATATGCAAATATGCCAGGATGAAGTGGTCCTTTGTGGTTAGCTATTTCCAGAACAAAAAAGAGTGATGATGCTTGATGTGTTCTTAACTGCTACTGCCTTTCAGGGCTCAAGTTAAGTTCAGTGCTGTCATTCTCTGGAGCTATCCCCAGCTTACCTCTGGTAAGAAATTCTCCATCTCAAAATCTGTTTCCAGAGAACCACCACGAGACAACCAGTCATCACATCAGTCTTTTGGCCTGAAGTTGATCTCCTCTGGTTAGAAGCCTGGGCTCTAGGAATCTAGAGAATCATCTTTTTATGAGATAATTGATGAGATTCTAAGCAAGTAATGGGTGAGATTTCAGCCCAAAGTCTCCAAAACTCTCCAGGTGCCATGAGAGGAACCGAAAGGTGCTTCAGGGCTAAGC
The DNA here is from genome assembly GCF_002263795.3 of Bos taurus. NCBI lineage: Eukaryota > Metazoa > Chordata > Mammalia > Artiodactyla > Bovidae > Bos > Bos taurus. The sequence goes on from NW_020192292.1 coordinate 1,810,259, forward strand.
TGAGATTATGAATTGGAGTTCTTGGAGGTTTGTCTCCCAGCAATGCCCTATTACCCTGAAGATGGGAACCTGAGATAGCATCTAGATATAGCATTCTTGGTGTTGACCTTGGGCCTTGCAAGATGGGCAATGAAAATGCTGAAGCCTCTTCTTACTTGGAGTGCAGCAACCTGGGGGAGAATAAAACAAAGAACAGAGTGGACCCTGTGTGATGCCTGCAACTGAAAGTCCCCCAAGATACACCACAGGGACACTTTGGAGAGAAAGATCTGATTTCCAGCAATCAGGTTGGTGGAGGCTTGGACTTCATGCTTTGGTTGTGAAAAATAATAAATGTGATCTTTCAGGCTGGTGAGGTCTGGGATATCTGGGTTATTTGAAGGTATTTTTCAGTTGGTCTCATTAAAATAAAGATTTTGTTTCTCAGCAAGTTGGGTCACATTTAAATACGACCACAGATCAAAAATTTCTTTGAAAATCAGACAGTACTTTTGTAACGTGAGATTTAAAAACAGATATTCTTGTCCTCAAAGGCTACTGGGAGGTCACCTTTGTGGTTAAGAACTTTGGTTTTAGAGTCAGCCAATCTGTGCGACTCTGGACTAGATTTTAATCAATGGGGGAGCAAGAGAGAAGAGTGATTTGTTGTCATGACTTCAGCCTTTCACATGGGATAGTTCAACAGCCCTATGCTCCACAATCCACCCCCAAACAACATATACCTAAGCACTGATAAAGACAGATACAAAAGAAGCTTCAAGACAAGTACCCTAATCTTGGGTAACTTACAGAAACCAATCAAAAAATTAAAAAGAAAAAATAAATTAAACCCAAACAGAAAAATAAAAAATCCACTACGTAAAATAATTGTCTTCTAGGCAAATTTAACTTCTGAACAAGTCAGTCCTTTAGCAAACTCCCACTCCTGGCTTGTTCACTTTTGTGTTTTCTCTCTTTTACACACACACACACACACACACACACACACACACTCTCTCACATACTCATGCAAGAGATTGCAGTCCTGAACTCTTCCATTTAGATATTTGATCATCTCTACTTACCATATATAACTTTTCTGAGCCTTTGCTTCATCATTTCTAAGATGGAAGAAATAAGTGTTTAATGAGATCTTGCATGTATGATGCTGAGCAGTGGGTGGCCCATTGTCAGCATGTGTCTCTATGGAAAAGTAGTATTGGAATGATTTTTTTTTAAATATTTTTATTTATTTGTTTGGCTGCACTGGGTCTTAAGAGTTCCCTGACCAAGGAACGAACCCAGTGCCCCGCATTGGGAGCATAGAATCTTAGCCATTGGACTACCAGGAAAGTCCAGGAATGAAATTTTTATAGGTGTTATATAGGGTAATTTGGGGCTTCCCAGGTGGCGCTAGTGGTAAAGAACCTGCCCGCCAATCCAGGAGACAAACCAGACGTGGGTTTGATCCCAGGGTCATAAGATCCCCTGGAGGAGGGCATGGCAACCCACTCCAGTATTCTTGCCTGGAGAATCCCATGCACAGAGGAGCCTGGCAGGCTAGAGTCCATGAGGTCACAAAGAGTCGGACACAGCTGAAGCAACTTAGCATGTACACACCCACGGGTAATTTACATCACCCATAACTAAATACTTACTGCCTTTTTTCAGACACATGCTGTAGAGTGAAGAGAGGACCAAGTTTCTCTGCATGTCTCTATCTGCCCCACCTTCCCCATTTGAATCCAAGATCACTGGATTGCAAGGAGCAATAAACACAAACCTTTCAAAAGAGCTCAAGGGAAAAGGTGGTTTAAATACCAGCAATCTCCTGGAACCCAATTTCAAACATGTCTTCTTTATCTGTATTAATTAACTTGATCCCCTAAAACAATAGCTCCAATTTACAGATAAGGAAACAGAGACCCCAGGGGGTACCAGAATTTAGCGGCAGGAAGTGGGGGGCTGGGCCGAGTTAAATGGGCGTGGCAGCTGTGTGAAAAGGCCTCACTGGGTTCAGTGACCTCCAGAAGTCACTCAAACCCTCAGGGCCTGTGTTCTGCTCTCTACAATGGCAACCATGATAGAAACGACCTCCTAGGGGACGACAGAGGATGAGATGGCTGGATGGCATCACTGACTCGATGGACGTGAGTCTGAGTGAACTCCGGGAGTTGGTGATGGACAGGGAGGCCTGGCGTGCTGCGATTCATGGGGTTGCAAAGAGTCGGACACGACTGAGCGACTGAACTGAAGGGATTTTGGGCTTGTTTCTGTTTTTTACAAGTATTTATTTATTTATTTGGCCGCAGCTGGGTCTTAGTTGTGGCAATGGGATCATAATTGCCTGACCAGGAGAGTCTTGGCCACTGAACCACCAGGGATTGGTGTTTTTTTGTTTTTAATTTATTTATTTCTAATTGGAGTATGATTACTTTACACTATTGTGTTAGTTTCTGCCGCATATCAATATGAATCAGCCATAAGAATGCCCTTGGTGGCTTTGATGAGAGAATTTATGGTGCTTTCTTACTACAGAGCCTAGATTCTAGCATTGGATGGTGGTGGGTGTAAACACAGAAGTCGAGAAAGAAGAGCAGATCTGATAGTGGTGACCCTGGTCCCCAGGGAGGGCCAGTGTGTCGGAAATAGGAAAAAATGAGACTGCAGAGAGGCCAAATTTTTATGAATGCTGAGGGTTTAGGACGAAATATTATAGCTAACAGTTCTGAAGGGCCAATTAGATACTTAGAAGTTTACCCTTACCCTCACAACCCTCTGGGGTTGTCAAAGTGATCACATTAAATATCTTAGGGTGCCTCTGGAAAAAAAAAGAATTATTTCCCTATTCTTGAACATTTAAAAAGTTTCATGTCTGACTCTCTGCAACCTCTGGGCTGTAGCCCACCAGGCTTCTGTTTCCATGGGATTTCCCAGGCAAGAATACTAGAGTGGGTTGCCATTTCCTTCTCTGGGGATCTTCCCTACCCAGGGATCGAACCCTGGTCTCCTGCATTGCAGGCACATTGTTTACCATCTGAGCCACCAGGAAATATTTCTGTGCATATTGGGTTATTTATTTTTTTTCCTTTGCAAATGATTTTGTGAGGATAAATTCTGAGAATGTGCATTATTTAGGCAAAATGTCTGAGCTTTTCAGTGACTCTGTATGCATTGCTCTGGGTTTTATTTCAGGAAATCTTTGCATTAACTAAGAAACATATGCAATCACTTTGTAAAGGTAAAGATGCCTTCGGCTGTACTTACTAATTATTTAACGCTGGAAGTTCTGTTGGATGATGAACATCAGAATTGATCAGCTGTGAGCACTTCCTCTTGTGTGGTTGACTCTTCTTTATAATATTGAGCACCCACTGAATGAGGGCCTTGTCCTTGAGTGTCCGTGGCCATCAGCTCTATCGTCAAGCAACTCTGATTTCTAAAGGGAGGGATCTGCACCCTCACTGTGATGAATCCTCTTCTGAAGTCATTGCACAGATAATTTTAGGAAGGGAACTGGACTGAAAAAAATGGAAATTTTCCACTTGCTTTCTTAGCTGGTTTTGATTCTTTATAAGATCGAACAATTGTAAGGGTAATTAGGTGCTTTGATCTCTTTGGAATAAAAATTCCAAAGGAAGGAGAGTGCAGTAAGAGGAAAGAAATGATGGCAGTGGTGACAGTGATAAAGGTGGTGAATGCTAGACTGGAAGTGAGGGGTAATGACATCCCCCCCCCATTTTCTAGCTTAGCTTCCTCCTGTGATCAGAATACAAATGTTTAATGGAATGAATCAGCTCGACTCAGAAGTGTTCAATAAGAATATATATACTGATTTCTCATTTATTCAACAGCTAGTTAATGAGTACCTCTCTTGTGCCTATAGATGTATAATATATGCATATATTATATGTATATATGCACATAGCATGCTGGATAAGAACAAGGGAACTCATATTTAAGTGCCTATATCATACCAATAACTTCTGTTCTATGGAAATTTAGGTAGAGAGAGGTTAGATAACATGCCCAAAGTCAGACTTCTAAAAAGCTGTAAATACGGGATTTTAGGCAAAACTTATTTGACTCTACCTTTTCTTGTAAAATATACTACCTCCTAGTGTCATAAGGAAAAAAATAAAATGAAAGAATTACAGAAGTTTCAAGATAGTTCTTTCACTGAGGAAGCGAAGGTCTCTGATGGTTGAGGAAGCTTTGATAGGTGATAAAATGTAACTGAGGAGGTAAAAAGGCTGTTAGGGGTTGAAAAAGCATTGAGAGCAAAAGCAAGGAGCAAGGAGTGTGTCTGAGGTTTCAATAAAGGGATGTGGATGCCCGTTGTGGGTGGAGCAGAGTTTGGGTGGGGAGGGGCGAGAAACCACCAGGATGCAGAACCCAATGTAGAGCACCTTTGAATGGCGTGCCAGGGATTTCAGATTTCCTTGTTATCTGTGATGCCAAAGGGGGCAAGGGAAGAATGTGGGTGATAAGAGCCTGACACAAGACCGAGGCAACGAACATGAAAATGACCAGATTCCAAAGATAGTTTCATGGTGAAATTTGCTGATGTTTATGACCGGTGGATGCAGTGCAGGGAGAGGAAGGCAGTGAAATGATGCTGGGTGCTGGTTGGGGAGAGCTTTGTTCAGCTCTCCCAGCATCTCCTGAGAGCGGCTGTGCTGCGGCTCCAGAGCACAGGGAGGCTGGTTTGCTTGTGCCAAGACATTCCTCATGCTCTGGCTCCTAGTTAGCGTTAGGTGATGTCCTTCCTCCAGTGGCTAAACCTCTGCTTTAATGAATCAAGCGCTCCACAGCTCACCTGACCAGACTTTGTTGACCAGAATATTTTCTTGTTTCTTATCCTCAATTAAATCAAGAATTTTTTCAACACATAATGGCAAACTATGAATGCCCCCACCGTATACATACATTCTTTTACCCTTGGTCTGACATCTATATTAATCTAAAGGAATGATGAATGTCCACTCCAGACCTTAGGCAAACTGGACTTGCCTTTAGGTGTCTTTTCTGTGGCCCATGTTCTAAGGAAGGCTGTTGGATTTTTCAGTGTCTCAAAAGCATGAAGCACAAGACTGACCTATGAGAAGAGTGAGATGAGGCATGGATGTGGCAGAAGTTTATCTGTCACTTTCTTAGGTTTCTTGTTGCCATGGAAACAATCACCTTGGTCTGCACTGTCTTTTTGTGTTTAGGAGAACCATTTTTTGTATTATGGATCTCAAAGCAAGCCTTCTATGAAATGAAGAATCATCAGAGTGAAACTATCTTAACACATTAAACAGCAGTAATGGGTTTGGGCTGGCATTTCTGCCTCTAGAGGATGCTAAGTGAAGTAAGAAGGAACCACATGGTTATCACTTCTAAATCCAGTAAACTAGGAAGAAAGAGAATTTATCTCACACCTGGCTACAGTTTACATGTGTTTAAGCTAACATTTATGGACCACTTCCTATGTGTTGTGATGTACATTTTTGCTTCATATCTTACTGAATCTTTAGAATGAACCAGTGGGTTGTACTATTATTCTCATCTCCATTTTGCTGGTGAGATACTGGGGCTGAGAGAGGGGAGGAAACTTTCCCAGATTCAGCCTGACTCCTTCTCATCTTGCTCTACCCAGCCGTGGGCTGCCTGTGACCCGTTCTGTTAGGCAGTGGTGAACGTCTTCGCTTCTTCTCAGATCGCTATGACTCTCATATTGGGAAACAAGTAACTCTCATTCAGCTCAGCAGCCAAGTCAGGGACATAAGTCTGGGGATGCAGTTGTAAGTGATTCTGCAGTTCCACAACTCCTTTGGTTGTGTGTTGGCACATGTGTACAAATGGGTCTATACCACTATTTCTCTTTTTCTTTCACATGAAATGGAAAGGATTTGAGGACAGGATCCTTCTATGTAGCTTATCTTCCATCATTCACTATTTTTTGTTGTTGTTTTTCCATTCATGGGTAAGAAGGAGAAGACCAGCCCTTAGAAAATGGGTTCAGTTTTGACAATGTTAAGGGTTGAATGGTATCCGACAAAATCCACATGTTGAATCCTAACTCCCAGGCCCTCAGGATGTGACTGTATTTGGAAAAGGGGCCTTTATGGAGGTAACCAAGTAAATACCATGAGATCCTGTCTGACTGGTGTCCTTATGAAAAGGGAAAGTATGGACACAGAGGCACAGATAGAGGGGAGATGATATAAGAGACGGGAGAGATGATGGCCATCCACAAGCCAAGGAGGGAGGCTTGGAACCGATCCTTCCCTACCAGACAGTTGACACTCGTATGCTGTGTGTGCCTGAAAGAACATGGGCACAGGAGAGGAGCGGGGTGAGGTGGGCTGTGTGTGGGTGTGTGTGGGTGTGATTTCAAGGGGGTGGTAGAGAGGAGGGTCGGGGAAGGTTCTCTGGAGATGGTACCATGTGAGGCGCAGTTGTAAGGGTGAAGACAAGTTTCCCTGGTGATGGGCTGGGGTGTAGGGGAAGGGCATCCTAGGTTGACAGTCATGAACTGTTGTGAGCGGGTGAGCAAAAGGCTGGTGTGCTCACAGGACTCCTGATGCTATCTGTTCCTCCTTCTCCTCCGACCTTCCTGAGCATCCCTTACCTCTCACTGCCGACAGCACTAAGAACTCGAGGTCCAGTCCTTGGCCAGGGCCTTTCTCTTCCTATCACTTTCTGAGAACGGTTATTTTCATACCATTATAGGAAACCTCACCTGCGCACAGGCTCCCACATGTGAATCTGCACCTGGAATGGGTCCTTTTCTCTGGAGTGTCATCTTGTCTGCAGTGTTTACATGTGCACAGCCCAGCATCTGTTCGGGCCCAAGATAGCCAAGTTGCATTTTCCATCCTTTCTGCGAAAGTATTGCCCAGGGTTCTGTGTTTTGTTTTTTTTTTTGAATATCCCCACCATCAATTAGTGACCTGGTCCAAAGGCCCGGAGTCACCTCTGCCTCCTGCTTTCACACACCTCACTCGGAGGGCCACACTGATGGTATTCTTCTCTAAATCCTCATTTGTTCTCTTGTCTTGAGATTCTCAGCAACCTTTGTCTATCTCCAGTCTCCTGGCATCTGTCTCCTGTTCAATAACTGATGCCAGAATTTACTGACAGTGACTGAGGTGATCCCTCAGCAGTCCTTCAGCAGGAGGAATGTCAGTCGTTAGGCTGACCAGAAGGTCTGTATGCGTTGTAAATGGTTAAATAATCTCCTGCCATCGCTTGATTCACCTGCAGCTTCAATTTCCTGCTTCAACTGTCTGCTATGTCCTTTCGAATCAGAAGAACGTTATCTTTCCTGGATAAAACGGGTGCACAATAGAAAATTGGTGGTCTGGCCTTTTTCAAATGATCTGTGAACAAGACACCTTTTTTTCCCCCATTTTTTTCTTCCTGTAGAAATGCTTGCAGTTGTTGGCACTGTGACCACCCTCTTCTTGATACACTTTCTTATGTGAAACCATGCTTTCCCAGACCTCCTGGTTTTCTCTTTCTGTCTGAGTGCAGTCCTTCTTTGGACTCTGCCAGATGGGCTTCTTTCTCCATCCATGGTCTAGATGTTTCTTTCCCAGACCTCTGCCCTGGGTGTGCTGGGCCTTCCTGCTCTTCTGACTTCCCTAGAGCCCCTCAACTCCTCACTGCTGGCACCCTCACACCCGCATCTGCTATACATTCCTCTCTTCTAGAAACCCAACTGCCTCCTTGGTGTCTCCACTTGGCTCCCCCAGAGCTCCCAGAACCTCATCCTGTCAAACCCTAACCGAGTCAGCTATCTTTGTTCCCTGAGGCACTCACATCACTTCCTGGGGTCTTCACGAATGTGAGCTGCTGAAACAAAGATACTACAGACTAGGTGCCTTGTAAACACCAGCCACTTATTTCTCAAAGTTCTGGAGGTGGGAAGTCCAGGATCAAGGTGCCAGCAGGTCTAGTGTGTGGTGAGAGTCCTCTTGCTGGCTTTCAGAAGGCCATCTCCCATCTTAGGGGAGAGAGAGGGAACCAGCTTTCTCATTTCTCCTATAGAATAGGAATCCCATTCTGAGGGCCCCACCCTTATGACCTAATCATCTCCCAAAGGCTCCAGCTCCTAATACCATTAAACTGGGCATTAGGATTTCAACATATGAATTTGGGAGGACACACACATTCAGTCCACAGCACTAGCATTGGAGAATTCATGTCAAATGTTGCTGTCTGAGACGTTAAAGTGATTCATGTCATTTTAATGTGGTTTCTGGCCCCCGTATTAGGGGTAGATTTTACAATAAGACTGAACAAGTCTCATAATAGGCAGAAAAGGAATAAAAGCATCCATAGTAGACTTAAGTATTTATTCAGTCAGTCAAAAAACTCATACAGAGCCCCATTTTGTGCCAAGGATGACAGTCGTCATCATGGGTGCGTGACTCAGGTCAACCTGATCCTCACAGAGCTCACAGTATGGCATCTTGTGTAGATTTTCCCCAGTTAGTGTGATGATTAATTTTATGTGTCAACTTGACTGTGCCACAGGGTGTCCAGACATTTGTACAAACCTTCTGGGCGTGTCTGTGCGGAAGTTACCCAGCAGTTGAATGGATAGATTAAGTAAAGCAGGTTACCCTCTATTGTGGATGACCCTCATCTAAATCACTGAAGATCTGAATGAAGCAAAAAGCCTGGTCCTTCTGTGAACAGAACTCTTCCTGACTAACTCATCGAGGTGGCACTTTGGTCTTTTGTGGACTTTGGACTTAGACTGGAACTGTTATTCCTTTTGGATCTTGAGACTGCCAACTTTAAGACTGGAATTTACACCATTGACTCTCCCGGTTCTCAGGCTTTTGGACTCGGACTGGAACTCCACATCAGACGTCCCAGATCTCCAGCTTACTGGCTGCAGGTCTTGGGATGTCTCATTCTCCATGACCACATGAGCCAGTTCTTTTTAATAATAAATCTCTCTCTCTCCATCTACCCCTCCATTCTATTGGTTTCATTCTCTGGAGAATTCTGGCTGATACCACTAGCCATTTTTTCACAAACTTCTTAGCTCTCCCCAACTCCAGTCTTGCCTTTGTGATTGCTTTTAATTAACATACTATAAAATTAACTTTTATGGTGTATACAGTTCTATGAATTTTAACACATGCATAGATTCATGCAACTACCAATACAATCAGGATGCAGAATGGTTCCGTTACCTCCTAAAGTTTGTTCATGTTGCTCCTTTACTGTCAAACTCTATCCCAGCCAGAAAACCTGACCATCACTGATCTGCGCTTCTTTCTGTTGTGACAGTTGGCAGCCCTTAGTAACTACCAAGCTACTCTCTGTTTCTAAAGGTTTGTTTTTTTTAGATTTCACATATAAGTGAGATCATACATATTAGTCTTTCTCTGTTTGACTTATTTCACTTAGCCTAACTCTCTCAAGACTCATTTTTCTTGTTGCCAATAGCAGTTTTTTTATTTCTTATGTCTGAATAGTATCATACTCCATTGTGTATGTTCTTATTGTTGTTCATTTGTTAAGTTGTGTCCGACTCTGCGACCCCATGGACTGTAGCATGCCAGGCTTCTCCGTCCTCCACTATCTCCCAGATTTTGCTCAAATGCATGTCCTTTGACTTGGTGATGCTGTTTAACCACCTTATCCTCTGCTGCCCTCTTCTCCTTTTCCCTTCAATCTTTCCCAGCATCAGGGTCTTTTCCAGTGAGTCAGTTCCTTGCATCAGGTAGCCAAAGTATTTGCATCACGTAGCCAAAATATCAGAGCTTCAGCTTCAGCATCAGTCCTTCCAGTGAATATTCAGGATTGATTTCCTTTAGGATTGACTCGTTTGGTCTGCTTGCTGTCCAATGGACTCTTAAGAGTCTTCTCTAGCACCACAGTTTGAAAGCATCCATTCTTTGGTGCTCAGCCTTCTTTATGGTGCAACTCTCACATCTGTACATGACTACTGAAAAAACCATAGCTTTGACTATACAGACTTTTGTTGGTAAAGTGATGTCTGTGCTTTTTAATATGCTATCTAGGTTTTTCATAGCTTTCCTTCAAAGGAGCAAGCATCTTTTCATTTCATGGCTGCAGTCACTGTCCACAGTGATTTTGGAGCCCAAGAAAATCAAATCTGTCAGTGTTTCCACTTTTTCTCCTTCTATTTGCCATGAAGTGATGGGACTGGATGCCATGGTCTTAGTTTTTGAATGCTGAGGTTTAAGCCAGCTTTTTCACTCTCCTCTTTCACCCTCATCAAGAGGCTCTTTAGTTCCTCTTTGCTTTCTGCCATTAGAGTGATATCATCTGCACATCTGAGGTTGTTGGAATTTCTCCAAGAAATCTTGATTCCAGCTTGTGATTCGTCCAGCCTGGCATTTTGCATGATGTACTCTGCATAAAAGTTAAATAAGCAAGGTGACAGTATACAGCTTTGATATACCCCAGTCTGTTGTGCCATGTCTGGTTCTAACTGTTGTTTCTCATCTTGCATATGGTTCTTAGGACACAGGTAAGGTGTCTGGCACTCCCATCTCTTTAAGAATTTTCCACAGTTTGTTGTGATTGACTCATTGTGTAATGACGTTTACTTTATTCAATCATTTATTGTTGGACACTTAGGTTGTTTTGCATCTGGGCCATTGTGAGTATAGATCTGTCTCTCTTTGAGCCTGAACAATGTCCTCTATGCCTCGTAACTGTGCTGTCTCACTTATGCTGTATCACACACTATTTCCTGTGGAGGGTGCATGTTCAATTCATCGAGGTGGTCCTCAAAGCTCAGTGCCTGGTCCAGGGAAGGGGCTAAGGAGATGATCAGGGATTCCAACCAGGAACATGCTGAGAAGTGGGGCCCTGCTGTCTCCATGAGCTTCTCTGGTGTGGGCATCCAGTACTAGGCCCCTAGGAGCAGAAGGTATCTTGCTGCAAGTGGCATCTGGTATCCAAAGATATGACACAGATGTCTTCATGACTTAGACTGGCTGTTTCTTCAGGTGACCTCTTGGGATTCTATCACCCTTTATAATCCTTGTTATCTGTCAGCAGGTACATCCACATTTTTTCTAATGATTAGATTGATCCTGGCAAAATGTAAGCATCTTCCCATGTAAGGATAAGATAAATTTAACTGCAGACTTTTGTTGAAACAAATCAATTATTAATGAATCGTGTTTTCCTCTATCATTGCCAGTGGATGATTGTCATTGATCCCAGATCCAAGCTCATTGCAGGTGAGAACTTTGCTAATTCTATGCCCAGTTTTTGGAACACTGGTATCTCTCTGTTCTTACTTCCTCCTCGTCCTGGAGTTCCCCTGGCAGAACATGTGGAATCCACATTCCCCTTTATGACATCCTGGCAGCTTTGCAAATGACAGCTCTTGGTTCTATTGTACTGAAAGGACTTCAGAGGGACTGTGTGAATCCAGGTGAAAGACGGATTGTTTCTGCTTGGAAGGAACAGAATGGGTCTGTTAAGAATGGAGGTCTGTGTATGTTCATCTAGCAGCCCATTGCAGCCTGCTGTTCTGGTGAATGTAAATGAGAAGGACCACCACTCCCTTCTTCCCTGTAATTCTGTGTTCCTGTGTTAGAAATATATGCTTTGTAAAGGGCAAATGTTCTATTAAATATAAAGTGCTACTCATCAGAAAATATACTTATCTGTAAGTAAATAGTGGGAAAAGGTTGCTTATTATGTAATGATTGGAAAGGCAATTCTAAAACAAAAATTTCTAATGCATCTTAAATGTTTATGTTGCTGGGGTAGTGAACTCAGTAGTCTCTAACCGAGGTATGTATGCTGGCAACATGTCAATGTCTGCCAAGCGCACCTATTCAAAACAGCCATCGGCTGGAGGGGAGAGTGGAGCCAGGGTGAGTGTGAAGAGCTGACTTCCGAGCTGAACCTGGGCTGCACAGCAGTGAGGGGAGTTATGCACAGAACTGTGGGAATGTCTTTTATGCCAGCAAGGCTATTATTGGCTTTATGACATTTCTGCTTGATGCTGTAACTTCTTGAAATTTATAATTTAATTAAGGCTATGCAAATTGATAAATAATCTGTTAAATACCAAACAGTTTAATCTTGATAGTAATAGAAGCCCTTTTTGGTGGATACACAGAAGTTGGAGGGATAGGAGACCTCATGTGGACAGCAGGCCTCAGCACCACTACTTTGGAACTGACCTTTAGGTGGTGCTTTTCTGTTTGGATTTCAGAAGACCTTGGAAAGGTGATTGAATCTCAAATATGAGTAAAACAAGGAAGTCTTCTCACCATGGTACACGTTGGGTAAAGAAAAATGTGGGGGTAAAAAAATGTTCTGAGTGTTTTGTCATTGTACTAGCCTAGGTTTTTATCTACATTGTCACTCATAACATGACAAAATTAAGAGAAATGGAATATTCTCAATATTGATAAACAAAAGCTTTTAAAAGCACAATTTTATATTCACCCTCAAAATACCTAAATACCTGGCCACTGATTTCCAGAAAAGTTGCCCCAAATAGCCTCTTTGCAATGAAGGGATATTCTTTCAAGTTGTCAGGCCGTGGGGTAAAGAGAAATCTCAGTGCTTTTTTTCTCTGTCTTTGATATGTACAATTGAAGGTATTTCTTATTGCAAACTAATATTCCATCCATCATGTGGCATTAAAGCATTTTCACATTAGGCTTAGTGATAAAGGATCACACTTCACAGCCTTAGGCATTTCAGAGGGAAAAAAAAAAACCTTAAAATGTTGAGCATTGTAGAAATTGTCTGAATATTCAGAATGCTGGATTTTAAGAGTTCAGGTTTATTTTCTCTTAGCATGGAAATGACTTTGGGGCATCTTTTCAGGATGCCATATGTGGAAGTACCCATTCAGGAAGGCATGGAGCGGAGACATTTTCTTCAAAAAGGGCATGACAAGGATGACATCTTATCTTGGTGCTTGACACAGAATATGTGCTTCTTCGAGGGTTGTTGAGTGGCTTAACGATCTATTTTCTTGGCTTACCTCTGCCTAAAGAGGGCTTCCCAGGTGGTGCCTCTCTCCAGGATCGTGCCCCAGATTCAACCATAGGCCTTGTTCTATGGGACCGACAGGGTCTAGTGTCCGTCCAGGAATGACTGAATCAGAAAGAATAAGAAGGCAACTGTGGCCTGGATGGCCCCTCACTTGTGATTTTATACTCTGGATTGTAAGACAGCTTGGCTAGAACCATAATGTGATGGACTCCTCTTACTATTAAAAGCAAGAATTGTCAAATCATAGCACACATTTTCTAAAGTTAGCGTCAGTTATCCCAATTCCCTCATCCCATGAATGGGGAACTGAAGCCTAGAGAGGGCCTGCGGTTTATCCAGATGACCAGAGAGAACACGAGATGTAGGTCCTCCATCACGATGTATTCTAGCACAAGTTATTTGGCTTCCCTGGCCTGTCAGTGGGAACTGTAAATGGTCCCCACCTTCGCAGGACTGCTGTGTGTCTTGTGTCTCTGCTGGGCATCTTCCCTTTGCCCCACCAGGTCCCTTCTCCACCCTTCTCCACCCTGTGCTCTGTCCAGGGAGGTGGTTTCCTGGGGATTATGTCAAGGGGCTCCCAAGACCCCTGCTGGGATGACAGGTGGAGAGCCCCAAGGAGAGTTGTGGGGAGGGCAGGCTGCTTCCTTTTCCAGCTGCCTCCTTGCTGGTCACCGTGGACTGGCTCAGTCTCTTGGTAGAGGTTTGGTAGAGGTCACTGCTCTTCCCAAGAGGGCCTTGTCCTTGTGCTAAGTGATCTCTCCAGGTTCATGTCACCACTCCCTCTTCCTGTGTTTTTAGGTCTGAGGTGACAGCGGCTCAGCTGCTGCAGGCTCTGCGCTCTTGTCCTGCTGCTGTTGCTTTCCCTGTGCCCACATCCTTGTCCCTGTGTGGCCCGTTTCCTGGGCTCTGACTGGTACTGGACTCTTGGACAGAGCCTACAAATGACTGAATCTGCTCCCAGCAGTAGGCATGGAAATGGCAGGGAGCCTGTGGGGAAGGTGAAGGCACTGGTCTTTTCCAGTCACATGGTGAATTCCAGCAGAGTGTGGGGGAAATACCCCTTCCCTCGTCCTCAGCAGCTCTTCCCTGTCTATTGTGCATCGACTCTTTGTGGCCAGAGTGAAGCAAATGCTCAGGCTGATTCCATCCTGTATCTGGTGCTCTGTGGATTGTTTAAACTCACAAGACAGTTTAGGAAATCATTGCAAATGTAGTGGAGGGTTATTATTGTAATGATATCAATGTCACTTTACATCACCACATGCGCAGAGACCCAGAAAACAAGAACTGAACAAGGAATTAGGCACCTCTGGTTCTTATGTACAATGTGACACAGGAGAGTCACCTTGAGTAGGCTCCTCAACCTGGCAGGAGGAAGAATATTCTTGAAAACTGAACGAGTCAGTAATGGAACATTTCAATAAAAGCGAGCTCAGTGCGTTCTGAGGATCTTTAAATTTTCCCAATTATTTTGGTTGAAAATGTAAAAGAGAACCACAAAACATACCAATGAGTTACTTTATAAAGTGAGTTGCCACATTCTAATATAAAATAGGCACTAAATGTGTTCCTAATAATAAATAACACATTTTTATTGGGTAGCAGTAGACCCTTCAAGACCTTTTTGGTAAACAAATACATTTGTTTATTTAACTGAAGTGTAGTAGCTGTACAAGATTATGTAAGTTACATGTATACAATATAGTGATTAATAATTTTCAAAGGTTATGGTCCATTTATAGTTATTGTAAAATATTGGCTATGTTCCCTATGTTGAAAAATATATCCTTGTAGCTTATTTTATACCTAATAGGTGGTACCCCTTACTCACCTGCCCCCATCTAACCCCTGCCCCTTCTGTCTTCCACTGATAACTAGTATTTTGTTCTCTATATCACTGAGTCTACTTCTTTATTCTTACATTTACAATTTGTTATATTTTTTAGATTTCACATATAAGTAATGTCATATACTATTTGTCTTTATTTGTCTGTCTTATTCCACTTAGCATAATGTCCTCCAGGTCCATCCATGTGTCTGCAAATGGCAAAATTTCATTTTTTTTTATGGCTGAGAAAGTATTCCCTTTTGTGTGTGTGTGTGTGTGTGTGTGTATGTATGTATATATATATATCACATCTTCTTTATCCATTCATCTGTTGATGGATACTCAGGTTGCTTCCCTATCTTGGCAGTTGTAAATAATGCTGCTATGAACATCGGGGTGCATGTATGTTTTAGCATTTGTGTTTTTGTTTTTTTCAAACATGTACCCAGAAGTGGAATTGCTGGGTCATAGGTAGTTCTATTTTTAGTTTGATGTGAGACTGCCACACTCTTCCTCAGTGGCTGCACCAATTTGCGTTCCTACCAACAGTGTATCAGAGTTCCCTCTTCACTACATCCTCTATAACATTTGTTGTTTGCCTTCTTTTTTGATGGTAACCATTTTGACAAGTGTGAGGTTAAGATATCAGGAAGAAATAGAAAATCTGAACAGAGCAATTATTAGAAATGAAATTGAATTAGTAACTTAAAAACTCTCAACAAACAAAAGTCCACATAAACGAATTTAGAAAACAATCATATAAGGAAAGGGAAGTTGGCTGTATCCAACAACTTTAATCATTTTGTTTTTGACTTGTCCTGTTTGATATAGTCTGCTGATGTCTTTTTTCCTAATATTATCACATGAAAGGATGATATTCTCATTATTCATTGCAGATGAGTCAAAAGCCCTTAGAAATTAGCAGCTTATGAGCATTTAATAAATGAAAGTAATGATCACAAGAAACTATCTGGAGTTCATTATATGTACTTTAGTAACAGCATTCTCTCTGTTTAGTAGCGTTTAGACTGTAGTCATGGAAATGCTATAAACTTGTTGCATCTGGAAGTCAGCAAGGCATTGTGATAGGCCTTTCTTGATGTTCTGGTGTATGAGTTGAAGATGTGCGAGCTGGACAAATGCTGAACCAAGAACCAGAGCTCTAATGTAGCTTTTGTCTCATTACTAAATTGTGGGGATTCCTGTTGGAGGACTCTAGAGGCATACTGCTTCTACCCTTGCCCCACTTATTTACTTTAAATTTTTAACTTTTATTTTGAAATAATTACAGATTAAAAAGAAATTTCAAGGTTATGCACAGGGATCCTTTGGACCTCAGGCCTACCACTGACTGGAGCAGTGCCTTGATGACCAAAAAGTGCTGAAGGGTGGAGCTCCTCATTACCTCAAAGATGGCAGACCACTAGGATTCTTAAGCATTGTTGAGGAAATCCGCAAGGGAGAAGAACCTAGCATAAATGTGGAACAACCCAGGCATAAGAATGGTTGAACGGCCAACCTGAAACATCAAAGGGAAGAAGCAGAAGATTTGTTGATCTAGCAACAAAGAAAATGATAAGGTGGCCCTTACCTATGTTCTTCCTCTTGTTCCCCATAGATTCCCACCCCACAGCCCCTGCTCAGTTCTTGTCTAGCAAAAACCCTTCCTCCAACCTGTACCTCTTCTCATAAAGCCCCATTGTATTTCAGTCTCCATCCTCTTCCTCCAGAAGACTAATGCCCTTCTGGACTCATCCAATTTCCTTACCAGGAGCAGGAGTTCATCATGAAGGTAAAGTTGGCTTTTCAACAGAATTTTTAAAAAATGAAGAAAGCAAAAAAGCCAACAGTAGTAGTAGGTCAAATGAGAAAATATGGAACACATCAAAATCAGTGGGAGTGTAAGGAAGAGACCTACCATTGGATCAATGAGAGCTCTTGGATCAATGAGAGCTCCACTGATTCAAGCAGTGCCCCGTGTCTACTAAGGATGCAGTGGAGGAATCGTGAACTCCAGCCATAGTGATGATAATGATAAAATTAAGTTATTAAAAAGACATGTATGTGAATTTTCTGATGGTAGAGAGGACAGAAAGGGAAATGGCATGTGTTTGAGAAGGGAGGAGAGGAGGCACTGGAGGGTTGGGAGACAGACAGGAAGGTCCACAGTTAGCCAGACATTAGGAATAAAGACTGGTTCAGAACTAAGCCCCAAAGGTTTGTTTCCTTCCTTTACAATGTATCTCAGGGTCATAGAGTAAAAGGACTTGGTATTTCTTGGAGGGTGTGTGGGGCGGAAGTGGGGTGAATGGGGAGAGTTGGAATGTGTGTGGGGTGGCAATGACACACTTTCAACAAAAAGGCAACAATTACAACAGAATTGCCTTCAGGCCACCTACCTCCAGTGATATATGTTGTAACCCACCGTAGGCTATAAGCAACTGACCCTCAGCAGGACCAAAAACTCACTCTACTCAAAGTCACCAATAAAATAATGGTGTTTGGAAACCACAAGTTCAACATTAATTAGCACACTTTCTTGCTAACAGTGGCCTGAAAAAGGTGGGGCAATGCAACTGGTCTACCCTCACTCCAAACCACAGGCAATAAAGGGGAGCATTGTTTACAGATAATTTAAATACAAGAATAAAATCGACTAAAAGCTGGTCTTCATATTATCACCTCCATATGTCTGTGTGTCTAAGCAAATTAGTGATTAAGTATTCTCCTGTAACAAAATCTCTGTGTGTGTATGACTGGGTGTGTGGGTGGGTGCCTGGATGGCGGATGGTAGAGTGATTTTTGACATCAGATGTAGAGACTTGTTGTTATTCAGTCTCTCAGTCATGTCCAACTCTTTGTGACCGCATGGACTGAGGCATGCCAGCCTTCTCTGTATATCACCATCCCCCAGAGCTTTCTCAAACTCATGTCCAATGAGGCAGTAAGATCATCCAACCATCTCATCCTTTGTTGTCCCCTTCTTCTGCCTTCAGTCTTTCCCAGCATCATGGTCTTTTCCAATGAGTCAGTTCTTTGCCTCAGGTGGCCAAAGTATTGGAGTTTCAGCTTCAGCATCAATCCTTCCAATGAATATTCAGGACTAATTTCCTTTAAGATGGACTGGTTGGATCTCTTTGCTGTCCAAGGGACTCTCAAGAGTCTTCTCCAACACCACAGTTAAAAGCATCAATTTTTCAGTGTTCAGCCTTCTTTATGGTCCAACTTTCATATCCATACATGACTACTGGAAAAAACATAGCTTTGACTAGACAGACCTTTTTTGGCAAAGTAATGTCTCTGCTTTTTAATATGCTGTCTAGGTTGGTCATAGCTTTTCTTCCAAGGAGCAAGTGTCTTAATTTCATGGCTGCAGTCACCATCTGCAGTGATTTTGGAGCCCGAGAAAATAAAGTCTGTCACTGTTTCCATTGTTTCCATGCCTATTTGCCATGAAGTGATGGGACCATATGCCATGATCTTAGTTTTCTGAATGTTGAGTTTTAAGCCAGCTTTTACACTCTCCTCTTTTACCTTCATCAACAGGCTCTTCAGTTCTGCTTCAATAACTGCCATAAGGGTGGTGTCATCTGCAGATCTGAGGTTATTAGTATTTTTCCTGGCAATTTTGATTCCAGCTTGTGCCTCATCCAGGTTGGCATTCCTCATGATGTATTCTGCATATAAGTTAAATAAGCAGGGTGACAATATACAGCCTTGACATACTCCTTTCCCAACTTGGAACCAGTCTGTTGTTCCATGTCTGGTTCTTGCTGTTGCTTCCTGATATGCATATGGATTTCTCAGGAGGCAGGTAAGGTGGTCTGGTATTCCCATTTTTTAAGAATTTTCCATAGTTTGTTGTGATCCACACAGTGAGAGGATTTTGCATAGTCAGTGAAGCAGAAGTAGATGTTTTTCTGGACTTCTTTCACTTTTTCTATGATCCAGTGGGCATTGGCAATTTGATTTCTTGTTCCTCTGCCTTTTCTAAATCCAGCTTGAACATCTGGAAGTTCTCAGTTCATGGACTATTGAAGCGTGGCTTGGAGAATTGTGAGCATTACTTTGCTGGCATGTGAAATGGATGTAATCGTGCAGTAGTTTGAACATTCTTTGGCATTGCCTTTCTTTGGGATTGGGATGAAAACTGACTTTTTCCAGTCCTGTGGCCACTGCTGAGTTTTCCATATTTGCTGGCATATTGAGTGCAGCACTTTCACAGCATCATCTTTTAGGATTTGAAATAGCTCAACCAGAATTCCATCACCTCCACTAGCTTTGTTCATTGTGGTGCTTCCTAAGGCCCACTTGACTTCCCACTCCAAGATATCTGGCTCTAGGTGAATGATTACACCATTGTAGTTATCTGGGTCATGAAGATCTTTTTTGTATAGCTCTTCTGTATATTCTTGCTTCCTCTTCTTAATCTCTTCTGCTTCTGTTAGGTCCATACCGTTTCTGTCCATTATTGTGCCCATCTTTGGGTGAAATAGTCCCTTGGTATCCTTAATTTTCTTGAAGAGATCTCTAGTCTTTTCCATTCTATTGGAATTAAAGGTGCTCAGTCGTGTCTGACTCTTTGTTACCCCATGGACTGTAGCCCGCCAGGGTCCTCTGGCCATGGCATTTTCCAGGCAAGAATACTGGAGTGGGTTGTCATTTCCTTCTCCAGGGGATCTTCCTGACCCAGGGATCAAACCTGGGTCTCCTGCATTGCAGGCTGACTCTTTACACTCTGAGCCAGCTGGGATTCCCTTCCCATTCTATTGTTTTCCTCTATTTCTTCTACTGATCACTGAGGAAGGCTTTCTTACCCCTCCTTGCTATTCTTTGGAACTCTGCATTCAGATGGGTATATCTTTCCTTTTCTACTTTGCCTTTCATTTCTCTTCTATTCTCAGCTATTTATAAGGCCTCCTCAGGCAACAATTTTGCCTTTTTGCATTTCTTGTTGACGGTTTTGATCACTGCCTCCTGTACAATGTTATGAACCTTCATCCATAGTTCTTCAGGGACTCTCTCTATCAGATCTAATTCCTTGAATCTGTCACTTCCACTGTATAATCATAAGGTATTCGATTTAGGTCATATCTGAATGGCCTTTAATACTGTCTGTGGGGTTCTTAAGGCAAGAATACTGAAGTATTTTGCCATTCCCTTCTCCAGGGAAGAAGGGATGCTTTTGAAGCACTGATGCTTTTGAACTGTGGTGTTGGAGAAGACTCTTGAGAGTCCCTTGAACTACAAGGAGATCCAACCAAGTTGTCCTAAAGGAAATCAGTCCTGAATGTTCCCTGGAAGGACTGATGTTGAAGCTGAAAGTCCAATACTTTGGCCACCTGATGTGAAGAACGCTGGGAAAGATTGAAGGCGAGAGGAAAAGGGGATGACAGAGGATGAGATGGTTGGATGGCATCACTGACTCAATGGACAGGAGTTTGAGTAAAGTCCGAGAGTTGATGACGGTCAAGGAACCCTGGTGTGCTGCAGTCCATGGGGTCGCAAAGAGTCAGACATGACTGAGGGACTGAACTTAACTCCCCTTCTTTCTACACCTCCCCAATCTGATTCCCCTTCTCACAAGCAATCATTCTAATATATTTGATGCATATACTTTTCTTTTCATGAGTGTTACTAAAATGTGTATTATTGTTTGTGGGCATTTGTTTCTAATTTCTGTATCTGTTGCTAATATTACACATGTTGTTTCTTGATGTGTCACTGAGCACTGTTTTTAAGATTCATCCATGTTCCTATGAGTATGTCTAGTCTGTTGTTCCCTTTAAATGGATATGTCAGATACCTTATTTCTTCATTGTAAATTTTAGAAAGATATTTGGACTATTAATACTTACACCTACCCCCCTGGTCCTTCAAAGTTTCCTTTACTTTGATGAGATAGTAAATAGTATCATGTCTAATTTTGGTTTCCACATATTCTGTGTTAATGTATAGGTATGATTGATTTTTAAAACTGAACTTTTCATTTTGAGATAATTACATGATATCATGACAAGGAAATTGACATTGATGCAATCCATCTACCTTATTTAGATTTCAGCAGTTTTATACCTGCTCATTTGTGTGTGTGTGTGTATGTGTGTGTGTGTGTATGTGTGTGTGTGTG
Source organism: Bos taurus (assembly GCF_002263795.3). Lineage (NCBI taxonomy): Eukaryota > Metazoa > Chordata > Mammalia > Artiodactyla > Bovidae > Bos > Bos taurus. The sequence goes on from NW_020192292.1 coordinate 1,831,204, forward strand.
TATGTGTGTGTGTGTGTATGAAGGTTTATCATATGTGGAGATTCCGTGAGGACCACCACAGTAAAGACGTATAAGAGTTTCATCAACAAGGAAGAATCTCTCTTATTGCCCTTCAGTAGCCATGCCTTCATCCCTTCCACCATGTATACAACTCCTAGCAACTACTACTCTCTACCTGGATAATTTTGTCATTTCAAGAATGTTATGCAAATAGAATCATTTAGTATGTAATCTTTTGGGATTAGCTTTTTTAAACTCAGTATAATTCTCTGGGAAGTCATCCAGATTGTTGCATGTATGAATCATTTTTTCCTTTTTATTCCTAAATCCAGTATTCCATGGTGTGGATAAGATGCACCACAATTTGTTTAATTATTCTACTTGTTGAAGGGCATCTGGGCTGCTTTAAATTTTTGACTATTAAGAATATAGCTGCTGTAACCATTCACATGTGAACATGAGATTTAATATCTTTGGCATAGACAGCCAAGAGTGTAATTGCTGAGTAGTATGGTCATTGCATGTTTAGTTTTAGAAGAAAATGCCACACTATCCCCAGTACGGCTGTATTATTTCACATTCCCACCAGCAGTGTGCAAGTAATCTAGTTTCTCTACATCCTTGCTAGTATTTGGTTTCATCACTATTTTTTATTTTAGCTGTCCTTGTAGGTGTGCAGGAATATCTTATTGTGGTCTAATGTGCATTTTTCTGATGCTAAACATCTTATTATGTGTATTTTTGTCATCAGTATATTCTCAGCCCTCTCTTTTTTGACAGGTGCTTGATAATGGTGTAGAGCCAGGATATTTACAATATGTGTATGAAGGTTGAACACGTTGAAGGACTGAAAGATGTGTTTGATAACAGAATCTAAATGCAATAAGCATTTCAATAGGCTATACTCTGGACCACTAGAATGACAGTTTTAATCAAACGAGAAGTCCATTGGGGAAAAATGGCATGTACCTATCTTGGTGTCCCAAATACAATATCTTGTGACTAGGACAAGGGATGTTTGGTTTAACAGTAATATAAAAAGTCAACCTAGAGATTTCAATTGACAGTAAATACAGTTGGAGCCTAGGGTGTAAAAAGGCTGCCAAAACGTTTCCGGTACTTTTGACTAAGTTCCACGGAAATGTAGTATCTAAGGCAAGAGGTAGCCTTCTCCTTCTGTCCTGTATTGATTAAGATTATGCTCTGAGAACTGTTTCCAGTTAGGGACCATATGCTTGAAGAGAAATAGGACAATTTAAAAAAAAAAGTTTTATTTATTTATTTATTTTTGACTGTGCTGGGTCTTCTTTGGTGCTTGGGTTTTTCTCTAGTTTTGGCAAGCAGAGGCTGCTTTCTAGTTGGAGTGTGTGGGCTTCTCACCGTGGCGGTTTCTCTTGTTGCAGAGCATGGACTCTAGGGCATTGGAGCTTCAGTAGTTGCGGCATGTGGGATCAGTAGTTGCAGCTCCTGGGTTCTAGAGCACAGGTTTAGTAGTTGTGGTGCATGGGCTTCATTGCTTCATGGCATGTGGGATCTTCCCGGAGCAGGGACAAACCTGTGTCTCCTGTGTTGGCAGTTGAATTATTTGCTACTGAGCCACCAGGGAAGCCCAAGGGCAAATTAACTAGTAGCTAGAGCAAAGAAACCAAGGTGATGATGGAACTTGAAACTGTGTTATAGGACAAATGATAAAGGAACTGTGTCAGGCAGGGTCCTGATGGCAAACAGATTATACACTCAAACCAGTTAATACACATCAATGACGAAGGAATGGGGATATATAGGGAAACCATAAGAAATAGTGATGAAAACTGGGACTGGAAACAGGAGGGCAATCACTCTGAACCCTAAGCTGGACAGAAAAAAGGAAGAGATAGTTACTGGAACCTGGAAAGAACTGTCAGAAAAAAAAAATGCAATGATCTAGGAAAAAGAATAAAATAAGAGCACACAAAAAGACTTTCAAAGAAGGAGCCAGGGGAATAAGTACTCTGACTTCATTCTCATGATCAAAAAGAAACAGAGGTCAGAGGACAAAAGAGAATGTGATACAGTCCTTGGTTCACATGGGTCAGAGCTCAGGGTAGAGTGGAAAAGAGTGGAAAATGAATCTGGTGATGCAGACGTAGGATATACTAACATTGAACTCAGAGAAGCCAACATCTCAGGAGCAGTCACAGTATGTTTCCTCAGCTCTCTGACGTGTGGTGATGTGGAAATGAATTGGGCTTGGCCTTGCTGAGTGTCATACTTCTGATTAGTAGTATCACAGTGAGAAATTTGCGGGAAAGTCACATAAACTCCATCAGGCAGTTGATCCGGAGGAGTTCACCCTAGAAAGCTATTTACAAAGTGTTCCATTGTCATTTAAGGACGTTTTGCTTTTTCCTGTGGGCATGACTGTCTCACTAAGCCTATCACTCTCTATATCAAAATGTCCAACACTTGCAACTATATTTCCCCTGGCAAAAAAGCAGAAAGTTTTGGTTTTATAAGCTTGATAGCACTTAAAAAAGAAAACAGTTGCAAAATGTAGAAATCTGAACAGTGGCAATGATGTGGGAGTGGCCTGACCACTAATTCTCAATAGGTCAGGACTCTGTCTTGTTTACTGCGTCATCATCAGAACTTAAAATGGAGCCTGACACACAGTAGGCAATCAGGAGAAAAAGATGTAGTGACTCATGTTACATATGGCTGTAGTCCCACCTCTGGCTATAACTAAATATTGTATCTTTGGGTAGTTGTATAAATGCCTTTGAAGATGATTATCTAATTCTTTGAGTCTAGATTTAATCATTAAAAGGTTGAATTTCAGCTCCTACTATACAGCATGTTGATCTGGGATCAGAAATATCCAAGATAGTCAAGATAATGGAATGACTTTCTTCAGTTGAGGTTTCAGTAGAACACAGAGGCTGATCTTTACCCAAAAAAAGGGTAGACAGGAGATACATTTCAGTTCAGTTCGGTCATTCAGTCCTGTCCGACTCTTTGTGACCCCATGGACTGCAGCACGCCAAGCTTCCCTGTCCATCACCAAATCCCGGAGCTTGCTCAAACTCATGTCCAAGGACTTGGTGAGGCCATCCAACCATCTCATTCTCTGTCGTCCCCTTTTCCTCCTACCTTTAATCTTTCCCAGCATCAGGGTCTTTTCCAACGAGTCAGTTCTTCGCATCAGGTGGCCAAATTATTGGAGCTTTAGCTTCCGCATCAGTCCTTCCAATGGATATTCAGGACTGCTTTCCTTTAGGATGGACTGGTTGGATCTCCTTGCAGTCCAAGGGACTCCTCAAGAGTCTTCTCCAGCACCACAGTTCAAAAGCATCAATTCTTTGGCACGCAGCTTTCTTTGTAGTCCAACTCTCACATCCATACTTGACTGCTGGAAAACTCATAGCTTTGACTAGACTGACCTTTGTCAGCAAAGTAATGTCTCTGCTTTTTAATACGCTATCTAGGTTGGTCGTATCTTGTCTTCCAAGCAGCAAGCATCTTTTAGTCTTTTAATTTCATGACCGTAGTCACCATCTGCAGTGATTTTCGAGCCCCCCAAAATAAAGTCCTTCCCTGTTTCCATTGTTTCCCCATCTATTTGTCATAAGAGTGAGTGAATGAGTGAAGTCGCTCAGTCGTGTCTGACTCTTTGCGACCCCGTGGACTGTAGCCCCCCAGGCTCCTCCGTTCACGGGATTCTCCAGGCAAGAATACTGGAGTGGGTTGCCATTTCCTTCTCCAGGGGATCTTCCCGACCCAGGGATCGGACCCAGGTCTCCCGCATTGCAGGCAGATGCTTTACCGTCTGAACTGAAGGGTTTAGAGGCCGTCAAATGGACATGACCTATAAAGGCAATTTTGATGGTTTTACATAGAAATGACCTCTAATGGAAGAGAACACAAATGGGAACTATTTGAGATACATTTCTATGTAAAATGTAGTTTGCACATAATTCAGCATTTTAAATGAGCACTCTGCAACCGAGACCAAATATCAATCATCTCATGAGGTTTTCTACTATGTACCAACATCAAATCTACATAGGAACAAATGTTACTGCTGCTTTTCTCTTCTATGTCAAATGTCCTGAAGCCTTTGTGTCTCTGTGGAGCAAGGCCGAGTTTTGAAGGCACATTCCAGTATAAACATCATTGATGGGGTAGAGAAGGACACGATCAGTCACATTGTACAGTACATTTGTCATAAAGTGATGGGTAAAAACAGTAGATATACTTACTTTACTTAAATAATTATTTTTTTGTATTAAAACAGCATAATATTTAAAGGACCCTGAATAATTATGTTATTAATATTTGAATAAACTATAAAGCAATGCACATTTAAGCTAAGAATAATTTCTTTGGATTGAAATGCTTCACTAACAGTGAATGCCACTAATACTAATATTGTCTAACATTTTAAAATAATTATGTCTATGTATCCAGCATTTGCTTAGCACTTGTTAAATATCAAGCACCTCACATGCATAATGTCGTTTAACTCTCACAACTAATTAATGAGCCTAATATTTTTGTTATCATCATCCTTAGGGAGTGAGAAATGAAGGCCACATAAAAAGTGATGTAGTGGGGATTCAAATTCAGGCAGTCTAACGTAAAGAGTATGAACTCTTATCGACTTATTTTAATGTTATCATCTCTTGACATTTCATCAGACTGATAAGGGCAAATATGCATATTTGCTGTATAGAAACTCAAAGATGTTATGATAGCATACTTAGTTTTACAGGCTGCCTTCTGGAATTTCCCCTTTGGTGGCACTGATGCCTAAACATACTTGAGTTCCTGCATTTCAGATATTGCTTAGAAAATTATGTACACATTTGGAAAATGTCTTCGTGGAATTCAGCAGCTGGGGTAATTGAGAACAATTACCACGAACCAATGGAGATGACCTTAGACAACTTCAGCACCAAACCTCAGATCTGTCAGCTCACAGTGTGGCACCTGCGTGAATGTGCCACCTGCTCTCTAATCTATGACGTCCTGCATGGAGCTTCATTCATCACAGGGGTTGTCTGCCTTCCTGTCTGTGTGACTTCACACACAGGACTCATCTCCTCCTAACTGTTTCTCTAAAGAAGGGATATTTTTTTTTCTTTGTTTAAAAAATCTCATAGTTTTCCTACACATTTTGAAATTTTGGAGTTTTGGAGGACCCACTTTCAGTGAGGCCTTTGTTCTGTTTCATATTACTTTGGTTTTGCTTTTTATAGTCCTTATAATCAGCTAGCTGAAGGATAACAAAGTAGTGAGTTCAGTGCACTCTTAACATTTGAAGGACTAGCATTAAGTCAAATTTTTCTTAATTTATAGTAATAATTGTAGTAGTAGATTTTCATGATCTATTTTTTATAACCTGTGATAAAATTTTAGGGGCCAAATGTATTCAGTTCAGTTCAGTTCAATCACTCAGTCTTGTCCAACTCTTTGGGACCCCATGGACTGCAGCATGCCAGGTTTCCCTGTCCATCACCAACTCCTGGAGCTTGCTCAAACTCATGTCCATAGAGCTGGTGATGTGATGCAACCATCTCATCCTCTGTTGTCCCCTTCTCTTCCTGCCTTCAATCTTTCCCAGCATCAGGGTCTTTTCCAGTGAGTCAGTTCTTCGTATCAGGTGGCCAAAGGATTGGAGTTTCAGCTTCAGCATCAGTCCCTCTAATGAATATTCAGAACTGATTTCCTTTAGGATTGACTGGCTTGATCTCCTTGCAGTCCAAGGGACTCTCAAGAGTTTTCTCCAACACCACAGTTGAAAAGCGTCAATTCTTCAGTGCTCAGCTTTCTTTATGGTCCAACTCACATTCATCCATGACTACTGGAAAAGAAGGGAATGGCAACCCACTCCAGTATTCTTGCTGGGAAAATCCAATGGACTGAGGAGCTGGCTGGATTATGGTCCATGGGGTCACAAAGAGCTGGACACCACCGAAGTGACTTAGCATGACATGACTGGAAAAACCATGGGTTTGACTAGACGGACCTTTGTCGGCAAAGTAATATCTCTGCTTTTTAATATGCTGTCTAGGTTTCTCATAGCTTTTCTTCCAAGGAGCAAGCATCTTTTAATTTCATAGCTGCAGTCACCATCTGCATTGATTTTGGAGCCGAAGAAAATAAAGTCTGTCACTGTTTCCATTGTTTCCCCATCTATTTGCCATGAAGTGATGGGACCAAATGCCATGATCTAAGTTCTTTGAATGTTGAACTTTAAGCCAGCTTTTTCACTCTCCTCTTTCACTTTCATCAAGAGGCTCTTTAGTTCCTCTTGCCAGCATATTGATTGCAGCAGTTTAACAGCAACATCCTTTAAGATTTGAAATAGCTCAGCTGGAATTCCATCACCTCCACTAGCTTTGTTTGTAGTGATGCTTCCTAAGGCCCACTTGACTTTGGACTCCAGGATGCCTGGTTCTAGGTGAGTGATCACACCATCATGGTTATCTGGGTCATGAAGTTTTTTTTGTATAGTTCTGTGTATTCTTGCCTCCTCTTCTTAATCTCTTCTGCTTCTGTTAGGTCCATACTTTTTCTGTCCTTTTTTGTGCCTGTCTTTGCATGAAATGTTCCCTTGGTATTTCTAATTTTCTTGGAGAAATCTCTAGCCTTTCCCATTCTATTGTTTTCCTTTACTTCTTTGCATTGATCACTGAGGAAGGGTTTCTTATCTCTCCTTGCTATTCTTTGGAACTCTGCATACAGATGGGTATATCTTTCCTTTTATCCTTTGCCTTTCACTTTTTTTTTTTCTCAGCTATTTTTAAGGCTTCCTCAGACAACCATTTTCTCTTTTTTCATTTGTTTTTCTTGGGGATTGTCTTGATCACTTGTCAGTTATTCTGACATTGTACAGGTCTTGATCCTGTACAATGTCACAAACTTTTGTCCATAGTTCTTCAGGTACTCTATCAGATCTAATCCCTTGAATCTGTCACTTCCTCTGTATAATCGTAAGGGATTTGATTTAGGTCATACTTGAATGGTGTGTATTACCTCTGCATAAATTTAATAAGTTAATAAATAAATTTAATAGAAAACACAAGACAGACCAAATTCAATACAGTAGGCTAGCTATCTAGTCTTTGGATCTCAGACCTATACAGAGGAAAGGGTACTGAGAAATCATAGAACATTTCTTCTCCTTTTAGGTTCTTTGGTCTTGCAATATTCCTTAGTAAGTAAAAGTATTTTTTTGAATAGTATATTACATATAGTATAGTACAGTACATACTATGTCAAGTTTTCAAGCCTGCACACCTTGGGATTTCCTTGATGACTCAGTGGGTGAAGAATCCACCCGCAATGCAGCAGGTGTGGGTTTGATTCTTGGACTGGGAAGTTTCCCCTGGAGAAGGCAATGGCTACCTACTCCAGTATTATTGCCTGGCACATCCCACGGACAGAGGAGCCTGGTGGGCTGTAGTCCATGGGGTTGGAAAGAGTCAGGTACAGCTGAGTGACTAAACATGCCTGCACACAAACATCTGGGGTCATGGCTTTGGGCAAATAATTTCACCTCTGTGAGACTTCGTGTTCTTTTCTGTAAAATGGGGCTACTACATCTTATCGTCCCCTATCCCCACCCCTGAGAATTCAATGAGAAAATGCCTGTCAGTCTCTTAGATTAACGCCTGACAGTTGGTGTGCCAGGGATAGCTAGAAGGTTCTTTATCTGCATGTCAGTTTTGCAGAGAAGAATGAAAGTTGTTTGGGGTGCAATTACAAATTACAGTAAGCAAGGGCTCCTTCAGGAAGTTGTAACTGAGAGATCAGGGGCACCTTCAGAGTAGCTCTATGAGTGCTAGAGATTTAAAGACCCTCAAATGAGTTGTGGTTTGAGAGGGTAGCCACCTCTACATAGTCAACTTTTCTGACATAATAAAAATTTACAGACCAGCCCGAGTTACCCATCCACAAAACCAAAAGGGTAGGAAGAAATGGCCATGAAAATAGTCATTCCTTCTCCAGAGTAGGAAAACCTAAACTGTAGTTGATGGATTTCTAGAGGCTCAGTGTGAACAAGTATGAGAGTAAAAAATTACTCCAGTGGTACATAGTCTTGAAGGGCCTCTCTTTTGAAAGTTTTACCTCTAGGAGCCCCACCAGGTCCTCCCAGTGAAGACTGGAGAAAAATCTCCTGCTTTGGACAGGAAAGGCGAGAAGTAGTTATTCTGAAATATTCCCAGAGCATTCCATTCTTAATAAGGTCTTCTTGAAAGAGGTGATTTTACCTGAATCTAATGTACTCAAGTGTTGTGAGAGCACAGTTGACCTGGGGGGTGGGAAATGTACTTCTCCAGCCTTTTCTGGTCTCTGCTAGAGAATGTGGGATGGAGAAACATTTGTAAAGGTCACAGTCTGCTGCTGCTGCTGCTAAGTCACTTCAGTCATGTCCGACTCTGTGTGACCCCCATAGACAGCAGACCACCAGGCTCCCCCGTCCCTGGGATTCTCCAGGCAAGAATACCGGAGTGGGTTGCCATTTCCTTCTCCAATGCATGAAAATGAAAGGTGAAAGTGAAGTCTCTCAGTCATGTTCGACTCTTAGCGACCCCGTGGACTGCAGCCTACCAGGCTCCTCTGTCCATGGGATTTTCCAGGCAAGAGGTCACAGTCTAGGGGTAGGCTTATTTAAAGACTGAGACCTAATCATAGAAGTATAGAATGCTTGCTTCCCTCCTCCTCACCAGAAGTTTTTGTGCCACAGTTCTTTTGACCCCATATATTATGTCCAGCTTTCACCAAAAAACAAAACAAAACAAAAAAGACAAGGCATACAAAAGAGAAATTAACAAAACAGTTTGCAGGGATAGAGCAAACATCAGAACCAGACTCAGGATGGCAATGCTGGAATTATTACACTAGGAATTTAAAACTATGATTAATATGCTAAGAGTTCTAGTGGAAAAGTAGACAACATGCAAGAAAAGATGGGTAATGTAATTGGGGAGATAGAAATTCTAAGAAAGAATAAAGAAATGCTAGAAATTAGAAACACTGTAATGTAAATGAAGAATGCCTTTGATGGGCTCCTTAGTAACCTGGACATGCCTTGAGGAAAGAATCAGTGAGCTTGAAAGTATATCAACAGCAAGTGTTTCCAAAAGAGAAAAACAAAGAGAAGAAAGAGTGCAAAAACACTAAATGGAATATTTAAGAATTGTGGGGCAACTACAAAAGGTATACCTTACAGATAATGGAAATGCCAGAAGCTGGTGAAAGAGAGAAAGGAACAGAAGAAATACTTGAAGCAATAATGAGAATTTCTATAAATTAATGTCAGACACACCAAATCAGAGATATAAAAAGCTCAAAGAACTCTAAAAGAATCTTAAAAGAGAGTGTGTATGTATATGTATAGTGCATTCAGTTTGCTGTACACCTGAAACTAACAGGATTGTAAATCAACTCTACTTCAATTAAAAAAAAAACAACAAAAAACAGGTGGCTAGTTTTCGGCGGCGCGGCTGGAGGGCTGCGGCACGTGTGCCTCCGGACGCTGGGAAAGCCTGGGACGAGCTGCGGTGGGAAGCGGGTATCCCAGAACTGCCTGCCCCTGCCGGGAGGAGGCACCACTTGCAATTGCAGGTGCCTGCGCTATAAAGTTAAAAAAAAAAAAAAAAAACAAACAAACAGAAGATACATGCTTTAAAACAAATGAAGAAACAAAAGCTATACTGCTGCTGCTGCTTAAGTCGCTTCAGTCGTGTCCGACTCTGTGCGACCCCATAGACGGCAGCCCACCAGGCTCCCCCATCCCTGGGATTCTCCAGGCAAGAACACTGGAGTGGGTTGCCATTTCCTTCTCCAATGCGTGAAAGTGAAAAGTGAAAGGGAAGTTGCTCAGTCGTGTCTGACTCTTAGCGACCCCATGGACTGCAGCCCACCAGGCTCCTCCGTCCATGGTGTTTTCCATGCAAGAGGACTGGAGTGGGGTGCCATTGCCTTCTCCAAAAGCTATACTAGCCATATCAAATTAAAACTGCACAAAATCAAAGATAAAGAAAAAGTTTTGAAAGAAGCTAAAGACAAAAACAGCTTACCTGTAGAGGAACAAAGATAAGAATTACATTTCATTTTTCCCCAGAAGCCATAGAAATAAGAGAGTGAAGTGAAATATTTAGTGTTGATTGCAAAAAAACCCACTAGTCTAGACTCTTCTAGCCATTGAAATTATCCTTCAAACGGGATGGAAAAAGACTTAGATAAATAAAAATTGAGAGGATTTGCTGTTAAGACCTATCTTGCAAGAAATGTTGAAAGAAGTTCTTCAGAGAGAAGGAAAGTGATATGTCAGAAACTTGTACCCACATGAAGATAGGAAGAGCATTAGAAAAAGGAATAAGTGAAGGTGAAATAACTTATTTGTATTAGTCTTAGTTGATCTAAGGCTTCCCTGGTGGCTCAGCTGGTAAAGAATCTAGCAATTTGGGAGACCTGGGTTCAATCCCTGGGTTGGGAAGATCCCCTGGAGAAGGGAATTGCTACTCACTCCAGTATTCTGGCCTGGAGAATTCCATGGACTGTATGATGAATGGGGTTGCAAAGAATCGGACATGACAGCGATTTTCACGATAGTTGATCTAACAGGTAAGAGTTTGTTTAAAATAATAGTTCAGTTCAGTTCAGAAGTTTAAAATAATAGTTCAGTTCAGTTCAGTTGCTCAGTCGTATCTGACTCTTTGTGACCCCATGAACTGTGGCACGCCAGGCCTCCCTGTCCATCACCAACTCCTGGAGTTTACCCAAACTCATGTCCATTGAGTCGGTGATGCCATCCAACCATCTCATCCTCTGTCATCCCCTTCTCCTCCTGCCCTCAATCTTTCCCAGCATCAGGATCTTTTCCAATGAGTCAGCTCTTCTCATCAGGTGGCCAAAGTATTGGAGTTTCAGCTTCAACATCAGTCCTTCCAATGAACACCCAGGACTGATCTCCTTTAGGATGGACTGGTTGGATCTCCTTGCAGTCCAAGGGACTTTCAAGAGTCTTCTCCAACACCACAGTTCAAAAGCGTCAATTCTTCAGCACTCAGTTTTCTTTATAGTCCAACTCTCACATCCATACATGACTACTGGAAAAACCATAGGCTTGACTAGATGGACCTTTGTTGGCAAAGTAATGTCTCTGCTTCTTAATAAGCTATTTAGGTTGGTCATAACTTTCCTTCCAAGAAGTAATCGTCTTTTAATTTCATGGCTGCAATCACCATCTGCAGTGATTTTGGAGCCCAAAAAATCAAGTCAGCCACTGTTTCCACTGTTTCCCCATATTTGCCATGAAGTGATGGGACCGGATGACACGATCCTAGTTTTCTGAATGTTGAGCTTTAAGCCAACGTTTTCACTCTCCTCTTTCACTTTCATCAGGAGGCTCTTTAGTTCTTCACTTTCTGCCATAAAGGTAGTGTCATCTACATATCTGATGTTATCAATATTTCTCCTGGCAATCTTGTTTCCAGCTTGTACTTCATCCACCCCAGCGTTTCTCAGGATGTACTCTGCATATAAGTTAAACAAGCAGGGTGACGATATACAGCCTTGACGTACTCCTTTTCCAATTTGGAACCAGCCTGTTGTTCCACGTCCAGTTCTAACTGTTGCTTCCTGACCTGCATACAGGTTTCTCAAGAGGCAGATCAGGTGGTCTGGTATTCCCATCTCTTTCAGAATTTTCCACAGTTTATTGTGGTCCACACAGTCAAAGGCTTTGGCACAGTCAGTAAAGTAGAAATAGATGTTTTTCTGGAACTCTTGCTTTTTCGATGATCCAGCAGATGTTGGCAGTTTGATCTCTGGTTCCTCTGCCTTTTTTAAAACCAGCTTGAAAATAATAGTAGCAGCAGTAAATTCAATGGTTGTAGCTTATGAGTAAGTGAAATAATTGACAGCTATGTTACAAGGGATAGGAAGTATGAATTAGGAACAGTTCGTTTAAGCTCTACTCATGAAGAAGTATAGAGTTACTTGAAAATGGGTTTGCATTGGGTTTGTGAGTGTGGATTGCGAAGTCTAGGACAACCACTGAAAAAGTTAATAAAAAAGTGTAATTGATAGGTTAAACAGCATCACATAAAATGTTCAACTAAAACCACAGAAAGAATAAATACAGAAGACAAAAACAGAAAGAACAAGTTCAGTGAATAGAAGATCATAATAAATACAGTAGACATTAACTAAGTCAATAACCACTTGTCTAATGACACCAATTAAAAGACAGACTGTCAGAGTGGATCAAAAAACAAGACCCAATTATATGTTGTCAACCAGAAATCCACTTTAAATATGGAAACACATATAGATTAAAATGAAAGAGCTGAATAAACATATACCATGCTAACACTAGTTAAAAGAAAACTAGAGTAGTTATATTAATTTCAGACAAAGCTGACTTCAGGACACGGGTAATTATCAGGGATAAAGAGGGGTATTATGTAATGATAGCAGAGTCAATTATCCAAGACGACATAATAGTTCCGAATAGATAAATCTGTAGAAACAGAAAGCAGATGAATAGTTGCCTTTGAAGTCTCCTTTTGGGGTTGTGAAATGTCTTGGAACTAGGTGGTAGTTGAACGTTGCAAATGTACTTAATTATATCGAATTGTATACTTTAAAAAGGTTAGCATTTCATTTTATTTTACCTCAATAATAAAAAAATAAAGATGTAACAAAATTATGTATTTTCTAAATAGTATTTGTGAATTATTACTAAAACAATAACTGCCTGGTGGTTATTGTTCTTGCTTAGCCCTTCTGTTGTCCAAGGTACACAATAACCGGTTGATCATAGGATATTTCTTCCCTCAAGCACTGGTTTTGCCTCAGAATCTTTCTTAGTACATACTCCAGAAAGTCACTATCAAAAAAATAAAAACCAAATTCTGACTCTGAGCCAGGATGACCTTTCCTGTCTCAATCCCAGTTAATCTGCTAGCTAATACTTGACATTCCACCATCAAGGCTTCACTCTTTTTGGTCTTTGACCTTTGTAAATATTCCACTGGAGATGTGTTATGGGTTGGGTGTCCAGAAATAAAACTCTGTGACAAAGATCTGGGTGCAAGTGGTCTAATGGGAATGGCCTGAAAGGGAGAAGAAGCAGGATTGGACAGAGGGAGAAGCTAACATATGATGTACTTGCAATGGAGGCTGCATCTGAGGCCACAGAGTGCTCTGGAGCTGGGATGATACTTCCTTGAAGGTACCCTCTAATGAGGCAGAGACCTGGTATCCTCCATGAAACAGTCACTGGAGGCACTGTGTTGCCTCTTGGCAAGAATTGTGACCTTGAACTTGGATAGGTAATTCACACGGATGGACTGTGCTGAGCTGGCAGTTGGGGAAATAAATGTATTGGTTCTGAAAGGAAGATCTGGGTGGCAAGCTATCACAGAGATGCATTATAGCTATCAGCCAGATTTCTACATTAGTGTGAATGAATTTAACCTCATTATGGAGTCAGGGAAAGCAAGTGGGCATGCCAAGGGCCCTGGAGTGGGCTGGAGGGTTTCAGAAAGAAACTAAGGAGGTGCAAGAGAAGATGAGCATTTCTCTGACACTTGGTAGCAATGTTCTCCAAATGTGTTTTCAACTCTTTTATCCCAATGAAAACTAGCTGTACTGCTTTGAGATTGATCATGAGCTTGAACTTTGAGATTGTTATCTGTAGGAGAATCTGAATCTAATGTTTTATTTGTGGGCTTCACTTGCCTGTCAGCTTCAAAAGTTTGCCCCTCTGGAAAAACGTCTTCCCAAGAGTCAAGAAGGTAAATTACCCGTTTTAGCAGCCAATCTATAGCTAACTCGTGCACTGATAAAACAAGTGCCTCCAAGCAGGCAGTGTGTACTTAAAGGAGGAGAGAGCAGGAATTGAATACTTTTCCCCTGCAACCTAATTTAACTTCCTGTTGCAGTTAATGTGATTGTATAACAAACTCAGTGGTGTAAAACAACCATTTATTATGTTCACAGTGTCTGTGGTTTGGGTATGCAGACAGGGCCCAGTGGGTACAGCTTGTCTCTGCTGTGTGATGTTTGGAGCTCCGCTCAGCTGGAAAGTTCCAACAGATCAAGACTGGAACCGTCTAAAAGCTTGCTCCCTCTCATGTCTGGCAATTGATGCTGTGCGTAGGTTTAGACCTTTGTAGGACTTGTTGCCGGAACACCTACATGTGCTCTCTTCATGTAGCCCAGAAACTATTCATAACATTGTGGCTGGTTTCCAAAGGTGCAAGTCCAAAGAGAGAAAGACAAGTAGAAGCTTCTTACATATTATATCTAGTGCCAAAGTTCTGGCCTCACTTCTGCCATGTGGGAACTTGGGCACTCACCAGCTCCTGTTCTGATACAAGGGGATGGAGTACAGACCCCACCTCAGTGGGAGGAATGTCATTCCCATTGTAAAATGTGGATGAAATACATATATTGGTGTGGCTCTGCTGTATTTAAACTAGATAACCAACAAGGCCCTAGCATATAGCACAGGAACTCTGCTCAGTGTTATATGGCAGCCCGGATAGGAGGGGAGTTTGGGTCAGAATGGATACATGGATATATGTATGGCTGAGTCCCTTCCCTGTTCACCTGAAACTATTACAATGTTGTTAACTGGCCATACCCCAATACAAAAGAAAAAGTTTAACAAAGAAGTTAGTCCTCATAATAAAAAGTTTGCCTTAAAAAACATATATTGATGTGGCCATCTTTGGAAAACAGTCTGTCACTCTCCCTTTTTCCTATAGACTCGTTCTCTCAGTTTCAATAGAGGAAGACACCTGGTCAATACTCACTGTGAGAGAAATGTGATTTGAGATTGGAGCTCCTGGGATGATAGGGGGATAACACACTTATTTGTGTAACCTAGAACCTTATTCTGGTGACTCTCATATATCTTTTCATTTTTTATAGCTGCCCTGGAAATGAAAATCCTAGATTCTACTAGAAAAATTATTTCCCTTTCATATTTGTTTTGACTTTGAAAATTGCTGATCTTGTGATCACACAGAAAGCTGCGACATTCACCAGGTAGGTGACTGTGTAAAGTGCCTTCACCGCACTATTGGTTATGATTCCAGATGGCCTGTGTACAGCACTCTTCTATTTGGACAGGCTACCTAACACATGTCTCTTGCAAGTGCCACACTGAAGACATTCATTAAGTAATAGTCAATAGAGTACATTCATTTTTGAGGTTCATTCTGTTAAATTCAGCTTTGGGAAAAAAATTTAACTTCTGAAGGTAGGAGTGTCTGTGTTGTTTCATTGGACAGTACAGGCTATGAAAACCAAGGTGATGATATTTATACCTTCCTTGGCAGAAAAACTAGAGCTAACATAAGTATTTACTTGAAATTATCTTGTTTCAGGCACATTGTATCCATCAATCCTTTCATCTTTCATAAGATTATATTCTATTCTTTTTTAAAAAAATTGATCTTTAATTGTCCTGTATTCAATATATTGAATCTTGAAAGTGATATTCTATCCATTTAGAATGAAGTCATGGTATCAGTCATGATGATGGCATAGTTTCCTTGATGCATTTCAGCAAACGTGTGGAATCATAACAGTAACACTAGCACTTACTGGAAATCTACTCTAGTTGAGGTATTATGCTAAGTACTTCACATTATCTCACTTAATCTTCACAACAACCCTGCTGCTGCTGCTGCTGCTAAGTCGCTTCAGTCGTGTCCGACTCTGTGCGACCCCATAGACGGCAGCCCGCTAGGCTGCCCCGTCCCTGGGATTCTCCAGGCAAGAACACTGGAGTGGGTTGCCATTTCCTTCTCCAATGCATGAAAGTGAAAAGTGAAAGTGAAGTTGCTCAGTCGTGTCCGACTCTTAGCGACCCCATGGACCGCAGCCCACCAGGCTCCTCCGTCCATGGGATTCTCCAGGCAAGAGTACTGGAGTGGGGTGCCATTGCCTTCTCCGACAACAACCCTGACTTCTGCACTATTAGTCTTTGTAAGAATACTGAGGTCGATAAAAGGGAAGTAACTTGTCCTGGTGAAGCTGTTTAAACTCAGGTTGAATCCAGAACTTTCCCTTTTTACGAGTGTACAATAGAATGAATTAAAAAAAATTGGTTTTGAACTTTTTTCATGGCCAAAGAGATTCTGTTAGTTATGTGAAAAGCTCTTGTGCATGTGCATGGCAGAGAGGGGGATGAAGGGGCATGGCACTGCCGTGTCATCTTGATGCATATCTTAATTATAAGAGGCATGAGTCTATCATGGCTTTTATTTGGACATGTTTGTTAGCCTTCTGTAGTTGTTTCAAGGAAATTGCATTAATTGGGAAAAAAATCTAAGGGCTTTTGTATAAAAGTTCTAGTTTCCCCCCACCCCCATGAGCAAGACAAGGAATAATATTGTTCTCAAAACAGTCATTACATGAAAACTTGTGATTGTGCATCTTATCAGATGCACTTCTGGAGCAGCTGACTCATCAGTTGACAATAATGTTGAGTTTTTCCACACAACCAAGGCACAGGGCTGCTTGGCATTGGTGGAGTGCTGGGATGGCTGTGCAGGTTGTATCACATTCCCTGAGAAACACCTCTCTTAGAATTTCTTCCAGATGTACAGTGGCTGACAAGGTTGTGTGGAAGGAATCTGAAGTAGAGAGCTGGGCATTTGGCAGAGCAAAGAGTGTAAATGGAAGGCAGAGCACAGGAAGGGCTTTTGAAAAACAGCTGTGAGAGACAGAAAAGAAGTCAAGAAAAATGGATACCTTAGCAGAGAGACTGTGTTCTTCCATCTGTTGGAGGCTGAAAGGAGTGTAGAGACGCATGTAGAGAGGCTTGTAGGCCAAGAAAGAAGGTTATGGACTGTTCTGTCCTTTAATATGCAGGAAGTCATGCTGGGCTGGGTTAGAGAAGCTATGTAGTAATGACCCAGTGGGCCAGAGAGGAGAATGATAGCTGGGTATCCGTGTGTGCATAGAATGGGCAGGACTCTGCTAATGGAGGGCAGAGGAGCCAGGTCTTTCTAGGGTACTTTTCATTTTACTCAGTATCTCTAAAGCCCAGTGGTGACACTGTAGACTAGAAGTAGGAAACAAAAATATGATTTGAAGAAATAACTGATTAATAAAACTCATTTGCCGCATAGGATTCTACTTCCTTGTCACAGCTATTGTTATTGCTGTTTTCAGTGGCCAAGTTGTCTCCAGCTCTTTGAGACCCATGGACTGCAGCATGCCAGGCTCTCCTGTCCCTTACTATCTCCTGGAATTTGCTCAAATTCATGTCCATTGAGTTGGTTATGTCATCCAACTATCTCATCCTCTGTTGCCCTCTTCTCCTCCTGCCCTCAATCTTTCCCAGCATCTGGGTGTTTTCCAATGAGTCAGCTCTTGCATCAGGTGGCCAAAGTATTGGAGCTTCAGTTTCAGCATCAGTCCTTCCAATGAATATTCAGGACTGATTTCCTTTATGATTGACTGATTTGATTCCCTTGCAGTCCAAGAGACTCAACAGTCTTCTCCAGCACCACAATTCTAAAGCATCCATTATTTGGTGCTCAGCCTTCTTTATGGTCCATCTCTCACATCCATACATGACTACTGGGAAAACCAAAACTTTGACTACACAGACCTTTGTCAGCAAAGTGATGTCTCTGCTTTTTAATATGCTCTCTACATTGGTCATAGTTTTTCTTCTCAGGAGCAAGTGTCTTTGAATTTCATGGCTGCAGTCACAATCAGCAGTGATTTTGGAGCCCAAGAAAATAAAATGTCACTGTTTTCACTTTTTCCCCTTCAATTTGCCATGAAGTGATGGGACTGGATGCCATGATCTTAGTTTTTTGAATGCTGATTTTTAAGCCAGCTTTTTCACTTTCCTCTTTCACATCTCATCAAGAGGCTTTATAGTTCTTCACTTTCTACCATTAGAGTGGTATCATCTGCATATCTGAGGTTGTTGATATTTCTCCTGCCAGTCTTGATTCCAGCTTGTGATTCACAGAAGTTCTTGAGGATCAGTGGGGATGACTATATCTATATTCCCATCACCCAGCTCAGTATTTCCATCTTCTGAGTTCACCACCATTTGCTAAAAATATGTATGCATATTGTATGTAGTTAAAACATTGATTAGATACTTTGCACATTACTTTTGCCACCTAACATTATGCCATAATTATTTTTCCATGCTGATAAAGTCTCCATAAATATTGCTTTAAAAAAATTTCCTTAAATAGATAAATTATTTAACTATTTTTATGTTGGTGAGCAAAGAAGATAATTGTCTAAGTCAGTCAGTAATAAATATTTTTAGAAATCAGAAGTTGTACATACTAGTGAGAGGTAAAAGAATAGAGTGGTCAGTCAAACTTCATTTAATAAAACCATTTTTCATGGTTCTTAGAAAACCTGCAGATTATTTTCTTAACGATTGTCGTACAGTTGTATATTTACTGCCATCACTGCAGTATGGATGTATTATGTTACCGTTTTTTAAAATGATCATTATATTTTAAATATGGTTGGTGGAATACTGTTTTCAAAAGACACTGCCTGGAGCTTTGTTTTGGATATTTTCAGAACAGTTTGGGACTTTACCACTATTTTGTGGAACTCAATTAAAATTCTCAATCTTTACCATCTTTCTAAATTCCATATATATGCGTTAGTATATTGTATTGGTGTTTTTCTTTTTGGCTTACTTCACTCTGTATAACCCTGTATGCGAGACAGCAAAAGAGACACAGATGTATAGAACAGTCTTTTGGACTCTGTGGGAGACGGAGAGGGTGGGATGATTTGGGAGAATGGCATTGAAACATGTATACTATCATATAAGAAACGAATCACCAGTCCAGGTTTGATGCAGGATACAGGAAGCTTGAGGCTGGTGCACTGGGATGACCCAGAGGGATGGTATGGGGAGGGAGGTGGGAGGGGGGATTCAGGATTGGGAACACGTGTACACCCATGGCGGATTCATGTTGATGTATGGCAAAACCAATACAATATTGTAAAGTAAAAAAAAAAAAAAAAAAAAAAAATCTCAATCTTTTTCATGACAGAGTGATTGGGGTTGAGGAAGAGGCCCTAAGACTGAGATTCTGAACTCTACAAGCTTATACAAATAAGAAAATGCAAAGAAGGGTCTCCAGGTTTTAGGTACCTAAAATGGTTAGGGGGCTTAGCAAAAGCAAACTATTTCAAGTGTTTTCCATTTTAAAGCAGATGCCTTGTATTCACTAGAGTCATTTAGGACATTTAAAGTATTCGCCTAGCTGACAAAGCGAGAGAATGACTGACTGACGTGAGAATATCCAATCAGCTCAGTTAGAAATGATGTTTTCTTCAGTGTTGATTGAACTGACTTCATATTCCAATATCAAGTGGTCAGAGACAGCAATATATTTTAGGTGTAAACAATAGTTTTTGTTTACTGAGTACTCAATATACATCAAGCATGATTCTAAGCACTTTGTATCCATTAAGCTTATTTAATTGTCACAGTAGCCTTATGAGGTGGGCACAGTTGTCATTCTCATTTTAGAGAAAATGAGACACACTGAGCATAAGTCATCTGTTAAAGGTGACACAGCTAGTGGAGGACAGGCATTGGAATTTAGACAGTAGGAATCAGGAGTTTTGTTCTTAGAAACCACTTTCTACCATCTGGATGAAAAATAGGGGTAATGACGAGAAGGAGGAAGAAGGTGAGGAGGAGGAAGGTGAGGAAGAGGAGGTGAATTTTTGTCATGAACCTTTTTATCATTAGCTGTTACTGTTAAGTACTTATCTTTTCCAGACACAATACTCAAAGATTTACCTATATTTATTTTTCTTGTGTAATATAAACTCTGTGAGACAGATAAATATTTTCACTTTAGAGGTGAGAAATCTGAGTTAATTGACCTTTCAGTTGACACAGATAAGATGTGGGTGAAGTGGGATTTAGTCCAAGTGCATAGGTGGAGGTCTACTTGCTCCAGAGCTCGTGCTGCCTTAAATAAGGTGACCTTTTCTCTGAAACACCGCCCAGAGCTGAAGCTTTAATCTAAACTTATGTGCTTCTCATAAACTCTTATAAAAATTATAATAATTATATTGGCACTCAATCATGCTCTATTTGTACTGAGGACATAGATTTGCATGTAGGAACCAAATGCACTAAATAGTTGTCTGTCAAATAGAAAATCTTAGATCTTGAAGTTAAAAGGTCAAATTCTGTCTCTGAAGATTTAATGTGAAGATGGAGACTGAAATGTATACTAAGTGCTTTGGAATCATCACTTATTCTATTTCTATAATGCACTTAGAATCCTAGATTTCCAGAGCTAGAAAAATATTAGAGGTCATCCTGTTTAGTTTTCTCACTTTATGAATTAAAAATCAAACAACTAAGCAAACCTATAATGACTTCAGAGCTTAAGTGCTTCTTTTAAGATTCTTCTATTTTTCTTTTAAAATTCTTACTTTGAAAAATAAATTTACTCTAGATGGAGCCCAAATAAGCAAAATATATTTGTTCATATGATAAAATTAAATTCTGAATGCCTATTTCCAGTTCCACCAAGATAGAGTAGTCCTGTTCCTCCTGGTCTCACCCCTTACAACTAAAAATCCCTGACATAACACAATGAACAAGCATAGGAAGACTCTAAAAGGTGGAAGAAAGAAGGCAGGTTGCATGGGGATATGGGGACTTAAGGAATAACATGGTGGTGAGTACCCTGGATTTCTTTATTGTCTCCTGCATTTCTTGGAGAGAGTGGTACAGAGAACCCTAATCCAGAACAGACAATGGACACAATTTTTAAAAAAAGCTCCATGAAAATCCCATTTGCCTAGTGAAAGCACTGTAAAAACAGTGGCCTAACACAGTGGAAAACTTGGACAATACCCGTCTTAGTCTAGTCAATCACTAGTGGAAAAACCTGCCCCCTGTGGTTTCAATGAAGCTTGAGTAGGGAGCTGATATTCTCCTCAACTGCCCTCTCCCCTGAAGTGGGTGGAGAATTCCCATTCCTCTACTGCGCACTGTCAGCTGGGACAAACAGGATGCTGATCCTTCATTTCTCACACAGCAGATATAGATGGCCTTGCTTTGATTCCTCCGACATGACTGAGCGACTTTCACCTACATTTACTTAAACCTACATCCCCACTAAAAAGCAATGAGATTGTGTAAATTTGCTCTACACTTTCTTTTGAGAAGGTGTCAGATCTGTTGAAAGGGAAACTGAACTTACACCTAAAAAGCAATCAGAAACATGGAAATAATAAAGATCAAAAACAATGAAATTGCAAGCAGGAAGCAATAGAGACAATTAATAAATCAATAATAATCTTTTGAAAAAATCCATAAAATGATAAACCTATAGCAAGACTGACAAAATTAAAAAGAGGCAATACACATCACCAATATCAAGGATGAAATAGAGGATATCACTACAGATCTTGGAGCCATTAGAAAATAATAAGGGGATACTATGAAAACTGTACACAGATAAATGCAAAGACTTATAAGAAATGGATCACATCCTCAAAAACCAAAGATTATTAAAACTCAAACAACATGAAACAGATATCATGAGTAGTGCTATGGCCCCTAAAGAAAATGAATTGATTATTGTTGTTCAGTTGCTAAGTCATGTCCGACTCTTTGTGGCCCCCATGGACTGCATGCAGCACACCAGGTTTCTCTGTCCTTCACCATCTCCTGGAGTTTGCTCAAACTAATGTCCATTGAGTCAGTGATGCCATCCAACCATCTCTTCTTCTATTTATTATTAAATAGAATTTATTGAGACCTCCAAAAAAGGAATCTCCAGGCCCAGATGGTCTCACTGGAAAATTCTACTGTAGCACTGAAAGTTCTTACCAGAGCAATAAGGAAAAAGAAGGGAAGGAAGGAAGGAAGGAAGGAAGGAACTAGATAAAGGCATTAAGATGGAAATATGGAAAAAAGTCTGACCTTATGTGCAGATCATATGATTGTCCTCCTACAGAATCCCAAGTTATATACACAAAAATTGCTGGAATTAATTAATGAATTCCAAAAGGTCACTGGATACACACAAAATATCAACACAAAGTACACATATTTCCACATACCAACAATGAACATGTAGAAAAAATTTAAAAACACACAATTTATCAGAGGTCCAAAGAAATCAAAGTATGTAGTTTAACTGAATGAAACTTGTAGAGGATCTGGCACTGAAAATTAAAAAATGATGATAAAATAAATCAAAGACCTACATAAAACTTATATGGAAAGGCACAGACCTCAGAATAACTGAAACAGTCTTGACAAGGATAAACCTGGAGGCATTACTCTAGTCAATATAAAGGCTGACTTCATAGCTACAATGATAAAGACAGTGTGGTGTTAGCTGAAAGATAGGCACAAAGATGGATGTAACAAAATGGAGAACCTCTAAATAGAAAAATGCCCTCAAATGATTTTTGACAAACATACAAAAGCAATTCTGTGAAGATAGGAGAGTCTTTTCCACACATGGTGCTAGGGTAATGTGCCATCCATATGCCAAAAAGGAAAGAAAAAAAATCAACCCAACCTCACACTTTATTAAAAACTAACTCAGAATGAATAATGGACTTAAATGATAAATACAAAATTCAGAACTATAAAATTTTTAGAAAATGGAAGGGATGATATTCGGAACTTTACCCAAAGAGATCTTAGATGTAACAACACAAGCATGGTCCATAAATGAAAAAAAGTTATAATCTAGACATCAAAATTAGAACTTTTGCTGTACAAATATATATATATATATATATCACTCATGTGACTTTAACAAGACAAGCTAGAGACTGAGAGATATTTGCAAATATATTAGACAAATGATTATTATCTAGAAAATAATGAAATCTCAAAACTCAGTAGTAAAAAGTAAATAATCTCACTTCTGGTTCTGCCCCAGCACTTAAGGAGCTTAGAAATCACCCCTTCATCTTGACAAATGAAAAGATGAACAAACTGAAAAATCAACATCTCTTAAATCCATCAGAGAGTGAAGTCACAGGGCAAATTGCAGCATCCAAAGCTGTAAAGACAAACTGGAAGACACAGGCAATCATATAGTACAGAAGCAGCAACCTCTGCAGGAACAGTACAGAGGTAGGAAAACCTGAACTGCAACTAAATTGTTGGAAGACTCAGTGTGGACAAGTTTGAGAGTTAAAAATTCCAGGGGGAGCACCTAAGCTTTTGTCAGTTTTACCTCCAGGAGCTCTACCAGGTTTTCACAGTAAATGTCAGAGAAAAATCCAGAACATTCTGTTCTCCTTAACAACACTGCCCTCAAAAGAAACTATTTACCAGAAATGAATCTAGTAGAATTTTATCAGAGACTAACCTATCTGTGGGAAGAGAAATAAATACCTAATTCTAGTCAGCTCTAGCCTTTCACGTGGGGGAAGGGAAATGCTCAACTCCAGCCCTCTCTAGCCACCATGACCCATCTAAGGGGTAAGGGAAACTGAGATGCACTGTGAAGTTCACAGCCCAGAGGCCTAGGCTCACCAAGACTTAGAGACCTAATTATAGGACTGTGGAACCCATTCCCTCCCCCAACACCTTTTCACCACATTCTAAAAGCCTTTTTACTGACCTTTCTACCCAGTACATTCTGCCTGCCTTTCAACCAAAAATCACAAGGCACCTGAAAAGGCAAAAACAAAGTTTGAAGAGACTTAAAAAGCATCAGGACCAGAATCAGATATGGCTCTAATGTTGAAATTACCAGACCAGGAATTAAAAAAAAATACATGATTCAATGGAAAAAGACAACATTTAAGAACAGATGGATAACATAAGCAGACAGATGGAAATTCTGAAAAGAATCAAAAATGCTAGAGGTGAAAAATACTTTAACAGAGATAAAGAATGCTTTTGATGGCCTTATTAATAGATGGGACATGGCCAAGGAAAGAATATCTGTGCTTAAGGATATGACAGTAAACATTTCTAAAACTGAAAAACAAAGAGAAAACAAACAAACAAACAACAAAACAGACTATTCAACTACAAAAGAGGCAAAAATGCATAATAGGAAGATCAGAAGAAGAAAGGAACAGAAGAGGTGTTTGAAGCGTGCTGTAAGACTGAATTTTTATGATCTATACACATTCATATGTTGAAATCCAAATCCACAATCATGCTATTAGGAGGTAGGGACTGTGGTATACTGTTAGTAGCTCTTCCACACTTCCCTAAAAGGTCATACAGCTTTTGCTAAGGTCACAGTACATTGGGGGGAAAAAATCAAGCCTTTCAGGGTCCACTGTACACAGGCTCTGAGCTAACATTGATTTCAGGAGGTCCAAATCATCACTCTGGGTAGCCAGCCACAGAAGGGGCTTTTGGAGGTCAACTGATCAATGGAGTTTTAGCTGGCGTTATCTCACAGCAAGTCCAGTGGGTCCTTGAACCTGCTCTGTGGTTCTTTTCTAGCTCCAAAATGGCATAATTGGAATAGACATACTTAACATTTGGCAGAATCCCCACATTGTTCCCTGACCTAGTGGAGTGAGGACTATTATGAAATGAAAGGCCAAGTGAAAGCAATTACAATGGCTCTATCTAGGAAGATGCTAAATCAAAAGCAATACTGCATCCCTGGAGGGATTGCAGGGATTAGTGCCATCATTAAGCACTTGAAAGATGTAGGGGTAGTGATTCTCACCACATCCCAATTCGACTCTCCTACTTGGCCTGTGCAGAAGACATATAGATCTTGCTGAATGACAGTGGATTGTCATAAGCTTAACTAGGGGATGACTCGAACTGCAGCTGCTGTACCAGATGTTGCCTCATTGCTTGAGCAAATTAACACATCCCCTGATACATAGTATGCAGCTACTGATCTGGCAAATGCTTTTTCTCCAATCCTTGTCCTAAGGCCCACCAGAACTTTATATGACATTAGGGAATTTCAAATTTAAACAACAGTGAAACACCACTACACATCTATTAGAATGGCCAAAATCCCAGACACTGACAATGCCAAGTGCTGGTAAGGATGTGGAATGACCTCTTATTCTTTGCTGGGAGTGCAAAATGGTACAGACACATTGGAAGACAGTTTGGTGGTTTCTTACAAAACTAAGCATATTCTTACCACATGATCCAGCAATCACACTCCTTGATAATTAACCAAAGGAGCTGAAAACTTAGGTCTACACTTAAACTTACACATGGACGTTTACAGCAACTTTATTCATAATTTCCAAAACTTGGAAGCAACTGAGATTCTTTGGTAGGTGATTAGATAAACTGTGATGCATTCAGATAACGAAGTATTCAGTTCAGTTCAATCACTCAGTCATGTCCGACTCTTCGTGACCCCATGGACTGCAGCATGCTAGGCTTCCCTGTCCATCACCAACTCCCGGAGCTTGCTCAAACTCATGTCCATTGAGTCAGTGATGCCATCCAACCATCTCATCCTCTGTCATCCCCGTTTTCTCCAGCCTTCAGTCTTTCCCAGCATCAGGGTCTTTTCCAATGAGTCAGCTCTTCACATCAGGTGGCCAAATTATTGCAGTTTCAGTTTCAACATCAATCTTTCCAATGAACATCCAGGACTGATATCCTTCAGGATGGACTGGTTGGATCTCCTTGCAGTCCAAGGGGACTCTCAAGAGTTTTCTCCAACACCACAATTCAAAAGCATCAATTCTTCGGTGCTCGGCTTTCTTTATAGTCCAACTCTCGCATCCATACATGATTACTGAAAAAACCAAAGCTTTGACTAGATGGACCTTTGTTGGCAAAGTAATGTCTCAGCTTTTTAACATGCTGTCTAGGTTGGTCATTGCCGGGGACCAGCCCTGGCTGATCCAGGGTATTCGAAGGAGAGACGGCATAGGCGAGGATCAGGATACAATAGCTTCAATTAGATATTAATTAAAGATATAAAGTAATAGAATAAGGATAGCTCAGTAGGAAAATTCAGTGGAGAAAAGAGGCTGAGTAGCTTGGTTTACGCGGGGGACCAATAAAACTTCAAGACAAGAAGCTTGCACCACTTACGTAGGCCGCAGGCGTCCTTCCGTTCTCCCAAAGGAGAGGAGACACTGAGGCCTCCCCGGTCGGATCTTAGAAGCCCAGGCATAATTAGTAAGCATGGTGGGTTCCGCGCTCCAGATGGAGACTCAGCCAGAGTGAGAGAGAGAGTGACATGGGGAGACCAGTATTTCGAGAAACCGATCCCAATTCTTTATTTTCCAGAGTCTGTTTTTATACACTAAGATGTTATACAAAAGTCACGTGGGGACAGCAGTCCTGACTTTTATTAAAGTCAGGTGCTTCATACAAATGTATACAGAAGTCTTAGGGGTGTTACATCATCTTCTGGCCAGGGGGGCCTGCTGACAATTTACGACCCTCTCCTTGTGACAGCGGTCAGTCAATCAGGACACTTATTTCTCCAGGGCTGATTATTCTCAAAACAGACGCCACCCAAATAAAGTTACATTCCTACAGGGTGAGGGTATAGTGGGTTTTAGTTAAGGAAAGAATTTACTTAGCCTAAGGTCTAACGTGATTAATATCAAAGGTTAATTCTATATATTCATTAATGTGTGTAAGGGCAGGGGATGTGGAGACTTAGCAACAAACATTGGCTCAACAAATGAAAAACCCTTCACCAACACAATTTCTAATCAGCCCATTATACTTATACTAATAGTTTTCTAACTACTCTAAAGAACCTGTTTTTAGAGGGTTTAAAGCATCTTGTGCCTCTCACGGTTGGGAGGCTGTGAGCAATCACATGTGGCTGGACGAGCCTGTCAGGCAGGCTAGAGAACCTTCAGAGGAGTTTGTAGGTTAAAACACTCTTATCACGCCCAGGAATTATTATTAACTGGAGCTCTAAGTTAACTCCTTCTCCAAAAGAGGTGGTGGGGGACAGCCCCCCGTAAAGTCAGAGGTGTAGGTAAGAGCACAAAGTAGTAAAGTAGGCAGGCTCTGGTTATGGGGGTAGACGCTCGAGGATTTCCAGGGGGACTCCTGAGGCTCGATCCCGCCTTTGCGTATGTCGAGCCTCCTTCCTCATGACCTTTGCCATGGGCGGAGTACCTCACTCTGGCCCCCAACAGGTCATAGCTTTTCTTCCAAGGAGCAAGCATCTTTTATATGGCTGCAGTCACCATCTGCAGTGATTTTGGAGCCCAAGAAAATAAAGTCTGTCACTGTTTCCATTGTTTCCCCATCTACTTGCCATGAAGTTATGGGACCAGATGCCATGATCTTAGTTTTCTGAATGTTGAGTGTTAAGCCAAACTTTTTAGTCTCCTCTTTCACTTTCACTTTGGGGTTTCAGGACGGGGAACACGTGTACACCCATGGTGGATTCATGTTGATGTATGGTAAAACCAATACAATATTGTAAAGTAATTAGCCTCCAATTTAAATAAATAAATTTAAATTAAAAAGAAGAGTCTCTTTAATTCTTCTTCGCTTTCTGCCATAAGGGTAGTGTCATCTGTGTATCTGAGGTTATTGATAACCTCAGATAATATGCAATATTATCCAGTGGTAAAAAGAAATGAACTATTAGGTTATGAAGAAACATGAATGAAACTTGAATGTACATTAGTGAAAGAACTCAATCTGGCAAGGCTATGGACTATGTAATTTCAACTTCATGACATTCTGGAAATGGCAAAGCTATGGAGACTGTAAAAAGATCAGTGTTTGCCAGGGATTGGGTGAGGGGGATGAATAAACAGAGCACAGAGAAATTTTAAGGCAGTGAAACTATTCTACATGATACTACAATGGTGGATACAAGTCATTACGTGCTTGTTCAAACCCATAAAATGCATAAAACAAGAGTGAACTCTAAACTATGACTTTAGTGATAATGATGTGTCAGTATGGGTTCATTGAGTTTAGTAAGTGTGCCATTGTGGTGGCAGATGCTGATAGTGGGGAAAGTAATGTGTGTACAGGGTGTATTTAGCTCTGAACCTTAAACTTCTCTAAAAAATAAAGTACATTAAATTAAAGAAGCACAAACAATCTAATTAGATAATAGGCAAATGCACAAACAGATGTTCCACCAAACAGGATATACTAATAACCTGTAAGCATGTGAAAAATGCACAGCTTTAGCCATTAGGAAAATAAAAATTAAAAACCACAATGAGATTTCAGAATGGAATGGTTGAAATTAAAAAAATTGTGACAACAAATATTGATGATGATGTGAATAGAGTAAACCACTCATACAGAGCTGGTGGAACTGTATAATGGTAAAGTTGCTATAGGAAACAATTTGATAGTTACTTAAAAAAATTACTAACTAAACATGTAAAATAATCATAAGATCCAGCAGTGATGTTTCTGGATTTATTATCAAAAAATGGAAATGTATTTTTACACCAAAACCTATGCACAAATGTATATAGAAGCTTTCTTCATAATGGCCCCAAACTGGAAACACCCTAAGTGTCCTTCAGTGTGTCAGTAGTTAAGCAACTGTAGTTAAGAAACTGTGCTGTGTTCATACTTTGGAATACTGCTGCTGCTGCTAAGTCGCTTCAGTCATGTCTGACTCTGTGCGACCCCATAGACGGCAGCCCACCAGGCTCCTCTGCCCCCGGGATTCTCCAGGCAAGAATACTAGAGTGGGTTGCCATTTCCTTCTCCATTTGCAATACTACTCAGCAACAGAAAAGGAATAATAAGTTGATAGATGAAGCAACCTGAATCAATCACCAGAGTGTAAAAAGCCATTCTCAAAGGTTACAAATAATATTATTATACAAAATTTTGAAATGGCAAAATTCTAGGAAAGGAGAAAAGATTAGTGATTTCAAGGAATTAATGAAAGGGTTGTAATAGGAGAAAGGTTAGTGTGGCTATTTAAGGGCAATATGAGATATTCTTGTGGTGATGAACTGTTTAGTATTTTGACTGTATCATTCTCAATGTCCTGTTTGTGGTATTGTAAAATAGATTTGCAAGATGTTACCACCAGAGAAGCTGGGCATAGGATTTAAAGGAATTTCATTGTATTATTTATTGCAATTGCCTCTGAGTAGAATATTAGCTCAAAATAAAACATTTAATTAAAAACATAGTATGTAACAGTATTATTCACAATTGGCAAAAGTTGGAAGCAACTTAAACTCCCATCAAGCAATGATTGGATAAACCCAATATTGTATGTTCATAAAATGGAATATTATTCAGTCATAAAATGTAATGAAGAACCTCTACGTGCTATGACATGGATGAATCTTGAAAACATTGTGCTAAGTGAAGGAAGCCAGACACAAGACCAAATATTGTATGACTGTGCATTTTTGTGAAATATCCAGAATAGGCATATCCATAGAGACAGAAGGATTAGTGGTTGCCAAGGAGTTGGGGGAATGACACTTAATGAGTTTGAAATTTCCTTTTGTAGTCATGAACAGATTCTGGAACCACATGGTAGTGGTGGTTGCACAAATGTGAATAATACTTAATGCCACTGAACTGTCCACTTTAAAGTAGTACAGATATTTGTGTGTATTGTGTGTATTTTATACCACAGTAGCAAGAAAAATTGCTAGAAAGTGAGGTATCAATATATGAAAATATTTATTTGGGGGTGAGTGGATTATAAAGAATTTTCATTTTCTACTTTTATGCTTATACTTGATGAATCTTTTAAATGAGCATGTATTAATTTTGCTAGCATAAAATTTAAAGAAAGAAATAGCAATGCATGTACTCTATTACTTAGACCTAGCATTCAAGAAAAGTTGGAGTAGAAAGAAGAAAGAAGATTTAAAACTTTCTTTTTATTATTGTTGTGGTTCAGTCACTAAGTCGTGTCTGACTCTTTTCTCCCCCATGAACTGCAGCACGCCAGGCTTCCCTGTTCTTAACTATCTCCCACAGTTTGCTCAAACTCATGTCCATTGAGTCAGTGATGCCATCCAACCATCTCATCCTCTGTCACCCCCTTCTCTTGCCCTCAATCTTTCCCAGCATCAGGGTCTTTTCCAATGAGTCAGCTCTTTGCATAAGCTCTTTTTATTATTTTTATTATGGAAAATGACAAACAAAAGCAAAAATCACATACAATAGTGAATTGAACCTTTACCTACCCATTGTCCAGCTTTGATATTCATCAGCTGGACATTTTTTCTACATCCCTCCTACTCAGAAAGTATTATTAATAGTAAAAATTGCTGTCAGGTGTTAAAAGATCATGTGCTCTAAAGTGAGACATATCTGTATTTTAATCTCAACTCTGAGAGTTGAGACACTTGGGTTTGAATCCTAGTTCTCTTGACCAATCAGTGGGAGCCTTGGGCTGGTTACATAACCTCAGTTTCCTCCTCTGTCAAAAATAATAATCAAGTGTGACTTGTAAATGATGTGAAAAAAGAAACATCAATATATGATACAGGTTACTAAGTTAATTGTTTTGACTATCTATGTTTTTAAAATAATGTATATGTAAGCCAGACAACCAAATATCTGGATTTTTAGGCCAAATTTATCTACATGTGAGTTTATTAATGTACATTTGAACTTTCACTTTTTAAAAATGTGCTCTTTAAAAGTGTGTGCTTTTCAATGTTGATGAAAAAGTTTTTACAAAAAAGCATTTGTGTATGTTAAGTAAATTTCCCTGATACTCAGGCCTAATTTCATTTTGTTTTAGGATATGTTTTTATGATTCTGGGTAATTCCCAAATGATTCTGTTTTGGTGCAAATGTAAGGCTTTATAGCCCTTAACTCTTAAGCAGTGCTGTAAGTTCATCTTCCTGTTCTGCAAAGGCAAGCAGGTTAATTCTGTCATAAGAGAGGGGCTGTTAGAGCCACATGAAGGAGCCCTTGTGGACAAATCAGATCAGTGATTTCACCACTAGTGCTAATGGCTTCTCCATTCAAATAAAAATCCAGCCGCTACCATGAATGGCCCTGGTGCCCGACAATTGTAAAGTGTTTTACAAGCACTTTTAACAAGCCTGTCTCACATCAATCCAGGGGGCACAAGCTGAAATAGATAGGATTTCTTTCTAATAGCAAAATATGTCCTTTCGTTTGGTGTTTTTTGAGTACCTGACGTGTCCCACATCCTATGGGAGGCATTAACAATACAAAGATGTGCAAGGCAGAGTCAGGGGTCTATCTGGTTGCAAAGTTAGAAGAGGAGTGCAGTTTGAACTCATAGATTCTGGGGGTTTGTGATTGATTTCACCAGCTGTAACTATAAGTTAAAATTTATCATTTGCTTTCTACACTCTCTCATTTTATTAATCCATTTTTTCAAGAAATACTCATCGGGTGTCCACTCTGTTCCAGGCATGTGCCAGGTACTGAAGTACATGTAGTCCCTGCTTTCATGGTGCTTGTGTTGCAAACTTCAACTTGGATAGAAATGATGAAAAATGGTTGAATTAGGGAAAGAATCTGAAAGCAGAGACAGTAGGAGTTATAAAACACCTTTTTTGCTTTGAGCTATTGGGAAAAAAAATGAAGTTGCCACTTACTAGGATAGGAAAGGGGAGAAGGCAGTGGCACCCCACTCCAGTACTCTTGCCTGGAAAATCCCATGGACAGAGGAGCCTGGTAGGCTGCAATCCATGGGGTCTCGAAGAGTCGGACATGGCTGAGCGACTTCACTTTCACTTTTCTCTTTCATGCATTGGAGAAGGAAATGGCAACCCACTCCAGTGTTCTTGCCTGGAGAATCCCAGGGACAGGGGAGCCTCGTGGGCTGCTGTCTATGGGGTTGCACAGAGTCGGACATGACTGAAGCGACTTAGCAGCAGCAGTAGCAGCAGGATAGGAAAGACCATAAGGATAGAAAATTAAGAAACAAAAGTCAAGAGCTAGACGTTGGATATATTAGGTTTGTGTTTAGATGTCTCATTGGAAATGCAGAGTAAGCAGTTGACTATATGAACCTGGAGTAGAGGTGAATAATCTGGGCTCAAGATAAAGATTTTAGAATTGTCAACTTCCGGGTGGTATTTAAAGTCAAAAGACCAGAAAGTCAGTGAACGAGTGAGGGCAGAACCATTGGAGACTGGAAAAGAATAGCCAGTAAGTGTAGGAGAGAAACCAGGAGAGAGTAGCATCTTAGATGCAAAGTGAAAAAGCAACTCAGGTAAGAAGGAGTGATCAAGTATATCAAATGTTACTTAATTTATCCATTAATTTTGTATGGAGGGCTCACTTTTTCTAAGCACTGTGCTAGGTGCTTGGGAGGCAAAGCTGGACAAAATAGGATTCTTGCCTTAGAGGAGCTCACAGTCCAGTGGAGGAGATGGCCAAGTAAGCAGACCACGGTGATATAGAGTGATCAGTGCCAAAAGAGTCATGCACAGGGTACCACAGAAATGTGTGCCTTCCCTATCATGTGACTTTCCTCTCAGACCCTTAGAGGCAAGTGATAGGTGTGAATAGATATTTTTTATTAGCATAGTACATTGACTGATTGCTACCAGAAATATAGTGAATAACATTTCAGGTTTTATTTGCTAAGAGGTGAGTTAAGTATAAGCCAGGTCTCTTGGGAGGTATTTTTCGGAATAGGCAAGGTATTGTTACAGTCATGAAAAAGATTGGTATTCATACTCTTCTACTTCTTATTCAGACTCGAATTATACATTGTGAAAAAGTGTAAAAATATATACTGGTCTAAATACATGGAAGCAGCAGACAAATGTTCTTTATCTAAAACAATTGGGGTTCCTTAAGGACACTTTCTCAAGGATTAGGGGAGTGGATCAGCAAAATTTGCAATGTACACAGCTTCCAGGGGCAGCTGCCTGTTTCCTCAAGCAACTTGACCATTTTGATTCAGTTCATGCAAATTATCAATTCACTTAAAAATAACCATTTGCTTGACTTGGCTTACTCTTCTGTAGACAAAAATGACCGCATCATTGACTTCGTGGATTTGTTCACTTTAACGCCCCCCTTCCTGAACTTCAGGTTGCAGTGCGTACTCCTCGATGTGACACACAAAAACCTTCATAGAGAATGTAGAACAGAAGAGTTCAGGTCACTTACTTCAGCGTCAGTCTGCCTGGGTTTGAATCCTGGACCTGCTGTTCACTAGCTGGGTAACTCTGGGCAAGTTATTTGGCTTCTCTGGTCATTAGTGTCCTCACCTGTAAAGTGGGGGTAATAAGAGTATGTAACTCAGAGGGTTATTGTATTGAATATTCTATGCAAGGGACATAGAAAGTAGTCTACAGCATAGTCATTGCGGTGTGAAGTGAAGTGAAAGTCATTCAGTTGTGTCCAACTCTTTGTAACCCCATGGACTATACAGTTCATGGAATTCTCCAGGCCAGGATACTGGAATGGGTTACCTTTCCCTTCTCCAAGGGATGTTCCCAACCCAGGGATCGAACCCAGGTCTCCTGCACTGCAGGCAGAGTCTTTACCAGCTGAGCCACAAGGGAAGCCCCATTGCAATATAAGTGTTTGCTGTTATCATCTGGCTCAACTCCGCTGATCTGACCTCATCAGCTGCCACTCACAGACATGCCACCTCCCTCCAGACAACCAGAGCTGCTCCAAGAGGAGAGCAGAGAAAAAACAGCCAAGAGGCTTTTACAGTGATCCAAACCAGAGCTGAGGGTGCCAGAGGAGATAGAACTAGACTGACTCAGATTATCTAGTTTGAAACTTGAGCTGACAGTATTCCTAATAGATTACACATGTATGGAAGTTCAGGGAAAGAAAAGTAAAAAAAAAAAAAAAAAAAGACTTTTACACTTTGCTATACAGAAGAAATTAACACAACATTGTTAATCAACTATACTTTAATAAAATTCTTTTTTAAAAAAAGGACTCCTAGTTTTTTTTAACTAGAGCAATTGGAGAGAAACAGCTTGGGAGAGGAGCAGGTATCCTGCTTAAAAAATGTTATGGACTTTGAACACCTCCAAGTGGAAATGTCAAATAGGCAGTTGGACAATGCACCTGGAATTCAGGGGGAGAAGTCAGAGCTGCAGATATTAATTTGAGAATCATCTGTATAGAGATAATATTTAAAATGCAAACCCCTGTTAGAGAAGGCAATGGCAACCCACTCCAGTACTCTTGTCTGGAAAATCCCATGGATGGAGGAGCCTGGTAGGCTGCAGTCCATGGGGTCCCTAGGAGTCAGACAGGACTGAGCAACTTCACTTTCACTTTCATGCATTGGAGAAGGAAATGGCAACCCACTCCAGTATTCTTGCCTGGAGAATCCCAGGGATGGAGGAGCCTGGTGGGCTGCCCTCTATGGGGTTGCATAGAGTCGGACACGACTGAAGCGACTTAGCAGCAGCAGCAGCAAGAGTAGCTGTGGTTGCTGCTGCTGCTGCTAAGTTGCTTCAGTTGTGTCCGACTCTGTGCTACCGCATAGACAGCAGCCCACCAGGCTCCACCGTCCCTGGGATTCTCCAGGCAAGAACACTGGAGTGGGTTGCCATTTCCTTCTCCAATGCATGGAACTGAAAAGTGAAAGTGAAGTCACTCAATCGTGTCTGACTCTTCAGGACCCCATGGACTGCAGCCTACCAGGCTCCTCCATCCGTGGGATTTTCCAGGCAAGAGTACTGGAGTGGGGTGCCATTGCCTTCTCAGAGTTGTGGTTACCTAGGGCCTAATAATAGTAGCATGGATCTTTTAAGACTATTATGAGGAT
This sequence comes from Bos taurus, assembly GCF_002263795.3. NCBI lineage: Eukaryota > Metazoa > Chordata > Mammalia > Artiodactyla > Bovidae > Bos > Bos taurus. The sequence continues at coordinate 1,865,893 of NW_020192292.1, forward strand.
TATATGAAAAAACCAAGTAAATTACTTGGCACCTTTCCCAGCATATAATATGCATGTAATAAATGATGCCGTGTTATGATTATTATTAAGAATAATCTGTTGCTAACGGGAATTTTGGTAAACCTGCATTATTCCTTACAGCTGTGCTCCCCAACCTTTTCCCGATCATGGGCACACACAGAAAATGGTAACATTTGCACAACAGTCTAAGACAAGCTTCACTGCCAGAGGTTTGGGTTCAGTTGCTGCCCCAAGGGATGTGGACGTCGACTGTGAGTGCAATACTGTGACACACAGGTTGGGAAATTCTGGCCTAGAGCCTCACGACTTAAAAGTATGGTGTGTGGATGAGAAGCCTGGGCCTCAACTGGGAGCTTGTTTTCTGATGAAGAATCTCTGGCCCATTGGATCTGAAGATGCATTTTTATAAGCTTCCCAGATGATTCTTGTATAACGTAAAGTTTGAAGAGCACTGGCTGATAGGACTATTGTGCAACTTTTAAACAATATTCACTAAAAGTGATGTAGATTAATTGCCAAATTTGAGATGATTATTTCTTCTTTTCTTCTCCCTTTCCACACAATGTATACATTGTGTCTATGATGTGGTGTGCATATGGAGAAATCTTATGGGTTTGTTTTGGCCTTGAAGGACTTCTCTGTAATGTGGGAAAAGCTCTAGGGTTCTTTGTTTGCTTAATTAAGTGTTTTCCATTTTACAAGAGCACTTTATACCCACACTGTAGCCATGTCTATACATGATGATTGGCCTGGGACCATCGCTTCCCCTTACAGCTGTGATAGTTTATCTCAGTGTTGGAGTTCTTGGCGGGAAACTTGACACCTCAGTTGGAGCTGTATTAATGGCACTGCTGAACTGAGCAAATTTCATTTGGCCTAGGAGAATAACTCTGAAGCACATTGAAGAAAGGAGGAACCTATTGACTACTCTTGGTTTAGATTGGGGGGAGGGTTGGATGACTAATTCAGGCCTCCCCAAAATCTCAGCTCTTCCCAGATCAAATATTTATTTCCTGAATGACCCAGTTAATTTGATGAGTCAGAATTTTCATTTGTCCAGATAGATCATACCAAAGACTGGGCTAACTTGGCTGATAATTACTCAGTTATATATTTTCATGTTAAATTATTTAAAATAATCAAACTAATAGCTGTAATTAAAATACTGATTTTTTTTTTAAGCTTCGAAAGGTCCTCACCTCCTTCCCTAGCAAGTGGGATCTTGGCACTGGGTCTGGACTGAATCACAACTGTGTGTTGAGGCAAGGAAATTCATTCATTAGACATTCCAGAACCAAAAGACATGAGTCAGGAATCAAAGAGAAAGATCAAAGGAAATGTTAGGCCAGAAAGAGAGGCAGAACCTGGGTAGAAGTTTCCTCCCTCATCTTCAACTGAAAACAAACAGGAATGGTGTGTCTGTCTGGGGTAGGGCAGAGCCTGGAGACATGCTTATGCATTCAATCTTAGAAGAGCTTATTATGGTACCCACTGGTGGTGGTGTTAGTCGCTCCGTCATGTCCGACTCTGTCCATGGAATTTCCCAGGCAAGAATACTGGAGTGGGTTGCCATTTCCTTCTACAGGGGATCTTCCTGAAGCAAGGATTGAACTTGGGTCTCCTGCATTGCAGATGGATTCTTTATCATCTGAGCCACCAGGGAAGCCACAGCCTTGGCCATAAGTAGTCAGGGAGTTTTTAGAGGCAGAGAAGGTGTTTACATGAGATAGGATTAGAACATCTTTGAGTTCAGTCACCCAGGGGTTCACTCAGTAAGCTCCACAAAGTTTTCTGACTGCCTGCCCTGTAACACTTAGGGGCAGTATGGCTTTTGAAGTGTTTCCTACATATTCATGAGGAACTACAGAGGCAAAGCTCTCCTAGTGGCAGAAGTTGATGAAGGAGGCTCACTGAGCAAAGGAATTCTAATGGAAGAGGGTTCTAGACACAGAGGAAGCCAGCTAAGCTTACTGTGTGACTATGGACTAGGTCTTTTCTCTCTTGGAGGCTCAGTTGGCCTATTTGTTAAACAGTTTGGACTAAATGAACTCAAAGGGCTCTACTGACTCTGATATTTTATAATTCTAGGCAAGCTTGCAATGTCAATCTGAATTTCAGAAAGTGATATGTCAGAGGTTCCTAAAAATAGCCCTAAAACTAAAATCTCAACTGATATTATCCTTTAAAATAGTTCTTTTTTAACAACAGCTGTAGGGAAAGAAATCCATGGTACCAAGGTAATAGAACTTTAAATTAGGGAACTTTTAGGAGGAGAAACCAGATAAAATCCTTGGTTCCATGCTCCATCAATCTTGAAGCACTCCAGGATATAACCTAGAGAATGCTTGTGTCTTGGGACAACATAGGGAAGAGAGATGGTTCTTTTTAAAAAGTTTTTATTTTATATTGGAGTATAGTTGATTTACTATGTTGTGTTAGTTTCAGGTCTACAGCAAAGTGATTCAGTTGAGTCCGTTTTTGTTTTGTAAATAAGTTCTTTTGCATTCTTTTTTTTTTTTTTTTTAGATTCCAAATACAAGTGATATCATATGATATTTGTCTTTGTCTGACTTCCTTCACTTGGCATGATAATGTCTGGGTCCATCCATGTTGCTGCAAGTGGCATTACTTCATTCTTTTTAATGGCTGAGTAGTGTTCCGTTGTATACATGTACCACATCTTCTTTACCTGTTCATCTGTTGATGGACATTTAGGTGATTTCATGTCATGACTATTGTGAATAGTGCTGCTATGGACATTGGGGTGCATCTATCTTTTCAAATTATGGTTTGGAAGATAAATGATTCTTTTATTATGTTTATTTATTTTTTTATATAAATTTATTTATTTTAATTGGAGGCTAATATGCCCCAAAATGGGATTGCTGGAGCATATGGCCATTCTATTCTTAGTTTTTTTGAGGCATCTCCATACTGTTCTCCATAGTGGCTGCACCAGTTTATATTTCCACCAGCAGTGTAGGAGGGTTCCCTTTTCAAGGAGGCCCATTTTTTTATTATAAATTTATTTATTTTAATTAGAGGCTGATTACTTTACAATATTGTATTGGTTTTGCCATACATCAGCATGAATCCGCCATGGCTATACACGTGTTCTCCATCCTGAGCCCCCCTCCCACCTCCCTCCCTGTACCATCCCTCTGGGTCATCCCAGTGCACCAGCCCCAAGCATCCTGTATCCTGCATCGAATCTGGACTGGTGATTCGTTTCATATATGATATTATACATGTTTCAGGATTCTTGATGCTGACTTTACAGTGCTCTGTAGACAACCTTCAATTTCTATGGCCAATCAGAAACAAACAGCAGTCAGAATCATCAGAGGGAAAAACAAGCATTTTGTATGTTGAAAATATACAGGGTGAAATAAAAGCATGACATTTTAAATTACCTGTAGGAATTTCAAGAGAGCAGATATCATGTAATGTACTATCTTTGTTCATTCTGTATTTTCAGAGAACACAGTGGCATAGCAGGGATTTTCACTTTTGTAGAATGATTGTTTTTTTCAGGACACATCACCCTAATTAAATTTTCCCCCAGTACTAAAAAACACATGCGTTTAAATCACTGAGTGTATTTCCCATTTCAATTAATATTCATGCAAGTCAGAAATCATAAAACTACAATGTGAAATTGAATAACAATAAAATGACTAAGATCTTCTAAAATGAAATGTAAATATTGAACTCACTTCTGTTTTTCATTTCAAGTAGTTACAAACCACACTAACTCTTAATTATGGTGCAAACTATGGAAATCCATCACCTAACACCAGGCTAAATTTGAAGTAAATCACATCTGCTTATACAAGCTCAGTTTACAAAGGTTTTTGGAGCTCAAGGAAGAGCTACCCCATCAGCAGTTTCTCTATCATTCTTCTCACAATCCTTTACTATTAGGTGAGATATATAGATTGACCAACTTTTTGGCTTGAAATTGGAGGATCTGTGTTTGTATACCTGCTTTGCCATTACTCTTGGCTGTGTGGCCTCTGGGAAAATCACTTAACTTCTCAGATCTTCCATTTCCTCAACCATAAAAGAAATGGGAATATCTATTTTCATGAGACATTTGTGTCAAATAAGATATAATAATAAGATATAATAAAAGATCTTTCTGTCCGGTAAAGCAAAATAAAACCATGGTGTAGTGAATCTATTACGTAAAACTGTTTAACAAACCACTGCTAAACTTAGTGACTGAAAATAATAACCATTTTACTATTTCTCATTGTTCTGAGCCTCTGGAATTTGGGAAAGGGTTTGCTAGGCCACTCTGGCTTGGGGTTTATCACGTAGTCTTAGGGCCTGTCCGTATGTTCTCTTCACATGGGCTAGTTGGGGCTTCTTCCCAGCGTGGCAGCATCAGGGCAGTTCCACTGTTTACATGGTGGCTGGCATCCTGCAGAAGGACTGTCCCCCACAAATGATGCAGAAGTGCATGGCATTTTTATGACTTAGCTTTGGAGGTCATATAGCATCTCTAGTAATCAAGGTAGTTATAAAGGTCCAAGTTCAAGGGAAGGAGACATATATCCAGCTCTACAATCAAAATATGTCAAAGTCTTAGAGTAAAACAAGCATATGGCATAGGGATATTGCTGTGATCATCCTGGAAAAGTACAATCTGCACATATAGTATTAAAACCAAAATGTTCTATCATTAATGCTGGCCTCATTTAAAAGAAGGTCTCATTTTTCAACAATGCCACTCCCTCAAGAGAACCACCCTATTGATTAGTTGAGAATAACATTGATACCTCTCTCAATCCCCTTTTAATTTGCAAAGAATAATATTTAATACATGATGCATCTGTTCTGGATGCATTGTATTGTAGATGCTTTATGTATGATATTAGTAATCCTTATCTAACTTGGTAATGTAGAGACTATTCCCATTTACTAAAGAGTGTAGGATGCTTTTGAACTGTGGTGTTGGAGAAGACTCTTGAGAGTCCCTTGGACTGCAAGGAGATCCAACCAGTCCATCCTGGGAGATCAGTCCTGGGAGTGCATTGGAAGAACATATGTTGAAGCTGAAACTCCAATACTTTGGCCACCTAATGTGAAGAGCTGACTCATTTGAAAAGACCCTGATGCTGGGAAAGATTGAGGGCAGTAGGAGAAGGGGATGACAGAGGATGAGATGTTGGATGGCATCACCAACTCAATGGACATGGGTTTGGGTAGGCTCCAGGAGTTGGTGTTGGACAGGGAGGCCTGGCATGCTGTAGTTCATGAGGTCGCAAAGAGTTGGATACGACTGAGCGACTGAACTGAACTGAACTAAGATTCAGAGAAATTAGCAAACTTGCTCAGGTCACAAAAAGAAAATTTGGATTCGTCACTTCTTTTTCATGACCTCTCCCTTTAATAGCAAATGCTGAAATAACACTAAGTTCCAGGCCCTCTCTCCCTCTCTCACACACACACATACAATGTTTACTCAAAACTGTGAAGTAAGCACTATTAATAATTCCATTCTATACACGAGAAAGAGGATCAAAGAAAAATTATGTAACTTGTCCAAAGCCAGAGATCTGGTACGTGGTGGAGCCTGACTTTGCACTGAGATCTGAATCTAAAATTATTATGGAATCATTAAGATCTTAACAACATAGCATAAATGAACATTTCAAGTTATGTTTCTGTTTAGAGTAGAGGGATGGGTCCACTTTGGGCATTTGGCAGGGGAAGGGTCATAAGGAGGTCAAAGGAACTTCTTAAGATACTTGTTATCTGAGAATGGTGTGGCGTGGAAGGCCAGGCAACACACAAAAGCCAAGGTCTGCCTACTCCTCAAGTTTTCCAGAATGGGACTTAATAAGATGCTGACTACCAAAACTCACCTTAAATCACTGTATTAACAAAATAAATTTTCTGTGGTGAAGGGGAAAAATGCAGTTTTCGATTGGACATAGTATGTTGCTGTTATTTTCTGTCGGATGGAAGTCAGGCTTTTTTTCATTGTTTACCATGCATTATAAATACTTACTATGCAAGTGTTTATAAATCAAGCTCCAGATCTTTTTGCTTTATCTGTACAAAAGCAATATCATACAGCAGGTGTTCATTCTTTGCCCTTAACCTTTGTAATGCAGGGTGAGAAAAAGTCAGCATTTGCATACTGTCATTAATACAAGAAACTTGAGATTCAAGTAGAAAGTAAGCAATTCATTTAATGACAGATCCAAATGGAACACTGCTATTTTACATATTCAAGTGACTTCTGCACTTATGATATTGCAACTGTAGTTGCTTCTTCTAGAATCGGGTTTCAATGAGGGAATCACACATGAGCTGTGTGATATCAGTTGACACACATAACTTGTCTGAGTTTCAATTTACTTGACCGTGAAGTAGAGTTTTCACTTTCTCCAGCCTTGTTATAGGAGCTGTGAGCTGAAAATGGTTAAACTGTAAAAGTGCACATAGATTGTATGAAAGCTTTGTTATTATTAATTCATAGTAGAACTAGCCATACATCTATTTGGTAAGTGTACACAGATATTTTTGTTCATTTAAAATATATGTTTATTGGTGTCCACTATGTGCCAGGTATAGTTCTGGTGTCAAGGATAAGTCACTGAACAAAACATGATGAAACCTCAATTATATTTCAATTAAAACACACACACAACAAACCAATTCTACTCTCCTTGAATTTTCTTTCTAATGGTGAAAGATAGAATATATACAGGTCAACAAGTAATTGCCCAGCATGTCAGATGTTGGTGATATACAGGGGTTGAAGAAAGCTATGGTGGTGGACTTAGTTTCCTGCATTGGATGAAGGAAGGGATACTCATGTATATAGGATAATCTGAGATGACCTCTCTTAGGTACCATTTGAAAGAGGGTGAATTTCAGATTCTATGATTCTATATCATGGCATTAAGATGATCCACAGTAATGAAAACAATTATTTTTATGTTCAGTTCAGTTCAGTCACTCAGTCATGTCCAACTCTTTGTGACCCCATGGACTGCAGCACACCAGGCCTCCCTGTCCATCACCAACTCCCGGAGTTTACTCAAACTCATGTCCATTGAATTGGTGATGCCATCCAACCATCTCATCCTCTGTCGTCCCCTTCTCCTCCTTCCTTCAATTTTTCCCAGCATCAGGGTCTTTTCCAATGAGTCAGCTCTTCGCATCAGGTGGCCAAAGTATTGGAGTTTCAGCATCAGTCCTTTCAATGAATATTCAGGATATAATATTTTTATGTTATGGCATTATCAATTAAAATTCTAAAAAGAAACTTTATTCATTTTTACTTTTTAAAAATTGAAGTGTAACTGTTTTACAATATTGTGTTAATTTTTATGTTTGTTATCTAATTGAATCCTTAACATAATCTGTGCCTCAATTATTTCTTACTGGATTTTAAACAACAAAAAATATTTGCAGACCGAATGTGCTCAAGGTCACACCCCCACACCATTGCAGAACCAAGATTTTCACTTAGTTTTGCCTGACTCTACTTCCACTCACCCTGCATTCCTTCTGCCAAGTGCAAGGCTCATCACATAACAGACAGTCTGTCAGTAGTTCTGGAGTGAATGAAAATACTTTTTTTCCCTTTATAGTGTATGCATCACCATGTCTGTCAACCTGGTGGTCACGCTGGTCACTGCCTTCCTGACAGCTGAGAACAATACAGAAAAGAACTAATTGAAAGATTTGCAGGAAGGTATAATGCATGTACAAGTATCTGGATCAAGACACCTTTAAAAATCCCAATTTTGTCCATTAAATATTTCTTCAAGACATTTTCTAGGTAGCACTCTATTCCACCTTTGGAAATATGTGCTAAGCTTAGATCATCTAAGCTTAGGTATCTGGAAGGGTATTTTTATACACGGTTCAAATTAGATTTGTAAGCATGCTGCCAGATATTGAAAACTGGTCAGTCGTTTTCCCCACCCTAGATAACTTAGCCCATGTACACAGTCTATTGCCAGCAGCCTTATCTCTAGGATTTGTCCAGGGCACCTTCCTTTGCCAGTCATGACTCCCTATCTCTTGTTCTAATCTTCGTGGTCTGTCTGAAACCTTTGGCTCCATTCTGTGGTTCTGACTTTGGCTTCCAGGCTTCCTTGTCTTCAGGAGCCATTAGAGACATACTCCTCTTGGTTGCCTGGGAAGACTTTCCTGGAGGCTGTTTGGCTACTGCCTTCTGGCTCTACACATGACCGCTGTGGGCAACACTCTACCCTGTGGACTAGCTCTACAGGCCCCAGCTGTTCTACCCTGGGAAGGGAGATGGATAGATGGCTCTCGTAACGTTATAGCCTTCACAGCTCCACTGAACTGAACTCATGATTATGAAAATAAAGTTGGTCTTGATTGAACAGTGCATCTGATGATATGATCGCCAAATCAGAATGAGTAGCCCAGTCAATGTAATGATTAATGAAATAGTTCACACCTACAATTTATTTGGAAATTGACTTAAGTTAGCTAAAGATAAGAACTGCCACCAAATGTCCTTCCAGTTTGACTTGCAAAAGTAGCTAAGATTTCTAAGAGTGGCTCCAAGAGTGTCTCTGGCTTTAGGGTCCTATTCAGTACTCTCAATTTTTCATTTCTCCTATGTGCCTGGAATCCATGTGTACCAATATCTCAAGATCCTCTTTCACCAAGTCCTAGATCATTCTCTAGGGAGCTTGCATCACAGATCCAGCTTGTGCACCTCTTCTTGAAATGGGCCACTTTTGTCCATTTCACTTGTGATCCTTTGGGGAGTGATTCCTAAGATCAGAAATATACTACAGAATTTACTGGAGGATGGGTTGCATCTCCAATGTCTACTCCTTGTTCACATCTCCAACCTTAAGACAATTTCTTCAGCAATCTAAGAGATATTCTGACAGCAAACCCGTGGCGTGGCATTTCATTTTAACGGCTCAGCATCTGCCCTAGATTTGGGGCAACCCAAACTGGAATTTCCTTTGGATTATTAGTCTCTGCTTCTAAGAGTCCATGTGCACATACCGGCCTAAACATGTCCAGTCAGAGTATTGCAGTCTTTTGGCAAGTGGTATTTGTTTTAGGGATGGACACATAATTCAACCTGAGCAAGCAAATTGCACTCGTTAGACTTTTGCTTCTACAGTTGATAGAAGTATGCTGTCCCTTCTCCTGAGTTTGGGCCTATGGTGATACGAACAGGGAAGTATAGAGAGCCTAGCAACTAGGAAGGGGAAGCCTGAATGAGAACAGAGCCAATGCAAAAGAAAGTGGAGACAGGAGATGGGAAATTTTGGTGTGGATAATCACCATAATCAAGCCAGGTTTACCCCTAGACTTTTCATTTATGGAAACCCGTATTGTCCCTTTATTTGCTTAAGTCAGTCTGAGTGATCTTCTTTCACTCAGAATTGCAAGAATTCTCACTAGATCAAAACTATTTTACTTTTTTGAGTCCCTCCAATGTACCTTAAAGAACTGTGTTCTCTGAGTAAGACTCCACATTAGGTAGTCTACCATGAAAGTGGATACCAGCATTCATCTGTGCGTATACTGAACTTATTACGAGGTATCTATCCCCAGTCTCATTGAATTTCTAGCTTCATAAATTTGTTGCATATCTCAAGTGCCCAACATTTTATAGTGAAAGTTTTCAAGCATTCACCCAAGTTAAGTGTTTACAGTCAACAGTCATGAACCCATGAACCTGCTACCTACATCCTATCAATACTTGATTTATCACAGCAATCCCTCCATCCATCTCTTAATCCATCTTATTTTGGAATACCTTTAAACTAAGTTACAGACATTACACTTCTTAAGTATTTTGCATATAGCTCTATTCTTAACTTGATGAAACTTTTGGCAACTCATCATCACTGAGTCTTGGTTTCCTCATATAAAAAAGTGAAGGGGTTGTTTTAGATGACTTCCAAGTGTCCTTTCCAGTTCTGAAATTCTGCAGTTACCTGATATTTGCCCTTCTGGTTGATTGACATGCTTGTGCAAAATGCTCTCTGATTGTATTCTAAAAGGATTAACACGGAAAATATATTTTGTTTATCTATGGGATATTGACCTAAGTAAAGCATGTTTGGTTTAGAATGCCCTGCTAACCAGTCCATTGTGATTTGGAGCTAAAGCAGATGTTTCGGGGGATCTAGAATAAAACAAAATAATCAAGTGAATATTATCAAAATTGTGGGAGGTGTTGGGTTTTATCCAAGGAAAGAATATGCAAGAGAAAATGAATTCCGATGAAAAATAAACTCTGTCCATCCTGGGGAAGAGGAAAATCAAAAGTGTGATGGGGAGACATTTGAACAGCAGAAGTCTGAAGTCTGAGGCCCTGGAATCGGGCAGCATTGGCCCTTGTTTAGTTCATGTTGGGGCATCTCTTTCAGAGTATTTCACACACACGGTCTTTAGGAACTAAGACAATGACTTAAATAAACGAAAAAGAAAAGCAAAAAGTATCATGAAAGCCAGTCTTGCAAAGAAGTGACTATTTCTAGGGACAGGGAGCAAAAGGGAGACCAAGAGTACATAGCTTATTGTAGAAAACACTGAAACCAAATGGAGACCCAGCCCTGCCTCACTGTGGACAGCCTGCACTATGCCAGGTGCGCTAAAACGGTCTAAGCTTCTGATTTTCTTGGGGTCCCTGAAATGGCCTCTTCAGCAGGAATGCAAATCAAGCACTATGGCTCTGGGGTGGGGCTCTTGGCATTTGCTTCAGGTTTGAATTCCCACTGAAGCAGCCCTGTACAACAGACTAAGCACCCTCCCAGATTCCATTCTTTTTTAAAAAAATAATTTTATTTATTTATTTTTGGCTGTGCTGGGTCTTCATTGCTGCACATGGGCTTCTCTCTAGCTGTGGAGAGCAGAAGCTGCTCTCTAGTTGCGATGCATGAGCTTCTCATTGCAGTGGCTTCTCTCGTTGTGGAGCACAGGCTCCAGGGCACATGGATTTCTGTACTTGTGGCTCACATGCTCGGTAGTTGCAGCTTTCAGGGTCCAGAGCACAGGCTCAATAGTTGTGGTGCATGGGCTTAGTTGCTCGGTGCAATGTGGGATCTTCCCAGATGAGGGATTGAACCCATGTCTCCTGCACTGGCAGGCTGCTTCTTTACCACTGAACCACCAGGGAAGCCCCAGATTCCATTCTTTTGACTGCAAAGACTCTTCTGGATTGTTTTGAATAATTCAAGTTAGAACAAAAATAATACTTAAATTCTTCATAACTGTCATCAGCTTCCATGAAAAGGCCTCTTTCACCTAACTTTCAATATTTGCCTACATGTGTGAAATAACAGCACCACAGAGATTCTTGGAATGGCCTTTATGCATGCCAGATAGTCAGTCCCATTTAATATAAACAGTTAATACTATTCTTATGTGTATCAAGGATCAAGGAATCTGAATAAAAACTGGTGTCGGGTTATTTGGTCATAGGCTATCAGTTTCAGATCTAAACTAGGAAAAAGTAGTCATTCACATGCCATTTGCATTAGGGAAATAATGTGGAAAATCTAAAAATAGTCATGAAGACTGCATTTCAAATAGTATTTTTCTTTTTCCATTTTTGCACTGTATTGTTGATGATGATGGCTCATTAGGCAGTGTGAAACACTTCAGATCCTAATTCTCAAGTTTGTTTGAAAATGGTTAAGTTGGCATTCAAGTACCCAGTTACTGTAGGTAACATTTGTTAACCTTGTATAGATTTTGATTAGACAATCATTCTTTTTTGATCCATATTGGTCCAATGGTGTATCTGTGTATATTCCATTTTTGCCTTAACCATATTTCTGGAAAGTGGAGACAGAAATGGAATATTGTGTGAAACCACCACAATATAGGATTTTGGAATAGAGCTGTGGTCTAGGATTCGAGCTGAAATATGCTGTATAGATTATGGAAATTAACAGCTGTGTGGTCTCTTCATTTGATTGTTTCTTATTAGCAGCATGCTTGATTAGCTCTCTACCCTTTTAAATGGAATCACAAAATAATTATGTGTTCTGCTTCCAAAGCCCTTTATTGAGGATAACAATGAAGTGCCCAATGTTCAAATCAATATATCATACATTTATATGATTATTAAATGCTGATAAATTGCCAATCAACACTGCATGTGTTTACTACCTGGTTAAAAAAAAAAAAAAAAAAGTGCTGACCCACCGATTTAAACAACTGGTGAGCATTCATCTTAGCTTAAGTCATTGTTTCATTTTGGGAAAACTCTGCTAACGTACCAGCCAGCCAGCCAGAATATCCTCTTTCGTCTGCATTTATTAACAGCTTAGAATGTCCATCTGTTGTTCTTAGTAAATGGAACGAACACTAAAAAGAAAAAACTTCCATTGAGTCTATCTATATATAACTGTTCTCTTTATGGAGAAAAACTTCTTGGAATGTTCTTCATAAATTAGAAACAAGGGACAAGTGTTGGTCAGACAGAAATCATCCAAGTTGCTGAACTTTTTAAATGACACATAGCAGGTTCCTCTCATCCTGAGAGAAGATAAATACATTGGTTTCAGATAAGATGGAAATCATCAAGAGAATGTTTTCCCAAAATGTCTCAAATCACATTTTTTTTACACTTTAGTGATGGCTTGATTGGTGGTATAAATAAAAGAGAAAAAATTAACACATCTTTCACGTGTCTTTGTGTTCACAAAGCCTTGTGCACTGATTAGATCTTATGTGTAGTTGTCGTTCACTTGAAATTCAGGAAAACTATGAAGGCATCAATGGTCTGTAGTTTCTACTCCAAAGATTTTAGCAGATACGCCTGTGGCTTTGACAAGGTAAAACTGCATTCAAAGTGGGACTATTTGATGATACTCTAGTGAAGAGAACTGAGGGGAAGTATGAGGTTTCCAAGCATATCAAAGTGGATCAAAGTGGGTTAGCTTGGATGGAAATAATATGACACATTCACAGGAAATTTTAACTTTGGTTGGAGTTAAATAACCTTATGTAAAATTAGGGTTAAGAATTTGGGTTAGTAGAATGGTAAAATTTTCTTGAGCATATTCATTCAATCCCTGGGTAGGGAAGAGCTCCTGGAGAAGGGAATGGCAACACACTCCAGTATTCTTGCCTGGAAAATTTCATGGACAGAGGAGCCTGGCAGACTACAGTCCATGGGGTCACAAAGGGTTGGACACGACTGAGTGACTTCCACACCACATATAGGAAGAAAGAAAGTATAAAAGTCATTTCTTGGAAGCCATAGTTACATCACCTCAGTCTGATGCCACGGAGTCTAACAGCAATATAATTAGTATAATCATGTTGATCATGGTGGTGATATTAAGGCCTAAATTTCTGGGAATGTAAACTGTTGACATGCAATGCAATGTATAAATGGAAAAATAGCATCTAGATGTAGATAATATGGAAAAAGAACTGTATTAGATAAAAATACATCATTTCTAGTAGAAAAGAGGAAAATTTGATTTGGAGACATCAGTTGCAAATGTACCATAATAAGATTCTCAGTTCATGCTATGTACAGTAATTCGGTCTAAAGTATCCTTGACAAATTAGCAGTGCCTCTTTCTGGTTGCTTATTTGACTTGGAAAGAGAATTTGATAAGTGTTAGTTTTTAATATAAATGATTAAGGGTTGATGTCTGCAACTTGCCTACAAGTTGGCTTCATCTGTTTAATTTCTTTCAAGTCTACCTTCATTCATCACCTCCTCTGAGAGGTGAATAAAAGGGGAAAATAGGTCAAGATAAAGAGGGTATTTTATTTCATTTTAAGTCAGCTTTGCAAAATCTTCTAGTTTCAGATAGACATTTTTTCCCTTGACAGTGGCTTTACAATTGATAGTAAATAACGATGAAAATGCAAATCAGGATTCATCTTCCTTTGACCAAGAATTGAGGCTATTTATTTGCATCTAATTTAAGGACATTTAAATGACAATCTTGGTAAATATTTATTTACACTTCTCTAATTACTGTGAACCCTTATCTTTACTGAACTATATATTATTATGTGTATGGAAAGAAGAAATGACTTAATAGTAATTTCATTTGCCTTAATTTTTCATCTTCCCTGCAGGATAACATTCATTACCTCTGGCAGACTTAGCTAACAGAGGAAAATGGGATTAAGTTTATGTGTCAGCTCTTCATAGTCATCTTTTAATAAATGTCTACAGGCATCTTATAGTTAGTATAAAGCTGCTGCTTTATACTACGAATAACAGAGGTAATAGAATGCATTTGTCTTCTCACTTTATCCTTGATCATCTCATTCTCATTCACTTTGCTTTTGAAATCTATGTGTTCATATTGGTCACAATGTGGCAGGTTTTGTGGTCATATAGCAGAAACAATTGTTATGTATCTAATTGTGCTGGAAGTCAGGTTTTGTCTTCTGAAGTTTATTTTCTGGAGTTTCTTGAGTTATTTTTCTATGTACTCCATGACTCACTATGCAGTGCTTAATTTTTGCTCAGAAGATAATGAATACATTGAAATTCAGGCAGGAATTTGTATTTTTCAAACAGCTTCTTCTTCTGTATTTTTAATCTAAACCCAGATACTCAGGGCAAGAAAGTCTGAGAGTCAGTCATCCTTGACTCTGTTTTATCCTGCCCTCTACATCCTTATCCCACTCCCAACCAATCGCTAAGCTTTATTGGTTCAGCTTCTTAAATACCTCTGGAAGCTGCCCTCTCCTTTCCATTGGGACCAGAAAGATTGAGGGCAAGAGGAGAAGGGGCAACAGAGGATGAGATGGTTGGATGGCATCACTGTCTCAATGGACATGAGTTTGAGCAAGCTCCGGGAGTTGGTGATGGACAGGGAAGTCTGGTGTACTGCAGTCCATGGGTCACAAAGAGTCAGACAAGACTTAGTGACTGAACAACAACAGAAATCTTAGCTTGGGCCTCCTTCTTGTGCAGATGGAAGACTGCCATGATCTCTGAACTGATCTCTCTTTCTTTGATCTTCTTACTTGCTCACTCAGTTACTTCAGTCATGTGCAACTCTGTGTGATCCTATTGACTGTAGCCTGCCAGGCTCCTCTGTCCATGGGATTCTCCAGACAGGAATACTAGGGTGTGTTGCTGTGCCTCCTGCTCCAGAGGTCTTCCTGACCTAGGGATTGAACCCACATCTCTTACACTGGCAGGCGGGTTCCTTACCACTGGGGCCACCTGGGAAGCCCATCATATACCCTGTGCTGTGCTGTGCTTAGTTGCTCAGTTGTGTCCGACTCTTTTATGACCCCATGGACTGCAGTCTGCCAGGCTCCTCTGTCCATGGGATTCTCTAGGCAAGAATGCTGGATTGGGTTGCCATTTCCTCCTTCAGGGGATCTTCCTAACCTAGGGAATCTAACCCATGTCTCCTGCATTGCAGGCAGATTCTTTACCACTGAGCCACCAGTGAAGCCTAATGTGGGATACAAAGTCTTTTACGAGCTCTCTCAGGCCTACATCTTGAGCCTCAATTTTCACAGCTCTTGTCACTTCCAGCTTCGAAAATTGCTCTCAAAATCCTTCTATTTCTCTCCTTACCCAGTGCCACTCCCCAATTTCAGGCCATCAAAATGTCTCCCATGGATTACTACAATAGCCCCTTAACTGGTCTCTCCATTCCAAACCTCTCCTTGTTCCAAACCATTTTTCAAACTGTGATTTTTATAAATGTAGCAGTGTAATTTACCAAGAATTTCATTGAGAAATTACCTGTTGAGAAATTACCTAGTGCTTTGTTTTCCTCTTCTGCAACTCATTAGGAAGAGACGAAAGGCATTTTTCCATTTGTCAGGAAAAGCAGATAGGGCTGTGCGTTATGAAGAGAAATACGATAGAGTGGCTGTCGGCAGAAGCTCTCTGCTGGCCCGGCTGGAAAGCTGAGCTAGAGGACTCCGGAGGACTCCACGACACTCTTACCTTGAGGGCTACAGCAGTGGGTGGCTAGCAGGGAGCCGCTGATGCTAAGCAGAGGGATGGACATCTGTGAACTGCGCTAGGCTGACAACTGCTTTGTAATCACTTCTGTACCTAGATTTGGGTATGGTGCCTGGGGTTCAATATCTACTCAGGAAATGCATTTGGGCTTCATGTAGGATTGAGCCCCAAACCTTATCTGGCTCTTGGGGAAGCAAAGGCTCTCTCCTTAGAAATTTAGAAATTTTACTTTAGTTTTGCAATGTTTCTGGACTCTACCTCCAAAATAATGTATAGACACACTGTGGGCTTATCTTTCATCCACAAAATTATCTTTTCAACCTCACAAATTCTTGTATAAAAGTAAGGGCATATGCTTCTTGGAGACGAGTGGTTGTTCAGTGTCCAAAATGGACAAAACCTAGGAAGAGGCCAAACTAACCAAACACAAAGTACTCACATGCTTTGTGCAAGAAGACAAGGACTTAAGAACAAGCTTTGCTTAAAAGAACAAATCAAATTTTCTTTCTTCTTGAGGTGTTATTTCAGTTCTAGCTCCATAAATAAGGACAAGTTACCTTAAAAACTCTGGAATAAAATGTTGTAACTTAGAAACAGGTACCTTGCTTATGTCCACTTTCAGTTTTGTTTTTTTTTTTTGTGAGACACAGGAATTAGTTTCATCTCACCTGCTTAACTCTGAGCAGAGAGTGCTATACTTGGTACTCCTGTACATAATATCTAAATAAATGAACAGCAGCTCTTACTTGGGGCACTAGGTTTAGAAGGATTTTGAAGTTAAGTCAAGAGTCTGTGGGAAATTTTTCATGATCGCAGTGGACTGTTGGACATGGACATGGGACTGGATTAAGGCTTCAGGCCTCTTCAGTGTCTTTCCTTCCCAAGTGCCTGGGAAGCAGGTATCATTCTATTTGATCTTTAGTAAATTTAGCTCAACTTATAGACAAACTAAAAAACCTACTCGAGACATGAGGAAAAGTACTGTAGATTATGGGCAAGCTCACTCATAAATTCTAAGTGAGCCTGATATAGTATAGTGTAGTAGTTCATTGGTGGGTTCTGAAATCTTCTAGAATAGCTTTAGGTCTATTTGCCACTTGCTGGTAGAGTGCCTTTTGGCCAAAGTATCTTACTCTAAACCTCCTGCTTTTTATCTCAGCAAAGTGGCTGTCTCGGTAATGTCCATGCCTAGCAAGTTGTTTACTGTCTTAGGTACCTGGCACTTAGCAAGTACTTTATTAACAGAAATAATTATAATGAAGACTATTATCCTAAGACATATAGGGGAAAGAAAGGATAATTTGTACTGCAACTTTTCTCTAACAAGATTATCATATTTATCAAACAAATCAAAGATCATTAGATTTAATAGACTCAATATTGTATTGCTTTCCAAAGTGAACACTGAAAAATAATTTTGTAACAATAGAAACACTCATTTCAATGAGGCAATTTGGATGAATTCATGGCTGCCTTGTTGACATGAATAACTTTCCTTTCTTGTTTTTTCCAACACTTAGAAGACAAATGCATTTCAGACATGTTCTCTAATTTCAATGTTACAGCTGCCCTGTGGTGAGGTGGGCATCAGTAGCCTCATTTATAGATGAGGAAAGCAGGTCTGTCCCTGCTTTTTACATTCTCGCCACTGACAACAAGCTCAGCAAATCCTTAGTGCTGAGTGAGGGAATTGGGTCTGCCAGAGCTGAGAGGATGCAGGCAGCTCAGTGGTCTGGAGAAGGGGACTGTAAGTCTGCCAAGGAGGACGTTTCATCTATTTTCTGGTCTTTAGTTGGGGCTCTGCTTCTGTGTTTACCAAATGAGGAGAATCTATGCTTATTCGGGAGACTGCAAGAGAAGATATTTTTCATCATTTCCTTTAATAATGCCTTCAAAAATATAATGGCTTTTAAGGTTAGAAACAGAATCTGGTATAAAGGAGAGAGGAAAAGAGCAACTTTTCTATAAAAAAGCAAAAATGAAAATAAATTTACTATTAGTCATGGGGAATGTCTAATCACCTGTTTTGAAACTGAAGCCTCCGTTTTTCACCCATAAACTGAGGGTACTGAGTGTACTGGCTCCAGGGTCTGCTGCACTGTTCTTAGTCCCTCAGTTGTGTCCAGTTCTTTGTGACCTCATGAACTGTAGCCTGCCAGGCTCCTCTGTCCATGGAATTCTCCAGGCAAGAATACTGGAGTGGGTTGCCATGCCCCACTCCAGGAGATCTTCCCAACCCAGGGATTGAACCTGGGGCTCCTGCATTGCAGGCAGATTCTTTATTGTCTGAGCCACCAGGGCAGCCCCCACTGGCTGCTCAATGGATTTAAATAATGTACATAAAAAGCATTTAGCATGTACTTCTTTATAACATGATAAGAACACAATCAATGTCAATATACCTTTCTTGACATCTCCTTTGGCAAAATCAAGATGGCAAATGCATCTTTGGGAGGAAAAAAAAACAAATAAAAATCATGTTCAGTGATGGAGAAAATTTAAATCTATGAACATTTTCTAAGTAGTTTAACCTAAAAACCTAAAGATGCAATAGAGCAGAAAAGGAAGATGAATGGACAAATGTCATGTATTTGAGATAAAACTGTATCCTTAATGAACAGTATCCTTTAGTGACTGTCAGCAAGGCCTTTAAAGCTTTTACTTGTCCCAGTTCTCCTATGGAATTGATTAGTGTAAGTTGCACAACTACTGCATTTGGATTTACATTTGGAATCTAAACAGTATTAAAATAAGCATGTGCACACATACAGGGGCCTCCCCCCCCCCTACACACACACCCAGCTGTTAGGAACCACTAAATTAACTCAGATAGACTATAAATGCTTAATTTGAAAATTCAAGTCTTTCCCATGGACCCTGCCACGATCATACAGTACAGTAGAAGTGTTTTCATGACAGTCATTTTTGGCAGCAGCTACTCCCAGTCTTTAGAGGCTGCTGGATCTCTGGCAGTATAAGAAGAGTTCTGGCCTCGTATACAAGAAATACAAGGTCTTCATTATACCAGAGTTTAATACTCACAGCCAGAAGGCTTTATATACAAGGTACACACAGAATCTCTGTCTGGCCTTCAGACTGAACAACTGTTTTTTTCCTGTGGTTTGTTGCAGAACTGCCATAATTACATGGACAGCTACAGCGACTTACACTCAAAATCAAAACAGACAAACCAATTAAATACGTTTCACAAACAACTTTGAAAATGAGTCTAAGCTATCAAAATGCCCAACTAATTGACTCAGATACCTACATGGTGACATTGACAGTTTTGCTGATTAAGAGAGCCTGCCTTTCTGTGTTAGATGAGTTGAAGTAGAGAAATCTTGCTTTAAGGAGATGTAGTGTAAACATTCAGATTTATTGTTCAGAAAAGCAGTGCTGATATTTTGAGTATATTTTTTTAATTACAAAAGTACCTTGCATAAATTCACCCTGGAAGTCTGTTGATAAGATACAGAGGGTGGTTACTAATTATCTTTAAGCACTTTAGAATTTCTAAAGCACTTTGATCAAATCTCATTTGATCCTTCTAAGGAGGAAGTTGGATAGGATGTATGATCTTTTTTTACTGTGCATGAGGCTCAGGTAAGACACGGGGTTATTGGTTTCATAAATGGCTAAGCCGGGACAAGGGGAGCCCTAGTTAAGGGTCATGCTTCTTTGGCCACTGTGTTTGGCAAGGATTCAGTTGAAAAAATGTAAAGCCTGTTGGCTTTTCCAACAGTCCTTCCAGGCATAAAATCAAGTGTCCGTGAACTGCCTGGGTCCTGCCAGCCCTCACAGAATGGAAAGAGACAAGGAACATCATTTTATCTGTTTGTTATGCAAGGTACAGAACCTGGGACCTATGTGTTTTGCATCTGGCTGTGAAAATGGTTGAGACTTGGAAAAAATATTGGTTCCACAGTAGGAAAAAAATCAAAACATTGAAGTGAATAAATGTATACTTGAATGACTGCTTAACACTGGGTCAACCTAGTCACCTACAATTGAACTCAGCTCCTATAAATAGAGACAAAGATATTAATATGGATATATTTTATTGTTTGGGGTATGACATGCGATGAAACTTTTGAAAGTAAACATGCCTAGAGCATACCAGGTCTTAAAGTGGCTTTGTTAAAAGGGGTAAGAGAAAACTTAGTGGTAAGTGAAGGGTATCCTGGGAAAATGTTCATTTCTTTTTGCCTAGGGGATGCCAGTGGCTTGCTTTTACATGTGTCTCAGCAGCTTAATATCCAGTAGGTCAGGCTATTCAAAGGGCAAAGATGAAGATGGGAGCAATATAGAATTAATTAATTATCAGCCCATTTCCCCTGGAGTCTAGGGTTGCTAGATTTAGCAAATTAAAGTAAAGAATGCCCAGTTGAACTTGAATTTCCGATAAATGAATTAATTTTAGTAAAAATACTTCAGCATAAATATATGCATTTTAGTTCAAGTTTAGCTCATGCAATATTTGAGATATATTTATACTGAAAATATTGTTTATTAGAATTTCAGATTTTATGAGGCATACTGTATTTTATCTGACAACTCAACTGGAGGAAGTCTGATTCACTTATGCTTCGAGACCTTTGGGTTGAGAGTCCTGCAGTATACATTTTTTATTTTGTTTCTCATGTATTTGAAAATACTATATATTTGAATGGCTCAATTTATAAGGGCTATTCTCCAAAGTGTTTAATTGTTTTCCTGCAATGACAACCCACTCCAGTGCTCTTGTCTGGAAAATCCCATGGACGGAGGAGCCTGGTAGGCCGCAGTCCATGGAGTCGCTAAGAGTCGGACATGACTGAGGGACTTCACTTTCACTTTTCACTTGCCTGCATTGGAGAAGGAAATGGCAACCCACTCCAGTGTTCTTGTCTGGAGAATCCCAGGGACGGGGGAGCCTGGTGGGCTGCCGTCTATGGGGTCGCACAGAGTCAGACACGACTGAAGTGACTTAGCAGTAGCAACCTCCATCCTCTTGTCCCATCCACCACCTCACCTGAGCCTAAGGGACTTGAAGCCTTCAAGGCTGTGAGGAAGGCAGGCACACACGATGTGCAGATGGGCCTGTGTTGCTAAGGAATGGGCTGACTGATGCCTGGTAGTCCTAGGCACATAAAACGTATTTATAAAATCTGCTGGACTGTAAACTTCTCAAAGCCAGGTTTATTTCTTATTCATCTTTATATACTCAAACCTGTGCAAAGTGCACAGAGTTCTGAGAACACGGACTTTGAAATCCCACAGACCTGGATTTGAATCCAGGTTTCTCTTTCTTAGCTGTGTGACCTTTATGGGTAATCTTGTTTCTCTGCATTTTCATTTCCTTATGTGGAAAATGGTGATACGAATTCCTATAAAGCAGGCAGAGTTTTGTCAGGGTTAAATGAAATGAATAAATGTAAATATAAAAATACATGTATAGCACCTGATAAGTTGTAATCAGTTAGTAAATGGTGGTGACTAAATGGTAGCATTCATTAGGTCCCCAGTGAACAGGTATTTCCCTTTAAGTCTTTATTGGCAAAAGTCAACCTGATGGTAAATATAACAGAGAAACTGTCGTCAGTTTTATTTCTCATCAATTCATAGTTCACTTGTGGTGAGTTGTTCAACCATTTTGTAAGACATTTGATTCCAGGTCCTTTTTGCATATGGGAGGCAGCTTGAGAAATTCAGGTGCTGCATTTGCCCGCCCAGGTGGTGAGTGCAAAGACCACCCAGACTTGAGTCTGCTTGTGAAATGGAGAGATCAGGGAAGTCTGGAGAGCAGCCTGGTGCCATCCCCGCCCTTCTGTACTGCTGGTGGGTCAGTAAGCGTGTAGACTGCTTTCCCCACACAGACAAGCTAGATAGAGAGGAGGCAAACACTATTCAGAGCAAAGGGTTCAGGATCAGTTATTTGAAACACAATTGGTTAGCTGAGAAAAGCGCCAAAGTGTTCATGACAGTATTAAAATACAAAAGACTCAGGCCATTGTATTGTAAAGGTGAAGATCAGAATACTGAATTCAAAAAATCAAAATATATAAACAAGGATTGTCTGTATAGCACAGGGAATTATATTCAATATCTTGTAACAATCTGTAATAGAAAAGAATAAAAAAATATGGCTCTCTCTCTCTCTCTCTATATCTATCTATCTATCTATCTATCTATATCTCTGAATCACTTAGCTGTAAACCTGAAAATAACCCAATATTGTAAAGCAAGTGTACTGTAATAAAAAAATTCAAAAGAATTTGAAAACAGCTCTGGCTTACATTTCTTAAAAATTCCTCAATGCCTTTAATAGGTCAATTGGTCTCTGTAGCTTTGTGTCAGGGGTGTGTTGGAACTCATTCAAATGATCACAGGAGAACTGCTGGTTGAATTTTCAGCAATTTTGCAAGCCAATTGTGAAAGCTTTGGTAGCTTAAAATCTGCTCTGGTGGCAGTATTTACATTCACCAAGGAAATCACGCAGGCTACAAGAGTCCCTCTCCCACCCCCGTCTCTTTACTGATATGCTGCTTCTTTCTGCATACTCAGTTGTGAAGAAAATTGTCCTGGAAGTCTTCCTCATTTGAGGATCTTCTATAAGCTTATCAGAGAAAACAATCTCATCTCATTCTCCCAGCTGGGGAGGAAAATGTGCCAGGAATAGAGGAAATGAGATAAAAGTACTTCATCTAGGTTTGAATGGATAAGGAAAATGTATGTATGTGTATGTGTATAATATTACTTGCCATAAAATAAAACAATAAAATCTTGCCATTTGCAACAGCATGGATGGACTTAGAGGGTATTATGCTAAATGAAATAAGTCAGAGAAAGACAAATACAATATTATTTCAGTTATATATAGAATCTGAAAAAAAAAAAGAACAAATATAAAAAAACAGACTCAGATACAGAGAACAAACTGGTGGTTGCCAGAGCGGGATGAAGAGATGAAAGAAATAGGTAAAGGGGATGTAGAGATACAAACATTAATTTAAAAATGATTAAGTTATGGGGATGTAATGCATATGGAATATAGTTTCACTAATATCATAACAACTTTGTATGGTGATAGATGGTAACTAGACTTATTGTAGTGATCATTTTCTAATTGTATGAAAGTATCAAATCACTAAGTTTTCACACCTGAAACTAATGTAATATTATGTCAATTATTCTTTAGTTAAAACATTAGTTTACATTTTATAGAACCTTAACAAATGAAATAATACCCAAAAAAAAAAAATGTAATTCCTCTAGTCAGGAAGCCTCAGAGCACACAGCTTCTTGGTACATTCCTACATTTCCGTTAGTATTAATAATAATGAATGACCTTTTTTTTTTTTGCATTCTTACATTATGCCAGGTCTTCTTCTAAGCTGTACCCAATATGTCATTGAGAGGGTAACAGGCAGGAAGACTAGGAGTCCCCAAACAGAGGAAATAGATAGTAAGTATCAGACATTTTTTTTTTTTTTTCTCTCTCTTAAGGGGCAGGAGGAAACAAACTACAAGTGTCAGACTTTTTTTTTTTTTTAATACAAAATTAAAAGGACGCTTCTTTCAAAATTCTGTGTTGCCACTAGGACACCTGGTTCCACCTGAACATAACTGTTCTCAAACCTTGAGCTAACCAATGCATGTTTCTTATGGAAATGTTTTACTTAAGCTATGTTAATGAACCATGTATTTACCTTAGAATCTGCCTTTCAAATTGGTTCTGCCTAAGACTCAGAATTGATAATGGCTCAACAAACCAGTATGTTTTACTCATTCAAATATTCTCCTAAGCTATGTATTTGCTTGGAAACCTGCCTTTCTTCAAGATTCATGTCAATTGTTTTATGGCCCAGGATGACTCACCTTGTGCCAAAGCTATGTCAAAATTCATGTTGTGGGTGAGGGGCCTGGTGCCACTCTCTCAGTTTTGAGACATGTCCTTTCTCTAAGTAGCTAATAGGTATATAACACCTTGGTAAAAACTAACAAGGGGGCACTCTTTCTGCCCTCTTCTGATGTCTATGTCAGAAACTTTCTCTGTCTCTTTTATACTTTAATAAAACTTTATTACATAAAAGCTCTGAGCAATCAAGCCTCATCACTGGACCCAGATTGAATTCCTCTCCTCTGGAGGCCAAGAATCCCAGTGTCTTTCACAGCTAGTAGCAGCAACCTTTCATTATGTTATTCTCACAACAATTACAGGAGATAATTATTATTATCTCTATTTATACGTAAAAGTAAATGAGGCTCATAAAAGTTCAGTTCAGTTCAGTCACTCAGTCATGTCCAACTCTTTGCGACTCCATGGACTGCAGCACTCCAGTCTTCCCTGTCCATCACCAACTCCCATAGCTTACTCAAATTCATGTCCATGAGTCTGTGATGCCATCCAGCCAACCATCTGTTGTCCCCTTCTCCTCCTGCCTTCAATCTTTCCCAGCAACAGGGTCTTTTCCAAGGAGTCAGTTCTTCACATCAGGTGGCCAAAGTTTTGGAGTTTCAGCTTCAGCATCAGTCTGTCCAATGAATATTCAGGACTAATTTCCTTTCGGATGGACTGGTTGCATCTCCTTGCTGTCCAAGGGACTCTCAAGAGTCTTCTCCAACACCACAGTTCAAAAGCATCAATTCTTCAGAACTCAGCTTTTTTTATAGTCCAACTCTCACATCCATACATGACTAGTGGAAAAACCATAGCTTTGACTAGACAGACCTTTGCTGGCAAAGTAATGTTCCTGCTTTTTAATATAGTGTCTAGGTTGGTCGTAGCTTTTCTTCCAAGGAGCCAGTGTCTTTTAACTTCAAGGATGCAGTCACCATCTGCAGTGATTTTGGAGCCCAAGAAAATAAAGTCTGTCACTGTTTCCATTTTTTCCCATCTATTTGCCAAGAAGTGATGGGACCGGATGCCATGATCTTCATTTTTTGAATGTAGAGTTTAAGCCAGTTTTTGCACTCTCCTCTTTCACTTTCATCAAGAGGCTCTTTAGTTCTTCACTTTCTGCCATAAGAATGGTGTCATCTGCATATCTGAGGTTATTGATATTTCTCCCCACAACCTTGATTCCAGATTGTGCTTCATCCAGCACAGCATTTTGTATGATGTACTCTGCACATAAGTTAAATAAGTAGGGTGACAATATACAGCCATGATGTACTCCTCTCCTGATTTGTAACCAGTCTGTTGTTCCATGTCCGGTTCTAACTGTTGCTTCCTGACCTGCATACAGGTTTATTAAGAGGCAGATAAGGTGGTCTGGTATTTCCATCTTTTAAAGAATTCTCCAGTTTGTTGTGATCCACGCAGCTAAAGACTTTGGCTTAGTCAATAAAGCAGAAGTAGATGTCTTTCTGGAACTTGCAAATGGTCACCTAACCAGTAAGAAGCAGGTTTGAATGGTAATCTCTCTGTCTCTACCAGGGTTGTGTTTTTCTGACTGTACTAGGTATTTTTATGCTAGTCAGTGTCCAATGAAGTGCCTTACATATTATAGAATCTCAACATAAATTGGTAAAATTGAATCATAAGTTGAAAAGTGTACATTAGAGTGAAGTAAGCCAGAAGGAAAAACATAAATACAGTATTCTAACGCATATATATGGAATTTAGAAAGATGGTAACAATAACCCTGTGTACGAGACAGCAAAAGAGACACTGATGTATAGAACAGTCTTATGGACTCTGTGGGAGAGGGAGAGGGTGGGAAGATTTGGGAGAATGACATTGTAACATGTAAAATATCATGTAAGAAACGAGTTGCCAGTCCAGGTTCGATCCACGATACTGGATGCTTGGGGCTGGTGCACTGGGACGACCCAGAGGGATGGTATGGGGAGGGAGGAGGGAGGAGGGTTCAGGATGGGGAACACATGTATACCTGTGGTGGATTCATTTTGATATTTGTCAAAACTAATACAATTATGTAAAGTTTAAAAATAAAATAAAATTTAAAAAATAAAAAAATAAAAAAAAAGGAAAAAAAAAAAAAAAAAGAAAAGTGTACATTATTTAACCTCACACATAATTTAGATACCCTGAGCTCCTATTACTAGTGTTGATCTTATTTCCAGAGCCTTTACACCTGGAAGAATCCTGGGTATAGCGTTGGTGCTCAACAAGCATTTGTTGAATTGAGTCAATTTGTCAATTTCCACAGCAAGTAGGCTGACTTAGACAAAGAGCAGGAGCTGGTCTCTGGACTGAACTTTAGCTAGCACGTAAGCTATCATGGGATTTCTGAAACTTTGTCCTTCTAAACCTGGCTTAAAAAAGCAGTAGCTGGGAAGAGGCATACTGGTGAATGCGGTTCCTTTGGTGCTACTAGACTGTTGTTTTCGTTTAAAATCTTCTGTAAAAGAAGCAAGGGAGTGAGGAAACATATTTATTAATGATCAGTCATTTCATTAAGAGGTTTCACATGTATATGTGCATGCAAAGCAACCCTAAGTCAGCACTCTGCGTTTTATAGATGAGGAAACTTAGGCTCAGAAATTCAACACAACTGTTATTCAGAGCAGCAGATTTGGGAGTCAAACTCAAGACTCTTAAATTCAGACTCTGGTGATGACAATACCAACTTTCTTTACTGTTGACCAATTTTTGTTTCCTAACACGTTTCAATTAAGAATTTAGTTCTGTTTAATCTAAATGTTCTCTTGACAACTGCCATTCTCTAATTCAAGTGAGGGGGTCTGTGTTACCTAATGAGAAGATCTCCATCTAGTGGTTACAAATCAAACTGCATTCCTATACCCCAAAGGTGCCTGAGGTTAGGGACTCAAATGTATACTGCTGGCAATAGGGTGAAGTTCATGAAGCAGCTGCTTCTGGTGCAAATTTAAGGGAGTGCCAAAAACCTTAAGAATCAAGACAAAATAACATTTTAATCCAATGTTTTTAAAAATTAAAGTTAATGTAAAAAATCTACTATGAACAAAACATCAGAATGTTAAACAAAGACAGGATCAGTGTTATTGATTTTTCATTTTGCCTCAGGCTTCAGTATGGTACTACATGGCACTGGACTGGCGTGAAAACATGAAATGTTCATGAAAACTTTCTTGCAATGTAACCATTCTGAAGCCGATTCTTAATGTCTTGACTAAAATGTAATATCACACTACAGTGATCAAATGCCAAGGGAAGCTCTCTTTTCCTAA
This sequence comes from Bos taurus, assembly GCF_002263795.3. Taxonomy (NCBI): domain Eukaryota; kingdom Metazoa; phylum Chordata; class Mammalia; order Artiodactyla; family Bovidae; genus Bos; species Bos taurus. The sequence continues at coordinate 1,893,020 of NW_020192292.1, forward strand.
GGATTTCAGACATTATTGAAAATTAAGATGACAGTGACTAAGACGCATCATACTCACGGACTTAACTGGTCATAGTGGAAATGACTAATTTACTTATTTGTGAAGACACAACTTTAAAATGACCATTTCATCTGTTTTGCTACTGTGACAGCATAAACAAAATATCTTTTCCATTATGTTCAATTCAACCAATTGTTGTAGTTTACCATTATTATAAAATTGGAAGTGTTTTAGTATAAACATGTCAACAATAAATAACAAAGAAAGGTTTCATTAGCATTTGAGCATTTTAACTAAGTGTGAACTAGCAGTGATTCACTGAACTTTATTTAACTGGTTATTAGGACGGCCAAGTCAGTATGTTTAAAGGAAGAAGTAAAAGTACACTTGTTGGAACTTGATTGGGAAGTTCCGGAACTGGTGAGCATCTATTCCGATTATCAGTTTATACACTGACCCACATCAGGAAAAAAAAAAGTAGGAAAATTAAGCTATTTAACTAGATGTTTGTTTCTTTCGGCTATCAGCTATCCTCTTAGGAAAGAGCCAATGTGTTTAGGCTCTAAATATTTTCTTACAGTCTCAGTTCAGTTCAGTTTAGTTGCTCAGTTGTGTCCGATTCTTTGCGACCCCATGAATCACAGCACGCCAGGCCTCCCTATCACCAACTCCTGGAGTTCACTCAAACTCACGTCCATTGAGTCAGTGATGCCATCCAGCCATCTCATCCTCTGTCATCCCCTTCTCCTCCTGTCCCTAATCCCTCCCAGCATCAGGGTCTTTTCCAGTGAGTCAACTCTTCGCATGAGGTGGCTGGAAGTAGTGGAGTTTCAGCTTTAGCATCATTCCTTCCAAAGAACACCCAGGACTGATCTCCTTTAGAATGACTGGTTGGATCTCCTTGCAGTCCAACGGACTCTCAAGAGTCTTCTCCAACACCATAGTTCAGAATACTACTAAATGTAACTGTCTATTTACCAAGCACAGTTTTAAACCAGTTTATAGATACTGCAAACTTACAACTTTTTGCTCTGCAATTTCAAAAAGTTAAATTAACTTTGTCAACATTGGCATTTATTTACTCAGTCTGAACAATGAGTAATGTGGTTTATCTTTGGGAAATAATTAGGCAGTTGATCGTTCAAAGCTAATAGTTTACTATTAATGAGCTTGTCTAATTGTGGATTCCACAGAGCTAACTGACCCAGGTAGCGCTATTGTAGACTTAACGGGAACCTGGAGATATTCTCACAGATGAACTGTAGGGGAGGGTTGTCATGGTAACAGCAACAGGCAGGCCCAGGCGTCTTTATGTAGGCTTTAAAGAAGAGATGAGGGAGTGAGGAGAAACTGCAGCAGCTTGGTAAAGGCTGGGCTTCTATTCAGATTGAATTTGAAGAAAGAAAAGTAAAGATAAATTCTGTTGCTACCTGATGTTGGGCAGAAGATCTTTATGCTGAGCATCTCTGAGAGCCAGTAGGGGTAATTTTCCTCGAAGGCCAAAGACAAGTAAATTCTATGGGATAAATAAAGTATTGAGACGAGTAGATTCTTGCAGAATTAAGGACACAAGAGAATATTGTTCTCGAGAACAGAGTTGGGAGCGACATTTTGGTATATACAGTATATAAGCATTTAACTTAAATTTAGTATATAGGCATTTAACTTAAATTCCTTAGATAGGCTTTATCATTTACTCTTAGTTTTAGTAATATAAATGATGTGCGTATATATACAGACATATACCATTATATATATGCATACAGTATATGTACATGCATGTATATTATGTATATAGATATGCAGTAGTATATACATCTATATACTATTTGTGTGTGTATGTATATGTGTGTGTGTGTAGTATGCAAACATACTACCCACAGCTACACACATTAACAGAAGCTGGCCACACACATGAGATGCTACCACCTTACCAGATCATGAATGATTCAAGGGCAAGGATCAGGTGGTCTTTGATTTACTTTCTCAAGCTGTCACACAGAGAGTGTGTGACAGCTGTTTCCTGCAGGAAAAATTCCATCATGTAACACTGCTTTCATGTCATCTGTATACTTACAGAGTTTAATTTGCTACTTTCATCTTGAAAACTCCAAAAGATTGAAACAGCTTCCTTTTTAAAGCTGGAGGGTCCTGTTTAGATTATACACAATTGTCATTTGTTGTTGTTTGTTATGTTATTTTAAGCTGGGTTGAGTACCATGGTTTAACTACCCTATAGTCCACAGACCAGTGGATGACTTTCCCTTTTGACGTTTTGTGAGTGGAGAAGACAACAGCATTATCCCGTATGGACTAACAGGGTCCAGAAAGGGCTTGAGGGACAAGGCAGCTCATACATTGATTTCCAGACACCGCGTTTTACAGATAAGGAGGCTGGGGCTCAAACACGTTTTCAAAGCCAGCCAGATAGTGTTCCTTCTGTATCTGGCATTGTTGCAATTTTCTTAAGACTACTGTGAGAGGTATTTCCGTTCAATAGCACAATTCTGGCTGAGGCTAATATAAAGTACTGGCATCCTTTATGTTTGTTAATGTAATCTGTGAAGCATGGTGGTTAACAGAATGGACTATCTTGACAGACACACTTGGGTTTTAGTCTCAGCTCTGTCACTTGCAAGTTGTAAGATCTTGACTGAGTTGGTAACTCTTTATAACTCAGTTTTCTCTTGTGTGGTAAAGAACAATACTACCACCTTACAGAGGTGTTGGGTGATTTACATAAGATAATCTAGGTAAACATTTTATTCCTTTATTCCCTTTCTTCTTTCTTTTCCTCCCACCCTCCCTCTGTCTCTTCTTTTCTTCCCCCTTCCTTCTTTTACAGAAAATTTTTTCCCTTTACAGACATACCTACGTCTATGCCTGATACTGTTCTAGGTACTGGGATATAGTAGTGAACAAAGCAAAATCTCTACCCCTATGAAGCTTACATTCTAGTGGAGAAGATAGTAACGTGTGTATTATGTCACACTGTGATGAATTCTATTTAGACCAATAAATCAGGGAAGAGGTATAGATCAAAAGTACTGGATCCTGGTGGTGGGGGGAGGTCCTATTTTCTATGCTCTGACAGTTGGACAAAGATCTTAGAGAAATGAAGGGGCAAGCCATGTGTACCAGGGAACTCAGACCAGGCAGAGGAAAGGGTGAGTGTATACACCCTGAGGCAAGAGCATGTTTAAAGTTTCTGGAAGTTCAAGAGTTCACCTTGTCTGAAACTGACTGACCTTGATAGCGGGGAGGAGGTTGGTGGTGAGGTCAGAGAGGTTATGAGATCTGGTCATAAAAGGCCTTGTAGCCCCTGTGCAAACTTTGAATTTTACTGTGAGATTGGCAGTCACTGAGGTGTTTTTGGTGCAGAGGGATGACATTGTCTGACATGTTTTAAAACAGGTCACAGAATCACACCCTGGATACTCATGGAGAATAGACGGTTATGTGGCAAGGGTAGAAGCAAGGAGGGCAGTTGGAAAGTCATTTCAGTAGTTTAGTTGAGAGTCTGCTTAAACGTAGATGGTGAAAATGGTGAATGGTTGGCAGTAAATGCTGGCCTACTTTTCCACAGTAATCATTAGATGGTTATCATATATTGGCTACAAGTTAATTACCTTTTATAAAGGAAGAGAGGCAAATTACAAATGCTATAGAAAAGATGAAGAATTATTTTTGTGTAGAATGGAGAGTATCTGATGGTAACAGAGCAGCTCCCTTCTCTTTGGGTACATTAGAGTTTTGTCTGCATGGCTGTAAAATAGCTGGTGGAAAGTTTAAATTTTAGTCATCAGTTAAAAAAATAACCTATAGAATACATTTGTTCAGCTATTTGAATACATTTGTTCAACCATTTGTGGCTATTTAATTGAAGTCAAACTGAATTTAATATCAAACTTAAGGAAGGCAGAAAGTACTTGGGAAAGAAGGAGGAAGAAGAGGAGGAGGAGGAGAAGGATGAGGAGGAACTTGCTTCATTTAATTTGATTTGTTAGAAGAGAAAGCAGTTTTTCCAAAAAGTTATTGACAGTGATTTTTAAATAAAGTTTTTTTCCTATTCTATAAGAATAATACTCATTATAGAAAAATTAGAACAGAAGAAAGTTAGAATGTGAGAAGAAAAAATATATCATCCATAGTCTACCACCCCAGAGTCATCCTTGGCTTACATGGTTTATTTCATATGGTCTATTATTATCATTATTTTATGTGTTTGCATACAATGCTCAAACCATAGATTTATATTATTTTTCACTTAATACAAAATAAATTTTCCTTTTATTTTCAAATTCTTTATAAACTGAAAGTGAACTTGCTTCTGTAGTATCTGACCTTTTGTGACCCCATGGACTACACAAGCCCATGGAATTCTCCAGGCCAGAATACTGGAGTGGGTAGCCTTTCCCTTCTTCAGGGATCTTCCTGATCCAGGAACTGAAACTTGGGTCTCCGTCACTGCAGGCAGACTCTTTAACTGACTGAGCCACCTGGAAAGACACTAAGATTAAGTGCTGTTTTAACTCTAAATCAAGGGTTTTCCAGAGAAGGAAGGTAGAGATTAGTAAATGCCAAGAAATGGGAATAATATATCAATCCAGAGTGATTAGAAGTTGTCCTGCAGGTTCCAGATAATAAGGATCATAGATCATGCATTGTCAAAACCCATAGGATTGTTTTTAAAATGATGGTTTCACTGAGATCAAATGTTTAAAGTCTACATTTATCTTGAATACCTTTTTAATGTTTTTTTGTCAATAAATATCACGCATGATGCTTACTAATGAAGTTTGAAAAATTCTGGCATTTGTAGCTATTTAGTTCTATTAGTGTGAATTAAATAATGTATCAGATGTTATATGTGATTTTCCCTAATGTCTCAGATTTTAGCTGAATGTCGAAAGCTGAGAACAATGTACAGTAATGACCATACCTGCTTGCTTTTACCAATGATACATCATAGCTTTTTTTTTTTTTTTTTTTTGCAACACATGCACTTGCGGGCTCTTTGTTCCCCTATGAGGGACTGGAACCCGTGACCCCTGAAGAGGAAGCATGAAGTCTAAAGAAAGGTGCTAGACACATCCATGTAGGATTTGCTAAAAGAAAGAGTAAGTCTGACCATTACCATCTGCCTCTAGCTTATTTCAGAGACAAGAATTCAAAGAGAAATTGTTGGAAAGGAATTTGTAGAACAGATCAAACTTTGGTTTCTCCTCTTTCCCCAAACTAAGATGATTCCTGAGATTGGGGATGCCTGTAGGAAAGTCAGGTCACTGTCTCCCTCTACTGAACGGCTGTTCTGAGAATCAGAAACTCTCTGAGGCTCTGGACAGTGTTCCCCAGGTGGTGAATGGTAAAAAATTTTGGAAGAGCATGACCCAGTATTTCCTAGATTTGATGTGCTTGCATGAATACTCAGGTGCCAGTTTTAAACATGGTGCATCCCATAAAGACAGTTTGGTATCCCATAAAGACAATGGGGCAGCTAACTTATCCAATATCAAGATGTGGCACTGATGTGTGAGTTATACTTGGGCCAGGTGGATGCTCTAAATGTACTTAGATTTGTGCCATCTTAAACAGAACAGTATCTGAAAATTAGCTCTTTTCTTTAATATTTATTTTTAATTGATTGATGATTGCTTTACAATACTGGTTTGATTTAGACAAGTCTTGTAAGTGACTCAATGGACATTAATTTAAGCAAACTCTGGGAAATAGTGGAGGACAGAGGAGCCTGGAGTGCTACAGTCCATGGTGTTGCAGAGAGCTGGACACGACTTAGCCACTGAACAACAACGTAAGTGACCAGAGAGCTATGGAATCAGAAAGAGATGTCACTAAGAGGTGGAAAAGCACACTGATTAGAGTTGGAATGGGAGTATTCTAGGCCATTCAATTAATTGACTGTTACCTTAATTTAGTTTACAAAATGAAGTAAACTGATTGATAACTATTACCTGTGGGGACGTTTGAAAGCCCTCTGGCTCAATGAAGAATCCTGGTTCCAGTTGCTAAATAGTTCCATGTTTGCTGCTACTTAATTTTATCTGAGAATCCTGGTATTTTTTGACATGTAAAATATAGGGTTTGCTAAAACCTAGTCAAGCATCATGTGTGCCCTAATCAGCACACACGTACTCCATATGTCTCTATGTATTATGTCATTATATGTTTGTTGTTTGTACAGACATAAACATCAAATGTTAATTTTACTTTTTTTTACAGAGTTTGCATCTGTAAGTAATGTATCAACTGTTATAAGAATATAATATATTTGGAAATAGAATTTTAAATGAATTTATATACATTTATTGTTACTGCTTTATATGTACAACTTCTTTTTTAAAATTTTATTTCATTGAAGTATAGTTGATTTACAATGTGTTAGTTTCTGGTGGACAGCAAAGTGACTTAGTTATACATACATATAAACATACATATATACTTTCTCAGATTCTTTTAACATATAGGTTATTATAAAATATTGAGTATCATTCCTTGTGTTACACAGTAGGTTCATGATTATCTATTTTATATATAGCAGTGTGTATATGTTAATTTCATCCTTCAAATTTATTTGCACCCTTCTTTCCCCTTTGGTAATCCTAAGTTTGATTTCTAAGTTTGTGAGTTTTTTTCTGTTTTTTATATAAGTTCATCTCTATAACTTGTTTTAGATTCTACATATAAGTGATATCAAATGATATTTGTTTTTCTCTGTCTGGCTTACTTCACTTAGTAAGATAATCTCTAGGTCCACATTGCTGCAAATGACAATATTTCCTTCTTTTCCATGGCTGAATAATATTCCATTGTATAAATTTACCACATCTTTATCCATTCATCTGTTGATGGACATTTCAGTTACTTCCATGTCTTGGCTATTGTAAATAATATAACATAAGTTCTTTTAATATTCACCAGTGCCTATGACATAAATTCTGTTATTACCCCTATTTTACAGAAGAAGAAATCATGATTCAGAGAGGTAAAGTAACCTAATTAAGGTCACACAGCCTACAAGAGGTAAATGAGGATCTATATCTAGGCTTATCTGGCTGCAACATTTTTTCTAATCACTGTGTTTTGCCTGCCTCTTTATGCAGTGTTAAGTCAGAAGAATAAGTCAATTGTTTGACTAAAAGGTCCTGCTTGCTGCTGCTAAGTCACTTCAGTCGTGTCTGACTCTGTGTGACCCCATAGACGGCAGCCCACCAGGCTTCCCCGTCCCTGGGATTCTCCAGGCAAGGACACTGGAGTGGGTTGCCATTTCCTTCTCCAATGCATGAAAGTGAAAAGTGAAAATGAAGTCACTCAGTCGTGTCCGACTCTGTGCGACCCCATGGACTGCAGCCCACCAAGCTCCTCTGTCCATGGGATTTTCCAAGCAAGAGTACTGGAGTGGGGTGCCATTGCCTTCTCCAAAAGGTCCTGCTTAGGGATGTTTTAAACAAGAAACAAAGGAAAGGAAAGCACTCTAAACGTTCAGAAATAGAATCACAGGAAGATTTTAATTTAGGACAGATATTTTGTCTTCTTATACTGATATAGAGTTATGCTCCAAGTATTAATTTGCAAAAACTTAATTATATAGTCACATTTAAATTTCTTTTCTAAATAGAAACAATGCAACAGGTGAAATATTCCTTTGGTAATGGAGAGTTAGATGCCCATGTCAAACAGAAAAGAGGGTTTGTATCTTAACTTTCATTGTTCTTGTCTTTTTTAAAATTAATTCATGTATTTGCTGTTTCTTCCACAAACAGATGCATTGATTGTACTTGAATGAAAGGGGCCACACATAAGAGCTATTAATTTTCTGAAAGTATCCTCATTTTTTAATTTTCTCCTAAATAGGGTGGATCATAATTTGTCCTTAATGGATATGAAATGAATATGGATTGTGAACAGCAATTGAAATTACCTTGATAATCATCAAATTATCAGTCCCAAAAATTTATTTTTGTTAACCCTCAAATAATTGAAATGGAGTGAATGAAAACTCCCCTTCCTCTTGCATTTCTAATTCACCAGAGTACATCAATCTCTATCTTCTAGTGAAAATGGAAAGAATTCCTCTCAAAGTGATGTTGCCATCAGGGTAGCCCATGGAGATTCTTTTCTCTTTATGATTTTTTATTTCTATTCATTTAAAATAATTTTAGTCCTAAGGGTGGTATTTTTAAAGCTCAAAATAATGAACATGAGTGCTATTGTGTTCTTTTTGACTCCATGCAGTATTTTTAAATTCTACAATTCTGCCTTGTACATTGTTAAAGTATATTGTCAAATTTTAAAATCCACCATTAACAAAATTACTCCTTGAATTACCTCCATTATTCTGAATAGCCCTTCTTTCTATTTAAACAGGACTTTGGCTGAAAAAGTAGTTTCAATTGGGTTTCTGCCAATTCACAGAGCAAGTTAGTAGTTTCAATAACGTATATGGACAAAGGAGGAAGAAGAGGGAGGAGAAGGAGGGAAAGAAGGAGGAGAGGGAATGTAGAGGAGAAAGAAATAAAAAGAGGAAGATAAAAGAAAACTATAGGGACTTCTCTGGTTGTGCAGTGGTCAGGACTTCATGCTTCCACTTCAGGGTCATAGGTTCAGTCCCTCTTAGGGGGAACTAAGATCCTGCAAGTGCATGGTGTGGCAAAAAAAAAAAAAAAAAGCTATGATGTATCATTGATAAAGCAAGCAGTTGGTAATGTGAAAGTTCTTTTTTAATATGTCTTTCTAGCAGCACTGTTTGTCTCCTGCCCTCCCTTCCCTGGACCCAGACTTATTTCAGTTGACCCCACCAATTTGGTCTATTTTTTGGAGTCATCATGTTTGTCAGAATGCATTCACTCAAGTTTCAGTAGTTCTTTTTGTATCCAAATAATCAATCAAAAACAGATACATAATTTGTAAAGGGAAATATATTAGGTTTTAATGATTGTTGGCCTAGTGCCAGTATTATAGGCTATATACACAGTGTCTCATCTAATCCTTACCTCAGCTTCTGAAGTAGATAATCAGAAAAAAAATTTCAGAGAGGACAAACCACTTTCTCAAAGTTACACAGCTAAGAAACATAATCAGGAGTTAATTGGTTTCTGAGTAAATCTATGAGTTATATTCTACTACATAAGACTGACTGAGTCATTCAAACTGTCTGTAAAGCTTGAATTGACTGACCACTGACCTTTTGTTCAAGGACACAGTGTAGTGTGTCAAAACGTGCCAAACTATTCTAAAAATGAAATAAGTATTAGGTTCACCTGATTTCTATGAAAATAATCAGTTGGTTGAATTTTCTTTAAAAAAAATTTATACATTGTAACAGTTGCAGCTCATGTGTGTATAGGGCCAGAGAACCCTGTTGAAGATGATTCATTAATTCTCCTAGCCTGTGTAGCTAAAAGAGACACAAAAGCATGCTAAAGTTTTGTGCATATTATCTCTCACTGATGTGCTTGTGAAGCTTTAGGAAGTGCTGGGGATTATGATAACTGTAATCCCTTTCCAGAGAGATTACTTACCTAATGTCTTCATTTTGCTTTGCATGTTATATATTTTGAAGAATGAATAGATTTTTCAGTAAGTGATATCCGAATCTGCCTTCTTTGTCAGGGGTCTTCAGACTTCTTTGTAAAGGGCCAGATAGTAAATACCTTAGGGTTTCAGGGCCATATGGTCTCTGTTGCAACTACTCAGTTTTGCTGTTGTATTGCAAAATCAGTCAGAGACAACACATAAATGAATGGGCATGAGTGTGTTCTAATAAACTTGAGTTGTAAATACAGATGGTAATCCAGATTTGGGGCAAAGGGCCATAGTTGGCCAAACTTTGCTTTATGTCATGATCTAATAGGGTGGTCATTCACATATATCACACATATACATAAACGCATATAAATGTTCACCATCTTTTTTTTTTAATGAAAGTGAATCATTACTGGGGATGCCTATCTTTAATAGCTATTTCATGCTGAACTTATGTGAAATTACTGATAACGTGCAGCTGCAGATTACTTAATTCTTTCCTAAAGTTAGCACTATTCTTCTGAATAAACTACTGGATAATTAAAGTGAAAGTTGGTTGTATTATACTTGAGAAGAGGATTATAGGCAATAAATTACAGTTCTCTTCAGTTTTAATTGAAAACTGAGGTTAAATTAGCTCTACACTGGCATGGTTCTATAAAGGAGTTCATTATAAGCATTTGTAAAAGTAACGCATAGTCTAAAGGGCACTTTTCTATTTATACTACTGCTGTAATTTAAGAGTCTGTCCATATTTTTTAAAGACTAGTTTTAGACTTTTCCAATTTAGCCTTATATACTTCCCTTCCGATTAAAACTTGGTAAATAAGAATGAACCCACGGTTGGGGTGAGAATGGAAAGAGGGATTTTAAAACATTGTTTTCCAAACTAAATTAGTTTCTTGGGCTATTAGAAATGGGCACTTATGTCGTCGTTATGGTTAAGAATTCTAAACATTAAGAACTGTTTTTAAGTTTAGCAAAAGTCCATATACTCAAAGATTTATGTAAACTTTAAGTATTGCAAGCTTTCATTCTAAATATCAGTTTTAGATTGCTAAAATGTTTCTGAGAAGAATTTTAGGGAATAGTTTGACAATGTGTTTGGGATTTGAAATAATATACTGAAAACAATGCACAAAACAGATCTAGAATATAGAATTTCCAAGAGGTAGAAATACACATCATGCCTAAGGAAAATGTGAGAAGTGTTGGAATAAAATGGGAGAATCAGTTAGGGGATATACCTATGTGACACCTTTCTCAGATGAAGCACTACCATTTTTAAGATATAATGTGTAAGGAATGCTTGAGTTATTGGAAAAATTTAGAGCCCTATACTACTTTATAATGTCCATAGCCCTACGCAATGAAGCTCAACAATGTTCTGTATCTACTTTTCTCTTTCTTTAGACACATTTACAAACTTATACAAATCAAAACATAATCAAAACATACATTTAAACATAAGCTTTTACTTAACATGCCAGCTCAAAATACTTGAAAACTCAACCTCTGTAGCACAGTGTTCAAAGCTCTTACGACCTAATGCCAACTGTTTTTTCCTTCCTTCTTTTTTAAAAAACTAAGTCCTACTCTGTACTTTTTACTCCAGACAAATAGGATTGATTTATGTTTCACAGATACGTCCTGTATTTTCTGGCCTTTTATGCTTCCTCCACTTGGAAGTAGAATTTTAGAAGATATAGATGAAACTACTCTTAAATGTTAGGAGAAGCTAATTAATTTTACCTCTCAGACAAATGTCAATTTTATATATATATATATATATATATATATATCTCACAGATACAACCTCAGAACTCAATCTTTTACTTGCAAACATTAAATATGTCAGCATTACACAGTTTTTTTTTAATCTGTTAGTCTGCAAAATATTTTCTCCTTAATGCAATGATAGCAACTCTGCCATCTGTAGAGTGCAAATGAATGACTTTCAGATATAAAGGGTTTGTTTTTTAAAGCATAGGAAAGTCTCAAATGTGAGGTTCTTGAAATGGAAGCTTTCTGAGGGATGGATGCATATTTGCATTAATAAGAAGCTTGATCCCTTATTTAAGGCCTGCCTGCTTGTTCCCTGTCTCTATGATCAAGTTCATTTATTCTCATATTTGAGAATTAACCAGGAAATGAAAGCTAAAGAACATCTTAGCCCTACAGTTGGCTATGCATCCTAATCCCTAGGGAAACCTCAAGATTTTTCTCTTCATCAGCCTCTACTAATAATGGGTCAGTGAAAGGAAAAAATTCTAACAGGTTTAGGAAGAACAGGAAGTGTGCTTGGCAGGACATCTAGTGGAAGAAGAAAAAAGGATTATAAATATCAATAATAATAATAAACACTGAACATTTACTATCTGCCAGGCAGAATTCTCAGTGTTTTACCTGCATTATCTCCTTTAATACTAATAACAGCCCTAAGAGGTGAAAGTATTAGTCATTCAGTTGTGTCTGACTCTTTGCGACGCCATGGATGGTAGACTACCAGCTCCTCCGTCCATGGGATTTTCTAGGCAAGAGTACTGGAGTGGTTTGCCATTTGACTTTGCCAGAGGATCTTCCCGACCAGGATTGAACCCGGGTCTCTCCACATTGTAGGCAGACACTTTACTGTCTGAGCCACCAGGGAAGTCCCTAAGAGGTAGGTGTCATTAATTCATACTACTTTAAAAGATAGGGAAACTGAGAGCTTATACGCATTGAGTTTTTACATGCACCAAACACTGTTCTAAGTGATTTAAATCTATTATTTAATCTTTTTAACTGTCATTTTTATTGAAGAATAGTTTTGCTGTGCAATATTAATATAAGTTTATAGTTGTACAACACAGTGATTCACAATTTTAACATTATACTCCATTTATGCTGCTGCTACTGCTGCTGCTGCCTGCTAAGTCGCTTCAATCCTGTCTGACTCTGTGAGACCCCATAGACGGCAGCCCCATGAGGCTTCCCCCATCCCTGGGATTCTCCAGGCAAGAAACACTGGAGGTGGGTTGCCATTTCCTTCTCCAGTGCATGAAAGTGAAAATTGAAAGTGAAGTCACAGAGTCTTGTCCGACTCTTAGCGACCCCATGGACTTCGGTCCACCAGGCTCCTCCGTCCATGGGATTTTCCAGGCAAGAGTGCTGGAGTGGGGTGCCATTGCCTTCTCCTACTCCATTTATAGTTATTATAAAATATTGGCTCTATTCCCCATGTTGTACAATATATCCTTATAGCTTATTTTATACATAATATTCTGTATCTCTTAATCCTCTACTCCTCTATTACCCCTCCCCGTTCCATATCCCCACTGGTAACCACTAGTTTGTTCTCTATATCTGTGAGTCTGATTATTTTTCTTATATTCACTAGTTTGTTTATTTAATTTAATCTTAATAACAAATCTATGAGATGCTGTTATCTCCATTTTTTAGGTGGGAAGACTATGGAAATCTCCGCCTATTGATTTGAGAGCTTACACTCTTAATCTCTATATTATCTAGTAGTTTAGCTTCAATTTTTTGTCTTTTATTGCAATCCCTTATTTTGTCTGTATTGCTTAGCACTGTTGGCTTATCTGTCTCTTTATGTCAATGTGCATGGGATTTGTCTCTGGGCCCTCTTAATACTTATTATTTTCTACCACATATCCCATGTCCTGGGATAACCTAGTAGGACAGGTGGGGGCCTCAGAGCAAAGAGCCCTTGAATGGTAGCCTATAGCAGTTCTCTTGTAGGCCTTTGAGAAAAGGGTTCTTGCTTTCCCAGGCTGCCTCCTTCAGTTGGTAGTAAGATCCAGAAAGAGGACTAGGAGAGGATTCAGACGTTTCCTTGTATTTGGGGTGGGTGAAACTTGAACTTTTTCTCACTTTGCCTGGATGTGTTTGCCTTAGTCTTAGAAGCTGCATACCACATACCTGTTTTATGTACATTTGATAAATGTTAAATTTTTAATTGAGTAATCTTTCCTAAAAATAGAAAAGACTTAGAAAAATTATGAAATCAATTTTTTAAAACAAAGATTGTGAAATGTGATCCAGAGTTAGATCAATTAGTATATGTGCCTTCTGATATGAAGAAGCTGGTTTCTCAGACAAAGTTGTTTTCAAGTAATGCATTTGGGGACTTTTCATCAGTTTCATTCTGACAGACCATCTGTTGGCTGTCAGCCATGGGTTTTTCCCTTCAGTCAGATCAGATCAGATCAGATCAGTCGCTTAGTCGTGTCTGACTCTTTGCGACCCCATGAATCGCAGCACGCCAGGCCTCCCTGTCCAACACCAACTCCTGGAGTTCACTGAGACTCACATCCATCGAGTCAGTGATGCCATCAAGCCATCTCATCCTCTGTAGTCCCCTTCTCCTCCTGCCCCAATGCCTCCCAGCATCAGAGTCTTTTTCAATGAGTCAACTCTTCGCATGAGGTGGCCAAAGTACTGGAGTTTCAGCTTTAGCATCATTCCTTCCAAAGAAATCCCAGGGCTGATCTCCTTCAGAATGGACTGGTTGGATCTCCTTGCAGTCCAAGGGACTCTCAAGAGTCTTCTCCAACACCACAGTTCAAAAGCATCAATTCTTCGGTGCTCAGCCTTCTTCACAGTCCAACTCTCACATCCATACATGACCACAGGAAAAACCATAGCCTTGACTAGGTGGACCTTTGTTGGCAAAGTAATGTCTCTGCTTTTGAATATGCTATCTAGGTTGGTCATAACTTTCCTTCCAAGGAGTAAGCGTCCTTTAATTTCATGGCTGCAGTCACCATCTGTAGTGATTTTGGAGCCCAGAAAAATAAAGTCTGACACTGTTTCCACTGTTTCCCCATCTATTTCCCATGAAGTGATGGGACCGGATGCCATGATCTTCGTTTTCTGAATGTTGAGCTTTAAGCCAACTTTTTCACTCTCCCCTTTCACTTTCATCAAGAGGCTTTTGAGTTCCTCTTCACTTTCTGCCATAAGGGTGGTGTCATCTGCATATCTGAGGTTATTGATATTTCTCCCGGCAATCTTGATTCCAGCTTGTGCTTCTTCCAGCCCAGCGTTTCTCCTGATGTACTCTGCATATAAGTTAAATAAACAGGGTGACAATATACAGCCTTGACGTACTCCTTTTCCTATTTGGAACCAGTCTGTTGTTCCATGTCCAGTTCTAACTGTTGCTTCCTGACCTGCATATAAATTTCTCAAGGGGCAGGTCAGGTGGTTTGGTATTCCCATCTCTTTCAGAATTTTCCATAGTTGATTGTGATCCACACAGTCAAAGGCTTTGGCATAGTCAATAAAGCAGAAATAGATGTTTTTCTGGAACTCTCTTGCTTTTTCCATGATCCAGCGGATGTTGGCAATTTGATCTCTGGTTCCTCTGCCTTTTCTAAAACCAGCTTGAACATCAGGAAGTTCACGGTTCACATATTGCTGAAGCCTAGCTTGGAGAAGTATTGTCATTTTATAAAGTATGCACTATTTTTAATTGTAGTTATTATATGAATGACATTGAACACTTGAATGGAACTTCCTTGTTACTATACCAAGATTCAAAATTTCTTGATTATGAAGTCAGGTAATTTAGTAACTCAGATATAGAATATGTTGAGAGTACTTTATTTTTTTAACATGTGTTTCTTAAAAACTGGTTAATAGATTTTTATTTTTAAAAAAATTTATAGCATGCCATCCTCAAATAATCCAAGTTATCTAGCTATTGATCACAGATTATATTTTTCAAAAGTTCTATGACTGAAAGCTTTATTGATGAATAATTGGCAAATATAATAGTATATATTTAAAGTTTACAATGTGTTTATTTGATATTCATATGCATTGTGGAATGATTACCAAGATCAAGATAACTAAGAAATCTATCACCTCGAAAAGTTACCTCTTTTTGTCTGTGTGTGGTGAGAATGCTTAAGATCTAATGTTAATAACTTTCAAGTACACAATATTGTCTGATTAACTCTAGTTACTCTGCTGTACAATAGATCTTCAGAACTTATTCTTCTTATAACTTGAACATTTGTATCCTTTGATCTATGTGTGTGTTGTGTTCTTAGTTGCTCAGTTGTGTCTGACTCTTTGCAATCCCATGGACTGTAGCCCTCCAGGCTCCTCTGTCTATGGGGATTCTCCAGGCAAAAATAGTGGAGTGGGTTGCCTTGCCCTCCTCCAGGGGATCTTCCCAACCCAGAGATTGAGCCCAGGTCTCTCGCATTGCAGGTAGATTCTTTACCATCTGAGCCAACAGGGAAGCCCAAGAATACTGGAGTGGGTAGCCTATCCCTTCCCCAGGGGATCTTCCTAACCCAGGAATTGAACTGGAATCTCCTGCATTGTGAATCTCCTGCATTGCAGGTAGATTCTTTACCAGCTAAGCTACTAGGGAAGCCCATCTTTTGTTCTTCTTTTCCTCATTTCCCCCTCCACAGTGTCCCTGGCAACCACCATTCTCTTCTGTAGTCCATCATTTCCCAACCTTTTTTGGCACCAGGGACTGGTTTCATGGAAGACAATTTTTCCACGGACTTGAGGGGGTGATGGTTTGGGGATGATTCAAGTGCATTACATTTACTGTGCTCTTTCTTGCTATTATTGTTACATTGGTATATATAATGAAGTAATTATGCAACTAGTCTAGGCTATGGTTTTTCCAGTGGTCATGTATGGATGTGAGAGTTGGGCTATAAAGAAAGCTGAGTGCCAATGAATTGATGATTTTGAACAGTGGTGTTGGAGAAGACTCTTGAGAGTCCCTTGGACTGCAAGGAGATCCATCCAGTCCATCCTAAAGGAGATCAGTCCTGGGTGTTCATTGGAAGGACTGATGCTAAAGCTGAAACTCCAAAACTTTGGCCACCTGATGTGAAGAGCTGACTCATTTTAAAAGACCCTGATGCTGGGAAAGATTGAGGGCAGAAAGAGAAGGGGACAACAGAGGATGAGATGGTTGGATGGCATCACTGACTGAATGGACATGGGTTTGGGTGGACTTCGGGAGTTGGTGATGGACAGGGAGGCCTGGCATGCTGAGGTTCATGGGGTCACAAAGAGTCGGACATGACTGAACGACTGAACTGAACTGAATTATACAACTCACCATAATGCAATATCACTGGGAGCCCTGAGCTTGTTATTCTGGGACTCGATGGTCCCATCTGGGGGTGATGGGAGAGCAAAGGGAGCAATTTTAAAAACAGATGAAGTTTTGCTTACTTGCCCTTGCTCACGTCATATTGTGCAGCCCAGTTCCTGTTGGGCAACAGACTTGTACCTGTTTGTGGCCCGGGGGTTGGGGACCCCTGCTCTAGTCTATGAAACAGACTTTTTTTTTAAGATTCCATATAGAAATGATACTATATAGTATTATATCTCTCTGTCTAACTTATTTCAATTAACATAATACCCATGTCTTCCAGGTTCTTCCATGTTTTCACAAATGACAGGATTTCCTTGTATATAAACATATACCAAAAAAAAAATAAACATATATCTCACTTTTTCTTTATCCATTCATCTGTCAGTGGACATTTAGGTTGTTTTCATATCTTGGTTATTGTGAACAATGCTGCAGTGAACATGGAGATGCAAATGTCTAATGAAATCTTGATTTCAGTTCCATCTGATATCTGCCCAGGCATGGATTGCTGGCTTATATGGTAGACTGAGTTTCAAAGTATCTTCCCCACAAAGGTTTTTGTTTTGCAACTCATTTGCATTAATTTGTGTTTTTTTTGTCAGCACTGATGGTATTTGGGCTACAGTCTCTGAAAGAGTCATTTATACTTTGCAAAATTAGAAGCCTCATTTATGGACTTTTAAACTACACTAATAACATGCTGTTTCCATGTAAACCAAATTAGAAACCAGGAGAAGTATCACTGAATTTTTTTTTTGCTGTTGTACTTCAGGAATAATATATCTGACAGTTTTCTTGATTGCAAGCAACAGAAGCCAACTCTTGCTAAGTAAGAAAAGAAAGCCATTGGAAAGGCATTAGTTCAGTTCAGTTCAGTTCACTCAGTCATGTCCAACTCTTTGCGATCCCATGGACTGCAGCACATTCACGCCTCCCTGTCCATCACCAACTCCCAGAGTTTACTCAAACTCATGTCCATTGAGTTGATGATGCCATCCAACCATCTCATCCTTTGTCATCCCATTCTCCTCCTGCCTTCAATCTTTTCCAGCAACAGAGTCTTTTCAAATGAGTCAGCTCTTCGCATCAGGTGGCCAAAATTTTGGAGTTTCAGCTTTAGCATCAGTCCTTCCAATGAATATTCAGGACTGACTTCCTTTAGGATGGACTGGTTGGATCTCCTTGCAGTCCGAGGGACTCTCAAGAGTCTTCTCCAACACCACAATTCAAAAGCATCAATTCTTTGGCACTCAGCTTTCTTTATAGTCCAACTCTCTCATCCATACATGACTACTGGATGTGTATTAGGGGTACACATATTAGGGTTCATAAAATTCAGAAAAATTATTATGGAAGACTAAATTTGGAAAATGGAAGCAGCGAGGCATTTATGAAAGAGACAATAAGCAGAAAGCGCATCCATTGTCTTCCCCTCACTCTTAGGTAACTTTCTGTACCCTTGCTCATTATTGCTACTCCATCATGAAAGGATCTGAATTGAGCTGTCTTCTTTGTCTTGCTTAGTCCAGATTCAAAGTCTCAGGCAGAAGTGTCCTCTTGGCTCTCCCTTACCATGTACCCAAAGCCACTGCCAGAAAATCAAAAGAGCAACACTGCCCTACTTTGGTTCCCAAATTAAGGAGCAAGAAAAACACAGCATCACATAAGCGCTGCATATATTGGAGGATTTGCCTCTGAAAGGAAGGGGGCTGGATGCATAAGAAGAGATCTAATATTCACTTCATACAAGTTCATGAGTAGTAATCAATGCCATTTTAGTCTTACATAAAACTGTGACTCAGTTCTTCCAGAAACAAGTCATATTTTGATTTAACTGCAGGTTTTTGAGCTCTAAAAAAAATAACTATGTTAATTTGTAATTTATTTTCTGTTTATATGAATGCCTTCATGAAAAATGGGATACATTTAGAAGAGCTCAGAAGTTGAGAAATTTGAAAGAGCTATAGTTAGCCGTTGGACAAAACTAAGTTCATATACCTTTGCCAGCTGTGTGATACTGAATAAATTCCTTAATCTCTCTGGTCCTCAATTTCTCTACTTGTAAAATCAGAAAAATGCCTTCTGTGCTGCATTTACCATGAGGACTACATGATAAAATGAATTTGTGCTAAGTACATGGTACTTGGTGTACAGCTTAAAAAATGATAGTACTTGTCCCCATATGGTAAATGTTAAGTCAGTAACTTTGCACACACAAATTCAGAAATGAACATTATTTCAGGTTTTGTGAAGCTAAATTTTTAAAATGTGACTATTTTATTCAGCCTGACCATAGAACTTATTGACTGAATTTTTTCACTTTACCTAACTTTTAGTATAGCGTTTTCTTACCTTAAATTAATTTTCTATGGGCTTAAGTAAAGCTGAGGAGTACAAGCATCATGTAGAATTATGGCAGATTTACCTCGCTAACAGTCAATGCCAACGAACTGCCAAAACACAAAAGCAAGCAGTGATGTTTGGTTTTGATTTTCTGGGAGAAAATCACTTCAGATACAATTCTAAGCATTCACAAGACTTAAGAACTTTTGTACCCTGTGCAGACTTTCTTTATTGTTTTTTTCTTTCCTTCCTGAGTTTTTATCCTCAGATTTGAGCAACCTTTTAATCTTTGTTATGTTGAAAATCACTTCATGGGCCTTAATCATCTATGCCAAATAATAATTGACTAGAAGTTTTAGAAATTATTATTCCATGCTTAAAACATTTAAATCATCACTAGCTTTGACTGGTAAATTCCTTTAATATTTCCATGACTCAAGAGTTCAGAGTTTTCTAAAGGCTAAAGTGTTCTTGTTTGATATTTCTCCATCTCCTGCCTGAGCTCCCACCCATCTCTCAATCTCAGACAACTAATTAGCAGTTTAGAAAATATTGACTGAGGCCAAGCATTTCTTCTCTGTTCTTTCGGTTCCTTTCCTCCTGCTCAGAGACTCCTGTACTTCCTTAATCTTTCTCTAAACTGTTACTAATATTTGAGAAGTTTGTTTGCTGCAACTTGGCTAGATACAGTTATGAAATTTGAACAGAAATAACATGGTAACATGCACATTATTTATTATTGTGATATGTTATGCTCTGGGCAATACCAAATAAAGAATTTTACCACTCAGATCACATCTACATCAGCCTAATATTTTCACAATTCTGATATCAGAGTGTATTATGTTGAAGATGAAAATAGCAGCTTGCTTGCAGAAGACAGGAGATTAACTTCCTTCTGTACACAGACATCTACCTCTTGGGTCTGGGCATTAGACATCCCTAAGAGATATATTTCAAGACTCAAATAAAATTGGTAAATATCCAATATCTAGTGGATTTCAATATGCCATTTTACCAAACATTTGTAAAGGTGCTGATGAATGAGGTGCTGGTCAATGTATAACAACTGGCCTGAGGTTGGGTGTGAAAGTCCTGATTTGTAGCATTTGCTGATTTCCATGGCATAAAGATTCCCATCTTAATGGCAGAAAACGTAGAGGAACTAAAGTGCCTCTTGATGAAGGTGAAAGAGGAAAGTGAAAAAGTTGGCTTAAAACTCAACATTCAAAAAACAAAGATCATGGCACCAGGTCCCATCACTTCATGGAAAATGGATGTGGAAAAAGTGGAAACAGTGGCAGATTTTATTTTCTTGGGCTTCAGAATCACTGCAGACAGTGACTGCAATCATGAAATTAAAAGACGCTTGCTCCTTGGAAGAAAAGCCATAATAAACCTAGACAGCATATTAAAAAGCAGAGACATCACTTTGCCAAGAAAGTTCCATATACTCAAAGCTATGGTTTTTCTATTAGTCACGTACAGATATGAGAGTTGGATCATAAAGAAGGCTGAGCATCAAAGAATTGATGCTTTTGAACTGTGGTGTTGGAGAGGCTCTTGAGAGTCCCTTGGACTGCAAGGAGATCAAACCAGTCAATCCTAAACAAAATCAGTCCTGAATATTACTGGAAGAGCTGATGCTGAACTGAAGTTGAAGCTCCAATAATTTGGTGACCTGATGCAAACAGCTGATTCATTGGAAAGACCCTGATGCTGGGAAAGATTGAGGGCAGTAGGAGAAGAGGGCGACAGAAGATGAGATGGTTGGATGGCATCACTGACTCAATGGGCATGAGTTTGAGCAAACTCTGGCAGATAGTGAAGGACAAGGAAGCCTAGTGTGCTGCAGTTCATGAGGTCTCAAAGAATCAGACAAGACTGAACAACTGAACAGTAGCAACAGAGATTTCCAACACGGCCAGTTTCAAGCTACCAGTATGACATTGGATGTACATTTGGAAAAAATACTAACAGTCAGGTCTTGTGAAATAGTAAGAACTGGTTCTAGCACATCAGAGCATATATGATTAAACCATTCCATTTTCAGAAACCACAAACATCACACAACATGCAATTAGCAAAGATAACTTCTATAGTCAATATAAAAGTTATAGTTTAATTAAAGTTCTTATATTTGAAGGCAAATATGGCCTAATATGGGCTTTCCTGATGACTCAGATGGTAAAGAATCCACCTGCCAATGCAGGACATGCGGGTCTGATCCCTGGGTTGGGAAGATCCCCTGGAGAAGGGAATGGCTATCCACTCCAGTATTCTTGCTTGGAGAATTCCATGAACAGAGGAGACTGGCAGGCTACAGTCCATGGGGTTGCAAAGAGTTGGACATAACTGAGCAACTAACACTTTCACTTCATTTCATAACCTGTTATATTACCCAGTTCTCAATTCAAAATCTTCCTCATGAATGAAACAATGGAAAATACTTCTTTTTTATTAAAGTTGTTGACTCAGAGAATGAACAGCAGCAACAATAATAGTTTATATACAATATTAATAGTGTTAGTTTCAGGTGGATGGTAAAGTGCTTCAGTTATACATATATTCATACATATATAAAATTTAGACTCTTTTCCATTATAAGTTATTACAATATATTGAATATAGTTCTCTGTGCCATACAGTAGGACTTTGTTAGTTATCTATTTTATATATAGTAGTGTGTATATATTAGTCCCAAACTCCTAATTTATCCCTCATTCCTTTTCCCCTCTAGTAACCTAAGTTTGTTTTCCATGTCTGAGTGTCTGTTTTTGTTTTGTATATAAGTCCATTTGTATCATTTTTTGAAATTCTACATGTAAGTGATATCATATGATATTTGTCTTTGTCTGACTTACTTCACTTAATATGATAATCTCTCTAAGTCCATCCATGTTGCAATAGTTCATTCTTTCTTATGGCCCAGGAATACGGAGTACTTTTTTTTAAACATGCAATTTGTGGAAAAGCCACCTCACAGACTAATTAACACACTGCTATTTTGGTCACAAGCCAGATGTTGCTTTTTCAAAATGAGAAAAGGTCAGCAGGAAAATGAACTCATTTTGACTGAGTCCTTCAGTTGAGACAAGGCAAAGCTAAGAGTGTGCTAAGATGGGCTTCATAAACAATGAGTTCAAATGTCACGTCAAACCAAAACACTGGCCTTGGACTTTCAATCTGCTAAAGACATTGTGTTAAGCGAATGAAGAAGATACACAGTTTGAAGCTTATATATGTTATAAAACTTATGTTCTTTTTGTATACATCATCCTAAGAATCTCCAGACTACTCAGGGGAAATGTAGCATGGAGAAAATAGGTTGAGTTTGTTGAATAGGATCTCCCTGATCATCATGGTTTCTACTCACTTTCACAGTAAGTGCTGACCAGTTGCGCTGAGATAGCAAACAGGTTTTCTTTTTTTCCACAAGCAGTCTTCTTTAGAAGTTGTGTCTCACCAATTTCTTGAGAATTCCACTGTTAGATATTCACAAAATGGCAGGAATAGAGGGATTCTTGGAGATGATCATAATTGTTCAGAGAATCTAATTGTGCTGAAATCACACATAAGGTGATATGGCCAGTCATGGGTAAAAATATTTCTCTTAAAGTCTAGTGCTCCTTCCACCTCATCCAATATTCCCTTTGTTAAGATCATGCTCAGCATAGAGGGATCATCCATATTATTGACTATCCTCCTCCTACCCTGTCCATGTGGAAACTGCAGTCTATAAGTTATTCAATTTGTGGCTGACTTTCACCAGTTTGTTCCAAGTGATTTAGAAAAACAATAATGCATTGTCATAAATATAGCGTGCCCTCAATTTGACTTCCTAAAATGTGCTCAAAGCAAAGCTCATTTGTTTCATCTTGTAATAATGATTACAACACCTATAATAATAATACTCTCATTTGAATGCTTTCTGTATTGATTTTTTTAAGTGCCCTCTAGTGTGATCTGGTTCTTTTAACGTCTCACCACAGCACTGCACATAGATATTATTATTGTGATTTTAGGCATAGAAAATTGAGGCTTAGTGGGGTTCAGAAGACAAGTGAAGGAGCCTAAACCTAAACTTTTAGTTTTATATGGCTTGAAAGCTTATCAGCTTCAACTCCTTAAGCCATCCAAATCTTAATTATGCTACACAGTTGACAGTAATGACATAGTCTTAGATCAGAAAAGTGGTTGCAAAGAAAAACTGATTTCCTACTAATTTCTTGGACGATGTCTAATTTTGAAAAAGTATGAATAATACTAAGTTTTGGAGGGCAAACAGCAGTTAACAGGTATCTTTAAATGAATTTATGGAGAGAAGATGGAACTCTCTTTAAACTAGTGAACACAAGAGTGTTTGAGAGGTCAACATGACTATTTCCTGGGAGACTGCCATTTTTCTAGGGCATATTTGCTACTGTGACTTATTTTGAGGTGTCATGGAATGCCATAGAACACAGCTACAGAGTTCATTTTAATTTCCTGAGACCTCTCACTGGGGAAATTTCTGATGCATTCAAGGACTGCAGCACTAAAAAGGTTCTTAGTTGGTTTTTATCATTTGATATAAATGTAATGATGGTTAAAAAAAACATTGATGTAATAGCATCTACATCAATAGCATCTACATCTTGATGGACATGAGTGTAAGCAAGCTCCAGGAGTTGGTGATGAGCAGGGAGGCTTGGCATGCTGCAGTCGCAAAGAGTCGGAAACAACTGAGCAACTGAACTGAACGGAATAGCTTCTACTAGTTCCCTGGCTCCTTCACGTTGAGCACTATGCACAAGAATTTCTGACTGTCACATATGCATTTCAGGAAATAATAGAGAAGAGAGAGAAACCGGAGGACTGTAGATCAACTTCTTAAGTTCCCTCCAAGGCTATATGAAGCTTCCCAGGTGGCACAGTGGTAATGAATCTGCTTGCAAAGCAGGAGGTGCAGCAGGCAAAAGAGACACAGGTTCTATCCCTGGGTTGGAAAGATCCTCTGGAGAAGGAATGGCACCCGACTCCAGTATTCTTGCCTGGGAAATCCCATGAATGGGGAGCCTGATGGACTATAGTCCCTGGGGTCACAAAGTGTTGGACACAACTCAGTGAGCACGAGAATCCAAGGCCATACAGAAAAATGCAATATTATTTGTAGGGGGAAGTGAGAAGGGATGAGAGGGGAGAGTTTTCATGCTATGTCTTTTTGTACTCATTGAATTTTTAATTGTTTAATGGATGCCCTATTTATACATCATAACTTAATACCATAAAATTAAACTTTATGAGATATAACACTTCTCTGAAAGACATGACTATTTGAACTTAAAAATTTAAACCCATGCTGGGCTCTGTTCTATCTTCTGGTTTGTCACCAAATTCTTCTGTGTATCAAACAAAAAAGCTGCCTAGGGTTGAGGATATGACAACAGAAACATGGTCTGCACATATTCTTACAACCCATCACAATTTGAAGACAATTTTTGAATTAAACATTGCAGCTTAAAAAACATGCGAAGTGCTTCGCATGTAGATGTCATCAAATGTTTCTGGGTGTTGGAGTAAATAAATAAACTCCTTAGTGTCTCTACCCACAATATTTTTCCATCCTCATCCTAAAACTCCATACTTCTTCATTTTCTTATTAAGACAGGAAAAAGAGGTTCCATGAATGTTCACTGCAAGACATGCAATGGTAATAAAGCTGCGATTAGATCCAAATTCTTAAGCCCTTCTTCATCTGATCTTCAGAGTAGAAAAGAAACAGTCTCTGAGAGAGCTGAAGCAGAGCCAGGCACTGTAATGGGAACTTTACATACATTACCTCATTTTATCTTTATAATGACACTAACGGGTAAGTCTCATCTACTTTAGGAGGTGAAACTGAGGCTCATCAATGTTCAGTTTAACATGACCCAGATTACACAGCTGGTAAGCAGAACAGCTGAGGTTTGAATTAGGGTTCGTATGGTTTCCCAGTTATCTACAATGGTGTTGAGGACCATAATAATGACTCTTTATCTAGTGCTTTCTGAGTGAGTTTTCCATTCTAATCTTCCCCCAAATCCTTCAAAGTTTGTATTATTATCTTCATTTCACAGGTGATCCACAAGTGAGGCTTACAGAGGTCACTTAACGTGTCCACGGGCACACAGCTGATACACTGGATAGTGGATGTATGAACCCAAACTCGTCTGTCTCCAAAACCTGCCATTTCTCACACAACACTCTACCTCTTGTTGTTGTTGTTCAGTAGCTAAGTCATGTCCAGAACTCTTTGCGAACCCATGGACTGCAGTGCTCCAGGCTTCCCTGTCCTTCACTATCTCCCAGAGTTTGCTCAAACTCATGTCCATTGAGTCAGTGATGGCATCTAACCATTTCATCCTCTGTCGCCCCTTCTCCTTCTGCTTTCAGTCTTTCCCAGCATCAGGATATTTTCCAGTGGTCGGTCTCTTTGTATCAGGTGGCCAAAGGATTGGAGCTTCAGCTTCAGCATCAGTCCAATGAATATTCAGACTATCTCCTTTAGGGTTGACTGGTTTGATCTCCATGCTGTCCAAGGGACTCTCAAGAGTCTTCTCCAACACCACAGTTTAAAAGCTTTGGTGCTCAGTCTTCTTTGTGTTCTAACTCCCACATCTGCACATGACTACTGGAAAAAACATAGCTTTGACTATACAGACTTTTGTTGGCAAAGTGATGCCTCTGGTTTTTAATATGCTGTCTAGATTTGTCATAGCTTTTCTTCCAAGGAGCAGGCGACTTTTAATTTCATGGCTCCAGTCACAGTCCACAGTGATTTTGAAGCCTAAGAAAATAACATCTGTCATTGTTTCCACTTTTTTCCACATCTATTTGCCATGGAGTAATGGGACTAGATGCCATGATCTTAGTTTTTTGAATGTTGAATTTTAAGCCAGCTTTTGCACTCTCCTGTTTGACTCTCAACAAGAAGCTTTTTATTAGCAGAAATCCCATCCCAACTGTAACTTCACTCCCCCAATCCAACAGAAATTTATGTGTGCTTGTGTGCACACATGCACACAAAGATGTAAGAGTAGCGACCATTATAAGAATATGATGGAATAAAGAGCAATATCATCATTCTAGCTGTTTGACAGTTAAATATATAAAAATACATTGCATCTTTATTTTAATATCTTTTCATTTAAAAGCTATATTTATGTCCTTAAGAAAGAAAGCATGACATAAAATGTTAATTCTGTTTTACATCACTTAGGTGCACAGGGTATATATATATATAGGTATATAGTGTGAGAGAAATCATGTAAAAATACTGATATAACAAGTCTATATTTAATCCAATTTAAGATTATATTATGGATATAAAAATATAAGGGAAATATAAAAACACTAGATTTGTATAGTAGATTCCATTGAGAGTAAAATGACTAAAGGAAAAATGCAGATAAAAAAGCAAAATGCCCTTTTTTAATTGAGAGCAATGACTTTTGATTAGATCAAGTTTATTGGTGGAAAGAAAGTCTGTGCATGTCATTTCTTAAACATTAATATCCCATAAGAATTATCTAAGGGCTTCCCAGGTACCACTTGTGGTAAAGAACCTGCTTGCCAATGCAGGAGAAGTAAGAGACCTGGGTTTGATCCCTGGGTTGTAAGATCCCGTGGAGGAGGACACGGCAACTCACTCCAGTATTCTTGCCTGGAGAACCCCGTGGACAGAGGAGCCTAGTGGACTTCAGTCCTTGGGGTTGCAGAGTTGAATATGACTGAAAGGACTTAACACTCATGGAAAATTTATCTACTTTGTTTTGAAGTATAAGCAATTATGCTAGTGTAGACAAAAATCAAATTTCTTGATATTTTTCCTTACCATATCAGAGGAGTTAGTTGGAATGACAAAAGCAACAATAAAAATCTTTGAAATATACCAAAATTAATGAAAATGTAATACTTCACTAAACTAGAACTTTTGCATATGCAGAGTATAGTCAGAAGCTGATAATTAAGTAAAAGGACTTTCTAGAAGTGGCCAAAAGCGAGGTTCTGATGTCCAGTAAAGTTGATGAATTTCACCAATAGCACAGTTTCTCTTGTCTGTATTCAGTACCTCTTTATCTTATTTTAAATACATTGGTAATACATGCGGGTTATCTTGTTTCTAAATCCATTCTATAGGAAATTAGAAGTGAGAAAATTTCTAAAGTTGGGATGTTGACTAAAGTAAGTCCTGATAGTTGTTAGGGAATAGAATGTAGAAAAACTATTAAAACACACCTGAAATTCTCTAGGGCAAATAACTCTCTATATGTATCAATAACCTAAAGGAACTCAAATTATATTACAATGAAATATAATAACAGGTATTATTGTCAGTACCCTCAGACAGTGAAATATAGTTAATTTTCACTCAGATTTCTCATTTTACAAAGGCAGAGACCAGTACAATCTATTTCAGAATTACCTACACAGTAAATAATTAAAACCAAATATTTGAACTTAAAGCAATAAAACTTCAGCTATCCAGAAAACCATATAGTTTGAAATAACTAAGGTTCTAAGACCTGTGAATTATTGGCACTCACTGATGAACCCATGCTTATATTAAGTTAATCTTTATTAATATCAGAAAGTGTATTTTCCTTAAACTCTAAAGCATTAAAAAACCATGAAGAAATTGGATAGGATGGTATGTGAAATTGTACATATTATCGTAAGATAACACTTTGCCTTAGTTACTGCACAGTTATGACATTGTCTGGTACTCAAAGGAGAGACAGAAACAAATGGGAGATAACTGAAGAATACTTTCATTGAGGTCCTACAAAAAGAACAACTCTGTTCTGCATTAATCAGGAGTTACTTAACACCTTCTGCCTTTCAAGCTCTCTGGAAGGGGTAAGAGCTCTTCTTACAGGTGCTCTTGAACTTCTTTTCCTGCTTTAGGGATAAAATGCCCACAGGACTGCTGGACCCTGGGCTGCACTGGCTGACTCTGGACTCAGCGAACGTCCTTCACTTCCTTTACAAACGTTATATCCTTCTAGGTCTCACTCCATTAATTTGGAGTTTGTCATGATTTATGAACTTGAGATGCCACTGTTCTTTTTATCTATTTCAAAAGGGATATGCTTTGTTTTGTATAGTCAAATTATGCTTTGAAAGTTTAGAAGGGGAAAAAGGGCAGAGTTCCTGAGAGTAGCAGTATGGCTCTGACTGGGAATTGAGTTATAAATTGCTAGTGATCTTTAACAAAAGCAGAGAGATTGGTTTAACTAAAAGCAACAATAAGAATGCACACATTGCTGTAGAGGAGCTATAGGTAACCATGAATCAAAGTTGTCTTTTCTGAGAGAAAAATATCAGGAAATGGCAGTGTTGGAAAAGGCAGAGTGAGAACAGAAAAGGGAAGGAAAATGTGGCCATCGTGACATTAGAACTCAGCTTGTATTATTATAGTCTTATGCCAAGGGGAGTGGAGTACAGAGGTGACATTTTCTCAATTTTGAATCAAAGAATGGATGATACACTGCATTGTGCTGACAGTCCTCAATGAATTAGGAATAGTAACTATCTTTTAACAGCTTTATAGAGGTATAATTGATATAGAAAATACATATTTAATGTGTATAACTTAATGAGTTAGGGTATATGCAGACACCACTGATACCATCACTACAATCAAAGTAGGAGACAGAGGCAACATTTCCTAGAATTTTCTTGTGTCCTTGTTTTTATTTTATTGTAATAATAATTAACATGCAATTTGAACAACACTATAAACCAAATGGACCTTCCAGACAAATACAGAATATTCCATCCAAAAATAATAGAATGCATATTTTTTAAATTTAATTTAATTTTATTTTTTAACTTTACAATATTGT
This sequence comes from Bos taurus, assembly GCF_002263795.3. Lineage (NCBI taxonomy): Eukaryota > Metazoa > Chordata > Mammalia > Artiodactyla > Bovidae > Bos > Bos taurus. Next base: position 1,921,916 of record NW_020192292.1, read on the forward strand.
ATTGGTTTTGCCATACATCAACATGAATCCGCCACAGGTATACACGTGTTCCCCATCCTGAACCCTCCTCCCTCCCCGTACCATCCCTCTGGGTCGTCCCAGTGCACCAGCCCCAAGCATCCAGTATCGTGCATCGAGCCTGGACTGGCGACTCGTTTCATATATGATATACATGTTTCAATGCCATTCTCCCAAATCATCCCACCCTCTCCCTCTCCCACAGAGTCCAAAAGACTGTTCTATACATCTGTGTCTTTTTTGCTGTCTCATATAAGAATGCATATTTTTTCAACACATTTTCTGTGATAGTTATATGTTCAGTTCAGTTCAGTTGCTCAGTCATGTCCAACTCTAGGTGACCCCATGGACTGCAGCATGCCAGGCTTCGCTGTCCATCACCAGCTCCCAGAGCTTACTCAAACTCATGGCCATCGAGTCGGTGATGCCATCCAACCATCTAATCCTCTGTCATCTCCTCTCCTCCTGCCTTCAGTCTCTCCCAGCAACAGGGTCTTTTCCAATGAGTCAGTTCTTTTGCATCAGGTGGCCAAAGTATTGGAGCTTCAGCTTCAGCATTAGTCCTTCCAATGGACAATCAGGACTGATTTCCTTTAGGATTGACTGGTTCGATTTCTTTGCAGTCCAAGGGACTCTAAAGAGTCTTCTCCAACACCACAGTTCAAAAGCATTCTTCGGCTCTCAGCTTTCTTCACAGTCCAACTCTCACATCCATACATAACTATTGGAAAAACCATAGCTTTGACTAGATGGACCTTTGTTGGCAAAGTAATGTCTCTGCTTTTGAATATGCTGTCTAGGTTGGTCATAACTTTCCTTCCAAGGAGTAAGCATCTTTTAATTTCATGCAGAGCTCTAAAATTTTTTCACCCTGTATAACTGAATTTCTATACCTATTGAACAACAACTTCCTTTTTCGTCGAATTCCCCAGCTACTGGCAACCACTAGTCAATGGATTTTCTTCATGAAGTAATCCTAGTTAGCCACACCGTAGCTACTTCCTTGTTCAAATGGCTGACCTCTAGCGAAGTTTCTGAAACCTTTCTGCCCAAAGGAGAACCGGGCAATTCCTATGGATAACTTTGTCAAGCAAACTAGTAACTTATGAATCAGGCATATTTTTGCTTTTGTTGTTTTTGCCTATAGAAATAATCAGTGAGTTCTAAATAGAGCCTAATTATTAGACTATAGGGATACTAACCTAACAGTTAAGTATTAATTGATAGCACTTAAAAGAGAGACAATTTAAGCTGAATTGTTGTTCAGATACCAAGTAGGGTCCGAATTTTAAGTTAATAACGCAGCTTAATTTTAAATGCAAGCCCTGCTCTAAATACAAGAGGAGAAAACTACTTCTTTGGGTTGTGAAAGCAGAGGAAACATTTTGGAAAATGTTTGCATGTCTGCGTGCTGCGTCACTTCAGTTGTGTCTGACTCTGTGTTAGCTCATAGACTGTAGCCCGCCAGGCTCCTCTGTCTTTGGGATTCTCCAGGGAAGAATACTAGAGTGGATTGCCATGCCCTCCTCCAGGAGATCTTCCCAAATCAAGGGCTGAAGCTGCATCTCCTTCATCTCCTTCATTGGCAGGTGAGTTCTTTACCACTAGTGCTACCCTTGGAAAATGGTAGAGTTTAGCTAAGAGGATATGTTGGTTTAGAAATTAGGGGTGAGAGGTGGTATCTACTTACTTATTTTTACTTTATTTTTCAAATTGAAGTAATAGTTGATTTAGAAGATCATGTTATTTTTAGGTGTGTATCACAACAATTCAATTATATATATTCTTTATCAGATTTTTTCCCTTATCAGTTCAGTTCAGTCACTCAGTCATGTCTGACTCTTTGCGACCCCATGAATCGATAGACCGCCAGGCCTCCCTGTCCATCACCAACTCCCAGAGTTCACTCAGACTCATTCCATTGAGTCAGTGATGCCATCCAGCCATCTCATCCTCTGTCGTCCCTTCTTCCTCCTGCCCCGCAATCCCTCCCAGCATCAGAGTCTTTCCAATGAGTCAACTCTTCGCATGAGGTGGCCAAAGTACTGGAGTTTCAGCTTTAGCATCATTCCTTCCAAAGAAATTCCAGGCTGATCTCCTTCAGAATGGACTGGTTGGATCTCCTTGCAGTCCAAGGGACTCTCAAGAGTCTTCTCCAACACCACAGTTCAAAAGCATCAGTTCTTCGGTGCTCAGCTTTCTTCACAGTCCAACTCTCACATCCATACATGACCACAGGAAAAACCATAGCCTTGACTAGACCAACCTTTGTTGGCAAAGTAATGTCTCTGCTTTTGAATATGCTGTCTAGGTTGGTCATAACTTTCCTTCCAAGGAGTAAGCGTCTTTTAATTTCGTGGCTGCAGTCACCATCTGCAGTGATTTTGGAGCCCCCAAAAATAAAGTCTGACACTGTTTCCACTGTTTCCCCATCTATTTCCCATGAAGTGATGGGACTAGATGCCATGATCTTTGTTTTCTGAATGTTGAGCTTTAAGCCAACCTTTTCACTCTCCACTTTCACTTTCATCAAGAGGCTTTTTAGTTCCTCTTCATTTTCTGCCATAAGGGTGGTGTCATCTGCATATCTGAGGTTATTGATATTTCTCCCAGCAATCTTGATTACAGGTGTGCTTCTTCCAGCCCAGTGATTCTCATGATGTACTTGCAAATAGGTTAAATAAGCAGGGTGACAATATACAGCATTGACATACTCCTTTCCCTATTTGGAACCAGTCTGTTGTTCCATGTCCAGTTCTAACTGTTGCTTCCTGACCTGGCATATAGGTTTCTCAAGAGGCAGGTCAGGTGGTCTGGTATTCCCATCTCTTTCAGAATTTTCCACAGTTTATTGTTATCCATACAAAGGCTTTGGGCATATCAATAAAGCAGAAATAGATGTTTTTCTGGAACTCTCTTGCTTTTTTGATGATCCAGCAGATGTTGGCAATTTGATCTCTGGTTCCTCTGCCTTTTCGAAAACCAGCTTGAACATCTGGAAGTTCACAGTTCATGTATTGCTGAAGCCTGGCTTGGGGAATTTTGAGCATTACTTTACTAGCGTGTGAGATGAGTGCAGTTGTGCGTAGTTTGAGCATTCTTTGGCATTGCCTTTCTTTGGGATTGGAATGAAAACTGACCTTTTCCAGTCCTGTGGTCACTGCTTGAGTTTTCCAAATTTGCTGGGCATATTGAGTGGTAGCACTTTCACAGCATCATTTTCAGGATTTGAAATAGCTCAACTGAAATTCTATCACCTCCACTAGCTTTGTTCGTAAGTGATGCTTTCTAAGGCCCACTTGACTTCATGTTCCAGGATGTCTGGCTCTAGGTGACTGATCCCACCACTGTGATTATCTTGGTCATGAAGATCTTTTTTCCCCTTATAGGTTATTAGAAAATAATGTAGTTCCCCTGTGCTATACAATGGGTCCCTGTTGGTTATCTTTTTTACATATAGTAGTGTGGCTATGCTAATCTCAATGAGAGGTGGTGATTAGACTGTGACCAGATTGTCCCCAGTATCCTTGGCCACTCTCAGAGTACCTCTTTACATAAAGTCTTCCACCTAAAGAATATATTACATAAAACACTACATATCACCAAGGACTTAAACAAAACAACACTTTGTTTTCCTAATTTGAATTATGATCCCATCACTTCATGGGAAATAGATGGGGAAACAGTGGAAACAGTGTCAGACTTTATTTTCTGGGCTCCCAAAATCACTACAGATGGTGACTGCAGCCATGAAATTAAAAGACGCTTACTCCTTGGAAGGAAAGTTATGGCCAACCTAGATAGCATATTCAAAAGCAGAGACATTACTTTGCCAACAAAGGTTCGTCTAGTCAAGGCTATGGTTTTTCCTGTGGTCATGTATGGATGTGAGAGTTGGACTGTGAAGAAGGCTGAGCGCTGAAGAATTGATGCTTTTGAACTGTGGTGTTGGAGAAGACTCTGAGAGTCCCTTGACCTGCAAGGAGATCCAACCAGTCCATTCTGAAGGAGATCAGCCCTGGGATTTCTTTGGAAGGAATGATGCTAAAGCTGAAACTCCAGGACTTTGGCCACCTCATGTGAAGAGTTGACTCATTGGGAAAAGACTCTGATGCTCGGAGGGATTGGGGGCAAGGGGAGAAGGGGACGACAGAGGATGAGATGGCTGGATGGCATCACTGACTCAATGGACATGAGTCTGAGTAACTCTGGGAGTTGGTGATGGACAGGGAGGCCTGGCGGTGCTGCGATTCATGGGGTTGCAAAGAGTCGGACACGGACTGAGCGACTGATCTGATCTGATCTGATGCACCCAAAATAACATTCTCTTCTTTTTTAAAAAATCCAGTTTAGAGGACTCTTCTTTAGATGTGTTTTACACAGCCGCAGGAGTTCCACTGAGCCCTATTAAGTCAGGGCACAGGGAAAGTGACTTATGGAAGTGATGATTACAAGAAGGAACATTTCATTATTTGTGTCTGACTGGGTTTGTGTTAACTATCCTTTAAACAAATATTTACTGCAAAATAATTTGTTAGTCACAAACCATTCCTTGACATGTAATAAAAATAATAAACGTAACGGATATTAATGGAAAAGCAAAAAGACAGGAAAGAAAGGATTTTGAAATCAGAAGCCTCTTATTCTCCGAAAGTCTAAGCTTTTGTTACCGAAGCATGCACTGTCACAGCCTCATCCCCCTCTCTGTTCCTCCCTTCTTCTGGCTTCATGGCCTCTTCTGTCCTCCTACTTCTTTGGGGTTTTGAGAACTTTCCTATTCGCCTCCTGCTTTTCTAGTCTAAGCTTTCTATTAATACAAACTTTACCTTTTAACACACTCACGAGGTGGGTAGGTGGACAGACATGTCAAGAGATGTCTTATCAAATCTTTTGTTTAGGCCATTGTCTTGCTTTTTAAACTCAGAAGCTAAGAACTGCTTCCTTTGTTCCTTGTGTCCTGGAGTAAACACTCTTCTAGTTCAGGTTGCCTACATTTGTAGGTGGTTGGGTGGAGGGGAGACCCATCAGAGGGTAACAGGAAATACTTGCAGGATGCAAAGGTTACAAAGCAGTTAACATTTCAAAATCTTTTTTTTTTTTTCTGCTTAATTTGCTTTTGAGGCTGTACATTGCAAGAAGGAGAATTGGTCTAAATGAGGAGGTATTTTGAGAAGTCTTTGTGCTTAACCAAGGTAGCTAAATGTGTGTGTGTGTCCTAAGTTGCTTCAGTCATGTCCAACTCTTTGCAACCCTATGGAACGTAGCCCACCAGGCTCTTCTGTCCATGGGATTCTCCAGGCAAAAATACCAGAGTGGGTTGCTGTTTCCTCCTCCAGGGGATCTTCCCAACCCAGGGATCGAACCTGTGTCTCTTGTGACTCCTGCACTGCAGGCGGATTCTTGACCACTGAGCCACCAGGGAAGCCCAGGTAACTAAGTAGATGTATCAAAATATATTTTGTATTAATAAAAAATCTCCACCAACGAGATCATTTGGTGAAACATCGACTTTCTTATTATTTTATGATTCAACTGTCAAGTGAGTTCAGTTGTGATGTATTTCTGAATGCTTTAAGGCATATTTCTTACTACACTTTGAGCAGAAGCAGCAAGAATGCATTTTCACGAGAATGTAGAAAATAAAAAAACCTGACATCTATTATCCAAGTTCAGAAATTTATGCCAAAATTCATTAACACTCAAATTATGAATTAGTTGTCATAGAAGAGCACCCTAGTAAACAAAGCTAGGATGGTACAGAGTCTTAAATATCTGGGCATCCCAGTTTTGTTTTTTAAAGCCTCTGGTAACACATTCAGCAGAGAGTAGTCTGGCCATGTTTTCAAACATTTTCTAGGTTATTTGCAATCAGTGGATATCCTGGACAAACAGCATGGTAAACATAACTTTTCTTGGGGAAATAAAACAGCAAAAAGGAATTTGAGGCAAACTGAGAATATAGGCATTTTAAAATTCAATCCACTAAATGTTTCTTTTCCTGAATTTCTTTGGAGTTTTTAAAGCAATGTGAGAAACACATTGTTTCTCAAAACGTGTTTCAGACCTTCTGCTGTTATTCAGTCGCTAAGTCATGTGCAACTCTTTGCAACTCCATGGACTGCAGCACGCCAGGCTCCAGTGGCCTTCATAATCTCCCGGAGTTTGCTCAAATTCATGTCCACTGACTCAGTGATGCTATCTAACCATCTCATCCTCTGCCACCCTTTTCTCCTTTTGCCTTCAATCTCTCCCAGCATCAAAGAAAGTGAAAGTCAAAGTATTAGTTGCTCAGTTGTGTCTGACTCTTTGTGACTCCATGGACTGTAGCCCTCCAGGCTCCTCTGTCCATGGAATGCTGGAGTGGGTTGCCATTCTCTTCTTCAGAGGATCTTCCTGACCCAGGGATTGAATCCAGGTGTCCTGCATTGCAGGCAGATTCTTTACTCTCGGAGACACCAAGTGAAGCCCAGCATCAAGGTCTTTTCCACTTAAATTCTTCAGATGTTTCTATGTGTGTTTGAGAGCCATCAACCTTGAGATATTTATTATGCATTCATTTATCTACTTCTATATAGAGTTCTATGTGTGCAGATATACATGTTATTTTAATGATTCTGATAATTATCAACCTGGTAATACCACTGAGTATTTTGGTCTATTGAGAAGAAGAGCAGACACAAATATAATACCAATAGGAAGGCTTCTGAACAGCCCTTTAGTTAATATTTGTGATAATGGCATTGGAGCCATTGGGTTTATAGTAGCATACTGCATAATACTGAGTGAATTCTATTCTGAACTGGGGCTGAGGGCTTTATAAGTATCATCGTACTCTATTCTTACTACATTCCTTTGACTTATTGGCTCATATTATCCATTTGTTACCAAAGGAGAAGAAGTCACTTTTATGGAGCTTTTCACATCATTTATTCAACTTGCATTTATTCAGAGGTAGTTGAGGATCTGTGCTAATTGCTGAGAATAGAACAACAGCAACATAATCATGATAAGAGTAGAACATATTTGTGGAATCATTACTATGTGCCAGTCACTAGACTAAACATTTTGGATCCATTACTTTATTTAATCCTCATGTCAACCATGTGTCATAAATGTCTTAATTCTCATTTTGTTTGATGAGGAAATTGAGGATTAGAGATTAAGTAATTTATTGAAAGTTACTTCTTAGTGCTAGTTGGTGATAGGACCGGACTCCAAAGTGCATTTCAAAATTTCAAAGATCCCCTCCCTCTTTCCCACCCTCCTCCCTCTCTCCCTTCCTTATTTATTCTACAAATATATTTGTTGTTGGTTGCCATCGTCCTAAAGGAGCAACTCTCTTGCCTCTGCTACACTCCTGAGTTTATTTCTTTATTTTCCATTTTTTCTTAGGTATTTATTCTAATTGCTCCTATCTCTTCCCTCCCCCTTAAATCCCTCATAGTGTGCAACTGAAAGTCAACCTTCATAAATTTCTAAAGCTATTCTCTTCAAGGTCACATAAGACTTCTTAATTATGCATCTAACAAAGGTTTCTTAATTCTTGTCATCCTAGACTTCTTTGCTCAGAGTGATCAACAAAGACCACTGAGCAGAGAAGAATTGGCTAGTAACTCGGTTGTTTAAATGCATTACTAACCTGCTTTTTTGATTTTTTTTTCTTTTGGTTTTTTCAGGGTTTCTTTTCCTTACTCAAGAGGCCAAGACTTTGTAATACTGAACAGTGTAACTTAACCTGGAGGGCACATAAGTAGCAACTCCAAGGATTTTGATTCAGGGTTTCTAGAGTGAAGTCAGGCCTATGAGTTTCCAAGTTCTCCACATAATACTATTTTGTACAGGTGCTTGAATTAACTGTTGGAGAATTAGAAGCTGTTCACAGTTCTTTCTAAGATTGTACTATAAAAAATAATTGTTTGGTCGCTGTCTTTTTATTTGAAAAATATGCTTATTACCTGCATGTTTCATACTTTAGTTTTTTTTTTTTTTTAAAGTCTAGTGATATATTATTTAAACCATTGCAGGTTTAAATCATTAGAAATATGCCCCTGAAAAAGACAAACTAGAAAAATTGTATTTTCCTCATAAAGTGGGGACTTTGGACTTTAAAATAGTGAATAAAGAGAGTATAAATATAACTCTCCTTAGAAGTTATTAGATCATATTATCATTAATTTTTAAAAATTATAAATTATGATTTTTAAAAGAATTACTATGCAAAATGGAGCATATTATTATTTAATCTTTGATGCTTAATTGAAGGCTAAGAATGAGGTCTTTTATGTCTTTTCAATGTATAAATGTACCACATGCTTCTCTACAGGCCAAATTTTCAAAGTGTTCCAGAATTACTTTGCCCTTCTTTAATGTAACTAATCTAATTCTTCAACCTAAACCAAGTGGCTATTGAAACATATCATGCACTATTTATTGGAGTATATTTTAAAATCTTTTCAATAGCTCCAAATAATAATCTTCCTGGTAAAATAAGGGTGGTTTTAAAATGAATTAATATTATGGATTGAGAATTTCAGAAAATATACCTTAAGGTAATTATTGTCATTTTGTGAGAACTTGTAGAGTTAGAAAATAGTCTTTGAAATCAAGATTACCATTTATTTGCCTTCTTTTTGCAAATAGATGGTTTTAAGAAATAATTTATGTTATCAATCTACATAGCTTATCTTTCTGGGATCAAAAGCTATTATCCATTTAACCCATTTGTTAGTAGATGACTTCTGGAGTTTCCAGTGTTTCAGGAGCTACTTGAGTGTGGAGACAAAATAAGAATGTGTGTCTGGCCCCAGATTTTCATAGTATCAGAGGCATAGAGATCAATCAACTAGGAAACAGTCACAAATATTTATTGCTATTGTTTTTTCAGCTGAGATTCAGAAGGTACAGTTGCTTGATATGCAATTACTTGGAAAAATAAGGCCTCAGAATATCTGTTGTTGAAGGAAAACACAGCCTTTTGGTTGTCTGGTTGGTTAGCTTTGTTTTATATGGGCAAGCAATCGGGATCATCCGGTGACAATGTGTCTACAAAACTCTGACTTCCTGTTTAACATTTCTACACTCACTAAGGAACAGTTATGTCTAGAGTGAGCAACCCCACCCCAGGTTTACCTGAAACTATTCCAATTTTAAAGCTGAAAAATCCACATTCTTAAATCCCCTTCAATTTTAGGCAAACCAGGATGGTTGTCATCCTTCATTTTTGCTTGCTTTCAAAATAAAGCAGGACCTCACTTCCTCACAGATTCTTTCATTTATTCACAGTTTTAATATTTATTCACAAAGAGGTTCTGAAGTGCCAATCTCTGTGCTAGTTGCTAAAGACACAGTGGTAATTAAAATAGCATTTCTGTCCTTACAGAAGTCACCATTTAGCAGAGATGAACATTAAACAAATATGCTAACATTACCAAAGTGGAAGATAAAATTATATCGGAGATTTTAATTATACAAGTCAGAATTCCGAAGATTCTAAGAAGGCTTTTCTGTGGAAATAAGTGGATGGTGGGGCAGAGTGGATGACTTTGAAAATGAGGCTTCAGAGTTGGGCAGAGGCCTGTAGGGCCCCTGAGTCATGGGAAAGAGTTTGGGTTTTTATAAAAAGATCAATGGAAAGCCAGATATTTATCTTGTAAGAATACTTAACCCTTAAAATGTTTTGTGTCTGTCATTCTACCCTTAAGAAGAGAGCTGTTGTTCAGTCACCAAATGTTCCTGACTCTTTGTGACACCAGGGGCTGCAGCACATCAGGCTTCCTGTCCTTCACTATCTCCTGGAGTTTGCTCAAACTCATGTTTATTGAGTCGGTGATGCCATCTAAACCATCTCATCCTCTGTCGTCCCCTTCTCCTCCTGCCCTCAATCTTTCCCAGCATCAGGGTCTTTTCAAATGAGTCAGCTCTTCGCCATCAGGTGGCCAAGTTATTGGAGGCTTCAGCTTCAACATCAGTCCTTCCAAAGTGTATTCGGGGTTGATTTCCTTTAAGACTGACTGGTTTGATGAAGAAGAGAGGTATATGATGGTAAGAGCAGATATTTCTTGGTTCCTGGCTACACCTAAGTAAAGTGGACCCAACCATTCTTTTGTTGGACCAATTCAGCTATAATTCCCTGACATCTATTTAGAATCAATAAAGCTGTTCCTAAACGTGTTAGATGACTTACCAAAAAAAAAAAAAAAAAAATCACCCAGAGGAAGGAACTGCCTAACACCTTCTATTTCTCACCGTATCTTCAAATTCTGTTGTCCTAATCATTTTACTTCAGCCAGCATCTCAGAGTGGAACCTCTGTGGTAAAGGTGTGGAGTTCAAAACTAAGGCTGCTACTGGCTAAAACAGTTTGATGTTTACTATGTAAGTAGGTTTTCACCTGAGAGAAAAAGACTGTACTGCTTCTCTATCACGTGTTGACCCCTATATGGAGATAAATTGCTGCCTTTCTTTACTGAGTGTTGTTTAACTGCTAATCCTCCTGAAGGAATTCTGTGTATTTTAGTGATAGAATGGCATGTTTAAGGGTTCTTGGCAACCAAACACTGCCCTTCCCTTATATGAATATGGATCACTGAATTAAGCTGGACTGGTAATATAAGCAGTAAACTTTCTTCCAAATTTGAGATGCTGGTACTGTATGCTGCTGCTGCTAAGTCGCGTCAGTCGTGTCCGACTCTGTGCGACCCCATAGACAGCAGCCCACCAGGCTCCGCCGTCCCTGGGATTCTCCTGGCAAGAACACGGGAGTGGGTTGCCATTTCCTTCTCCAATGCATGAAAGTGAAAAGTGAAACTGAAGTCTCTCAGTCGTGTCCGGACTCTTCGCGACCCATGGACTGTAGCCTACCAGGCTCCTCCATCCATGGGATTTTCCAGGCAAGAGTACTGGAGTGGGTTGCCATTGCCTTCTCCAGATACTGTATAGACAATATCAGAATACTCCTCAAAATTTCAACTTTTATTCAGATTTTGGTATCACAGGCATAGACATAGCCTGCTGGTAACCAGGCAAGCAGATCTTCCTAAGCCTTTGCCAGCTGTTCTCTGTCAGTATCTATTGTCATGTTAACCCAGCAGTGAAGCTGGCTGATCCCTCAGAGGGAAGACTCTGCCTTGGCTTTCACCATCTTATGATTATTTTGAACATATAACCATTTTATGGTTATTTTGAACATATAGATCTAGTTTGAGGAACAATGGTTGGTATTAATGCCATGCTTATTGAACAATTAGTCAACCACTTAATGAAACATGATGACAGAAGAAGAAAATAAACTGCTTTTAGGGAGAAATCCAAGAATATATAACCTCTTTTCACATTTTGGTGGAATATGCTAAAATTTTTAGCCATCAAGGGCTATCAATCTTTCATAATTCCCAGATGCTGTCTTCAAAAGAAAAGACGTAATTTTCCATAAAAAATCTGTTCTGCAGGCAGCTATCAATGTCAGTCTAATTTTTTCCTCTGCCTTCAGTGCCTTCTTAATGGTGAACAAATGGAATAGGGGAATGTATTCATTTAAGATATATAAATAACTACACGAGAGTCATAGGTTTCTGTAGTGGAGAAAGCTTTTCTATATTATTTGCCAAGCATGTATTGTTTTCTTAGCTCCATTTGTTTTCTAGCTTGAAATTAGTATCTCTATATATGTTTATTTTCATTAGGATCCCCTCAAAACTTCATAAGTGCGAAGAAAGCTGCTGAAAGGGATTCGGTTAGACTCTGGGATCCATAAGTGTGTCTGCAGTTAGGTGGAGGACACTTTAATTAAGGACACTTAGTTCTCTTCATCTGTAACATGGAAACATAGAGTTGACATGATATTGAATATGTAAAGACAGTTTGTTATGTTGTTGTTGTTCAGTCTCTAAGTCGTGTCTGATTGCGACCCCCATGGACTGTTTGCAGTGTGCCAGGCTTCCCCTGCCCTGTACTATCTCCCGGATAGTGAAGGCACAAAGTAGGTACTCAAAAATGGTACTAAGAAATACATTTAAATATCACTCTGGTTGTTTTCTAGATGTCTCTGACTGATCATCTCACTTATATTCACCATATCTCATTAAAAACTTTTCTGGGAACCACTGCTAACCTAGTATGTGAGCTTCTCTGGTACATGGGAAGCCATATTGAAGTGTGTTGGCTGGATCGCACCATTCATTACATGACAATACTGTTGTTCTTGCATATCCTAAGTTCCCTAAATGTCCAGACAAACTTACCTGGTGTTATAAATGATAATATCTAGTATCACTAATCCAAGTCATAATATTATTTGCATATTTTATTATAATGCATTGCTTATAGTTATTACTCAGTTGTCATTCAATTAATGCAGCTTTTTATGAATGAATAATTAAGTAATTATAAGTGATGCAATTCAGATAGCTTATTCAGTGCCAAGATCTTGCCTTTATTGGCACTATTCATTTCATGTGGTTCCATCAGAGTAGCTACAGTTTGTTGGATGTGTATAAATAAGCTTGTTTGAATCAGTTGTTTTATTGTTTAAAAAAACACTTTCTATTTTAATATAATAGTAGATTTATATACAGCTGTTTAAGAAATGATACGGACACTGGTGGTTAACCTTATCCAGTGGTAGCTGTGCATAACTATAGTACAGAATCACAATCAGGATATTGGCATTGATACAGTCAAGACACAAAACATTATCACCACAAGGATCCCTCATGTTGCCCTGTCATACCACACCAAGTTCCTTCCTGGTCCCATCCCTTTTTTAATTCTGATAACCCTAACATATTCCCCGTTCCTGTAATTTTGTCATTTCAAGTATGCCTTTATAAATGGGATCATACAGTATGTCACTTTTTTGGGATTGTCTTTTTTCATTCCTCATAATTCTCTAGAGATTCATCCAGGTAATTTCATGTACCTGTTAGCTAATTTAGGTTGCTAAGAAGTATTCTATGGTATGGTTGTACCAGTTTGTTTAACCACTCACTCAAGGAAGGATTTCCGAGATGTTTCCAGTTTTGGATTATTATGAGTAAAGCTGCTGTAGATATTTGTGTTCAGGATCTTGTGTGACTATACCTTGGGAATACTCAGGAATGCAATTGTTGTGTCATAAGGTAGTTGCATGTTTAGTTTTCTAAGAATCTGACAAATTGTTTTTCAGAGTGACTGTACTATTTTATGTTCCTATCAGCAAGATATGAGTGAGCCAGTTTCTCTGCATCCTAAGATTTGGTTTTGTCATTTTAAAAACAGTTTAATCATTCTTCTACGTGATAGGTGTGAAGTGATATCTCATTGTGGTTTTAATTTACATTTTATTCATGGCTAATGATGTTGAACATCTTTGACATGCTTATTTTCCATCTGTATATCTTCTTTGATGAATGAACCAATTCCCTAAAAAATACATCTAACATGGCTCACCCAATAAGAAATGCATAATTTGCATATCCTTGTAACTATAACAGAAATTACTATCTTAATTTAAAAAGTAACAATCTCCAGGCCCAGATGGTTTCCCTGGACAGTTCTACCAGCTATTTGAAGAAGAATTAACATCAGTTCTACACAATCTCTTCTAGAAAATAGAAGAAACATTTCCCAAATCACTTTATGAAGCTTGTATTGTGATGCATAAAAACCAGACAAAAATAGTTCCAAAACAAAGTAATCAAACTACAGATGAATATACCTCATGAATTAGATTTAAAAATCCTTAAAAATATTAACAAATAGAATTCAGCAATACATAAAACCAACTATATACTGTAACCAACTGAAGTTCCTTCCAGAGATGCAAGTCTGGTTCAATATTTGAGAGGCAATCAGTTTAATCTACCATATTAAGAAACTAAAGGAAAACAATCTTCTGGTCATACCAACTGATTCAGGCATTTGACAAAATTCAATACCCATTCATAATAAAAACATTCTTAAAAATAGGAATAGAGGGAACTTCATTGATTTGAAAAAAATCATCTACAAAAACCTATAGCTAGCTTCCATTATACCTGCTGGTGACTTTCCTCCTAAGTTTTGGAACAAGGTAAAAACATCCACTTTGATGACTCTTATTGAATCACTTGTTTTTAAGTGATAATATCATTTAACATTTCTGGTGTACAGGGAAGAAAGGGAAAGGAAAGGAAAGTGAAAGAAAATATCCTAGTAATTTTCAAAGAAAGATTTCTCTCAGAAGGTCTCTATCTTAAAGATGAGAATCAAGTCAATAGAAATTAAAGTTGCATATCAGGTCATTTTTTTTTTTGTCTCTTTTGGAACCAAAGTCCCCCAGACTTTGAATCTCTGAAACTGACTTGCCAACACAATTTAAAATCTTTCTAAGCATTTTTTTTAAATCATGTACTCCCAGTAATTAAAAGCAAAATTCGATTTTTATCCATTTTTAAATTTATACTCTACAGAGATGGAGTGAATCTTTTCTTTTTAAAGCACTTTTGCTTTTGGAAAACCCTATGGAGACATATGCTTAGTTTGGTCACAGTGTTCATTTTCAGTTATTTATTTTCTAAAGTTCTTTATGACTATTTAAGTAGAGTGGTTCTCATGTCCAGTGGTCAACTCTTATAGCTGGAAAGAGGATACAGAAAATTAGGAGAGCTGCTCTCTAAGTGACGCCTTGGCTAGTGTATTTTATTTGATCTTTAGTGTTTTATAGGTATTTATATTTTATAGCAAAGTAGTCAACAGAAGTAAGTAATAGCAAATACACTAGAAGCCATATGTTCTAGGTGAAAGATGGACTTCTGGTTTAAAAGTGTATGTCAGTACAATACTCAACATTCATCTCAGCTCACATACATATACACTTTAGATTATCTCAGCAATCAAAGAGTATAAGAAGCTGACCCCCATTGCTGTGAAATAATATTAAATAAGTGTGGGTCAACCGATTTATAATAAATCAAACCAAAATTTAGTGGGTTAGGACAATAGGCATTTATTTGGAACAGTGTTCTGTGGGTTCATATATTTGATTCTGTGGTTCTGTTCGGGTCAGTGGTTCTGTTCTTATCTAAGCTCCCTCATAAATCTGCAGTCTGCTGTCAAGTAGAGAGATGTTCTTGCTCTAGAGATGATAAGCTGTTGGTTGGGGCAATGGGATTACAGGTCTCCCCGGCTATCTGAAAGTAGGGGGTTCCCAGGAACCTTTTGTCAGCAGAGATGGCATAAAGTGAAGAAGCCAGGGCTTCTTTCTAAAGGATGCACAAAACAATCAAGATAAAGCACAGATGCTCACAGATGTAATTCAAAGCTGTGACGTCTGGATGCCAAGATGCTGAGTGTGGTTCCTGTGGAAGGAGTTTGGCCATGACACACTGCTTGGGATGTGCAGGCTCTGTAACTGCTCTCTGCAGAACAAACACTAAATGCTGTTTTCACTTTATCTAGTAAAAGCTGGAATCTTCTTGGGATTTCCTTTGGTTAGCGAAAACATGTACTAATATGAGTCTTTCATAAAAGTGAAATGGTGTTAAGCAGACCTTTGGAAAATGTAGGGTCAGCTATCTCTTCTCCTCTAGGAAGTTTTCCCAGGCTTATTCATATGACAGGTGAGCAGAGTTCAAACACACCAAGCTGTTGCAGGCAGGACCTCTGTAGGCCCAGAGTCAGAGTGGAGTGGTATCCCCTCTACCATGTTCTATTTGCATTGGCAGACTGAATCCAACTTACACTGACTCCTGAGGGCTGAGATGTGCCACGTTGTTGTTGTCCAACCCCGTGGAGTATAGTCCGCCAGGCTCCCCTGTTCATGGGATTTCCCAGGCAAGAATACTGGAGTGGGTTGCCATTTCCCTCTCCAGGGGATCTTCCTGACCCAGGATTGAACCTGGGTCTCCTGAGTTGGCAGGTGAGTTCTTTACCACTGAGCCACCAGGGAAACCCAATCTTTCATATTAACAAGCTAAAAGAAAAAAAAAATCATATGACTGTATCAACTGATGCAGAAAGAGTGAGGACACGTGGATACCTTGAAATTGATCATAGGGCAATATTTATACTTCAGAAATCACAAATGCTACAAATGAGAGCTTCTTTTTTCCCAGTAGAGTGTATTATTAACCTCTTATCAGCACATATGTATTAGCCAAAGCAAATCACAAGGCCAGCCTAGATTGAGGAAGTGGAGAGAGAGACCTCACCTCTTGATTAGAAGAGCTGATCACATTGCAAGGGATGTGGTTACAGGAAAGGTAGTAGTAGTGGTCATTTTTCCCCCCAAATAATCCACTATGCATGACACCTAATAATCTCCATGTTGTCTCCAAATTATATAAATACCCCTGGTAAAGTTAATGTAGCTCAATCTGATACCACAGCTGAAAACCATGATATGTTTGAACAGAATTTTTCATTCATCAAAGTGTTTTCACATTCATGACTTTATATGTAAACTCTGGTGACTACTGGGGTACTATTGCTCTAATTTTACGGATGAGTAAATTGAGATACACATTTTATTTGACATTTTGCAAGCCATGCAAAGCAAGGAATAAACACATTCAGAACCTGATATAGATCTTCTAACTTGAAATTCTCATGTCTCCACCTTATCTATCTTAAGTCAAATGCAAAGTGCTAAAGATATATTGGTTAAGAAATATGAGTGATAATTGTCTACCGTCTATTCATGCTATTGTGCAAATGGAGTTATTTACTAACTATAGATGCCATAATACCATATTAACAGCTTCTCCAAAAGCAGATTCTAAAATCTAACACAACACCTTAAATAAGAAACAGCTCAAGAAATCTGGATATATTGAACTCTAAATATGTAACTCAATGGAATGTAAATTAACTTATTACATGTTAGTATTTTCCTTTTTATTTAGCAATTTCTATAAGATAAAACTATTTATGAGGCAGTACAGTTTCTGGATTAATGTTGCTTCAGAGTCATCTTTTAATTTATAAACTCTCTCTAACTTACTTTGTTTTAAAGCCTGAGAATAGAACACAACTATCTAAAGAAATGAACTGTTTTCTAACTAGAATCAGTAATAATCCTTTAAATGATGTTTGAAATTTTCAAGCTTCAAGATGAAATGAAATGAATTATGATTTGAATATTTTGAAAATTTAAGCATATTTTTCTTGTAACAGGCTATTTTTAAGAGATACAATCTGTGATATCAGAGTTGTATGTGTGTATGTGTGTGTGTATTCTTGTGTTTCATTCAATCAGCCTGTTGAATACCTTGATATCCACTTCATTCTCTCTTCTGAGGTTAATCTTGAGGAATAGTTAATAATGTCATATTTCCTTATGTGTGTCTACACTCACTATGTAGTTTTAAGTAAAATGTAGGCTTTTTGAACAAGTGACTATTGATTGATTAATGCAGTTCAATGAATTGTTTTCAGAATTATAGTTTGAATTCTTTTATTTTTATTTTTTATTTATTTTATTTATTTTTTCTTTTTTAATTTTATTTTTAAACTTTACAATATTGTATTGGTTTTGCCATATATCAACATGAATCCGCCACAGGTATACACTTGTTCCCCATCCTGAACCCTCCTCCCTCCTCCCTCCCCGTACCATCCCTCTGGGTTGTCCCAGTGCACCAGCCCCAAGCATCCAGTATCGTGCATCGAACCTGGACTGACGACTCGTTTCAT
Source organism: Bos taurus (assembly GCF_002263795.3). NCBI lineage: Eukaryota > Metazoa > Chordata > Mammalia > Artiodactyla > Bovidae > Bos > Bos taurus. The sequence continues at coordinate 1,939,582 of NW_020192292.1, forward strand.
ATAAGATATTATACATGTTCCAATGCCATTCTTCCAAATCATCCCACCCTCTCCCTCTCCCACAGAGTCCAAAAGACTGTTCTATACATCAGTATCTCTTTTGCTGTCTCGTATACAGGGTTATTGTTACCATCTTTCTAAATTCCATATATATGCGTTAGTATACTGTATTGGTGTTTTTCTTTCTGGCTTACCTCACTCTGTATAATAGGCTCCAGTTTCATCCACCTCATTAGAACTGATTCAAATGTATTCTTTTTCATGGCTGAGTAATACTCCATTGTGTATATGTACCACAGCTTTCTTATCCATTCATCTACTGATGGACATCTAGGTTGCTTCCATGCCCTGGCTATTATAAACAGTGCTGCGATGAACATTGGGGTACACATGTCTCTTTCAATTCTGGTTTCCTTGGTGTGTATGCCCAGCAGTGGGATTGCTGGGCCATAAGGCAGTTCTATTTCCAGTTTTTTAAGGAATCTCCACACTGTTCTCCATAGTGGCTGTACTTGAATTCTTTTATTTTTAAACCAGACTCTTTTGTGTTGATAGATATAATCTCAACTTCTTTTAAAATCAAGATTCTGGAGGTGATTTAAGAATATTCCCAAATTTAGGAAACTTGCTTTATCTCTGACATCTCAAAATGCCTTTGATTTATCAGGTGGAGGAGCAGGAATGTTGTTTTCAAAGCTAATTATAATTGAAAATCACTGCTAAACACTACCACTAATAAACAAACAAACAAACAAAAAACCTGAAGTGCTTCTGAGTAGAGAAGCACAAAAGAAAGTTACCTAAGTAGGAGCTAGCCTGCCAAGATTTCATAATGTTGCATTGAATCGAACTCTGTCATTCGATAGATGTGTGATTGCAAATAGAAAGTGTGCAGGTAAAAACGTAAGTGAATTAAGAATGAAAAAAATGTATAAGAGTGGGTATTAAGTTCTTTGTAAATCAAATTTTTCCCTTGTTTTTTATAACAATGATTCTGCATTTTTTATTCAGACTTTCCAATGGTATCTTTATTAGATTGTAATTGATTCACCACAACCCATTAATTTTTAGTCAAAGTAGAATAGCATTAAAAGCAGAGATACAGTTGATATAGCATGGATGTGTCAGCACATTTAACATAATTTACTTTAATAGGGTCTCTTTCTTTGCTATAATACAGCTTCTGCATTGAGAATTTGAGTGTCAAGTTTTAGCCAGAATGACTGTCTTTCCTTTTAGTCAGTTTTAAGATGTGTTTCTGGAGAAGGCAATGGCACCTCACTCTAGTACTCTTGCCTGGAAAATCCCATGGGCGGAGGAGCCTGGTGGGCTGCAGTCCATGGGGTCGCTAGGAGTCGGACACAACTGAGCAACTTCACTTTGACTTTTCACTTTCATGCATTGGAGGAGGAAATGGCAATCCACTCCACTGTTCTTGCCTGGAGAATCCCATGGACAGAGGAGCCTGGTGGGCTGCTGTCTATGGGGTCACACAGAGTCAGACACGACTGAAGCGACTTAGCAGCAGCAGCAGCAGCAAGATGTGTTTCTGGAGAAGGCAAGGGCTACCCACTCCAGTATTCTTGCCTGGAGAATCCCCATGGACACAGGAGCTTGGCGGGCTTCAGTCCATGGGGTCGCAAAGAGTTGGACACGACTGAGTGACTAAGCACAAGTTATGTTTTTGGGAAATTAAAGTATGAATGTAAAAGGCAAAGAATTATCTCTTTCAGATCATATCTCTCTGGGAGGCAATGCCGCTTAATGTAAAAAACAAACAACAAAAAACAACAAAACATGTATGGTGAAGTCTGAATACTTGGTTCTAGACCCACCTCCCTATTTACCCAATATATAATCTTAGCAATGTCAATGTGTCCCAATTTTCCCACAGAAAAGAGGGAAAAACTTGCCTCAGAGAAATATAATAGTCAAAGTAAATTATGTTTGGGAAAGTGTTTAAACTTATCTTTATTTTGTACTTTTTGATAGTGTAGAGTACTGAAAATATATAAAATGATGAAGCATAATCATGAAACCACCATCCAACTCAAAACTAGGTCATCAGCAATTTGTTGGCAAGTACTTACCTGTTTCTTCCATATTCAATCCCACTGCTTCCTTTATAGTCTTAGACTTTAAAATTAAACAATTACTTTTAAGATCCTCCCTTTGTCTTATAGTTTTTGAGGTTTTACTATAGTTTTAAAATCTGTGGCTTTATTTTAATATATATTGCTTCATATCTATTTTCCCCCCAATCAGTATAAATAGACATATATTAGCCTTTCTTATTCTGTTTATGTACTATCTCGTCATTGTTTTTCATCTACTTCTCTTTCCATGCTTCATTCTCAAGAATTTCTTCAGCTTCATTTCCAGAGAAGTATTTTAGTTCTGGACTGTGTCTAATCTGCTATCTAACCAGTCTCAGTTTTTGAGTTTGACAATTACACATATTTTAACTAAACTTCTAAAATTGGTTTGTTTTTTACTTGCTTTGGAATTACGAGTCAGTCAGTTCAGTCACTCAGTCATGTCTGACTCTCTGCGACCCCATGGACTGCAGCACGCCAGGCTTCCCTGTCCATCAGCAACTCCCGGAGTTTACCCAAACTCATGTCCATTGAGTTATCCATCCAACCGTCTCATCCTCTGTCGTCCCCTTCTCCTCCCACCTTCAATCTTTTCCAGCATGAGGATCTTTTCAAATGAGTCAGTTCTTCACATCAGGTGGCCAAAATACTGGAGTTTCAGCTTCAGCATCAGTCTTTCCAAAGAATATTCAGGACTGATTTCCTTTAAGATTGACTGGTTGGATCTCCTTGCAGTCCAAGGGACTCTCAAGAGTCTTCTCCAACATCACACTTCACTTTGCTTACTCCTTGGAAGAAAAGCTATGACCAACCTAGATAGCATATTAAGAAGCAGAGACATTACTTTTCCAACAAAGGTCTGTCTACTCAAAGCTATGGTTTTCCCAGTAGTCATGTATGAATGTGAGAGTTGGACTATAAAGAAACCTGAGTGCCAAAGAATTGACGTTTTTGAACCGTGGTTTTGATGCTTTTGAACTGTGAAATTATGAGAGGGCTTTGTATATTTTTGAATACAAGTCCTTTATCAGGTATGTGTTTTGCAAATATTTTCTCCAAGTCAGTGACTTAACTTTCATTCTCTTAACAGTGTCTTTTGTAAAGCAGATGCTTTTAATATTAATGTAGTGTAGCTTATACATTTTTTAGCTTTTGGATCATGTTTTAGTGTTGTATCTAAAAAGCCATTATCAAGCTAAAGGTCACTCAGATTTTTCTATGTTATTTTTTAGAAAATTTATAATTATAAATTTCATATTTAGTTCTATGACCCATTTTGAGTTATTTTTGTGAAAGGCATAAAATCATATTTAGAGTCATTATTTTGGGGATGTGGGTATCCAGTTCTACAACCATTTGTTGAAAAGTTTATCCTTTCCTCATTGAATTACCTTTGCTTCTCTGTCAAAGATCAGTGGACTGTATTTTGTGCATCTCTTTGGGGGCATTCTTTTTTTTTTTTTTTAATTTTATTGATCTCTGTGTGTATTCTTTTGCCAGTACCATAGTTTCTTGATTATTGTAGCTTTGTAGGAAGGCTTGAGGTTGAGTGGTGTCAATCTATTGAGTTTATTTTTCCTGAGTATTCACTTGGCTATTCTGAATTCTTTTGACTTTTGGAATAAACTTTAGAATTAGTTTGTTAACATCCACAAAATTTCTTGGTCGGATTTTGAATGAGATTGCACTGAATTTACAGATGAGTTTGGACAAAACTTACATCTTAACAATATTAAGTCTTCCTATCCAAGACCATGGACTTTTGTCATTTATTTTGATTTTTTCCATAGTTTGTAGCTTTCTTCATATGAAATTGTAATATCTTATTAGACGTAAGTATTTCTTCTTTGTTCTTGCTAATACAAATGGTGTTGAGTTTTTAACTTAAAATTTCAACTTTTTTTTTTACTGTTGATAACTGACAAAACAGTTGAGTTTTATTTATTAATTCTGTATTCTGCAACTTTTCTGTAATTGTTTATTAGTTTCAGGAGTTTTTTTTTAAACTTTCTGTTTGTTTGAGATTTTCCTATATAAGCAACCATGTCATTGGTAAGCAGTTTTTCCTTCTTCCTTCCCAATCCATATACATTTAATTTCATTTTCTTATCTTATTGGATTAGCTAGGAGTTGCAGTGCAACACTGAATAGGAGTAATGGCAGGAGAAATAGTTACCTTGGTTCTAATCTTAGGGAGAAATTAAATAGTTTCTCACAGTTAACTATGTTGTTAGCTGTAGATTTTTTTCTTTTTTATTTTTGGGAGATGTTCTTTTCTTAAGTTGAGAATGTTCCCCTTCATTCCTACTTTGCTTTGAGCTTTTTATCAAGTATAGATGTTGAATTTTGTCTAGTTCTTTTTATGAAACTACTGATATGATCATATGAATTTTCTTCTTTAGCCTGTTAATTTGATGGATTTCATTATTTGATTTTTGAATGTTAAATTAGCCTTGCATACTAGGAAAAGATTCACTTAGGATGTTTAATTCTTTTTATACATTGTTGGATTTAATTTCTTAATACTTTGAACATTTTTGCATTTATGTTTAGGAAAGATATTTGTCTGTAGTTTTCCTTTATTATAATGTTTTTATCTGTTTCTGGTATAACTGTAATACTGGCAACATAGAATGAGTTGGAACAAGTTCCTTCAGAGTTCTATTTTCTGGAAGATTTTTGTAGAGAACTGGTGTAATTTTTGCTTAAATGATAGAATTCACCAGTGAAATCATATGGGAGTGATGCTTTCCTTTTCTTCAAGGTTATTAGTTATTGATTCAATTTATTTACTAAATACAGACTTCTAATTCCCCTTTTGTGAGTTTTGTTAAAGTGTGTATTTCAAGAAATTGGCCTATTTCATCTAAATTACCAAATTTGTGAGTATAGAGTTGTTCATAATATTCCACTCCTGTTCCTCTAACATCAATGGGATCAGTTATTATAATATTTCTTTCAATTCTGATAATAGTAGCCTGTGTCTTCTCTTTTTGACTTGGTTAGCCTGGCTGGAGGTTTATGAATTTCACTGATGTTTTCAAAGAACCAGCTTTTGGTTTGGTTGCGTTTTCTCATTTTCAATTTCACTGATTTCTTCTCTGTTATTTCTTTTCTTCTGCCTGCTGTTGGTTTAGATTGCTCTTCTTTCTCTAGTTTCCTGTGGTGGAAGTTTAGGTTGATAATTTTATATATATTTCCTTTTCTAATGTATGAATTCAGTGCTATACAGTGCCCTCAATGACCCAATAGTTTGGTACAACTAAATATTGCTTTTCTGCATCCCCAAATTGTAAAGAGTTGTATTTTCATTTAGTTCAATACATTTAAGTATTTTCATTTAGTTCAATACATTTAAAAATTTTCCCCTGCAACTTTTTTTTGACCTATGTATTATTTAGAAGTGGGTTGTTTAACCTGCAAATATCCTGACATTTCCCAGCTATCTTTCTGTTACTGATTTCTAGTTTAAATTTCACTGTTGTCTGAGAGCATACTTTATATGATTTCTATTCTTTTAAATTTGCCAAGGTGTGTTTTGGGGCCTAAAATGTGGTATATCTGGGGTGAGTGTCCCATGTCAGTTTGGTGTTCTGCTGTTGTTGGATGAAGTAGTCTATAAATGTAAATTACAAACTGTTGATTTATGGTACTCTGAGTATATCCTTTCTGATTTTATGCTTGCTGGATCTGTGAATTACTGATAGAGGGGTATTAAAATGTTCAATTAAAATAATGATTTGTCTGTTTTTCTTTGCACTTCTATTAATTTGTATCCCACATATTTTAATGCTTTTTTGTTAGTCACATACACATACTCATTAAGAATTGTCATATCTTCTTGGAGAATTTATTATTATATAATATCACTCTTTATCCCTAATAATATTCCTTGTACTTCAGTATGCTTTGTCTGGAATTAATATAGGTACTCCAGTTTTCTTTTGTTTAGTGTTAGCATGGTATCTTTATGCATCCCTTTACTTTTAATTATGTGTGTCATTAACTTAAAATGGGTTTCTTGTAGACAATTACAGTTGAGTCTTAGTTTTTAATTATTTAGTCCACGGTAAGCCTCTATCTCTTTAAAATTGTTTACTTAGACCATTTACATTGAAAGTGATTATTGATAATGTTGGATTATTAGCTATTATATCTGTATCTGTTTTCTATCTGTATTTGTTCTTTGTTTTTATTTTTACCCCTATTTTTCTGTCTTGTCTGGTTTTGAAAATTTTATGATTTAATATTCTGTTCTCTTTTGTCTATCAATTGTACTTTAAAATTATTTTTAGAGCTTGCAGTACACATTTGCAGCTAATGTAAGTCTATATTCAAATAGTACTGTACCTCTTCATGAGTAATACAGGCATTTTATAATAAAATATTCCTAGCCCCTCCCTTTTGTCCCTTTAAATATTGCTGTTCACTTCACTTATACATAAGCTGTAATCAACCAATACATTGCTAGTATCATTATTTTGAACCAACAATTATTAGATCAACTATTGCATTTTACTTTAATTTATTCCTTCTCTACTGGTCCTCTTTTCTTTATGTAGACCTGAGCTTCTGACTTTATCATTTTCTTTTTCACTGAAGAGCTGCTTTTAACATGCCTTGTAAGGCTGGCCCCCTGGTGATAATTGCCATTAGTTTTTGTTTGTATAAGAAGTCATTTCTTCACTTCCAATTGATAATTTCACTGAACACATAATTTTAAGTTGGTAGTTTTTTCAACACATTAAATATTTCATAACACTCTCTTCTTGCTTGCATGATTTTGAAGGGAAATCCTATGTAATTCTTATCCTTTGTTTGTCTACAGGCAAGGTGTCTTGACTCCCTGCCATTCAGTTTCTTTTGAGATTTTCTTTTATCTTTGATTTTCTCTAGTTTGAATATGAGATGTCTAAGTGTAGCCTTAATTTTTTGTATTTATCCTGCTTAGTGTTATGTGAGCCTCCTGGAATTGTGCTTTTGTGTCTGTCATTAATTTTGGAAAAATTTAGCCATACTGTATCAATTTTGTAAGAATCAACATCTGTACTATTTTGATTCATCCAGTATATGAACATGGTATGTCTTTATTTAAGTCTTTGTTTTCTTGTTTCTGCCATCACCAAGGGCCATGACACTCTAAAACTAGCACCACTCTAGGCCTCTACTAAGTTCCCCAATTTAATCAGATTCATTTATCCTTTTCTACTTCTCTTGTTGATAACCCAAGATTTTTTGTATTTGCTCATGGCTTTTTGGTTAGGTTTCAGCTCATTTTTTTCTGTTTACTCTTCCTGGCTCTTTGGGTATTTCTCTTCATTCTCATGAGTCTAGCAAAACAATACAAAAAAATATATTGCTTGTACATAGGCCCTTTTCTGTGGGAAGTCCTCATGAATAGCTGCTGCTTCTGCTGCTGCTAAGTCGCTTCAGTCATGTCTGACTCTGTGCGACCCCATAGACGGCAGCCCACTAGGCCCCACTGTCCCTGGGATTCTCCAGGCAAGAACACTGGAGTGGGTTGCCATTTCCTCCTCCAATGCATGAAAGTGAAAAGTGAAAATGACGTCGCTCAGTCGTGTCCGACTCTTGGCGACCCCATGGACTGCAGCCCACGAGGCTCCTCTGTCCATGGGATTTTCCAGGCAAGAGTACTGGAGTGGGGTGCCAGTGCCTTCTCCCATGAATAGCTAGTGAATCATATTTTGGAATTTATTGGAAAGCAGGTGAACACAATAATTTCGTCAATGAAGAATTTAATTTTAACCTTAAACTAAAGCATTATTTTACTGCATTATCAGTAGTAATATACAGATCCTGAAGATAGGATTTTGTTGAGTCTAGGTATCAGTAATCAGTACTCCCTAGCTGGGTACCTGGTCTGCCCTCTTTGAACATCAAAACCTTAACTCTTATTTTTAGTTAGTATCCACCCAGTCCATACTCCTATCTTTAACATTACCTGGAGAATTTATTTAAATTGCAATTTTATACAAACCACAAAGCTATTTCTAGAGTATAATTTTGGAATGAGAATTATATAAAGTATATAGAGTTAACTTATATTTGTATTGTATGCTTATGCTCTTCCTGGTTGCCTGCTATTCCATGTCCCATGCTGGTTGTCATTGTCATGGAAATCGATGTATCAGAATTGATTTTGCAGAATATTCTTTCTCTCTTTGTACAACTGTTCAACTTTTTCTATAAATTTATCTACTACTTCTACCATATGTAAAATGCTGTTCCCAAAGGGGATATACTCTTTGCAAATGCACTCCCTGCACTTCCTGAGGAAGTCTAAAGCATCTCATAGTGGCTTCTTTTTTTATTCTTGTTTGATTTTTCTCTTTACTATACCTATCAGGTCATATAAAGATGGTGGTGGTGGTGGTGGGAGGTATTATTGCTTTTGTTGACAATTTGTTAGAATGAAAGCAATTGCACAGTTAGAAAACCACCTGAAATATTTCTTCCATATTTCATGTCACTGATAGTCACTTCTGATAGCACACCATTAATCTTTCCCTCCAAGCACCAATTCTCCAACAACCTTGGAATCTACTACTACACACAAACATAGTGTTAAAATTAATAATGCCAAAGCAATTTATTTAAAAAATAAAATTATCTATTAAGTCTCTCCTATGAAAGACTGTCATTTAGATATCTACCCTGAAGTTCAGTTCAGTTCAGTCACTCAGTCATTTCCAACTCTGCAACCCCATGGACTGCAGCATGCCAGGCTTCCCTGTCCATCACCAACTCCCGGAGCTTGATCAAACTCACATCCATCAAATCCGTGATGCCACCCAACCATCTCTTCCTCTGTCATGCCCTTCTCCTCTTGCCTTCAATCTTTCCCAGCATCAGGGTCTTTTCCAATGAGTCAGTGCTTCATATCAGGTGGCCAAAGTATTGGAGTTTCAGCTTCAGCATCAGTCTTTCCAAAGAATACTCAGGACTGATTTCCTTTAGGATGGACTGGTTTGATCTCGGTTTCCAAGGGACTCTCAAGAGTCTTCTCCAACACCATAGTTCAAAAACATCAATTCTTTGACCTTCAGCCTTCTTTATGGTCCAACTCTCACATCCATATCTGACTACTGAAAAAACCATAGCTTTGACTATTCAGACCTTTTTTGCCAAAGTAATGTCTCTGCTTTTTAATATGCTGTCTAGGTTGGTCATAGCTTTTCTTTCAAGGAGCAAGCTTCTTTTAATTTCATGGCTGTAGTCACCATCTGCAGTGATTTTGGAGCCCAAGAAAATAAAGTCTGTCACTGTTTCCATTGTTTCCCCATCTATTTGCCATGAAGTGATGGGACTGGATGGAGAAGGCAATGGCACCCCACTCCAGTACTCTTGCCTGGAAAATCCCATGGACAGAGGAACCTGGTGGGCTGCAGTCCATGGGGTCGATAAGAGTTGGACACGACTGAGCGAGTTCACTTTCACTTTTCACTTTCATGCATTGGAGAAGGAAATGGCAACCCACTCCAGTGTTCTTGCCTGGAGAATCCCAGGGACGGGGGAGCCTGGTGGGTTGCCGTCTATGGGGTCGCACAGAGTCGGACATGACTGAAGCGACTTAGCAGCAGCAGCTTAGCAGCAGATGGGACTGGATGCCATGATCTTCGTTTTTTGAATGTTGGGTTTTAAACCAGCTTTTTCACTCTCCTCTTTCACCTTCATTAAGAGGCTCTTTAGTTCCTCTTTGCTTTCTGCCATAAGGGTGGTATTGTCTGCGTATCTGAGGTTATTGATATTTCTCCTGGAAATCTTGATTCCAGTTTGTGCTTCATCCAGCCCAACATTTCACATGATGCACTCTGCATATAAGTTAAATAAGAAGGGTGACAATATACAGCCTTGACGTACTCCTTTCCCAATTTGGAACCAGTCTGTTGTCTCATGTCTGGTTCTAACTATTGCTTCTTGACTCACATACAGATTTTTCAAGAGGCAGGTCAGGTGGTCTGGTATTCCCACCTCTTTAAGAATTTTCCATAGTTTGTTGTGATCCACACAGTCAAAGGGTTTAGTGTAGTCAATGAAGCAGTAGATGTTTTTCTGGAATTCTCTTGCTTTTTCTATGATCTAAAGAATGTTGGTAATTTGATCTCTGGTTCCTCTGCCTTTGCTAAATCCAGCTTGAACATCTGGAACTTGTCTCCCCTTAGAACATGTCTTCCCTATTTACAGATACAGTATTACATTGACTGCTTTGTTGCTTTATAAAATAAACTTAGATTTTATTATGAAATTTTTCATATAGCTAGAACATTTCCCTATGAAGAAATTGGCATTTTTATGGACATATACACGTTGGATAGGAAAGGGTAAAATAATATAGCTCTTCTAAAACAGTTTTTGAAGGCAAATCCTCTGACTGCACATATGCAATTTCAGTCAGTTAATAGTTAAAAACTTTAAAGGAAACATCTTCAATTACTTAGAATAATATGCAGATAATTGACGAGATGCTTTGTTTTTTCTCAAAGAACTCTCTGCTTTGATTTCTTGTTTAGGTCAAAAGTAACCAAGGAATTAAGGCTCAATAAGTGGGTCGATGAGACTGAAACAAACCAGAGATTCACTCACTCATGATATTCTTATCTTCTCTGGCCATCTCATGCCTTTGTTCATCTCTGAGTGATAGCTTTGTTCATTCAGTTTGGCTGTCACTTTATGGTTGAAACCTTGTGCATATTAGCTTCTAGGTTTATACTCTTACATGTTTGTGGCAGAAATGAAATTGGGTAAAGATGAAACACTAATCTTCTATTTGAAAATTTTCAGTGACTAAATGTTGGGGCTTATGTCTGTTTTTTATTCTAATCACTGGGTTAAGAGTGTGGTAAGACACCCATGCATTAGCCCCATCCTTGGAGGTCTGGAGACTGAGTCACATAGCTCCCATTTGGGTCAACTATAAGTTGGGACCAGGCTTCTCAGGTGGTGCCTAGTGGTAAAGAACCTGCCTGTCAGTGCAAGAGATGTAAGAGATGCAGGTTCGATCCCTGGGTTGGGAAGATCTCCTGGAGGAGGGCATGGCAACCCACTACAGTATTCTTGCCTAGAGAATCCCATGGACAGAGGAGCCTGGCGGGCTATAGTTCATAGGGTCACAAATAGTCAGACACGATTGAAATGACTTAGCCTGCAAGCACTTAAGTCGGGACCAGAGGGGAGAAATGGTTCCTCCAAAGAAGGACATGGGTGCAGCAAAGGTATAAACACTGGGAAAGTTTCTGTGACCTGAGAAGTCATTCAAATTTGTCTTGATTCTAGGCCTATGATTCAGGTAGTAAAAAATATGAATAATTTGATTTAAAAATACTATATATTTTCTTCTTAAAAGTATATAATGTATTCACTCAATTGCTATTTAAAACTTTATATATAAAGTCCAAACAAAATGACAACAATAACTTTTATCCTGTCAACCTAAATTTTGAGAGTTATGTAAGATGACAAAGTGCACTGTATCTACATAAATTGTGTGTTAGTCGCTCAGTTGTGTCTGACTCTTTGCAACCCTATGGAGCCCTCCAGTCTCCTCTCTCTATGGAATTCTCCAGGCAAGAATACTGGAATGGGTTACCGTTCCCTTCTCTGGAGGATCTTCCTGACTTAGGGATTGAATCTGGGTCTCTTGCATTTCAGGGAGATTCTTTACCATCTGAGCCACCTGGGAATCACAAATTGTAAACTATGCTACATATTATCATAATCATTGTTTATAGTGAAAGTAGAGAAGGCAGGTAGGGGACTCTTTATGTTCCTTAGACACATTCTTTCTTTCTGTGAGACTAAATTCTGAAAGGAACAGAAGAAAAAGATTCCGATGAAGAGAAAACATTTCCAAAGTTTAAAGGTTTGGAGATGGCTAGGAGAGGTTATGTGACTGTTAGACAACTCACAAATGGTTTTAGGCATATTCAAAATGGACGGGGGTTTGTGACATTGTACAGGAGACAGGAATCAAGACCATCCCCAAGAAAAAGAAATGCAAAAAAGCAAAATGGCTGAATGAGGAAGCCTTACAAATAACTGTGAAAAGAAGGGAAGTGAAAAGCAAAGGAGAAAAGGAATGTTATACCCATTTGAATGCAGAGTTCCAAAGACTAGCAAGGAGAGATAAGAAAGCCCTCCTCAGTGATCAATGCGAAGAAATAGAGGAAAACAATAGAATGGGAAAGACTAGAGATCTCTTCAAGAAAATTAGAGACATCAAGGGAACATTTCATGCAAAGATGGGCTCAATAAAGGACAGAAATTGTAGGGACCTAACAGAAGCAGAAGATATTAAGAAGAGGTGGCAAGAATACACAGAAGAACCGTACAAAAAAGATCTTCACGACCCAGATAATCATGATGGTGTGATCACTCACCTAGAGCCAGACATCCTGGAATGTTAAGTCAAGTGCACCTTAGGAAGAATCACTACGAACAAAGCTAGTGGAGGTGATGGAATTCCAGTGGAGCTATTTCAAATCCTGAAAGATGATGCTGTGAAAGTGCTGCACTCAATAGGCCAGAAAATTTGGACAACTCAGCAGTGGCCACAGGACTGGAAAAGGTGAGTTTTCATTCCAATCCCAAAGAAAGGCAATGCCAAAGAATGCTCAAACTACTGCACAATTGCATTCACCTCAGTTCAGTTCAATTCAGTCGCTCAGTCATGTCCAACTCTTTGCAACCCCATGAACCGCAGTGTGCCAGGCCTCCCCTGTCCATCATCAACTCCTGGAGTTCACTCAGACTCACGTCCATCGAGTCGGTGATGCCATCCAGCCATCTCATCCTCTGTCGTCCGCTTCTCTTCCTGCCCACAATCCCTCCCAGCATCAGAGTCTATTCCAATGAGTTAACTCTTCGCATGAGGTGGCCAAAGTACTGGACCTCACACCCTAGTAAAGTGATGCTTAAAATTCTCCAAGCCAGGCTTCAGCAATATGTGAACCATGAACTTCTAGTTGTTCAAGCTGGTTTTAGACAAGGCAGAGGAACCAGAGATCAAACTGCCAACATCTGCTGGATCATCAAAAAAGCAAGAGAGTTCCAGAAAAACATCTATTTATGCTTTATTGACTGTGCCAAAGCCTTTGACTGTGTGGATCACAATACACTGTGGAAAATTCTTCAAGAGATGGGAATACCAGACCACCTGACCTGCCTCTTGAGAAACCTGTATGCAGGTCAGGAAGCAACAGTTAGAACTGGACATGGAACAACAGACTGGTTCCAAATAGGAAAAGGAGTAGATCAAGGCTGTATATTGTCACCCTGCTTATTTAACCTATATGCAGAGTACATCATGAGAAACGCTGGGCTGGAAGAAGCACAAGCTGGAATCAAGATTGCCGGGAGAAATATCAATAACCTCAGATATGCAGATGACACCACCCTTATGGCAGAAAGTGAAGAAGAACTAAAGAGCCTCTTGATGAAAGTGAAAGAGGAGAGTGAAAAAGTTGGCTTAAAGCTCAACATTCAGAAAACTAAGATCATGGCATCCGGTCCCATCACTTCATGGGAAATAGATGGGGAAACAGTGGAAACAGTGGCTGACTTTATTTTTCAGGGCTCCAAAATCAGTGCAGATGGTGACTGTAGCCATGAAATTGAAAGACACTTACTCCTTGGAAGGAAAGTTATGACCACCCTAGATAGCATATTAAAAAACAGAGATGTTACTTCGTCAACAAGGTCCATCTAGTCAAGGCTATGGTTTTTCCAGTGGTCATATATGGATGTTGGAGTTGATCTATAAAGAAAGCTGAGCACTGAAGAATTGAAGCTTTTGAACTGTGGTTTTGGAAATGACTCTTGAGAGTCCCTTGGACTGCTAGGAGATCCAACCAGTCCATCCTAAAGGATATCAGTCCTGGTTGTTCATTGGAAGGACTGATGTTGAAGCTGAAACTCCAATACTTTGGTCACCTGATGCGAAGAGTTGACCCATTTGGAAAGACCCTGATGCTGGGAAAGATTGAGGGCAGGCAGAGAAGGGGATGACAGAGGATAAGATGGTTGGATGGCATCACCGACTGAATGGACATGGGTTTGGGTGGACTCTGGGAGTTGGTGATGGACAGGGAGGCCTGTACGGTGCAGTTCATGGGGTTGTAAAGAGTCGGACATGACTGAGCAAATGAACTGATACTGATATTCAAAATATACCCTAATGGGCTGGGAAATATCAGATGACCGTTGGGCATGGAGAGGAAATGGAAGAGGAGGCCCACAAATTTGGGATTTCTAGGAATTCGTGTGTGTGTGTTGGGATGAAAGCGAGTTCTCCCATTCTGTGTTCACCTCCAACTCACAGGGGTCCTATCTTGTGTGTGTGTCTCTCTCTCTCACCTGAGTGAAAAACTCCTTATCTCATACCAAGAGAAAGTCCAGAATCTGTGGACTCATTTTACAATCTCTATTTTTTTAAGGTCAAACAATACAGGTAGTTTCTAGAAGAAGAGGTCCTATAAAACAATGAGGTTGCTAGGATTTGCTCTTTGATATTATCCAGTATGAAGATTAATTTGTATATGTCTATTTGGCTAGGTCATGCTGCCCAGATCTTTGCTGAAACACCATTCTAAGATGTTACTGTGAGGTCATCTTTTTTTAATAAGATTAACATTTAAATCCTTAAAGCAAATTACTCTCCATAATATGAGTAAGCCTCATCGGATCAGTTGAAGGCCCTAAGAGAAAAGGACTGAGGTCCTTCTGAAATGAAAGGAATTCTGCCTCCAGACTGTCTTTGTATTTGAGTTGCAACATTTACTCTTCTCTGGTTCTCTAGTTGGCTACTCTGCTCTGCAGATTGCAGACTTGCCAGCCTCCAAAATTGTGTCAGCCAATTCCTTAAAAGCTCTCTGTCTCTGCCTCACTTTCTCTTTAGAGGGGTAATAAGTTGTGTTGCCTTTTATCATTGTTTTTTGTTGTTAGCTGCATATGTCTGTGTGTGTGTTGCTATGATCTGTAAAAGTATATGGTAATGCTTGGTTCATGTAGATGATCACGAGACTTAGTTTTATTCAGCACCTTACAATCTTCTACTCCTAAAAAATTTTCATAGGGGAGTGATAAAGGTTTGCCTTATTTGTAAGCATTTCATAGTAGAAAACGATAGGCAAGTTTCCAGAACAGCGTGATAGCTTAAGCAAAGGTTGAGAGTCCAACCTCACGAAGGAAGCTAAAACATGCATGCTATTCAGAGTCAAGGAAGACCCCTGCTCTCAGCTGACTCAGCTGACTCTCAGTCTCATAGAGAATGTAGGATATTCACATGCAAGAGAAACATTACACAGTGGTACACACTAAGTGCCAAACCAGTAGCAAATAGAAGAATTTAGGGATGATGGGTGGAGAAGGCAATGGCACCCCACTCCAGTACTCTTGCCTGGAAAATCCCATGGATGGAGGAGCCTGGTAGGCTGCAGTCCATGGGGTCGCAAAGAGTCGGACATGACTGAGTGACTTCACTTTCACTTTTCACTTTCATGCATTGGAGAAGGAAATGGCAACCCACTCCAGTGTTCTTGCCTGGAGAATCCCAGGGACGGGGGAGCCTGGTGGGCTGCTGTCTATGGGGTTGCACAGAGTCGGACATAACTGAAGCAACTTAGCAGCAGCAGCAGGGATGATGGGACTGATGGTGGATCACTGTGAACCAGCTTCTGGGAGTTTAATGACAGAAAGGAGAATAACCTTATGAACCTTATGTAGAAACCAAGACTAGGAGAGAGAATGCAGAAGAACGCAGTCAAGGCAGAGAAATTATACAATCAAGAAGCTTCTCAGAAGGAAACACTGGACCACATGGCCTAGTGTTTCTCAAATTGACAATATACTGCCCATCTAGTGGTGTTTAGAAGTGTTTTGGGACATGTAGTTGTCAAAATGCCTGGGAGGAGCTACTGGCACTTAGTCTCTTGAGATCAATGATGCAAACCATATGTCTTTTTGTCTCATACTCAGAGACCCCCATGGACTATATTTCGCTAGGATCCTCTGTCTATAGGATTTCCCAGGGAAGAATACTGGAGTGGGTTGCCATTTCCTCATCTAGGGGAATCTTCCTGACCCAGATATTGAACTGACGTCTCCTGAGTCTCCTCCATTGCAGGTGAATTCATTACTGCTGAGCCACTGGGGAAGCCCCACTGAGGTGTTTAGGTGAGATTAAATAATTGAACCTAATAATTGATGGGCTTCAGGTTTTGCCATGTGTATTTGTTATTTCAAAACCAAATTTATTTGGGAGCAAGGGTTTGGAAGTGCATAAAATGCTTTAACCTTCATATCTTTTATATTAATATATTTCTTTATGAGAGTGGATGATACCTACTAGAATTATGAAAAAGGATGGCTGCCTTATTATGAAGTCTAGAATAAATGCAGGAGAATTTGTCCATGATTATATGGGTGATGTTTTTCTCTCAGTCTTGTCTTCCTGACACTTCCTGTTCATCCCCACCCCACAGAAAAGCAGACCCTGACCCTCTTTATTCACATACATTTGGGACATTTGGACCATAGACCTTGTAACATGATAGATGGGCACAAGAAGCTGGATTGCTTCAGCAAATCTAATTTGAAAAGAAAACAGATATGGTGCCTCAGCCATAATGAATGAATGCAAAATGCTGTAAGCCTATCACCAAGTTATAATATAGAAACTGGATTGTCCCACTTCTTTCCACCTAGGACCTTAGGCAAATCTTTTTTTGTTCTTCCAAATTCAACCTAGCCAGTAGCCTTTTTATGAGAGGACTGGCTGTTTCCTGATTATTGCAGAAATTAGCAAAAGTCAATTAAATAGAAATAAATTTGGAGATGTTCCAGAAAGCAAAACAACAAAGGGGCCTCCCAAAATATCACTAAACATGAGATGGCTGTCATTTATTGTGAGTAGTAAATATCTCCATCAAGGCAATGTGCTCTCAAAAATTCAGCAACTTCCTTCCTATTGTATCAGATTAAGAATAATGTACTCTTGCAGTATGACATGGAAAATCATTTATATCATTATGGAGTCCTTTCTATATAAGTAGAATAAAATGATTTCTTCTGTATATAAATGATTCTACCTCCATTCCCCTCAAATTAGTTGCAAAAGGTTTAACCATGCTCTCTTCCAAATTGTGTTTTGTTTTGTTTGGTGTTTTTATAAGCTTAAACCAGCAGCTGTGCACATTTGTTGCAATTCCACAGTCAGGATTTATATATGTAATTTTCAACTGAGGGGAAAAAAGTTAAAAATTCTTTAATGAATCATATGGAAAGCCACTGAAAGAAATATAATGCCAAAGAAATGTTCTTTTTTTCCTTTGTTAGTCTGCATGTTTACAATATTATAATGGAACTGGGGCTTCCCTGATAGCTCAGTTGGTAAAGAATCCACCTGCAATGCAGGAGACCCCCAGTTGATTCCTGGTCAGAAATCTGGCTGGAGAAAGGATAGGCTACCCACTCCAGTATTCTTGGTTTTCCCTTGTGGCTCAGATGGTGAAGACTCTGCCTGCATGTGGAGACCTGGGTGGATCTCTGGGTTGGGAGATCCCTGGAAAGGAACAGCTACCCACTGCAGTATTCTGGCCTAGAGAATTCCATGGACTCTATAGACCATGGATCACAAAGAGTTGAACACGACTGAGCACTTCCACATAATGGAATTGATATAGACCTCTCTTGGGATAAGGTCTACCTTCCAACAAAGTGGTTTAGTTAATTTTCAATGAAGTAATTCAGGAAAGAAAAATAGCTTTTGGAGTCCTATATGGTATCAAGATGCTGATTGAACTGATTTCCCTTTAAAAAAGTGTTTGAACAATTTTCCTCCTGGGAAACATATGTGTGTGTATGCTAAATTGCTGCAGTCATGTCTGACTCTTTGTGACCCCCTGGACTGTAGCCTTCCAGGTTCCTCAGTCCATGGGATTCTCCAGGCAAGGATACTGGAGGGGGTTGCCATTCCCTTCTCTGGGGGATCTTCCTGACCCAGTGATGGAATCTGGGACTCCCGCATTGCAGGCAGATTCTTTACTGTTTGAGCCACCAGAGAAGCCCTGGAAAACAAGCACCCCTGTCTTATTCCGATCCCTCAAAGTCCAAAGCAGGGTCCAGACAGTCTCTTTTTCCAGAATCAAGAATATTGGAGAGGCAAAATTGTTGGCTGAGCAGAACCCCTTCAGCAGTATCCATATTTCCTGGTTAGGATCATCCTTCCCCACCCTCCTCCAATTTGCCACTTATTGGAGTGGCTGTACTCACAGATTTGATAAATTCATTGTTGGATATTTGTGGGAAGTGCTGTCAAGAGACATTTTCTTCCAGTATTTTTTTTTTTAATCCTGGAATGAGAAAAAATCACTCTCTTGGGCCTTTCATCCATTTTCCTTCAGTGTCTTCATAATCTTCCCCCTTCCCTGCCAGCCCCAACACCCTGGCGGTCCACTTGCAACACTTTCCTCTTGTGTCTTCAGCATAGTCTCCAAGCCAGCTTCTTCTCCCTTCTCTTCTACCGAGAACTCGCACCCAAGGATAAGACGTCATCTGGATGCTACACCACACTTTGCACACACCTAATTTTTCTTGGGCTTCCACCAATCCAGGAGATGCAGGAGGCATGGGTTTGATCCATGAGTCAGGAAGATCCTCTGGAGGAGAAAATGGCAACCCACTCCAGTGTTCTATTCTTGCCTGGAAAATTCCATGGACAGAGAAACCTGGTGGGCCACAGTCCATGGGATGGCAAAGAGCCTCATGACTGAGCATACACTCTCAAATACTTTCTTAGGGCTTCCTTGGTGGCTCCACTTGCAGTGCCAGAGACACAGGTTCGATCTCTGGGTTGGGAAGATCTCCTGGAGGAGGAAATGGCAACCCGCTCCAGTATTCTATTCTTGCCCGGAAAATTCCATGGAGCCTGGTGGACTATAGTCCATGGGGGTCACAAAAGAATCAGACATGACTAAACAACAACAAAATACTTTCTTACCTGAAAAAAAGACTTAAGGGAGAGTTTGACTTACATAGACATTTAGCTCAATAGGATATGCTCAATAAAGGTGTTTACATTCTGTGCCTCCCTGTATTAATTCAAGGCTCTCAGCATCAAAAACTTGAGACACAGCAGTAGCTTTGAGAATTTCTCACCTTTAGAAAGATTTCTTTAAAAATTTTCTCATCCTTTTAAAAAGAATTTTTCATTGGTCACAGAAGGGAGGTGATTTTCTCCTAATTTGATATCTACCCTGGAAATCTGGCAGAGGGCCATATACTATGCTCACTCAACATTACCTTTGCCGAGATACTAGACTCAGAAAATAATTTTAGCTTAAACCTTCTAGATAAATGATGAAGTGAGAATGAATTAGGAGAAGCTAGTATCCTGTTACCACTTAATAGTTTTTAATGAATTTAGTTTTATTGATTTGTTATAAAGAAAAGGAAGAGAAGATTTGCTTTCAACTTGACCTGGAAGAGTAAGAATCTGATCATCTCCTGCCTTCTATTGGGTTGGCCAAAAGGTTCATTTGGGTTTTTTCATAACATTTTATGGAAAAATCCAAACAAACTTTTTGTTGAATGCAAATACCTACTCTATCAATGAACAGGACACAAGCAGGTTATTCTTACCTGCCTTTCCGTACCTGGACACACAGAACTATGCTCAGCTCACGCAGAAAAGAGGTACACTCTGACTGTGTAGCTGGCAATTGTCTATTACTACAGTTGCTGTTGATACTACTACTATCACCACCACCACTGATGATAACAGTTAACTTCTTTGTATACTTTCTACATGTAAGGCATTGTAGATGCCTTGTGCTCAAAGTTTTATGTATATTGTCTCTTCAAATTTTTTATAAAGCCCATTTTGAATACAAGCAATGCTATCATCATCACATTTTTTCAGATGAAAATATTGAGACTTTAAAAGTAAGAGGTTGCCCAAGGTGCAGAATTGTGATTTAACGATCATAGTCTTTTCCATAAAGGACAAAATTATGGCATGAAATCAATAGAAACAAGGAGTAATAGATAAGAATAGAAATCATTAGCATTCTCAATACCAGTAATGCTATGTTTCTTTTTGATTTTTTAAGGTCCAGTGTTTTTAATGTATTTTTACTTATACTTACTTCATTATACTTGTAAAGATAAAGGAATGAAAAGTTATAGACATATATAGAACCAAAAAACTAGTGTTAGACTAAAATCTATAAAGTCAGTTGATACAGATACAGAGAAACATCTTTCACTAACAGATTAGCTCAGAAGTTCAGAGTGTCAGTCTTCTTTAGTTTTCAATAATCAGATCTTTATGTATTGAGATACTGACTTATTGAGAAAAACAGTTACTTTATTTTCTTCTAATATTCACACACTTATTCTGAATACTATTTACAAAATATCTATTGATTCAATGCACCAGTTCTAAGACAAAGCTAATATCACATTTTATTCCTAAAAGATTTATATTTAACATTTTGTCAGATTATTTACCGTTTAAAAGAAATGACAAGTTAAAACTCATTTACTCCAAGAAACTTTACTTATATCTGACACTAATATTTCATACCTCCAGGTTAATTCTTAGCTTTCCTTCAGTGCATATCTGGAATTATGATATTTTAGGTATGTATGCCACAAGACTACAAAACCTCAGTCTTCATTTAAACCCCAAAAAGGAACAATGCCAAAGAATGTCCAGACTACCACACACTTGCACTCACTTCATATACTATCAAGGTTATGCTCAAAATCCTTTGAGCTAGGCTCCAACAGTATGTGAACCGAGAACTTTCAGATGTACAAGCTGGATTTAGAATAGGCTTTCTTGGTAGTTCAGCTGGTAAAGAATCTGCCTTCAATGCAGGAGACCCCAGTTTGATTCCTGGGTCAGGAAGATCCACTGAAGGGATAGGCTACCCACTCCAGTGTTCTTGGGCTTCCCTGGTGGCTCAGCTGGTAAAGAATCTGCCTGCAATGCGGGAGACCTGGATTCAATCCCTAGGTTGGGAAGATCCTCTGGAGGAGGGCATGACAACCCACTCCAGTATTCTGATCTGGAGAATTCCATGGACTGTGTAGTCCATGGGGTCGCAGAATTGGACACAACCGAGTGACTTTCAGTCTTCACAGAGGAATCAGAGATCAAGTTGCCAACATCCACTGGATCATAGAAAAGCAAGGGAATTCCAGAAGAACATCTACTTCTACTTCACTATGCTAAAGCCTTTGACTCTGTGGATCACAACAAACTTTGGAAAGTTCTTAAAGAGATGGGAATACCAGGCCCCTTACCTGCCTCCTGAGAAACCTGTATGCCTACCAAGAAGCACCACTTAGAACTGGACATAGAACAATGGACTGGTTCAAAATTAGGAAAGGGTTACATCAAGGCGGTATATTGTCACCTTACTTATTCAACTTATATGCAGAGTACATCATGCAAAATGCCAGTCTGGATGAAGTTCAAGCTGGAATCAAGATTGCTGGGAGAAATATCAATAACCTCAGGTGATACTACCCTAATGGAAGAAAGCAAAGAGGAACTAAGGAGCCTCTTGATGAATGTGAAAGAGGAAAGTGAAAGGCTGGTTTAAAACTCAACATTAAAAAAACTAAGATCATAGCATCTGGTCCCATCACTTCATGGCAAATTGTTGTTCAGTCACTCAGTCATGTCCAACTCTTTGCCACCCCATGGACTGCAGCACGCCAGGCTTCCCTGTCCTTCACTGTCTCTCGGAGTTTGCTCAAACTCATTTCCACTGAGTCAATGATGCCATCCAACCATCTCATCCTCTGTCACCCCCTTCTCTTGTCCTCAGTCTTTCCCAGAATCAGGGTCTTGTCCAGTGAGTCAGCTCTTCACATCAGGTGGCCAAAGTATTGAAGCCTCAGCTTCAGCATCAGTCCTTCCAATGAATATTCAATGAATATTCCTTTGGGATTGACTGGTCTGATCTCCTTGCTGTCCAAGGAACTCTTAAGAGTCTTCTCCAGAATCACTGATTGAAATAATCAATTCTTTGGTTTTCTGCCTTCTTTATGGTCCAACTCTCACATCTGTACATGACTACTGCAAAAGCCATAGCTTTGACTAGACAGATGTTTATAATCAAAGTTAAGTCTCTGCTTTTTAATATGTCATTTAGGTTTGTGATAACTTTTCTTTCAAGGGGTGAATGTCTTAAATTCATGGCAGCAGTTACAATCTGCAGGATTTTGAAGCCCAAGAAAATAAAATCTATCAGTGTTTCCACTTTTTTCACTTCTATTTGCCATGAAGTGGTGGGACCGGATGCCATGATCTTAGTTTTTTGAATTTTGAATCTCAAGTCAGCTTTTCTAGTCTCTTCTTTCACCCTCATCAAGAGCCTCTTTAGTTACTTTTCACTTTCTGCCATTAGAGTGGTATTATCTGTATATCTGAGGTTGTTGGTATTTCTCCCAGCAATCCTGATTCCAGTCTGTGATTCATCCAGACTGGCATTTCTGCATATAAGTTAAATAAGCAGGGTGACAATATACAGCCTTGATGTACTCCTTCCCCAAATTTGAACCTGTTTGTTGTTCCATGTCCAGTTTTAAGTGTTGCTTCTTGATCCAAAGACAGGTTTCTCAGGAGACAGATAAGTGGCCTAGTGTTCCCATGTGTTTAAGTATTTTCCACAGTTTGTTGTAATCCACACAGTCAAAGGCTTTCATGTAGACATTGAAGAAGTAGATGTTTTTCTGGAATTCCTTTTCTTTCTCTGTGATCCAACAAATGTTAACAACTTGATCTCTGATTCCTCTCCCTTTTCTAAATCCACCTTGTACATCTGAAATTTCTTGGTTCACGTACTGCTGAGGCCTAGCTTGAAGGATTTTGAGCATTACCTTTCTAGCATGTGAAATGAGTGCACTTTTATGGTAGTTTGAACAATTATTGACATTCCCCTTCTTTGGGATTGGAATGAAGACTGACCTTTTCCAGTCCTATGACCACTTCTGAGTTTTCCAAATTTGCTGGCAAATTGAGTACAGCACTTCAACATCATCATCTTTTAGGATTTGAAAAAGCTTAGCTGGAATCCTGTCAACTTCACTAGCTATGTTTGTCATGATGCTTTCTAAGGCCCACTTGACTTTACACTCCAGGTTATCTTGCTCTAGATAAGTGATTATTGTGGTTATCCGGGTCATTAAGATCTTTTTGTGTAGTTCTTCTGTGTATTCTTGCCAACTCTTCTTAATCTCTTCCTCATACAAATACATAAAGTCAGTTACATATATATATATATATATATATATATATATATATATATATATATATAATATCAGTAGATACTTAGCTTGATTCCATATCTCGGCTATTGCAAATAATGTTGCAATGAATGTGAGAGTGCAGATAGCTCTTACAGAGATACTGATTTCATTTCCTTTAGCTGTAGACTCAGAAGTGGAATTGCACAGTCATATGGTTGTTCATTTTTAATTTTTTGAGACATATTTCTGTACTATTTTCCATAATGTTTGTACCAGTTTACATTCCCACTCACAATGTACAAGAGTTCCCTTTTCCTCCACATCCTAGGCAGCATTTATTTTCTCTTGTCTTTTTTATAATAGCCACTCTGACAGGGGTGAAGCGATCCCTCATTGTGGTTTTGATTTGTATTTCACTGATTATTAGTAAAGCTGAACTCCTTTTCATGTACTTCTTAGCCATCTGTATGTCTTTTTGGTTTCATCTATCAATGCAATTTGGGCAAAAGTGTGTGTCTCAATAATGTGAAGGTTTCAATGATGTTAAAGTGTTGTCACATTGAGTTACTAGAATGTGTGCTGAAAATATAGGGGATTAGAAAGAGGGATGCTTAAAATTACAGTTTCAAAAGTGGCACAGTTACCAGAGACAAGCAAGACTGTACTGTTCAGTAGCCAATTATGTCTGACTGAATGTAATAATTCAAGTGGGTGTCTTCAATAGGGGCTTCCCAGATGGTTCTAGTGGTAAGGAATCTGCCTGCCAATGCAGAAGACGTAGGGGACTTGTGTTTGGTCCTTGGATTGGGAAGATGTCCTGGAGAAGGAAATGACAACCCACCCCAGTATTCTTGCCTGGAGAATTCCATGGACAGAGGAGCCTGGTGGGCTACAATCCATGGGATCGCAAAGTTAGACGTGACTGAAGCAACTTAGCATGCACGCACATCTTCAGTAGGTTGGAGGTAAAATTATTTGGGAGGTAAAGTTATTTGGGAGGTAAAGAAGTTGACAGTCTAAGCTGTTGCATGGGTCACCATCTTGGATATTAAATGTCCTTGACATGCTAATAAGTGTTGAAGAAGAGGACAGTGGTCCAGGAACTACACTATTTTCATGAACAAATAGGGATTGGTAGATGCCAGCAATGAAGAGCAGAAGGTGTGTAATAGGATAATATGAGTCTCTGTACTCAATAAGCATGCCAACGTTATATTGTTTCTCAACTTGGGCCTTCTCACTGCTTTAAGTTTTCTTTTTATAAATATAAAAGTAAGACATTTGCATTATAGGAAATTTGAAAGAAAAAAAATTACCCACAATCACATTGCTATTGACATTTTGTTTTTATTTCCGTGTACATACATATGAAATATAATGATAAAACAGTCCTTACATTTGTACAATCCTCAGTTTTCCCTTAGCATTATATCTTACACATTTTCTGACATGTTCATATATCTTTGTCACTATCATTTGTAAATATCAATTTAGATTAATATGTCATCCTATGGATATCATGTAAGATATTGAACCATTGTACTATTTATGTATATATTTTCTTAACATAAGCAATATGAAATAACGATACTTTTACATAAATTTTTGTCCATACCTTTGACAATTTCCTTCCTTAGAATAGATTTCTTTGTCAAAGTTATGACCAATTTTAAATCTCATGACACATTTGTAAAGGGCACCTAAATTTTACTATTCCTGGCCAAAAAATAATTATTATTTAAAGGTTAAGGTGATATTTCTTTTTGCTTTATGGACTATTGAGAGAGAGATTAGACTCCTTTGGCTTCTAGTGATATTGATGTGTGTTCTTGGACTCTTTTACTGAGGAGATAATTGAGAATTTCAGCTGAAGGTAATTGACCAATGTTTAAGTAAGTTTAAGTTATCATGACATCTACACTTCATATTGATGGCAGCAAGTAAATTTTCTCCCTTTGTAAAAGAAGGAAAGTTACAGAGGCAACTGTGACAGTTTCAGAAATTAGAATAGAACATTGTCTAAGATGTAGACTCAGGGGGATCCCTGGAAGCTGAGCTACTCAACCTTTCTTTTGTTATTGGTCTCCTAAGAGAAAAAATGAATTTAAATTCAATATAAATTAATGAATTTAATTCATTCCATCTAATGAATGATTTAAAATAATTTTCACTTAATTTCTCCTTAATGAGAGAAATTAAATACTGACAAATAAAAGCTTATCAGATAGCACTTCAGAGGCTCCCAAACCATTATACTATCTAAGATTTCACCCCTTTACCCAAACTAATTTTCACCCCTTTTTGGGCGATATTGCCTCCACAGAGAATGCATATTTAAGGTGAAATGAGGAGTGCTCAACTACTAATGAAAGGAGAGGTACCTTAGTTTGAGCCACTCATTAGCAGGAGGATCATGCTTTTCAGTTAATTCATTGTGGTCTGAAAAATTCTGAGATGGTCTCCAAGATTCTCATGTCTTGTAAACCCACCTTCGGCCATTTATTTAATTTACAGGTACGGCTGTGAAGAGATTTGCAGATATAATTTGTCTTAAGTCTCTTGACTTTAACTAAGGAGGTTACCCAGGTGGACCTGATCTAATCACAAGGTTTTATAAAAATTTCTGGGCTCTTCCTGGTGAGAGGGGTTTGAAGATTGAGGGGCCTTGTGAAACAAGCCAAGTAACAAGGGCCTGAGCGTGTCCTAGGACCTATGGGCAGTCCCCAGCCTACAGCCAGCAACAAACCCAGGACCTTAGTCTCACAACCACAGTAGAAGTGATTTTACCAACAACTCGAAGGAGTTTGGGAGCAGACCTTTCCCCAGTTAAGCATCCAGAAGAAATCACAGCTGGCTAATGCTTGATTTCAGACTTATGAAGCTCTGTGCAGAGAACCCAGCTAACAAGTTCTGGACTCACAACCCATGGAAACTGTAAGTTGATAAATTGATTTTTTTATACCTCTAGGCAATTTGTTACACAGAAACATGGAACTCATACATTCCACAATCATGACTTCTCATTATGCTGTACCTTCTTCTCCCTTTTGGTCTGGGAAAGGAAAGTTGCAATAAATTTTCCTTTGTATTTAATTTGCTTTCAGCTTTTTTTCACTCCTTTATATCCTCGAAACACAGTCATGTTTATAGGCCAGGCAAAAGTGTGCTCACTTTTAATTATGGCACCACTTACACAGATTCTAAGATGTGAGTGAATTCTGTGGCTGTTTTATCAACACGGTTCCATATACATATTTTGATATACTTATAGGTTTAAGATTTATTCTGAAACAACTATCCCTCATCTTACATTTGACTCTAGTACCTGCCATGAGAATTTGGAAGTGTTGGTGGGCTTTTTCTAGGGTTTTCTTCCACTTATTCCCCAGACATGCAGGATTTTATGCAGAATTTGAATGCAGGCTTTTATGCAATCTGTTTGCACCTGGACAAAATTTTGCAGCGAGGATACCTGTTTCACTTAGTTTTGGTATGTTGTCTTTGCTCATTGTAGTGGGACTTTTGGAGGGAGGCAATTTAAGTTAGTTGATATCAGGTGTTACAGTAATCTGGTCAACTGATTCAGGTTTAGAGAGAGGACTTTCTTCTTCATCACATATTATGTAAGTAGATTATATGTAACGTTAATTTTGGGAGCCAGAAGGGTAGGCTCTTGTTCCTCAAAAGACTTGGAGAAATCAATCAAGCAAAGAGGATTTACTAATGGTAATCTATTAAAGGCAGATTTGTGTCTTTAAAATTTTGAGGGAGGATCTTGATCCTTTACCCCTGGCATCAGAAGCAAACATTTGACTTCAGAGAGTTTAAATAGGGTCTATAGATACTTTTCAGCTATGAATAAAAGTGGTATTTTTGGGCCTGAAGAAAAACCAAACCTTTATATTTGTTCAGAAAAACAAATACTTATATTTGACAGGGAAAACAAACGAGTGGATGTTTGTCAACCAATACAAGGTGAGTTTGGATATATTGTATGTATATGTGTGTGCTATTTTGAACCTTATTGTCTTTCTTCATGACAAATGAACTGTTTTGCAGTTTATTGAATACAGGGATTTTTTGGGCGACAAATAGCTTTTCCCATAGGACTCATTGCTTGAGAATGTAATGATAATTTGAACACCTCCTTCACTCAAAACAGCCCTTATAAGTAGTATTTTTCCTATGTATTCAGGGGCAGATTGAGAATGAGTAAGTCCAAATTGGGGTTTTGCTGATGCAGCATTCATTGAAAAGCTAGAGGACAACTCCTTAGCCTCTTTGCCTGTATATGAAAGCAAATTGAGGAGCTATTTCTCATGCAGGGTTTCCTGGCCTTTCCTTTCCTGTGTATGGTGATGTTTTGAGGACAATTTATCTTTGTTTCATGTATGATACTGACTGGGGACAGAACTCCTTGCTTGGGATTAACTGGCTGAAGATTTACTGGTATACATACACCCTTACTGAGTGTTTCTCCATTTAAACAGGGATGTTCTGAGGTAGGGGGCAGGGATGTGGGCTTTTGGTAGTGTCTATGGCAGACTATGGCCACAACTCCAGATTTCAAGTGGTGTTCCAAAGACTGAGCTAACATGAGGACATATAGGGTTATATTTGCGGTTGCTTTATTAAGGTACACAATGAGTCTGAGATAAGTCCTCATTTAGGGTTTCAAGTCACATCATGTGATTGGGTACAGTTTGGGGACAAATTGCCCCCTGCTCCATTCTTATAATTTTTCATGGTGATATTGTGGGGATAAGCACCACTTAAGATGGGGTTATTTATCCAAGTCATCAGAGACTTTTGGTGGCAAATAATACCTTCTTTCTGGATGTTTTAGCCAAGAATATAGGAACAGTTAGTATTTAAAAAAATCATACATGCTCAGATATTTAACGAATAAATTACTTATCCCATGTTTAATTTCCAGGTGTGAAAGGACAGTTAAATGGAGTACCATCTTAATTTTATTTTTCATAATAAGTAAAGACATTTGAGGATAATTAAGGGTTGCACCTCTTTGTGTGGGACTCTGAGATTAAAGCAGTAGCATGGGGGTGGGGGACTCTGTGGAGCTCTTTACTCACATATTAGGGGGATTCTGGAGAATGACAAATGACTCCTTACTTGGTATTTTTGCCCTTGGGTGAAGCAACATCATTTGAACAAATGATTATTTATTTAAATTTGCTAAGCATGTAAGGATGGTTTGTGGCCAATATTTGACTTATTAGTTTGTCTATAGTCTGTGTGCTCAGGAACGATTGATGAATTAAAGAATTAAAGAATTCTTGATCTGTGGATCTTTGCCCTTTTGTATAATGGCACTTTGGATAAAACTAGCTTCTTCCAGGGGTTTCTTCATAGATGTTCATAACTACAGTTTATTAGTATGTTCTTACTTTGAATTATTTGTCTCAGCAATTAGAGGCAATATTGAAGAAACAATTTTGTATGTAAGATTTGTTTTACATATAGTGTAAAAACACTTCCTTCTAATAGCTAAGATAGAGCCAGGTTAAAGTCTCCTCTCTGACAAACAATAATTGTGTGCCATTGGCCAAAATTATTCAGTGTTTCTGAACCTCAGTTTTTCATCCATTAAATGGAGAAACCCATAGTCCCAAACCTAGAGTTGTTGAGAGAACTGAATGATATATGAAGACAAATTCCTGGCATATAGTAAGTGCTCAGTGAGATTTTCCACTTTGTACAAACCTTTCATTGTATGCAGTCTTTTACTGTTTATTCACCATATTTAGCTTCCCGAGTAGCTCAAACAGTAAAGAATCTGACTGCAATTCAGGAGACCAGGATTCAATCCCTGGTTCAGAAGATCCCCTGGAGAAGGGCATGTAGGCCTGAAGAATTCCACGGAGAGAGGAGCCTAGTGGACTCAGTCCATGGAATTGCAAAGAGTCGGACATGACTGAGCAGCTAACACCACACCATCATCTTTAGGGTTTTCACACAAGGCTACTTTTTTGGTCCAACCCTGTTATTGCAGGCTTTCAAAGTGACTTGGCAAGACACTTAGCATCTCTGTATTTCTAGTTCACTTGTCAAGCTAATATGATGATAGCAAGCAGCCTAAATTCTCCAAGCCAGGCTTCAGCAATATGTGAATGTGAACTTTCAGATGTTCAAGCTGGATTTAGAAAAGGCAGAGGAACCAGAGATCCAATTGCAAACATCTGCTGGATCATCAAAAAAGCAAGAAAGTTCCAGAAAAACATCTATTTCTGCTTTATTGACTGTGCCAAAGCCTTTGACTGTGTGGATCACAATAAACTGTGAAAAATTCTTCAACAGATGGGAATACCAGACCACCTGACCTGCCTCTTGAGAAACCTGTATGCAGGTTAGGAAGCAACAGTTAGAACTGGACATGGAACAACAGACTGGTTCCAAACAGGAAAAGGAGTACTTCAAGGCTATTTAACTTATGTGCAGAGTACATCATGAGAAATGCTGGGCTGGAGGAAGCACAGGCTGGAATCAAGATTGCCGGGAGAAATATCAATAACCTCAGATATGCAGAGGACACCACCCCTATGGCAGAAAGTGAAGAGGAACTAAGGAGCCTCTTGATGAAAGTGAAAGAGGAGAGTGAAAAAGTTGGCTTAAACCTCAACATTCAGAAAACTAAGATCATGGCATCTGGTCCCATCATTTTATGGCAAATAGATGGGGAAACAATAGCTGACTTTATTTTTTGGGGTTCAAAAAATAACTGCAGATGGTGATTGCAGCCATGAAATTAAAAGACACTTACTCCTTGGAAGGAAATTTATGACCAACCTAGACAGTATATTCAAAAGCAGAGACATTACTTTGCCACCAAAGTTCCTTCTAGTCAAGGCTATGACTTTTCCAATAGTCATGAATGGATGTGAGAGTTGGACTATAAAGAAAGCTGGGCGCCAAAGAATTGATGCTTTTCACCTGTGGTGTTGGAAAAGACTTGAGAGTCCCTTGGACTGCAAGGAGATAAAACCAGTCCATCCTAAAGGAGATCAGTCCTGAGTGTTCATTGGAAAGACAGATGTTGAAGCTGAAACTCCAATACTTTGGCCACCTAATGCAAAGAGCTGACTCATTTGAAAAGACGCTGATGCTGAGAAAGACTGAGGGCAGGAGGAGAAGGGAACGATAAAGGATGAGATGGTTGGATGGCATCACCGATTCAACGGACATGAGTTTGGGTAAACTCCTGGAGTTGGCGATGAACAGGGAGGCCTGCATCCTGTGGTTCATGGGGTTGCAAAGAGTCGGATATGAGTGACTGAACTGAACTGAAACAGCCTATATCATAGTTTTGTGAAGGGTCATATTAGATTCTGTGTCCTTTATAAACTTAGTAGAATCATAGCAGGGTAGGTGCTCTACTTCATTATCTCAGTTAATCCACCCAGCAGTCCAGATTGTAAAATATTAATACTTTAATTTCATTAATAGTGAAGATGCATTTTAGAGAGGTTAAATAACTTTACTAAGATCATTGAGATAGTAAACGACAGTATGAAAGTATGAAAGTGTTAGTCACTCAGTCATGTCTGACTCTTTTGTGACTCCATGGACTATAGACCGCCAGGCTCCTCTCTCTCTAGAATTCTCCAGGTAAGAATACTGGAGTGGGTTGCCATTTCCTTCTCCAAATGGGAAACTTACTGCATATAAAAGTTGGTTAACGGTTAAGTATTTTTAGGGAAGCAGATGAGAGATAATTACTGACATGAGTAAAATCTTCATTTTCCAACGTAACTATCTTATATTTTTGACAAGGCATCCACAGTTGTAGGATCAAATTCCTCTCACAGATTTTCAAAACTTCCATAATAGGGTCATGTTGTGTTAGAGAAGAAAAAATTTGAGTCTTATTTCCGCTCATGCTAACAATGAGGCCTCAGCTAAATAATTTCTCTTCTTTGAAATGTCTTTTCCTCATTTGCCAAGTGGGTAAAATTCTAGTAGTAAGGTAACATGGGATTATATATATGAATATATTTTTATACACAATAGAGATACTTAGAAATTATAGGAGGTTTTATAGGAGAATCTCATGTCTTCCATTACATCCTAAATATCCCATTTAGATTGGTATCTATCCTTTATCTCATAGTTCTGTTCATTCTTCCTGGGTTGTTCATGCTCCTCCTCTTCACTAATACAAATTCTGTTTATTCTCTATGCCCAGCTAACTGTGCAGTCTTCTGGCAACTCCTTAGGAAATAAACACTCTTCTTTTGTTTTTACCTGTATCAATGGTGCCTTGTTCTGTTCTACACTTAACCCTATTGTCAGGGTGCTTTGTAGTTTATCCTCTGTCTCCTATATGACCTTACTAAATACCAATGAAATTGAATTACATCTCATTTAATTTTTTCATATGTTTTGAACATGCATTTTGTTTCATCTACAATAACAGGAGTATGTGATTCTACAAATGAAATTTCTTTCCTCTACCTGAGAATTGCTATTTAATGCTTATTGCCTTCTTTCACAGAGCTGTGTTTGTCTCGGCAAAATAAGTCCCCCTTTGCTTTTTCTCATCAACTTTATTTACATAGTTGGTGATTAATAGAGCTATAATAAGCTTTTGCAGGAAATTTTCTCTGTACCATATATGCTGATGCATTTACTATCTTGAGTGCCTGTTGGAATTTCTTTGGCCATTAACATCAAAGATAATTGCTGTCTCACTAGGTATTACTTAGTAGACCCCCAAAGAGAAAATGATTGGAATATATCAGATAAAACTAGATTTTTCTTTCAATAATAGAAATGAATCTGTAGCCTTTCTATAGTGTCTAATTAATTCAATGTAAGAGTGTGATGAATTGATTCACTTTCTGGTAATTGCTACACAGTTATGAGAAATAAGATGACTAAAAACAATATCCTCTTCCTGTAGGTATGCTGATATGTTAAAAGTTTAAAACCTTTACCCAGAGCCAGGAAACATCACAATGAGATACAAATCAAAGCAATTAAGTTTGCTTGCAGCAAAGGTTAATGTGGTTAATCTTTAGATTCTATCCCCAGTTATTAGATAAGAATAGAATGCTTGCAGCACACCCAAGATGTTCTTAAAATGACTCCTTGAGATGTTCATATTTCAGCTCTTTGTACTTTCAAGTGGTTCAGTGTCACTTATTATTCTTAGAATTTAACTATGTTCCCCTGAACTATGACATTTTCAAAGATCCATCTTCCTTCCTCCACTAAAAACATTAAGGTAAAAGTTACATTTCAGTAATTTTTGGTGATTTATGTGATTTTTGTGTCTTGCTTCCTTCCTTAATATGCATAGTGTTAAAGCCTCATTCTCTAGACAATTGGCTTTTAGGCTGGGAACTAAACTTAACCTATTCATGATATTATAATCATCACTCATGGTAATGGTGGAGATATATGGTATCATAAAGACACATGTGGGCATTTGTCTGAATTCAACCAGGGGCTTTACAAATCACCTGTCACTTGAAAGAATTCTTCAAGTGTGGAGGAATGGGCTAGTTTTACTCCTTTGTCTTACTGAAGTCTAAGAAACAGAGAAAACAAATTTCCTCTTCCCTCTCTCACCAAATATATGGTAGTTAGCTTTTAAAAATTCCTTTTTTTTTCTGTGACATTTCAGTTCAGAGGTCTAACCTTGCCAATTACTGTGTCTAGAGAAACAGCATTAATAGCTATTCACTGAGGTTTCCAGATTGATTTATTCCTCAATGAAGTTTAGAGTTAATGAGGTAAATGTTAGGGAAAATGCCTTTGTCAATTTTAGTGTTTGGTCTGATTTTGAGCTTGTACTGACTGCTATTTTGGAAACTTTGTGTAGGCTGCTGTATAGAGGATTTGTTATTTGCTCTTGGAAACCTATTTCAAAAGATGTGAGAATGAAATATTTAAAATGGTACAAAGCATTAAAATATGTTGTACAATACAAAGATTATATAAATGTTTTAGTAAATATAATCTTTAATATAGTAAGAGCTTCAGATAACTGATTTTCTTTAATAGAATTAGTAAGTTCATTCTTGGATATGTTTTCTGATACATTTGAAGGCACAAGTAACTGGATACAAAAGTATGCTTATGCTAAGAAAATTTCTTAAAAGTAGAGATATGTGATTTCTGATTTGAGATGCAAGACAGTTTCACCTACTCTCCCCCTCCCTGAACCCATTGAAATGACATTTTAAAAACAAAAGTATAGAGGAGAAAGTAAGAAAAATATGGTGAATAATCTGATTGAGATCAGGAATCAGTGGATGAAGATTGTGTTGAATTCTGGGAGAATAGAAAGGTCAGGAAGTCATTCACAGATGATGCTGCTCAGAGTGAAACAAAGCTCAGAGCACCCTCACATGGAGGTTCAAGTAAAGAAAACTCTTCCCAGTGCAATTTTCCAGACTCAGCAGGTATGTAGAGTGAAAGCGAGAAGAATATAAGTTTTTTTGTTGTTGTTTGATTGGTTTGGTTAAAGGTTGTTTACCTTTTTTTAAAAAATTGAAGTATAGTTATTTTACAGTATTGTGTTTCAGAGGTACTGTGAAGTGTTTATAATGTGTGTATATATAATATATATAAATTTGATTATTTTCCATTATAGGTTATTACAAGATATTGACTATAGCTCCCTGTGCTATGCAGTAAATCCTTGTTGTTTACCTATTTTATATATGGTAGTGTTTTCCTGTTAATTCCAAACTCCTAATTTATCTCTCCCTCCATTCCCTTTTGGTAACCATAAGTGTATTTTTTTTTTGTCCGTGAGTCTATTTTTGTAAATCAGTTCATTTGTATTTTCTAGATTCCATATATAAGTGCTGGGAAACA
The DNA here is from genome assembly GCF_002263795.3 of Bos taurus. Taxonomy (NCBI): domain Eukaryota; kingdom Metazoa; phylum Chordata; class Mammalia; order Artiodactyla; family Bovidae; genus Bos; species Bos taurus. Next base: position 1,973,802 of record NW_020192292.1, read on the forward strand.
TATGATATTTGTTTTTCTCTGACTTCACTTAGTATGGTAATCTCTAGGTCAATCCACATTGCTGGAAATGGCATTATTTCATTTCTTATGACTATATTCCATTGTATGTATGTACCACATCTTTATCCATTCCTCTGTTGATATGGATAGTGAGGTTGCTTCCATGTCCTGGCTGTTGTAAATAGTGCTGCTATGAGCATTTGGGTGCATATATCTTTTTGAATTAGTTTTCTCTGGATACATTCCCAGGAGTGTTTGTTGGAGCATATGGCGATTCTATTGTTAGCCTTTAAAGAACCACCATACTGTTTTCCATAGTGACTGCACCAATTTACATTCCCACCAACACTGTAGGAGGGTTCCCTTTTCTCCACATCCTTTTTAGCATTTATTACTTGTAGAATTTTTGATGACGGCCACCTGCCCAGAGTGAGGTCGTACCTCACTGTAGTTTTGGTTTGTATTTCCCCGATAATTAGCGATGTTGAGCATCTTTTCATGTGCCTGTTGGCCATCTGTATGTCTTTCTTTGGAGAAATGTCTATTTAGATATTCTGTCCTTTTTTTCTTATTTTTTTTAATTGAATGGTGTGAGCTGTTTTTGTATTTTGGAAATTAAGCCCTCCACTGGTCACATCATTCACAAATGTTTTCTCCCAATCTGTAGGCAGTCTTTTTGTTTATGGTATCCTTTGTGGTGCAAAAGCTTATAAGTTTGACTATTTATTTTTGCTTTTGTTTCCTTTGCCTTGAGAGATTGAGCTCAGAAAACATTGGTATGATTTATGTCAGAATGTTTTGCCTATGTTCTCTTCGAGCAGTTTTATGCTGTCATGTCTTATTTTTAAATTTTAAGCCATTTTGAGTTTATTTTTGTGTATGGGGTGTGGGAGTGTTCAAACTTCATTGATTCACATGCACCTATCCAGCTTCCCCAACACCACTTGCTAAAGCTGGTCTTTTCTCCAGTGTAAATTCTTGCCCCTTCATCAAAAAATTTATTGACCACAAATGTGTGGGTTTATTTCTGGACTGTCTATTCTGTTCCATTGAACTGCATATCTGTTTTTGTGCTAGTACCATGCTGTTTTGATTACTGTGCTTTTCTAGTATTGTTTGAAGTCTAGGAGGGTTATACCTCTAGCTTTGTTCTTCTTCCTCAGGATTTATTTGGCAATTCTGAGTTTTTTATGGCTTGGCATATGTTTTAGGATTATTCTAGTTCTGTGAACAATGTTGTAGATAATTTGATAGGGACCACATCAAATCTGTAAGAGCAGAGATAAGAAAGCCTTCCTCAGCAATCAATGCAAAGAAATAGAGGAAAACAACAGAATGGGAAAGACTAGAGATCTCTTCAAGAAAATTAGAGACACCAAGGGAAGATTTCGTGCAAAGATGGGCTCAACAAAGGACAGAAATGATATGAACCTAACAGAAGCAGAAGATATTAAGAAGAGGTGGCAAGAATACACAGAAGAACTGTACAAAAATTATCTTCACGACCCAGATAATCACGATGGTGTGTTCACTCACCTAGAGCCAGACATCCTGGAATGTGAAGTCAAGTGGGCCTTAGGAAGCATCACTATGAACATAGCTAGTGGAGGTGATGGAATTCCAGTTGAGCTATTTCAAATCCTGAAAGAGGATGCTGTGAAAGTGCTGCACTCAATATGCCAGCAAATTTTGACAACTCAGCAGTGGCCACAGGACTGGAAAATGTCAGTTTTCATTCCAATCCCAAAGAAAGGCAATGCCAAAGAATGCTCAAACTACTGCACAATTGCACTCATCTCACATGCTAGTAAAGTAATGCTCAAAATTTTCCAAGCCAGGCTTCAGCAATACATGAACCATGAACTTCCAGATGTTCAATTTGGTTTTAGAAAAGGCAGAGGAACCAGAGATCAAATTGCTAACATCCACTGGATCATCAATAAAGCAAGAGAGTTCCAGAAAAACATCTATTTCTGCTTTATTGATTATGCCAAAGCCTTTGTGTGGATCACAATACACTGTGGAAAATTCTTCAAGAGATGGGAATACCAGACCACCTGACCTGCCTCTTGAGAAACCTGTATACAGGTCAGGAAGCAACAGCTAGAACTGGACATGGAACAACAGACTGGTTCCAAATAGGAAAAGGAGTATGTCAAGGCTGTATATTGTCACCCTGCTTATTTAACTTATACGCAGAGTACATCATGAGAAACGCTGGACTGGAAGAAACACAAGCTGGAATCAAGATTGCTGGGAGAAATATCAATAACCTCAGATATGCAGATGACACCACCCTTATGGCAGAAAGTGAAGAGGAACTAAAGAGCCTCTTGATGAAGGTGAAAGAGGAGAGTGAAAAAGTTGGCTTAAAGCTCAACATTCAGAAAACGAAGATCATGGCATCTGGTCCCATCACTTCATGGCAAATAGATGAGGAAACAGTGGAAACAGTGTCATACTTTATTTTTTGAGGCTGCAAAATCACTGCAGATTGTGATTGCAGCCATAAAATTAAAATACGCTTATTCCTTGGAAGGACAAGTTATGACCAACCTAGACAACATATTAAAAAGCAGACATTACTTTGCCAACAAAGGTCTATCTAGTCAAGGCTATGATATTTCCAGTAGTCATGAATGGATGTGAGAGTTGAACTATAAAGAAAGCTAACCACTGAAGAATTGATGCTTTTGAGAAAAGTGTGGAGATTCCTTAAAAAACTGGAAATAGAACTGCCTTATGATCCAGCAATCCCACTGCTGGGCATACACACTGAGGAAACCAGAAGGGAAAGAGACACGTGTACCCCAATGTTCATCGCAGCACTGTTTATAATAGCCAGGACATGGAAGCAACCTAGATGTCCATCAGCAGATGAATGGATAAGAAAGCTATGGTACATATACATAATGGAGTATTACTCAGCCATTAAAAAGAATACATTTGAATCAGTTCTAATGAGGTGGATGAAACTGGAGCCTATTATACAGAGTGAAGTAAGCCAGAAAGAAAAACACCAATACAGTATACTAACGCATATATATGGAATTTAAAAAGATGGTAACAATAACCCTGTGTACGAGACAGCAAAAGAGACACTGATGTATATAACAGTCTTATGGACTCTATGGCAGAGGGAGAGGGTGGGAAGATTTGGGAGAATGGCATTGAAACATGTAAAATAGCATATATGAAACGAGATGCCAGTCCAGGTTTGATGCACGATACTTGATGCTTGGGGCTAGTGCACTGGGATGACCCAGAGGGATGGTATGGGGAGGGAGGAGGGAGGAGGGTTCAGGATGGGGAACACATGTATACCTGTGGCACATTCATTTTGATATTTGGCAAAACTAATACAATTATGTAAAGTTTAAAAATTAAAAAAAAAAAAAAAAGAACTGATGCTTTTGAACTGTGGTATTGGAGAAGACTCTTGAGAGTCCCTTGGACTGCAAGGAGATCCAACCAGTGCATCCTTAAGGAGATCAGCCCTGGGTGTTCATTGGTAGGACTGATGTTGAAGCTGAAACTTCAATACTTTGGTCACTTGATGCAAAGGGCTAACTCATTTGAAGAGACCCTGATGCTGGGAAAGATTGAGGTCAGGAGGAGAAGGGAATGGCAGAGGATGAGATGGTTGGATGGCATCACCGATTCAATGGACATGAGTTTGGGTAAACTCTGGGAGTTGGTGATGGACAGGGAGGCCTGGCGTGCTGTGGTTCATGGGGTCACAAAGAGTCAGACACAACTGAGCGACTGAACTGAAATAGTTTTGTGAAAAATTTCGTAGATAATTTGATAGGGATCACATCAAATCTATAGATTGCTTTGGGTAGTATGGCCATTTTGACTATGTTAATTCTTTCCAATCTGAGATCATGGGATATCTTTCTATTTCCTTGAATCATTTTTTGTTTTCTTATTAGTGTCTTACAGTTCTCAGTGTATAAATCTTTCACCTCATTTGTTCCTATGTGTATTTTTATGCCATTTTAAATGGTAGCATTTATTACTTCCTGATATTTCATTGTTAGTGTAAAGAAATGAAAAGATTTCTGTATATGAATCTTGTACCCTGCTACTTTGCTTAATTCATTTCTCAGTTGTAATAATTTTTGTGTGGAGCCTTTAGAGTTATGTATATAGAGTATAATGTCATCTGCATATAATGATAATTTTACTAAGTCAAGGGCTTTGAAAAATACGCTTGCAGAAAGATGAGAAGTTTGGTCAACTTATTCATAATAAGGACTGCTAACAGTGGAGGGAATTATGAACTATCTAGTTTAATCAACTATTCTTAAAAAAAAAAAAAAAACTAGAAAAACCTGAATTTTCAAAAATTCTAGGAAAATTAACAGAAGAAAGGGACCAAGATCAGCAAACAACATCTGATTCAAGAAGAAGTATGTATTGTTTAGGGAAGAGAAAAGAACTAAAAACATCTAGTTTTTTCTTTCAGAGAGATTTTATAAGATGTGCCTCTGGAAGACACTGAGCAATACCTTACAGTTCAAGAGATGATGATTTTGCATTTAAAAGTCAATACGCAGCCAAATAAGAGTGAGCAGTTTAAAAAAAAATGCAAAGAGTTTGTCATAAATTATTTTCTCAAAAAAAAAAAAGATTAAAAGTTTTTGTGGTTACACACCAATCAAAATTAAAAGAGTAGAAATAGGATCTAAGTAAAACATGGAACTAAGGAGTACAATAGGAATAATTTCCAGGATTATAACTGTGTAGTAGTCCTAGAATAATAGTTTCTAGTTGTATTTGGCTGATGGTGACAGTTCTGACTGTGATGATTAAAATACACAAGTATCTTTCTCATATTATGAACAATGTTGAGGTAGTAGGTTGCTGGCATTGTGTCAACAGTATAACTTCAAAGTTTCCAAATGGCTTTTGCAGTTGCAGCTACTACATTGGCATTCTAGGATGAAACAGTAGGGGAAAAGGGACAAAAAAGTACCTACCTGTAAAGTCAATTCTTGCAAGTCCCACTGTACAACTTCGACTTAAATGTCATTGGCCAAACCTAGTTGCAAGGGAGATTGTGTTCAAATAGGACCTGGAAGGAAACAGATTTTGGGATGGGCAACTAGCAATCTCTGACATGACTTGGAAGCATTTTGTTGTATTTAACAAATGGTATAACTATGATACCCTATGATATTTCATGATAAAGAAGGCATATTTATAAATTAGACATAGAAAGGCTTTTAGCAATTTCAGGAAGAATGAGGTTATACATAAGAGTCGTCGCCCACAAACAAAATGAAATAACTTAAAAAGAGCCACGATTTTAGGAAATATGCAGAGTCAGTGAAAAGAGAACTTCTTTGACTTTGAACCTGGAGGATTAGCTAGAACTTGAGTATAGTGTTGAAAAGGAGTGGTGAGAGGGGACATCCTTGCTTTTACAAGATATTTGTGGGAAAGTTAGAGTTTCTCACCATTAAGTACCATGTTAGCTGTAGGTATTTTGTAGACATCATTTATCAAGGTGAGGAAGTTACATCGTATTCCTATTTTGCTGAGAGGTTTTTTTTTTTTTTTTATCATGAATAGGTGTTGGAATTTGTCAAAAGGGTTTTCATCATTTATTGACATGATCATCTGAGTCTTTTAGCTTGTTGATGTGATGAAATACATTGATTTTTGAATGTTGAATCAGCCTAGCATATCTTGGATAAATCTCAGTTTGTTGCAGTGCATATGGTTTTTAAACACATTGTTGGATTCAGCTTGCTAATGGTGTGTTGAGGTTATTTGCATCATTTTGATAAGAGATATTGATTAGCAGTTTGATTTTTTTAATTCAAAATCAGTAAATCTATAAACAAGGTATAGAAAACCATAAGTGAAAACAGACTGTAATATAATACAACTTAGCAGTAGAAGTAGTATAGCAGGGAGTATAAAATGAGAGTATAAAGTTGAGAGATAACTTTCTGGAGTTGATGGATCAAGAAACAATCATTATTCTTCACAGAGCTAGAACAAATAATTTCACAATTTGTATGGAAATACAAAAAACCTCGAATAGCCAAAGCGATCTTGAGAAAGAAGAATGGAACTGGAGGAATCAACCTACCTGACTTCAGGCTCTACTACAAAGCCACAGTTTATCAAGACAGTATGGTACTGGCACAAAGACAGAAATATAGATCAATGGAACAAAATAGAAAGCCCAGAGATAAATCCACGCACATATGGACACCTTATCTTTGACAAAGGAGGCAAGAATATACAATGGATTAAAGACAATCTCTTTAACAAGTGGTGCTGGGAAAACTGGTCAACCACATGTAAAGAATGAAACTAGAACACTTTCTAACACCATACACAAAAATAAACTCAAAATGGATTAAAGATCTAAATGTAAGACCAGAAACTATAAAACTCCTAGAGGAGAACATAGGCAAAACACTCTCTGACATACATCACAGCAGGATCCTCTATGACCCACCTCCCAGAATATTGGAAATAAAAGCAAAAATAAACAAATGGGACCTAATTAACCTTAAAAGCTTCTGCACATCAAAGGAAACTATCAGCAAGGTGAAAAGACAGCCTTCAGAATGGGAGAAAATAATAGCAAATGAAGCAACTGACAAACAACTAATCTCAAAAATATACAAGCAACTCCTCCAGCTCAACTCCAGAAAATAAATGACCCAATCAAAAAATGGGCCAAAGAACTAAATAGACATTTCTCCAAAGAAGACATACAGATGGCTAACAAACACATGAAAAGATGCTCAACATCACTCATTATCAGAGAAATGCAAATCAAGACCACTATGAGGTACCATTTTACAGCAGTCAGAATGGCTGCCATCCAAAGTCTACAAATAATAAATGTTGGAGAGGGTGTGGAGGAAAGGGAACCCTCTTACCACTGTTGGTGGGAATGCAAACTAGTACAGTCACTATGGAGAACAGTGTGGAGATTCCTTAAAAACTGGAAATAGAACTGCCTTATGATCCAGCAATCCCACTGCTGGGCATACACACTGAGGAACCAGAAGGGAAGAGACACGTGTACCCCAATGTTCATCACAGCACTGTTTATAATAGCCAGGACATGGAAGCAACCTAGATGTCCATCAGCAGATGAATGGATAAGAAAGCAGTGGTACATATACACAATGGAGTATTACTCAGGCATTAAAAGAATACATTTGAATCAGTTCTAATGAGGTGGATGAAACTGGAGCCTATTATACAGAGTGAAGTAAGCCAGAAAGAAAAACACCAATACAGTATACTAACGCATATATATGGAATTTAGAAAGATGATAACAATAACCCTGTGTACGAGACAGCAAAAGTGACGCTGATGTATGGAACAGTCTTATGGACTCTGTGGGAGAGGAGAGGGTGGGAAGATTTGGGAGAATGGCATTGAAACATGTAAAATCATGTATGAACGAGTTGCCAGTCCAGGTCAATGTACGATACTGGATGCTTGGGGCTAGTGCACTGGGACAACCCAGAGGGATGGTATGGGGAGGGAGGAGGGAGGAGGGTTCAGGATGGGGAGCACATGTATACCCGTGATGGATTCATTTTGATATTTGGCAAAACTAATACAATTATGTAAAGTTTGAAAATAAAATAAAATTTTAAAAAAGAAACAATCATTAAATATATTGTTATAATGTCTGGAAGGAGAACAACTCAAAACATGTAATTTACAAAAATTGAAAGAGAAAGTGTTATGTAGTAGTGGGATGAGTTAAATCATCTTTTGTGGGGGATACCAAATAAGTACTTTTTTGTTTGTTTACAATACAAGTTAGGCTGCCAGAGTAAAGAAATACCAAAATGTTTTTTCCTCTTTCATGTATTAGTTTAAGTGGTTGGTCCTGGTTGATATGTTGGTTTGATGGGGTCTCAGATTTAGCTTCCTTTGATTATGTTGCTGTGGTGTCTTCACCTGTTTTATATATATATATATATATATATATATATATATATATATATATATAAATCTCCACTGGAATGCTTTAGCTCAACCATCATAACTTCATTTCAGGCTATGGAATAAGCAAAACTCGAAGGGAAGACACATGCCTTTACTTTAAGGGCATGACATGGAAACACATCCCTTCTTCTCACATCATTTTAGTCACAGAACTAGTCATATGACTGCACCTATCTGCAAGAAAAACTGGGAATACAGGCTTTAGTGGGGCAGATATAAAAACCATACCTTTTAATTTTGTACCATTTGTACTTGCTGGATTATTATTTCCATGTACTTTTAATAAATGATGCAATAATAAAAGATATGTAAATGTAGTTTTATATGACAAAAGTATATATCCTATCTTTTAGATGGCAGAGGCAGAAAGGACCACCAATACGCAGAGTAAAGAAATCAGACTTATTAAAAGCAAATACTTAATTACTTTTAATTTTTATGGGTTCTCTCCACCCTGTCCTTTCCAAAAAGTCCATCTAGTCAAGGCTATGGTTTTTCCAGTAGCCATGTATGGATGTGAGACTTGGACTAATAAAGAAAGCTGAGTGCCTGCAGAATTGATTGCATTTTGAACTGTGTCGTTTGGAGAAGACTCTTCGAGAGTCCCTTGGACAGCAAGGAGATTCCAAACTAGTCCATCCTAAAAGATCACTCCTGGGTGTTCATTGGAAGGACTGATGTTGAAGCTAAAACTCCAATACTTTGGCCACCTGATGCAAAGAGCTGACTCATTTGAAAAGACCCTGATGGCTGGGAAAGATTGAGGTCAGGAGGAGAAGGGAAAGGCAGAGGAATGAGATGGTTGTATGGCATCACCGATTCAATGGACATGAGTTTGGGTAAACTCTGGGAGTTTGGTGATGGACAGGGAGGCCTGGCGTGCTGCGGTTCATGGTTGCAAAGAGTTGGGACACAACTGAGCGACTGACTGAACTCCTGTTTTCTCTTGTTTGTTCACAGATATCACCCTTTGCCAGATAGGCTTGAGAAACAAAAAGATGAGGTGGAAAAGACAGCCATCAATCACTTGGGTCAAAATAAGGTTACTAAAGAGAAAGAATCAGAAAACGGAGATCACACATACCTCAGGCCATTTTATCCACCCTTGGACTTGGGAAATGCTTCTGTTTTGGGGGCTTTGACCTGTATTATGCTGCCATGTGTTGAATATTGAAGATTTTGCTGCTTCCTTTTTGAAGGTTACTCCCTGCTCTAATACATTCCATCCATTGAAAATTAGGGGCTTTCTTTTCCATTTAGGTACATTTTCCTTTTCTCAATTAATCCCATTATTTTTAATTATACTCTTCAAATCATCCCTATAATTCCATCTTATTAGGATTTTCAAATACCTGTAGACAGCAAGTCCTTAGACATTATTTAGTCAATTCACCTATTATTTCTTTGATCTTTTCTCTTAAGTGAATTCCTACAGCCACTCAATATCCATGGTTTTAGGGATTCATTTTTCTTTTTTTCTTTTGCATTTTCCTCAAATGGATCTGTATCTATTTCTTCCTAAGAGCAAACATAAAGTTTCTTTCTCCTGTCATGGGGTCTGACATTATTCTTCTTATTTTTTGGTATATTTTGTCTCAGTGCTCATGTGCACGTATTGCCTATATCATTAAGGTATTAAAATTGTTAGTGACTCCACGTGGAACGGTAAACAACTGCTGCAATGCAGGAGACCCAGGTTCGATCCCTGGGTCAGGAGGATCCCCTGGAGAAGGAAATGGCAATCCATTCCATATTCTTGCCTGGAAAATTCCCATGGACAGGGGAGCCTGGTGGGCTGTAGTCCTGGGGTTGCAAAGAGTTGGACACAACTGAGCGACTTCTCTTTCAGGTGCATAAGAGGATATTTGACCAGATGGCCTTGAAGTTGCCTTTTAAACTGTATGATTTTTCAATTTTATGCAGAAATTACAAATTGTTTTTCACTTATAACTTGTGTAGCTAAGCAGCGGTCTATATAAAAAGAATTATGAGAGTCAAATGCAAAACTTTTCCTGTATCATCTTCCATTCTTTAGTAATATGAATATATTTTAGGCTGTGTCTGCAGTATTTGTGCATTATGTTTTATTTCCATAACTGGACATTAATTCACATATAAATATCCATATAGTCTATTATCCACTGTCATATCCTTTAAAATGGGCATTGCATTATATCATAACTGGTCTAACCATTCAAGTATGCAAAGCTTAAAAACCATTATCACTGAGTTATAAAATGACATCAATATGTAACAGGTGACTGATTCATTAAATAGAAAAATAAACTTGATTTTAGTACCAAGCATACCACTGATAATCAGAAGATGCCCATAGAATACAGAAATGATATTTTATAGGCCCAAATCCTTTTTTCTTACTTTGGAAAAACACATCAGAATTGCATGGTTGAGTGTCTTGCAATGATGTGCTTCAGTATTTTATCCCCTGTAACTTTTTTAACATTTAACATTTCTGGAAGGTTCATTCAGTGTCTTTGGGTGTATATCTCTTTGTTTGAAAGCTAAATCCAAAGGAATCTTTCTCTTCAGCTTTAAGAGAACTTTTAAAAACACAGAGAAATTCTGTTCTTGGAAACACCTCCTGCAGTTCCCAGGGGCAAATAGTTCTGGAGGTTTAAAATGTGCTTCTAGTTCTTTCAGCGGCAGTTCCTAAATAAAATGGTTGCTAACTGGTCTCATGTGATAATACTTACAAAGCTAGTAGGCAAATACATAGATCCCCCTTTCAATACTAAAGTTGCCTTTGACATGTGTCCTTTTGTAAAATATGCCTTTTTCATGATGGTCACCAATACATTGCTGAAAGTACAGAGAAAAGAGATAAATTGAACTATGTGTGAGAGAAGCAAGCTATTTGGGAAAGTTGCTAGTAGACTAGAGACTCCATTACCCAAGAATTGGGCCCTACTTATTCACAAGGTAGAAAGAAATGCTTTGGGCCAGACATGGGTTAAGTATAGGTATATTTATATGTAAAGTCAGGTCTAGTGTATAATAGACATTAAATCTTGGAGGAATTGCTAAGTGGTAGGAAGGAGGGATGGAGAAGGAAATGGCAACCCACTCTAGTATTCTTGCCTGGGAAATTCCATGGACAGAGGAGGCTGGAAGGCTACAGCACATGGGGTTGCAAAGAATCAGACATGACTGAGCACATGCACAGAGAGAGGAAGGAGGGAAAGGGTAATGTGGCAGGTATAAAACTTCTATTTTAGTATTTTGTTTGAGCAGGTAATGAAAGATTCTGCAGTCAAATATTAAAAAAAAATAATCCTCACTATTTCAAAATAGAAAATCATTTGCATTGTGGAGAAATTGTGCTACATACCTGACAGAAAGTATGTTGGACAACCCCAGCGACCCAATGAGGTAGGTATTGTCATCATGCTTACGGTACATGAAGAAATTGACAGAGAGGTTGAGTTACTTGTTTAGGGTCACTCAGCTAGTATGTTATGGAGTATTCTGATTTATTTTTCACTTCTAGTCCTGATCTCTAGTCTCCCAAACCTGTGCTTCTCAGTGGGGCAGGAGTAAAGAGCAAGCGACCTTTTGCATTTGAGAAGATCACAAATTCATGGGTTGAGAGGAAACAAAACATCCCTTCCAAGTTTCCAAGGAAGCCAGGACTAGTTTGTAGAGACCTGGCAGTTTCTGTCTATAGAGGACCAAGTCTTTACCTACAACACAGTGATTTTTTTTTTTTTTAATGTAGAGAAGTTTAGGGACAAAAAGATAAAGTGAGAGTGAACCCAAGAATTGAGTTTGCTGGATTTTGGGTCTACACTAAGTACTGGGTGAAGTTTAAGTTCTTTCCACTGGGAAGATTATGTGACTATAACCACAGCAAGATAGAGAATGATGGTGATAATAATGATAGGGATGTTAATAAGTAATGCTTTACAATGTTTTTTGTTTGTTTGTTTGTAGAGCATTTTAATATGTCATTTCATTTGATCCTCTCTACAAACCTTGGAAGTAGGTACTAGCATCAATCCCCAATTTCTGTTTTATAGATGAGATCACTGGAGTTCATTGATGATCAAATACAAATTTAGACTTGATAGTTTAAAAAATAGTAACAAGACGAACCTAACTTAAAAGAGTAGATGTTCTAGGCAGTGAAGATAATTGCCAAAAGCATAATAAAAACAATAGCTGTGAGAGTTCCAGCATGCCCTACATAATTATGACCTTTCAACAGAGGCCAAAGCTACCAGTCATGCTTAATTTTTTTCCCTTAGGTGTAGGCTGTGAAGATAGAATAGGCATCAAGTCGATAAGCCTGAGATAGTCCTTTTTAGAGCTCAGTTGACTAAGGGAAAATTGAAGATTCAAAATTATAGAAAGTGAAAACAGGCATGACACAGGAATGTTGAAGAAAAGAGTAGCACAGTTGGGAAAACTGCTCTGACCTCCTGGGTACGTATGCATTCTGGTCCTGAGAAAGCTGTGGGACAGAGTATACTGAGGTCCAAAGACTAAGACAAACACCATGGTGAGGAACTGTGGAGGACTGAAAGGGTACACTCTAAGAACAGTAGCCACAACAGCAGGGCCCAAGGGCTCCTGCCTTATACAGTGGAGACCATATCAGACATAGCAGCCTTCCTCTGGTCATGTCGTCATCGTAGAGGTCAAGGATGGGAAATCCACTGAGAGGCTCCTTTGACTCCTATAGGATTTCTTGGACCTCTTCCCTTTGTTTCCATTTCTTTACCTCCTCAATAACTTTTCTTTTTGTTGACTCACTCCTCAGTGTGGATGTCTCTAAAATTTCTGGCCCGTTGCTTTCCTTTTCTCTAGCCCTCTACACAGGTACCCTTGAAATCAAATTTAAAGCCGATTTATGTGTATTCTCAAAATCTCTAGTTCTAACATCCAAGCCCATATTTTATTTTATTTTTTTACTGCCTGTGTATTTTTGATATCAAAATGTTGAAATCAGAACTCATCTTCTGAAGAAAAGAATTATCTTGTATTCATCGCCCTAACTTGCCACCCACCCCATTCAATTCTGTTGCTTCTGCCTCTGAAATATCTTTTTGAACCATCTTCTCCTCTCCATTTTCACCAATGATGCTCTGTTTTCATTCTATTGCCATTATTATTTTTGATGATAACAATAATCAATGTGGCCATTCTGAATCCAGACTTCAAGCTGTCCAGTAAATCCTGTCTACTGGTACTCCACTTCATCAGATTAAAGCTGTCTTTCTCACAGTTTCAAATAATGATAATTCTGAGGAATATCAATCAGGAGTATGCTTTTCTTGAGAAGGGAGTTGTCAAATGTTGTTGGAAATGCTAAGCTAAACAAAATAAAATATGTTTGTTACAGGACTCTTCAGAGACTCGAGCTTGTTAATTTATTTTATGAATCTTCAATATAACATTTAATCCCATCAGAGAAAGGATTTATTTGCTTTTTCATTGATATACTTCCAGAATACTCTCGTGGTGCCCATCAAATAGTATATGGCTCAATATAATTTGAGAGAATAAAAGAATGAAAGATGAGTCTATCGTAAACACAATTTCCACTTTAATGTAAATATAAAAACATTTTAATCAAGTAACATCTCAGGGGAACAATGTCTATGAAATATTTTTCTCTGAAACATGGCTCTAAAGTAGAGTTTCTCAGCTTTGGCACTAATGAAATTTGGCCTGATGATTCTTTGTGGCAGGGGGGGCCTATCCTGTGCATTGCTAGATATTTAACAAGCCTGTTGGTTTCTACCTACTAGATCCCAGGAACACAGCACCCCCATGTTTGACAACCCAAAAGTGTCTCCAGACATTACCAAATGTCCTTGGAGTGAGGGGAGGCAAAATCATCCCTGTTTAAAGAACCGATGATCTAAAGTGTGGTCTGAGTTTATTATTCTCCAGCTCAGGAATTTTCACAACCTCTTCACTGCCCATGTAATTAAGTCCAAATTCCTTAGGCTGATATCAAGTTCCCCTTTGTCCTGAATCTTATAGGCAATTGTGCATGCATACTTAAGCACGTGTGCCTGTAGGAACCAGACAATCAGGGAGGTAGCATGTGGTGGAAAAGTGGGTAGCTCATTTAATGTAATTCTGACATGACCTCAGCCCATTACAGACAGAGGTTATCACTTTATCCTGTATCCCACAACTCCAGCTAGCCAAATATTTATTTGAACACTTTTCTTTTTCTTTTTTTTAATATACTATGTGCTATTCAAGGGGTTGCCCTAGATATTCTTTCACAGTTCTGACTTCATCTGAGTACAAACATTTGATGAACACTGCATGGTGTATCCTGGTGCTTGATATCTCATTAGAGGACCCCCTCCCTAACTTTATATATGGCACAGACATATATTTGCTTAGTATGCAAAAAAATGTGAGTGTCTACCGTGGCTTAGCATTATGCACATTGCTGGGGTTATGGAAACTGTCACTGAAACTGATGCCCTACCTTCAAGGTGTTCACACGCTAGAGATTAATGAACTGAGATAAGAGCTCTATCAGAAGCAAACACCAAGAGGTAAAGGCTTTCAAGAGAAGAATTAACTGTGTTTAGAGTTCCTGGAATGTAGCGTAGCTGCTGCTACTGCTGCTGCTAAGTCGCTTCAGTTGTGTCCGACTCTGTGCGACCCATAGACGGCAGCCCACCAGGCTCCCCCGTCCCTGGGATTCTCCAGGCAAGAACACTGGAGTGGGTTGCCATTTCCTTCTCCAATGCATGAAAGTGAAAAGTGAAAGTGAAGTCGCTCAGTCATGTCCGACTCCTAGCGACCCCATGGACTGCAGCCTACCAGGCTCCTCTGTCCATGGGATTCTCCAGGCAAGAGTACTGGAGTGGGGTGCCGTTGCCTTCTCCGGGGAATGTGGCATAGAGGAGATAGCAGGTATGCTGAGTCAAGGAAGATGAGTAGGTATTGATCTGACACTCAGAGTGACCAGTCAACAGGGGCAATTTCAAAGAGCATATACACAGATACATTTCAAACAGTTGTTGTTCTTCAGTGCTAGCTGTGTTTGGTCCTTGGAGCCAAATTGGTGTTTCTTCCCTTACAGTGAGAAAAGAGATTTAATGCAGCAAAGGCGTATTGCCCTTACTTCTCACTGAGCTGTATGTGGACCTTACCTTTCTGTTAGAACATCCATGTATGTTGCTAGAACATGCCAGAGAGGACACTTTGGGAGCAGTGAGGTGGAGGTGGAGGTGACAGTGATTAGGTGTTTTTCTCACAAAGGTGTCTCCTGGTCATGATAAACTTTTCTTCTTATCATTCTAGTTGAGGTTTTCAGCTCAGGGATAGCTGAAGCAACTCCAAGAAACTTAAACAAAAGAAAACATTCAATGTACCACAGCTGTTTTTAAAAGTTAAAAAAAAAAAAGAACAAAGAGAAGTTTTCTCTAGCCTAACATTGGGGGAAAGTGCATTAGCAGATGTTTCCACATTGGAAGCAATTTTGAGATGTTCCTTAAATATTCTGCTAGTGGTTCCTCCAAATGCATATTTTATGTGAATGAACTGTTTCACTGAAGTATTGGAAGCTGCATAGACAAAGCAAATACAGAGAATTAATCAGTAGCCCTTAGTATGTTGTTTTAATATTGTCTTTAAATTTTCTCCAAAATGCTTAAAAGGCAAATAGACTTGAATTTGCCTAAAATCTTGCTCAGTTTCATTATGCCCAGATAGGAATTTGACAACTTTGTTTGGGACACATCTTGGCTTAAAGGAAATGAAGCTGAGGGTCCAGAGAGAAAATAGGTTTGGTTATCTGTTGCATTTATTCATTCATCAATCCATTAATTATTTTATCGAGGTTTTCTCCATTGAGTATCTGCTATAGAGAGCTGTTTGTTGGCTGTAGATGGCATGGAGAAGTGATATGTAGGACCAGAGGACTGTCATGTCAACTCTGTTAAACTAGTATCTAGACTCGAGGCTAGTCTAGGGCTTTTGTCCATTTCCAACATGATTGAAATTGTTAACATATTTGTCTGGATTTATCATTTGAATTTATAGAAAGAATTACAATTTACCTACATATTTAAATTATAATGATCTTCCATAATTCCATAACGGTAAATGTGCACATTTCCTTGCTAATACTTGTCTGTTCAGTGTTTAACATAGGTGCATATGGTGTCATGCTCTGTTGAATTTTCATTTAAATTTATATCATAAACATTTATATTTTTGGCCAATAATTACCCAAACATAGTTTGCTGCTGCTTCTAGAGTCGCTTCAGTCATGTCCGACTCTGTGTGACCCCATAGACGGCAGCCCACCATGCTTCCCCGTCCCTGGATTCTCCAGGCAAGAACACTGGAGTGGGTTGCCATTTCCTTCTCCAATGCATGGAAAGTGAAAAGTGAAAGTTGAAGTCGCTCAGTCGTGTCCGATCTTCGCAACCCCATGGACTGCAGCCTACTAGGCTCCTCTGTCCATGGGATTTTCTAGGCAAAAGACTGAAGTGGGTGCCATTGCCTTCTCTGAAACATAGTTTAAATGACTAATTTTCCACTCTCTGATTGTCTTATTATTAGATAGGCCTTAAAAAAATTAAAGATTTAAGATGGTTTTACTTAGAATACTAACCAATGCATATAAATCAGCTGGTTTATGAAATAGTATTTCATTAAAGTATCTGAAGAAGAAAGCATATTACATGATTTAGATTGAATTAACAAGCACATGTATGTTATATAAATATATATAACAAGTACACCTGTGTATGGGGGGCTTCCCCAGGTGGCACTAGTGGTAAAGAAACTGCCTGCCAGTGCAGGCACATAAGAGACACAGTTCCATCCCTGGGTTAGTAAATCCTCAGGAGGAGGAATGGCAATCACTCCAGTGTTCTTGCCTGGGGAAATCCCATGGACAGAGGAGCCTGGCAGGCTACAGTTCATGGGGTTGCAAAAGAGTCCAGAGATGACTGAAACGACTTAGCATGCACACACATGTGTATATATATGCAAACACACATATGTTTATAATTCTAAGTATCGTCATCAGGGAGAAATCACATTTCAAAGTTATTAAAAAACCTTTCTCTATAAATATAAGCTTTGTATTTATAGGTGTTCTGTTGTCTTCAGTTCTAATCCATCTTTGGCAACTACCAAATTTACCTAAACAGGCTTACAGAGTCCCCAGGCTTAAAATATGTCTGATAATTCCTTATTCCAAACCCAACCTGGCAGTCCCAGCCTTCCACAATCCAGCATGAACCCACTGCTTTCATGCTGAACTCCCACCTGGCTCCCACTGCTTCCCTCCAGGAATTATCCACTCCTGATAACAAGCCTATACACTGTATCTTCATTGTCCTCCTTCACCTTCACTTGTCTTTACTTATGCTACTTTTCCTGGCTTGACTTCTTCCCCTGTTTGGCTTAGCCTTCCTGGAATCCTAGTTATGCTTGATAGCTGCTCCTCTAGGAGGGTTTTCCTGATGAACCTAGCCTTTTGAAACTGTTCTCTCTCTCTCTCCTTTTTTTTTTTTTTCTCATTCCTTTTTATTTATTTTTTTTAAATTTTTTTTATTATTTAACTTTACAATATTGTATTGGTTTTGCCCATATATCAAAATGAATCTGCCACAGGTATTGTTTGCCTTACTGGAAACTTCATTTCTATTACTTTTTGTATGTATTTATTTATTTTACTAGATCTCACATTGCCAAGGGCAAAAAACCACAAAAACAAAAACCTCAAATGGATAAACTGGAATACCTTGCACTGATCCATGCTGTTAATGATTTATCAGTGAACCCCAAACTCCTACGTAGGGTCAACAATTATTTGATTAAAAACTGATGTACATTTTCTTCAGCATTACCTGTATGTCCCAAGCTTGGTGGATCATCACTCCCTCAACTTCCTATGGATGGTAATACTCCTGATGGATGGTAATACTCCTGCACAGAGGGACTGCAGTGGCCTCCTCGTTGGCTGTTCTGTTAACACTCTGGGGAGGGTTAGTCTTTCAGTACCAGAAGCTGAATAAAGCAAAATCTGTTTGCTTCCTTGCTTTGTAATGAGATATTTGTTTTCAATAAGATGACAGCATACTCAGGCAGCTGAGCAGCTGTTAGGGTGGCAATGGGCTAACATCACCCACAGCAGCTTATCACCGTCCACTGGGTAACAACAGTGATGATGCTAAATGCAGATAAATGTAGGGAAATTAACAGAACTACAAAGAGCTGCTGGGACTTCCCTGGTGGTCCAGGGGTTTAAAATGCCAAGCTTCCAGTGCAGGGAGTGTGGGTTTGATCCTTGGTTGGGAACTTGAACTAAGACCCCATATGCTATGCACTGTGGCCAAAAAAAGAAAAGAAAGTGCTGCCAACAACTTAGAGTATAATTAGTTTTAGACCTGATATTCCTTCAGTGGGAATTTTTCTCAACCCCTAAATTTCTTTTTTTTTTTTTTTCACCACCAAAAGCAAATTTATTTGGGAATAGCTAGAAGAATTACAATTCGGGATATGCAAACTATTTGTAAACCATAGACAAATCTAGAGAACAAAGAAAGGGAGCTGACTTTTATAGGGAAAAGAAGGGAGTTGGGAGGGGCTGTAATTGCCAGAGTGCCCTGAAGGAAGCTGAGGGCTTCTTGCTGATTGAGCTGCTGCTGCTGCAGGCTCAGATTTGAGGGCAGTCAGGGTGGAAGAGTTGCCTTCTCCTGCTGCATAATAAGGTGTCCACCATAAATCTTCTTTTTATTTATTTATTTACTTTTACTTTACAATATTGATTGGGTTTTGCCATACAATGACATGAATCCGCCATGGGTTCCCCATCCTGAATCCCCGTCCCACCTCCCTCCCCATCCCATCCCTCTGGGTCATCCCAGTGCACCAGCCCCGAGCACCCTGTATCATGCATCTAACCTGGACTGGCAATTCATTTCACATATGATAATATACATGTTTCAATGCCATTCTCCCATATCATCCCACCCTCACCCTCTCCTACAGAGTCCAAAAGACTGTTCTATACATCTGTGTCTCTTTTGCTGTCTCACATACAGGGTTACCATTACCATCTTTCTAAATTCCATATATATGCATTAGTTGACTGTATTGGTGTTTTTCTTTCTGGCTTACTTCACCCTGTGTAATAGGCTCCAGTTTCATCCACCTCATTAGAACTGATTCAAATGTATTCTTTTTAATGGCTGAGTAATACTCCATTGTGTATATGTACCACAGCTTTCTTATCCATTCATCTGCTGATGGACATCTAGGTTGCTTCCATGTTCTGGCTATTATAAACAGTGCTGCAATGAACATTGGGGTACACGTGTCTCTTTCAATTCTGGTTTCCTCGATGTGTATGCCCAGCAGTGGGATTGCTGTGTCATAAGGCAATTCTATTTCCAGTTTTTAAGGAATCTCCACACTGTTCTTCATAGTGGCTGTACTAGTTTGCATTCCCACCAACAGTGTAAGAGGGTTCCCTTTTCTCTACACCCTTTCAAGCATTTATTGCTTGTAGACTTTTTGACAGCAGCTGTTCTGACTGGCGTGAAATGGTACCTCATTGTGGTTTTGATTTGCATTTATCTGATAATGAGTGATGTTGAGCATCTTTTCATGTGTTTGTTAGCCATCTGTATGTCTTTTGGAGAAGGCAATGGCACCCCAATCCAGTACTCTTGCCTGGAAAATCCCATGGGCGGAGGAGCCTGGTAGGCTGGAGTCCATGGGGTCGCTGAGAGTTGGACATGACTAAGCGACTTCACTTTCACTTTTCGCTTTCATGCATTGGAGAAGGAAGCAGCAACCCACTCCAGTGTTCTTGCCTGGAGAATCCCAGGGATGGGGAAGCCTGGTGGGCTGCCGTCTATGGGGTCGCACAGAGTTGGACATGACTGAAGTGACTTGGCAATGGCAATGTATGTCTTCTTTGGAGAAATGTCTGTTTAGTTCTTTGGCCCACTTTTTGATTGGGTCGTTTATTTTTCTGGAATTGGGCTGCAGGAGTTGCTTGTATATTCTAGGTTGATTTCCTCTTTTGCTTATTTACCCTGAGCCACAGTCAGCCAGAGCTTTGCTCTCATTCTAGGAATGGGGCTATTGGATGCTAGTGTGGAGTGTAACTACAGCTGAGGTTGACTGTCTGAGACAGGAGAATGTGGAGGCATTGCTTGAATACTCTTTTCAGAAAAGCATGGCTTTGACTTTTGGATATCACACTTGTAAAATACTTGCATGGTGTAAAATCTACTTCTCACGTCCTTTGCATTTCATTGGAAGAACTAATTTGTTCCCAGATCTTTCTGCTTGTTCTTCTGAACGCAACGTTCCTGGTAGAACAGGAGAGGCTCTCAAACAGTAAGTTATAAAAATTCAGGGAACTTCTCTTTTAGTGAGCATTCCCTTTTTTCTTATATTTGAAAGTTCAGTGTTTCATTGAAAAACTCTAACTGTGTCAAATCTTTGAGCATTTTCTCTATAAATCATTGTGGCAAGGAGCAATGGAGGGTACACTGAAAAATAGAAGGCCAGTTGTAGCTCCAGGTCATAGTTTATTGACTGGTAAAATGAAGGGGTTGAAATAGATCTCTCAGGTTCTATCCTTCTCTATGACCATTGTAATGGAATATTTGAGTATGGACAAGCTTTCACTGTGAATTATAATAAAAGAAGGAATCTTGGTATATTCTGTATACTATGCTTAAGTATATATAAAATATTACATTAGCCTTCTTACTTTATAACTTTCCAAGGTGGTATCTGGTATTAATTACCAAAGCTATGATGTGTCAGTCTTCATAGTTCCTGGGGGCTTCCCAGGGTGGTAAAGGATCTGTCTGCCCATGCAGGAGCCACAAGAGATGTGGGTTTGATACTTGGGTCAAGAAGATCCCCTGGAGGAGGAGAGCATGGCAACCCACTCTAGTATTCTTGCCTGAAGAATAATCCCATGGACAGATTTCCTGTCAGGCTATAGTCCATGGGGTGGCAAAGAGTCGGACACAACTGAGCATGCACGCATGTGCACACACACACACACATACACATATAATGAGAATGGTTTTAGTTATGAGTTGTATTCTGAGGGAAGAAGTAGGAAAATGGATGATTTTCTTATAAAGCCAGATGGCCAGGAGAGTTAAAGCATCTGGTGTCCTTATTACAAATCAGAGACCTCAAGTTAGATACATCCACATATAAGTTCCACAACTTATATGCTGCCTAATTATATAATTATTGTATTGTTTTGCATTGTGGTATTTGATTAATTAGAATATGGATAGAAAATCATCCAAAGTAAAAGCATTAAAAACATTTTGCATAGTGGTCCCAAATATTTATACTAAACAACAACAATGAATATATAAGAAATGAATATATGAATTTACATACAGTTCCCTGGGATGGATTTATAATTGTTTCTGACTGTAGCATGTAGGAAGTTATTTTGGTTATTGGGATAACAAAAAAAAATAAAGCTTGGGAAAGAGATGAACAAATCACAGTTTGGAAAATGGTACATTATAAATTATAGCTAAACATTTCAGCAGTTTTCTTTAGTGTTTATAAATTTTGCCTTAGGTGGCTAAAAGTAAACTTTGGTTAATGTCTGTCTTTCATTAGTCGTTAGTGGGATCAATTGACAGTATGCTGGATGCCTCGTGTGGGCCCAGAATCAACATTGTTTTACTACTTCTGTGTAGTAGATAATTAATACAGATTTAAAAAAATATATTCACACACATATTAAAGGCTCAGGACTTCCCTGGTGGTC
This sequence comes from Bos taurus, assembly GCF_002263795.3. Taxonomy (NCBI): domain Eukaryota; kingdom Metazoa; phylum Chordata; class Mammalia; order Artiodactyla; family Bovidae; genus Bos; species Bos taurus. Next base: position 1,995,584 of record NW_020192292.1, read on the forward strand.
CAGTGGTTAAAACTCTGCTTCTACTGCAGGAGGCATGGGTTCAATCCCTGGTTGGGAAACTAAGATCCCACATGCCACACAGTGCAGCCAAAAAATAAAATAAAAACCCAAAACAAACAGATATTAAAGGCTTGTTTCCTGTAGCAGTCCACTGACCTCATTCTCAAATCATATTTGCATTTTTTTTTTTTTTTTGCAGTGATAGTCATCATGCTTTGAACCAGGGTTACAAACCCAGTTTCTGAAAGATTCCAAATACAGTACTTCTTAGTCTTTTCTTCATACTGTCAAATGGTAAAGCCGAGCATGATAGGAGGATGATAACAAGCCTGGGATGTATTTGTGAAATAGTCTTAGTTTTCCCCATGAGAATAATGAGACAAAAGTGGTTCAGCTCATCTGAGGTCCTGCAGCTAGTAGATGGCAAAATCAGGACCTTAGCTCTGATTTGACTACTTCAGTTACAGTGGCCCATGTCTCCATAGAACTCATATTTGGACAGATTTTAGTAGATCAATAAAACATGCTGTTTGCATGATTTACTATTCAATTAATTTACCAGTTTGGAATTTGTATTGACTTAGCCTACTTTCATAAATTCAGAGCAAAAGCCACATTCAGCTTTGCTGCTGCTACTGCTGCTAAGTCGCTTCAGTTGTGTCCGACTCTGTGTGATCCCATAGACGGCAGCCCACCAGGCTCCCCCGTCCCTGGGATTCTCCAGGCAAGAACACTGGAGTGGGTTGCCATTTCCTTCTCCAATGCATGGAAGTAAAAAGTGAAAGTGAAGTCGCTCAGTCATGTCCGACTCCTAGTGACCCCATGGACTGCAGCCCACCAGGCCCCTCCATCCATGGGATTTTCCAGGCAAGAGTACTGGAGTGGGTTGCCCTTGCCTTCTCCACATTCAGCTCTGCTGCTGCTGCTGCTAAGTCGCTTCAGTCATGTCCGACTCTGTTCGACCCCATACACGGCAGCCCACGAGGCTCCCCCGTCCCTGGGATTCTCCAGGCAAGAACACTGGAGTGGGTTGCCATTTCCTTCTCCAATGCATGGAAGTGAAAAGTGAAAGTGAAGTCGCTCAGTCGTGTCCGACTCCTAGCGATCCTATGGACTGCAGCCCACCAGGTTCCTCTGCCCATGGGATTTTCCAGGCAAGAGTACTGGAGTGGGTTGCCATTGCCTTCTCCACATTCAGCTCTAGCCTTATCCAAATTGGTTGTCTATACTAGTCAAAAGTCCCAAACTCCCATTTTAACCTCCTGCTAAATTTTGACCATGGGGCCTGACCTAAGTAATTCACTGTTCTCTGGCAGTATGGAATGAATGATTCAAGGATAGATAACTCCAAAATGATGACTAGATAAAATATGATTTGTCTTCATTGCTTGGTTTTGTATCAATTCCTAACGGACTGTTGGACTCTATAAATTACTTGGAAACATTTTTAACTACTAAAATAGAAACTGAAGAGATGTTTTTGTTTCTTGAAGCTCTTGCAGAGTTCACATGCATGTCAGTTCTTATGTCATATTTATGAATCAAGGGCTTTAAATATATACATTTCTAAATAATAGACAATATTTCCTTTAAGAATCTATATGCAAAAGGTATATGATTCGTTGACTCATTCATTCAGTTAAGCAGTAAAAATATGCTCAGGGCCTACTTTGATGGTCAAGATTCTCGTTCTTTCTGACCAAATACTTATATTAAAGAATATCATGAGATGGGAAATTGACCAGCCCACACTGTGTACTGTATTGTTCATCTGGAAGCAGTGGCTTTATTGCTCTAATACTATAAGGAGGACATGGTCCTTTTAATTCATGAAGGACTCTCTGAAGTGAACTAATCAGGCACAGTTTCTCATATACAAAACCAGCAGGCAATTTTAGGTTTTGTTATAACCAATAGCCTATCACCTACTTGAATTGTAAGAGATGCTTTGTAAATGCTCACATGCATGTATGTCTGGCCAACAATAAAAATAAAAGTGGGGTTGTCTGACTGGTTGGTTATCTTGGACACTTCTGGTTGTCTGGATTTTCATTCTTGGCAAAAAAAAGTGAAGAAACATATATTTTACATGCTTTTGAGCTTCGAGTTTAGCCAGCTATGTATTTGGGAAAGTCGTCTGGGCTAGAAATGAAGATTGTTTCCCTCTTCTTCCTTTTTTCTCTTGAATCGTTTAAACCACCTTCTACAATCTCATGCATTTCATAGTGTTCATATTGACTCCCCCAACTTTTGTTTTTGGGGGAGTCAGTAAATTACGAGTCTTTTCTTCAAGAGGATGAAGCATAGTGCAGTGGCAAGTGTTTGGAACTGAAGATCAGACAAAATTCTCGTTGGTTTACTAACTCAACTGGCACACTCTAGCTGTTTTAATTTCACTGACTGTCATTTTCCACAACTATAAGATGTGGAGGTTGAATAATAATTTAGATAAAATTTGGCAAGTTGTTTAACTTCTTTTTTTCATCAGTGTCCTCATCTATAAAATAAAACTAATATATAACCAACTCCAAGGGTTGTTGTGAAGAGTAAACAGTATACTTCCACTGATTATATGAAGTCCAAAATACTCTGCTGATAGACTTACAAACTCATGGGACCTTTCTTGGCCAACTGTGGCTCTGAAATAATATTCCCACTGAATTAATTCAAGCTTGGGATTGTGTCATTATCCTATATGTGTTGTCCCTGTTCTGTGACAAATCTTCCTAGATGGTGGGATTCAGCCCTTCCCATAACTTCTTCAAAATGAACCAAGAAAGCACATACACAAATGCCAATCGTGTGTGTGTGGCAGGCTTTACCAAATGTTGCAGGAGGTACAGGTCAAGTTATCCATGCTCTTATAAAAATGACCATTTGTGCAACTTGTTCTGTCACCTCTCTTTTTATATTCCTTGGATTCACATGTTCGTTTCACTCTAGAACACAGCACAAGGATATTTTTTTTTTTTTTTACATTCTCAGCTATGCACTCTACCAGCCCACCATTGTATGTCCCAATCAGTTCAGTTCAGTTCAGTCACTCAGTCATGTCCGGCTCTTTGCGACCCCATGAATTGCAGCACGCCAGGCCTCCCTGTCCATCACCAACTCCCAGAGTTCACTCAGTCTCACGTCCATCGAGTCAGTGATGCCATCCAGCCATCTCATCCTCTGTCGTCCCCTTCTCCTCCTGCCCCCAATCCCTCCCAGCATCAGAGTCTTTTCCAATGAGTCAACTCGTTGCATGAGGTGGCCAAAGTACTGGAGTTTCAGCTTTAGCATCATTCCTTCCAAAGAAATCCCAGGGCTGATCTTCAGAATGGACTGGTTGGATCTCCTTGCAGTCCAAGGGACTCTCAAGAGTCTTCTCCAACACTACAGTTCAAAAGCATCAATTCTTCAGCGCTCAGATTTCTTCACAGTCCAACTCTCACATCCATACATGACCACAGGAAAAACCATAGCCTTGACTAGATGGACCTTTGTTGGCAAAGTAATGTCTCTGCTTTTGAATATATCCCATTAATAACCTTCAGTAGAGGGGCCTCCATTTTAAGAGGAGCTGCCTCCTTAAAAGTAACTGTAGCTTTTCTGCTCCTCCATTGTACATGTTCATGTCCCTCCCTCAAAGGTTGTATACTATCAAAGAACAGAACTTTTATTGCATTGTTCTTGAAGTGTGTGTACTTAACACCATGCCGGGCACAGAGCTCATCGACAAGTTTTCTTCTTTGAATAGGTGGTATATGTGCAGATGGTTTATAGATCCATGCATTGTGTGTTTATTTAGAGTAATAGAAAACATTTATAGTAGTTAGTATTTACCAGGCAATGGTCCAAACATTCCACATGAATCACTACATTTAATTTTCATGATAAACCCATGGAGGTGGTCCTGTTATCAGCTGCATTTCATAGACAAGGCAACTGAGGCAGTCAGATAACTTGGGTTAAACTGCTCAGTATATACAGCTTGGATTTGAATTCAGGCCATTGAGTTTTGGAGTCCATACTCTTAAGAACTAGATTAAGGTTTCTTTAATGCCATAGTCATAAGCATGTTCACGAATCAACAAAATGAAATGTTTCTAATTTTATGAGGTTAGTATGTACAGGGTCGGAGAAGGCAATGGCACCCCACTCCAGTACTCTTGCCTGGAAAATCCCATGGATGGAGGAGCCTGGTAGGCTGTAGTCCATGGGGTTGCTAAGAGTTGGACATGACTGAGCAACTTCCTTTTCACTTTTCACTTTCATGCATTGGAGAAGGAAATGGCAACCCACTCCAGTGTTCTTGCCTGGAGAATCCTAGGGGCGGGGGAGCCTGGTGGGCTTCCGTCTATGGGGTCGTGCAGAGTCGGACACGACTGAAGCGACTTAGCAGCAGCAGCAGCATGTACAGGATCCTTCATTCTGAATAAAAGATACTTTAAATATATTGCATCCAAATGTAAATGTTTGTGTAAATGAAGGTTTTTTTGGAGACAACTTAAGAATATTTGGGGGGACTTCCCTGGTGGCCCAGTGGCTAAGACTTTGTCCTCCCAATGTAGGGGGCCCAGGTTCTATCCCTGGTCAGGGAACTAGATCCCACATGCTGCAACTAAGAAGATCCTACGTGCTTCAACTAAGACCTGTTGCAGCCAAATAAATAAATACATATAAAATATATTTTTGATGGAAGAGACTAAGAAAACCATGCATTACTACCCCTCTCCTGGTTTTAAAGTATTTATTTTGGCTGTGTTAGGCCTTAGCTGTGGCATGTAGGGTCCTCGTGGCATCATGTGAGAGCTTTCACTGTGGCCCATGGGCCTTCTAGATGCGGCATGCACGCACAGCAGTTGCAATGTGCAGGCTTAGCTGGTCAGCAGCATAGGAGAGCCCAGTTCCCCAACCAGGGGTCTAGTCCACATCCCCTGCACTGCAAGGCAAACTCCCAACCACTGAACCACCAAGGAAGCCCCTATTGTCCCTTTTGATTCAGTTAATGTGAATGAATTACCTTCTTTATGGCAAGAAAGTTCCCATGTGTTATCTCGTTGAATCTGTGCAACAACTCTATTCTGAGCTACAGTGTTGTTATCCATTTAGGGGTTGCAATTACCCTTGTTATTGTTGTTCAGTCACTAAGTTGTGTACAGCTATTTGTGACCCCATGAACTGCAACAAACCAAGCTTCCCTGTCCTTCACTCTCTTTTGGAGTTTGCTCAAACTCATGTCCATTGAGTCAATGATGCCATCCAACCATCTCATCCTCAGTCACCCCCTTCACCTCCTGCCCTCAATCTTCCCCAGCATCAGGGTCTTTTCCAGTGAATCAGCTCTTCACATCATGTGGCCACAGTATTGGAGCTTCAGCTTCAGTATCAGTCCTTTCTCCCTCACCACAATTGGAAAGCATCAAGTCTTTGACACTCGCCTTATTCATGGTCCAACTCTTACATCCGTACACGACTACTGGAAAAACCATAGCTTTGACTATACAGACCTTTGTTGGCAAAGTGAAGTGATGTCCCTGATTTTTAATATGCTGTCTAGGTTGGTCATAGCTTTTCTTTCAAGGAGCAAGTGTCTTTTAATCTTATGGTTGCAGTCACCATCCCCAGTGGTTTTGGAGGCCAAGAAAATAAAATTTGTCATTGTTTATGCCTTTTTCCCCATCTATTTGCCATGAAGTGATGGGACCAGATGCCATGATCTTAGTTTTTTAATGTTAAGTTTTAAGCCAGCTTTTTCACTATCCTCTTTCACCTTCATCAAGAGGCTCTTTAGTTCCTCTTCACTTTCTGTCATTAGGGTGGTATCTTTTGCATATCTGAGGTTGTTGACATTTCCCCTGGCACTCGTGATTCCGGCTTTTAAGTCATCCAGTCCTGCATTTCACATGATGTACTCTGCATATAAGTTAAATAAGCCGGGTGATAATATACATCTTTGATGTACTCCTTTCTCAATTTTGATTGAGTTCGTTTTTACGTGTCTGATTCTAACTGTTGCTTCTTGTTCTGCATACAGGTTTCTCAGGAGGCAGGTAAGTTGGTCTGGTATTCCCAACTCTTTAAGACTTTTCCACAATATTTTGTGATCCACACAGTCAAAGGCTTTAATGTGGTCAGTGAAGTATAAGTAGATGTTTTCTGGAATTCCCTTGCTTTTTCTGTGACAAAGCAGATGTTGGCATCTTGATCTCTGGTTCCTCTGCCTTTTCTAAATCCAGCTTGTACATCTTGAAGTTCTTGGTTCACATATTGTTGAAGCCTAGCTTGAAGGATTTTGAGCATAACCTTGCTTGCATGTAAAATGAGCACAACTGTACAGCAGTTTGAGCATGCTTTGGCATTGCCTTTCTTTGGGATTGGAACGAAGACTGACCTTTTCCAGTCCTGTGGCCACTGCTGAGTTTCCCAAATTTGCTGGCATATTGAATGTAGTACTTTAACAACATTGCCTTTTAGGATTTTAAATAGGTCAGCTGGAATTCCATCGCCTCCACTAGGGTATTGCCCTGTTGCTGCTGCTGCTGCTAAGTCGCTTCAGTCGTATCCAACTCTGTGTGACCCAATAGATGGCAGCCCACCAGGCTCCTCCATCCATGGGATTTTCCAGGCAAGAGTACTGGAGTCGGGTGCCATTGCCTTCCCCAAGGGTATTGCCCTAGAGTGTGTTTAATAGTAGCTTCACATGGAGGCAAGACCACTTCACACCTCTCTTATGGGGCCCGATATTATCACTAAACAGAAAGATGAATGGTCTTGTCATTAATTAGGACTAGAGAAAAAATTTAGAAAGCCTAAAATTATAGTTCCACTTGGAATTGGGTTTTTTTTTTAGATGTGAAAATATATCAGTTCTGGAAATCATTATTTACACAGAGAAGTAGTATACTATGATGTTTGAGAAGATGGCCCTGCACACAGACTGCCTGCCTTGTATGACTGTATGACTCCTACATTGGCTTTCCAGTCTGACCGAGTGACTGACCTTGGACAAATTGTGCAGTCTCGCTGTGCTTCGATTTCCCTTAATGGAAAATCACTCGTAATAATAGTACTAATCTCACAGGGTTGCTTTAAGGACTAAGGAATTTAATACATGCACAGTGTTTAGAACAGAGCCTAACAGTGTTTGAATGAATAAAATACCATAATTTCTAAAATATCCCTAGGTAGTTATAAATTCAATGGTTCCAGCATACATTTATTCAATAATGACATCATGGGCTCAAATTTGTTTCCTTTTAAAAATAAAAAAGAAGCTAATTTGATATGTAGATTCAAAGGCTCACACGTGGAGGCCTATTATCTCCAAAAGGAAAACATGATTTAGAATTAACAGTTAAGAACAGTTGAAACAAGTTCACCTGTATAATTTTTCTAGATTCCATATACAAGCGATATTATATGACATTTGATTTTCTTTCTGACTTACTTCAATCTGTATCATAGTCTCTATGTCTGTCTAGGGAGGAAGGGAGGGTGGGATGAATTGGGAAATTGGTATTGACATATATACACTATGATGTATAAACAGATTAATGAGAACCTACTCTATAGTACAGGGAGCTCAGTGTTCTGTGATTACCTAAATGGGAAGGAAATCCCCAAAAGAGTGAATCCTAGGGACTTCCTTGGTGGGAAAGTATATGAGAATCCTCCTGCCCTTGCTGAGGCTTGATCCTTGGTTTGGGAGTATTCAGCATTTATGTGTAGCCTGTCATGATCCTCTGTCCATGGGATTCTCCAGGCAAGAATACCGGAGTGGGTTGCCATTTCCTTTTTCAGGGGATCTTCCCGACCTAGGAATCAAACCTGGGTCTCCTGCATTGCAGGCAGACGCTTTACCAACTGAGCTACAAGGGAAGCTCCCATTCTGCATGCCTGGGAGCAACTAAAGCTTGTGTGCCACAGCTGCTGAGCCTGAGCTCTAGAGCCTGTGAGCTGCAACTACCGAAGCCTGTGCACCTAGAGCCCATGCTCCACAACAGGAGAAGCCACTGCAATGAGAAGCCCTGGCCCCAGAACCAGAGAGTAGCCCCGCTCTCGCCACTACTAGAGAAAAGCTCCTGTAGCAATGAAGACCCAGCACAGCCAAAAATAAATAAAAATAAATTATGAAAAAAGAGAGGATCTATGTGTACACTCAGCTGACTCACTTTGCTGTAGCTCAGAAACTAACACAACGTTGTAAAGCAACTATACTCCAATAAAAATGAAAACATAAAAGAATGGTTGAAACAGATACCGAATTTTAAAAATATAACTAATTAAAAAAAACTACTAGTTCAGAAAAATAATTTATCTTTTTTATGGAGGAGGTATGGTGGAAGGGCTAATTTAAGTGAACATTCAAAAGGGAAAAAATTAGGGGAAAAAGCCTATTTTCCCAGCTGGGGAATGTCTGCAGATTTAGTGAATACTTAGTCAGCAGATCTCTATTTTTATTCAAGCAGCTTGCCAAGAAATACAGTGGCTGCAGTTTTCCTCTCATCTCTAACATGAACTGCAGCTCAGCTAGGAATACTGAAAACGAATGCCCGTCCTTTCATGTGCCAGAGTGGGTGATGGCTAGCACGCAGATCAGCAGATTCTCACCCCATCCTGTACTGTGGGAACTGGCCCAGTTAACAAAGGCAAACTGGGTTAGGTCTGGGTTGACGGCATACTGCTTCTATTTGAGTACAGTTCATGAACAAGCCTAAGCTGTCTTGCAAAAGTCATTGTGCAAGATTCCCTGGTTCACTATTTGTCTTAGAAAGCAGTCATGTATATGAATGTCTTTCTGTGAGAGCCAAGAGATTCAAGACTTAAAATGCAGTGATGAACACTTTGCTGTTGATGATGGTTTTATGTACACTGCTAGTCTTAAATTCTTCATCTCATACTGCCTGCTCATCAAGAATGGCTTTGTATTTCCTCTAGATCTTTCACCTTCAAGTCCTAGTTTCCCTTTAGGCCCTGAAGTAAGTGTTAGCACATCTATCCAACTCCTATTCATGGCTCTAGTGAGAAGTGATCATTTCTTTCCCCGACCTCTTGAAGTATGTCATCTGCACCTGTTTTAGAACATGGTCACTTTCTATGTACAGTTTTCATTTATTTTGTATACTCATATCCCATACCAGATTGTATGCTTCTTGAGGCTGTTTCTGCATTATCTTTTAGAGCAATACTGTATCTTGTATGATGCCCGCCAGATTGTATATACAAAATTGTAAGCCAGCATGTATATCATAATGAATTTACTTTTTTATTTAAATTGAAAGAATGGGAATATCTGGTGCAGTAAGTAATTGGGCAGTGAGAGGAACTGGAATGTAAGTCAAAATCTGATTAAATACAATCAAAGTCCGGGAATTTGTATTTAACACACTTTGCAGGCCATTGTGATATGTAGCCAGGGTCACCTACCATTCAACAAGGTTGGTGATGCTAAATCATCCTTTCTGCTCTGGAGCTTTAGGAATTTACAAAATGAAAATTAAGAATTGGGTAGTCTATGAAGTTCTCAGTTTCCGAGGCACAGACACCAGGCATTTTATTTTAGTCCCCAAACATTACCTTTATACTTCAGAGTTATTTTATCTTCTAGCTCGTTGATTGGGTAAATTTAGAGTGGTTAACAGTGGGCCAGGGAAGAGGAAGAATGGCTGGCCTGTGAAACCAGGAAACCTAGCTGTAGGTGCCAGGAACTAAGGAGGGGTTTTAGTAGCAGCAAATACTTAAACTGTCTGCTATGTGCAAGGCACTAGGTTTTCACAGTAGAAAATGCACTGGATATGGAATTCGAAGTTTTGGATTAAATCTATAATCCGTATACTGACTTGCTCTGAAACAAAGGGTATAGTAGTGTGATGACTAAGAGAAGGATCTGGAACGGACAGCTTAAAGTTCACATGCTGGCTTAATAAATTACTACTTTGTCGAGCTGTGATAGTGCTGTGTGCCTCAATTGCCCTCTCTAAAATGGGAATGAGATGATAGCAATACCTACTTTAGACCATTGGATGAAGGTTAGATGAGACAATATGAACAGAACATAGATCAGTGTTGAGTGCATTCAGACCAGTGTCAGCTCTAATTATTTTTGCCATTCATTTAAAAATTGGAGCAAGATCTTCCCAATCCTAGACTGTTGTCAGGATTAAATGATCCATGTTTATAGTAACTGATGAACATCCACTATGTATATACTTTGTGGAATTGTTGTGAAAATAAGTACTTCTTTAAATATTTGATAAAATTCAGTTGTGAAGCTATCTGGGTCTGAGCTTTTGTTGTGGATAATCTTTAAATTACTAATTCAATCTCTAGTTTTCCTATGCCTATTTAGTTTTATATTCCTCCTTGGATCAGTTTCAGTATTTTGTATCTTTCTAGATATTTGCTATTTTCATCAAATGTTTCTAATTTGTTTCTATGTATTGTTAGTATTCACTCAATCCTTTTATTTCTGTAAATCATATTGTAATGTCCTCCTTTATTTCTAATTTAGTAATTAGAATCATGTTTTACTTAGTTTCCCTAAAGTTTGTCAATTTTACTGATCTTTCAAAGAACCATTTTTAATTTTTCTGTTTTTTCTATCATCTATTTTATTAGTTTTGATCTAATTATTATTTCTTTCCTTGTGCTTGCTTTAGATTTAGTTATTTTTTATACTGTCTTAAGGTAAAAGCTAGGTGTTCAATTTGAGGTATAAATTTTAATGTAAGCATTTGTAACTATAAATTTCTCTAAGCACTGGCTTAGTTGCATGAGTTTGCATCTTCATTTCTATTCATCTCAAAATATTTTTGAATTGCTTTTGCAGCTTTTTATTTAACACATTGCTTTTTTCTATTTAATTTATTTCTACACTAGTTCTTCCTTTATTCCTTTTCCTTGCTTTTAGGTTTAATGTCTTTTTTCAGTGTGTTAAGGTAAATATTGGACTGTTTACTTCATCTTCTATAATGTGAACATATACAGCTCTAAGATTCCTTAAGCACTAATCTAGCTGTATCCTATAAGTTTTGTTATTTTGTGTCTGTAGTTTCATTTATCTCAATATATTGACTAATTTTTGATTTCTTATTTGACTCATTGACTATTAAAAACTGTCCTTCAATTTCTACATACTTGCAAATTAACCCGACTTTTTTTCTGTTGTTAACCTCTAATTCAAATCCATTGTGACTGGGGAAAATACTTTGTACAGTTTGAATCCTTTTGAATTTACTAAGGCTTCTTTTATGGACTAATGTATGATTTAGCCTGGCGAATGATCCATGTGCACTACAAAAGTGTGTATTCTGCTGTTTTGGGGAGTGGAGTGTTCTTGAAATGCCTGCTAAGTCTAGTTGGTTTATGATGTTGGTTAAGACTTGTATTTCCTGATTGATTTTCTGCCTGGTTATTCTATCCATTCCTGAATTTCACATGTTGAAGACTTCAAATGTTATTGGTGAAATGTTTATTTCTCATTTTGTTCTGTCAGGTTTACTTGATATTCTTGGCCTCTGCTGTTAGATAAACATCTATTTTAAATTACTTTACCATAATGATGGGTTTATACATTTATTACTGTAACACACTCTTCATACCTCTGTAACAAATTATTAAAGCCTATTTCATCTGATATTAATATAGTTGCTCCAGTCTTCTTAATGTTGCTATTTACATGATGTATATTTTTACATTCTTTTCATTTCAACCTCTCTGTGTCTTTGAAACAAAAATGTGTCTCTTGTGGATAGCACATAGTTGCATCTGGTTGTTGTGTGTGTGTGTGTGTTTCATCCTATCTGACAATCTCTGCCTTTTGATCGGATTGCTTATTTACATTAATACTATATTATTCTTGATATACTCTGTGGCTGTATGTCTTTGATGGTTGGCTATATGTCTACCATTTTACTTTTGTGCTTTGTCTCATGCATTTCCCCCTCTATTTCTGTTTACTACTTTCTTTTGTATTAGATGAATATTTTCTTTATTTTTTATTTTATTTTTAAACTTTACAATATTTTATTAGTTTTGCCAAATATCGAAATGAATCCACTCAGCCATTAAAAAGAATACATTAGATGAATATTTTCTAGTGTAATAATTCTTTTAAATCTTTTTGACTATGTATTTTTAGTCCCTATTCTTGTCATTCTAGTTCTTACTATATAATGTTTCAGAATCTATTTCAGATTTATATTAACTAATTCCAGTGATGTATATAAACATTGTTTCTCTATAGTTGTATTCACTTATCCTCTTTTTTACTATTATACCTATTTTATATATATATATATATTACAGAAAACACATTGTTATAATTATTTTATCAGCTTTGGCATAAAGTTGTACAAAGAAAGAACATCTATATTTATAGAATTTTTATAGTAATCCTCTTACTATAAGTAATCTTCTACCATTATTGATTCTCCATTTGTTTTTGTGAATTCATGTTATCTTGGTATTACTTCCTTACTTTGCTCCCAAAGGTCTCTTTTATGCTTTTGTGAAGTATATTATATCTCTATGTTATTAGTCTAAGAATGGAAACATATACATATGCAATCATATATACATGTGAATATATGAGTATATATGTATGCTTGTATCTATTTTTAAAATCAGTTAAGGGAAGAGAGAGAAAAAAGATACATTTATACTGTGTTTTATAATTATATTTACTGATATCTTTTGTTTTTCCTATAGATTTGGTTTATAATCTGGAATCACATAAAGCCTGAAGAACTTCTTTCAGTAGGCTCTTCTTTTGTAAGGTGAATCAGCTAATAACACATTTTTTTTTCTTAATATGGGAATGTGTTTATTTCACCTTCATTTTTGAAAAATAGTTTTTCTGGATATAAGATTCTGTGTCTGTTTATTTTCTTTCATCATTTCCTCCAATTAAAATAAATAAATTTTAAAAAGAAAGTACAAAAAAATAAATAAATAAACACCATCTCATTGTCTTCCAACCTACACTATTTCTGATAAGAAGCTAGCTGTTAATCTAATTGGTGTTCCTTTTTACATGTTAAGTAATTTTCTTGCTGTTTTCAAGAGGCTATTCTTTTTAAGCTTTTAGATTTTTTTTTACTGTGATGCATCTGTGTGAATTTCTTTATTTTATGTTTGTTCTAGTTGGATTTTTTTGAGCTTTTTGTATTGTAGATATATTAAATTAATCTTATAAAGTCAAATTTGTGAATTTGTTTTCAGCTGTTTTTTCAAATACTAGTTTCTGCTTCATATTTTCCCTTTTCATCATGGTACTGCCACTGGTATGTTGTGAAGATTAGTATTGTTCAGTCGATAAGTCATGTCAAGCACTTTGCCACCCGACGGAGTGCAGCACACCAGGTTTCCTGGTCCTTCACTATCTCCCTGAGTGTGCTCAAACTCCTGTCCATTGAGTCAGTGATGCCATCCAACCATCTCATCCTCTGTCTCCCTCTTCTCCCAGTCTTTCCCAGCATCAGGATATTTATGACATCCAGTGAGTCAGCTCTTCACATCACGTGGCCAAAGTATAGGAGTTTCAGCATCGGTCCTTCCAATGCGTATTCAAACTTTATTTCGTTTAGGATTGACTGGTTTGATCTCCTTGCAGTCCAAGGGAGTCTCAATAGTCTTCTCCAACAACACAATTTGAAAGCATCAATTCTTAGGCACTTGGCCTTCTTTATGGTCCGACTCTCACTTCTGTACATGACTACTGGAAAAACCATAGCTTTGACTATGTAGACCTTTATCAGCAAAGTGATGTCTCTGCTTTTTAATACGCTATCTAGGTTTGTCATAGCTTTTCTCCTCAGGAACAAGCGTCTTTTAATTTCATGGCTGCAGTCACCATCTGCAGTGATTTTGGAGCCCAAGAAAGTAAAATCTGCCACAGTTTCCACTTAATAGTGTTGCACATTTTTCTCAGGCTCTATTATATTGTCTTTATTTTTGTGTGTATGATTTTCAAATTATATACCTTCTTTTGATCAATCTATGGCTTTGAGTCTTTCTTCTGCCAGTTCAAATCCGTTGAACTCTCTACTGAATTTTTTCATTTTAGTTGTTTTAATTAAAGTCCAGAAATTCATTTAGCTCGTTTTCATAATTTGTCAATTTATTCTCTATTGAATGAGTCCTTCTCATCATAACTTCCTTTACTTTTTTACAAATATTTTATAGTCAGTTTTACTCAGTAACGTGTTTCATATAATTGAAAATATATAAAAACAAGGCAATTAATAAATATATACATTTAATGTAACTACAATTAAACAAATACATTTTAAAAGATGAATAGTTGAATAGCTTGAGAATAGATAAATGCATAGAGTACTATCTATATCACATTAGAAATACAGAGTATGGATTTTGACATTCTCAGCATATATACAACTATAACGAATCCATAAGAATGTAAGTGTCACAAAGACTATCACACATTAGTGGACCTACTATAGCCAGCTGTGTCTAATGTAAAGAAGAAAATCTGAGGCAAGAAATTAAAATAGGATCAAAAAGTGACAGTAGATCTTGAGGAAGCAATGAACAGTCTTTAAAAATTAAACCTCAGAAATAGTAATGGGTGACTTAATGGCACACAAAACAATACTCTACTCTTTAATAGCATCTAAGGAATTATTATTATACATGAAAATACTGCTATAGTATTTAAAAAGCTAAAGAGGTCTTAAAATCTTATTGAGTTACAATTGACATATAATAACACTGTGTAAGTTTAAGAGGTACCATGTGTTGATTTGGTATATATATTAATATATTGCAGTATGATTCCCACCACAGTATTAGCTAACACCTCTATCACATAATTATCATCTGTTTTTCTTAGGGGGGAACATTTAGGATCTATTCTCTTAGTGACTTTCATGTATACAGTATAGTGTTAACTCTGATCGCCATGCTGAGCATTATATCCCAAGAACTTAATCATCTTCTCGTTAGAAGTTTGTATCCTTTGATGAGCAGTTCCCCTTTCCTCTATCCCTCAGCCCCTCATAACCATCATTCAACTCTTTGTGTATATAAGTTAAGCTTTTTAGTTTCCACGTATTAAGTGACATCATACTGTGTTTGTCTTTCTCTGTATGACTTATCTCTATTAGCATAATGCCCTCTCCACTTCTATCTTTGTTCTCACAAATGGCAGGATTTCCTTCTTTCTCATGGCTAAATGATAATCTAATATGTGTGTGTGTATGTACACCACAACTTTTTTTAATACATACATCTATTGACAAAACTCATGTTTCTGCATCTTAGTTATTATAAATAGGCTGCAGAGTGGGAGGAGATATGAATTTAGTACTGGTGGCATTGGGGTTTCCCATAGACCTTGTTCTAGGGCATTTCCTGTGGACCTTGTTCTAGAAACCGTACAGTGAGGTCCTTGCAGAGGCTTATGAGCAGGCTTCTTGCTGAAGTCGTGAGCACAATCATCAGGAATGATGTTCTTTTAATCCCCTTTGATATTTATTTTACCTCTTTCCTGATGGCCTTTTTCCCAGTCATAGAAAGCGAAAGTGAAAGTCACTTAGTCGTGTCCAACTCTTTGCGACCCCACGGACTATATATATGGTCCATGGAATTCTCCAGGCCAGAATACCAGAGTGGGTAGCCTTTCCCTTCTTCAGAGGATCCTCCCAACCAAGGGATCAAACCCAGGTCTCCCGCATTGCAGGCAGATTCTTTACCAGCTGAGCCACAAGGGAAGCCCCCGCAGTCATGGAGGTCCTCACATTAATACTGTGGGTGGAGTTAATACTGGTGGTATTAATACTGTGGAGTTAATACTGCTGGAGAGAAATGGTTTTCTCCTGGCATGTTCCATGTTCCTGGGATAGCCTGACACTCACTCCTTGCTCTCCTTTTCCCCAGTGGGAGAGGTGCCATTGCTGCTAGTAGTTCAGTCCCACGCACAGTGGAGTTGTGGAGGGGTGGTTTTGGCAAAGTTCTTTTTCTGTATGTTTTGCATCCAAAGTCATTCAAATTATATATATATATATATATATATATACACATATATATATGTATGTGTATATATATATACACACACACATATATATATGTAAGTATATATGTAGATATATACATATATGTGTGTATATATATGTGTGTATATATATAATATATATTATATATGTATATATAAATTACATATATTTTGCTTCAGTGACATGGATTCCAATAGACTTTCCCCTTGAGAAGTCTGGAATTGTGAAAATTCTCTCTTCTGTGGTATCTTCCCAGGTCAGCACACTCCACGATTTTTCCTAACCATGGCAAAAGAGGTTGTGGCAAGTTAGCTGGCTGTCCTGATTCTGCAGCCCATCCTAGGTCTGTCCATTTCCTGGGCCCTTTGGCATATGGTGTTTAAACCCCCAACTCCAACAGAGGCACTCTTGTTTGTGAATGGAGGTCTAATTTGTTGTTAAAAATGAGAGATAAAAGAATGAGTATTGTACACAATCATAGTGCTGATGTCGCTCTTTTTCCTTCTTTAAACACGTTTTACTTTGGTTCTTTAAACATAATTATAATGAATGCTTTTTAGTCTTTGTTAAATTTGACTTCAGGACCTTCCCAAAGGGTATTTTCTGTTGCCTTGTTTTGTTTTACTGTGTGGGAGTTATACTTTCTTTCTAGGTCTTTGAGTTTTCAAAACCTGGACATCTTAAGTAATATAGCAATTCTGGATAGTGATTCTTTACACTCAGGGGTTTGTTTTTGTTCTTGGTTGATGGTTCAACTTTTATAAAAAGTCTAACATTCAGACAATGCTCACGTGTTATATGAAGTTTTCTTCTTTATTGGAAGAAAATGTAGACTCATTTTATAACAGTATGGCAAAATACACAGTACAAACATAAATAACATATAATATGTTTTATTTAGAAGCTTAGGTAAAAACGAAATAGTAAGCAGTAGTGTAAGAGGAGATTAATGAAATAACTGAATAATATAATAAATTTTAGACATTATTTCATTATTTTTGTATGTAATGCATTATTGCAATTCATATTGAGCAGATAACATTTTTGTTAATTTTGTGAATTTCCCAACAGCACATATTTCTATATCTGTAGATTTGGAATTCTTTTTGACCCAGGGAATGACACATCTGTAGAAAGATAATGCACATGTTTTAGGACTACTTACAAACACTAAATCTAGATACGCTCTATTGTGGGGAGGTAGCATTCAATAATTTTTCAACTGTATATAGGAAGCAAGGGGTTGCAATATACTATACTCTGGACAAAATTTAGATTTTAAAGTTTTCTATATTCCCTGTTATGTACTTTCTATTTAGAGTAAATAATACATAAAATACTTTTTGACACCACTGATTTTTAGAATATAGAACAAAAGCCAGATGATATCTTCTTAGTTTCAGTGAGATTTGGGAATATATTGAAAAACATTTAATCTCAAATCTGAAGCTTTTGTCAAATACGCAATGGTCAGATATTCATGTCACTAAAGTTTCAACTAGAGGCTATATGTAGTGGGTTTTTAGACACTTTTGTTTCTATTGATAGTGATATACATTGCAGATTGCAAACCAAAAGTATCCTTTTAAAAGTATCTAATTTTAAATTTATTTATTCAGTATTGATTTGTTACATTCTTTTTAAAAATTAATGTCATAAGAACAAATACAAGGAAAAATCCACATACATAATTTTATGAAATGCACCAAAGGGTTTTTAAAGTTATTTGAAGAAAAGATAGTGTATGGTATTCATGAAAATACATTATTGATGCTAAGAATTTAGAGTCTCTTAATAATCGACCCTAACTTTTCATTGTTGAAAATTCTAGAAAATGAAGGAAGTCAATTTGATTCTAAACATCACAATTGGCCCCTATATGTTCTTAAGCTGATTTTAATATTTATTTTTTCATTTTGGGTATAGCAATATAATCTTCATTTTTTATGACTAAAAATCTTTAATTGAAGTTTAGTTGGTTTACAATGTTGCATTAGTTTCAGGTGTACAGCAAAGTGATTCAGTTATACATTATATAAATACACACACACGTATCATCCTTTCCAGATTCTTTTCCTTGTAGATTATTGAAGATATAGCAATGTAATCTTTAAGTGAAGTTTATGACAAAATTTTAACATAGCCTTTTCAGTGCTCTAAATTACATATATAATTTGAAAAGTCATAATAACCTAACTTCTGCAACTATATAAAAGTTTACAATTAAAATAGACTGTGCATAATGATAATAGAATATTGATTGGGCATTGATGTATGTGTAAATGAAAACTTTCCTAAAACTCAGTGTTGCTCCGATTAATGTATCACAACATTTTTGCAGCAATAATTTACCAGGTATATTTCCAAACACTTATCACTGTGGGTATATTTAACTAAGCCAATATTAGTAGACAGAAAAGAAGATAGTCTCTCAAAACTTAAATTTCCTAAAACTGATTTAAGTATTATAACATCATAAGAAACATAAATCACAGTAGTGACCAGTACTTTTAAAAATGAGACATTAGAGCAATAAATAAGAAAAAAAAAACTTGAATATTTTGCTTGAGAAAAGAGTAACTTTTTCTATTAAGCTAATGGCATCCTTGCTTTTCTTCCACAGTACATTTGCAGACTTGAAAGGAGGGTTTGTTGGGGTCTTTCTATAAATAGAAAAATGAAATTCCCACTTACAAGGGTCATAACCTAGGCTCTGGATTATTGTAGGGTAAAGTTTTAAGCCCAGTGGCACAGGTAATTGTTGAAACCTAGGCAAGTCATTTTATCTCCCAGAACCTTCCTCTCTTTTCCTATAAAATGTGGAAAATAAGACTGTTTATCTCAGAGTAGTACATACTGAAACACTAAATAAGAAATTGTATCAACACATTTACCACTGCCACAACCTAAGTGCTCAATAAAAGTAACTCTTTTTTTTTTTTTTAAAGTGGTCATTTATAAAACACTTAAGGTGGCTGTTAGGCATCATGCAGCCCATACTCAGGAAGAAAGGTGTTAAGAATGAAAACTTGATCTGCCACAGAAATTTGGAGGCCCATACAGAGTTCAGGAATAGATTGTAAACTATAAGATATTAGGGGAGTGAGAACTTTACAATCCTAGGTGTGACGCATTGACCAGTAACATCAGCATCACCTGGGAGCTTGCAGTAATACAGGCTGTCAGGTTCCAACCCAGACTTAATGAGTCTGAATCTATATAAGTAACTAGATCCCCAGGATATTCATATACATACTAGAGTTTGAGAAGCACTGAAATAGAGAGTTCTGACACTAAGCAGACACCACGCTTAGAGAAAGTCTGTCTGCTTCCATGTTGGGGGCTTGTTCTGTCTCCAACTCCTTTATAAGGTCAGCAGTGTTGCCATTGGTTCCTCTCTGCTGCTTCTCTGTGGTTGGGGAGAATGCCATTGGAAAATTAGACTGCAGAGGTAAAAATTCTGCATGGCGTCATGGGCAATCTCAAGTCTAATCCCAAAATCATATAAGAACCTAGATGGATAGGTATTCCCTGGCATTTATGATTATGCAACCTCACAAACTAAATGGCTCAAGATGTGCAAATGAATAATCCTTCAAAATTCAATACCACACATCACTACAGCCATGTCTGATCTGTTTGGGAAATCAATACTGTATCACAAGGGTGTAACATCAAGCCTTTCACACATTAGAATACAGTTAACCTGGTAACTCGGCACAATAAAAACATTTTTTTAATTAATGTATTTACTTTAATTGGAGGCTAATTGCTTTACAGTATTGTAGTGGTTTTTGTCATAATTGACATGAATCAGCCATGGGTGTACATGTGTTCCCCATCCTGAACCCACCTCCCACCTCCCTCCCCATCCCATCCCTCAGGGTCATCCCAGTGCACCAGCCCTGAGCACCCTGTCTCATGCATTGAACCTGGACTGGCAATCTATTTCACATATGATAATATTCATGTTTCAATGCTATTCACTCAAATCATCCCACCCTCGCCTTCTCCCACAGAGTCCAAAAGTCTGTTCTTTACATCTGTGTCTCTTTTGTGTCTTGCATAAAGGATCATCGTTACCATCTTTCTAAATTCCATATATATGCATTAATATACTCTATTGGTGTTTTTCTTTCTGACTTACTTCACTCTGTATAATAGGCTCCAGTTTCATCCACCTCATTAGAACTGACTTGAATGCATTCTTTTTAATAGCTGAGTAATATTCCATTGTGTATATGTACCACAGCTTTCTTATCCATTCATCTGCTGATGGACATCTAGGTTGCCTCTGCTGCTGCTGCTAAGTTACTTCAGTCATGTCTGACTCTGTTTGACCCCATAGATGGCAGCCCACCAGGCTCCCCCGTCCCTGGGATTCTCCAGGCAAGAACACTGGAGTGGGTTGCCATTTCCTTCTACAATGCATGAAAGTGTAAAGTGAAAGGGAACTCGCTCAGTCATGTCCGACTCTTCAGGACCCCATGGACTGCAGCCTACCAGGCTCCTCCATCCATGGGATTTGCCAGGCAAGAGTACTGAAGTGGGGTGCCATCACCTTCTCTGAGGTTGCTTCTATGTCCTGGCTGTGGTAAATAGTCCTGTGATGAACACTGGGGTACATGTGTCTCTTTCAATTCTGGTTTCCTTGGTGTGTATGTTCAGCAGTGGGATTGTTGGGTCGTATGGCAGTTCTATTTTTAGTTTTTTAAGGACTCTCCACACTGTTCTCCATAGTGGCTGTACTAGTTTGCATTCTCACCAACGGTGTAAGAGGGTTCCCTTTTCTCTGCATCCTCTCCAGCATTTATTGTTTGTAGACTTTTGGATAGCAACCATTCTGACTGGCGTGAAATGATACCTCATTGTGGTTTTGATTTGCATTTTCTCTGATAATGAGTGATGTTGAGCATCTTTTCATGTGTTTTATAGCCATCTGTATGTCTTCTTTGGAGAAATGTCTGTTTAGTTCTTTGGCCCATTTTTTTCATTGGGTTGTTTATTTTTCTGGAATTGAGCTGCAGGAGCTGCTTGTCAGTTGCTTCATTTGCTATTATTTCCTCCTATTCTGAAGGCTGTCTTTTCACCTTGCTTATAGTTTCCTTTGTTGTACAAAAGCTTTTAACTTTAATTAGGTCCCATTTGTTTATTTTTGCTTTTATTTCCATTACTCTGGGAGGTGGGTCATAGAGGATCCTGCTGTGATTTATGTCAGAGAGTGTTTTGCCTATGTTTTCCTTTAGGTGTTTTATAGTTTCTGGTTTTACATTTAGATCTTTAATCCATTTTGAGTTTATTTTTGTGTGTGGTGTTAAAAAGTGTTCTAGTTTCATTCTTTTACATGTGGTTGACCAGTTTTACCAGCACCACTTGTTAAAGACTTTGTCTTTTCTCCATTGTATATTCTAGCCTCCTTTGTCAAAGTTAGGGTGTCCATAGGTGCATGGATTTATCTCTGCGCTTCTTAAAGATCATGGCAGTGGGATTTGGAAGAAAAAAAAAGAACAATAACCGAAAATGGGCCAAAAAAAAAAAAAAGTCAAACCAACAATCTAATACTGGGAATCCAGTTCGATAAACATAGGTAATGAACAACTTGTTTATAATGGAGATAGATTGTCTCAAATCAGTAACACTCTTGGTACTTTAGAATGTGTTGTGAAATATAGATGGACCATCTTTTTGTTATTATACACAAAAGTTGGAAGAAGAATAATGACCCAGACCAGAAACCAATTTTTCCAGCTTTTACCTCTATCTACATGGTCAACCATCAGTGATACAAAATTATTGCCCTGCCCCAGTTTCAGGGTCTCTGGATTACTCTGGTTCCTGGGTGAGGTAGTTGGAGGAAGGAAGAACATTTTAGCAAGTGTGGTTGCTATTAGTACTGTTCACCAATTATCCATCTTCTGTGGGCATGCTGGGATTGTACTTCCTGGCCCTCATGCGGTTGGGTAGATAAGTGAAACTTGCTGAGTTTAACTGTTGGAGCCAGGGGAAGTGGTCCCTTCAGATCTTTCTTCCCTATGGCCAGGTGTCTATAACTTTTTAGGTGCTGGCTGCTCCATCAGAATGGCTCCATAAATGACTATAATGAAGAGCGCCCCCTGCCAACCTTCAATGGTCAGATAGCAAGATGAAGAAATTGTGTGTTTGTGCACATTTTCTAATAAGCCAAAAAGTCTTTGAACTATTTGCTGTTGTGTCATATTCTAGCCCATGATTAAGGAAAATGATCTATATTCCAGGACATTCTCAATAATGGAAGAATAATTTTCCTCCTGGAAAGTTGGACTAGTCCTAATTAGCAAAGAGAGTCTTTTTTTTTTTTTTTAAGTAATTTATTTTAATAGGAGGCTAATTACTTTACAATATTGTAGTGGTTTTTGCCATACATTGACATGAATCAACCAAGTCTTTTACCAAGCTCCAAGCAATCACTCTGAATCTGGAAGTCTATGAATTTTCCTGCTCTCCTACAGATAGAGAGCAATTCCTATTGTAATAGGATAATAGAAAAAATATCAATTTTGGTTTTGATTGTATTATAACTAAAATGATTAGAAAAGTTGAAAACTTACGTAATTTGAAGAAAAATATCAGCTAACCAGAACAAGTCAAGCGTGTGAAGTATGTGTGTTTGTGTGTATTTAAGTAATTATTTCATGTGATTATGGCAGTTTTGGCAGTTCTGAAATCCACGGGGCAGGCAGTGGGCTAGAAATTGCTGTAGGAGTTAATGGTACAGTCTTGAGGTAGAATTTATTCTTTGAGAACCGCAGTTTTTGTTCTTACCTTCAGCTAATATGATGCATCTGCATTATTGAGGGTGATCTATTTATTTGGATTAATCAGGAAAAAAATTCAACTTCAGAAAAAAAGTCAGGAGGATGGTGATTTCTCTTTGACCATATGGTTAATACAAGGGCTTCCTACGTA
Organism: Bos taurus; assembly: GCF_002263795.3. Taxonomy (NCBI): domain Eukaryota; kingdom Metazoa; phylum Chordata; class Mammalia; order Artiodactyla; family Bovidae; genus Bos; species Bos taurus. The sequence goes on from NW_020192292.1 coordinate 2,018,530, forward strand.
GTAGGATGCTTTCCAAAATATAAATAAGATCATACCTTCTATGAGCTACCACTGAAACATCATAGCCTCAAAAAAAAAAAAAAAATGTAATTCCATCTAAGAACTGGCTCCAGTTTTTATTTGAGCCTTTCTTTCTGCCCCTCCTATCCCCCTTACTGTGCTGCAGTTACACCAAGCTTCTTGCCATTTTCTTTTCATACCATGCTCTTTGGGGATTCCATAATTTTAGTTGGCTTCTCTGTTCCCTGTCCCCTCTTCTCCCCTGAGCAAACTCCTTCTTGTTCTTCAAGAAGAACTTGTTATCCAGCATCTCCCATACCTGCAGACCACCAATCAATTATGTTTTCCCCAAACATATTTATAAACACTTCAATTAGAATATAATTTATAACCATCTTACTCTTTTCTTTTGTTCCTCTCTGACAAAAAGATGAACTTTTTGAGGTGCTTCAGTTGAGTTCAGTCACTCAGTCATGTCCGACTCTTTGCGACCCCATGGACTGCAGAACGCCAGGCTTCCCTGTCCATTGAGGTGGAGGTCTACGATATTCCCAACCTCTTGCAAGTAGCTGGTACACAGCTATTGCTCTAGAAATGTTTGTAAGTAAAACATACGCTTTCAAAAAAAAATCTGATAAGTATAACATTCTAGGATATATTCTCTATAGTTACAAGACCTTTAAATTATCTTCCAAAACTTATTCTGCAACTATTAAGTTATTTCCTTAAGTTCATCCTTGATATTTAGTGGCACTCTTCAGTTCTTATCTTTATTATCATTCTAGCAGCTCCTTGCATATGAATTCTTGATCTTTATTATCATTCTAGCAGCTCCTTGCATTTGAATTCTTGATGTTTTTTAAGCTACAATAGCTCACAAAGGAATATCAGATGGCCATGTCATATAAGCAGAGATGGCTGGCTTTCATCCTGTGAAATTTCTACTTTGCTATACTTTAGAATGCAAAAACAATTAGTCACACGAATATGAAAATATAAAATAGCACAGTTGAAAATGGTAAGTCCAAATACTTCCTCTGATTCTACATGGCATTGTATTGATTCATGATTCCACTTCCAAGAGTCAGTATCATTTACCCAGGGGGAAAACATATGTGTACATGTATAAAATTATTCTGCTACTTAAATGAAAAGGTAGAGATTGATATGTAATTACAATGGAGTCATTTTTTTCTATGTTAAATTTCAAGCTCATTCTGAATCAAATTTAAAGCCCTCATTTGTAAATTAGAGGAAGACATTTTTATCTTGAAATTTGCAAATGTTTTATGAATACATTGCCGCATAACATTGGCTAAGAGTGTTAAAGAATATACCAGTTAGAATTGTCAGCTATTTTATTTTCAGTGTAAATCTTGGCACATAGTAAGAATTTGATAAATTTTTCAGAGTTTTAATTAGACATAATTTTCTTTGTCTACAGGGAAATATGAGATCTAAAATTCACCAGTGGTTTGGCTGTAATTGTTACATTATATGGCCCACCTGACCTGACAGGTTTTGTCTTGTTGATTCCAATGTGATCTTAAACCATGAGAGAAATATTGAATGCTTACTTAACTGTCAGGGGAGAAGATCTCCAATGTCATGGCAGTTATGTATGTTTGATCTTAAAATATAATTAGGTAAGTTAGAAATTAATATATATAATATAAGTGATGCAGAACAAAATTTGTCTCTATAATAGTCATTAAAGTGCTAGTCACTCAGTAGTGTCTGACTCTTTATGGCCCCATGGACTGTAACCCACTAGACTCCTGTGTACATGGAATTCTCCAGACAAGAATACTGGAGGGGGTTGCCATTTCCTTCTCCAAGGGATCTTCCCGACCCAGAGACCAAACCTGGATCTCCCACACCGCAGACAGTTTCTTTACCATCTGAGCCACCAGGGAAGCCCTAATAGTCATTAAAGCTATTCCATAAAGATTTCGTTTCTCTTCCTTCTAGGTTCATGATCAGTCTATACTTCTCCATTCCTTTTGAAGATAGGCATTGTCAAATGGTGCTTCCCAGGTGGCTCAGTGGTTAAAAGAATCTGCCTGTCAATACAGGAGACTCAGGTTTGATTCCTGGGTCAGGAAGATCCCTTGGAGTAGGAAATGGCATTCCACCCAAAACTTAGGCTTTCCTGGTGGCTCAGACAGTAAAGACTCTGCCTGCAATGCAGGAGACCTGGATTCGATCTCTGGGTTGGGAAGATCCCCTGGAGGAGAGCATGGCTACCCACTCCAGTATGCTTGCCTGGAGAATCCCCATGGACAGAGGAGCCTGGCAGGCTACAGTCCATGGGATTGGAAAATGTTGGATGTGACAGGATGACTAAGCACATAGTCAAATGACCTGTTTTAGTTCAGGAAATAAGAGCTTCTTTGCAGAATCTCCATAAGCTAATTCAGGTTTCATTACATTTGCTTTTTTCATGGCAGAAGCAAAGAGATGAAGCCTTTTTCAGTCTGTGTTGCTATGTGAACATAATGTAGAGCAGATTGCCCCTGCATCCTACCCCTGGCCAATCCAAGGAGAACATGGAGTACAAAACAGGAATAGGCCTTTATTCTTTTAACCTCTAAGGATTATAGATTCTTTGTTACTGCTGCAGAACCTAACCCATCCTGTCTGGTATATATTTGAATAATATAATAATAGATTTCTTGCTTGTTTTGCCAGCCTGTTGAAAGAGTAGCACAGAAAAAAAGTTATAAAATAATTGTTAAACAATAAAGAATATGGGTGAAATCAAGTGACAGTTGACAAAAAATACTTTTACATTGGTTTGAACTGAACTCTCAATAGGTATGGCTCTAAAATAAGCCTATATATGTCTGACGGCCTCCCCAGGCAAGATGAATAAGATTAAATATCAGTGGGAATCAAATTCTCTGATTGTCATTATTAATTCCTTGAGATCAACCTTGAGCAAGGTGTAGATAAAGCATTAACTTCTATTTATAGTAAAATAGAGTAACTTCTGTTGTGTTTGCCCCTGAGTGCTCTATGACTACTCAAGAGCTTCCCAGATCTTTCAGGAAAAAAGATACCTCAGAAGAAAGCAGCTATTGAAACCAAGGCTTTCAGACATAAAGGTAAGCACCTTCCATTTGTTGGTCAACTACTATGCAAGGAAGTATTATTTTTACATAAATTTTCTTATATCAGTATCACAATAATTATGAGAAGTAAATATTGTTAGCTCCACTTTCCTTTTCCAATAAAAGTTGTATGGCAAGTGACATTAGGTTTGTATTCTTTAATGATATGGTATCTAATTCTATATTTTACCTAAATATGAGTCTTTGAATTTTAATAATTGACTTAATATATTTTCTGTTCCAGAATTCCAATATGGGTAGGTTCTAAGCCCCAAAGGCAGTATCTGGTTGTAAGAAAGGTTGGGAGGCTTGTCCTGAAGTAGTGTCTGTGTAGTAAGACATGTGCATGTGTGCTAAGTCGCTCCAGTAATGTCTGACTCTTTGAGACCCTGTGGACCATAGCCCACCAGGCTCCTCTGTCCATGGAATTCTCCAGGCAAGAATATTGGAATTGGTTACCATTTCCTATCTAGGGGATCTTCCCAACATAGGAATCGAACCCACATCTCTTTTGTCTCCTGCATTGGCCGACAGGATTTTTACCCATTGTGCTACCTGGAAAGCCATGTAAGACATGGTTTTCACTTAATTTAGAAATCAATAAAAGTCAAATCTTTCTAAAGATTTTTGACACTTTATGTGAAGTAAGTTAAAATCAAGTAAATAGGGCTTATTGTTGCAGTTGTTATGAGTTTGGGGTGGCTTTGAAGAACAGAGAATACAATTTTGGTAAAACTGCCCACCACAAACCGTCTCTCTGTCATCACTGCCACTTGAATTCTATGACTTTAGGTATTCTGCTTGTATTCGTGTTTGTATGCTTACCTTAATCGTGATTCCCTGGCTTTTCTTGTAATGACTGTCTGTCTTTGAGATTTTTCTTTAGAGATTTGGAAGGTGTACTTGTTTTTCTCTTTATTACTGTTTTTCAAAAACATAAGTCAATCTGTATCTTCCCTGCATCTCATATTGAAAAACAGATGAATTTTTGACAAGTCATCAGAAGTGTTCAGAAGGGATCAGCATCACACAAGGGGAAGTTGAGGTGCAGGGATTCTGCTTGACCCAGCAGTGCTTTTACAGTATTATTGTAAAACTCAGGATCTCCTGTTAATTGAGATAAAATGGAGTGACTGTTTTTAGCACTGAGTTCCTGGTTTCTGTCCTGCATTGGAACATGCACACAGTTGTGCCTGGATATTCTTAGAAATTTGTGGTTCAACATCTCTTGATTTTTAGCTCAAAACAGATCTAGAACAATCTGAAAAATTACCAAATAAGGACAAAATAAGTTTCTTGAGGATTACACATTGCTGAAATGGAATCAATAGGAGCCCAGCATGCAAAAGAGGAAGATTTGATCAGAAAAAATAATGTGAATGTAGAGAAGAAATCCCAGTATCCTACTAATTAGCATTCACGGTGACTCCATTTAGTTGCTGTAATAGTGAAAAAGTGTTCTCATTCTTCATGGGCTCCTTAGGTGAATTGGGAACAGACAGACTATATAAAAATCATTGTAATGACAACCATCCAATGGGAAGAAGCTAACAGTGTGAGCTCTATAATGTTTTGAGGGAGCTTCAGACAACTACTAGACTTTTATTACCTGACTCAGCTTGCATCTAGATCCTGCCAAGTCCAGTGCTGATAAATCGTGAGCACACATGGACCCACTGCTCCCTCAGTCATTTCTCTTTGATACTGTCTTTCTGATGTACCTGTTTTCTTCCTATTCAGAGCACTTGGCACCCTGCTGTGCCATTTTACTATTGTATTTAACCTTTCTCTGGGATAATTTGTATTGTGCCAATCAGCCTTTACCAGCACTGGTTGAGTTTCCTATTTACTCTTAGGATGTTGTCTGTTTCAGTTATCCTTTTTTAACCTTGAAATTTGTCTGATCATATCAAATGTACTCTTGATTTATTTTAGACTCATTATATTGGTTCATTTATGAGTCACTATAGGCTGAAATGGATTTCTTTTTCCATAAACCATATAACTTTATATCCTTTCCACCAACAGAATGGATCACATCTTCCAGTGGTGATTGAAATCTAGACAGGACATCAGGGACACATCTTCAACCCCTTCTCCGTACCTTCGTTGCACTGTCCCACTACACCAAGGAAGTTTCTAGCAACTTTGTCACTTTTTTCTGTGGCGACATAAAAAAAAAATGGCAGCAATGGTTTTTTAAAAGATCCAGAGGAACTTATTTGCAAAGCAGAAAAAGAGAACAAATTATGGATACCGAGGCGGGAAGCATGACTACTCCAGTAATAATAATACCTATTTTTAATCAAACCCTTGTCCCAGACACAACATCTAAACACTTTATATTGTCATGTAGTTGGAGTTCTTTAGTTTGTGACAGAAAAATAACCTTAACTACAGAAAGAAAAAAATTTACTTGGATCATGAAGTTAAAGCCCAGAAGTTGATTTTTTCTATAGACATGACTTCATCTGCATGTTCAAATGAAAAAAATAATAGTTTTGTTCCTTTTTCCATTTCACAGCTAAGTCTTCTACTCTATTACTTTTAGTATCAGGGAAGGTTGAGCCTTTTCTTGACAACTGTTAGTTGCCCAATTGTGTCTGCCTCTTTGTGACCCCATGGACTGTAGCCCTGCCAGGTTCTTCTGTCCATGGAATTCTCTAGGCAAGAACAATGGAGTGGGTTGCCATTTCTTTCTCCAGGGGATCTTCCCAACCCAGGGATCAAACTCATGTCTCCTGCATTGCAGGTAGATTCTTTACTGTCTGAGCCATGAGGGAAGCCCCTTTCTTGGCAAATATGGTGGCAAAGGTGGCCTCTAGAAACTGGGTGTATATTGCAGTATGCCTCCTTTTAAACAGGAATCTCAAAGAAAAATGGTTGGCTCTGCTTGTATTAAAGATAGACATAGATGTATGAATTGATCACGGTGGTCTTGGGCTTGGGGGGGTGTCAGTATTCTTATTGGCCATGTGTGGATCACATATCCACAGGGGGGACAGGTTAAGTCCCTCTCAAATTTCATGGAATGTATACCCAGTGGTAAAGAAGTGTTCTGATATAAGAAGGGGAAAGGGGGATGTTGGGAGGGCACAAGAGCAGATATCCATTGCATCAGTTATCAATCTAATATGTATGACAGCTGTGTGTGATGGGTATTTTTTATTAACTTTACAGACAAGGAAACTGACTTATACAAGTTAGCTCGCATGCTAGTGGTCATATGATCAGAAGAACAATTGCTGGGATTTAGCTTCTGGACTCTCAGATGCTATGGATGTTGGGCCTGCAACATTTCCTATTAGTCCTTTTCTTTTCTGATAAGGTATTTATCCTTTTAGATGAATTTTAAAGTCTGGCTGATTCAAACTGATTCTAGTCTTCTCAAAATGCTGCCATCTCTCTCCTTACTCTCAACAGATTTCAGTGGCCTGCTACTTCTCAGTAAAGATAGATGCTCTTCAGAGGTAATTTTCCCAATATTCTGTCACCTGGCCAATAGATATCTACATTTTCATGTATCCTTCTTAAAGCTCTTATCCAGTCTGAGGTTGATCTTGCACCACAGTTCTAGATTCCACTCCCTCCTCATTTCTTGGGATCGTTATTCAATCATCCTTTCTCTCTCCTCTATCCGAAACCTCACTAATGGCCCCAACACAATAGCATCGAAGCTCAATTTGTAAAAATCACCCTTCACTGCATTACTACTTCATTCACTAGTTATGGCCCTTTTGATTTATGACTCTTCTTAGACTTTTTCAGAATTTTCTGCACTTGCTGACTCTTTTCCCTTCCTTCTGATATTTTCTTCAGTTTGCTGTAGTCTGTCTTCTACTTTCATCACTTTACCAGGAAAGGTTTGTATTAAGATGATGACTGGCATGCATGTGGATAAATCCAGTGGATCTCTTTTGAGAACTTCTACTGGATACCTATAGAGCTTTTAAGTTCAGCTTACCATACTTTTTTGAAATCTCTAAATTTGAAATTCCTTAGACATCTGTACTAAGTCATCTTTTTATTCTTACTTTACACATCTTCTCTAGGTTAAACTCTCATATATGCCAGTGCATCTCATTTACAGTGAAAATACCTCTTTAAATGCCTCTGTTAGAATTCTAGGCCTCTATCCAACTGCTGGCTGGCTATCTCTAATTGGACACTTAAAAAGTGTTTCTCTTCATCATGCTTAATAGTCAAAAGTCTGTTTTTCTCCCCAAACTGAGCATTTCATTAAACTTGTACATTTCAGTATATGACACCTCTATCTGGTTCCCAAAGCTAGAAACTGGTCATATCCTAGACTTCTTTTATCTCCCTCACCAACCACATTTTAATCCATCACCAAATCTGGTCAAATCTAAAGGAAAATGAAATCTTGAAATTAACCACTTCCCACATCTGTATTTCTGTGTCTGTGGTCCAAGTCCCTGTGTTCTCTCATCTGGTCTGTCACAATGCTATCTTAACTGGTGTTATTTCTTTTGTTAGACTATGCAGACCAATCTCCATACAGTAGAAGTAGAAGAATTTTTCTCAAATGCCATTGTATCATTCCTCTGCATAAATTCCTTTAATCCCACTTGCCCTACCATCATCCAGTAGCATAATTTTACAAGACCCTTTGCAATCTAACCAGCACCTTCCTCCCTTACTTCTCTAGCCATAGGGTTCACCACTCTTCTCCTTTGTCTCTGAGTTCAGCCATGCAGTAATAGTTAATGTTCCTCTTATGAGCTACATTTTGATTTGAAAGAAACTTCCCCATTTCCATTAAAGGTTCTATTAGGTGTCCATATTATGTATATCCAGATCACTTTGTGTTTGTGGTATGGTACTGCAGTTGCTTGTTATTAATCAGGGTTGGTCAGGAAAATGGACACCTTTACAGACATTGCAAGAAAGAGATTCAACATGGAAAATAAAGTGCTCACAAAACAATTGGAAGAACTAGATGAAAGAATGTCAAGGAAGCCACTACTAGATTTCAGGTTCAGGTCTACTCTCAGGAATCTAGAAGTTGCTGCTTTCTCCCTCTGGTCCCTTTGAACACTTCTCCTAGATCAGGAAATAGCAAGGCACTGGTGCATATGGTCACAATTGCTATGTGGCATTTAGGGAGGTTCAGTTCAGTTCAGTTGCTCAGTCGTGTCCGACTCTTTGTGACCCTATGAACTGCAGCACGCCAGGCCTCCCTGTCCATCACCAACTCCCGGAGTCCACCCAAACCCATGTCTGTTGTGTCGGTGATGCCATCCAACCATCTCATCCTCTGTCATCCCTTTCTCCTCCTGCCCTCAATCTTTCCCAGCATCAGGGGCTTTTCAAATGAGTGAGCTCTCCACATTAGGTGGCCAAAGTATTGGAGTTTCAGCTTCAACATCAGTCCTTCCAATGAACACCCAGGACTGATCTCCTTTAGGATGGACTGGTTGGATTTCCTTGCATTCCAAGGGACTCTCAAGAGTCTTCTCCAACACCACAGTTCAAAAGCATCAATTCTTCGGTGCTCAGCTTTCTTTATAGTCCAACTCTCACATCCATACATGCTACTGGAAAAACCATAGCCTTGACTAGATGGACCTTTGTTGGCAAAGTAATGTCTCTTTTTTTTAATATGCTGTCTAGGTTGGTCATAACTTTCTTTCCAAGGAGCAAGCGTCTTTTAATTTCATGACTGCAATCACCATCTACAGTGATTTTGGAGCCCAGAAAAATAAAGACAGCCACTGTTTTCACTCTTTCCCCCTCTATTTGCCATGAAGTGACGGGACCGGATGTCATGATCTTAGTTTTCTGAATGTTTAGCTTTAAGCCAACTTTTTCACTCTCCTCTTTCACTTTCATCAAGAGGCTCTTTAGTTCTTCTTCGCTTTCTGCCATAAGGGTGGTGTCATCTGCATATCTGAGATTATTGATATTTCTCCCGGCAATCTTGATTCCAGCTTGTGCTTCCTCCAGCCCCTGTGGAAATGCCTACAGGCAGCTATCCAATCTTCAATATGTTTGAGGCCCAGGTGTCTGCCTGTGGCTTCAGAGAAAGGGTAGCTTGGCTTCTGCTTCTCTTCTGCCGTACAAATGTCAAGTTGTGGTTCAGACTGGCAAAACTGTCTTGAAGCCTTCTGGCGAGGAAATCTGGGAAATGTAGTTCCCAGTCTTTCAGTCCCCACGATTCAAAGGAGTAATTTGGGATAAAGAATGGGGTGAAAATTGTACCAATTTCTAATATGCTCTGTGACCATTTTCTTTTTTACTTGATACCCTAGCAAAACTAAGCACTGTGAGAGTAAGTTCTATGTGTTTCTGTCTTATTTCCCCTCAAGACCCATCCAAGTGCCTGGCCCAGTGAATCCTGATGTAGTGAAAAAGTAATGAGGCTATTATATCTCACACAATAATGATGCCATTAGATTTACTAGGAACATTATTGTTTATAAAATGAAAGTTAATTACAGTGTAGATTCTGTCCTAAGAATATAAAGCTCTCTAGCATTTCTGTTATATTGATTTCACAATGTCTGTGCATGGCAGTGTGTTAAGGGAAGTCTCTAAGAGAAAGACTTCATTGAATCCTTAGAATCTACTTCATAGAGCTATTTTATGATTATCTTGGTTTTATAGGTGGGGACATTAAGACTCAGAGATGAAGTTGTTTTCCAAGGTCACAAAGGTTATAAATGGATAAGCCGTGTTTGAAATCCAGGTGTGTCTTACTCCAAAGTCTATGATCCATTCTCCACTCCACTGTCTCCAGCTCAGAAGTGGAAGAATTGCTCTGCTGGCATTTTAGGGAGCTGTGGGATACATTCATGACCTTTTGACTTTAAAGCCAGTGCCCCTGAATCTTGCACAGCATCAATTTCAATAGCTTCTCTTGTAGAATAAAAAGACATTCCTAGATTTTTTTTTTCACAAAAGACCAAGAGCATGTAGCAATTGCTCTCTTAGTAGCAGAAAGTGATTACAACCCCATTTAAAGAGTTGCCAGATAAAATATGGAATGCCTAGTTCAATTTGAATTTCAGATATAGAGCAAATATCTTTTTAGTTATAAGTATTTCCCAAATATTGCACGGAGCATACTTATTCCAAAAATTTATTTGTTTATTTGAAATTCAAATTTTACTGGCTGCCTGTATTTCATTTGTAATATCTAGAAACTCTATTTCTTTAGAAGCCATATTAATGAATGTAACCCATTCCATTTACTGAACATTGCAGCTTGCATAGCACTTTCACCACCTGTAACTTAGCTAATACATGTAGCAAACTATGAGAAATAAATTAGTCACTCCATAACTGAGGACACTAGGCTCAAAAGAGTTAAGAAATTTGCCCGTGATCATAGAGCTCATGAGTGGTACAGCTGGATTGAAATCTGAGTGTATCACTCCTTGTCTTGTTCTCTCTCCCTGATCATCATCTGAAACCAACTCAAGCATCACCTTCTTGGGTAAACCTACACAGAGTTTTCCCAAAAGTGAATTTGTTGTTCTTTTTTTTTTTTTTTTTTAAAGCTTCCATGGGTGTTTGCACATGTCATTATTATAGGATGCAGCACATTGCTCTGTGATTTTTTTTTATTTTATATATTCTTTGCCAGAACTGAATTTCTTTGAGTAGTGTGGTAGGCAGAATAATGCCCCCGTAAAAGATGTTTACATCCTAATCACTGGAAACTTTGAATATGTTACCTCACATAGCTGAAGGGACTTTGTAGATGTGATTAAGGGTAAAGACCTTACGATAAAAAAGTGCTTCTCACTTATCCTGATGGGCCCAATCTATTCACATGCACCCTTGAAATCAAAGAATCCTTCATGGCTGTGGTTAGAGGCCAGTGAGGGTGAAGGAAGAAGGGTCAGAGAGATTTAACTTTGTGGGCCTTGAATATGGATAAAGTGGGCTATGAGCCAAGAAATGTGTGCCTCTAGAAGCTGGAAAAAATATGGACACAGATTTTTTTTCCCCCTAGAGACACTAGAAGAAAACACAGCTCTCTCAGCACGGTGCCTTGAGTTTAGCCTAGCGAGACTCATTTTAGACTATTCATTTCCACAACTTAAGAAATGTGTGTTGTTTAAAGTTACTAAGCTTATGGTAATCTGTTAACAGAAATAATCACAAACTAACAGGTAGGTACTATCTCAGTCACTGTTGTTTGTTATAACTAGCAAAGTACCAAGCATGCTCATAACAGGTACTAAGAAATTGTTTATATGGAAAAATGAAAATTATAGAAAATAACTTCATGATCTGAACAGTATGGAGAAAGAGTCAGTAAACTAGGGTATGGGGAAGGAAAAGGCTCTCTCCTCATCCTCTACCCTGAACTAATGAGCATAAACTATCTATATTTCTTGGCCCAGTGAGCTGTGACCATAAATATAGAGAAAAGGGAACAGGCTCCCAAGTGAGCCTTTGTGTCTTCTTAGTTTTGTATGTGATTCTGAAGGGAGACCTCACCCATAGTAGCTGTAGTGATAAAAGTAGCTATAATTTCTCTGACAACTATTGTGATAGCACTTCAGCTTTGGCATATTTTAAAATAACCTGGGACACTTGTTTAGTTGTGTATTCTTGGGTGTAGCCTCTAGAGATTCTGATTCAGCAGATCAGAGGTAGGAGCCAGGTGGTTCTGTGGGCTATATTGCATCTAGCCAACAAAGGACAAAAGAATTTCTCAGGAATGCATGTGCCATATTCAAGCCAGAAAACTAAAAGGAAAGAATTTCTCTCTTTTTATTTAGTTAGGCTAAGGAAATTGATCTTTAACCAACGACTGGACATACCGGGCAACAGTTATGGAGAAATGTTCCCAATTGATCATTTTAATGTGGTGACCTTTTTTCTTTCTGCTAAAAAAATGTAGCACATGCTAAAACTAAAAAGAAAGATAAAAACCTAAAAAGTTGCAAAGAAGAAAATGACAATTTCCTATAATTTTACTGCCTGAAGACAAGCTATGGCTAGCATCTTGATTTATTAGCATCTTGATTTATTATCCTCTCTGCTTTGAGTATGTGTGTGTATCTTAGCTATTTGAGATCATATTTACATGCAATTTAATATCATGCTTCTTTTTCCACTCAACATTGTAGGATATATCTGTTCCCCTATGGCCAATTTACTGTAATGAGGTTATTTTTGTTAAATTATTTTCCTTTAAAAGAACTGGGAGAGTCAAATCTTGAGAAGAGTCTAAAAAATAACTTCATGCTCAAAGTCTCTGCATATTATTCTTGAAGAAAAGCAATTAGGTCTTCCTGGAGTGTCAGAGGCATTGAGTCACCTGCAGCTGCTGACTGCTAATCATATTAGACAGAAGTTAATTTTGAGGTAACTTGCCCTCTGGTGCCCCACATGTCAGACTCTGCAAAGGTTCCTTTATTTACAGTGACATGCAAGTGGGCAATGCCATGTTTAGAGAATAATGTGCTTTCCAGGTTTGCCACCCTCAAATGATTGCAAAGCTTTGTTGGAAAAGACAGAGTTCTAGGACGGTAAATGAGCGTAAGTCATATTGTTGGAAATTGTTTTTCTCTGAAAGTTTCTGGCTGTGGTGCAGTGCCATTTTTCTTCTGGACTTGAATTTGAGTGAATTCCACTTATTATCACGATAAGTATCTCATTTTCATTTTCAATTCAGTCATAAGTTGCTGAATATATCCTCAACAGGTAAATTAGAGTATAGTAATAGCACAAACGAGTCTTAGCACTGACATTTATTCACTATGTATTAAATATACATGGGGATACTTTGACAAAAAAGGTGATTGCATTAAAAATTGTCAACATTGCATCCATGTGGATGCTCCATTGAAATCTTATGTGATTTCCCTAGTCTTTTGGGTCTATTGCTGAAGGAGAAAAAACTCTTTCATTAGCCTCTTCTGCTAATGAAAACAAATTACTAAGTGAGAGTCACGAGACCAAATCAAGAAGGTCAAGTTCTCCATCCTCTCTGCATCCTTTTATGTAAACACACTGAAAGTGGCCATTTCATCCAGTTCAGTCCACTTTATGGCACTTATAGAAGCCTTAGTGCATATGACTTCATTCACCTTTCTTATTTGATAACTTATTTTGTGTTGCACAGTCAAAGGCTGTGTTTCTCTATGGCCAAAGAACCCAGAAAACTATGTTGTTTATGGAAGATTTCAAAGATGGGTGATATTAACAATACTAAATATATTTGTGGTCTCTCACTAATTTTCTAATAGAGTAGCATTAAAACACAGAGGGCATTGCAGAAATCTTAAGGAATTGGTATGAGACATCTTACATTAAGACATCTGTAAATGATCAGTAAACTAACTGTAAGGATTAATTGGCTTTTACACTAAGAATGCTGTGTAAAACAGTGTGAAGAACCCTAGGAATATGAGGAATGCTTTCCAGTTCCCACAATGCCACTAATAAGCTGTATTAGCTTGAGTGAGTCACTTTACTTGCCTGTGTTGGAGAGAAAAATGATAGGAAAAAAAATGATAAAATACATTGTGCACAAGGTCACGTAGTGCATTTGAAATAAAATCCAAGAAAATACAGGCTTGCAGCAAAAAGCAAAACCACAAATACAGTGGCCATGAAAAGGTAAGTCAATTTAATCTCCACTGGTGTCTATAAGCTATAAAGAAAAACAAACATCTGGTCATTTGCATAGTTTTGATCACAGAAAGCAAAATATGGTTTGCAGCATGCCCTTGGAAGAAAGCCAACTAACGTGAGGGTGATCACTCAGAAAGGACGGCAGTGAACTCCCAAACAAGGTGACTTTAGAATGCCCAGCCACAACCCACAGTATTAATCTTATGGCGAGTCTGTATAAGCCTAATTTTGTTTTGTGGGACTGTCCTGAATATAGAACTAACTGCCTGGAACCTACCTGCAGTCCAAAGATAAGGAAAAAATACAAGAAAGTTATTACATAACTGCCTATGAGAACTTCAGCATTATTTGAGACCTATCTCTTTCCCACTGACTGTGCAATTGAGAAATCATGTGTTTTTGTAGGTACTTGGGTTTACCTGGTCAACTGGGCTTTGCAAAGGATATGGGTAATAGGGAAAAGGTAGCAATATACTCCCTCAGCACCCTTCCTATGTGATTTGATCTGAGATTGGTGCAATATAGGTGGTGCTTTCAATCAAAGGCTTTGAAGTAACATAGAACTTGGTTTGAGTTCTGGCTGCACCATTAATGAACTGCACAGCCCTGAACAAATTTGCTAAGCCTTCTGAGGCTCAGTTTCCTCTACTGTAAAATGAGGATATTGATAGGTTCTGCATCTGTAATTATTATACAAGAAAAGATTAGCAATTTGTCTGGGTTTACAAAACTAGACAGGGGCTTCCATTGTAGCTCAGTTGGTAAAGAATCTGCCTGCAGTGCAGGAGACACAGGTTTGATTCCTGGGTCGGGAAGATCCCCTGGAGAAGGAAATGGCTACCCACTCCAGTATTCTTGCCTGGAGAATCCCATGGATAGAGGAGCCTGGCGGGCTATAGTACATGGGGTCACAAGAGTGGACACGACTTAGTGACTAAACCACCACAAAACTAGACATGATTGAGGGAGGGCTGGCTGACTTCATGCCTGTGTTCACACAAGTGATCTAAGATTGCAAGCCTATTTGGCAATGAAATTGGCTGTGTTAGATGCTGCCCCTCAGCTACTTAAGATATGTTCTCCTTGACTTCCTTACCAAAGAATGATTTTCTTCCCCCAGAGTACAACTGTGTTCTTGGCATTTTGGCTAAGCTCAAATGTATTATGGGGGCTTTCTGGGTGGCATAGTGGTAAAGAATCCACCTGTAAATACAAAAAACACAGGAGATGTGGGCTCAATCCCTGGATCAGGAAGATCCCCTGGGGGAGGAAATGGCAACCCACTCCGGTATTTTTGCCAGGGAAATCCCATGGACAGAGGAGCCTGGTGGGCTACAGTCCATGGGGTTGCAAAGAGTCAGAAATGACTGAGTCCAGAAATGTGGTTGGCTGAAAATTCAACTTCTTGAATTTCCTGGAGCTTTGGTTATGTATGTGACACAGTTCTGTGCAATTTAATATAATCATAAATATACTGGGTAGGGTTTCCAATAAAGCTGTTAACCTGATAAAAAAGGGCCAGTCTCTGCTGAAATACACCCTCCTTTAGACTTAGCTGTAGAAATACTGCCTAAAAGTGAAATAGCCATCTTTGTAACCATCTTGATACTAGAAAGAAAAAACAAACACACATGCTAAATATGGTAGAAGTCGGAGGTGAAAGCTGGAATGAACCTTGTGAGAAGCAGTACCAGCCATGGAGGATGAATTTCCAGACTTGGTTAAATTAAAGAAAATCACTTTTTGTTTAAGTCATTGTACTTTGGTTTCTGTTATACACAATAAACCCAATTCTAACTGATACATTAAGATTCAAACCTCCAGAAACTTATTTAGCACATATTTTCTGGTGAGATCTCTAGAGACAAAACCCTGCGCATACTGTCTTTCATCTTGTTTATTTGTAATAGTTACCATCCTGTCCTTGGTCTTAGCTGTCAGCTCCTCAGGGACAAAGTGCTT
Organism: Bos taurus; assembly: GCF_002263795.3. Lineage (NCBI taxonomy): Eukaryota > Metazoa > Chordata > Mammalia > Artiodactyla > Bovidae > Bos > Bos taurus. The sequence continues at coordinate 2,034,222 of NW_020192292.1, forward strand.
GGAACCCAGGATAATAAGCAGTCAACATCTATGATTTAAAGACTGGGAAATTGGGGCTTAGAGAGGGGTTATTTAGTGGTGGAACAGAGGCTTGCATGGAGGATTTTTGATGTTCAGCCTTGTCCTCTTACCATTAGGGCCATATAGGACAGACAAGGCTGGGGTTTGCCACAGGCTAACGCTCTCTCCAAAAGTACTAGGCGTGAGGGGCAGACGTGAGAGCTTGGGTAACAAAAGAAATGTCTTCACAGTTTGTCATTCTCTTCTGAATGTTGCTGTTACTTGCTGTGTAGACAAAGTTAAGCCTGAATCTTAATGTGCAAAGCAGACATAATGTGAGTGCCTATGTCATAGAACTATTAATAGGATCTAACAAGTCAATGTTATACATATATAGTATTATATTGTTACATATATGTTAATGTTTTATATATATATATATATATATATATATAATATTAATATAATAATAGGATTCCCTGTAGCTCAGGCAGTAAAGAATCTGCCTGCAATGCAGGAGACCTGGGTTTGATCCCTGGGTCAAGAAGATCAGAGAAGGAAATGGCAATCCACTCCAGTATTCTTGCCTGGAGAATTCCATAGACAGAGGAGCCTGGGACTCTGCATTCAGTTGGGTATATCTTCCCTTTCTCCTTTGCCTTAGACCTTTCTCAGCTACTTGTAAGGCCTCCTCAGATAACTACTTTGTCTTGTTGCATTTCTTTTTCCTGGGCATGGTTTTGGTCACTACCTCCTGCACAGTGTTATGAATCTCTGTCCATAGTTCTTCAGGCACTCTGTCTACCAGATCTCATCCTTTGAATGTATTCATCACCTCCACTGTATAATTATAAGGGATTTGATTTAAGTCATACCTGAATGGTCTAGTGGTTTCCCCTACTTTCTTCCATTTAAGCCTGAATTTTGCAATAAGGAGCTCATCATCTGAGCCACAGTCAGCTCCACATCTTATTTTTGCTGACTGTATAGAGTTTCTCCATCTTCAGCTTCAAAGAATGTAATCAGTCTGATTTCAGTATTGACCATCTGGTGATGTCCATGTGTAAAGTCGTTTCTTGTGTTGTTGGAAGAGAGTTTTTGCTCTGACCAGTATGTTCTCTTGATGAAGCTGTGTTAGCCTTTGCCCTGCTTCATTTTGTACTCTTAAGACCAAACTTGCCTGTTACTCCTACTATCTCTTGACTTTCTACTTTTACTTTCCAATCCCCCATGATGAAAAGGCCATCTTTTTTGTGTGTTAGTTCTAGGAGGTCGTGTAGGTCTTCATAGAACCATTCAACTTCAGCTTCTTCAGCATTAGTGGTTGAGGTATAGACTTGGATTACTGTGATGTTGAATGGTTTGCCTTGGAAACAAACCGAGATCATTATAACATTTTTGAGATTGCACCCAAGTACTGTATTTTGGACTGTTTTGTTAATGTCTGATTGATAGCAAATGTTAATCACTTAAAGGAGATTTCATCAACGTTGTAGGTAGACCTTGTCCAATTGGCTGAAGGCCTTAAGAGCAAAAACTGAGGCTTCTTGAAGATAGAGGGAATTCTTCCTTAAGACTGTAACATAGAAAAAAAATATACTGTAACATACAAATTCTGCCTGAGTTTGCAACCTGCTGGCCTACCATATGGGATTCAAACTTAAGTCTGCAATGTCAAGTCTTGCAAGAGTTTCCAATCTACCAGCCTGCCCTAGAGATTTTGGACTTGCCAGCCCCCACCCCACAAACACATGAGTCAATTCCTTAATAAAAATCTCTAAATACATATAATATAATATAAGATGACCTTTTTGGGCTTTGCTGATGGCTCAGTGGCAAAAGAATCCACTCCCCAATGCAGAAGATGTGGATTCAGTCCCTAGGTCAGGAAGATTCTCTGGAGAAGGAAATGGCAACCCACTCCAGTATTCTTGCCTGGGAAATCCCATGGACAGAGGAGCCTGGCAGGCTATAGTCCATGGGGTTTCAAAGAGTTGGACATGACTGAGTGACTAAATAAAATCAACAGATTTGACCCTTGAACACCACCAGCTTCAGCTACACATGTCCATTTATGTGCACATTTTTTTCAATAGTAAATTCTACAAAATCTGTGGTTGGTTTAATCTGTGGATGTGGAAGGCCAATTGTAAGTTATGTGGGGATTTCTGATGTTTGACTGGGTGGAAGACTGATGTCTCTAATCCCTCTGTTGTTCTGGGGTCAACTGTGTAGTGTCTCATTTTGGTTCTCTTTCTCTAGAGTATCCTTACTGATAGACCTTGTTTCTTACACAAAATGGGATCCTAGAAAAAATTAGATCTTCCTTGGTTATTTTAGAAATTCTGTTGAGAATCTCCTCTTGACTTTTGACATTTCATCTGACTAAATGGAGATGAGCAGCTCTCGAGGACAACTGGCTGACTTGCTTGTGTTTTTGTTTTCTTTTTGGAAACTAGCCCTTCATTCTCCTTTTCCAGTCAATTGGCTATTGCCTACAGCCTTTCACTTCAAATTTACCACTCATTTCCACACATCTCCTGGGAGTTTCCACTCCACTAACGCTCTCTTTTCTTTCCTATTTCTCCTTGTGGCTATCTTGTCATGACCACTCATTAATCATGGAAATCATTTTGCAAATCAGGCTGGGAGGACCCTCACGGCCATGAGATACAGCTCAGGGAAAGCCAGAATAAGAGCCTTACACAAAGCTCTTTGCACCACATATTATTTGCACCACAGATCTTCTATCATCTGAACAATTTTTAGGGAACCAGGGTTTTGTTAAGAATTTCCAGGCATGTGTGGAGCCTTAAAGAACTCTGTGGAGGGCTCCTGGAATCCCTTGGGCCTGACTAAAGCACGCCAGTCCCTCGTTACTGCAAAAGCTGCTCTTTGCCTGTTCTGGACAAAGTGCTTGATTGCTTACCCATGGATATTGGTGTTCTAAGAAATCTTAATCTACTTCAGCAGGCACAGCTCAGGGAAGCCAATTAATTAAACTAGTTTTCCAGCTGATAGATTGATGCATTGCCACTGTTTAAGCAAAGCACAAATTAGAAGCATATTGTGTCTGAAGGCCTGGTCATCTCTCACTATTGACTCTAATTGCCCGAGAAGAAGGAACAAAACAAAAACCAAACCTGGGAAGAGTGGCGGCAAGGGACTTATGAATGCCAAGGAAATGGTTACTGAATGCTGATTATGTGCCAAATTAAGTGTGTCACTCATGTTACCTCATTTTAGACTCACAGAAACCCTGTGAGGTAGATTTTAGAATTATCCCAACTTCATGAGTAAGGAAATAGGCTCAGAGAGGTTGTGTTACTTTCCTAAGGACATACAGCTCTTCAGTGACAGAGACAGCAGGAAAAACAAAGCAAGAGTAACAGTTCCATTCCGACCCTGGCACACTTAACAGATTGAATTTTTGCTGATCCACTGTTTTTTACTATGTTCTCCTGTCATCCATTTCCTTTTAGTCTCCCACACATCAGGAAGCCTTTCTCTATTGTCCTAATAATGGATTACACTTTGCTGATTTCTCATTCTTTCATGTCAATCCCAATTGCTAAGGAATGGAATCATAGCAATTGCAAGATGTGTAGCCTTGCAACCTACCTGCAGTGAGGAGGGCAGAACTCATCGTAATGAAGGTCTGAAAAAGTCTTGTTTGGTTCCTTGGTTGCAGTTGCAATTGATGAGGCTTAAGACCTTTGAAGTCCAACTGCTTTGATCCCAGCTGCTCTGTAGCTGATCCTGCCAGGCTGCTTTGATGTAAAGAAATCTACAATTCTGTGTTTATAGGATATTGAAAGTACTAGAAGGGCATGGGGATTTCATGGGACCAGTTAAGTGGCTGTTTCTAGAATCCAGGTGTGACATTTGATGAGAGCTTGAACTAGGGTGGGGAAATGCACATGAAAATAAGGGGGGGTATGTTAGATTCTACATTATTAAAAATCCACAGGATGTAAAAATCTTTTGAAAATGTGAGGTGAGGAACAGAGAACATTTTAAGATAAATCATTATTGACTTCTGAGTTCTCAGAACTTTGGATAATGGTGTCCTTCACAGATGGAAGACACAGTAACAGAAACAGAGGCAGAGGCTTCAATTTCACCTTATAAGGTCCTTATGGCAACACATGGTAGGAAGGGAATCAAGACACAGGGAACAAAAAGGCTGCAGTGACGAAAATCAAGGCCTGTCCATACAACAGCGAATGGTGGGTTGTATTGAAACTGCAGAATGCACATTGAAGGAGCGGTGGAGACAAAGTTTGAAAGGTAGGTACTAGTTCAAGAAGGGCTTTAAAAACCATGTTGCGGGGTTTTGCTTTCATCTTTACAGAAATGGAAAATGAAATCGAGATTTTAAGCAGGGAAGTAACTTGATAAAGATTTTCATTTTAGGAAAATACATCTATAGTGCAGAGGGTGTCTTGGAATGGGGTAGTGGTGTTAACAGGGGAACCTGTTGAAGTAGCCCAAACTGAGAGTCGATGGTGGATGGGACTAGAGTAGTGGTGATTGAGATTGAGCAAAATGGATGGAATGAGAAATACTTTAAAGGGAAAATGGATGAGATTCATTGGTGACTTAGATGTAAAGGAGAAGAAAAGAGGGAAATCAAATATAGCTATTAGATTCTGGCTTGGGAACTAGGTTGATGTTAGTGAATTTAATAAGATGGGAATCACAGTAGTAGGAATTGGCTACAACATATTTGTATTATCACTTCTTCTTGTTCTCTCTGTTAGTTTTCTTTGATCTCTGCCATTTCCTCACTGCTCACAGATAGCCAATCACTGATCCTTGTTTGCTGTAATCCCCAGAGAATTATCATCTGACTGTGGTATAGCAAGTTTTAGTAGTCTCTATCAACCATTTGGGGCACCGGAGAGGTATGTGCTTTAGAGATCATGGATATTTGATTCTTTTCCATCCAGTAATGACTATGGAGGAGAGAGCTAAAACTTGGTTAGAGAGAACATCTATCCATAGGCCTAGGATGATGTGACTTAGGTAGATAGTTCTTGGTTTGCTCTGATAATGCCCTTACCATTCTCAAAAACCTTGCCATTTGCATTTTTCTTTCCTATATCTGTACAATATACTTCCTTCCAAAACACACATATACATATACAGGATACTCTGTCACCCCCATCTTAGTTTTCCTTACTTCCCTGAATGTGTCCTTTACTCTGTGATCCTTGATTACTACCACCCTCCTCACTTCCACTTATTGAAATCTATCCATCCTTTCCACATGAACTTTGATCATACTTGCTCTAATAATCCTTGCAGTTCTCCCTATCAAAATTAATCTTCTTTCTATTTTAATTTGTATAAATACCTCTTGGAGCATTTATCCCAAGGTTCTCAGTCAAATCTGTGAGGGCTATGTACTTCGATAGAGTTTGGGACCTAATAGAGGCCAACAGCCAAGCCAAACACATCTGTATGTTTGAAAACCAGCCCTTTGACACAGCCAGAATTGGCATTCAATCAACTATTGTGACTTTAAATGACTATCTCCCAAATGAAAATAAAAGTGCATATTAAGTGTTCACTATTTTTTTAAGTGAAACTTTACCTTTATCCTTATTATCCTGGAAAATTTATTTTATTTTCTCACTCAATATATTTATAATTTCCCCTGGAAAATGGCAAATGCATTTCCCTTGGAGCAGGCTACTTTGTGCTCTAGTAGACACTGATGAGTGTAAATACTTGTAAGAAACAAGGATGAATGGTGCTGCTAGAATCAAGTCCACACTTTGGTTGTCTAAAGTCAGCAACAAGGAAAGGGACTTGGAGAAGCAAATCCAAATAGGAATCCACTTTCTTTACCTATGACCCTTGAGCTGGTAATTCACATTTGTGTGGAAGGAAAAGGTTCTCTGAACTTTATTTCACATGGCCTTCCTACTTCATGTGTGAAGTGATTTAGTATCACAGCAGTAGGCAAACAGAGATAGCATTTTCAGTTGTTACATACCGATCATCCAACAGATTTTGATAAATCACTGTAACCTATGTCATGGAAATACTGGATGCTGAATATGTTTAAGCATGAATAATTCACTGAAATATATCATGTATGCTAATGCTGATATGAATTTTGAACTAGCTCTAACCAAAGAACAATTGTGTTTTCATCTTTTGCAACTTGTCTCCATGTGAAGCATTATTGTCAAAGAAAACCATGTGAGACAGAGTGTAGAAGACTGCCTAATTTTCTTCATTTTAAGAAGCAAAATAATTTAGAGACTATTTAAGCCCATAGTGCCTAGATATTCAAGGTTATGTCAAGCAATTAAGTATCATTTAGAATTTCAGCCACTAGCAAACAACCACTCTCACTATAGCGATGTCTATACCCTAGGCTCTAAGATAATGTGACAATTTAGGAAAGATTATGCTTACAGGAGTCTTGCATTGTCCATTTTTGAGTGGGTAAATTTAATGGGAAAAATTAATGTTACCTTGAAAGTGCTGCATAAGAAGGTAGGTCATTTCATTTTCTGAAAAACATTAAGGTAGCTATGATTGGAATTTTTAAATAAAATTCTAACATAAATAAGTAATCTCTGGCACTTTGAATGTTATGGAAATGCCTTAACAGAAAGAAAATGGATGGAGAAACTTGTGGGAAATGGCAGATGTATGATCAAGCTTTTTTTTTATTTTAATTTTATATTGTAGTAGGAGCCTGGCGGGCTGCAGTCAATGGGGTCGCAAAGAGTTGGACACAACTGGAGTGACTAAGTACATGCACAGAGTTGATTTATAATGTTAGTTTCAGGTATACAGCCAACTAATTCAATTATGCATATACCTATTTTTTTCAGATTATTTTCCTATATACATTATTACAGAATATTAAATACAGTTCCCTGTGCTATACAGTTGATTATCTATTTTATTATAGTAGTTTTTATCCATTAATCCCAACCTCCTAATTTATCCCTGCCTCTCACCTTTCCCCTTTGATAACCATAAGTTTCTTTTCTAAGTCTGTGAGTTTGTTCATTTTGTAAATAAGTTCACTTGTATAATTTTTTAAGGCCTTACATATAAGTAATAGGATATGATTTTTATCTTTCTGTGCCTTACTTAGTATGATAATCTCTAGGTCCATCCATGTTGCTGGAAATGGCATTCTTTCATTCTTTTTATCGATGAATAATGTTCCTTGTGTTAATACATATGTACCACATCTTCTTTATCCATTCATCCATTGATGAACATTTAGGTTGCTTCCATGTCTTGGTTATTGTATTTAAACAGCACTGCATTGAATATTGGGGCACATGTATCCCTTCAAATCATGGTTTTCTCCAGATATATATCCAGGAGTGGGTTTTGTTTGCTGGATCATATGGTAGCTCTATTTCCAGTTTTTTAAGAAACCTCCATCATTGTTCAAAATAGTTGTAAAATATCCTCTATATGATGAGCCATGTGGCACAGAGGGGAAATATATACTTTCAGTTTTAGTTAAATGAAGCTGTAGGCTTAGGTTTTGATACATGAATGAGTGAAAGTTGCTCAGTTGTGTCCTACTCTTTGCAACCCCATGGACCATAGCCCACCAGACTCCTCTGTCCATGGAATTCTCCAGACAAGAATACTGGAGTGGGTAGCCGTTCTCTTCTGCGGGGGAACTTCCCAACCCAGGGATCAAACCCAGGTCTCAAACATTGCAAGCAGATTCTTTCCCATCTGAGCCACTAGGTTTTAATATATAGATATGAACAGTTCGGGCACCCTTGACTTAATTTGTAGTAGAACTAAGGAACTCTCTTTACCCAATATTAATAACTTTCAGGATAGATAGCTGGGATACTGTCTATAGAATATAAGTCTGGTGAGTAAATAGAATACTAAAGAGATTAATTTCCCTGTAGTACTTCCATCCATGATAAACAGCTTAGGATATAGAATGAAAAATAATCGCAGTTACTTTGAAAGATAGCCCAAGGATTAGTTGGTTATCACTGACCCTTACAGGCATCTCAGGCTAGGCTTGAACCACAATCTATACCTAGCGAAAAGACCCATGGTTTCCTGACTATGTCTGTGGCTTCCTTTTACATGGTTCTCCCCTGACTTTGTATCTCTCCTTACTGATTTGGTTCTGCTTCAAGGCCATCTTACCACATCCCTTGTTATGTTTCTGATCTGCACTGGGACATCCCAAATGTAGAATTTAGCCCTATAATTGCCACACAAACCATTTGTGTGTTCAGTAGATTTTCCTGGACATCTGGGGAATGTCACAAAATGTTTATATTATAACAAAGCAAACAACCTAACAAGGTGTATTTAAGCATTACTGTTCTTAAACCTCCTTTGGCCACTCTATTTTGGGATTATAATGTAAGTGATTTTTTTAATTGACTTTTGCATAAGCCAGAGAAGGGCGACAAATAGGGACATTTGGTTTCTTCCCCACGAGTTAAATAGCAGTTACTCTTACTCTTCATCAGTGTGGCAGAGCAAGACAGGCCTCAGCAGCTCCCTGTGGGAACGCCAGAGCAAGCAATTCATAATTGCACACAACTGCTAGCTTTCTGGGAAGGATGTGATAATACCTTTTACAGTTTTTTCATAAGGGAAAATAGCTTTGACATACATGTTTTTAGATTACATTTCTTTCTCAAGGATGTAACCTTTTCATAAGGTATTGTATGTATTATCTATATGTGGGTGTGTATAGAAAAACATAATATGTTAAAACTGAAGCAGAACAAATAAATAGTTCATGAAGATAACATTTAAGACTTACTAAACTTTTTCTGTTCTATTGTTGTGGTTTTCAAGAAATAGCTCTTGCACTTATTATTCAATTTTCTATTTTCATAGCTTGTAATTTTCACTTTTTTGTCTTATTTACTCACTCTCATCTTAGATATAGACTCCTTTTTTCTCACCTTAGTTACATGTTTACTTATTTTCATTCAGTCTCTGTTATTAAATAAAGCATTACATTTCACCAAATTTAATATATTTTCACGTATTTCTCAACTGTAGCTTTCATTGACTGACATATTTTCAATAGTACCTTTAAAACTCAGGAAGTTTTATTGTGTTGTTTATTTGCTTGAATCTTTATATTAATTTCTATTCGTATTGTGAAATTATATGTCCTATACAGTTTCTGAATTTAGGTATTTGTTGAAGTGAGATATTTTTCTAGCTTAATACTGATCTATTTTCATGAATGATCCATGAGGGTTTGGGAAAGAAGCTATATTTTCTATTTACTAGGCATGTAGTATTCTATGCAGCTATTAAATTAACCTTATTAGCTTTATTGCTTGCATCTTCTGTAATTTTATTTTTGCCTAACTGGTCAGAAAATGAATTAAATATGTTAAAGTCTTATATCATAGTTAAATTGTTGCCAATTTTTCATGTTTTTGACATAATTTTATATATTTCAGTGCAATAAAATTCAACTGTGTAAAGATTCATGATTTGTATCTTTTGATTAACAGATTTGCTCATTCACTGCTTTAACATTGAATTCTAATTTTCTTTTCCACAATAAAGTGACCCCTACTGTTTCAGGGCATGTATCGGAAAAAGATAGTGACACAGAAGCTGAAGCAGAAAAAATCCAACTTTGTTGAAGGAATGAAGGACGTGCAAAATTTATTTACATTCAGTTCAGTTCAGTTCAGTCACTCAGTCGTGTCCAACTCTTTGTGACCCCATGAACTGCAGCATGCCAGGCCTCCCTGTCCATCACCAACTCCTGGAGTTCACCCAAACCCATGTACATTGAGTCAGTGATGCCATCCAGCCATCTCATCCTCTGTCGTCCCCTTCTCCTCCTGCCCCCAGTCTTTCCCAGTATCAGGATCTTTTCAAATGAGTCAGCTCTTTACACTAGGTGGCCAAAGTATTGGAGTTTCAGCTTCAACATCAGTCCTTCCAATGAACACTCAAGACTTATCTCCTTTAGGATAGACAGGTTGGATCTCCTGGCAGTCCAAGAAACTCTCAAGAGTCTTCTCCAATACCACAGTTCAAAAGCATCAATTCTTCGGTGCTGAGCTTTCTTTATAGTCCAACTCTCACATCCGTATAGGACTACTGGGAAAACCATAGTCTTGACTAGACAGACATTTGTTGACAAAGTAATGTCTTTGCTTTTTAATTTGCTGTCTAGGTTGGTCATAACTTTCCTTCCAAGGAGAAGCGTCTTTTAATTTCATGGCTGCAATCACCATCTGCAGTGATTTGGGAGCCCAAAAAAATAAAGTCTCTCATTGTTTCCATGGTTTCCCCATCTATTTGCCATGAAATGATGGGACCGGATGCCATGATATTAGTTTTCTGAGTGTTCAGTTTTAAGCCAATTTTTTCACTTTCCTCTTTCACTTTCATCAAGAGGCTTTTTAGTTCCTCTTCACTTTCTGCCATATGGGTGGTGTCATCTCCATATCTGAGGTTATTGATATTTCTCTTGGCAATATTGATTCCAGTTTGCACTTCATCCAGCCCAGCATTTCTCATGATGTACTCTGCATATAAGTTATATAAGCAGGTGACAATATACAGCTTTGACATACTCCTTTCCTGATTTAGAACCAGTCTGTTGTTCCATGCCCAGTTCTAACCTTCCTGACCTGCATTCAGATTTCTGAGGAGGCAGGTAAGGTGGTCTGGTATTGCCATCTCTTTAAGAATTTTTCACAGTTTCTTGTGATCCATGCAGTCAAAGGCTTTGGTGTGGTCAATAAAGCAGAAGTAGATGTTTTTCTGGAACTCTCTTGCTTTTTTGATGATCTGAAGGATGTTGGCAATTTGATCTCTGGTTCTTCTGGCTTTTCTAAATCCAGCTTGAACATCTGGAAGTTCACAGTTCACATACTGTTGAAGCTTGGCTTGGCGAATTTTGGGCATTACTTTACTAGTGTGTGAGATGAGTGCAATTGTGTGGTAGTTTGAGCATTCTTTGGCATTGCCTTTCTTTGGGATTGGAATGAAAACTGACCTTTTCCAGTCCTGTGGCCATTGCTGAGTTTTCCAAATTTGCTGGCATATTGAGTGCAACACTTTCAGAGCATCATCTTTTAGGATTTGAAATAACTCAACTGGAATTTCATCACCTCCATTAACTCTGTTTGTAGTGATGCTGCTGAAGGCCCACTTCCAGGATATCTGGCTCTAGGTGAGTGATCACATCGTCATAGTTATCTGGGTCTTGAATATTGTCCTTATTAAATCATTTTGTACTTTGGCTTTCAAAGTATTAGTAATTTAATTATGAACTAAATTGAGATATGAGAGAGGTGGCCTTTCATGTTTTAGAAATTCATTTTGAACTGGCAAATTTAAAAAAATAGATATATTTAAGGAGAAGAAGTTAGGAACTACTGTTAATTTGTACCACTTGTATGATTTAAAAATCCTCTTAATAATAGGTGCTGAATTTTCTTGTATGCCAGATAACATCCTGGGTGTATGTTATCCCATTTCATTATAACAGCTAGCCTGTAAGACATCCCTGTGTTACTGATTGTGTAGCTCTGAAGGAAAATTTGTTCATGCAGTGTCATTTTTCACTGTAGAAGTTTTTTTATTCTGTATTATCTTTCATGTAATGACCATATTATTGATACTATTCTACTAAATTCAAGGTAATGTCAAATTTTATGAGACATATGTAAAGATGCTATTTGGATATAAGGAGACTTTTTTTCTCCTTCTCATGGTGAGTGAAATAGCTGCTGAGGAAATCTGTGGAGTCCTCAGCCCTGAACTACCTAAGAGAAAACAAATGCTTGATAGAGTACTATAAATGTATTTCCCTTCCCTGTGAATTATATAACAAGGTCTAGCAGCTTGGCAGAGAAGGCAATGGCAGCCCACTCCAGTACTCTTGCCTGGAAAATCCCATGGATGGAGGAGCCTGGTAGGCTGCAGTCCATGGGGTCGTAAAGAGTCAGACACGACTGAAGGACTTCACTTTCACTTTTTGCTTTCATGCATTGGAGAAGGAAATGGCAACCCACTCCAGTGTTCTTGCCTGGAGAATCCCAGGGATGGGGGAGCCTGGTGGGCTGCTGTCTATGGGGTCGCACAGAGTCGGACACGACTGAAGCGACTTAGCAGCAGCAGCAGCAGCAGCTTGTCTAAATCTGGGAAACATTTGAAGCAATTTTCAACAACAGTAATGTGATCTTAAATATCTGTGGTTCCTATTAGTGACAGGGTCACAGCTACTCCTATTACTGTTGGTCTCCATTCATAATGTAAGGGAAGGTGGAATTTCAGTTAAAGTTTAATGAAAGGAAATATGAAATGGTTCCTATCTAAATTCATAAGTAGCAGGTAAAGAAACTCTGCTCTAGCAGAAGTCCTTGCATTGAGGTGATATAAAAGAAGAATTGGAAAGAAGACAAATTGTGGAGCCCATTAATGGTGGCCTAGACGCTGGGGAGTTTTACCTCAGAGGAAGTCACAGACTCAAGTTGATGACGTTGAGCTCATCCATTTACAAATGCATAAGTTCTTCCAAATGTGGATAGAATCTGCATTTGATTGTGTAAAATAGAATAGTATTTTTTATACTTAGGATTACTAGTTGAGATATTTGTAGATTTTGTCTATTCTAATTATCTTTTTAATTTGTGAAGTGTTAGTCACTCAGTCCGGAGAAGGCAATGGCACCCCATTCCAGTACTTTTGCCTGGAAAATCCCATGGATGGAGGAGCCTGGTAGGCTGCAGTCCATGGGGTCGCTAGAGTTGGACACGACTGAGCGACTTCACTTTCACTTTTCACTTTTATGCATTGGAGAAGGAAATGGCAACCCGCTCCAGTGTTCTTGCCTGGAGAATCCCAGGGATGGGGAGCCTGGTGGGCTGCCGTCTATGGGGTCGCACAGAGTCGGACACGACTGAAGCGACTTAGCAGCAGCAGCAGAAGTCACTCAGTCATGTTCAACTCTTTGTTACCCATGGACTATAGCCCATCAGGCTCCTCTGTCCATGGAATTCTCTAGGCAAGAATACTGCAGTGGGTTGCCATGCCTTCCTCCAGGGGATCTTCCTGACCCAGGGATCAAACCTGGGACTCCTGCATTGCAGGCAGACTCTTTACCATCTGAGCCACCAGGGAATCTTTTAAATTTATAGGATAGTATTATAATGTATTTCAACAACCTATGTGTACCTGATTCATATTATTAATATGAACTGAAAATATAAAACTGAATAATATATATTTATCTTCATGGAGTTTGAAATTAAAGAATTAAAAGCATTTGTCTTCCCATCCACATTTATGTATGAAACTGGAAAACTTCACACATCATTTAACATTTCATATACCTTTCCTATAAGCTCAGTCATGTTATTTAACATGCTGAGCAGCAGTGTTACTGGTGAAACTGAAATTTGCAATAGCTTATTTTTGTTGAAGACACATAATTTCTGCTATGCTTGATAGGCACTCCTTTGTAAACTTGCCATCTGTATATTTTGATGCCTGTGATTTTATTTTTTCACTTAACAGCCTTTCACAGTGGTGTTACTTATTTCAGTTGCATTAAAAAGAAAGTTACAGTCCCTTTTTCCAGTTCACTAAGTCTTCCATCACGCATCTTTTCCATACACCAGTCTTGTGTCTTACAATGGTTTGTTTCCTGAAGACGTCTTAAGTTATATTTTTTGGACACAGATTTGCTTTATTTGCATAGAAAATGCTTATGCCCAGGCTCCCTATAGCTTATTATTCTGTAGTTCTCATCATGAGGCTTATACCTTGTGGGCCATGATCATTGCTGCCCGTCTATATTCATCTCTTAGGACTACTAGGTGGCTTACACAATGGAAATTTATCCTTTCACAGTTCCAGAGGCTAGAAACCTGAAATACAGGTTTTTGCATCACCACCCTTCTTCTGAAGGCTCTAGGGAAGAATCCTTTTTTACCCTCTTCCCAGCTTCTGGTGGTTACCAAGAAATTCTTGGCATTCTTGGCTTGCTACTTCAGCTACTCTGATTTCTGCTCCAGTTGTAACATGACCTTATTCTTGGGTCTGTGTCCAAATTTTTCTCCTTTTGTAAGGACACTAGCCGTTGGTTTCAGTTCACACAGGCTGCCATGACCTCATTTTACTTAGTTAGGTCTCGACCCTATTTCCAAATAAAGTCACATTAGCAGGCACCAGGGGTTAGAACTTAAATATTTCTTTTGAAACTTAAATAGTTTACTGAGGTATATTTCACATAACGTAAAATTAACCACTTGAAATGAACAATGCAGTGACATTTAGTTTATTCACAGTGGACAGCCACCATCTCTCTCTAGTTCAAAAACAATTCTGTCACTCCAAAGTAAAGCCCCTTACCATTCAGCAGTTTCTCCCAATTTCTCCTAGCCCCTGGCAACCACCAATCTGTATTCTGTTTCTATGGATATTTTGAATATTTCATGTAAGTGAAATCACAAAACACATGATCTTCTGCATTTGGCTTCTTTCACTTAGCATGTTCTCAAGGTTCATCTACATTAAAGCATATGTCAATACTTTTGATGGCTGGATAATATCCATTGTACAGGTGTACAGTAAGTCCCCTATATACGAGCCTTCAAGTGGCGAACTTTTAAAGAGGCGAACGTCAATTCACTTGTCCAGTCACATAGCTTAGGTCTATTTGGGAAGGCACAGTTAGTTTTTGATGCACACGACCTGAACATAGAACAGGATACAAAGCTTGCAGCAACTGTTCAGAATGCAATACAGCGTTACCGTCTTATCTATGATGAGGGGGGAAAAAAAAAAAAGCTACTACCCAGACATCACTCAGTCATGTTTTTTTTTTTTTAAGGGGATCAGTTCAGTTCAGTTACTCAGTCATGTCCTACTCTTTGCAACCCCATGGACTGCAGCATGCCAGGCTTCCCTGTCCATCACTAACTCCCGGACCTTGCTCAAACTCATGTCCATCGAGTAGGTGATGTCATCCAACCATCTCATCCTCTGTGGCCCCCTTCTCCTCCCGCCCTCAGTCTTTCCCAGTGTCAGAGTCTTTTCCAATGAGTCCGTTCTTTGCATCAGATGGCCAAAGTATTAGAGTTTTAGCTTTAGCATCAGCCCTTGCAATGAATATTCAGGACTGATTTCCTTTAGGACTGGTTGGATCGCTTTGCTGTCCAAGGGACTCTCAAGATTCTTCTCCAACACCACAGTAAAAAAGCATCAATTCTTTGGTGCTCAGCTTTCTTTATAGTCCAACTCTCACATCCATGCATGACTACTGGAAGATAGAACTGAACCCACCAAGGAACGGGAATCTGTGTCATTAACATCAGGCGTGAGTAAAATTGCAGCTTGCCTTCTAGCTCCTATTGTTGATAATCCTTCATTTCTTTTGCCCCATCTATTTGCCATGAAATGATGGGATCAGATGCCATGATCTTAGTTTTTTTAATGTTGAGATTCAACGAGCCATGAAATTAAAAGATGCCTGCTCCTTGAAGGAAAAGCTGTCACAAAATTAGACAGCATATTAAAAGGCAGAGACATCACTTTTTCAACAAAGGTCCATCTAGTCAAAGCTAATGGTTTTTCCAATAGTCGTGTATGGATGTGACAGTTGGACCATAAAAAAAGCTGAGCACTGAAGAATTGATGTTTTTGAAGTGTGGTGTTGGGAAGACTCTTGAGAGTCTCTTGGACGGCAAGGAGATCAAACTAATCAATCCTAAAGGAAATTAACCCTCAATATTCATTGCAAGGACTGACGCTGAAGCTCCAATACTTTGGCCACCTGATATGAAGAGTAGAGCCATTAGAAAAGACCCTTAGCTGAGAATGATTGAGGGCAGGAGGAGAAGGGGTGAACAGAGGATGAGATGGTTGGATGGCGTCACCAACATAACGTACATGAGCTTGAGCAAACTCTGGGAGTGGTGAAGTACAGGGAAGCCTGGTGTGCTGCAGTCCCTGGGGTTGAAAACAGTCAGACATGACTTAGTGACTGAACAACAATTTTGGCTCTGCCATCTCCTGCCTCTTTCCCTCTTCCAGTCAGTAACTCTTCCTCCCTGTTCACTTGATGCCAGATGTTTTATTAAACTACTGTACAATTGTACTTTTCAATGTACTATCAGTTCAGTTCAGTTCAGTCGCTCAGTCGTGTCCGACTCTTTGTGACACCGTGAATTGCAGCACACCAGGCCTCCCTGTCCCTCACCAACTCCCGGAGTTCACTCAGACTCACGTCCATTGAGTCAGTGATGCCATCCAGCCATCTCATCCTCTGTCGTCCCCTTCTCCTCCTGCCCCCAATCCCTCCCAGCATCAGAGTCTTTTCCAATGAGTCAACTCTTCGCATGAGGTGGCCAAAGTACTGGAGTTTCAGCTTTAGCATCATTCCTTCCAAAGAAATCCCAGGGCTGATCTCCTTCAGAATGGACTGGTTGGATCTCCTTGCAGTCCAAAGGACTCTCAAGAGTCTTCTCCAACTCCACAGTTCCAAAGCACCAATTCTTCGGCGCTCAGCCTTCTTCACAGTCCAACTCTCACATCCATACATGACAACTGGAAAAACCATAGCCTTGACTAGATGGACCTTTGTTGGCAAAGTAATGTCTCTGCTTTTGAATATGCTATCTAGGTTGGTCATAACTTTCCTTCCAAGGAGTAAGCGTCTTTTAATTTCATGGCTGCAGTCACCATCTGCAGTGATTTTGGAGTCCCCCAAAATAAAGTCTGACACTGTTTCCACTTTTCCCCATCTATTTCCCATGAAGTGATGGGACCAGATGCCATGATCTTCGTTTTCTGAATGTTGAGCTTTAAGCCAACTTTTTCACCCTCCACTTTCACTTTCATCAAGAGGCTTTTGAGTTCCTCTTTACTTTCTGCCATAAGGGTGGTGTCATCTGCATATATGAGGTTATTGATATTTCTCCCGGCAATCTTGATTCCAGCTTGTGTTTCTTCCAGTCCAGCGTTTCTCATGATGTATTTTGCATATAAGTTAAATAAGCAGGGTGACAATATACAGCCTTGATGAACTCCTTTTCCTATTTGGAACCAGTCTGTTGTTCCATGTCCAGTTCTAATTGTTGCTTCCTGACCTGCATACAGGTTTCTCAAGAAGCATGTCAGGTAGTCTGATATTCCCATCTCTTTCAGAATTTTCCACAGTTGATTGTGATCCACACAGTCAAAGGCTTTGGCATAGTCAATAAAGCAGAAATAGATGTTTTTCTGGAACTCTCTTGCTTTTTCCATGATCCAGCGGATGTTGGCAATTTGATCTCTGGTCCCTTGCCTTTTCTAAAACCAGCTTGAACATCAGGAAGTTGCTGAAGCCTGGCTTGGAGAATTTTGAGCATTACTTTACTAGCATGTGAGATGAGTGCAGTTGTGCAGTAGTTTGAGCATTCTTTGGCATTGCCTTTCCTTGGGATTGGAATGAAAACTGAGCTTTTCCAGTCCTGTGGCCACTGCTGAGTTTTCCAAATGTGCTGGCATATTGAGTGCAGCACTTTCACAGCATCATCTTTCAGGATTTGAAATAGCTCAACTGGAATTCCATCACCTCCAATAGCTTTGTTTGTAGTGATGCTTTCTAAGGCCCACTTGACTTCACATTCCAGGATGTCTGGCTCTAGGTCAGTGATCACACCATCATGATTGTCTGGGTCATGAAGATCTTTTTTGTACAGTTCTTCTGTGTATTCTTGCCATCTCTTCTTAATATCTTCTGCTTCTGTTAGGTCCATACCATTTCTGTCCTTTATCAAGCCCATCTTTGCGTGAAATGTTCCCTTGGTATCTCTAATTTTCTTGAAGAGATCTCTAGTCTTTCCCATTCTGTTGTTTTCCTCTATTTCTTTGCATTGATCTTTGAGGAAGGCTTTCTTATCTCTTCTTGCTATTCTTTGGAACTCTGCATTCAGCTGCTTATATCTTTCCTTTTCTCTTTGCTTTTCATTTCTCTTCTTTTCACAGCTATTTGTAAGGCCTCCCCAGACAGCCATTTTGCTTTTCTGCATTTCTTTTTCATGGGGATGGTCTTGATCCCTTTCTCCTGTACAATGTCTCGAACCTCATTCCATAGTTCATCAGGCACTCTATCTATCAGATCTAGGCCCTTAAATCTATTTCTCACTTCCACTGTGTAATCATAAGGGATTTGATTTAGGTCATACCTGAATGGTCTAGTGGTTTCCCCTACTTTCTTCAGTTAAAGTCTGAATTTGGTAATAAGGAGTTCATGATCTGAGCCACAGTCACCTCCCAGTTGGTTTTGTTGACTGTATGGAGCTTCTCCATCTTTGGCTGCAAAGAACATAATCAATCTGATTTCGGTGTTGACTATCTGGTGATGTCCATGTGTAGAGTCTTCTCTTGTGTTGTTGGAAGAGGGTGTTTGCTATGACCAGTGCATTTTCTTGGCAAAACTGTATTAGTCTTTGCCCTGCTTCATTCTGTATTCCAAGGCCTAATTTGCCTGTTACTCCAGGTGTTTCTTGACTTCCTACTTTTGCTTTCCAGTCCCCTGTAATGAAAAGGACATCTTTTTTGGGTGTTAGTTCTAAAAGGTCTTGTAGGTCTTCATAGAACCATTCAACTTCAGCTTCTTCAGCGTTACTGGTTGAGGCATAGACTTGGATTACTGTGATATTGAATGGTTTGCCTTGGAAACGAACAGAGATCATTCTGTCGTTTTTGAGATTGCATCCAAGTACTGCATTATGGACTCTTTTGTTGACCATGATGGCTACTCCATTTCTTCTGAGGGATTCCTGCCCACAGTAGTAGATATAATGGTTATCTGAGTTAAATTCACCCATTCCAGTCCATTTCAGTTCGCTGATTCCTAGAATGTCGACATTCACTCTTGCCATCTCTTGTTTGACTACTTCCAATTTGCCTTGATTCATGGACCTGACATTCCAGGTTCCTATGCAATATTGCTCTTTACAGCATCGGACGTTGCTTCTATCACCAGTCACATCCATGTACTATACTGTAAGTTTTAATATGTTTATTTTTTGTATTTGTTTTTTATGTATTTGTGAAAAGTGTTATAAACCTATTAAAGTATAGGACAAAATATTAGCTGGGTACCTAGGCTAACGTTGTTGGACTTAAGCGCAAATTGGACTTACGAATTCGCTCTTGGAATGGTTCTCGTTTGTATGTAGGGGACTTACTCTAGTTTATCCATCTGTTAATGGATATTTGGATGCTTTCTAAATTAAGAACAGTGCTCCTTTGAACACACACACAAATACACACACACACACACACATATACATACACGCATATATAATTGAGTTGGTGTTTTCAGTTCTTTTGAGTGGAATTCAGAGTCACATGGTATATTCTTTGTTTAGCTTTTTGAGAAACTGTCAAAATGTTTTCCAAAGCAGCTGAACCATTTTACATTCTCGCCACCAGTGAATTAGGGTTTCCATTTATCTATATGTAGTCTTCTCAACACTTGTATTCTGTTCTCTTTTTTCTTTTTTTACAGCCATCCTGGAGAACTATGGATGGAAGCTCATGACATTGTCCATGAGGCAGGGATCAAGACCATCCCCATGGAAAAAAAATGCAAAAAGGCAAAGTGGTTGTCTGAGGAGGCCTTACAAATAGCTGTGAAAAGAGAAGTGAAAGGCAAAGGAGAAAAAGAAAGATATTCCCATTTGAATGCAGAGTTCCAAAGAATAGCAAAGAGAGATAAGAAAGCCTTCCTCAATGATCAATGCAAAGAAATAGAGGAAAACAATACAATGGGAAAGACTAGAGATCTCATCAAGAAAATTAGAGACACCAAGGGAATGTTTCATGCAAAAATGGGCTCGATAAAGGACAGAAATGGTATGGACCTAACAAAAGCAGAAGATATTAAGAAGTGGCCAGAATACACAGAAGAACTATACAAAAAAATCTTCATGACCCAGATTATCATAATGGTGTGATCACTCACCTAGAGCCAGATATCCTGGAATGTGAAATCCAGTGGGCCTTAGGAATCATCACTATGAACAAAGCTAGTGGAGGTGATGGAATTCCAGTTGAGCTATTTCAAATCCTAAAAGATGATGCTCTGAAAGTGCTGCACTCAATATGCCAACAAATTTGGAAAACTCAGCAGTGGCCACAGGACTGGAAAAGGTCAGTTTTCATTCCAATCCCAAAGAAAGGCAATGCCAAAGCATGCTCAAACTGCCACACAATTGCACTCATCACACACACTAGTAAAGTAATGCCCCAAATTCTGCAAGCCAGGCATCAGCAATAAGTGAACCATGAACTTCCAGATGTTCAAGCTGGTTTTAGAAAAGACAGAGGAACCACAGATCAAATTGCCAACATATGTTGGATCATAGAAAAAGCAAGAGAATTCCAGAAAAAAACATCTATTTCTGCTTTATTGACTATGCCAAAGCCTTTGACTGTGTGGATCACAACAAACTGGAAAATTCTGAAAGAGATGGAAATACCAGACCTCCTGACTTGCCTCCTGAGAAATCTGAATGCAGGTCAGGAAGCAACAGTTAGAATTGGACATGGAACAGACTGGTTTCAAATAGGGAAAGGAATACCTCAAAGCTATGTACTGTCACCCTGCTTATTTAACTTATATGCAGAGTACAACATGTGAAATGCTGGGATTGATGAAACACAAGCTGGAATCAAGATTTCCAGGAGAAATATCAATAAACTCAAATATGCAGATGACACCATCCTTATGGCAGAAAGTGAAGAAATAAAGAGCCTCTTGATGAAAGTGAGAGAAAAAATGTTGGCTTAAAACTCAGCATTCAGAAAACTAAGATCATGGCATCTGGTCCCATCACTTCATTGCAAATAGATGGGGAAACAGTGAGAACAGTGAGAGATTATTTTTGGGGGACTCCAAAATCACTGCAGATGGTGAATGCAACCATGAGATGAAAAGACACTTGCTCCCTGGGAGAAAAGTTATGACCAACCTACACAGCATATTAAAAAGTAGAGACATTACTTTGCCCACAAAGGTCTATCTAGTCAAAATTATGTTTTTTCCAGTAGTCATGTATGGATGTGATAGTTGGACTATAAAGAAAGCTGAGCAACAAAGAATTGATGCTTTTGAACTGTGGTGTTGGAGAATACACTTGAGAGTCCCTTGGACTGCAAGGAGATCCAACCAATCCCTCCGAAAAGAAATCAGTCCTGAATATTCACTGAAGCTGAAACTCCAGTACTTTGGCCAGCTGATCAGAAGAGCTGACTCATTTGAAAGGACCCTGATGCTGGGAATGATTGAAGGCAGGATGAGAAGGGGATGACAGAGGATGAGATGGTTGGATGGCATCATAGACTCAATGGACATGAGTTTGAGTAAGCTCCAGTAGTTGGTGGTGGACAGGGAGGCCTGGCACGCTGCAGTCCATGGGGTTGCAAAGAGTCAGACACCACAGAGACTGAACTGAAGTGAATGGGTGTGAAGTAGTACTTCATCATTTTGATTTGCATTTCCATAATTACTTTGTCATCATATTGAGCATCTTTACAAATATCTACTTGGCATTTTGTGTATCTTCCATGGATAAATATCTGTTTATACTTTGCCCATTGAAAATATTTAGTTGTTTGTCCTTTTGTTATTTAGATAGAAGTTCTTTGTATAATGTGGATACTTAAACTTATCAGACATACTTTACAAATAATTTTCTTTCATTTTGTAGATTGTATTTTCACTTTCTTGATAATGTCCTTTGTACAAAAGTTTTTCATTTTGATGACATCCAATTTATATATTTTCCTTGTATTGCTCATGGTTTTTGTGTCACATATAAGAAACCATGGCTATATCCAATGCCATAATGATTTATGTCTGTTTCCTTCTAAAGATGTACATTTTGGAGTGTCACAATTGAACCCAAAATGTGATTTCAACATCATGACCACATCTGAGCCACACATTGGGAAAAATTATATAGGGCATGTTCAGTGCCTTGAAGAACATAATATAGAATGAAACATTATACTTTGCTTACATCCATTTGGCTACTATTTAATCTTAGTTTTAAAGTCACACTCATCTGTAAAAGAGAAGGTTGAAATGCTATTGTTTAGTTTTATGCCCATATGCTCAACTCAAAATTCAGTTAGAAGAGGGGGAGAAAATGTATTCATGGAAAACTAGCCATCTTTATATCAAGTTAAATAAATATTAGGTTGGTGCAAATGTAATTGTGGTTTCAGATTATGAATTTTAAATCACTGTAACTAGGCTCAAACACATCTGTATTAATCCAAATAGTAACCATTGTAATCAAGACAGTTTTGCCAATGAGAAATACGTTTATTTCTGTAGCATAAAAATCCGAGCCTTGGGTTTCAACAAATTTTTGGAAAGCATTTTCTGCCTCCTGTTAGTTCTGGAAGTATTTCCCTGCAAAAAGTTGTCGAGATGCTTGAAGAAGTGACAGTCAGTTGGTGAGAGGTCAGGTAAATATGGTGGATGAGGCAAAACTTTGTAACCCAATTTGTTTGAATTTTGAATCATTGGTTGTGCGACATGCAGTTGGTTATTGTTGTGGAGAAGAATTGGATCCTTTCTGTTGATCAGTGCAGGCTGCAGGCATTGCAGTTTCCAGTGCATCTCATTGATTTGCTGAGCATACTTTTGAGATGTAATGGTTTCGCTGGGATTCAGAAAACTGAAGTGGATCATATGGGCAGAAGACCACCAAACAGTGACTATGACCTTTTTTGGGTGCAAGTTTGGCTTTGGGAAATGCTTTGGAGCTTCTTTTCGGTCCAACCACTGAGATGGTCATTGAAGGTTGTCATATAAAATCGACTTTTCATTGCACATCAAATCCAAACAAAACTTTGCTCATTGTGGTTGCATAGAATAAGAAGACGACACTTCAAAATGACTTTTTTAAAAATTTGCAGTAGGCTCATGAGGCACCCACTTATTGAGCTTTGTCACCTTTCCAATTTGCTTCAAATTCCAAATGATCATAGAAAGATTGACGGTGAGTTCTTTGGCAACTTCTCATGTAGTTGTACGGAGAAGGCAATGGCAACCCACTCCAGTACTCTTGCCTGGAGAATCCCAGGGACAGAGAAGCCTAGTCGGCTGCCATCTGTGGGGTCGTACAGAGTTGGACACAACTGAAGTGACTTAGCAGCAGCAGCATGTAGTTGTAAGAGAATCAGCCTCATTGAGTGCTCTCAGTTGATTGTTGTCAACTTTGAATGGCCGGCTACTGCACTCCTCATCTTCAAGGCTCTCATTTCCTTTGCAAAACTTCTTGAACCACCACTGCACTACATGTTCCTTAGCAGTTCCTGGGCCAAATGTGTTGTTGATGTTCCAAGTTGTCTCTGCTGCTTTGTGACCCATTTTGAACTTTAATAAGAAAATCACTTGAATTTGTTTTTTGTCTAACAATAATTCCATAGTCTAAAATACACATAAAATACATACAAGTAATGTCATTGCCAAAAAAATTAAAGCAAGAAGTGTGCATTAAAATGATGTTTAACATAACCACATTTATTTGCAAATGTATGCCAATATAAAAGGCAAATGCCAACACTGCAAAAACTGCAGTTACTTTTGCATCAACCTCATGTTTCAGGGTTATACTTTTTTATGTTTTGACGTTTTGTAGATATTGCTTTTTTATCAGACAAATGTTGCTGTGGAGAACTTTGAGGTCTTCTTATCTTCCTTTCCTTACTGTTTCTGCCTAGAAGACTAAAAAATTATCTTTTAGCCCTTGAAAGTAAATAGTATAACCGTAATAATGGAATGGTGATAATATTGTACCCATCTTTTAAGTGAAGCATGACATTTTGATCTTCAGGTTCTGATTTTATTTTAATTATGTCTTTGATTATACTTCCATTCTAGTTAGAAATTTTGCCTCAAGGATACTGGTTATATTTGGTTTTCATCAGTGACTAGTCAAGTACTTGCTATTTCTACACTGTATATTATTTCAATAATGATGTTTTAGTCCTCAATTTTCTTGGCTTTTTACCATTCCTTTTAAGTTTCATTTTGATGTTTTATCATCTCATTTTGAGCTCTTACTAAGTTACCTCCTATTTAAGCAGTATTTTCTGAAGAGATTGTCCTTTATATTTCCTTTTGAATAAAACCTTTATCTGTTTTGCTTGCTATTTGTCCGTCTTCCTCCATCACCTTCTGTGGACTCTTTACAAAGATACCTTAACATTTTTTGTTTTGTTTTGTCTTTTATAACTTTTATTGCAGTATAGTTGAGTTACAATGTTGTCAGGTATACAGCAAGGTGAATCAGTTCTATACGTCTATCCACTCTTTTTTAGACTCTTTTCCCATGTAGGTCATTACAGAGTACAGTAGGGTTCCCTGTGCTGTAGAGTAGGTCCATATTAGTTCTCTATTTTATACATATAGTGTGTATATGTCAATGCCAATCTCCCAATTTATCTATCCCCTTCCTTACCATCTTGTTAACTGTTTTTTTTTTTCTACATCTGTGACTCTACTTCTGTCTTAAAAGTTCATTTGTACCATATTTTTAGATTCCACATATGTGATATGATATTTGTCTTTTTCTGACTGACTGACTTCATTCATGACAATCTCTATGTCCATCCAATTGCTGCAAATGGTATTATTTTGTTCTTTTTATTGCTGAGTAATATTCCATTGTAAATATGTATAACATCTTTATCTATTCCTCTGTAGATGGACATTTATGTTGCTTCCATGTTATGCATATTGTAAACAGTGCTGCAATATACATTGGGGTGCATGTACCTTTTTGAATTATAGTTTTTTTTCTCCTAATATATGCCCAGGCTACTGGAGATCAGTGGAGAAATAACTCCAGAAAGAATGAAGGGATGGAGCCAAAGCAAAAACAATATCCAGCTGTGGATGTGACTGGTGATATAAGCAAGGTCTGATGCTGTAAAGAGCAATATTGCATAGGAACCTGGAACGTCAGGTCCATGAATCAAGGCAAATTGGAAGTGGTCAAACAAGAGATGGCAAGAGTGAATGCCGACATTCTAGGAATCAGCGAACTGAAATGGACTGGAATGGGTGAATTTAACTCAGATGACCATTATATCTACTACTGCGGGCAGGAACACCTCAGAAGAAATGGGATTAATGGATCATATGGTAATTCTATTTTTAGTTTTTTAAGAAACCTCCATATTCTCCATAATGGTTGTACCAATTTAAATTCCCACTAACAGTGTAGGAGGGTTCTGAACCATCTCCAGCATTTATTATTTGTAGATTTTTTGATGATGGCCCTTCTAATTAGTGTGAGGTGATACCTCACTACAGTTTTTATTTGCATTTCTCTAATAATTACTGATGTTGAACATCTTTTCATGTGCTTTTTGGCCATTTGTATGTCTTCTTTGAGAAATGTCTAATTAATTCTCCTGCCTGTATTTTGATTTTTTTTATTCAATACTAACATGTGTGAGCTCTTTGTATATTTTGCAGATTAATTTCTCTTTGGTCACTTCATTTGCAAACATTTTCTCCCATTCTGAGGGTTGATATTTTTGTTTGTTTGTTTGTTTTCTTTATGGTTTCCTTTACAAAAGCTTCTAAGTTTAATTAGGTATCATTATTGCTGCAATTTATATCAAAGAGTGTTCTGTCTGTGTTTTCTTCTAAGAGTTTTATCATGTGTGGCCTTACATTTAGGTCTTTAATCCATTTTGAGTTTATTTTTGCATATGGTGCTAGAGAATGTTCTAATTTCATTCTTTTACATGTAGCTGTCAACTTTTCCCAGTATTGCTTATCAAAAAGACTGTCTTTTTCCATTGTATGTTCTTGGCTCTTTTTTCTTAATATTTTAAAAAAAATCTTTAATTATTGGAACTTCCATGGTGGTCCAGTGGGGAAGGCTTCACTCTTCCATTGCAGGGGGCATGAGTTTGATCCCTGATCAGGGGAATAAGATTGCACATACTGGGTGGCATGGCCAAAAATTTGAAAAATAATCTTAATTATACTAAAAATATACAGTTCTAACCAGTACATTTGTTTCTTTTGATATATTTTGAATGGATTTCTCTTGACTCTCATTTCACCTTGTTGGGAAAGTATTTTTCTTCTTAAGCATAATTTGAGAGCTGAGTTTCCTCCAGACTACAGGAGTGAATATGGAGGAAAAAAAAAAAAAGCATCAGTTGGGTCTGTAAGCAGAACTGGTTGCCACACTTGGGCTTTGTCTTGTCTTCTAAGATCTTGGTAAATGTCCTGGAACTTTTCCTGAGATTTTCCAGAGAGAGAGACCTTAGCACATCAGATAGGCTACCTTGTCAGTAGTGGAACATTAAGTCTTAACTGTGGCAAAGTGAGTCAGCCAGGTTTAGTTTCCCTTTTGCTGTTTTTCTCATAAGGAGCATTTTTGCCCTTCTCAAGCAGTACTTCACTCTCTTAAGAAGATAAGAGGCCAAGTAGAAGGCAGCTGTGTGTTAAGGACTCATTGCATTGGGAGGAGATAGTGTTTTCAGATGTCATTTCTCACATCTCCCACTCCTCCAGGTTTTGTTTCTTTTCTTCTTGGTCTTCTGTTTGACTAACTTTCTGTTCATTGCTGATGCTAATGAGTTCTGAGTTTTTATGATCCTTCTGTTTTCCCCTTCAGCTCTCCTCTCAGCAAGGAATTGAGAATCATAGCAAATTCTAGCAGCTTTTCCGGATCATGGTTAGAGGAAGAGAGGTTCGGGATTTGGGTTTTTCAGTAATAGTACTGTCTGCATCTTTGAACAGATTTGCTTATGAGTTCTTCCCTTCAGCCAAACTCTGAATTTGGGGGTTAATTTGTGAAATTTCCAGGTCAGGTTTACTCATCTCTCACTGGGAGGTTTCTTTGGAGGAAGAAATTGAGCTCTGTGGATCCTCAATAAGCTATGTGGGGCAGATTCTTATAAACTTTCGTATTTATTTTGGCTGTTCTCATCTTCCACCTTTGTTTGATTGCCCCTTAGGTCAAGGAGCTGCATGGTGGATGGGGTTAGCTGAAGCAAAGTAAGTTCTATCAGTAAGAAGAAGAGATGATGAATAGGATGGGGTAGATGATCAACAGTGCCTAGCAAAATCTGAAGCTAACTGGCCCCTATCCTTTTATGAAATGATCTCCATTGCCTCTCAGTAGCACCTGCATTTATGTAATAATATCTTCAGTCTTCTCTTAAAAGTTTAAAGAACTTTGTAAAAGATTTTAAAAATACGTTCTTTTTTTTATGTATCAGATAAGATTAAAGATAAAAAAAATGAATACTTAGTTCCAGCTAGGATATGAAGAGGGGAAAAGAAAGCAACACTCTTATATAGAGCTTCTGGGAATGCAAATTAACACAAAGCTTTCTGGAAGTAAACTTGGCAACATGTATCAGACATTTAAAATGTGCATGCTTTTTGGTTTGAAATAAAGATTTCCCTTGCAGATATTTATTGTAAGTGGATAATCATGCATGTGGGCAAAGGAGATGTAAGGATGGTCATTGTAGTATTTAATGCTAAAGAATTAGAAGCTAATAATCAGGGTGAGTTAAAGACAGTTTGATACACATTTAAATTGTGATTTTATGCAACATTTAACAAGATGATGTAGACACTGCAATTATTTGCCATTTGTTGAGCATTTGCTATGTGATTTGCATGTATTATTTCAGTTAATAATTTAATGAGCTTTGTGAGTAGGTAATGTAATCACTCCCATTTTAGAAATGAAGATAAAGGATTAGAGATACTCACTTCACCAGAGATAGTTAAGACAAAAACAATATTTGAGTAAAGAAATGTCTCTTAAAAACTATGTATTAAAATGAAATGAAAAGTTTCATTGAAGTATAATTTATCCACAACATACCACATGTATTAAAGTTATATAATTTTGTAAGTTGACACATATAAAAATATCACCACAGTCATGAGAGTGACATACCCATCACCCACCAAAGTTTGTGTCCTTTTTGAATCCTTCTTTCTTACTGCTGTCCTCCGTCATATCTGTACTGAATTTCTTTTGTCACTTTGTCAAAAATTATGTGGCCATATGTGTGGGTCTATTTCTGGAAACTATATTGTTTCATTGATCTATTTTTCTATTATTTACACCAGCACCACACTTTCTTGAATACTGCACCTTTATAATAAAATTTGAAGCCAGGTAATGGCAATCTTTCTTCTTCATTCCTCTTTTTCAAAGTTGCTCTGGTTCTTTAAACTTCCACAAAAATTCTAGAATCAGTTTGTTAATTTCTACAGTAAAGACCTCTGGTATTTGGAAGGTGATTGCACTGAGTCTATAGATCAGTGTGGGGATAACTGACATGTTAGCAGTGTTGAATCATCCCATCCATGAATATGATATGCCTCCCCATTTATTTTGGCCTTCTTTAATAAACCCAGCAGAATAGTTCAGTGTACAGGATTTCACATCTTTGTCAGATTTCTCATTAGGTATTTTCATAATTTTGATGCTCTGGTATAAATGGTATTGTATATTTAGTTTCCAATTATTCTTCAGTGGCATACAGAAATATAACTGATTTTCTCATATTCACATTATATTCTGCAACCTTGCTCAACTAACTTATTAGTTCTGATATCTTTTTGGTGATTCCATTGGACTTTCTACATAGATAATCATGTCATCTGTGAATAAAGACAGTTTTGTTTCTTTTCCAAAGTAAAGATTAATTATTTCTTTTTATTGACTTTTTCCACTGGATAGACTTGCCAGTACAATGTTGACCAGAAGTGAAGAAAGTAGAAATCCTTATCTTAATGTCAAGAGGGCAAAAATTCAGTCTTATAATTTATACTGCTAACTACCAGTTTTTCATGGATGCCCTTTATCACGTTGAGGAAGTTGCCTTCAGTTGCTAATTTTCTATGTGTTTTTATCAAGAAAAATTGTTGGATTTGGTCAAATACATTTTCTGTGTTTACTGAATATGATTGAACATAAAATTATGTTTTTTAAAATTTGTTAATATGTCCTATCTTTGTTTTTATTGATGTATAGTTGATTTACAATATCATGTTAGTTTCAAGTGTAGATGATATTTGAATATTTAATCAAGACTACATTCCTTGGTGGAGAAGGCAATGGCACCCCACTTTAGTACTCTTGCCTGGAAAATCCCATGGATGGAGGAGCCTGGTAGGCTGCAGTCCATGGGGTCGCTAGAGTCGGACACGACTGAGCTACTTCACTTTCACTTTTCACTTTCCTGCACTGGAGAAGGAAATGGCAACCCACTCCAGTGTTCTTGCCTGGAGAATCCCAGGGATGGGGAAGCCTGGTGGATTGCTGTCTGTGGGGTCGCACAGAGTCGGACACAACTGAAGGGACTTAGTAGTAGTAGTAGTAGTAGTAGTAGTAGTAGTAGTAGTAGATTCCTTGGGGAAACCCTACCTGGCCATAGTATATTATCCATTTTACATAGTAGGTCATTCTCCCTGTCTTACTCTGGATGGCTTCATTTGATATGTCTTCAAACACAGAAACCTTTCTTACTGTAATGTCTTATCTGCCATTAATCCCATCCAGTGACTATATCATCTCAAGTACTGTAGTTTCCTTCTCTTAAACTTCTTTATGACCCTTTTATGTTTTCAATGTTTGTACTTAACATTTTGAACATATGGAATATAGTTAGAGTAACTGTTTAAATGTCCTGGCCATTAACTCAAATTCTTGTGTCAGTTCTGAGTTCATCTCCATATCTCAGCATTTTTTTAATGTGAATTTCTATTTAGTGAGATTAAGCATTATTTCAGGTGGTTATGAGTCAGTTCTATGCCTGTCTTATAAATTTTCAGTCCATGTGTTTTTCACATCTTTCTATCAGTTTTGGGATCCTTTGTCTCATTGTTTTTTAAAGTTATATATTATTGATATATATTGTTTTAGTTGCTAAGTCATGTCCAACTTTTTTGAGATCCCAGGGACTCTTTTGAGATCCCTTCCAGGCTCCTTCTGTCCATGGGATTTCTCAGGCAAGAATATCAGAATGGGTAGCCATTCCCTTCTCCAGGGGATCTTCCTGACACAGGATTAGAACTCAGGTCTACCCAATTAGACCACTGAGCCACCAGGGAAACCTAGGAACCTATGACCTATGCTAAAGCTACCACCCATTTCCTCCAAGGCCAAGACCTGCAATTAGTAGAGGCCTTTACTAGTGAGCTTAAACAGACAAGACATACTCACAAATGCTCTTCTAAGAAGCTGGAAGCTTATTATATAGCTTTTCATGAATGTGATCCCCTCCTAGTGTCCCTCCTCATAGGAGTGAGATAAGTGCCATTTCTCCAGGAAATGGAAAGGAGGTAGGATATTCACAGTACCAGCTGTAACATGAGGTGGGAAAAGTGTCTGGTGACTGAGGAACCATACTGGGAAGTGGTTTTCACATAAGGTTCTCATGACTATGTTTAAGGCAAGCCCTTCCCTGGGTTCATTCTCAAGTCTCGGGTAGTAGTTTCCTTTAAGAAAACACCTTGTCCAACTTCCAGCATGGGGATATTTCGCTCTACTCACCTATAGTGGTAAAATTCAAGTCTGAGTATTACACATTAAATGAACTCAATCTCCTAGACTTGAAACAAGATGAGAGTACCTAGTTGAACAAGTGTATTCACTAGAAACTTTGATAGCCTGAGGAGATTTCAATCTGGAAATAGAAAACTGAGGAGAGCTATAAGGACAGGTGGAAAGGGAGTTGGCATAGAAAAGTTCCCTGTTAGGAGCCGAGAAGTTC
The DNA here is from genome assembly GCF_002263795.3 of Bos taurus. NCBI lineage: Eukaryota > Metazoa > Chordata > Mammalia > Artiodactyla > Bovidae > Bos > Bos taurus. The sequence goes on from NW_020192292.1 coordinate 2,065,026, forward strand.
ATCATGGTACACAAAAAAAGTTGTAAAAGGTAAGTAGGGTGATTCAAATTTCCACTTAAATATGGCCACTTTACCTTGGAGGGATTTTAGATAAGACACCTAAATTAGTAGATAATGGTGACAGATGGGAGGGAACAGAATGAACCACTAGTATAGATGGCCATGGGGAAAGGCATGGAGGAGACATTCTCTCCCTGCCATGTGTGCCACCAAAATCGAGCCAAGGGAGGTAAGAGATGGGCCCTCACTTTGGGATGCATCTTTAAAGGGTGCTAAAGAATCCCCCTTCACCCAAGCACCTCCCCTTCATGTCAGTCCGTCTACCACCAGAAGCATGGAGGAGTTGGGAGCAGTGCTTCGAGATGAGTGGTAGGAGGGCTACCACTGGCTGGAGCAGTAACATTATGACCAAACAAAGGGTAATGGATTCTCTTTAACTTGGGTGTGTGTGTATTAGTTGCTCAGTCATGTCTGACTCTTTGCGACCCCGTAGACTGTAGCCTGCCAGGCTCCTCTGTCCATGGGATTTCCCAGGCAAGAATACTGGAGTTAGGTTGCCATTCCCTTCTCCAGGGGATCTTCCTTGACTTGGGAGGTGTATACATAGGAAGGATAGGAGACCTGGGAGAGATCAGTGCTTGGCTTCAACATGGATGAGATGCCTTGCAAATGAGAGGAGACTAGCACACATATTGAACAGCCAACTATGGCAAAGAACAATCATCTCCTAGCATGAAACAACCAACCACAAGTGCAGAACAACCACTCAGGACATGAAGGAGAGGATGTACCCCTGTCAATCCAAGTGCAGAGACAGTGCCAATGTCAGATGACCCTACGCTTGCTCCATCCAATTCTTGCTCATGGTTCCCCCACCCCAGATGCTTATGCTGTTCATGTCTGACACCAACACCCCCGCCCCCCGCTGCTGCCCCGCTCAGCCAGCACTGGATGTGAAGAGCCTCCCCACTCAGTCTCCATCTTCTTCCCCCAAACTAATGTTGTGCTCCCTGTACCCCAGTGAGGAGAAATGTCCCTGCAAGAGTGTGCAGCCCCAAGATCCCTGAATCATGTATCACCTATTGAAGAAACACAAGGGAAACAAAGCCTGTGACATCCGACTGTTCCCTCCAGCTGATGAGAAGAGGGAATCAAAATAAGAGAGCATAGCTCCAGCCGGAGCAGTACCAAGACACCCCAGGGAACCCATCCCGTCACAGTAATGCCCTGTGTATACAGAGGCTTGGACACCAGCAGCCATCTGCCGCATCCCCAGAGGAGCCCATGGAGAAAGGGCCACCCTTGCAGAGATCAAGGGGTGTGCTGAGAGGGTACACAGGAGCTGATGGTCAAAATCAACAAGATCTGAAGGAGAGACTGTGCTGTATGTGTGTGTGTACCTGCCAGTTCTCTGGTTTGTTGGGGTGAGAGGGAGGGAAGGGCGGGGCAGGTGTGACAGAGGGGTGGGAGAAGGGTCCTGTGGGGTCAGGGGCCAGACCTGCAGGGCCATAGTTAGCCAGATACCGAGGATAAGGATGAGGTGAGAACTCAGAGCTAAAGACAGATTCCTAAATGCTTAATCCCATTTGCAGGAAGAAAAGGATTTGGAGTATCTGCTTTTGTGTGTGTGTGTGTGTGTGTGTGTGTGTGTGTGTGGTGGAGGGCCTCTAGATGAGTTGAGATATGATGTATATGGGAGACAATAGAACACCCTCCATAAAAGCAGACAAATTACCTCCAGGCCACATACTTCATAGAGGTGTGTGTTGCATGTTATCCTATGCTATAACCCACTAAAGGCCCTCAGAAAAATTAAAACCCCCAAAACTTCCTCCTATTGAATGTCACCAGCAGCATCCATAAACACTAAAATGATGGTATTTGTAGGCCATAATCCCTACACGAATTAGGGTACTTTCTTGCCTAGAACCTTGGGGAAGAGCAGTGGCCAGTGGAGGGTGGAGCAGTCGGAGGGTGCAGGTGATAATGAGAAGACTTGTCTACTGAGAATTTTGATTATTTAAAAAATTTTAATTAATCTAGTATTTTATTGACATCTAGATGATTTATAATGTGTTAATTTCTGCTGTATAGCATAGTGACTCAGTTCTGCACATATATACATTTGTTTTCATATTCTTTTCCATTATGGTTTACAACAGGATATTAAATATACTTCCCTGTGCTATATATTCAGATCTTGTTTATCCTTACAAGAATTTTTAAAAGAAAATAAAATCAATTTAAACCTAGTCCTGTATTTATTATCTCTTCTGTATGCCAACATTTCTAAATAATGCCAGTTATTAAATATTCAACTGTCTCCAAAAATCTTTCTTGGTGTGGTATTCGAGGTTTTGATGTGAAGTATAGAGGACTGAATTAATTGTACTCCTTGAGTTAATTGTTCAGGACTCTGCTGTTTAGTTACTCATTTATTCTCCTTTGTTTCCACTCCCCAGCTTCATTCTACCTTTCCTTGCAGTTAGTCATTCTAATCAATTTTATGCACACCCTCCCTCTTGCTTGAGTGTTAATAAAATGCACACTATGGTTTATGGGCATGCATTTTAAGTTTATCTGTTGTATAGCACTGTTTCTTACTATTTCACTCAGAAGTATTTTTAAGACCTACCCATGTTTCTATGTCTACTCTGTTTCTTTTTTTTCCTATTATTTTTTAATTAATTAATTTGTTTTAATTGGAAGCTAATTACTTTACAATATTGTAGTGGTTTTTGCCATACATTGACATGAGTCAGCCATGGGTGCACATGTGTCCCCCATCCTGACCCTCCGTCCCACTTCCCTCCCCATCCCATCCCTCAGGGTCATCCCAGTGCACCAGCCCTGAGCACCCTGTCTCATGCATTGAACCTGGACTGGTGATCTATTTCACATATGATAATATACATGTTTCAATGCTATTCTCTCAAATCATCCCAGCCTTGCCTTCTCCCACAGAGTCCCAAAGTCTGTTCTTTACATCTGTGTCTCTTTTGCTGTCTCGCATATAGGGTCATCATTACCATTTTCCTAAATTCCATCTACTCTGTTTCTTATCTTGAAATTGAATATTTGAGAATTTTTTTTTTTACTGTATAAACTTCAGAAAGATACTTAGACTTGTAATTTTACACAAAATATTTTTACTGACTTAATCAAATAGCAAAAGTCTTAATTGCTTACCAAGTGATATTTTAGATTTTTAGTTGAAATTAAACTTAATATCTTGATAATACCAATGAAAAAACTAAACATTTGTTAAAATGATAATGAATTAGTGTAATCATTCACATGGCTTTTTCATATTTGACTTAATTACATTGGAATGAGATTTATCTGTTGAACAATTATTGTGTTGCAACTAACACTTTCTGGAAAAAAATGATTGAGCTTGAGGCAGTTATTGGGCCTGATTAGTCAGAAAGGATATGGGTGATTCTTTCAAATTTTGAGCTGGGATAATAGATGATTAATTTCTCTCCATATCTATAGGACATCAGGTGAATTGGACACCTAGCTGAAAGACAAAGCTAACCTATTTACTTTACTGGATTTGAGATAGAAAAATAGTGGCTTTCGTCTCCTGACCCTATTTTTCTTCCTAAATGACTGGAAGGGTGATCCTACATCATGGCTTGGTGATTTGCCCTTGTGAGTTCACTACCCGGGTGAGAAGGAGCAATCAGGCACAGCACTGCTCAGTTCAGTGACGCTGAACATGTTACTTCTCTGTTTTGGGGGGAACACTGTCAGGAGGGAGTCATAAGGCATATTAGATGAGTCAGAAGTAGAAGGCTCAGCTTTGTCTTGCTAAGAGTGTTTTTTTGGGGGGGTGCGGGGGTCATCAGTTGTGACTAATTTCTAGGTGATAGTCTTTTAAAGTTTCTTCTTGTTTCTCGACAGGCAAAAAGTGGCTCAGAAAAGAACAAAAAAGCTAAAACACTCCCTCCACACACATGGACACACACACATAAATATGTGGGGAGAAAGGAAACCATATATCTATGCATGTGAGAGTCCTCCTCATCTCTGAGTGTCCAGTGGTGCTGTGAAGATGCAGTCTTGATGGAACCAACACTCTTGAGTATATGTTTGCAGGAGTTGGAAAAAAATCTTTTGACCACGTCTATAATCACTTGCTAGTTTGCATGTTCCATGTGTTTGGATTTTCATATCACAGGTTTTTGTAAAGTGAGGCACTTCTACACTCCATCATAGGAAAAGAAAGAACACCTAAACAGACATGTACTGAGCCAAGTCTGTTTGCCTCTGAATTTCCAAGCACTGACTCTAGGTAGCATATGCTACAGTCTTACACACACACACACACACACACACACACATGCATATGAATGGATGGATTTAACTATTGATAGCTACTGCAAATATTTAAGTAACTGTGTCCCAAATTTTTAACATTCAAGAAAGTTAGTGCTAATTTTGAAAAGGAGACAATGCAAGTCAAGTAGTATAAATCTGAACAAAGACTCTTGCACACCAGGGGCTGGAAGTGTTTGTTGTATTAAAAGATGGCCTTGGCTTTGCCAAGCTCATCACTCAGGACTCCTGGAGAAATTGTAGCTGCTTTAAGACTTCACAAATCCCTGTATCCCCAAGTTAGACTTAGTAGTCCATCACACATTTGTATTTTGGTGCAAATTAGTTTAGCAAGAATTGAGTGTATAGGCATCTTTCAGAGATATTGTGGATTCAGTTCCAGATCAGTGCAATAAAGTAAATATCACAAAGCAGGTCACACAATTTTTTTTGTTTTTTCACTGCATATAAAAGTTATGTTTACATTAGACTGTACTTTACTAAGTATGCAATAGCATGTTTAAAAAAGCAATGTACACACTTTAATTAAAAAATACTTCATTGCTAAAAATGATAACCATCATCTGAGCCTTCAGCAGGCTGTAATTTTTTTTTCACTGGTGGAAGGTTTGAAATATTGTGAGAATTACCAAAATGTGATACAGGCACAAAGCAAGGAATTGCTGTTGAAAAAATAACACCAATAGACTTGTTCCATGCAGGGTTGCCACAAACCTTCAGTTTGTTCTAAAACAAATGTAGTGGCTGTGAAGCACAGTAAAACAAGATATGCCCGTGTAAGGGGTGTAAGAAACCTCAGATCATCTCATTCACCTATCTTATTTGACAGATAAGGAAGCTGAAGCCCTAGGAAAGGATGAAACTTACCCTCAGCCACACAGTGAATTAGAATGAGATCTGCAGGGGATTGCCTGGCTGTCCAGTGGTTAGAACTCTGTGCTTTCATTGCCAAGGATTTAATCCCTGGTTAGGGAACTAAGATCCCACAAACCATGCAGTTGTAACCAAAATAAAAGAATGAGGTGTTCAGAGTTAATAGGTGTCCATGGAATAGATCTCCATGTAGAACTGGCCTAGTTCTGTCCAAGTAGGCAAAGTTGGTATCCTCAAGATGTCCTTGCTGTCCCACTCATTTGTGGAAACTTAAGATGAACTTTCTGGTTAAAGGCAAATAAAGTAATTCATTGATGGTATGTAGCTCTTTGAAAGCAGTTTCGGTCAACCCAGGATATGTGGTAGACTCCAAATTCAGCAAAGGCATTTTAGGATGGGATACACTATAAAAACCAGGAAGGAGCTTAACCATCATTTCTTAGAATCAATTATTTATACATTAACTGCTGCTACTGCTATGTCATTTCAGTCGTGTCTGACTCTGTGCGACCTCATAGACGGCAGCCCACCAGGCTCCCCCGTCCCTGGGATTCTCCAGACAAGAACACTGGAGTGGGTTGCCATTTCCTTCTCCAATACATGAAAGTGAAAGGTGAAAGTGAAGTCACTCAGTTGTATCCGACTCGTAGCGACCCCATGGACTGCAGCCTACCAGGCTCCTCTGTCCATGGCATTTTCCAGGCAGGAGTACTGGAGTAGGGTGCCATTGCTTTCTCCATTATACATTAAAGACATCCCCAAATCTCTATTACAGTGTGTGAGTCTATAATACTGTAGAGATTCAGGAGTATTATTAACGTGAGAGAGAGGGAAGGGGAGGGAGAGAAATAAGGATTTCATATTACATAAAACTAGTTTTAGTTGGTATTAAAATCTAGAGACAGTTAAATTCTAAAAACAATTTGTCTCTGTCAGTCTATACTGTTCCAATTAATTGAGTCCATATGTAGAATTTTATAAAAATATATGTCACTTTGATTAAAAAACTACTTTTTTTAACAGCATAATATTTCTTTATATTCTCAGAATTGGATTAGAATTAAAAGCAAAAATAAACAAATGGGACCTAATTAACCTTAAAAGCTTCTGCACATCAAAGGAAACTATTAGCAAGGTGAAAACACAGCCTTCAGAATGGGAGAAAATAATAGCAAATGAAGCAACTGACAAACAACTAATCTCAAAAATATACAAGCAACTCCTACAGCTCAACTCCAGAAAAATAAATGACCCAATCAAAAAATGGGCCAAAGAACTAAACAGACATTTCTCCAAAGAAGAAATACAGATGGCTAACAAACACATGAAAAGATGCTCAACATCACTCATTATCAGAGAAATGCAAATCAAAACCACTATGAGGTACCATTTCACACCAGTCAGAATGGCTGCCATCCAAAAGTCTACAAATAATAAATGCTGGAGAGGGTGTGGAGAAAATGGAACCCTCTTACACTGTTGGTGGGAATGCAAACTAGTACAGCCACTATGGAGAACAGTGTGGAGATTCTTTAAAAAACTGGAAATAGAACTGCCTTATGATCCAGCAATCCCACTGCTGGGCATAAACACTGAGGAAACCAGAAGGGAAAGAGACACGTGTACCCCAATGTTCATCGCAGCACTGTTTATAATAGCCAGGACATGGAAGCAACCTAGATGTCCATCAGCAGATGAATGGATAAGAAAGCAGTGGTACATATACACAATGGAGTATTACTCAGCCATTAAAAAGAATACATTTGAATCAGTTCTAATGAGGTGGATGAAACTGGAGCCTATTATACAGAGTGAAGTAAGCCAGAAGGAAAAACACCAATACAGTATAATAACGCATATATATGGAATTTAAAAAGATGGTAACAATAACCCTGTGTACGAGACAGCAAAAGAGACACTAATGTATAGAACAGTCTTATGGACTCTGTGGGAGAGGGAGAGGGTGGGAAGATTTGGGAGAGTGCCATTGAAACATGTAGAATATCATGTAAGAAACGAGTTGCCAGTCCAGGTTCGATGCACGATGCTGGATGCTTGGGGCTGGTGCACTGGGACGACCCAGAGGGATGGTGTGGGGAGGGAGGAGGGAGGAGGGTTCAGGATGGGGAACACATGTATGCCTGTGGCGGATTCATTTTGATATTTGGCAAAACTAATACAATTATGTAAAGTTTAAAAATAAAATAAAATTTAAAAGGAAAAAAAAAAGAATTTTCGAGCCTCATTCAATTTTTTAAAATTACTAAGATAATAAAGTTAACATATGATACAGTATTATTAACTAAAGTACAGATTTTGTTCAAATTTCACAAAATTGTATGCTAGTATCCATTATTTGTATTCATACCTTATTCAAGAATCTATACTGTGTTTGTTGCATTGGGCAGCTTCAGCTGCATATAATAAGTTCTGGTAAATTCTCTTTTCATTTTTATCCCATTACAAATACTTTCTAATTTTCCTTGTTATGGTTTCTTATATATACCAATCATTTAAAAGTGAACATTTAATTTCCAAATACATGGGTTTTTTAAAGTATCTTTGTTATTTATTTCTCATTTTGATATTAACTTCTCATTTAAATGCTTTCTTCTCTGCAATCACCTTCCATGGTTTTTCAGTCTTCTAACTTTATTGAGGCCTTCAATGCCTAAGTCAAAGATCTCTCTTTGTAAATGTCACATTGCACTTGAAAATATATGGGTTATTTTCAAATACCTTTTGATAGTGATTTCTAACTTAATTCCACAATGATAAGAGGACAGACTATGAATTCAGTACTTTTAGAACATGACATTTTTGCCCCTTGTTTTATGTCCGTGGGTATGTTCCAGTGTCTCCTAGTTTATGGACTATGGGAACTTGAATTTGTATTCTACTTTTGTCTGAAAATTGTATAAATCTTAATTATGTTGAATTGGCTTTTCAGGTCTACTGTATCCTTCTACTTCTTTATTAGTTTCTGAGAGTTTGATATCAAAACTCCAGCTAAAAATCTTTATTTATTAGAAAAAATTGTAATATTTAGTAGAAGTATATGTAACCTCAGCAATATGTGAACCGTGAATTCCTGATGTTCAAGCTGGTTTTAGAAAAGGCAGAGGAACCAGAGATCAAATTGCCAACATCCGCTGGATCATGGAAAAAGCAAGAGAGTTCCAGAAAAACATCTATTTCTGCTTTATTGACTATGCCAAAGCCTTTGACTGTGTGGATCACAATAAACTGTGGAAAATTCTGAAAGAGATGGGAATACCAGAACACCTGATCTGCCTCTTGAGAAATTTGTATGCAGGTCAGGAAGCAACAGTTAGAACTGGACATGGAACAACAGACTGGTTCCAAATAGGAAAAGGAGTTGGTCAAGGCTGTATATTGTCACCCTGTTTATTTAACTTATATGCAGAGTACATCATGAGAAACGCTGGACTGGAAGAAGCACAAGCTGGAATCAAGATTGCTGGGAGAAATATCAATAACCTCAGATACGCAGATGACACCACCCTTATGGCAGAAAGTGAAGAGGAACTCAAAAGCCTCTTGATGAAAGTGAAAGTGGAGAGTGAAAAAGTTGGCTTAAAGCTCAACATTCAGAAAACGAAGATCATGGCATCCGGTCCCATCACTTCATGGGAAATAGATGGGGCAACAGTGGAAATAGTGTCAGACTTTATTTCTCTGGGCTCCAAAATCACTACAGATGGTGACTGTAGCCATGAAATTAAAAGACACTTACTCCTTGGAAGGAAAGTTATGACCAACCTAGATAGCATATTCAAAAGCAGAGACATTACTTTGCCAACTCCAACAAAGGTTCGTCTAGTCAAGGCTATGGTTTTTCTAGTGGTCATGTATGGATGTGAGAGTTGGACTGTGAAGAAGGCTGAGCGCCGAAGAATTGATGCTTTTGAACTGTGGTGTTGGAGAAGACTCTTGAGAGTCCCTTGGACTGCAAGGAGATCCAACCAGTCCATTCTGAAGGAGATCAGCCCTGGGATTTCTTTGGAAGGAATGATGCTAAAGCTGAAACTCTAGTACTTTGGCCACCTCATGCGAAGAGTTGACTTATTGGAAAAGACTCTGATGCTGGGAGGGATTGGGGGCAGGAGGAGGAGGGGACGACAGAGGATGAGATGGATGGATGGCATCATTGACTCAATGGACGTGAGTCTGAGTGAACTCCGGGAGATGGTGATGGACAGGGAGGCCTGGCGTGCTTCGATTCATGGGGTCGCAAAGAGTAGGACACGACTGATCGACTGATCTGATCTGATCTGGTGGCTCAGAGGGTAAAGCGTCTGCCTGCAATGCTGGAGGCCTGGGTTTGATCCCTGGATCAGGAAGACCCCCTGGGGAAGTAAATGGCAACTCACTCCAGTACTCTTGCCTGGAAAATCCCATGGACAGAGAAGCCTGGTGGGCTACAGTCCATTGGATCGCAAAGAGTCAGACATGACTGAATGACTACTTCACTGTATGTAACCTTGCTCTGTGTTTTTTAAGTCTCCTATAAATTTGTTATACTTTCATAATGCAAAAAAAAAAAAAACACCTCAATCTTCTTCTGTCACCATACAGAGAAATAACAAGATAATGAAGAATATAGCTCACTTTTTAAAATGTCTTATTTTTCAGTTATAAAATTAATGTATTTTCAGTGAAGAAGAGTCAGAAAAGTCATAAAAATAAATAGAATTCCTAATCTCATCACCCAGAGCCATCCTCTATTAACTTTTGGGTTCTTGCAGACCTTTAACAAAATATTTAAATACACTCACTAATGTGTTTTTACTTTCATAGGAAATTCTAATATAATATACACATATACTTTAGTAACCTGCTTTTTAAAAATTTCAATATACCAAATACATTTCAATGCTTGCATTGCATCATCATTTATAATGGTTCTACAGTATTCCATAGAAGGATATACGATGGTTTATTTAAACAGTCTGCCATTGAAGGATATTAAATTGGTTGGATTTTTTCCAGTATCATGGACAACATGATAAATAGAATTTTCATGAATCTGTATGCAATTATGTGGTTACGAGATGCTTTTTCTTAGGATAAAGTCCTTGAAGAGGAGTTTGTGGGTCAAAGGGCCTCAACTAAGGACTTTGGAATTATATTAGTTTGACCTTCAGATAATGTCATATCAATTTAGGTATGTTCTGTTTTTGTTCCAGTGAAAAGTGAGTATATGACTGTATTTATTTCTCATACCCTTGCTAGCTATTAGCATTATTTTTGAAACTTTCCATCTCAGGGGGAAAACCTCTCGTGGATATTTTCCTAAGCATTTATTTGATTATCAGTTGAAGTGAAGGTGAAAGTCGCTCAGATTATCAGTTAGACAAATTTTCCTAACACATTGGCCATTGCAATTTCTCTTTAGGCTTTGCTCATTTTTTAAAAATTAAGCATAGTTAATATTTGCATCAATGTTGCATTAATTTCTGCTATACAGCAGAATGATTCAGTTATGTGTGTGTGTTAGTTGCTCAGTCATGTTTGACTCTTTGCAACCCCATGGACTGTAGCCCTCCAGGCTCCTCTTTCCATGGGGTTCTCAGGCAAGAATACTGGACTGGGTTTCCATTCCCTTCTCCAGGGGATCTTCCCAACCCAGGGCTTGAATCCAGGCCTCCTGCATTGCAGGCAGATTCTTTACCATCTGAGCCACCAGGGAAGCCCCAAAATGAATGGGATTAGTGCCCTCATCAAAGTGACCCCAGAGAGCTCCCTCACCCCTTCCCCTTGGTGGTGGTGGTGGTGGTGATTTAGTGGTTGTTTAGTTGTTAAGTTGTGTCCAACTCTCATGACTCCATGGATTGTACCCACCAGGCTCCTCTGTCCATGGGAATTCCCATGCAGGAATACTGGAGTGGTTAGCTATTCCCTTCTCCAGGGGATCTTCACCTCCAAGGGATTGAACCTGGATCTCATGCCCTGCAGGCAGTCTCTTGCATTGCAGGCAGATTTTTTATCAACTGAGCCACCAGGGAAGCCAGTTATACATACACCTATATTCTTTTTCATTATGGTTTATAATAGGATATTGAATACCATTTTCTGTGCTATACAGTAGGTTCTTATTTATCAGTTTTATATATAGTGGTATATTTCTGCAAATTGCAAACTCCTAATTTATCCCTCATCCACTCACTTTCCCCTTTGGTAGCCATATGTTTTGTATGTATGTGAATCTGTATCTATTTGGTAAGTAAGTTAATTTGTAGCATATTTTAGATTCCACATAAAAATGATATCATATGATAGTTGTCTTACTTCGGTCAGTATAATAATCTCTAGGTCCATCCATTTGCTGCAAATTGGACTTTGCCCATTTTTCTATAGCACATTTATCTTTTATTTGTCAAACATTTGATTGCATGCTTACTACATAGCAGACACTGTGCAAAATGCTTTGCTATCTAATTTAAGACTTTAAAAGACACCAGGGGGTAAGTAGGCAGTGCTACAATTCAGTTTTGTAGATGACAAATATGAGGCTGTGTCATTTGCTCAAGCTCTTGTAGTTGGTAAGTGGCAGACACATGATGTCTGTTTGCCTTGCACTTAACCAAATCTGTTTGCCTTGCACTTAACTATGACAGCAACCACCTCTACACAAACATTGAAATTATTTTGTAGCCAGGTCTTTTCCTTTCTGGTTTCTGGTCCAGCTGTTACGTTTAGAAAAGCCATTTCCCCCCATGTAAAATAGGAAAGAACACCATCTGTCTAGAGTGAAAGGGCAGGTAATAAAAGCAAGAGGTTGGAGGAATGTGGAGGACATTTGAAATGGCAGCTGCGGATACTCTTCGCATGAAACTGTGCTTCCCAGTCTCTGCCAGTTCTGGCTTGAAGAAGTCCCATTTCCCATCGGCTTCCATTGAATGCTTTGGCTCCACTGACTCTCCTGGCTTCTTTTATACCATTTAGACACTCTTTTAAAAAGTATTTTTCATCTTAAAAAAAATCCCCTCTCAACATCAGATTCTTTCCAAACTTAGCCCTATCTTACTCCTCACTTATTAAAGTGAAACTTCTTAAAGTTTGAGTACTTTCCAACTTCCTTTCTTATTCATATCTCAACCCACTCCTGCTGGTTCATCATTTGTCTGAAAATATTCTCAATTGTTCTTCAGTAACCAGCGAATTCCCAACTCTTTTCTCAGCCCGTACTTACTTTGTACACTTGACTGTGGCTTAGTGTTGAAAATTTCTTTGCTGGATTTTGTACAGCCACGCTCTCTGGTTTTCCTTGTGCATTGCAGACTGGTCCAAGTCCTTTTTGGTCTCTTTTGCAAAAAGCTGACTCATTGGAAAGACCTTGATGCTGGGAAAGACTGAAGGCAAAAGAGAAATAGGCAGCAGAGGATGAGATGGTTAGATAGCTTCCACTGACTCATGGACATGAATTTGAACAATGTGTTGGGAGTTGGTGAAGACAGGAAGTCTGGCGTGCTGCAATTCATGGGTCACAGAGTTGGCATGACTGAGGACTGAACAACAACAACTGCTTTAATATTTATTCTATATCAGAACTTCAGGTTTTCCTGTATGCTCTCTTCTTGTCCCAGTAATACACAGTACTTTCCTGGGTGGTCTTAGACACTCCAGTGCTCAAAATTCCAATGTTCTCAATGAATTACAAAGTTGTATTTCCAGCTCAGATCAGCCTCTGAACTCATAGATAACAGGGGCAAACAGGATTACCAGCCATCACTACTCAGATATTTTGTTGTTTTCAGTCACCATGTCATGTCCACTCTTCGCTGTTTTAGTACACCTAATCTCAACATGTTTAAAATAGAAATCATATTCACCTTTCAAATCTGTTCTTTTCATTTTTCTCTCCTGTCACATCCCCCCAGTTTCCCAGGGCAAAAATCTGGATCATTTTTTACTCTTTTTTTTGCCCTCCTCCTAATCCTTTTAAATAGATCTAAATTTATATCCATCGCTTCTCAGCTCTTTTTGTCTTAGCTTCTGCAATATCTTGTTTGAATTAGTGCATCTGCTAACTGTCCTTCTTGTATTCAATCTTTACTCCATCAAACCATTTTAACATTATTGCAAGACGGTAATGTTCTAAAATGAAATGTTTGATCATGTTACTGCCTATCTCCCCATGAAAAACTCTAAGCCCCTTGATACAACAGCAGTGGCATGTCCAGAAATCATATACAGAAAACAAGTGGTTTTACATTATAGGAGGGGATTATGGTGATAAATATGCTCAGAATCAGGAAGTTAGTGAACTCATCTCAAATCTGATTTTGTATTGTTCTTTGCAACAACTTTCAAAATCCAGTTTTTAAGAAGACTTTGCAACACTTGGGCCTCCCTGATATCTCAGTGTAAGGAATCCACCTGTAATGCAGGAGACCCTGTTCAATTCCTGGGTTGGAAGATCTGCTAGAGAAGGATAGGCTACCCACTCCAGTATTCTTTGGGCTTCCCTTGTGGCTCAGCTCATAAAGAAAATCCACTTGCAATGTGGGAGACCTGGCTTCAATCCCTGGGTTAGGAAGAATTCCTGGAGAAGGAAACAGCTACCCACTCCAGCATTCAAGCCTGGAGAATTCCAAGAACTGTATAGTCCATGGGTCACAAAGAGTCAGACACGATTGAGTGACTTCACATTTGAAACTTTGAGAAAATGTCAACTTTCCATACCAAAGACTGGGAAGATGCCTAACAATAATTGCTGAAAAGGTTGCCCCTTTTCCAAGCCACCCTTTGGATAAATTGGGTTAAGGCATGACCCCAACATGATTGGCACCTCCTTAAAATTCATTCACTTTCAACACACTCATCTCTGGGCTTCCCAGGTGTTATAGTAGTAAAGAATCTGCCTGCCAATGCAGGAGATGCAAATGATGTGGGTTCAATCCCTGGGTCAGGAAGATCCCCTGGAGGAGGAAAAGGCAACCCTCTCTAGTTTTCTTGCCTGGAGAATCCCATGGACAAAGGAGCCTGGTGGGCTACATGGGTCTGCAAAGAGTCAGACACGACTGAATGAATGAGCACACATATCCCCTGCTCAGTTATCAGTCACGTTTTAAACTAGTCAATCAATGCCTATTGAATACATACTATGTGCTAAAAATTATGTTACGTATTCAGGATGTGAATGAATGAACAGGACATAGTCTGGGACCTCATGGAGTTTCAGTGTATCAGAGCAGATAGCCATAAAAGTATTCTAGTCATTAATAACATAATTACTTAACTTGTAAAAAAAAAAAAAACTATTGGAGTACAGTAGAATCTAGCTCAGGGTTTCTCAGTCTTGTACTGTTGGCGTTTTGGGTCAGATAATTCTTTGTTTTGGGACAGTCCAGCACATTGTAGGGTGTTCAACAGCATCCGTAGCCTCTACTCACTAGATGCCTGGAGCACCTATCACCCATTTGTAATAATCAAAGATGTCTACAGATGGTGTCCAGTGTCCCTGGAGAAGAAAAGGGGAGATTACTCCCAGTTGACAATCACTGTTCTATACCAAGGTTAACATTGATTGATTGATTTAGAAAGTCAAGTATCTAATTTTCTCAAGCATGCACGTTCTTTTTGTTAACTCAAAACCTGTGCACACACAGTTTCCTCTTCTAGAACACGCCACTCCTTCCTTGATGAGTCACCCCAACATCTGGCATTCCAGTACTTTCACTCTGAGGTGGCTGCCTCTCAATGTTCCCAGAGCACCCAAGTCATTTCCCATCTTGTAAAATGACCACTTTATATAATTGCCTTTGTTTATGTGTCCTTACCCTCGGCTTGTGTCTGAGCCTTCATGAGGATAGCCCCTGTTTTACTCTTCACTGTATTGAAAAAGTTTAGACTTACTTGGCACAAAAACTCCTGGTCAGAATATCCTTGTTGAACTGAAAATTATATAGATAAAAGGATAACAGGGAATAAAGTGGTTGGCCAGGATTGAATAACAACAATTACTTATGCTGATTTTTCACAATCATGTTGGTAAGACACCAAATGTCAACATATAAAATCACCTCTGAAGTACTAGGCAAAGTGATCAGCAGATCACTGGCTCTTCCTCATTGCTGACTCTTGATCCACCTTTTTTTTTCCTTTTCTTAATTTCTGATTCCATATATTCTTGTTTCTGCCTACCAGTGTGAAGATAGGAAATAGTATAAGAATTATAAATTGACTGATGTTATCTACTTTCCAGATTATTTGGTAATTGAGAAAGCTATACATATTGCAGCTGTGGCAAAATGTTTCACTTAAAAGATCTGGAGCAAGCCTAGGGGCTTGGAACACTCAATAGGACTCCAGTGGCAGCAGAAACTGTCGGGGCAGAGATTCCCACTTAGAGCTATGGGGCAATTGCTGCCACCACAGTGGGATTGGAAGATGGGACACTGAGCCAAGAAGATTATTCTCAAGATTTTGGATGTCATGGTATTTGTCTCCCTAGGTTTTTAGACCTGACACATTTTTCCTTCAATTTCTTCATTTTCATAATGCAAATGTGTATTGTATACCTGTCCTAATACTGTATTTTGCAAGCACATAACTTGTCTTATTTCACAGGTACACAAATAGGAGGGAATTTTGTCTCAGGATGAATTTTACCTTGAATGTCACTCGTACCCAATTAGATGATGTTTAGATGAGACTTTGAATTTCAGATGTTAGAGTTGATGCTAGAATGAATTAAGACTTTTTAGGCTGTTGGATGTGAGAAGAAAATGAATTTCTGGGGACAGGGACAGAATGTATGAACAGAACTATGTCCCCCTAAATTTCATATATTTGAGGTCCTAGCCCCCCAAGTAATGGTATTTGGAGACGGATCTTTGAGAGGTGATTCGGTTTAGATGAGATCATAAGGATGGGGGTCTAACCTGACAGAAAGGGTGGCTCTGTAGATCTCTGTCTCTCTCCCTCTCTCCGTGTGCACACACCAAGGAAAGGCCGTGGGAGCATAGCGAGAAGGTAGCATCCTGTAACCCAGGAAGACATCCCTCACCAAGACCAGCTCTTGCTAGCACCTGATCTTATTAGACTTCCAGCCTCCAGAAGTGGGAGAAAATAAATGTCTGTTTTTAAAGTCTGTTGTATTTGTTGTGGCAGCTTGAACTGATTAAGACAAGTTCACACTGAAGACTCTGGCTTTTTCTCAAAAGTTCATCTAGCTCCATGGTGATGTCCTCTAATCTAAGCCTTCATGCTTTCCCTCCAAGTACCCTGTAGACTTTTATAAACCTTCTATGCACGAGGTATCCCTGCTCTGGGCTTTAAAGAATTGACAGGGCTGTGTCAATTACACCACTATTCTCCAGGTGTCTGAGCTTGAATATGCCGTTATCCTCATCTCTCAAAAGCCCCCCACAACTATTTTTCTTCTCCAAATGTTCTGTATTGTACCTCTTTTTATTTATATGCACAGTTCCAAGATATGTTACTGTGTTTCATCAATTCTGAGAGCACTGCTAGTTTATGTACCACTAAGAAAGTAAAAACACCCAGTTAAGCTGTGATGCAACATTAATTGTAAAATGCATCCCAATTACAAGGATGTTAAAATGTGAAAAATGTGCATCACAGAATCAGTAAAATGAAGCAAGTGGAAAATCAAGGACACTACACTATATAGAGCATGGTACCTATATCAATCAGATCCCAGCAGGAAATTGATGATCCACCAAAATTAGGGTAATGTGAAGAAGGTTTATTTATAAAGCAGTTAATTACAAAGATGTGGGTGGGTCATAGGGTAGCCATAAGGAGTAGTGTGGGAGCCTGCATCTCCTGGCAGTAGAGCTGGTTCCACTCCCAGGGCCACAGTGATGAGAAAAGGAAAAATTTAGCAGAAATGGGGAGGAGAGTGAACCATGTGAAGCACATTGTTTTGAGAGGAGAATTTTCTTCAGTGGAAAGACACAGCAAGCATGAAGCACCCCTTGTGAGGTGGGAGCAGAAAGATACCTATTCTACATAACTTGCCTTCCTCCTTCCTAACCTTCTGCAAGAGCCTCCCATTGGCAGAAGCCAGTTGAAAGCCAGAGGGCAAGAGACCAAGTGTGATGTAATCCATGCATTTCAGTCTCAGGAAAAGAACAGGGGTGGAAGAGAAAAAGAAAATGAATATATTAGGGCAAAAGGCACATATGAGGCAATATGTACATGTTATGTATATAATGAAAGGAAAACATGAATGTTTGTGTACATACCTACTTACATTTTTGTTCTGGAAGGAAACCAAGAAAGCTTAACATGACTATACAGGAAACATGGGATTCAGGTGATTAGGATTGGGAACTTTTACTTTTTATATATTAAACTTCTAGTCTGTGTGAATTTTTTTAATAATAACTGTGGCTTCTATATTTTATAATAAACTGTTTTGCAATGACAAAGAATATTCAAACTACTTCCACATAGCACTCTTCTCACATGCTAACAAACTAATGCTTCAAAATTCTCCAAGCCCAGGCTTCAACAGTACATGAACTGAGAATTTCCACATGGTTCCAATCGGGATTTAGAGAAGGCCAGAGGAAACAGAGATCAAATTGCCAACATCCATTACCATCATAGAAAAAGCAAGAGAATTTTCAGAAAAAATATCTACTTCATAGAGGCATTGATTACACTAAAAGACTTTGTGTGGATCACAAACGTTCAGTCCAGTTCCAGTCTCTCAGTTGTGTCTGACTCCTTGTGACCCATGGACTGCAGCATGACAGGCTTCCTTGTCCATGACCAACTCCTGGAGCTTGCTTAAACTCATGTCCATTGAGGTGGTGATGCCTTCCAACCATCTCATCCTCTGTTGTCCCCTTCCTCCCTGCCTTCAAGTTTTCCCAGCATCCAGGTCCTTTCCAATGAGTCCGTTCTTTGCATCAGGTGACCAATGGATTGGAGTTTCAGATTCAGCATCAGTCCTTCCAATGAAAATTCAGGACTGATTTTCTTTAGGATTGACTGGATTCGTCTCCTTGCAGTGCAAGTGGCTCTCAAGAGTCTTCTTCAACACCACGGTTCAAAGGCATCAGTTCTTTGATGCTCAACATTTTTTATGGTCCAACTCTCACAGCCATACATGACTACTAGAAAAACCATAGCTTTGACTAGATGGACCTTTGTTGGCAACAGTAATGTCTCTGCTTTTTAATATGCTGTCTAGGTTGGTAATAGCTCTTCTTCCAGGGAGCAAGAGTCTTGAATTTCATGGCTGCAATCACCATTTGCAGTGATTTTGGAGTCCAAAAAATAAGTCTCTCACTGTTTCCATTGTTTCCCCATCTATTTGCCATGAAGTGATGGGACTGGATGCCATGAACTTAGTTTTCTGATGTTTGGGTTTTAAGCCAACTTTTCAGTCCCCTCTTTCACTTTAATCAGAGGCTCTTTAGTTCTTCTTCATTTTCTGGCATAAGGGTGGTATCATCTCCATATGTGAGGTTATTGATATTTACCCAGCAATCTTGATTCCAGCCCAGCACTTCCAAGATGTACTCCATATATAAGTTAAATAAGCAGGATGACATTATACAGCCTTGACGTACTTGTTTTCCTGATTTGGAACCAGTCTGTTGTTCCATGTACAGTTCTAAATGTTGCTTATTGAGCTGCATACAGATTTCTCAGGAGGCAGATGAGGTATTCTGATATTCCCATCTCTAGAAGAATTTCCACAGTTTGTTGTGATCCACACAGTCAAAGGCTTTGGTGTAGTCAATAAAACAGACGTAGATGTTTTCTGGAACTCTCTTGCTTTTTTGATGATCAAACATATGTTTGCAATTTGATCTCTGGTTCCTCTGCCTTTCCTAAATCCAGCTTGAACATCTGGAAATTCATGTTTCATGTACTGTTGAAGCCTGGCTTGGAGAATTTTGAGCATTACTTTTCTAGCATGTGAGATGAGTGCAATTGTGTGGTAGTTTGAACATTCTTTGGCAATGCGTTTCTTCGGGATTGGAATGAAGACTGACCTTTACCAGTCCTGTGGCCACTGCTGAGTTTTCCAAATTTGCTGCCATATTGAGTGCAGCATTTTCAGAGCATCATCTTTTTTGGTTTTAAATGGCACACCTGGAATCCCATTACCTCCACTAGCTTCAAGACCCACTTGACTTTGTCTTCCAAAATGTCTGGCTCTAGATGAGTGATCACACATCATGGTTATCTGGGATCACAACAAACTGTGGAAAATTCTTAAAGGGTTGGAAATATCAGACCACCTTACATGCCTCCTGAGAAACCAGTATGCAGGTCAAAAAGCAACAGTTAGAACCAGGCATGGAACAATGGACAGGTTCCAAATTGGGAAAGGAGTATGTCAAGCTGTATATTGCCTCCCTGTTTATTTAATTTCTATGCAGATTACATCATGGGAAATGCTGGGCTGGATGAAACACAAGCTGGAATCAAGATTGCCAGGAGAAATATCAATAACCTCAGATATGCAGATGACACCACCCTTATGGTAGAAAGCAAAGAGGGACTAAGGAGCCTCTTGATGAAGTGGACGAGGAGAGTGAAAAAAGCTGGCTTAAAACCCAGCATTCAGAAAACTAAGATCATGGCAACCAATCCCATCACATCATGGCACACGGATGAGGAAACAGTGAGAAACTTTATTTTTGGGGGCTTCAAATCACTGCAGATGGTGACTGAAGCCTTGAAATTAAAAAATGCTTGCTTCTTGGATGCTTTGATCCTTTTGAACTGTGGTGTTGGAGAAGACTCTTGAGAGTCCCTTGGACTGCAAGGAGATCCAACCAGTCAATCCTAAAAAAATCGGCCCTGAATATTCACTGGAAGGGCTGATGCTGAAGCTGAAACTCCAATACTTTGGCCACCTGTTGTGAAGAACTGAATCACCAGAAAGGACCCTGATCCTGGGAAAGATTGAAGGCAGAAGGAGAAGGGGACAATGGAGGATGAGATGATTGGATGGCATCAGCAACTCTATGGAAATGATTTTGAGCAAGCTCTGGGAGTTGCTGATAGACAGGGAGATGGGGCATGCTGCAGTCCATAGGGTCGCAAAGAGTCCCAAAGAGGACACGACTGAAGAACTGAACTGAATTTCCTCCTTCAAAGAAAGCTATGACCATCCTAGAACAGTATATCACAAAGCAGAAACATTACTTTGGTGACAAAGGTCTGTCTAGTCAACACTATGATTTTTCCAGTAGTCATGTATGAATGTCAGAGTTGGACTATAAAGAAAGCTGAGCACTGAAGAACTGAATCACTAGAAAGGACCTTTGATGCTGGGAAAGATCAAAGACAGGTAGACAAGGGGACAACAGAGGATGAGATGGTTGGATGGCATTGCCAACTCGGTGGACCTGAGTTTAAGCAAGCTCTGGGAGTTAGTGATGGACAGGGAACCCTGGTGTGCTGCAGTCCATGGGGTCTCAAAGAATCAGACATGACTGAGCAGCTTAATTGTATTGCTTCTTTGGACTTCCCTGGTGCCTCAATTGGTAAAGAATATGTCCATAATACAGGAGATATGGGTTTCAATCCCTGGGTTGGGAAGGTCCTCTGGAGGAGGAATTGGCAACACACTCCAGTATTCTTGCCAAAGAAATCCCATGGACAGAGGAGCCTGGTGGACTCCAGTTCTTGGGTCACAAAGAGTTGAACACGACTGAGCAACTAAACCACCACCATCCATGCTTCTCTATTAAAAGAAGAGAAAAAAAAAAAAAAGAAAATTAACACCACAATTATATTTCTTTATATTACCAGTGTCATAACCCTAGTCTAGAAGTTAATGTCCTCATACCTCAGGTATTAACACTTTCTCTCATCTGGCACCTTCATCTTAGTTTGCTTTTTCTAATTACTCTTGAATACATTGCAGGAATTGTTTCCTCATCCACTGGTTAATTAAATGTTATTGAGGAACAGTATATATTGGGTATATCTAGAAGCAGAGGGTCCTCTGGTAAGTAAATAAAGATTGATTATCGTTCTGATACACACCAGTAAGAAAAACGGTGGCTAGTTTTTTCAAATCACATAGATATTCAGTTTCAACCTTAATGATGACAAGGGAAACATTTCTGAGGAGTGATAATTGAGGTAAAATATGAAGGGTGAGTAAGGATGGAATTCAGGAAAATTGTGGAGGCTGAGGAGGGAATACTTTTCCAGGTAGGTGGAATAATTTATACAATTCTCTGTGGTATAAGTGCACCTGGCATTTAAAAAAAAAAAAAATAAGGAAAGCTGTGTGGCTTAAGCATTGACTTGAAAAGAAGCTTGCTGAGCATTTTGTGGATGATACTTTTAGGGGCCAGTCCACATATGCTTTTAAAGTCAATTACAGGGATTTTTAAAATTTGTTTTAAGACCAGTGGGAATTCTTTGAAATATTTTTCTGAAACCTGACTTGTTATATTGGTGGTTCAGTATACACTCCCTAAGTCTTTCTGTGCTGTTGCTGCTGCTGCTAAGTCGCTTCAGTCGTGTCCGACTCTGTGCGACCCCATAGACAGCAGCCCACCAGGCTCCCCCGTCCCTGGGATTCTCCAGGCAAGAACACTAGAGTGGGGTTGCCATTTCCTTCTCCAATGCTTGAAAGTGAAAAGTGAAAGTGAAGTTGCTCAGTCGTGTCTGACTCCTCACAACCCCATGGACTGCAGCCCACGAGGCTCCTCCGTCCATGGGATTTTCCAGGCAAGAGTATTGGAGTGGTTGCCATTTCCTTCTCCGCTAAGTCTTTCTAGATAACATTTATTCTTAGGGCTCCCTTTACAATTTATCTATAATCTGGCTGCACTGAAAAGTGGAAACAGATGGCTCACTAATCTCCTATATAGTTTTGTTTTAATTCAGGGTATATTGAGCACCCAACTGTGTGCCATGGACTGTTCTGGGCACTTAGGGTACCTCAGCGAGAGCACCAAAGGTTCTGTTACCATAGGGGCTTGCATTCTAACCACACTTGAGTCAGTCTTATGGTGTTACTGCAGCACAATATGGGCTTCCCTGATAGCTCCGTTGGTAAAGAATCCACCTGCAATGCAGGAGACCCAGTTCTATTCCTGGGTCAGGAAGATCTGCTGGAGAAGGGGATTAGGCTACCCACTCCAATATTCTTGGGTTTCCCCTTTGGGTCTCAGCTGGTAAAGAAATTTGCCTGCAATGTGGGAGACCTGGGTTCGATCCCTGGGTTGGGAAGATCCCCTAGAGAAGGGAAAGGCTGCCCACTCCAATATTCTCGCTGGAGAATCCATGGACTGTATAGTCCATGGGGTCACAAGGACTCAGACACGGACTGAGAAATACTGTCATAACCTGTGCAGTTTGAGAATAGGAAAGCCAAAAGTGACTTTATGTTTCTAGTTGTATGGGACTGAAATTTTTCAGTAGATAACTAAGTTCTGCTTTAGATAGCTTAAGAAAGTGAGAAAGATTATTGTAAGGATAGTGGAACATCTTATAGAACCAGCCACTGTCTTTTTCATTGTCTGTCTTTTTTTTTTGCATTGCTTGTCTGCCTGATTCATCCAATCTTGATACAGACTACTTTCATTTTACACATCTCTTGGGTTTTACATCCCCTTTCTTCTGAAGACCTGTCAGACTGGAATTTCAGAATTCTAGTTCAAGTTGATGAGAGAAAGATTCTCATTTTTGGTTCATGCACCCCCCAATTCTGGGATACAAAATTGTGGTAAAAGAAGATGGAGGTAAACTTGTTGTTAACATGGCAACTCCCTCTGTAATCCTGTATGCTAGAAATGGAGTGAGGGCAGGAGAAGGGGAAATTTTAAGAAATAGAATTTGCAAAATGGGTCAGCCAACAAATATATCTCTACTGTACTAATATAGCCACCTCTTTCAATGCAAGGAAATTGGGATCTAGAGAAGGACAAGAATTCACTAAGATTATAGAGTGGAGCTGAGTGGTCTCTTCTTAGCTTGCCTGCTTGTATTTACTCATTTTCTTTCCTTCACCTTGAAATTTCTTTTTTATCTTCACTATGACTTTCAAGGTCAGTCCCTTCAACGTCATGGGATCCTCTTCCTTCTCTGCAGTTCTACAAGCCTTAAAATTCATACTCACCCAATTTTAACACAACTACAGTCATATTATATAGACTTATTTTCTAGATCTTTTGTTGACTGTTCTCGGGTTTCCCTGTTGGGTCAGATGGGTAAAAAAAATCTGTGCGATGCAGGTCCCAGGTTCGATCCATGGGTCAGGAAGATACTCTGGACAAAGGAATGACAACCCACACAGTATTCTTGCCTGGAGAATTCCATGGACAGAGGATCCTGGCAGGGCTGCAGTCTATAGGGTTGCAACAAGTTGGACACAACCGAGTGACTCTCTTTCACTATCATGACTTTAACCTTCTCTATTTCCACATAATCTTGTAACATGCTACAACTTGGAACAGTAAGACTGACTTTTATAGTGTTTATTGAGTGGCATTGTAGGTTGAAGATTCCAAATGATACCTACTAGTGCACTTTAATCCTACTCAGTTCAGTTCAGTTCAGTTTCTCAGTCGTGTCCAACTCTTTGCGACCCCATGAATCACAGCACACCAGGCCTCCCTGTCCATCACCAAACTCCCCGGAGTTCACTCAAATTCATGTCCATCGAGTCGGTGATGCCCTCCAGCCCATCTCATCCTCTGTCGTCCCCTTCTCCTCCTGCCCTTAATCCCTCCCAGCATCAGGGTCTTTTCCAATGAGTCAACTCTTTGCATGAGGTGGCCAAAGTACTGGAGTTTCAGCTTCAATATCAGTCCCTCCAATGAACACCCAGGACTGATCTCCTTTAGGATGGACTGGTTGGATCTCCTTGCAGTCTAAGGGACTCTCAAGAGTCTTCTCCAAGACCACAGTTCAAAAACATCAATTCTTCTGCGCTCAGCTTTCTTTATAGTCCAACTCTCACATCCATACATGACCACTGGAAAAACCATAGCCTGGACTAGACGGATCTTTGTTGGCAAAGTAATATCTCTGCTTTTCAATATGCTATCTAGGTTGGTCATAACTTTCCTTCCAAGGAGTAAGCATCTTTTAATTTCATGGCTGCAATCACCATCTGCAGTGATTTTGGAGCCCCCCAAAATAAAGTCTGACACTGTTTCCACTGTTTCCCCATCTATTTGCCAAGAAGTGATGGGACCAGATGCCATGATCTTAATTTAATATTATAAAATAATATTATAAGACAAGACACACAATTTCAGTGAATTTATGTGGATAGTACAAGCATTTTTGGAGTCAGAGACTTTTGGTTCCAGTTTATATTGCCCATGTGATCTTGTGCAAATTATCTGACCTCTCAAACCCTCCTTCTATCATCATCTGTTTCAAAGGATTACTTGGAAGACTGAGAAATACATTCAATTATTCCTTCACTCTTCAAATATTTAAATGCCAGTTATGTACCAGGTACTCCTCTAAGTAACAGAGATGATGTGATGAAGATACAATATTGTAATTAGCCTCCAATTAAAATAAATAAGTTTAAATTAAAAAAAAAAGAAAAAACAGGCAAAGTCCCCTGACTTCATGTTCTTTGGCATATATCTTGGTCCATAATACAATTTCAAACAAGGAAAGCTTTATTCCCATCTAGAAAAATTGTCTGTAGCTAAACAATCTTATTTCTTAAGATCTTTAAAGAATGGAATCTTTGCAAACCTGGTGGACTTTTTTTCTTGATCACCTTTTCTTTGTGTTTTATATACATAACTAAAACCACATTCATGAGATCACTAGGTATCATACATCTTCCTGTTTTTACATTTATTTTCTTATAATTAACTTGGATTTCATAGATGATATATCTTTGAAGAAAATTTGAAATGAAAGGACATTCAAGAAGAAATATAATCTATTGTCTCAGTATAAAGACATACTATTCAATGAGAGAATACTAAACTTGACATTTAGTATATTTTCTCATCTTTTAAATTGCCTCCGAGATTGGACTCCATATTGCCACTGCCCTGTATCTGTCATGCCTCTGTTTAAAAATGCCATTGACATTACTTACATATTTAGGTTTTGGTAATGAAAGCTTGATTGACTCTATGTCTGCACAAACACCACTCTTCAATGCATTGACCTGTCTCTGACTTCTTGGATAATCAACAGCTCTTTGTCTTTGTATGATGTTGAGTATTTGAGATTTGAACAGATATTGATAATTTGATTAACGTGAATGTCCAACACAGAATGAACACAGATCCTTTTATTTATAATGGGAAAACAGGAAATTACTTTACTGAATGTAAGGCTAGCTTCTTGAATATTTAGTAATTAATGGACTAGTAAGTTGAGCCAAAATACTGGGTAATTTCAAATTAAAATAGCCTACTTGATTGTATGTGAACATAGCATTAACACGCTCATCCAGTTCAAAACCAATCCCACTTAACTTTCTTGAGAGTGGTTTACTTGGTTTTGCCAGGTCTGGGGTAACACCATTTTTAAACTCTTTATCCCCCAAATTTTCATAGACACAAAATTAGAAACAAATGATATTACTGTAGTGAACTCCCATGTATCAACAATTTAAACATGGGTCACAAGAGTCGGACACGACTTAGCAACTAAACCCCACTGTTCTGTAATAATCCCCAAGTCCCTCTTTATCATACATTTGATTTGTTAGAAAACATAGGTTCTTTGTCCTATAGAATGGTTCACATTCTAGCTTTAGCTGATATTTGTATTATGTTCAGGTTGTGTTTCCTGTAAGCTATGAGTTAAATCTGGGGCCACAATTAGATTTAAGTAAATTGAATTTTATATGAGTACTTCATATGTGTTTTATGTATTACCTTGCAAGAAATCATAAGACATATAATACGTGGCTTCATTTTTAGTGATGTCAAGATTGGTCAGTGCCTTCAGGTATATCAACCTGATTCCTCCAAACTTGTTTGAGTTCCCATCAATATTTCTTCTGATTATTTTAACAACCAGGATGATAATGGCTTTTGTCCTATTACTGTATTTCAGGGTTGCAAAATGTTTTTCCTAATATCTTATTTCCTGGGAGGGATTGGGGCAGGAGGAGAAGGGGATGACAGAGGATGAGATGGCTGGATGGCATCACCGATTTGATACACGTTGAGTCTGAGTGAACTCTTGGAGTTTGGTGATGGACAGGGAGGCCTTGGCGTGCTGCAATTCATGAGGTCGCAAAGAGCTGGACTTGAGCGACTGAACTGAACTGAACTCAACTGAGGTGGTATTAAAAAAATAAAGTAAATGTTTGCTGCTTTCCCTTTATCATTTTTTATAGTAATGAGTTTGTGGGTGTCTACAACCCTCAGTGTTGTCCAATGAATAATTGCTTAGTATTATTATGAACTCAAAGATGTTTGTGTATTTGCTATGTATCAATCCAGTGCACTAATTATCCTTGATAGTCAAGCATGTACCATCCTGAATCAGCAGAAGCACAATAGAATTGGCTTTTTGGGCAACAGGGGCTTAACTTTAATAATCAGGTAGGCCTGAAAAATATAGATATCAATATTTAATTGCACTCAAGGTGGATTTTTTTACTCAAGGACTTAATAAAAATTACAAAAGCATAAGTTGAGAACGGACTATGCCAGGCTCTGGAATGATAAATACAGGAAGGTAGAGGGGATTCTCATTCTCATTCCCTGTTTTCTTCTTCAGAAAGAAATTTCTAATAACCCTTAATCAGTATGGTCTAGGAAGGGATATGGTTTCATATGAGCTCTATTTTGTGTGTCCTAATGCTTTTGTCCCACTCATACTTAGTAATGAAGTTTCAAGAATATTATTGCTAAGACTGAGTTTTTGCTTATGTACTAGCTCAGAGTAGAGTTCTTGTAGTCTGACTTTTTACTAGTAAAAGGATTAATTCTTCTGTGGAAACTATACTCTGGAAAACTCTGATTTGCAAACTTTCAAATCAGAATATTATATAAACCATACCTGAATATTTGATGGCTCAGTTGCTCTATGTGAACAAAATTCTTTGTTTTTTTGCTATTAAAGGTGATTCTTATATCTTCTTGGTGGGAAAAAATAACTTGAAAATATGAGCTTGATCTAAAGACAGATTTTCTATAGGCTTTGGCAGTACATTCAACAGCTTTCTGCTATAATTTTTGTCATTACTTTAATCCATTTATAATGCATGAACATGTAGATTGTAACATTACATAACCTTGTATCTTAATTTACATAGGCTACCTCAGTTTAGTTCAGTTCAGTCGCTCAGTTGTGTCCAAACTCTTTGCGACCCAATGAACCGCAGCATGCCAGACCTCCCTGTCCATCACCAATTCCTGGAGTTTACCTAAGCTCATGTCCATTGAGTCGGTGACACCATCCAACCATCTCATCCTCTATTGTCCCCTTCTCCTCCTGCCTGAATCTTTCCCAGCATCAAGGTCTTTTCAAAAGAGTCAGCTCTTCGCATCAGGTGGCCGAAGTATTGGAGTTTCAGCTTCAACACCAGTCCTTCCAATGAACACCCAGGACTAATCTCCTTTAGGATGGATTGACTGGATCTCCTTGCAGTCCAGGGGACTCTCAAGAGTCTTCTCCAACACCACAGTTCAAAAGCATCAATTCTTCAGTGCTCAGCTTTCTTTATAGTCCAACTCTCACATCCATACATGACCACTGGAAAAACCATAGCCTTGACTAGATGGACCTTTGTTGGAAAAGTAATGTCTCTGCTTTTTAATATACTGTCTAGGTTGGTCATAAATTTCCTTCCAAGGAGTAAGCATCTTTAATTTCATGGCTTCAATCACCATCTGAACTGATTTTGGGAGACGAAAAACTAAAGTCTGACACTGTTTCCACTGTTTCCCCATCTATTTGCCATTGAAGTGATGAGACCGAATGCCACAATCTTAGTTTTCTGAATGTTGAGGTTTAGCCAACTTTTTCACTCTCCTCTTTCACTTTCATCAAGGGCTCATTAATACCTCTTCACTTTCTGCCACAAAGGTGGTGTCATCTGCATATCTGAGGTTATTGATATTTCTCCCGGCAATCTTGATTCCAGCTTGTGGCTCTCTTCCAGCCCAGCATTTCTCATGATGTACTCTGTATATAATTTAAATAAGCAGGGTGACAATATACAGCCTTGACATACTCCTTTTCTTATTTGGAACCAGTCTGTTGTTCCATGTCCAGTTCTAACTGTTGCTTCCTGACCTGCACTACAGGTTTCTCAAGAGGCAGGTCAGGTGGCCTGGTATTCCCATCTCTTTTTAGAATTTTCCACAGTTTATGGTGATTCACACAGTCAAAGACGTTGGCATAGTCAATAAAGCAGAAAGTAGATGTTTTTCTGGAACTCTCTTGGTTTTTTGATGATCCAGCAGATGTTGGCATTTTGATCTCTGGTTTCTCTGCCTTTTTTAAAGCCAGCTTGAACATCTGGAAGTTCACAGTTCACATACTGCTGAAGCTGGCTTGGGAGAATTTTGAGCATTACTTTGCTAGTGTGTGAGATGAGTGCAATGTGTGGTGTTTGAGCAATCTTTGGCATTGCCTTTCTTTGGGATTGGGAATGAAAACTGACATTTTCCAGTCCTGTGGCCACTGCTGAGTTTTCCAAATTTGCCTGACATGTTGAGTGTAGCACTTTCACAGCATCATCTTTTAGGATTGTACATTCAATTTACCTATAAAATGAACTCATTTTTACATGAAAATCCATTTCTAATATATATATATATATATTATTTTAACTTGAAAATGGTCAAGATAAGGGCTCAAAAACCTAGACCCATGGGCCAAATTCAGGCAAACATCTAATTTTTTTAAAGCTATATTGGAATATTTGGCAGCTTTGCTAATAGAAGTGCAAAGTCAACAATATTTGCAACAGAGAATATATAATCTGAAAAGATAAAATATTTATTATCAGGACATTTTCAGAGAAAGTTTACTAACTGCTGACCAATACTACTTGGATTTGCTTTGTACATATTCATAATGATACTCTCAGGAAGCTGCCATGCAACTTACCAATGCACTAATAAGCAAAAGAGAAATTGTTTACTCAAATACATTCTTGCAGTATTAGCTAGAAGAATTTTTTTTTTTTTTTAGTGCTTTATCTCCATCAACTGAGTGGCTCAGTGGAAAGAATCTGCCTGCTAAAGCAGCAGAACAGTTCAATCCCTGGGTCGGGAAGATGCCCTTGGGAAGGAAAAGTCCACCCACTCCAGTATTCTTGCCTCAAAAATCCTGTGACAGAGGAGTCTGTAGTGCTTAAATCCACGGGGCTGCCAAGAGTCGGACACAACTTAGCAACTAACAACAACAATAATCTTCATCTCATAGTAGGAGATCAAGAAATGCTTAAGTGAATGAATACATGGTGAATACATGGATGAATTATAGTTCAAAATCTTTAATTATTAGCCAAATCAACTACAAGAAGCCTAATTACAGTCTTGTTTCTGTGTTGTTGTTGTTCAGGTGCTAAGTTATGTCTGACTCTTTGTGACCCCAGGGACTTGCAGCATACCAGGCTTCACTGTTCTTCACTATTCCTGTAGTTTGCTCAGATTCATGCCCATAGAATGAGAAGATTAGCGATCTCTTCAAGAAATTGGAGATATCAAAGGAACATTTCACGCAAAGATGGGTATGATAAATGACAGAAATGGTAAGAACCTATTTCTATAGCTCTAATGATTGTATAACTATCATGGGAAGACCATACAATTGATCACAAACTAAGCAGCCAAACATATATAACAATATTTTATATACAACCCTTTGCTATATCACATATTAAATACTAACTTGCTTGTAACAAAGGCCAGGTCAGATTAGGTATCCATTTTCCTTGTTTGTGTTTTTTGGTAAAAAGTAACTTTTCTGAAACATTCGACTTGTATTTCTAATCATGAAGAAAGACATCTGGGTCTATTTTTGGTCACCCATTTTTACTGTAAACTCTAAAAATGTAAATGGACTGATTCCCATTCATTCTGTTTGACAAGCCTTACAGTTAATAAGGTTGGTGGTGTGTTGAGATCTGAAATTTACTTTTTTATATATAAGAAGCTTCATATAATTACAAAGAGAAATTAGTTATCTGACTCTGACAGTTTAGACAATTCAGACGAGTTCAAGATCCTGAATCCTGGAACTTGTGTAGTTTAGCTCATTCAAAGTATCATTTCTAAATTTTCGTTAAGAACCTCCTTACAAAGTTTTCAAGGGGCTAGATCCATTTCCTATGAAGTTGTCCTTTTATTCCCACAATGAAAAAAATTGAAAATGTATTGTTTCACGTATTTTGTACAATTTACCTCTGCTTCAGTCCAGTCATTCTATACTTCTTGTGTTAATTCATAAGTTTATTTTCAATTGAATCTGAGGCACATGTTAAAAATACTTGCCTGATGAAATCTGAGTTTAATTCTTGGGTCAGTTCACCATCTTGAGCCAAAAGAGCCTTCAGTAAATCTTCACAGGTGTGTCTTCAATAATGTTTGTAGTGTATTTAACAGATGTCACTTAAATCTGATCCTGAGGCCTTCTGTGATAGGCTTCTGGCTGTAGCACCCTTTGTTCAACATGTTGACAACTTATGCCTTACTTATATGGCTTATCTCTCTTAGAAGTTTATGTGCCCTTAAACTCTTCTTTGTGCCTATTAGTTTACAACCAGATATTGTTATGAGCATCAATATTTTCCCAATGTAAAGTGTATAGTTCTAATATATATAATATAGAATACAGAGATTAAAGAGTTCACAGGTCTTGAAGATTTTTATTAGCCTAGTCATGTTATGTTTTACAGCTGTTTCCTCACCTGTAAAATAGGGTATGATATTATTATCTTCTAAATCATTCTTTTATCCTGATGCTAACAAATTTTGTATTTCAACAAACATTTATCAAAGAAATCTTTGTATTTATACTTTTGTGGTAACTTTTCAATTCTAATCTAGAATTTACCTTAGTGTGTTTCATTTGTTATCCATTGCATGTGTTTCAATTCTGTACTGAAGTTTCAGTTTGATCCCCCCTCCTCCAAGCTATTGATTCCCCTTAAAGGTGAAGCAATTACATTGCTTACCCAGTTGTGGGTATAAACAGCCCTGCCTACTCATTAATCACTGGAATGAGTTTCCTAGTGTCTCTACATGTCAGACTGTTGGAGTCTCATAGGCTGTGGTGAGTCAGTAGCTGTTGAGGCACTGTGAGTACAAGCGGAATACCTCTCCATATGGTAATATAATGGATTAGTTCAATTGATCTAGCAAGCCCCCTCAAGACCAGCTTGCATCAACATGGCTTCTTCTAGGGCTGGAGGCTAATGGTGGTCAAGGTCAACATGGCTTTTTTTAGGGCTGGAGGCTGACGGTGGTCAAGGTCAATTTTCACCCACCATCTGTGTGTTGAACAGGCACACTCTGGCCATATGCTGATCCCCACCTAGAAACTTCAGGGTTTCTTCAGACTTTCCAAGATAGGTATCCTCTCAAACAACACATTTCCCATTCTTGTTCCACCCCTCCACTATAATAAAGAGTGAAATAGAACCTACCCTTTGAAGGATCATGTCTATAAAAATACAGAGAAGAAGCACAGCAGGTAGATCAAACTTTATTGAACTGTGTCTGCATGATTAAAAAGTGGTCATTTAACATGCAGATTCTTAGATCATCCTTAATGGAGAGAGGTAAAGACATAGGCTAATAATGACACTAACTCAAGAAGTAATTTGTGAGAAGCTGAGCATAAGAAGAGCTCCTCCAGGGACCAGGTTTAAAAAATGTATCTCTGAGTTGGTCTCCCTCCCCAGAGTACCCAAAATAGAACCCAGCAACACTTGGGCACCTGGTGGATTTCTTTCTATGGGAGTCTCCTGAGATAACAACTCTTGATATGGATACTCATATGCCCATGGAAAGTAGTGGAATCAGTGAGTTTTCTCCAGGAGGTTTTTACTATCAGTGAGTATGAAGGAAACAGAACAAGAAAACAAGATCAAGGAGGATTCTCTGTAGTGACTACAGATGCCAGACAGTCAGACTTGGTCGTGATTACATGTGAGACATCTTTATTTGAGAACTTCCAGAAATATCCAAGGTGCACCGTGAGTGGGAGGACTGACATCACTGTTCATATACAGGTAGACTATTAAGGCAATAGGTAGTTAGTTAGCATGGTAATAATAACTAACACTTATCAAGTGCTTTCTGTGTACCAAAAAATGTTCCAAGTACCTCTTGTAGTAACTTGTTTAATCTCTGTGACCTATCTTGTAAGTCTATTACTATTAATAGGTTGGTACAAAAGTAATTGCAGTTTTAGATGATGAATTTTAAATCATTCTATCTAGGCTCAAACACATCTTTATGAATCAAAATAGGAGTCATTACAACCAACACATTTTTTCCAATAAGAAATAAGTTTTATTCTTGTAGCATAAAAATCCATGCTTCAGGATTCAACAACCTCTTGGAAAGCATTTTCTGCCTCCTGCTGGTTGTAGAAGTGTTTTCTCTGCAAAAAGTTGTTACAAATTCAAACTGCAATTTTGCAACAACCTAATACATGAGAATATTCATTGGAAGGACTGGTGCTGAAGCCCCAATACTTTGGCCACCTGATGCAAAGAACTAAATCATTGGAAAATACCCCAATGCTGGGAAAGATTGAAGGCAGGGAGTAGAAGGGGATGACAGAGGATGAGATGGTTGGATGGCATCACTAACTTGATGCACATGAGTTTGAACAAGCTCCAGGAGTTGGTGATGGACAGGGAAGCTTGACATGCTGCAGTCCATAGGGTTGGACACAACTGAGTGACTGAACTGAACTGAACACACAATAAGTTGCTAAAGAACTCAATGTCAACCATTCTACAATCATTCAGCATTTGAAGCAAATTGGAAATGTGAAAAAACTGGATAGCTGAGTGCCTCATGAACTGACCAGAAATCAAAAAAATCTTTGTTTAGAAATGCGGTCTTCTCTTAATCTCCACAACAACAACGGACCGTTTCTCAATAAGGTTGTGATGTGAGATGAAAAGTGGATTTTATATGACAACTGGCGATGACCAGCTCAGTGGTTGGACACAGAAGAAGCTCCAAAGCACTTCCCAAAGCCAAATTTGTACCCCCCCCCCAAAAAAAATCATGGTCACTATTTGGTGGTCTTCTGCTGGTCTGATCCACTACAGCTTCTGAATCTCAGCAAAACTATTACATCTGAGAGTAACAGCAAACTGATGAGATGTACCAAAAACTTTAACACCTGCAGCAGGCACTGGTCAACAAAAAGGGCCCAGTTTTTCTCCATGACAACACTCAACTGCACATGGTACAACCAGCGCTTCAAAAGTTAAATGAATTGGGCTACAAAGTTTTGCCTCATCTGCCTTATTCACCTGACCTCTCCCCAACCGACTACCACTTTTTCTAGCTTCTCGACAACTTTTTGCATGGAAAATGCTTCCACAACCAGCAGGACACAGAAAATACTTTCCAAGAGTTTATCAAATCCTGAAGCATGTATTTTTATGCCACAGGAATAAACAAACTTATTTCTCATTGGCAAAAATGTCTTGACAGTAATGATGCCTATTTTGATTCATGAAACTGTGTTTGAGCCTAGTTAGAATGATTTAAAATTCAGATCACAAACCACAATTACGTTTACACCAACCTAATAAACTGGAAGACGTATTCTACAATCCAGAGCAAATTTTTTTTTAAATGTTAAAATGGGAATAACAAGTGAGAAGATAAATAAATGACAGAACTGGATAATCTATAATTATAGAAATGACAAGAGAGGAAAAAACAAATGGAGGAGAAACCATGGAAGAGAAGGGCCCCTAGGCTACAATAGAATCTTGTGTTTTTGGTTCAGTAGGGCACAGTAAGGACCAGCAGAGTGAAAGAAAACCAGAAAACATTTAGCCATACACCAGTGAGATTTTTGAACTTCAAAAATTAAGAAAAAATACTTAACAAATAATGAGTAAATTGTATTTCAAACTTAGAGAAAATTTCATAACCTGTGTACCCACCATCTATGTTGAATAAATATTAGTATTTTTGTATATGCTTCAAATATTTTTTAAACTAAAATACAAATTCCATATAACTAAAACTCCTCTCAACCATCCTACTTCTCTTCTTTCCCTTTGTGGAATTGAGGACTCCCTGAGTTGATATGCATCTTTTCTACTTATTTTTAAAAATATTTTACTGTATATATATATATATATATATATATATATATATATGTGTGTGTGTGTGTGTGTGTGTTTGTGTGTGTGTGTGTGTATTTATAAGTATACATTGTTTCATGTTTTTAAATAGACAAAATTGTTGTATGTTACGTATTTCTGTTTTTTTAAAATTTTTTGGATTTATTTAGGTTAAAGTATAACTAAACAACTAGATAGCTAGATATAGATCTAGTTCATACTTTAAACTGTAATCAACTTTATGAATAGATACCCCTTATGTCAATGTTTCCATGTAGAACATTTAAAACCAGTAAATATTAATTTCTTAAATTAATGCATAAATTTAATGCCATTATAATTGGAATCCAAAAGTATTTCTGGGGTTCATATATAAGTTTAATGCAATTATAATTAGGATCCCACTATCTATTTCTTGAGCAGAAAGTTCTTAAATCAGGCTAATTTCATATTGAAAACTAGAACTATTTTTTTTAATCAACAACCAGCCACTTCCAAGGTTATTATGATTTTCTCATTGCCCCACACTTACAAGGAACCTAAGTATACTCCATGTGTAAATTAAGTCCTTCAAGTCTTGGGCAGGCTGTCATATAATAAATATTTCAGATAATTAATGCATGAAAAATATTCAATATCATCAGTTATAAAATAGAAAGGCATAAAAATTGAAACAACAATTCCATTACCCATTTTTTCTCTCATGCTTTTTCTGTCTACTTGTTTTACACCAAACTGTGTCTGGCTGCTAACAAAAACAGGCACTTGTAACACACAAAATGCCAGATTATAGGAATATAATGTTGCTGAAGAGAATTTATGGGCAGCTCCATCAATATTCCTGATTCCCAAATCTTCTCAATATTAGCCTGGTGCTGCACTGCATTGGAAAAGAGAGACACATTGAGAAATAGAAAGCTGGATTGTTTTACCTTCTGAGATGGAACTAAAGGACTTGCACATTTCCAGTGGATTAGCTACGGATGAAGAAGGAAAGCCATATACACAATACACACATGTACACATGCCCTTGCACCAGAGTCCTCTGAGACCTAGAGGAATATCAAATTTGGCAAGGCAAACATTTCTAACTAATTTCTTTGGACTTTTAATTTGATGGGATTTCATTTTTGTTCTTTAATTTCTCCTTGAGAAAGAAAGAATTGAAGGGGATTCAGAGTGTTCAAATTTGGGACATCGTTCATGTTGTAATTATTTGGGCTAATTGCATAATCTCTGGTGAGCTATGTTAAACAATGC
The DNA here is from genome assembly GCF_002263795.3 of Bos taurus. NCBI lineage: Eukaryota > Metazoa > Chordata > Mammalia > Artiodactyla > Bovidae > Bos > Bos taurus. Next base: position 2,100,766 of record NW_020192292.1, read on the forward strand.
AGATGGGCCTAATTTGAATGGAAAATAGAATAAAGAGAAACTATTTTGCTTGGGGAATAATGCACAATAGAAGTAATTTTATTAATGTCTCATTTTGACCTAACTTATAGTCTTCTGAGGGCAAAAATTTGAACTGTCTTCATAGCTTGTCCCAAGGGGATATATAAAGTAGAAGTGGTTGATACTAGTAATGTAGAGATGAGTATCTCAACAGAATTGGAACAGTACTTCTCTGAAATATTACTAGTTTACTTTCCCAAGGGGTATGGCCACACCATATGCTTCATTACTAAGCTCAATGGGTTAAGATTGTGCACATTAGAATTATCTGGGGAGTGTTTAAAATACTTAAGCTTTCCCCTAGACCAATTAAATCAGAATGTCTGGGGTTGGGGTCTAGTGTTATTAAAAAGCTCCCGAGTATATCCAGTGTGCATTTGTCTTGGGTTGAGTTCCCCAGGAAACACTCTGTGACACAGATTTGAATAGAGAACGTTTCTTGGTAAAAGCTCTCAGTAGTAACCCCTGTGAAGAAAGCGGATTGGGCAATGTTGAACTTCAGCAGTCACAGCAGAGATCTCTGCCACAGGGAGGTCTGGAGCTGGGACAGCCCTGCGTAGATACCCCACATTGAGGAAAGGTAGCTGGACATCTTTGTACCCTTACATCCATACAGCTCTATATGTGGGCTACCTTTGGGGAATGAGTGTGACTTTGGGAATGGAAGCTCTTTTACACTTAATTGAATTTCCAGGAGGCACTCAGCTCTAAGCTGTCAGCTGTCAACACTGCACACACAGATTCCCGAGCCCATACCACTTCCCAGGAGGACAAAGTATTGGAGTTATCCTTTCAGGTTCCTCTCTTAAATCCTACAACAGGCCTCCCCACCAGAGGAAGATGTATATGTGTGATTAGTGAAAACACGTAGGTCCAAATGCCCAGGTGGTTGTTACTCAGTGATGGTCACTGGGGAAAAGTCAGGCATCATGGGCACGTCTTCCCTTTGTTCTCTTTCACCCTACACAGGTATGCCCTGGAAAGTATGTTCTATGTTTCCTGTCTACCATGTGATGATGAAAGTCTACTACAGGAGCTGGTTCATACCCTTACCCTTTATGCATGCATATGACTGTCCCTGAAGCTCACATCAGGAAAAGGATAAGAGACTTGGATACACTGATACACTGCTAGCTGCATTCGGGTTCCCATATTGTGACTCCATCCATATTTGCATTCTCTCAATGTTTCTCAGTTGCTTACAACCTGTAGAGATGAGGAAAAGAAGCTGCTGTTGCTGTTACTACTAAGCCACTTCAGTTGTGTCCGACTCTGTGTGACCCCATAGACGGCAGCCCACCACGCTCTCCTGCCCCTGTGATTCTCCAGGCAAGAACACTGGAGTGGGTTGCCATTTCCTTCTCCAATGCGTGAAAGTGAAAAAGTGAAAGTGAAGTCACTCAGTTGTATCTGACTCTTGGCGACCCCAGGGACTGCAGCCTACCAGGCTCCTCCGTCCATGGGATTTTCCAGGCAAGAGTACTGGAACCTTTTCCGAGGAAAAGAAGCTAGTGTTCCTCAAATCATTTCCTCAAACAAGTTGAGGAAGTAAATCATCCAGACACAGAAAGAGATAATTACAAATTTAATGAATGAATAATTAAGATAGTTTGGGGTGGAAGGCAATAAATTAAGAAAAAACTCTGAGAAGTATGATGAAGAAAAAAAACATAAAATATCTGGAAAGTCGTTTTGATGGCATATAGTCACAGACATGAAAATAGGGAGAGAAAAAGAGGGAGGGGAGGAAAAGGGCTACTAGTGGGAGGGAATGGGAGAAAATGTTGTGTTCAATTGTATATTTATGATTTATAAAATCTAACTGAAATCAATAATTTTCTCTGAAAATATAAAGGACTGAAATTCTCAAAAGGTAGAAAATAGTGATACATCATTATCTAGTGAAGGCAATTCAAAGAAAGTAATCACAAAGCTGAAACCAAAAAACTTTAGAATAGACACTTTTCTGAGTGATTCACCTTTGCTTTGCTCTATAAAATGCTTCAAATGATAGAAAATATATACAATTTATCTGTTTTAAAATTATAAGCTTGGCATCAAATTCTTTTAAAAAGAAGCACAAAAAATTAGACAACTCTTAAAGTAGGATCCTAAATAGGAAACATACATCAGTTCCTAGTAAGGTTAAAAACATATGACTCATAAAGCCAGCAAAATGCTGAAACCATAGAGGTGATTACATAAAATCTGGACCTATATAACAGTATCATGTTTTAATTTTAATACTTAGTATTCTATAAATTATAGCCATTTCAAAAAGAGCATAGCATTATAGGAAGAGATGATTTATTGAAAAATCATATCACAATTTAGTGAAGCAAAGATAATCAATTAAGAACTACAGTAATATATAAATTAATAGAAAGAGTGAAAGTGCACTAAAGTGGTAATGTCATACACATGCATACACATCCTTGACATGGATATATCTATAGCTGTATTTCTATATCTCTTTTGGACATACATATGGCTCAGATGGTAAAGAATCTGCCTGAAATGCAGAAGACCTGGATTCAACCCCTAGGTAGGGAAAGATCCCTTGGAGGAGGGCATGGCAACCCACTCCAGTATTCTTGCCTGGAGAATCTTGATGGACAGAGGAGCCTGGCAGACTGCAATCCATGGATCGCAAGGAATTGGACACAACCGAGCAACTAAGCACATCACGTGTGTATGTGTGTGTGTATACATAGTTATGTGTGTATGTATATGTGTGTGTGTGTGTATGTATATATAAAACATCCACTTCTAGTCCTTTGGAGACAACTTAGTCTCACGGCCATGCCTGACTGAATGAGCAGCTAGGGATTTTGATGGATAGCTAGCAGCTTTTGCTCCATATGTGCTTTTATATATTTATGATTGGTAATTCTAAATGGGCAGTAATCTTTTAGAGCATGCAATATAAGAAAATCTTAAAATAATTACAAAACATTTGAAAATTATAAAAACATTAGAATGAAGTTAATAAAAGCATATGTGTATTTCTTTATTTTAAAGAATCATATTAAGTGGATATAAACAATACACTAAAAATGAATAAAGTAAATGTATTAAGTATCCCCAATGTAATTCATTACTTTAATAACAATTCAATAAAAGAAATCCCTTGTAATTCTTTCAATTTGACGAAATGATTCAAAAATCCATTTGGACAAACAACTCAACATATTTATAGAAAAGTAACAAAGTGGCACTCAGCCTAGAAAATATTAAGGAATACAGTATAATTTACAGTATTCAAAATATTTTGATGTTATAAGAATTGGAAGGGTCATGAAGCAGAACAGACAGAAAAGCAACACATATTTGGTACCTAATATCTACCTGTATTTGTATATTTCTTATCTGGCTATGTATGTATATGGTGTAGGCTCTTTTGTGTGCTGTGCTAAGTTGTTTCAGTCATGTCTGACTCTGCTACCCTATGGACCATACCCCACCAGGGTTGTCTGTCAATGGGATTTTCCAGGCAAGAATACTGGAGTGGGTTGCCACTCCAGGGGATCTTCCTGACCCAGGGATCAAACCTGCATCTCTAAAGTCTCCTGTGCTGGCAGACAGGCCCTTTACCACTAGTGCCACCTAGGAAGCCATTAGGCTCTTATCATGTGCTAATTAAGTTATTTATTTATCAATTTATATGTGATATTACAGTTGGTTAGGTTGTGGTAACAAATTGAACCAGGCATATGATAGCTTGAAAGAATAGTTTGTATCTTGTTTATGTAATAGTCTTGAGTAGAGATTCCAAATTACTGGTTACTGTCGTCTGTGTAAATCATTTAGGGGCCCAGCTTGTCAGAGTTTCTGTCTTTTTCAAAGTATGTCATAAGTGGCTTCCAAGGTTCCCATGGTTACCACCAACACAATCAGCCAGAGGCAGAAAGAGTATGGAGGAGGTTTATGTAGGCCAGATCTTGAAGTTTCATGTATCACTTAGTTCTGTGGCTATACCTAACTGGATGGTAGCTGGGAAAAAAGGTAATCTAACTGTGGGCTTGAAGAAGGGGAAGATGGATTTTGTTGGGCAACTAGCAGCTTCTGCTACACATTATCACTTTTAATCCACATATATTATGATCCAGTACTATTAGTATTCACATATTATATACAAGGAGCTATGACACAAAGAATATAGGGGACAAGTCCACGGTCACATAGATACTGCTTGACCTAGTAATCCAATCCAGTTTATTAACTCCAGAGTCCGTGTACATCACTAGTACTATAAGCACTAGTGTGACTACCGCCACACCTACTATTACTATACACATACACAGGTGTGCGTGGATTAAATTTATGAGAAATATATTAAAAACCCTGGAGAATTAGTCGCTATTAATCAAATGCACTATTTGAAAACATAAATACAGATCATTTTTTAAATATTTTATAGCAAGTTTGCCAGATTAATTAGTATAGAAAGTAAAATCATTTAAACTTAAAGAACATATTAGTAATTCATCAGCACTCTAATTTTTCAATGTAATATGAACTATAACTTTATACAGTTAGTGGCAAAGGAAAAGACTGGTATATTTGACTACATCAGGATTAAATATTTCATGTGCCAAAAATCAGTAAAATTAAAGGTAAATGGCAAACTAGTAAAATATGTGCAACGTAATTGACAAGTACTGCTGCTGCTGCTGCTAAGTCACTTCAGTCGTGTCCGACTCTGTGCGACCCCATAGACGGCAGCCCACCAGGCTCCCCCATCCCTGGGATTCTCCAGGCAAGAACACTGGAATGGGTTGCCATTTCCTTCTCCAATGCATGAAAGTGAAAAGTGAAAGTGAAGTCACTCAGTCATGTCTGACTCTTAGCGACCCCATGGACTGCAGCCCACTAGGCTCCTCCGCCCATGGAATTTTCCAGGCAAGAGTACTGGAGTGGGTTGCCATTGCCTTCTCCGTGACAAGTACTAAGTATCTTTAATATTTAAGAAGCCTTATGAGTAAGAGCACTGGTAACTTCTAAGAAAAACTAAATAACTTACAAAACTTATTTTGCTTTAGAAACAGAATACTGACAGAACATAAATAACTGTTACATATATGAAAAATATTCAATCCTGTCAGAAAACAAAGTAATGCAAATGAAAGCAATAAGATACTTTCATCCAGTTGGGTAAAATTTCCAAAATATTTATTTAACTAAAATACAATGAAAAACTATGTGTCAGGTATATTTTGAAATTTTTGGAATGTATTATAGAACAAAGCATGTAGAAGCCATGCCTCCATGGAAATTATTTTCAGTGGGAAGAGCTTAGACTAAACAAGGAAGTAAGTATTAGATGTGGATAAATGCTATGCAAAGAGTTAAAATATAACTAAAGGATAGTTAAAGGATAGATAAAGTATAGTTAAAGGATAATCAATATAACTGGATGACTTCTTAATAACAGGTGGTTGTGGAAGATTCCTGAAGAGAAGGTATTTAATTGTGGCTCTGAATAACAAGTCAATCATGTAAAGATTGAAGAGGACTACAGTAAGAGGGAAAGTTAGCTGAAATGTTGATAAGGTAAGGTAATAATAGGGTAAGAAGTAGATTTTATTTAAAGTACATTTGAGATTCCATTTTAGAGTTTTAAACAGGGGCATAATATCATATGTGTTGAGTTTACCAAAAAACTATTCCGGCTGCTTTTTGGAGAATTGTTTGCAGGAAGGATCAAGGTTAGAAGCAAAGAGATCTGTTAGAAAGCTTTGCAACAGTCCAGATGAGAAAAGATGATGATTGAGACTACAGTGGCTGCAGGGAAGATGGAGATCCATTCACAAATTTGCGATAGGTTTTGGAGGTAACATCCATAGCATGTGGTAAGAATTGACTATGGAAATCTAAGGAAACGAGGAAAACTAAGCATAACTCCTCAATTTTGCAATATGTGGTGTGGGGAGATGTCATTTACTGAAATGGAGAAGACTGGGAAAGGAAAAGTTGATTGATGGGGGAAATAAACAGTTCTTATTTACTTTGTTAAATTTCATATACCTTTTTATGAGCCTTCTGGAGATGTCAAATAGGCATTTGAATATATATGTTTGAAGTTCTAGAGAAAATGTAGGGCCTGTCAGAGATTCAGACTTATGAGTAAATATATAAATGTGTGTGTGTCTATATATATTTATATTTTGTATATCTTACATTTACATTTATTATATATTTTACATGTAGAGATATGACACTACATTATTTTACCAAGATTAATGTTTGTCAGTAGAAAAGAGAGGATCTACAAATACTATTGAATGTGAGGAGACATGACATACTGCTTGATGATGGGAGTTCAAAATTTACAATTTTTCTGTAGTGCTATTTGACAAATCTGAATCAAAAAGTCTTATGGTCCATATTGTTTGAAATATTAATCCAAATTCTAGAAATTTTTCCAATACAATATTATAAAGTAATAAGCCTCTAATTAAAATAAATAAATTTAAAAAAGAAATATTTCCAAAATAAATATATACTCTAACACTCAAATATTTATAGATAAAGATGTCTTTGTGGTGTTATTTATAAAAGAAAATGTGGGAATAATATTAAAATCCCAGAAATGGGGGAATAGTTATATAAACTACAAAATATTTGGCAGCAATTAAGTTTTAACTGTTCCAAAAATATTTAAGATTATGAGAAAAATAAAGCCTGTCATAAGGAACTATTCATATAGTAGGGATATAGGCACATAAACAAATAATTAAAAGTTAATAATTAAGCTCAGAGTAGATGCATTTATGTACAAAGTATATAAACCGAAGAGTAAATGCTTAAATATGTTTAGGGTTAGAGTGGTTTTAGGGGCAGTCTCTCAAAGGAGAAAGCATCTGAATTGAACCTTCGAAGGAAGACTAGGAAAGGTTGAAACAGAAGAAACATCACGTGCCAAGGTTTAGAACATCTTGGTATATTGACGAAAGTTTAGAAAACTCATATCACTGAAGCACTAAGTATAAAAACAGATGAAGATGAGGAAAGGGAGATAGCTAGTGCACAATTCATTAAGTGTCATACAAAGAACTAGAATTTATAACTAGGTCAGTGGTGGGGGGAGCTGGTGAAACGTTTTTAGTAGGGGCATGGTCAGAGTTAAATATAATCCTCACATCTTCATGCACTGCAAGGAAATAAGTATTTCTTGGGGGAAAGACAAAATCAGATACCCAGCATAACAAATTCTTTACTCTTGAATGTTCTTCCACAGCACACTGCTTCTTGTCTACCAGCTGTCTCATTACACCCATTTTTTTCTCCCCTTTAGGATTTCTAAAATAATGTCTCTCATCAGGAGTAGAACAGATGCTATATACAGGTTTCCCCCACTATCCAAAACTAGAGTGATCCTATGAAACTTCCTTATCCTAAGTGGCATAAAACCAAGAAGCAATTACCTTAGAACATATCTTTCTAAGGGATTCACAAAAAATAAGTGGAGACAAAGCACAGACACTCGGAGGCACAGTTCAAAGCTATGGATGCTACGGTGCTGAGTGTAGTTCCCGGGGAAGGAGCTTTGCCGTGACCCTCTCACTGCTTGGGGTCTGCACTGCCATTATAATGACTTGCTAAAGACTATTTTCACTTTTTGCCTTTTTTTTTTCCTGAAAGCAAAAAATCCTCTTCAGATTTCCTTTGGTAAGTGAAAACAGGTAGTAGTGTAGATCTTTTGTAAAAGCAAAAGGGGTATAAAGCAAACTTTTGAACAGCAGGGTATACCTGTGTTGCATCCAAGCAAGGCTCTTGTGAAGCCTATCCATTGGTGGATGGGTTCTTCTAGAGATGTCTTGTGTTGACGCACTCTCTAGTTGTGGAGGATAGAATGGAGATGTGCAAGACTGAAGCTAGAGAGACAAGTTATCTCACTATTGCAATGCACCAAGTTCATGTGCCTGAAACTAAGGCAGTAGCAGTAAGCCCCGAGAGGAGGAAATATAATTAAGAAATACAAACATACAAGTTGAAATGGGTCGGCCGGCTCATTGACTAAGAATCAAGTTGGGCAATGGAAAATTTAGTTCTAGACATGTTCTACTGAATAATGTTTAGAGCAATTGTTGCCAAACTTGGCTGCACATTGGAATCAGTGGGGGAGCTTTGCAACAATACATATTCTAGAACATCACTCCTGGATTTTCTGATTCAGTACACTGTTGATGCAAGACAGGTGTAGTCATTTTAAATAAACTCCAATGGGAATCAGAATGTAGAACCAGAACTGGAACTTTTGTTGTAGAATATTTCTCAGGGTAGAGTTAGTGACATATTAACTAGCACATAAATGGGTACAGAAAAATAGCTTGGTTATGGTCCATGGCTCCTGTTTTTGCAAATGTATTTGGTAGAGAGCTGAATATTCTCTTCCATTGCTATTCTGAGCAGATGTTCATTCCTCATTCATGAGAAATTAGGGTTTGAATATCCTGCACATGTTGCCAAATCTTACCAATGGCAGATTCTCAACCTCTTTCTCTACACATCTATTAATCCAGTTCATAATGATTTCTTTTCTGTTTAACATGTGCTTTTTCTGGCCTAGAAAGATGTCCTCTATGCTCAGCAGATGTCAAGACAATGGTTTCCGCAGGAGAACTGTATCCTGAAGATTAGACCATTTGCCTTGAGAATTGGCCAGAAAATTGTTCTAACTCACTAAAAACCCTGTGAGGATCCTGCCTGGATAATGCACACAGTGTGACCCAGTTCACTAACCACATAGAAATCTGTGGAAAAAACAAACATCCATTGATGGTATTCCCCAAATGATGCCTCATTATATGAAGATATAATGTCTTTAAGTAAGTTGAACCAGTATATCTGCTCTTTCTATACTTCTTATTATATCTCTACCTTCTTTTGTCTACTGTTCACTGATTTTTGTCACTAAATGTTTTCTTACTTGGTCCCAACACTGAGGATTAAGTAACTTCTTTCTGATACTAATTAATGATGGATACAGAGATGATGATTCTGCATCTTTGTAAAAAGAAAAAAGCCTCTGTATTAAAACTTCTTACCAATATCTTAAGCTATATTGAATGATGATCCAAAACTCACATGTTAAAATAACACTGGCCAGCACAAGATATCCAGACTCCACTGGCGTCCTCCTTTGTTGTTTCTGTTTTTAAGTTGCATAGTAACTACACCCTGGAAACATGTGCTCTGCTACCTTCCTTCATGATTCAGAAATTGATGGCAGTGTATTCGCCTGGAGAACTCTGGTTTCTAACAGTTTTGCTGAAACATGGATTCATGACTGAATTTTGAAGGTCAGGAAGATTTATAAATGTCTTGGATAGAAACCACAGAGATGGAAAACATATTAGTGATTGCATGAAGTTAGAGATGGTGGACAGGAGGGGAGGCAGGGAGAGCAGTGATTGTGACTATAAAAGGTTTATCCAAAGCAGATCTTTATGGTAATGGGGAAGGTGGTCATTTCACCAACTTACATGTGTAATCAAAGGACATAGAATGGTAGCCCTACATTGTATCAGTATCAGCTTTCTGGTTTTGACAGTGTTGATATATAAGCGGTAGCTATTGAGGGTAGTTGGGGGAAGATACAAGAGACCTGTCTATACTATCTTTGCTTCTTTCTCTGGACCTTTATTTCAAAAAAAGTCTAGAAAATAAGTTCATCTGTACCTTTTTTCTAGATTCCTCACATATGTGTAAATGTACAATATTTGTTTTTCTGTCTTACTTCAGTCTGTATGACAGCCTCTGAGTCCATCCACATCTCTGCAAATGGCACAATTCAGTTCCTTTTCATGGCTGAGTACTAAGGGGAAGGACGTCCAAGGGAGAGGGGATGTATGTATGTGTGTGGATGATTCACATTGCTGCACAGCAGAAAACTAACACAACATTGTAAAGCAGTAAAATACTCCAATAAAAATAATGCTAATAAAAATAAGTTTTCCATGGTACAAAAACATTAAAAAAGCTTAAAAAATAAACTCCTTGTCAGAGTCTCCATTTTTCTTTTTTGAAGGAAAGTAGTGAGGCACACGACTGAGCAACTCACTTTCAATTTTCACTTTCATGCATTGGAGAAGGAAACGGCAACCCACTCCAGTGTTCTTGCCTGGAGAATCCCAGGGACCGGGGAGCCTGATGCGCTGCTGTGTATGGGGTCGCACAGGGTCGGACACGACTGAAGCGACTTAGCAGCAGGAGCAGCAGCAGCAGCACTGAGGCACTTGGGATCTCTGTGAATGGCTGCTTGTTAAGTGGTTATTACAAAGATGGGAAAAATTAAGAACCCCATCGTTAGACCAATGAGCTGCTGAGGCCCTGCCATGGATGTTTCATACTTCGTTACTGGCCCATTGGCAGTGTTCAAATCTTTGAGAAACCAGCCTTTGTTATTTAGGAGGGTAGAAAGTGAAAGTGAAGTCGCTCAGTCGTGTCGCGACTCTTTGTGACCCCGTGGGACTGTAGCCTACCAGGCTTCCTCCATCTATGGGATTTCTGCAGGCAAGAATAATGGAGTGGGTTACCATTTCCTTCCCCAGAGGATCTTCCCCACCCAGGGATCGAACCCAGGCCTCCTGCATTGGAGGCAGACACTTAACCTCTGAGCCACCAGGGAAGCCCTTAGGAGGGTAGGAGAGGAGCCAAAAGAGGCCCAACCTGGCAAGTATCTGATGTAAGTTATACCCTAATTTTCTAGACATTTCTTCTCTTCTTCATCCTCTGATCCTGCAACTGTTAGACAGTAACCCTTGGATACAGTGACAGAAAACGTAACACAAACAGGCTTTGTAAAAGGAGATTTTGTTAGTGTATGTTAAAAAAAAAAATCTTGAATGACACCAAGCTAGGAGCTGAAACAGTGTTATCCTGGCTGGATTCATCTCCACTTGTTAACTCCTTCTCTCACCTGTGTTGCTTCATTATCAGGCTCTACATGGCAACCTGCGGAATCTTCAGACTTTTGACTTCACAATTCATGGTACACTATTTTCCTGGTAAAGTGTGTAAAAGTTCAAAGGCTTCAGTCTATTGGACTCCGCTGAGGTCACATGTGTACTCGTTGAGTAACCAATGTGGCAAAAGGGATTCTGTGACTTCAATTGCCCAGACCTGGGTCTTCTGCTCCATCATCGGACTCCTTTCATTTCCAATTGAACAAAAGGACAGAATATATAATATTGACTCCAAACAGTGTTGGGGGTGCCATTACTAGAAGAAAAAGAGATGCTGGCAAGCCCAAACAGTAACACGACGGCTACATCCTGTACCCTGTGCTTTAGCCTTGCTTACATCAGCTGCTTGCAATTTTCTAATGTGTTTCCTTTCCACTTTTGAAGCCATTTCTTCTACCATCCTCCTCATGTTTTTCTGTCAAAATAGTAATCCTGTCCTTCCAGGAAATATCCTAATTTAAATGTTCCTTTCTTTGTGAATCCTTGGTCAAATGAATTTCTCCTGCCCTATGTTCCTAAACTGTTTTTGAACGTCTGCTCTAGCATCCCTTATAGTCTGTTTGGTATTGTAATGACCTGAATTTATGTCTTCATTTCCCTAGGTAACCAGCGTTGTGAGGTTAGGTACTGAATCAGTTATAGCTTTGCAACTGCCAGCAGAGTATCAAGGATTATGCCATATGTACATATATTCTTGTTGAATTATTAACTTAAAATTAATTTGAAATAATTAATCTTTTTCCCATTTCAGCTTGCTACATCAAATAGCCTGTATTTACGCCTGCAAACTGCTCTAAGGCATGAAGTTTTCCCACTTTTCTTTGATTTAAAATACATCTATACTTATTTTTATATAAAATCATCCTTCAGTTGCTAATTCTCTACACTAAGATTGGCTTTGAGTGAGTTTCTTATTGTCTAGAGGCTGGAAGACTTTGACCCTTTCTTCCCATCAACTTATATACTTCATAGATTTTACATCAGAAAGCAAATCATTATTCATGGTATGGCTTTAGCTATATAATCAGACAGAATAAATAACAATCCATAATGGTAATTTTCAAGCATATATGAGAGAGACCTTATTAATAATAAACTAATCAAAAGAGTTTTTTAGTTTTCAGTGAAAACAAAAGTATATTATTTAAAGTTGTCCAAAGTCTTGGGTTTTTTGGTAGCCATTTCTCCCCCTAAGTATCCTTGGGGATGTTACTGAGTTACACCAACTATTTTATAGAGCTTCTTGATATACAGAGTTTCCTAGAGATCAAACATCTTTTAAGTTAATGAAATTGTACATTTTATGATTATATATATTCAACTGAGGCAAATGGAATATAAATATAGCTTCAAACTATATAAAAATAGCTTCAAACTATATCAATAAAGCTTCAAACTATATAAATATAGGTTCAAGTTATATAAAAAGTGTTTTAGTTTAAATTAAGAATTTACACTAGGCTTCTATGTGGTAAAATACCTTAAATGTAGTTATTCCTTCACCTCTTGTTCTCTCTCCATCTCCCATATATTTACTACACATTTCCACTTGGCCATTTCACAAGTCCAATATTTTCAAATCCCACCATTACTTTACCCATAAGCTTGTCCCTCCTGGGTTCCCACATCTGTATGTGACAACACCATTGAGCCATTTACTCAGGATTAATATTTATAAGTCATCCTTGTATTTTCTTCATTTTTATATCCACACCCTGTTACATTTCATTAATAGTCCTAAATAAACTAACACTGCCTTATTCAAGACAATCTCTCTCACCTGGACTGTTACAAAAGATACCTAGTTTGTCTCTTTTTGTTAATCTTATCCTTAAAAACCCTCTTACTCTCTGGAAAATCTAGACTTTTTTGTGTCATTCCCAATGGTCCCCACATTGGCTAGAGGGGGAAAAAAAGCCTTCAGTGTCTTAGAATGCCATTTAAGACACTTGGTAGTCTGACCCCAGCCTCACACTACTATCAATAAGAAGGCATATGAAAAAAAAAATAATAGATGCTTTCAGGATTGCACTTAAAGTTTCCCCCTTCAACTAATTCTTTGTTTCTTCTTTTCTTTAGAGGCAAACTTCCTGAGTTGCCTGTATTTGTTCTCTTGATTATGATGATGTATTAACTTCTTAAGCCCTCCAGCGTGCTCCTGTTTCTCCACCATTAATCTTCCCACAGAATGTTCTCTGTGGTACTGATGACCTCCATGTTTGTCCAGTCATAGCTGTAGTCTTCTTTCACAGTATGCTCAATAGCTCACTTGTGGTCAGACTCTTTGCAACCCCATGACTGTAGCCTGCAAGGTTCCTCTGTCCACAGAATTTCAACAGGCAAGAATACTGAGTGGGTTGCTGTGTTTTCCTTCTTCAAGGCATCTTCCCTATCCAGGGATCAACCCGTATTTCCTTCATTGGCAGGGGGATTCTTTTACCACTGGAGACACCAGGGAAGCCTGATCCACCAACAGTTCTATTACATATGACATAGATTGACTATTCTCTCATGAAGCGCTCTTTTGGATTCTGAGAAACCACATATGTCTGGATCTCCTGCTGCCTCTCTAGCTGCTTTGAAAAATTCTCCTTTGCAGACTCATTATCTTTTAGCAGACCCTTAAATGTTGGCATCTTGAGGGACCTTTCCTTGTCCTCTTGTCATTTGGCCTTGGGCAATCTCATAAAGTTCCTGAATTCAGTTAGAAGCAGATGACTCAAAATATCCTCAATGGACATGCATTTGAAGCAAATTCTGGGAGATAGTGGAGGAAAGAGGAACCTGGTGTGCTGCATTCCATGGAGTCGTAGAGAGTTGGACACGACTTAGGCCACTGAACAACAAGACTCACAATATTGTATATCCAGTGCAGATCTTTTTCTCTGAACTCCACAACTGTATACAGTCATCCCTGTTTCCACAGGAAATTGGTTCCAGGATCCCCTGTGGATACCACAATTCCATGAATGCTCAAGTCCCTTACATGAAATGGTGTAGTACCCATTGCCTCTTGGTATCCCACAGGTCCCATCTCCAAGGATTCAACCAATGGCAATTTGATCCACAATTAGTTGAATCCTTGAGTGTGTAACTTGTAAATACAGAGGGTTGACCGTATTCAGCTGTCTACTTGATAAATAAACACACCCACACACATCACACACACACACACACACACACAGTTGAATAGGCACTTAAAAAATCAAAATATCCCAAACTGAACTTATCAGTATCTCCTACCAAACAGCTTTTCTATGTTTCTTGTCTCCAGTGATTGGCACTAATTATGTACTCATAGACCTAGTTGAAATCTGGGCAAGATCCATGACTTCTCCTTTCTGACCTTTTGAATACAGGTAATTCTGAGTATTGACAATATCAGCTCCTAAATATTAACCTAATAAATCCTTCCACTACCGCTGGAAGCTCAGATAGTAAAGAATCTACCTGCCAATGCAGGAGACGTGAGTTCAACCCCTGGCTTGGATAGATCCCCTGCAGAAAGGAATGGCCACACCACTCTAGTATTTTTGCCTGGATAATTTCATGGACAGAGGAGCCTGGTGGGCTACAGTCCATAGGGTCACAGAGTTGGACACGACTGAGTGAGTAACACTTTTCACTACATACATCCAATTGCTCCCTTATTTTTTCTTGCCAAGACCAAGCACAATAGTCTAAACATCTCCCTGCCTTCATCATTTATTTCTTATGTTAATTCTCTATCCTGTAACATACTGAGTGCTTTTCCTCTCTTGAATTTTGAGATATTGATTTCTTTTGGTTAGCCTACCATCTTTGATTTTTTCTTTTTAGCTCCTTTGCTGGCTCCCCTCAGTCTCCTCATCAATTAATGTGGCACTCCTCAGTGTTCTGTCTAAAGTCTCTCCTTTTCATATTCCACTCTCTCCTTAGGTGGTCCTTCTCTCTCATGGATTCAAATAACAACTGGGTGTTTTAACTACTGGAGTCATATCTGTAGGCCAGTTTTCTCTCCTGAGTTATACTTGAAGATTATTTGAACTTCTCTGTTTCCATGTCCCACAAAACTGAGAAAAACTTTTCCTCCTCTCATCTGTCTTGGCTACTGATGTCATTCTGACTACAATATTATTTTCCTTCTCTGACAGGTGATGATCTACTTATCCTCAAAATCTACATAGCACATCTTTCTAAAGTCCTCTTCACCTAATGCTTTCCTTGTTTGGCTATACTTAAATTTCTTTGCATATTAGCCAGGGCTTTTTTGGTGGCTACTGACAGAAACAGATTTCTAAACAGCTGAAGTAAGCAAGTAGATTTATTCCAAGGCTTATGTAACCACACAAATGACAGTAATTCCCATGACATCAAAGATACCTAGAGCAATAAACTCCAATATCAGTTGGATTCAATTCATTCTTTCTCTCTATCTCATACAAACACAGAAGCACACGTATCTACTCTTTCTGTGCTGATTTTAATCACCCCTACCTGATTTTTCCCCACACTATAGAAAATATATCCACTTAGCACTTCTCATGCTTCAAAAATTCTGCATCATACTCAGGAGGGGACTCCATTTCTTTTCCTCCACCACATTTTAAAAATAAAAAGATCAAGACTTATGGACGTGGGAAGAGGGGAGGAGAGGGTGATATGTATGGAAAGAGTAACATGGAAACTTAACAACTACCATATGTAAAATAGATAGCCAACAGGAATTTGCTGTATGCCTCAGGAAACTCAAACAGGGCTCTGTATCAACCTAGAGAGGTGGGATGGGGGAGGGAGATGGGAGGGAGATTCAAAAGGGATGGAGATATATGTTATCCTATGGCTGATTCATGTTGAGGTTTGACAGAAAACAACAAAATTCTGTAAAGCAATTATCCTCAATAAAAAATAATTTAAAAAAAAGATCAAGCCTGGAATTGTTTGACTAAGCTCCAATTATGTTCCTAACTCTGGATCAATTACATGTAGTTGTGGCAGTCAGGTATTAAAATTTCCCCTACTTTGGTCAATCCATGCAAAACCAATCAACCATGACTGAGTAGAAAGTGATATGAAAACATAGAAGGTTTCACTAGAACATAGAACCTCCTGCTTTAAAATGGAAGCACATGGATTTGGAGAATTTTCCATAAATTTAAGGTAAGAGTCCTTGCATACAAACTAGCTTTCTACTAATCTTCTTATATATTTCTTAAAAGTTAGGTAACAGTGTGAGAGAAAGAGAGGAGGGAGAGAAATGTTGTGAGTGCATTAATGAAACACAGGCGTTATTTCTTTCTTCATTTAAAATTATGTCTTTGGTTTAAAGTGGTGATCTGTCTTCTAAAGTTTCTACGAATTCTGTTTTCGCTCATGGAGAAAGCAGAGACATTACTTTGCCAACAAAAGTTCCATTCTAGTCAAAGCCATGGTTTTTCCAGGAGTCCATGTATGGATGGTGAGAGTTAGACTATAAAGAAAGCTGGGAGCCAAAAATTGATGCTTTTGAACTGTGGTGTTGGAGAAGACTCTTGAGAGTCCCTTGGACTGCAAGGAGATCCAAGCAGTCCATCCTAAAGGAAATCAGTCTTGAATATTCATTGGAAGGACTGATGCTGGAGCTGAAACTCCAATACTTTTGGCCACCTGATGCGAAGAACTGACTCACTGGTAAGACCCTGATGCTGGGAAAGATTGAAGGCAGGAGAAGAAGGTGACGACAGAGGATGAGATAGTTTGATGGCATCGCCGACTCAATGAACATGAGTTTGAGTAAGCTCTCCGAGAGTTGGTGATGGACAGGGAGGCCTGGTGTGCTGCAGTCCATGGGGTTGCAAAGTATCAGACACGACTGAGTAATTGAACTGACCGAACTCCCTTTTGTCCTGGAAAACATGAAATACTCAGGTCATTAATTGTGTACCTATCACTGTTCTCTGGGGAGATATAAAAGATCAGTTAGTTGCTTCATTTGCTATTATTTTCTCCATTCTGAAGGCTGCCTTTTCACCTTTCTAATAGTTTCCTTTGATGTGCAGAAGCTTTTAAGTTTAATTAGGTCCCATTTGTTATTTTTTGGCTTTTATTTCCAATATTCTGGGAGGTGGGTCATAGAGGATCCTGCTGTGATGTATGTCAAGAGAGTGTTTTGCCTATGTTCTCCTCTAGGAGTTTTATAGTTTCTGGTCTTACGTTTAGATCTGTAATCCATTTGAGTTTATTTTTGTGTGTGGTGTTAGAAAGTGTTCTAGTTTCATTCTTTTACAAGTGGTTGACCAGATTTCCTAGCACCACTTGTTAAAGAGATTGTCTTAATCTATTGTATGTTCTTGCCGTCCTTTGTCAAAGATAAGATGTCCATATATTGCATGGATTTATCTCTGGGCTTTCTATTTTGTTCCATTGATCTATATTTCTGTCTTTGTGCGAGTACCATACTGTCCTGATAACTGTGGATTTGTAGTAGAGCCTGAAGTCAGGTAGGTCGATTCCTCCAGTTCCATTCTTCTTTCTCAAGATAGCTTTGGCTATTCGAGGTTTTTTGTATTTACATACAAATTGTGAAATTATTTGTTCTAGCTCTGTGAAGAATATCATTGGTAGCTTGACAGGGATTGCATTGAATCTATAAATTGCTTTGGGTACTATACTCATTTTCACTATATTGATTCTCCAATTCATGAACATGGTATATTTCTCCATCTATTAGTGTCCTCTTGATTTCTTTCACCAGTGTTTTTTATAGTTTTCTATATATAGGTCTTTAGTTTCTTTAGGTAGATATATTCTTAAATATTTTTTCTTTCCGTTGCAATGGTGAATGGAATTGTTTCCTTAATTTCCTCTTTCAGTTTCTCATTATTAGTGTATAGGAATGCAAGGGATTTCTGTGTGTTGATTTTATATCCTGCAACTTTACTATAGTCTTTGATTAGTTCTAGTAATTTTCCTGGTGAAGTCTTTTAGGGTTTTCTATGTAGAGGATCATGTCATCTGCAAACAGTGAGAGTTTTACTTCTTCTTTTCCAATTTGGATTCCTTTTATTTCTTTTTCTGCTCTGATTGCTGTGGCCCAAACTTCCAAAACTATGTTGAATAGTAATGGTGAAAGTGGCCACCCTTGTCTTGTTCCTGACTTTAGAGGAAATGCTTTCAATTTTTCACCATTGAGGATAATGTTTGCTGTGGGTTTGTCATATATAGCTTTTATTATGTTGAGGTATGCTCCTTCTATTCCTGCTTTCTGGAGAGTTTTATTATAAATGGATGTTGAACTGATCTCAAAAATTATACAAGCAACTCCTACAGCTCAACTCCAGAAAAATAAATGACCCAATCAAAAAATGGGCCAAAGAACTAAATAGACATTTCTCCAAAGAAGACATACAGATGGCTAACAAACACATGAAAAGATGCTCAACATCACTCGTTATCAGAGAAATGCAAAATCAAAACCACTATGAGGTACCATTTCACTCCAGTCAGAATGGCTGCGATCCAAAAGTCTACAAGCAATAAATGCTGGAGAGGGTGTGGAGAAAAAGGGAACCGTCTTACACTGTTGGTGGGAATGCAAACTAGTACAGCCACTATGGAGAACAGTGTGGAGATTCCTTAAAAATCTGGAAATAGAACTGCCTTATGATCTAGCAATCCCACTGCTGGGCATACACAGTGAATAAACCAGAATTAAAAGAGACACGTGTACCCCAATGTTCATCGCAGCACTGTTTATAATAGCCAGGACATGGAAGCAACCTAGATGTCCATCAGCAGATGAATGAATAAGAAAGCTGTAGTACATATACACAATGGAGTATTACTCAGCCATTAAAAAGAATACATTTGAATCAGTTCTAATGAGGTGGATGAAACTGGAGCCTATTATACAGAGTGAAGTAAACCAGAAAGAAAACACCAATACAGTATACTAACGCATATATATGGAATTTAGAAAGATGGTAACAATAACTCTGTGTACAAGACAGCAAAAGAGACACTGATGTATAGAACAGTCTTTTGGACTCTGTGGGAGAGGGAGAGGGTGGGAAGATTTGGGAGAATGGCATTGAAACATGTATAATATCATGTATGAAACGAGTTGCCAGTCCAGGTTCGATGCACGGTACTGGATGCTTGGGGCTGGTACACTGGGACAACCCAGAGGGATGGTGTGGGGAGGGAGGAGGGAGGAGGGTTCAGGATGGGGAACACATGTATACCTGTGGCAGATCCATTTTGATATTTGGCAAAACTAATACAATATTGTAAAGTTTAAAAATAAGATAAAATTTTAAAAAATCAGTTAATCTAAATAAGTGCTTGGGTTTTCACATGCTGATGAAGTCATGTAATCTTGTTTTTTACATATATGCTTGAAATCTGCTGGGAAAGAATTAGATACATTTGTATAGATTAGAGATGCAGTAAACATTTTATCTGGAGGAAATTGGACCAAACATGAGCCTCACCTACTGCTTTCAGTTTGGTGATAGAGCCTTTAGATTCCTAGGTGAGTCCTGTGGAACTCCAGAGAAATCTGAGGCAGCAGAAAGGGCAGTTAGAGCTCCTTTGGTGTTGGCCATTGTGTAGATTGCTCTCTAGGGCTGTATTTACATTCCTATCCTATACTGACCCATGGCGTCCAGATGATTGAGAAGAACTACATCCAATAGCAATATAAGCCACCTTTAGTGATTTTGCAAATGAAATGCCCTGTCAAAATATGATCCCCACCCACAGATCACCTGATTCCTTTTCTCCAGCATCTTTCATTGAGTGCCTATCTGCTATACTGATTTACTATTTTTATGCTGCCTTCACAGTTTGGTTCTCTGACAATCCAAGCAAATAGGGTGACTGAATAGAGGTTTATGTAAATGTCTGAATTAGTATTTCTCCTTGATTTTTTCTCCAGGGGTCCCTATATGTGTGCTTAGGCATGCCTTCAACTCTCAGGCAGACATTTGACAATTCTGTCTTAGCTTTCACTTCCTACCTGTGTAGGACCCTAAGATCAATCTGTGGTGAATGTTTTGAGTCTTTTCAGGTATCTGTTGGGTACTCACACAACCCTGCATGTGTGAATTGACTCCTAGATTTTCAGAAAACATACTGCTTTTCAAAGTGCTCAATAAATAGTATCGTTTTACCAAGTATTTGTTTTACCTTTTGGTCAGTCTCTCCTTTGATCTAACTGGTATCACTACTACTTCTTATAGCTGCAGTATTAAACAGTTTTTGGTTGTTTTTGGCAAACACCATGGGGATGGGCTTTTCCACCTGAGGAAACTCTGACTCACACAAATGAAGAGAAGCATTGTGGATGAGGCTTTTCAAGGGAATTGCCAAACACGTCAAATAATAACAGTTCTTTAGTGGTTAGGTGAAATGGGGAGTTCCAAACACATTCTGCCTTGTGTGGCTTTTAGGTTGATGACTTTAAGAAGTGTTGTGGTTGTGAGGTTGTTGAGTATTTAAGTGTATGGAGCATGGCTGGGTGGAGATAGAACAACTAAAATGCAATAGAACTTACTGTTCTTACTGAAATTCAGCTGTCTTTCTCCAATAAACATTTCTTGAATCGTTTTAAGCCTTTTGTGAATTTCCATAATCCTGAAAGGGTTGATTTTGACAATTTTTGCTGGTATTTCTCTTGTTTTTCTGGGAGAATAGATTTTTGAAATTCCTTCCTCTGCCATTCCAGAAGTGACTACTATATTTTATATGCCGTTTCAGATCAGAATTTCTCCTGATGTTCTAAATGTGACACATCCTTCATAAATGTGGCTGCTTATTTGGTATCACTCAGCTGGAACTGATTATTAAGTACATCTTCATTTTATGGTTATCAATCATATGCATTTATTGAAGATGGGCATGGAAGTGTGCTGGTATGCTGGAGAAAATGCATTGCCTTTCCAGGCTCTCATTCTTTTTTTTAAATGTAAAATGTTGGAAGTGGAGTAGGTGATCTTAAAGGTGTCTTTTAACTGTGATGTTGTCTAGATTGACTTTGCTTTTGAAGCTTAATCTGCCCTTCAGATAACTTAGGCTTGCCAAAATCAGACCTATAGGCCTGGTTATGACAAGTTGCAGAAAGCTTTTTGAAAAGTCAATTACCAAGGAGTGGATGCCCTAATGAAGTCCTATAATTATAAATAGGACACTCTATTCTCCCTAAACAGGCATGAGTTTTAGTAATGTCACTGATGACAGCCACCCCATCCATTAAGAATGGAACAGCTTCAGACCATCACTTTTTGCCTTTAGAATCAATGACATGGTTCTTATGGCTGACAGCCTCATAGGGACACACAATTAAGTTCTCTGATGAGTGGCTCCAATGGATTTCAATGAAGCACATACATACCCAGGAGGAGACTTACTAACCCAGCAACTCTGGCTCTGAGAAAGTGGGTTAGATCCTGTCAGGTGAGAAAATAGTACTCTAGTACCCTGTAGTACTCAGTTGAAGGGCTTGGGTTGAGGAGAGCCTGGAAAATACATTCCACCCCCCCCCCATCCTCAAGTAGTCTTATTTGCATTCTAGGGAAATGATGTCACACCTGCCAAAATAAGCTAACTGCCCTCTCCAAGAGGTAGTTTTCATGTAAGCAATCCTTCTTAAGCTAAAGTGATCCACAGGTTCACAGGGAAGCAGAAAGTTGTCATGTTCAGATCTGCTGGAGCTGGCAGCAAGAGCAAAGTTTGTTTCTCTACCAGTTGGTTTACAGAATTCACTGGAAGTCAGTGATTTTATAAGTGTAAGATATAATGCCATCCCATACCCAGTGAAAATATCTTCTAGGAACAAAGATGAAGCATGGTACAAGACAGAGTCCTTGGTATATGGATCTTGTGGTATAGAAAGTAAGACAGACAATATGTAAATAAAGAAATACATATTACTACTGGGTACCGAGGAAACAATAGTTGGTCTGCATTCATACATTAATCACTTTTATGCTACTCCATGCATAACACACACACACACACACACACACACACACACGGAATCATGCTATACACACTGTGCTGGAACTTGGAGAAGAGATTTGGGCATGTGAAATGAATTTTAGAGTTATAAAAAGCCATTGAGCTCAAGAATGCATTGGACGAGAGGAAATCTGACTATAGGCATATTTGATGAGGAGTTTGTGAGTAAGTAGAGGAAAGAAAGGGGCAGGAGCTAGAGGGGTACAACTAGAAAACTATGCAAAAGAGATTAATGAAGAGTATCTGGATCTATATCTTACAAAATTTTAGTTATAATACAAACTTAAGGAGATAGTGAGGGACAAGGAGGCTTGGCATGCTGGAGTCCATGGGGTCACAAAGAGACAGACATGACTCAGTAGCTGAACAACAATAAGAGTTTTGTAATAGAGCAGGAAATAGCAACGGAATGGAGGATCAAGAAATAGGTCCAAACATCTGTGGGGTCATAGCATAAATTTTCAGAGAAGGCAATGGCACCCCACTCCAGTACTCTTCCCTGGAAAATCCCATGGACGGAGGAGCCTGATAGTCTGCAGTCCATGGGGTCGCTAAGAATCAGACATGGCTGAGTGACTTCACTTTCAGTTTTCACTTTCATGCATTGGAGAAGGAAATGGCAACCCACTCCAGTATTCTTGCCTGGAGAATCCCAAGAACCGGAGAACCTGGTGGGCTGCTGTCTATGGGGTCGCACAGAGTCAGACATGACTGAAGTGACTTAGCAGCAGCAGCAGCATAAATTTTACATGTCAAGTCTGTGGGAAAATATGGAGGTGGTTTTTTTTTTTTTTAAGTGAGTGCCTTGGGACAATTGTCTAGGAAAGTATTGCCTAAGAAGTTTAAAAAGGAGAAGAGAAAATCAAGACCAAAATAAGACTTTTGAAAACAAATTGTGTGGGTATGAGTTTTCTCAGAATGATAGAAAATCTAAAACATTAAAGATCAACTATGTTGTAAAAATTTCAAATTTATATTCACAAAAAGAAAATGACAAACTGGAAAACATTTACATTTAGGACAAATTACTATATTTTTGATGGATAAAGTGATTTAATGCATTAATAACAATAAAAATAACACAATAGGAAAATGCCCAGTGAATGTGAATAAGCAGGTCACAGAAAAGAGACATACAAATGACTAATAAACATATGTGATTAATCTCAATCATGATTGAGCTACTATGAACTAAAATAACTATGAAAAATCATCTATTCAGTATAAAATTGGAAAGTAGTTTAAATGGGTGAGGATAGGCAGATATGGGGGTTCTTGAGCACTTGCCATGTAAAGTAAATCAGTTCAGCATTATCAATATGTTAAAATCATATATTGTTTGACCCTGCAGTTCTACTTCAGTGATTTATCCTATATATATATATATATATATAATATATATATATATATATACACACACACACACACACAAACATATACACTCATATTCACACACACAAGCACATAAACATTTTCACAAATTAAAAAGGTATCTGGAGGTACTTATAAGGATGTTTAGTGTAGTATATTTAAGCAAAAATAAACTATAAGCAACTAATATCTACTAATAGGAGAGGAATCAAATAATGTTTCAGCCAAACAATGAAATATTGTCTATCCTTTTAAAAGAAGATAGTAATTCTATTTACACTGCTATGGAATGATGCCTAGTTCTATCAGAATGTGTATGGATTCTGTGTGTGTGTACATGTACACATGCATAAAGTCCATAATAGGGAAACAAGATAAAAGTTACCATTGTTTGAGTTTTCTCAGCATTTGTGGTGCTTCTCTTGAATTAAGAAAATCTGGGTTATAAGGAAGTCTACTCTTACTTTTCCTGGACCTGTGAAAGAGGGTCTGTCTGACAAGAGCTTATTTCTAGCTTTTGTGCTTTAAATTTAAGTATGTGAAGAGAAAAACATGGTTGGAAAGGCTAAAGGAGGAGGGAAGAGGGTTAAGTACAATTGATTAAGCCAGTACTGTAGTATTGAGGGGTGGGTCTTGATGAGGTGGGAAGAATTTAAAGACTGATGAACTTTGTTCACTTTTCAGGGTTTTCTGAGGACATAGGCATGGAAATAGTTTTCAAATATGATGGAAATGGATAAGAGAAGGAAAGAAAGATGATTTGAAAAAGTATTTCTTGGACCTCTGTCCTTAGCACAATGTTAAAGAAATAAATTAAATGCTGCTGCTAAGTCGCTTCAGTTGTGTCCGACTCTTTGAGACCGCATAGAGGGCAGCCTACCAGGCTCCCCAGTCCCTGGGATTCTCCAGGCAAGAACACTGGAGTGGGTTGCCATTTCCTTCTCCAATGCATGGAAGTAAAAAGTGAAAGTGAAGACGCCCGGTCCTGTCTGACTCTTAGCAACCCCATGGACTGCAGCCCACCAGGCTCCTCCATCCACAGGATTTTCCAGGCAAGAGTATTGGAGTGGGGTGCCATTGCCTTCTCCGAATAAATTAAATATTGGCTTTCATTAAATTGATTTTTGACTGCAGATCTATGTTCTTCTGATAGTAACATCTTTTGGAGATGAGATATATGAATACAGGGGACTTGCAATATGGTATGAGATGTGGGTGTGTAAATACTTTAATTATAAATCAAATATAAATGTAAATAAATATTTATCTGTATCTTTCTACCTTTATCTTTCTGTGCATCCATCCATCCATCCACATATTATGAACCAGGGGCTATTTTTCAAGTCTGTTACACCGATTGACTCATTTGACCCCCATAAAGTCTCTCTAAGGTTATTTAATCTCCTCATTGTCTAAGTGTATAGCAACATATGAATTCACTGAGCAATTTCAAATTCTAAACGATGGTGCTGTCAGAGCACTGCACTCAGTATGCCAGCAAATTTGGAAAACTCAGCAGTGGCCACAGGACTGGAAAAGGTCAGTCTTCATTCCAATCCCAAAGAAAGGCAATGCCAAAGAATGCTCAAACTACCGCACAATTGCACTCATCTCACACGCTAGCAAAGTAATGCTCAAAATTCTCCAAGCCACGCTTCAGCAATACATGAACCGTGAACTTCCTGATGTTCAAGCTGGTTTTAGAAAAGGCAGAGGAACCAGAGATCAAATTGCCAACATCCACTGGATCATCGAAAAAGCAAGAGAGTTCCAGAAAAACATCTACTTCTGCTTTATTGACTATGCCAAAGCCTTTGTGTGGATCACAACAAACTGTGAAAAGTTCTTCAAGAGATGGGAATACCAGACCATCACTTTACCTGCCTCCTGAGAAATCTGCATGCAGGTCAAGAAGCAACAGTTAGAACTGGACATGGAACAACAGACTGGTTCCAAATCAGGAAAGGAGTACATCAGGCTGTATATTGTCACCCTGCTTATTTAACTTACATGCAGAGTACATCATGCAAAATGCTGGCTGGATGAACCACAAGCTGGAATCAAGATTTCCAGGAGAAATATCAATAACCACAGATATGCAGATGACACCACCCTTATGGCAGAAAGTGAAGAAATAAAGAGCCTCTTGATGAAAGTGAAAGAAGAGAGTGAAAAAGTTGGCTTAAAACTCAACATTCAGAAAACTAAGATCATGGCAACTGGTCCCATTACTTCATGGGAAATAGATGGGGAAACAAAATGGTGACAGACTTTATTTCTGGAGACTCCAAAATCACTGCAGGTGGTGACTGTAGCCATGAAATTAAAAGAGGGTTGCTCCTTGGAAGAAAAGCTATGACCATCCTAGACAGCATAGTAAAAAGCAGAGACATTACTTTGCCAACAAACATCTGTCTAGTCAAAGCTATGGTTTTACAAGTAGTCATGTATGGATGTAAGAGTTGAACTATAAAGAAAGCTGAGTGCCAAAGAATCGATGTTTTTGAACTGTGGTGTTGGAGAAGACTCTTGAGAGTCCCTTGGACTGCAAGGAGATCAAACCATTCCATCCTAAAAGAGATCAGTCCAGAAAAAAAAAATTAAATTAAATTAAAAAAAAAAAAAGAGATCAGTCCTGAATATTTGTTGGAAGGACAAATGTTGAAGCTGAAACTCCAATACTTTGGCCACCTGATGCAAAGAACTGACTCCTTGGAAAAGACCCTGATGCTGGAAAAGTTTGAAAGTGAAAGGAGAAGGGGACAACAGAGGATGAGATGGTTGGATGGCATCACTGACTCAATTGACATGAGTTTGAGTAAAGTCTCTGGGAGTTGGTGATGGATAGGGAGACCTGTCGTGCTGCAGTCCATGGGGTTGCAAAAAGTCAGACACGACTGAGTGACTGAACTGAACCGTTTGTCTAAGTGAGGACACTGACGTGTAATATGGTTGATTGTTGTTGTTTAGTTGCTAAGTTCTGTCCTAGTCTTCTGTGACCACAAGGACTGTTTGATACTACTCTCTTAATATGCTACAGGAAGATCTACCCAATATTTTATGTAAGTTTTTTAAATCAATAATACATGAGATTAGGTCAGTATTATTCTCTACAGTTTTCATTGTGTTGTCAAATTTTGCTGTCTATATAATGCTGACCTTTTAAATATATTGAAATTTGAATTATTCTTTTGTATTCCGTACCTGATTAAATAGCCTTGGAATTATGTTTGTTCTCTGTTTCCCAGAGCTCATCTGTGAAAGTATATGGGTGGGAAATGTTTGGGAAGATTTGCTCTTTATAAAATATTTTCGGTTTCTTCCATGGATAGTGGTTAGTGGATTGCTTAGGTCTTATCAACATGAATCAATTTAGGTAATTTATATTTTTTCAGAAAGTCATTTAATCTTTATTTTAATGTTTATTTGCATAAAATTTATGCTAGTTGTTATATTTTACTTAAAATACTTTTTGTATCTAAAATTTTTTTCCCCATGTAATTTGCAATTTTCTATTTTTGTGATTTCTCAATTCTTTGCTGATTATGTTAGCTAATGATTTGTGTATCTTCTTGATTTTTCACATAAATTCTTGAGAGTGTTTAATTGCTCTGCCACTTTTAATGTTCAAAATCACTAATATCTTATTTCTCATTATTAATCATTTATTTCTGCTTTACCTTAACTTCATCTTTTGGTTTTAGTTATTGAATTGTTTTAATTTTTATCCTTTCATACTTAAAAGTATAATTTTGTGTAACAATGTTAATGACTGCTGACATGGCTTTGGTCAAAACCTGTGATATATAAACTTTTCACTCTCTGCATTTTCCAGATATCTGCAATTTCCCTTTAGTTTCCTATGAGACATAAGAATTAGTGTGCTTCTTGTAATTTCTACATCAGTATATTTGGTCTGTTTTTATATAATTAAACCTCTGGTTTTATAGCTCTATGCTTGATTAGTCTTATCTGCACATTTTCTACTTTGGGAGCATTTTCAAGGTTTTATTCATATCTTAATACGGGGCACATGATTATTTAAAAAAGAGTTTATTCTCTAATGACACGGGGTCATTCTGACTGCTGTATGGAAATTGGATGAAATGAGGCAAGTGTAAAAGCAGTACAACAAGCAATGAGCCTTTGCAATAATCCAAGTAAGATCATATGATGGTGAAGACCAGGGGAGTTGTGGTGGATATGGGGAGAAGTGGTTCATTTCTGGATATAGTATATTTTGAAGGTGGCACTGATAGGGTTTGTATCTTATAAATCCTATTATATATATCGGGTGTAGAATGATAAAGAGAGGGGCAACAAGCAGGGATACCCAGGTATTTGGTCTGAGTAACTGAAAGAAATCAACTAAGATGGAGAATATTTAAGTAAGAACAGATTTAAAGTCAAAGTTTAGTAGCTCAGTTTTGGACCTTATGGGTTTAGCATTTCCGTCAGCCAAGTGAATGAAGATGTTAAGTTAAAAATGTGCTATAGAAAGCTAGATTTCCAAAGAGAGGCTTGTGCTGAAGATAGACATTTGTGAGTCATCAATGTATAGATGGTATTAAGGATGAATCAACCAAAATAGTGAGTACAATATAAGACAGAATAGGTAAAATGACTGAGGCCTGGGATTTTACAGCCTTTTAGAGTCTAGGAAAAGAGCAAAGAATGAATAGACCGAATTTGCTACTAGGTAAAAATGGGTATCCTTAAGGTCAAGTGAAAAATGAAGGTCAGTGAAGAGAGACTAGTCAACTGTGTCAGATGCTCTGATTGTCAGATAATAAGAGAAATGATCAGTATATATGGCAACCAAAGTTTCCTTGGTAACCTTGATCACTTGAACACTTCCAGAGCTGTAGTAGGAGATAAGTCTGATCGGCTCAGGTTCAAGAAAGGATCCAAGATTTTGGTGACAGTGAACCTGGACAATTTCTTTTAGAAATTTGAATTTAAAAAATGGTGTGTGGAGTCAAGAGACAGCTTTTTAGAGGGAATTACGTCTTTCCTCTTTATATTATTTATGGGTTTTGATCAGAATTTGTTCCTTTCGGAGAAAGTATCTATTCATAGGTACAGTGACCCTCTTTGCTAGTCCTCTTGTTGTCAGTTTTCCTGATAACTTAAATCACTGTGGGAAGAACTGAGCAGAATGACTTGGGGTTTGTTGATATGTTCTCAGAGGACTTTGTCTATAAAGGTCTTTGTTTACCCAGGAATATATTTCTCTTTTTTTCCCCATTATTTGTCTTTTTGAAATCAGCAAATAAACTCGGGTGAATGTCATTGTCCCTTTCCCTGTATCTCACTGTTTTTTTTTTTTTGGTGTGATTTCCTGTTCACTTTTTTTGCTCAATAAACCTTGGTCAACAGTTACAAATCTGATTCCACCTTCCACTATGTCCTCCAAACTGTATTGCTGCTATGAGTTTTCTACATATTTCAGGACAAAATGCCAAAAAATAAAGCAAGAATTCCCATGCAGTCTCTTTTCTCACTAAATTTCCCCTTGCAGTGTTGGATTTAGAAAGGACACTCACTAGAGAGACTCAGTTTCTTATTGAGTCTGTCTAAGCCTCTGGATATCATTATTATAAATGAATAATTGTTGATTAGAATTTTCAGCAACCAAGTTATTTTGGTTTTAGAGAATTTTCTATCTACTAGAGGTTGTAAAGATACTTATCTGTCCTTGTTTTCTTTATTGAGTTGGTGTAATTCCATTAAAATTGTTTACTGTGGTAAAAATAAGTATATTGATATAATACCAGATTTTAACCATTTTAGGTGTACAGTTTAGTGGCAGTGAGTACATTCACACATTGTTGCACCACAATTACTACCATTCATCTTCAGAACATTTTCATTTTCCCAAACTGAAACTCTGTACCCATTTAACAATAACTCTCCATTTCTCCCTCCACAAGGCAGTGGCAAAAGCATTCTACTTTCCCTGTCTAAATTTGACTATTCCAAGTACTAAGAGGAATCATACAATACTTGTTCTTTTGTGTCTGGCTTGTTTCACTCAGTGTAATGTCTGTAAGATTTATTCACATTGTAGCAGATGTCAGAATTTCATTCATTTTAAGGCTGAATAATACTTCATTGTATCTTTTACTGTATTTTGTTTATCTGTTCATCCATCAGTAGACACCTGGGTTTTTTCTACTCTTTGGCAATTGTGAACAACACTATTATGAACATGGGTGTACAAATATCTGTTTGAGTGTCTGCTTTCAATTCTTTGGGGCATATACCTAGAGGTGGAATTGCTGGATAATATGGTAATTCTATCTTTAATGTTATGAAGTGCTGCCAGACTGTTTTCTACAGTCTTGGTTCTTGCTGTGCATCAGAATCACCTCTTAAGCTTTAAAAAACACACTTGCTCAGTCTCTACCCCTGGAGACTCTAATTCAGTTGATGTGAGGATACATCTGACTGCTGTTTCCTTTTATAATTCATATTTTAAAAAAACCACTAGTGACAAGTTATTAAGAGGTAGTTTTTAAAGAGTGAAAATAAAAGGATATGAAGCAAAAAGTAAAAATCTCTCATTAACATTTGAAGCTTATCTTTACATACATGTGTCTACACAGAGGCATGTACTTTTTTTTGTATTTTTAAAAAATAAATGAGATCATAACTTACGGTTTCTACAACATACGTGATTACCTTAATTTATTTTGAATATTTTTTTATTTCCATTCACATCAATTTTTATAAACAATTTTTTTGAAGTATAGTTGATTTACAATGTTGTGTTCAGTTCAGTATCTCAGTCTTGTCCAACTCTGCAACCCCATGGAACTCATGGACTGCAGCATGTCAGGTTTCCCTGTCCATCACCAACTCCCAGAGCCTACTCAAACTCATGTGCATCGTATCAGTGATGTTGTGTTAGTTTCAGTTATTTATCACTGTGATTCACTTATATTGAAGTCACACAGGCTTCCTTTCAGGAGACCACGGTTCGATTCCTGGGTTTGGGAAGATCCCATGGAGAAGGGAAAGGCTACCTACTCCAGTATTCTGGCCTGGAGAATTCCTTGGACTGTATAGTCCATGGGGTTGCAAAGAATGGGACACAATTGAAAGACTTTCGCTTTTCAGTCATATATATATATATATATATATATATATATATGTTTTCTTCAGATTCTTTTCCCTTATCTGTTACTACAAAATATTTAGTATAGTTCCCTGTGCTATGCAGTAGGTCCTTGTTGATTATCTGTTTGTTTTTTTTTTTTTTTTTTCTTGCGCGGACTCCGCGCTCCTACCCTCCCTGCGCGAGCTCCGCGCCGACGTCCGACGGGGCGGGCGATTATCTGTTTTATATATAGTAATGTGTATACATTAATCCCAATCTTCTATTTCTGTCTCTGCTACTGCTAAGTCACGTCAGTCGTGTCCGACTCTGTGTGACCCTATAGACGGCAGCCCACCAGGCTCCCGCATCCCTGGGATTCTCCAGGCAAGAACACTGGAGTGGGTTGCCATTTCCTTCTCCAATGCAGGAAAGTGAAAAGTGAAAGTGAAGTTGCTCAGTCATGTCTGACTTTTAGCGACCCCATGGACTGCAGCCTACCAGGCTCCTCCATCCATGGGATTTTCCAGGCAAGAGTACTGGAGTGGGGTGCCATTGCCTTCTCTCTTTCTGTCTCTACTCCCTTGCAAAAAAAAAAAAAAAAAGTGTCAATTTAAGCTCCAATCATTAGTACATGAACATGACTTTCCCCCTCTCTCCTGTATTTTGGATGTTTGCCTCTGAATTGTGAACTTCTCAAATTTTTCTGAGTCTTTTCCTCTATCCTTAGATGGCAGAGGACAGATACAGGAGACTTGAGTTGAATATCTCCTTTCCACCATATAATATTCTAGCAGGCTCTTATAATATGCTAGCAGGTTAGGCTCTGGTTAACTAGTTTCCCCTGAGGGATGGCCTCGGAATCTATTTTTCAGAATGGTTCCTTTTCTTCTGCCCCTGATGGAAGCATGAGAGGATTTTTTCCTGACATTTACTGTGGGAATCTGGTCAAATCAATGGAGGTAAATCTCACAAAATTGTGGGGATGCCCTTTTGATGGAGTTGTCCCCTGAAGTCTTTAGCTGTCAGTTTCCACACTAAGCCTGCAATGATTTGACAGTTACAGTTCAGGGTTTTCTGTCCCTGCTCTGGTTCATCTACTCATGGTTTCTACTCATGTGTCTTTATTCTGTTTAAGCCAGGACTCCCTGTATTCACCTGTCTTTCTGAAATCTTGCAAATAGGGAGTGGTTTGTGCAGTCCTCCCCTTTTCTTATGGATCTTAGAAGAGTTACCAATCTTTCAGTCTGTTTAGCTTTTTACTTGTTAGGATAGAGTTATGATTTCCAAGCTCCTTACATGTGGAACTGGAAAACAGAAGTCCTTTTCATTTCATTTTCTTGACATGTATTCTTCATAATTTAGGTTTGAGAGAAAGACTGCTGCTGCTGCTAAGTTGCTTCAGTCATGTCTGACTCTGTGAGACCTCATAGACGGCAGCCCACCAGGCTCCCCCATCCCTGGGATTCTCCAGGCAAGAACACTGGAGTGGGTTGCCATTTCCTTCTCCAATGCATGAAAGCGAAAAGTGAAAGTGAAGTCGCTCAGTCATGTCCAACTCCCAGCGACCCCATGGACTGCAGCCTACCAGGCTCCTCAGTCCATGGGATTTTCCAGACAAGAGTACTGGAGTGGGGTGCCATTGCCTTCCCTGAGAGAAAGACTACTTCCTAGTTTAATTGACGATGGACTTTTATTTTTTCAGCCTTATTCTTTTCCCCATTAGTCTGTTTCATGTAGGAGATGCTATAAATACTTCTACTATGCACTATTTTAGAAATCTCATAAAGTATCCTTTAAAAAGTGGGAAGTACATTGTGGATATAACTTTGAATAAAAATACTTTTATGATTTTAACAGTCATCTTTTTGTGCTATTCCAGTCAATAAGCATTTATTGAATGCTAATGCTAAACACTGCCTTTAGTTCTTGTTGGCTAAAGTGTGGGTTTGTCCTTGCCCCCGGGTAGTTAGTGTTAAATAAGAGTTAGAAAAGTATAGCTGAAGATTTTACATCAATTGTGTTTGTCATGTGAGGCAATTCATGATAAATGTGGTAAATGTGGACACAAAGAAAGGATCTTCATCACATAGGAAGACACCTGGTAACTATTTTAAAGTGTTGAATTAAATAAGAACCATAATTGGAATCCTATCTGGTAGAAGGTCTGAAGAATGAGTATATTATTGACAATTTTCAGTGGGGATTGAGGGCAGTCATGGGTTCTAGGTAGATTTATCATGAAGGAAGATGTGATTTTATGACATTATGGGGGCGTATTCAGGGAAAAGTTAAATTGATTTGAACCTAAGATATGTGTAGCAGAGAAGTGAGAGATAAGACTCTGGTAGTTACTAAGGATCAACAGTATTGCTCTTATCCTACTTAGCTGCAAATCCATTAACCTCTACAAAATGTTAATTAACAGTTCTCCCACAAAGAAAATGGGGCACCTACTCTGATATGATATGTAATCATCCAGTAGTGCTGATGCCAATGACTGAAAAGCTCTAATGACAGAAGATAATGGTACTGATATAACTTTCAACCAACTGAGCCTAACAATCTCAGGCCTAGACTTCTCTACGCAGGCTAGGCATCACTGTGGCTCTTTTCATGCCTGTTGTAAGGTTAGGTGCCCAGCATTCACTTTACTTAGGTACCCGACCCTGAGTACGTTGCCTTTTATGTAAAACACCTTGGAGAACCAGTCTCTAATGGACCTTGGTGTCAGTCAACGTTACTTTTATGAGAATATTAGCTTGCTTCTGGCCCACCTCCTGCCGAGGATGAGTCCAAGAAAAAATTGTCATCCCTGCATGAATACCACTGGACCTTCACCCTTTATCCAGTAGCTACACTTAGAGCACAGCAAGACATCCACATCCCTACTTCCTTTCTACTTATTAGGTGTCACTCAGAAGATACAACATAAGATAAATCAGGAAAACTGAATATTTCATATATGCCACAGTAAATCAGCTGTATTTTATGGACAGAAGGAAATTGGCACTCTATGCCATGGGTAGAAGGAGCTTTTAATACTGCATGAATTCCTGTTTTAATCAAAATGTAGTTGTAATTTGTGTTTAGGAACTATAAATATAATATTCTAGCTAATGTTGATTTGCATTTGGTTTCTGAGCAAATAGAGAAGAATTATAGGAAACCATGAAAAAAACTTCCGTCTAAATCTCTGCATTTTACATTAAAATGCCTAAGAAGGCATTTTAATTGACTGTATGCTAAGATTTGAGGTTGACTATTCCTGAAATAGGTTAAAATGTAAAACCCTGAAATTTCAGAAGTGGAGGAGTATTTATATTTGGGATGTTTTCAGATGCTGAAAGTCTAGTCTATTAAGTTATATAACTTCTACTCCAAAGCAATATTGAGAGACCAGTTGATGATAACAACATATAATAGATTCTTCAAGCTTAGTTATCAGAGTAAAAATTATTCAGAAAGCTAAATAAAAGCACCTTGCCTTAATACAAATTACTCAGGGTATTTGGGTAACAGGAGAATTTGGGCTGATTCCATTCCCATCTCCCAAACTGTGGACTTCTGTGATTGAACTGACCACATTAACCTATTACTTGTTTTTGTTCAATAGTTCGTTGTACCTTAAAGTCACCAACTCACAAACCAGGCAATGTGTAATTGAACAAGGAAAGTTCTAAAGAATGTTTGACATAGGCATCATTGAATAAGGTGCTCAGATTTTTATATATGTGTATTCAAAATTTCAGATTCTGTATTTTTACTCTAAACTTATGAGGTCAAATTATTTGGGAAACTTCCCAAACTGAAACTCTGTACCCATTTAACAACTACTACCCATTTATCCCTCCACAAATCAGTGGCAAAAACCATTCTGCTTTCTGTGTCATTTGACTGCGCCAGGTACTTCATATAAGAAGAATCATACAATACGTGTCCCTTTGTGTCTAACTTGTTTCACTTAGTATAATGTCTTCATTGTTTATCCCCATTGTTGCAGATGTCAGAAGTTCATTCTTTTTAAGGCTTAATAATATTTCATTGTATCTTATACTGTATTTTGTTTATCCATTCATCCATCAGTGGACACATGGGTTTTTTCTACCCTTAGGCTATTGTGAGTGATACTGTTATGAACATGGGTATATTAAGTACCTGTTTGAATGCCTACTTTCAATTCTTGGGGTATATACTCAGGGGTAGAATGCTTGGATCAGTCATATGGTAATTCAGTCTTTAATGTTATAAAGTGCACCAGACTGTTTTCTACAGTCTTGGTTCTTACTGTGCATCAGAATCACCTCTTGAGCTTTAAAAAACACACTTGATCAGTCTCATTCCTGGGGACTGATTCACTAAATGTGAAGATATATCTGACTTATGTTTTCTTCTTCAAGTTTACATTAAAAAAAAAACTAGTAATAAGATAGTTTTTAGAGAGTGAAAACAAAATTATGAAGCAAAAAGTTCAAGTTTCCCATTAAAATTTGAAGTGTATCTTTACATACATCTCTGTGTACATGCATTCACACACATATACTTTTTTTGTATTAAAAAACATGATCACACCTTAACACAGTTTCTACAGCTTTCAACTTGTCTCAACAGTGATATAAGAAAAATAATTGACAGAGAGGGAATGGTTTAATACAGATAAAAGAGAGGGGATTATCAATAATGTCAGTTTCCTAAGAAATGGTATAAGGATTAGATACACTGTTTAGATTGAGAGTCTGGCTGCAAATAAGCAAAGAGGACAAAGTATTTCTGTTCTTCTTTTCTGTCTCTTTGTAAGTTAGAAGCAAGATCCTATCTTGGCAGTCAGAGGGGAGGTACAACATTGAATGCTTGATGAGTAAAGTTTTGTTACATTTGTTGTGGGTAAAGGGAGCTTGAACTTACAGAATGAAATAGGATTGATATTAGTGCTATGAGCCCATTCACTGTCTGTGGTTTTGTTCCTAGAGTGGAATGGGTCTGCCATGTTGTTGGACTTTATTTAGTAGTATTGTTCTTTGTGGGTGAGGTCACAGAGAATGTAGATAATTTAATTCTTTCAGGGATTGGTTTTTAACATGAATTTAAAGGGCAGAGTGACCTTTTAATTTAGAGTATTAATGAATATATTATTGACATGAAGAACCACAGAATTGAAAGCAAATATAGAACGAGTAAAGAGAAGATGTTATGACAGACTAAAATTTCCACTGAGGTCAAAGAGCCTAGAAGCCTGAATCTTAGAAGTTTGTATTCATGGTTATTAAGGAAAGCTGTCCACTTGTCAGAAGTTATGATTGAGAGAGGGAGATGGAAATGGCAACCCACTCCACTATTCTTGCCTAGAGAATCCCATGGACAGAGGAGCCTGGTGGGCTGATATCTATGGGTTCACACAGAGTCAGACATAACTGAGGTGACTTAGCAGCAGCAGCATGATTGAGAGAAAAGGTCTTTGAATAGTTAGGAAAATACCTGACAGGTTCATAAACAATAATACTAGTGACATGGAGAAGGAGATATAAGTCAAATTGCTTAGATTCTAATATTTGGGGGATTTTAATGAGATTTTAAAGGAACCATCTGTAAGTAGGAAAGGGTGACAAGGAAGGTACATCTTAATTTTCTTTTTATAGAGTGCATGGATTATGAAAGGGCTAAACAAAATAATGTTCTGAGAGGAAAGCTAGATTTTAGTTAAGAAGATTGAAGGATATTTGGGGAAGAAGTTGAGTACATAAGAAAGTTGGATAATTTGTGGATTCTGTGCTGTTTTACTTATTATAGTTTTATTGTATGTTTTCTATATGGTAGGCCCATTCTTTCCTCTTTAAATTTAATTTTTATAATCCTTTGACTGTTCTCATGCAGTAATATTACTAATAAATGTTAGAATTTTTGCTCATGGAGTTATTTTACTTTAGTTCTCCTATTTTAACTCCAAAAGACAATCAGCTTTTGATGCTTCAGATCAGATCAGTTGCTCAGTCATGTCCAACTCTTTGCAACCCCATGAATCGCAGAACACCAGGCCTCCCTGTCCATCACCAACTCCTGGAGTTCACCCAGACTCATGTTTGTCGAGTCAGTGATGCCATCCAGCCATCTCATCCTCTGTCATCCCCTTCTCCTCTTGCTCCCAATCCCTCCCAGCATCAGAGTCTTTTCCAATGAGTCAACTCTTCACATGAGGTGGCCAAAGTCCTGGAGTTTCAGCTTTAGCATCATTCCTTCCAAAGAAACCCCAGGGCTGACCTTCAGAATGGACTGGTTGGATCTCCTTGCAGACCAAGGGACTCTCAAGAGTCTTCTCCAACACCACAGTTCAAAAGCATCAGTTCTTCAGCGCTCAGCCTTCTTCACAGTCCAACTCTCACATCCATACATGACCACAGGAAAAACCATAGCCTTGACTAGACGAACCTTTGTTGGCAAAGTAATGTCTCTGCTTTTGAATATGCTATCTAGGTTGGTCATAATTTTCCTTCCAAGGAGTAAGCGTCTTTTAATTTCATTGCTGCAGTCACCATCTGCAGTGATTTTGGAGCCCCCCCAAAAAAGGCTGACACTGTTTCCACTGTTTCCCCATCTATTTCTCATGAAGTGATGGGACCGGATGCCATGATCTTCATTTTCTGAATGTTGAGCTTTAAGCCAACTTTTTCACTCTCCTCTTTCACTTTCATCAAGAGGCTTTTTAGTTCCTCTTCACTTTCTGCCATAAGGGTGGTGTCATCTGCATACCTGAGGTTATTGATATTTCTCCCGGAAATCTTGATTCCAGCTTGTGTTTCTTCCAGCCCAGCGTTTCTCATGATGTACTCTGCATATAAGTTAAATAAGCAGGGTGACAATATACAGCCTTGATGTACTCCTTTTCCTGTTTGGAACCAGTCTGTTGTTCCATGTCCAGCTCTAACTGTTGCTTCCTGACCTGCATATTGTTCCCAAACTTAGTGTTTTTCTGATTTTTTTATTGAAAATTTAAAAAATCATACTCCAGAAAGTTTTTCTAGATATTTCCCATTTTAGTTTACTCCATTCTATTTCTTTGTTGATATATGCTTTCATTTATCCATACATTATACAAAGTATGAATTGTTAACCTCTTCCCTATTGTTTAGATTTATTGTGGAAACATTTATTTTATTATATATTCACTTATTCAATAAATATATATTGATCCACTGCATTGTGACAGGCACTGTTCTAGGTGCTGGGATAGAGGGATGTGTGAGAGAAGAAGGGTTGTCTTATAGATTTTTTCTTTATCAGTTTTGTTGCTTCCGTGGGACTTACTAGAGGTAAAAGTGTGAGCTCAATCAACCACTTTTAACCATAAGTCTTTCTCTTTTGCTCTTTACTAATGTATTGGAGTCGGATATGACTGAGTGACTTCACTTTCACTTTTCACATTCATGCATTGGAGAAGGAAATGGCAACCCACTCCACTGTTCTTGCCTGGAGAATCCCAGGGACCGGGGAGCCTGGTGGGCTGCCATCTATGGGGTCACTCAGAGTCGGACACAACTGAAGTGACTTAGCAGTAGCAGTAGCAATGTATTGGAACTGGATCAGGACAGGGAATCCAGTACTACTATAACAGTCAGAACAAGTGTAATGATACTATAATTAGACTCAGAGCATGTCAGATGGATATGTGAAACTATAATGATACCACAATTTTCTGATACTTTTGGGGATTGTGACATTTTCCTTCCTTTGTTTAACTCAATCTTACAGAAGCATTAAATCCATATGTATATAAAATATGAAAATATCTTGCATAGTAAAATATCTAATTGTTTTCCATGATTCCAGAAAATCAAAGTAATAAAAATCCAGGCAAACATGCTATTTTTATCATAAGAAGGTAAATATCATTTGATAGATGTCAAAATTGTTTGATATAAATTGTGGTTGGAGTAAAAAATTTTTCCAAAAGAGTTTGGAAAGTATTGATTCATATATAGAATTCTACACATGTGAGAGGGAATCTTGGTGGGGATATTTTCTTTTTTAAAAAAATTTAATTGGAGGCTAATTACTTTACAATATTGGTAGTGGTTTTTGCTATACATTGACATGAATCAGCCATGGGTATACATGTGTTCCCCATCCTGAACCCCCCTCCCACTTCCTTTCCTATGCCATCCCTCAGGGTCATCCCAGTGTACCAGCCTTGAGCACCCCGTCTCATGCATAGAACCTGGACTGGCAATCTGTTTCACATATGAACATCTATTTCTGCTTTATTGACAATGCAAAAGCCTTTGAATGTTTGGATCACAATAAACTGGAAAATTCTGAAAGAGATGGAAATACCAGACCACCTGACCTGCCTCTTGAGAAACCTGTATGCAGGTCAGGAAGCAACTGTTAGAACTGACATGGAACACCAGACTGGTTCCAAATAGGAAAAGGAGTATGTCAAAGCCGTATATTATCACCCTGCTTATTTCATTTATATGCAGAGTACGTCATGAGAAATGTTGGGCTGGAAGAAGCACAAGCTGAGTCAAGATTGCTGGGAGAAATATCAATAACCTCAGATATGCAGATGACACCACCCTTATGGCAGAAAGTGAAGAAGAATCAAAGAGCCTCTTGATGAAAGTGAAAGAGGAGAGTGAAAAAGTTGGCTTAAAACTCAGCATTCAGAAAACTAAGGTCATGGCGTCTGGTCCCATCACTTCATGACAAATAGATGGGGAAAACAGGGGAAACAGTGTCAGACTTTATTTTTCTAGGCTCCAAAATCACTGCAGTTGGTGACTGTAGCCATGAAATTAAAAGATGCTTACTCCTTGGGATGAAAGTTATGACCAACCTAGATAGCATATTGAAAAGTAGAGACATTACTTGCCAACAAAGGTCCATCTAGTCAAGGCTATGGTTTTTCCAGAAGTCATGTATGGATGTGAGAGTTGGACTATAAAGAAACTGAGCACTGAAGAATTGATGCTTTGAACTGTGGTGTTGGAGAAGACTCTTGAGAGGTCCCTTGGACTGCAAGGAGATCCAACCAGTCCATCCTAAAGGAGATCAGTCTTGGGCGTTCATTGGAAGGACTGATGTTGAAGCTGAAACTTAAATACTTTGGTCACCTGATGCAAAGAGATGACCCATTTGAAAAGCCCCTGATGCTGGGAAAGATTGAGGGCAAAAGGAGAAGGGGATGACAGAGGATGAGATAGTTGGATGGCATCACTGACTCAATGGACATGGGTTGAGTGAACTCTGGGAGTTGGTGATGGACACAGAGGCCTGGCGTGCTATGGTTCATGAGGTTGCAAAGAGTCGGACATGACTGAGCGACTGAATTGAACTGATGATGCTATTCTCTCAAATCATCACACCCTCGGCTTCATCCACAGAGTCCAAAAGACTGGTCTATACATCTTTGTCTCTTTTGCTGTCTCACATATAGGGTTATTGTTACCATCTTTCTAAATTCCATATATATATACATTCAGTTCGGTTCATTTCAGTCACTCAGTTGTGTCAGACTCTTTGCGACCCCATGAATCGCAGCACGCCAGGCCTTCCCTGTCCATCACCAACTCCCAGAATTCACTCAAACTCATGTCCATCGAGTCAGTGATGCCATCCAGCCATCTCATCCTCTGTCGTCCCCTTCTCCTCCTGCCCCAATCCCTCCAGCATCAGGGTCTTTTCCAATGAGTCAACTCTTTGCATGAGGTGGCCAAGTATTGGAGTTTCAGTTTTAGCATCAGTCCCTGCAATGGAACACCCAGGACTGATCTCCTTTAGGATGGACTGACTGAATCTCTTTGCAGTCCAAGGGACTCTCAAGAGTCTTCGCCAACACCACAGTTCAAAACAATCAATTCTTTCGTGCTCAGCTTTCTTCACAGTCCAACTCTCACATCCATACATGACCACTGGAAAAAACATAACCTTGACTAGACGGACCTTCGTTGGCAAAGTAATGTCTCTGCTTTTCAATATGCTATCTAGGTTGGTCATAACTTTTCTTTCCAAGGAGTAAGTGTTTTAATTTCATGGCTGCATTCACCATCTGTAGTGATTTTGGAGCCCCCCCCCCCAAAATAAAGTCTGACACTGTTTCCACTGTTTCCCCATCTATTTCCATGAAGTGA
This sequence comes from Bos taurus, assembly GCF_002263795.3. NCBI lineage: Eukaryota > Metazoa > Chordata > Mammalia > Artiodactyla > Bovidae > Bos > Bos taurus. The sequence continues at coordinate 2,141,367 of NW_020192292.1, forward strand.
TGGGACCAGATGCCATGATCTTCATTTTCTGAATGTTGAGCTTTAAGCCAACTTTTTCACTCTCCTCTTTCACTTTCATCAAGAGGCTTTTTAGTTCCTCTTCACTTTGTGCCATATGGGTGGTGTCATCTTCATATCTGAAGTTATTGATATTTCTCCCCACAATCTTGATTCCAACTTGTGCTTCTTCCAACCCAGCGTTTCTCATGATGTACTCTGCATATAAGCAGAGTGACAATATACAGCCTTGAAGTACTCCTTTTCCTATTTGGAACAAGTCTGTTGTTCCATTTCCAGTTCTAACTGTATTGGTGTTTTCTTTTCTGACTTACTTCACTCTGTATAATAGGTTCCAGTTTCATCCACCTCATTAGAACTGATTCAAATGTATTCTTTTTAATGGCTGAATAATATCCCATTGTGTATATAACCACTTTTTTCTTATCCATTCATCTGCTGATGGACATCTAGGTTGCTTCCATGTCCTGGCTATTATAAACAGTGCTGCGATGCACATTGGGGTACATATGTCTCTTTCAATTCTGGTTTCCTCAGTGTGCATGCCCAGCAGTGGGATTGCTCAGTCATATGGAACTTCTGTTTCCAGTTTTTTAAGGAATCTCCACACTGTTCTCCATAGTGGCTGTATTAGTTTGCATTCCCACCAACAGTGTAAGAAGGTTCCCTTTTTTCCACACCCTCTCCAGCATTTATTGTTTGTAGACTTTTGGATAGCAGCCATTATGACCATCATGAGATGGTGCCTCACTGTGGTTTTGATTTGCATTTCTCTGATAAGGAGTGATGTTGAACATGTTTTCATGTGTTTGTTAGCCATCTGTATGTCTTCTTTGGAGAAATGTCTGTTTAGTTCTTTGGCCCATATTTTGATTGGATCATTTATTTTTCTGTAATTGAGCTGCAGGAGTTGCTTATATATTTTTGAGATTAATTCTTTGTCAGTTGCTTTGTTTCCTATCATTTTCTCCCATTCTGATGGCTGCCTCTTCAACTTGCTTATAGTTTCCTTCGTTGTGCAAAAACTTTTAAGTTTAATTAGGTCCCATTTGATTATTTTGCTTTTATTTCCATTACTTTGGAAGGTGGGTCATTGAGGATCCTGCTGTGGCTTATGTCGGAGAGTGTTTTGCCTATGTTTTCCTCTAGGAGTTTTATAGTTTCTGGTCTTACATTTAGATCTTTAATCCATTTTGAGTTTATTTTTGAGTATGGTGTTAGAAAGTGTTCTGGTTTCATTCTTGTACAAGTGGTTGACCAGTTTTCCCAGCACCACTTTTTAAAGAGTTTGTCTTTTCTCCATTGTATATTCTTGACCTCTTTTTCAAAGATAAGGTGTCCATAGGTGTATCTACTTATCTATGGGCTTTCTATTTTGTTCCATTGATCTGTATTTCTGTCTTTGTGTCAGTACCATACTGTCTTGATGACTGTAGCTTTGTAGTATAGCCTGAAGTCAGGCAGGTTGATTCCTCCAATTCCATTCTTCTTTCTCAAGACTGCCTTGCCTATTCGAGGTTTTTTTTGTATTTCCATACAAATTGTGAAATTCTTCATTCTAGTTCTGTGAAAAATACCATTGGTAGCTTGATAGGGATTGAATATATTGATTTTTTTAATCCATGAGCATGATATATTTCTCCATCTATTTGTGTCCTCTTTGATTTTTTCATTAGTGTTTTATAGTTTTCTATATATAGGTCCTTTGCTTCTCTGGTAGATTTATTCCTAAGTATTTTGTTCTTTTCGTTGCAATGGTGAATGGAATTGTTTCCCTAATTTCTCTTTCTGTTTTCTCATTGTTAGTGTATAGGACTGCAAGAGATTTCTGTGTGTTAATTTTATATCCTGCAACTTTACTATATTCATTGATTAGGTCTAGTAATTTTCTGGTAGAGTCCTTAGGGCCTTCTATGTAGAGAACCATGTCATCTGCAAACAGTGGGAATTTTACTTCTTTTCCAATCTGAATTCCTTTTATTTCTTTTTCTGCTCTGATTTCTGTGGCCAGAACTTCCAAAACTATGTTGAATAGTAGTGGTAAGAGTGGGCACCCTTGTCTTGTTCCTGATTTTAGGGGAAATGCTTTCAATTATTCACCATTGAGGATAATGTTTACTGTGGGTTTGTCACATATAGCTTTTATTATGTTGAGGTATGTTCCTTCTATTCCTGCTTTCTGGAGGTTTTTTTTTTAATCATAAATGGATGTTGAATATTTTCAAAGACTTTCTCTGCATCTATTGAGATAATCATATGGTTTTTATTGAGATAATCATATGGTTTTTATCTTTCATTTTGCAAATGTGGTGTATTACGTTGATTGATTTGCAAATATTGAAGAATCCTTGCATCTTGGGATAAAGCCCACTTGGTGATGATGTATGATCTTTTAAATATGTTGTTGGATTCTGTTTACTAGAATTTTATTAAGAATTTTTGCATCTATGTTCATCAGTGATATTGGCCTGTAGTTTTCTTTTTTTGTGGCATCTTTGTCTCGTTTTGGTATTAGTGTATCAGTGGCCTCATAGAATGAGTTTGGAAGTTTTCCTTCCTCTGCAATTTTCTGGAAGAGTTTGAGTAGGATAGGTGTTAGCTTTTCTCTAAATTTTTGGTAGAATTCACCTGTGAAGCCATCTGGTCATGGGCTTTTGTTTGCTGGAAGATTTCTGATTACAGTTTCGATTTCCGTGTTTGTTGTGGGTCTGTTAAGGCTTTCTATTTCTTCCTGGCTCAGTTTTGGAAAGTTAGACTTTTATAGGAATTTGTCCATTTCTTCCAAGTTGTCCATTTTATTTTCATATAGTTGCTGATAGCAGTCTTTTATGATCCTTTGTATTTCTGTGTTGTCTGTTGTGATTTCTCCATTTTCATTTTTAATTTTGTTGATTTGATTCTTCTCCCTTTTTTTCTTGATGAGTCTGGCTAACGGTTTGTTAAATAATAATTTTTTAAATGAATTTTTATATATTTATTATTATTATTTGTTAAATAATAATTTTTATTTTACTTATCTTATCAAAGAACCAGCTTTTATCTTTGTTGATTTTTGCTATGGTCTCTTTTGTTTCTTTTGCATTTATTTCTGCCCTAATTTTTATGATTTATTTCCTTCTATGAATCCTGATGTTCTTCATTTCTTCCCTTTCTAGTTGCTTTAGGTGTAGAGTTAGTTTATTTATTTGACTTTTTCTTGTTTCTTGAGGTAAACCAGTATTGCTATGAATCTTCCTCTTAGCACTGCTTTTACAGTGTCCCATAGGATTTGGGTTGTTGTGTTTTCATTTTCATTCGTTTCTATGCATATTTTTTTTGTTTCTTTTGCGATTTGTTATTCAGCAGTATGTTGTTTAGCTTCCATATGTTGAACTTTTTATTAGTTTTTTTTTTTTCCTGTGGTTGACATCTAATCTTACTGCATTGTGATCAGAAAAGATATTTGGAATGATTTCATTTTTTTGAATTTACCAGGGCTAGTTTTATGGCCCAGGATCTGATCTATCCTGGAGAAGGTTCCATGTGCACTTGAGAAAAAGGTGAAATTCATTGTTTTGGGGTGAATTGTCCTATAGATATCAATTAGGTCTAACTGATCCATTTTATCATTTAAAGTTTGTGTTTCCTTGCTAATTTTCTGTTTAGTTGATCTATCCGTAGGTGTGAGTAGGGTATTAAAGTCTCCCACTATTATTGTGTTATTGCAAATTTCCGCTTTCATATTTACTAACATTTGCCTTATATATTGTGGTGATCCCGTGTTGGGTGCATATATATTTATAAATGTTATATCTTCTTCTTGGATTGATCCTTTGATCATTACATAGTGTCCTTCTTTGTCTCTTTTCACAGTGTTTATTTTAAAGTCTACTTTATCTGATATGAGTATTGCTACTCCTGCTTTCTTTTGGTCTCTATTTGCATGAAATATCTTTTTCCAGCCCTTCACTTTTAGTCTGTATGTGTCCCTTGTTTTGAGGTGGGTGTCTTGTAGACAACATATATAGAGGTCTTGTTTTTGTATTCATTCAGCCAGTTTTTGTCTTTTGGTTGGGGCATTCAACCCATTTACATTTAAGGTAATTATTAATAAATATGATCCTGTTGCCATTTACTTTGTTGTTTTAGGTTCAAGTTTATAAAACTTTTCTGTGTTTCCTGTCTAGAGAATACCCTTTAGCATTTGTTGGGGAGCTGGTTTGGTGGTGCTGAATTCTCTCAGCTTTTGCTCATCTGTAAAGCTTTTGATTTCTCCTTGATATTAGAATGAGATCCTTGCTGGGTTCAGTAATATGGGTTGTAGGTTTTTCTCTTTCATCACTTTAACTATGTCCTGCCATTCCCTTATGGCCTGAAGAGTTTCTATTGAAAGATCAGCTTTTATTCTTACAGGAATCCCCTTGTGTGTTATTTGTTGTTTTTCCCTTGCTGCTTTTAATATTTGTTATTTGTGTTTGATTTTGTTAACTTGATTAATATGTGTCTTGGGGTGTTTTGCCTTGGGTTTATCATGCTTGGGACTCTCTAGGTTTCTTGGACTTTGGTGACCATTTCCTTTCCCATTTTAGGGAAGTTTTCAACTATTATTTCCTCAAGTATTTTCTCATGGTCTTTCTTTTTGTCTTCTTCTGGGACTCCTATGATTCGAGTGTTGGGGCATTTGACATTGTCACAGAGATCTCTGACATTGTCCTCGTTTTTTAAATTATTTTTTTTCCTTTCTGCTTCATTTATTACTACCATTCTATCTTCTACCTCAGTTATCCTATCTTCTGCTTTCATTATTCTATTGTTTGTTCCCTCCAGAGTGTTTTTGATATCATTTACTGCATTATTCATTATTGATTGACTCTTTTTTTTATTTCTTCTAGGTCCTGTTAAACTTTTCTTGCATCTTCTCAATCCTTGTCACCAGGCTATTTATCTGTAACTTCATTTTGTTTTCAAGATTTTGGATCATTTTTACTATCATTATTCTGAATTCTTTTTCAGGTAGACTCCCTATCTCCTCCTCTTTTTTTTGGTTTGGTAGGCATTTGTCATGTTCCTTTACCTGATGAGTATTTCTCTGCCTTTTCATCTTCTTTAGATTGCTGTGTTTGGGGTGGCCTTTCTGTATTTTGACAGTTTGTGGTTCCTCTTTATTGTGGAGGTTTCTCCCTGTGGGTGGGGTTGGATGAGTGGTTTGTCAAATTTTCCTAGTTAGGGAAGCTTGTGTCGGTGTTCTGGTTGGTGGAGCTGGATTTCTTCTTTCTGGAGTGGAGTCCAGTAGTGTGTTTTGAGATGCCTATGGGTTTGGTGTGACTTTGGGCAGCCTGTATATTAAAGCTCAGGGCTATGTTCCTGCATTGCTGGAGAATTTCTGTGGTATGTCTTGCTCTGGAACTTGTTGGCTCTTGGGTGGAACTTGGTTTCAGTGTAGATAGGGAGGCTTTTGGATGAGCTCTTATTGATTAATGTTCCCTGGAGTCAGGAGTGTTCTGGTGTTCTCAAATTTTGGACATAAGCGTCCTGCATCTGGTTTTCAGTCTTATTCTTACAGTAACCTCAAGACTTCTCCATATAGAGAGCACCATTGATAAAACATCTAGATTACTGGAGAAAAGATTCTCCACATGAGGGACACCTAGAAAAGTTCACTGAGCTACATGGAGAGGAGAAGGATGAGGAGGAAGATAGAGGTGACCAGGAGGAGAGGAGGGGGGATCAAAAGGGGAGAGGGCAATTTAACCAGTAATTAAATCCCTATGTGTGCTCCACAGCCTGGAACACCCAGAAAGGTTCACAGATTTACATATAGAAGAGAAGAGGGAGGAAAGAGATAGAAGTGACCAGGAGGAGAAGAGAGGAGGAGCGTCAAAAGGAGAGAGACAGATCTAGCCAGTAATCAGTTCCCTAAGTGTTCTCCACAGCCCAGAATACCCAAAGAGATTCACAGATTTGGGTAGAGAAGTGAAGGAGGAGGGAGGAGATAGAGGTGCCATAGGGGAGAAAAAGGAGGGTCAAAAGGGATAAAAGGTAATCAAGCCACTAATCACACTCCTAAGTAAAAATGGGTACTGAAGACTGGGTTCTTAAAGGTACAAAATTGATAACAAATACCAAAAAGCAAAAATTAAAAGTCTAGAGTAGAGGTTAGACTCTCAAAAATACAATATTAAAAAAAAATCACAAAAAATATAATATATATATATATATATGAAGTTTGCTTTAAAAATAGGGTCTTTTTTTGCAAGGTAATAGTTGATTATAAAAATGAAAATTAAAGGAGTAAGAGAGGATTTAAAAATAAAATAAAAAATTTTTAAAATGTAAAAAATGATAATAGTAAAATATATATCTAGGAATTTCTCTGGAGCTGTTGCAGGCAGTGCGGGTCAGTTTAGTTTCAGATAGTTCCTTGTTCTAGCTTATACTTCTCAAGATCGATAGACCCCTTCCAATGTAGTCAGTAGTAACTACAGGGCTTTAATCTGTCACACCTGTCACTACTATAGTGGTTCCCTCTATTTATTTTAGCTTCTTCTGTTTGCTGGTCTCTTCAGTGTCTAATTTCTGCCCTGACAAAAAGAAAGCAAAGGTGGTCACTTATTTAGGCTCACTTGTTCAGTCATGCTGTGGGGAGGGAGGAACACTGCAAACAAATATCTCTGGCGTGTGTGGAGAGTGCTCACAGTGTCTCGGCCACACTGGGTTTGCCCCTGCTCATGGCATGTGTGCTTTCCCAGTCTACACTGCTCAGGCTCCAGGTTGCTCTGCAGGGAAGCTGTCTAAAGTGGGCCTTGGGTTGCGCACACTTCCCAGGTCTAAGCCACTCATGTTCAGGTTCTTGTGTATTCTACAAAGACACCAACTCAGTTGGGCTTGCATTTTGTGCCCTTCCCAGGTCCGAGCAGCTCATGCAACCAGGTGCTTGGCAAGCGGACACTCCCCAGGTGTGGTGCATCTTATTGCCTCTCCTGTTCTAGCCTCTTGGTTTCCTGGGTGCGCAGTGGGAGCACCATCTCAGGTGTGCTGTATATCTCTTCTGGGGAGCTAATCTCTGGGTGCAACCCTCCCAGCAGGTGTCAACCCTCCAGGATCTCAGGAAGACTTGGTTAGCAACCGTGAGCCTGCTCACAGTTTGGTAGAAGATGCTGTCTCTGGGGCCAAGATTGCCCCTTTCTGGCTCTGGCTGTTGCCCGCCTGCCTCCCTGCCTCTGGTGCGGGATGGGCCAGTCTGTTGCTGGCTAGCTTTCCTCTGGTATTCACTCATTCCTTTGTTCTGTGAGCAGGCCTGGCAGTGCCTTAGGTTAGGGCTTTTTGTGGGAAATTTCTCTCTCTGTCTCTCTCTCTCTCTCTCTCCTGCTATCCCACAGTTTGGGTTGCTATCTCAGGTTAGCTCCCTCAGATTGCCCTCAGGGCATTCAGGCCTGGTCCTTACCTTAGGCAATGCAGCCAGTGCCTCCCTGTTCAGCCCCAGCTTGCTGGTGATGGATGGGAGTGTCTGGGCTACTTCTCCGCTGGGAATTGCTGTTAGGCATGTAATCTTTGGGTTTTATTTATTTATTTATTTATTTTTCTTCCCAGTTATGTTGCCCTCTAAGATTCCAAAACTCCCCACAGACCCACTGGTGAGAGGGTTTCCTGGTGTTTGGAAACTTCTCCTCTTTTCGACTCCCTCCCAGGACGAGTCTTTGTCCCTAACTCTTTTGTCTCTCTTTTTATGTTTTATATTTTGTCCTACCTCCTTTAGAAAAGAATGGGTTGCCTTTCTGGGTGCCTGGTGTCCTCTGCCAATGTTCAGAAGTTGTTTTGTGCAGTTTGCTCAGCGTTAAAATATTCTTTTGAAGAATTTGTGGGGAAGAAAGTGGTTTCCCCATCCTGTTCCTCTGCCATCTTAGGACCTCCCCACCCCTGGGATAGTTTCAATAAGAATAAAATACAAAGCAGGACTCATTTTGGTGTTTGAGGAGACAAAAATTAAATTTTCTTGATGTTCATAGATGTTAAAAGTATTCTGTGAAATATAATATGCCAATGATAGGAAATATCTACTGAAGCATTTATCAGCTAGGAGAGGGTCAGATAATGAATTACTGACTTGGCCTGTTCAAAAGATAATAAAAAGAGAATTCCACCACCCAATTCTGAATTCTGACCAATAAAGAAGTAGAGCTTATATGTTTGGGAACAACAAAAATAAAGTGCTATTTTATTATATTTTATGGCATTAAATGAAGGAGGGAACCCATATATAGCTGTATTTACTCATACATTTTAGAAATTTTTATTGAGCGATTACTCTATGATATGTAGTGTTCTAGGTGATGGGGCCATATTAGCGTATAAAATGCTACCCTCTTGGCCCTTAGATTGAATTGAGGGTCAAGAAAAGCACAAATAATTAAATTATTTAGCTGATAAAATGATGGCAAGTGCCATGGATGGAAAATAAGATTGTAAAAGAGGAATAAGGAATGCTAGATTGGAAACTATAATTATTAAAATGGCAATAAAGAAAAGCCTTAAAAGTAATATTTGAGCAAAGAGCTAATGGAAGATGTAAAAGAGCAAGTAATGGTAATACCTTGGAGAAGACCATTTCAGGAAGAGTAAGAATATGTTAAAAGGTCTTGTGGTGGAAGTATTTGCAGGATACTTGAGGAATAGAAAGCAGGTGAGCAGTGTGATGAGCAGGAGAAAACTAGTAGATGATGAAGTCACAGAGGAAATGGTGGATTAGATCACATTGAATCTTGAGTCTATTTTAAAGACTTGGTTTTTATTCTGAATGGGATGGGGAGTCATGGAAGATTTAGAGCAAGGGATGACATGGTCTGACTTATATTTTCAAATAGGATTATGCTGGCTGATACACTGAAAATATATTGGATGAGGCAAGGATGGAGTGAATATCATTTAGGTAGCTATCAAAAATACAAAAATAAAATATCATCATATTGTGGTTAAGAATGAGAGTGGTGAGTGGATTGAGAACTGGTTCAATTCTGAATATATTTAAAACCAATGGTTTTTTGGTCATGGACTCAATAAAGGAATGTAAAAGAAGATGTCTCCAAGGATTTGGTTTGTTCAGATGTAAAGATGAAGTTGCCATCAACTGAGATGGGAGAGAATATCAGGAGTAGGTTTGGAGCAAATATGAGGAAATTGCTTTAGAAATGTTAAGTTTATGGTCACAGATACTATAGATGACAAGTATCTAGTAGGATATAAGAGTCTAGATTTTAGGCAAAGAGACTTTCTTGCAATATGCATTTGGTTTGTGTAGAAATCTTAATTTATGGTCATGAAATTTTATAAAATCATTAAATGGAAGTCAAAGTAGATAAAAATATTTCAAGCTTTGATCTCTGGGACACTCCAATGAGTGTCTCACTCCAAGAGAACAGGAATATGAATATGAGAAAAGGTACAAATTAAGTACTCCATTGAGGTGAATTATCACAAATTTAAAGTGAGACAAGTCAGCATGGTTGTGTTTTTTCCACAGCTACATTCTGCTGTACATGTTTAGACATAGAGTAGGTAGTGATCTGGCTTGCTAAGCTTGTGATTCTGCCATGAGAATACAATGAATCAAGAGAAAACTAAGAAAGTTACAGGACTGTAACTTGTAAGACTGAGTGAAAAAGTGATCGTAATGATGGACTGTAGAATTTAAAGGTGGGAAAAAAGGGAAGTGAAGATATCAAAGGAATGAAGGCAGTGAGAAGGTGTTTGTATCAGTGGATTGAAGATATTGGTGAATCAAAGGATTATTGAAATCAGGGAGTTGGATTGATTAATAATGAGAAGATACAGAGCACAACCATGGAAGTAAGTGGCTAAAACAGGGTTGAGGAGATGAGGAAAAGTCAATAAATTGTGCACATTTTTCTGAGGATTATCACTTATGTGGATATTGAAATCACCAAAAATTGTGACAATAGTAGTGTTGGAGAAAACTTGAAAAAGGCAAGAGCTAAACTCAGTTCTAAGATAAAGACCTAGACTATCAACACATGTCTTTTACAAGAAAGGGCAGAGGTGGTATAGTCTGGTAAGTTGAGATAAAAAATTCAGGGGTTTTAGGAAAATGAAATGAATGTAGTTTCCCCTAAGTATCTGCAGGGAGTTGGTTACAGGACCCACCCCTCGTGGATGTTGAGATTAGCGGTTTCTCAAGTCCCTCATATAAAATGGCACAGTCTTTGCATATAACCTACACACACCCTCCCACTTACTTTAAGTCATCTCTAGATTACCTGTAATAACTAATACAAAGTAAATTATATGTAAATAATTACCAGTATGTGGAAAATTCAAGTTTTTTGGGGGGAGGACTTTCTACATTATCCCCCCAAATAATTTTAGTCATGGTTGGTCTAATTGTGAGTGCAGAGCACATGTATATGGAGGGATGAATTTCATGTTCTGAAAATGACAACAAGGAACTCACTTTCTGAATAAAATGTATAAGGAGTATAGAACAGTCATCAGAAGAAATACTGTAGAGGACGTGGTCCTAAGGGGAGAGCCAGACTTTCTTTAGAGCAAGAAGCTCAAGGAAACTTCCAGACAAGAGATTAAAAACATAGGGGTTCTTCACTGAATATGTACCACGAGGTTCAGGAAGCACAGTAGTATGTCTTCAGAAGTTCAAAGGGAGAAGCAATGGGGTCAGAAAAGGATTTTATTCTGAAGAATATAAATATTATAATCTAGAGGATAAAGAATGCCCTGGCAGATCTAGCTGCTTATCATAATTTGATCTAAGTAAATGAAGAGTATTGGAGAAGGCAATGGCACCCCACTCTAGTACTCTTGCCTGGAAAATCCCATGGACCGAGGAGCCTGGTGGTAGGCTGCAGTCCACGGGGTCGCTAAGAGTCAGACATGACTGAGCGACTTCACTTTCACTTTTCACTTTCCTGCATTGGAGAAGGAAATGGCAATCCACTCCAGTGTTCTTGCCTGGAGAATCCCAGGGACGGGAGAGCCTGGTGGACCACCATCTATGGGGTCACACAGAGTCGGACATGACTGAAATGACTTAGCAGCAGCAGCAGCAAATAAAGAGTGTAGTAAGACGACTTCTGGTTGTCTAAAGGTAAAATGATGGGGGTGAGGGGATGAATGAGCGTCTTACTAGAAGCATACAAGAGGAAGGTGCTCATTTATTTAACTCCATTCAATGGAAATTTGGAGACTAGAAGAGGAACAGTCTCCTCTGGAGCACACAGGGGTTTACGGTTTCTTCTTCAATAAATGATATGAGGAAATCAGGTGCAAAGATGTTTTAATCCTGAGGTGACTAAGCTCTGGGGTTCCCTCTATTCTCCTAATGATGTGGTCTAGAACAGGGTGGAGGTAGTGTTTAACTTTGACTTTAGATCCAAAGGTCATAGGAAAGGTAGTTATAATTCAGTGGACCTGAAACTGGAAAAATGTATAAAGAATGCTATAGTGCAGAAGGAAGCTGGAAAAATTGCAATTTGGGCTACCTTACATTATAACCATTGTAAAAGCAAAAGGGAAGACATTAAAGAAAATGATGTAAGTTTCACAGGAAAGAAAGATCTTAATTTAAAAAGTCACGTAAAAAATATAAGGAGAAGCACATAACCAAGGACGAACATGGAAAAGTCTCTAGGGAAGGCTAACTTTGAGAATCTCTTAAATCTATTTAAGTGCTAAGTATGAACAGAAAGGACTTTGTGGAGAGAAGATGAGGATGGAGAGGAGGGTGACAATGGATGGTTGTGAACTGTAAAATAAACCCAATGACTTTGAAACAGATTGTGTCATTTATTTTCATGTTTATTTTAGCAAGCACTTACTGAGTTCATTGCTGGTTGTGGTATAGAGGATAAATAAGAAACAGAATTTATTTCAACATTTATTAAATGCAACAATATCTCCAAGTCCCTAACATGTACTCTACTGTACAATGTAGAGTAACAGATGAGCCAAACATATCTGGGTACTGGCCATTATAAAGCATACAATGTAGTGTAAAAAGATATTTATCAAGCATAGAAATAAGTAAGTTAATTTGCCAAAGAGCACACTATGATACAACCTACCTACTTCTATCAACAAGACAGCTTAGGTACCAACAAGCTCACTTTCATAGTAGTTCACTCTAGATTAATTGGCAACTGGGAAGGCATATCTGAATCTTCAGATCAGGGGTTGTAGTTAGAAATGCTCTCTCCTCTGGTGATTCTGTATGTCTCCATTGGATATGTTCTCCATTAAGAAACTCCAAAGTAGAAAGTAGGGGATGGAATAAGGCATCAAGATCCATGCACTTGATAGTCATAATAAAGTATATCAGGGGTTAGATTTTGTTAAAATCTTTATTCATCAGAATGTGTTGGACTGTAAGTGATGGGTCCAAGTTAAATGAAATTTATTGATCTCAAGTAACTGAAAACATCCCAGGGATTTTAAAAGTATTAAAAGTAAATGAAAAGAATATTATATATATATATATATATATATATATATATATATCAGCTAAATCTAGATCTAGATGTTTGTCTCTTGGTTTCTGGCTCTGTTTTTTTGTAGTGTTGCCTTTACTCACTATCTGCTCTGTCCTTATTGTCAGACAAGGTGATCACTGGAAGGTTTAGGGGTTCTATGCCAATAACTTGGCAATTCCAGTGAAATGCATCAGCCTATGATCCTGTTGTTTTAGCTTTAAATCACAGTACTATTATTTGATTTGGACCAGTTTGATTCCATATGCTTTATACCGAACCAACCACTACCACCACAGTGTGTCATATGCTGACTGGCCAAATCATACACCCACTGCTTAAGTTGAATAATGAGTTCTGTCTCATGGGAAACCCTAAAAACTGATGTGGGAAATCCTAAAAACTGACATGAAATGTCAATTCTCCAAAGTGAAACTGAAGTTCTTATTATTAGAACGCTAGAGAATAGCTGATAAGTAGGAAGAAAAAATTGATATCATCTACAGAAGGCTTCCAAGAGTGATAGCACTTGATCTGGTCTTTGAAAGATGGTTAGAATATTAATAGATGAAAGGAGTGGAAAGAGTCATTCTAGATTTAGGAAATGATATGGGTCAAGTATGCGGACTAAAAGAGCATAAAGGTTTCCCATTGTATTTGGTGCACTCATTCATCTCATATGTCTGCCTTTCTCTCCAGAAACCACTATGGAATATAAGAATAAAGAAGGCAAAATAATATGTGGGTCAATTGGATTCCATTCATGGTATTAATTCTTTACCTACCCACACCTCTTGCCATGCAACTTTTGGAAACCTACCTGTTCAGACTCAAGTCAGCCAGAGTATGATTTTTTGACAGGATGTTGGCAAATGTGACACAAGCAGAGAACTTGAAAAGTGCTTGCAGAATTTAGTTTGCTTGCTCTTAATCTCTCTGCCTTCTGCCATGAGAATGTGTCTGGGGCTGCCTGTTGGAGAGATGTGAGACACATAAATGCAGAACAGAATTGCCCCCAGCTGACACCTAGGGGAGCTAGCTACGACTAGCACCTAGTGCTTCTGAGGCTGACTACAGATGCATGTGTCAGCCCAGCTCAGATTAGCTGAACATCAGGGAAAATAAACCTAAACAAATGTGTATGTTTTTGCCACTGAGGGCTTGTGCTTTGTTGTCATGCATTGTTATTAGAAGTTGATAGATAATGAAACAGGAATGATAATATCCAGGAAGGAGATTGGGAAGTGCATCTCTAGTGATGAAGGTATTTCAACATATTTCTGGAAGACTGAAGATAGAAACATTGGCAAATGAAGTCAAATGGAAGATGAAACAGCCCAGGGGAAGGACTGTGGCGAATGCCAATAGATTTTCTAGGTCTGGTCTTGGAGTTGGCAGTTACAGGTAACAGGGTTTATTAGTGGTGCTGAAAACAGGGGATTTCTTTTATACTGTTTACAGAATAAGTTGGACAAGTGCCTTCAGTGTCAACTTGCCTACTCCTGCAGATTGATGAGTGACAGAAGAACAGGCAATCCTGAATGCACTTTTAAACAAATGCTAGGAATGCTCTTCTCTAGAGAGATGGGGGCGTTGATTCTACAGCACTGCAAAGGCTAGCTGACAGAAATGGGGCCAGGAGAAAAAGAGTGGAGGGCAGTCATATCACAGTTTTGCATGATGGAACAGCCAGAGCTACTGTTAAAGGTGATAGAATGACGAGACAGAGAGACTTGTGCATTTGATGTAAGGTTAGGAAGGTTACGGTTATAATAACAAAACTAAATGTGGATAGTTTATTCATGTTTTGGGGTAGGATTTAAAGAAAAAGTTCAAGTGGTGTAAAGGATTGTAGTCCTCTCTGTCTTAAGTTCATAAATTGAGAAACTGTTAACACAGAGCCTTTATATAACGCAGTGGAGGTAAGCATGAGAACTAAACACAAATGTCCATCACAGATTGCTTCTGGTGTAGGTCTAAGGATAGAGAGGTTTTGGGTGGGAACATTTGGTTTCCATTATAATTTCTTTATCTTAGTTCATTATTTCTATTAATACATGTGTGTAAGTCAGTACAGACAAAACATTCTAGCTACTTAAAGCAGGAATACATTTGATACAGGAAGCTACATGCTTACAAATTATTGTAAGAGCATGAAGAATGGAAGTTGAGGGTCTGTGATGAGATACTGATTTCAGGGTTACAGCATCATAACTGCAATCAAGAGGTCAAGGGGCTGTCACTCCTGTCACCATGCTTCTGTAACTATGTTCTCTCCTATCCATAAGACTGGTGACCAGATAGAGAACCCTGGAAGTTTCTAGTGAAGAAGACTTACAAACTCTGATGTAATTTGGAATTTAAAACTTCTGGTTATGTGATGAAGAATGGATTTAGGACTCCTAGAGACCACTTAGAGAATGGTTTAACTAGCTCTTGCAGAAAATCCTTCCATGGTGAAGGGAATTTTTTCTCTATTCTCTACACATGCTTTGTTTCCTTCCTTGTTCACTAATATAGTCATTATTCAAGAAACATTTTGTAATCTGCTGAATCAATATAATTTCTTTTCCTAGGTGGCAATTAGAAAGAGATAAGGGCACAGATTTGAATCTTAAACTTAGATGCACAAGAGGCCCCTTATGGATGTTTGGGCAAGGTCATCTACTCCAACAAAACTTTTTTAAGGAGTTGTGTAGAGGAGAGTCAGACACTTGTAAAGCTTACTGATAAGGCAGCACATTGTTATTCATTTAATATCGTGTGTGAGTGTGTGGTTTTCCCCATAGGGAAAGAAGGGTGCCTGGCAACATGTGATTCAGACATTCCTGGATCCCTGACCATAGTACTGACTGAATTTCATAGAAACCCAAGCTTTTGTATCTCATAATCACAAAATCCTGATCTAACTTTGCAATACTCAGGCAAATAGTGAAGGAGTGATACCCTCCTTGTATGTAAATAAAGGCATATGGTGATAGAATTAAAAAAGCAGAACTGCTCAAGTCCTCAGTTTTTTTTTTTTTTTTTTTTACATCAAAGAGGATATCCTAAAACTGAATAGAGTGAGGAAACATGGATAAAAGAGAATTGAGATCCAAGTCAGACATTTCTGACTATCTAAACTCTTTAAAGGTGTTGAAGGCTCTTTATGCAGATAAATTATCAAGGTCAAAGCAATAACTAATTTACCCTTGAGAAGCTGTGGAAAATTAAAGAAAAACCAGCAGAATGAGGATAAACACACATTGCCCGATTTATTAAAAGGGAAATGTTGAGTTTGGAAAACAGAGATCAGTAAGTGTGAGAGCAAATTGGTGGTAAGATTTCAAAACTTAATTATTCAACAAATGTATGGGTAAGTGTAGCTGGTCTACCACGACAGTTAAGAGCATCGATCTTGCTGGATTTGAATCCTCACTCTTAAAATGAAAGATGATAATATTACCTGTCTTATAAAGTTGTTGTGAGATAAATAATGAATATAAAATGCTTAAAACAGTGCCTTTTATGTAGAAAGTGCTATGTACTTATATATATATATATATTATATATATATATATATATATATATACACATTTAGAAAGTACTTGCAGAAAAGTAATGTTCACTAAAAATAGGGTCTGGGCTAACTAAGAACAGTTCACGCAAACTAGCTGCCTTTGATTTTAAAGCATTATGAGTTAGTTAAAAGGGGAATGCTAATTCATAGCACATTTGACCAAATTCTTCATTTCATCACTAAGGCCTGGACCAAGGTTTAGAATAAGTGTATATGGAGGTGGCCAGCAATCCAATGAAACAGGAAGAACATGGGTATCTGAGTCAGGTAGAGTTAGATTCAAAGCCTGAATCTGTAACTTCTCAGTAAAATATTGAATAAATTATATAAATTCTTCAACATTCAACTGCATCCTGAGTACAGTGAAGAAAATCCTATCTACCTAGCTGGGCAGTTGTATGGGTTTAGTGTTTATGGATGCTGCAGCAAATGGGAGTGTGGGGAAAGTGATTGCTTTTGATTTCAAGCTTTTTGGTACATAATTCATATTGAATGACTTGACTTTGAAAGATATGTATATCATGTATATTATTACTAGTACCTGGTGGCTCAGATGGTAAAAAATCCACCTGGTATTCAGGAGACCTGGGTTCGATCCCTGGGTAGGGAGGATCCCCTGGAGAAGGAAATGGCAGCCCACTCCAGTATTCTTGCCTGGAGAATCCAATGGACAGAGGAGCCTAGCGGGCTGCAGTCCATGGAGTCGCAAAGAGTCAGACATGACTGAACAACTAACACTTTCTTTCAATAAGTTATTTAGAAACCTTTTTTTGAGTCTATTATTTATGTAACCTTCTCTCTTTTCACCCAGACATCTCTATACTGGAGTTAAATATAAAAAAGACAGATTCTTTAACTAGTCACACCTGACTCTTTTTTCTGGTGGTAATAAAAAGACCATTTTACAAAGGAGAAATTTCTCCAAGCAAATAATGTATGATAGTTGGATAATTATAGTGAGAAGCAAATTGAAAGTCAATTTCATAATTAGTCTTCTAGTATGTTGTGGCTCAAAGATTTTCATGCAATGGAGAACTTTGTATGTGGCAAGACTTATTAAGTTGATATCTCTTAATCAACATCATACATCACCCACTTTCAGATGAACACAAGTTGAATGGTTCAAAAGAAGCTTTTACTTTTGATATCGTTAATTTAATTGATGAATCTTTGAGTACTGATTATTAGGTCACAGATTAGATCATTGTGCTTGAAATGTATAAGAGACAAGAGACATTTACTTAATCTCTTTGAGTGTCATGACCTCTGATCCATGTCAACCATTGCTGGTCATGTATGATACCAGCAGGACTGTTATGGGGAGGGGTTCCTCCTTGTAGATTCAATGCAGACACTTTTCATTTCAGTGTGTGAAATATAACTTTGATATGGTCAGTCAAAAAGCATAGAACATTAAAAAAATGTTATGAAAGTTAAGATCTTTGAAGACTAAACTAAACCTGCTGCTGAGAGGGAAAGGATACTTCTGCACCCACCCTCAGCTCCACTTTGGCCTGGTATAGTTTTATTGTTCTAGCTTCATTGTCCCAGTAGCTACCTATATATAAAGCAATTGAAGTAAAAGAAAGGTGAGCTCTAATTTCTTGGTGCAGATGTTTATACTTTGTCAGTTTTTCTATCCCTGACTTCTTCCATCTGTACTATCTCTAGATATCACCCACATCTGCCATGCCTTCACTCATCTTCCCCTTCACATTCTCGACCACAGTCATAGCAATTACCAGTTCTCAAAATAACCATGTTCCTTCATTCTGCTTCTCTGTTTATGCTGTTTCACTCTGCCTGAAAGTTTATCCCTTTTTCTCCTCCCCTCCCCACCTTTCTTTTCTCCCCCTCCTCCTCTCCCTGCCCCTCCATTCCCCTCTCCCCTCCTTCTCTAGCTACTTTCCCCTAAAGGTAGCTTCATGATTTGACACACAAGCATCCTCTCCTCTGGGGAAGTTCCTGGACACTACTGGTTTCAGCCCTGAGTTTGGTGTGCCTCTCATTCATAGGAATGAGGACATCTGTCTGTCTACAATCATTGTATCGATACTAAATCTTTGCATTCACAAGGAAAGTATACTAGGACTTTATCATTCCACCACAAAAATATGCACGTCTCTGACATGAGGAAAGAGCTAAATCCAAGAAGGCTATACTGGGCAGATGGCTGGAACTGACTTACTAGCTAAGCAATGTGTCCCTTTACATAAGCTTGGGCAATGTATTAAGTCAAATCCTGGGCCTCAGCAAAATCATACATATAATAAATACGAGGAAAGATAGTAATAAAGCTTTTTGGTTGAGAAACTACATAATTTTTGAGCTTATGTTATTGACAATAATCTCTCCATTTGGAACAGGGCAAAAGGAATAAAACAAGATAACAAAGGATGTGGAAGAGAAAACAAGTAAAACCAACCTTAATAGGAAAAAAAAAAAGAATCTATTCTACAGCCAGGTGTTGAAACCAGCAGTACCACACGCACATCTATTTATAAATAATTAAGTAAATAAAATGAAGGAAACTACTCTTGGTACCCCATGAGGGGTATGTCCTTGTGCTCAGGAACTTCTAGTCGAAACACTGCTGTTGTCAGTTTATGGATGTCCTTTCCAGAAACGGTTTTGATTCTCTCTGATTTCCACAAGATCACATTCACTGAGGGACCAGGGATATCTCTTTTCTGGCTTCAGGACTCTGGCTTTGTCAGAATAGTAAGTATAGGGAGGGCCTCCCTGGTGACTCAGTAGTAAAGAGTCCACCTGTCAATGCAGGAGACAGATTTCATCCCTGTTCGGGAAGATCCCACGTGTTGCGGAGCAACTCGGCCTGTGGACACAACTGTTTAGTCTGTGCTCTAGAGCTCAGGAGTTGCAACTACTGAGCCCATGTGCTGCAACCATGTCTGTGCATCCTAGAGCCTGTGCTCCATAACAAGAGAAGCCACCACAATGAGAAGCTGGCACACCACAGCTGGAGAGAAGCCCCTGGTCACCACGACTAGAGAAAAGCCTGTGCAGTGATGAAGACCCCGCACAGCCAAAAAAAATAAAATATAAGGGAAACTGGAGTTATCTGAATTACCTACCCTAAGTCTGTTGATGTCACAACCACATACAATGTCCCTCTCAGTTGTGTGGAACTCAACCCTCTGGAATTCCCTCTAATGTGAGAAGTATGCTTGTGAAAGTAATAACATATACACAAAATTGAAGGAATTTTAACTGGACTTTCTGCTGACTAGGTATCCCCAAGTTCTCCGGCCCCATGCAGTTACCTTTCCATTAAATATTTAATTTAAAATCGCTGTACTCACTGTGGAGGAAAACAGAGGCCCCATCCCAGTCCAACACCTCAGAGGGCTTACACGAACTGAATTCTCTGTCTTCCCCATGTCTTGTTTTCTCGTGCCTGTTCCCTTTTATACACCCTATATTGATCTAGACATGTAACCTCATTAGATTTGTAAGATTTAGCAAATTAAAAAAGACATCCAGTTAAATTAGAATTTCATAAAGTCAAATTTAAATTATCATCCTGTATGTGATCTGGTGACTCAGACCTTACCATCTTTCCCTTAATTTACCCTTAACTAACACCTCCCACTCAGAGTCACGTGTACATGGATATAGATTCGTTGGTAATGGAAGCAAAGGTAGAAAAAGCAAAGATGTTGACTTACATAGGAAGGTATGATTATAGATTTTAAATCCCATGGTCATTCTTATCACATGGACCCTTGTGCTACTTGACTCAGCTCCTCAGGATTCCTGTCCATCTGTTGCTAAACCCTCTCTGTCCCTTTTCCCTTTTGATTATTAGCACTTTTGTCATGTCATTTTTAGATTGTTCCAGAACAAGAACAACCTCTACAATTTTATTAAATAGGATGTTTTAGCTCTTAAATTTTTTTTTCCTCCTAGTCCATTTCCAAAGTGCTCTAAGGTGGCCAAGGGCTGGGGAGGAAGGTTTTACTTTGACACATTCAGTAACCATAAAATTAAAAAACCATACTCTCCTAAGAGGATGCCAGCTGATAAGATTTAAGAATATAGTTTTTATCTCTCCTAGATTATATAATCAAACAACAAATAGAAGAAAAGTCAACATAATGTGTGCAAAGTATAGGATGAGCCATGAAACTGAGCAGACCTTCACAACAATACTGGTGAGTCAGTCTGAGCTGAGCATTGAAGGAGCAGTAGACCCTTTCTGAGTGTTAAGTGGAGGCATGGTTCATTAATACTAAAGTTTTTTTTTTTTTAATTTGAGTTCTCCTTGGGAATGGATCAAAGTTGCCAGAAAGCTACTATTTTTTTTTCTACTTCATTTTAATCATGTTGTATATGAACTTTGTATTTAAAACATGTTTTGACTTGAGCAAAGGAAGAAATTCAAGAGAATTCAAAATCAAAGCCATGATATAAAGTGTGGCAATTTTGCCCTTGTGTGTGAAAGCAGGGTCTCAAGACAAAGCTTTTCTGACACAGAGCATCTTATTTCAAATTTCTTGGGGGAGGAGATGCTTTCTCTTGGATTGAAGATGTGCTCTCAATTACGTCCATAATAAAGGAAATCAGTCCTGAATATTCATTGGAAGGACTGATGCTGAAGCTGAAACCCCAGTACTTTGGTCACCTGATGTGAAGAACTGATTCATTGGAAAAGACCCTGATGCTGGGAAAGGTTGAAGGTGGAAGAAGGAGATGACAGAAGATGAGAGGGTTGGATGGAGTCACTGACTCAATGGACATGAATTTGAATAAGCTCCAGGAGTTGGGGATGGACAGGGAAGCCTGGTGTGCTGCAGCCCATGGGGTCACAAAGAGTCAGACATGACTGAGCAACTGAACTGAACTCAATTATGTAGGTAGATATGGCAACATTGAAGAGCCATTGATTCTAGATGGTTGAATTCAATAATATGGAGCTAATAGTATAGATTTAGGGCAAATTCATAGTTCTACAATTCATGTGAAAAACATATCTTGAAATGAAATCTGTAAAAGCTTTGAGCAATCTGAATTTTTGTAGGTCTTAAGGATTCCAGTATTGGTAACCTGAAAACCTCCCCTACCAGCCACCAATCAACCTGATATAAACCAGCGTTGTTGGGCTGGTTCTTCCTCATCAATAGAAGTTGATAAGAGTCTAGACAAATTCAAGCAAGGCTTTATTGGGGACCCTGCTGCAGCAAAGGGGAGTAAAAACAAGTAACATATGTTCCCTTAGTCACTGGGCTGGGTGGGAGGCGAGCTGGTTCTTTATATGGAGTGAGGGTGTGGTGTGTCCAGGAGTCAGGCCAGAGGGGTAGTTTAGGTGGATTATCCACTCTTAGGTGCTGTTGAGTGCAGGGCGGGTGGTGCATAAACAGTATGATGCTTTTGTTCCTGACACCCTGTTTTTCCTCCCAGTTCATTAGAAGTTCAAGTTGGATTTTTTTTTTTTTTTTGGTCTTTTTGTATCTTGTCCATAATTTGTTCCCAACTGCCTATGCACACAATTATTTTTAGTACCTTATAGTTTCCTTTGCATTTTCTTGCTAGAGGAGATATTTGTTCAGAGTGCAAGCACTGCAACCAAATGTCCCAGGTTCCAGCCTGTCTCAAATCCTATCTTCCTTTTGCTTACACAGCAAGAGATGGCTATCAGATTATTCTGCTTTGGTGTCCCGAATACTTAGAACAAAATTAAGCCTTGAAGATCCTGTAAAAATACAGGTATTGGTATTACATAGAAACCTCTAATAAATGAGCTTCATACAAAGCCCCATTTACCAGCTACATCTGATCCAAATTAAATTCCAAATGTATTAATATCTGGAATCACATCAGTTGTTTTTATTCCATGGGTGACACATTAGAGATATAAACACTTTTATCTTTTTCATATATTAGACTTTGAAACTTGCATTTGCTATATGAAGTTACCTCAAGGTATGAATTTTACAACAAATAATTAAAATACATTAAACTAGATAAAACAAACATAATAAAAGAAAGTCAATAATATGCTGATTCCAAAATACTTTTTATTGCCTTGAGGGCACCAGAAATTGGATTTTAGCTTCACAGGACATAGGAAAAATGATCAACATCTAGCCCCTCTGCCTCTTCCCTCATTCCCTCTGCCTCATTCCACAAGATGAATTCTTGTGTGTGAGGGAAATTTATCTCACTGGTGTTCTCAGAACACTGACTCAGTGCTGGTCTTGTCCTGGGTATTGGAGTCACAGAGATTAATGTGAGGCTTCCTTCCTTTTGGAACTCCCAATCTATTGAAGGAAGTAGACAAGTCAACAGGCAACTGCAATATTATGGTAAAGAAGTGACCAAAATATGTATGGGAATGATAGGCAAAATATGTGCCATCATACATGGAGAAAAGCAGGGATGCTTAAAACAAATTATATTCTGAATCTGTACTAGTAAGGAATCTTTTTTCTTTTTCCTTAACCGTTAAAATGTTGATAGGCCCTTGGCAGAGAATGAAAACTGAAGAATGTGATTTTCCTGTGTATTATCTTACACTGTGGTGTAGGACAGAAGGAGAGTCAGGGCGTTGGATAGTAACATAGGAGGTACTGGTCACTTAGCACTGGGGTTAGGCTGCTGCTAAGTCACTTCAGTCGTGTCTGACTCCGCGCAACCCCATAGACATCAGCTCACCAGGCTCCCCCGTCCCTGGGATTCTCCAGGCAAGAACACTGGAGTGGGTTGCCATTTCCTTCTCCAATGCATGAAAGTGAAAAGTGAAAGTGAAGTTGCTCAGTCGTGTCCGACTCTTAGCGACCCCATGAACTGCAGCCTACCACCAGGCTCCTCCGTCCATGGGATTTTCCAGGCAAGAGTACTGGAGTGGGGTACCATTGCCTTCTCTGACTGGGGTTAGGAAAGTTTCACAAAGGAAGTGAGAACCAAGTTGAGATGTACTGGAAAGGAGGCAAAAGAAACAGAGAATCAGGGGAGACGTCCTGGGCATAAGACATGGTATGGATGAAGCACAATGGCAAGAATTAGGATGCCATG
Organism: Bos taurus; assembly: GCF_002263795.3. NCBI lineage: Eukaryota > Metazoa > Chordata > Mammalia > Artiodactyla > Bovidae > Bos > Bos taurus. The sequence continues at coordinate 2,164,455 of NW_020192292.1, forward strand.
CTCGAGAAGACAAAACAGGTTAGTTATTGCTGTCTCATGACATGGAAAGATGATGCTGGAGAGTTAAACAAAAGCTAGATTTTGGAGGACCATAGGTATCACTTATGTAGGCCAAGCCAAAGCTTAGACTTTGTCCCATAAGTCAGGGATTAGCAATTTTTTTTTTTTTTTTTTTTTGCCATATAGTAAAGATGGCTTTGCTAGCCACACTTTCTCTGTTGCAAGTATTCATTTCTACCTCAGTTTTGCTTTTGTCAGCAAAAGCAGCAGTAAATAATATGTAAATGAGTGATGAGAGCTGTGTTCCAGTAGAATCTTTTTGACAAAAAAGGTAGCGAGCTAGATTTGACCTAAGGTCCATAGTCTGCCCATCCTTGATATTAGTGATAAGGAACCATCAGCAGCAGGTTTTTAAGCAGTAGTGTGTGATTTATGGGAGAAGGAAATGGCAATCCACTCTGGTATTCTTGCTTGGGAAATCCCATGGACAGCGGGGCCCAGTGGGCTATGGTCCATGGATTTCAAAAGAGTTAGACGTAACTTAGCGATTAAATTGGAGAAGGAAATGGCAACCCACTCCAGTATTCTTGCCTGGAGAATACCATGGGCAGAGGAGCCTGGTGGGCTGCTGTCCATGGGGTCGCACAGAGTCAGTCACGATTGAAGCGACTTAGCATGTATGCATGCATGTGCAATTTACATATGAGAGAGATGGTACATATTTTAATAAGTTTCTCTGGCAAATCTGACGTATTTTAGGTTTAGGGAAAAAATTTTCAGTCTGGACTCTATATCAGAGTTGCACTACAGAATTTTCTGTGATAATGGAAAGGTTTTATATCTGCATTATCCAATGCAGAAGCTCCTAGCTAAATTCTTGAGTGAAACAAAGTGTGACAAAGAATTGAATTACAAGTTTAATTTCAATTGAAAGTTACATATGGTTAGTGCTTGCCCTATAGGACAGCACTATCCTAGGCATTGGCCAATATTTGGATTTACACAGTTTCAGGTAGAAGCACAAAGAAGAGAACCTTGCTAAGATGGACATACCTATCCAGGTGATACAGGGCATTAGCAGTAAATCCAGAAAAGATTGCAAAACAGGCTCTGAGAACACCTTGAAATCATTCAATTCCATTTCTTTTAAAAATTCTATCTTGTCTGTTAAACTCCTTTGCCCAATTTTCTAGAGTTTTTAAGCTTTCCTTTATTTACATGAGCTTTGCATACAGTAAGGAAATGAGCATTCTATAGTGTGAATTACAAATTTTTAAAAATGTGTTTTCTTACTGTTTTAAAATTTCTTGAGTTTCACTGTGTCCTTTTTCATGTCATTTAAAAAATATAGTATTTTATGGTCTTTTCTTTGATGACTTCAGTTATTGTTACTCTTTTAAGCCTTTTCTAGCCTGTAATTACTAGGGGAAAAATGATTCCATAGGTCCTTCTGGAATGTTTATGGTTTGATTATTTACATGTAAATAGTTGCTCCGTGTGGAATTTATTTTTCTTTAAAGTGTGAGGTGAGAGATTCAACTTAGTTTTTTCCAGATACCAAGCCATTTATTGAATAATTGATTTTACCCACAAACAGGGTATTGCATCATTAAAAATTCTCATGTATATACTTGCATACATACCTCAGTTTTGTACTCTGTGCTATTGATCTATCTATTCATGAGCCAGAGTCATACTCTTTAAATTATTAAAGGCTTATAATGTGTTTGAATACTTATTAAAGCTAGTCGTACTCCTCTTCCCCCTCTTCCTCCTTTTATTTTGTTTTTCTCCATGGATTTTCAAATCAGCCTTTCCAGTTACTACCCCTTACTTCAAGAGAACTGATGTGTTTATGCAGTGTGTTTTCCTAGTCAAAAACATGGTATGCTATTTGAATCACTCGTGTACTATTTTATATTTCTCAACAGTGTTTTTAAAACATTTATGTCATTCTTTCCCCCAATATAGTTAATAACGTTTTCAAACATACCTATAATCTGGAAGAATTATACAGTAAACTCCCATAGGTAAGTCACATACATTCTACCATGTACATTTCACTATATTTGCTTTATCAAATGGCTATTTATATCTCTCTCTAGCAATCTAAAACTATTTAATGCATTTCAAAATAAGTTACAGACATAATAAACTTTGAAGTATTCAGTATGTGTAGCAGTAACTAGTCTTCAGTATTTATTTATGGGATTTTTAAAATTGGGAGATAAAACATACATAATAGGAAATACGTACATCCTAACTGTTCAACAAATGCAAAAATATCAAGATATAGAATATTATAAATTGCCAATAGCTTTGATTTTTTTCAAAAATTATACTTATCTTGTTTTTATGAGCTAAACACTAAATGGTCAATATGTATATTTTAATAAATTTTATAATTATTAGATTTGTTTTGCTAATATTAAGAATTTTTCTGATGTGTTCAAAAGAGTATTAGTCAATACTTTTATTGTAACATCTTTGTCTGCTTTCGATATTGGTGTTATTCTGGTCTCAACATGTCTGGAAGCATTCTTATTTTTATAAGGGGTTGGAGCAAAATGAGTTTTATTTCCTCATTAAATGTTTGATAGGGTTCACTTTTGAAATAATTTTGGCTTTAGATTTTTTTGTGAAAAATTTTATAATAATGAAATTGTTGGTTTCATAGATGGAGGGCTATTCAGATTTTCTGTTCCATCATGTCACTTTTGCCAAGTTGCATTTTTGAAGGAACTTGTCTATTTGATCTATTTGTCAAATCCATTAGCATTATTTTATATGTCTATAGGATCTGTATTTATAATCCTTTTCATTGCTGATGTTAGTAATTTGTTTCTCTCCTTTCCTTGGTTAGTCAATCTATGGGTTTGTCAAACTTTTTTGATCTTTCCAAATAACTATAACCAACTTTTTAAAAAAGCTTTATTGAGATATAATCCACATACCATAATTTTACCTATTTAAAATGTAGAATTCATGTTTTCAGGACATTGTAGGAGTGTGCAACAATAAGCACTATCTAATTTTGGAATAGGTACTATTTTCTCTGTTGGTTGTTTTCAATTTCATTTATATCTACTATTATCTTTATTATTTCCTCCCATCCACTTACTTTGGCTTTTCATTCTTTTTCTAGCTTCTTAAGATGACTTTTAGGTCTTTGAATTTAGGCTATTATATTCTGATATAAGCATCATAATTATGTTTTCCCCTAATGCTGCATTTTCTGTGTCCTGCACATTTTAATGTGCATTTTTATTATCATATAGTTGGAAATATTTTCTAACTTCCTTCATGATTTTTTCTATGAACTATGGCTTATTTAGAAGTCTGTTCTTAGATTTCCAAATATTTAGAGTTGTTCTAGATGTCTTAACTTTATTTCTAATTTAATTAGTTTTTAGTTAGAGAACTTACTGTATGTGATGTGGATCCTTTCACATGTATTGTGACTTATTTTATGGCAAAACATAAGGTCTATCTTTGGGAGGGTACCGTGTATACTTGGAAATAAGGATATTCTACAGATGTTGTACATACTGTTTTACAAATATGACATAAGTCAGAAAAGTTGATACTGTTTTACAGATCATTTATGGTTCTACTGATCTTCATTTTTTTCTTTTGTTAATTATTCCATAATTTTTTGAAAATTGGTGTGAACAATCTAAGCATGATTATAGAATTATTCTTTTCATTGTGTTAGTATTACTTCAGGTATTTTGAAGCTCTGTTATTAGGTACATGATATAGGTATTATGGACTATACTCCTTCTTGATTAATTGATATTTCCATCCATATGAAGTCTTCTTCTTGATTGTTGGTGTTCAATCACTCAGTCGTGTCTGAACTCATTGCAACCCCATGGATTGCAACACACCAGACTTCCCTGTCCTTCACTATCTCCCAGAGTTTGCTCAGATTCATGTCCATTGTGTCGGTGATGCCATCCAACCATCTCATCCTCTTCTGCCCTCTTCTCCTTTCACTTTCAATCCTTCCCAGCATCCAGTGAATTGGCATCCAATCCTTCCAATGAGTTGGCACTTTGTATCAGGTGGCCAAAGTATTGGACCTTCAGCTTCAGCATCAGTCATTCCATTGACTTGTCAGGCTTGATTTAGTTTAGGATTAACTGGTTTGATCTCCTTGTAGTCCAAGGGACTCTCAAGAGTCTTCTCCAGCACCACAATTCCAAAGAATCCAACCTTGGTGCTCAGCCTTCTTTATGGTCCAACACTTATATCCATACACGATTACTAGAAAAACCATAGCTTTGACTATTCGTAGCTTTGTCAGTAAAGTGATGTCTCTGTTTTCTAATATGTTGTCTAGATTTTCCATAGCATTCCTTCCAAGGAGCAAGTGTCTTTTAATTTCTGCTGAAATTAAAATCACCATCTGCAGTGATTTTTGAGCCAAAGAAAATAAACTGTCACTGCATCTACTTGCCATGAAATGATGGCACTGGATGTCTTGATCTTAGATTTTTGACTGTTGAGTTTTAAGCCAGCTTTTTCACTCTCCTTTTTCACCCTCATCAAGAGGTTCTTTAGTTCCTCTTCACTTTCTGCCATTAGAGTGGTATCATCTGCATATCTGAGGTTGTTGATATTTCTCCCAGCAATATTGATTCCAGCTTGTGATTTATCCACTACAGCTCATGATATACTCTACATGGAAGTTAAAAAAAAAAAACAGGGTGACCGCATACAGCCTTGTCGTACTCCTTTTTTGATTTTGAACCAGTCTGTTTTTCCATGTAAAGTTCTAACTGTTGCTTCTTGACCCACATACAGGATTCTCAAGAGACAGGTAGGGTAGTCTGGTATTCTCATCTCTTTAAGAATTTTGGGGAGCAGCTAAGATGGCGGAGGAATAGGATGGGGAGAACACTTTCTCCCCCACAAATTCATCAAAAGAACATTTAAACGCCGAGTAAATTCCACAAAACAACTTCTGAATGCTGGTGGAGGACATCAGGCACCCAGGAAAGCAACCCATTGTCTTCTAAAGGAGGTAGGAAAAAATATAAAAGACAATAAAAGAGACAAAAGAGGGAGGGATGGAGCTTCGTCCCGGGAAGGGAGTCTTAAAAAGAGAGAAGTTTCCAAACACCAGGAAACATTCTCACTGCCTAATCTGTGCCAAGCCTTGGAAGCACAGAGGGCAACATAACAGGGAGGAAAAATAAATAAATAATTAAAACCCACAGATTACGAGCCCTACGGTAACTCCCCCAGCGGAGAAGCAGCGCAGATGCCTGCATCCGCCATTAACAAGCTGGGGCTGGGCAGGGAGGCAGGGCGCAGGCTGCATCACTTAGAGTAATGATCTGGCCTGAATACCCTGAGCGCTACCTAAGCGAAATAATTTGGGCTAGCAAACCAGACTGTGGGACATCTACCACGCGAAAAGCCAGCCCTAACCTAAGACACCGCCAGGCCCACACACGGAACAAAGGACTGTACAGAGATAGCCGGCTGCAGACTGTCCCCCCCTCCAGTGACAGGCAGCCAGAGCCGGAAGGGGGCAATCGCAGCCCCAGAAAGACATTATCTAGAAAACTGTAAGCAGGCTTCTTTGCTAACTAAAACTTCCTGGGGTTTTGGACAGTCAACATCTGCCTGAGAAGGTGTGCCGGTTGTACACCCAGATAACCAAGCGGCAGGGAGGCGATAAGTCGCAGCAACCGTGCTCACCAAACACTTCATCATTGAAAGACAAGTATATGTCTTGTCTTTCTTTTCTGAGCTACTCGGACCTGGGAAGGGCACAAAACGCAGGCCCAACCGAGTCTGTGCCTGAACCTGAGTGGCTTAGACCTGGGAGGTGCAAGCAGCCCAGGGCTGGCCGCGGATGGTTCCCGGCGGAGCAATCTAGAGCCTGAGCAGTGTGGGCAGGGAGGGTACACACGCCGTGAGTGGGGGGCAGGCCCAGTGTGGCTGAGGCACTGCGAGCACATGCCAGTCTTATTTATTTGCAGCGTCCCTCCCTCCCCACAGCAGGACTGAACAAGTGAGCCTTAAAAAAAAAAAAAAGGTGTCCACCACCGCCCCCTTTGTATCAGGGCGGAAATCAGACACTGAAGAGACCAGCAAACAGAAGAATCTATAACAGAGAGAACTGCCTTGGAAGCGACAGGCAATAGATTAAAACCCCGTGATTAGTACCGACTACATAGGAAGGGGCCTATAGATCTTGAGAAATATAAGCCGGAACAAGGAACTAGCTGAAAATGAACTGAACCCACAATACCCACAACAACATCAGAGAAAGTCCCATATATATTTTTACTATTTTTATGATCATTCTTTCTTTCTTTCTTTTTTAAATGTTTTAAAAAAATTTAAGTCCTCTATTACTCCTTTAATTTTCACTTTTATAATATACTATAACTTTGCAAAAAAAAAAAGACCCTTTTTTTTAAAAAAGCAAACTTCATATATATATTTTTTATAACTTTTGTGACCCTGTTTTTTTTTCCTTCTTTTCTTTAACACTGTATTTTTGAAATTCCAAACTCTGCTCTAGATTTTTAATTATAGCTTTTTGGTATTTGTTATCAATTGTGTACAAATATTTTTTTTTATAACTTTTGTGACTTTTTTTTCTCTCTTTCTTTCTCTTCATCTTTTCTTTAACATTGTATTCCTGAAATTCCAAACTCTACTCTAGATTTTTAATTTACACTTTTTGGTATTTGTTATCAATTTTGTACCTATATCTTCTTTATAATTTCTGTGACTTTGTTTGTTTTTGGTTTTTTTTTTCCCCCTCTTTCTTTTTCTTCTTCTTTTCTTTAACATTGTATTTTTGAAATTCCAAACTCTACTCTAGATTTTTAATTTTTGCTTTTAGGTATTTGTTACCAATTTTGTACCTTTAAGAACCCAAACTTCAGTACCCGTTTTCTACTAGGGAGTGAGATTACTGGCTTGACTGCTCTCTCCCCCTTCGGACTCTCCTTTTTTTCCACCAGGTCGCCTGTGTCTCCTCCCTAACCCTTCTCTACTCTACCCAACTCTGTGAATTTCTGTGTGTTCCAGACGGTGGAGAACACTTAGGGAACTGATTACTGGCTGGATCTGTCTCTCTCCTTTTCATTCCCTCCTTTTATCCTCCTGGCCACCTCTGTCTCCTTCCTCCCTCTTCCATGTATAACTCTGTGAACATCTCTGAGTGGTCCAGTTGTGGAGTGCACATAAGGAAGTGATTACTGGTTAGCCCACTCTCTCCGCTACTGATTCCACCTCATCTCATTTGGGTCACATATAACTCCCTCCTCCCTCTTCTCTTCTCCATGTAACGCTGTGAACCTCTCTGGGTAACCCTCCCGGTGGAGAAACTTTTCATCTTTCACCTAGATGTTTTATCAATGGTGCTATATAGAAGGAGAAGTTTTGAGACTACTGTAAAAATAAGACCGATAACTGGAAGCAGGAGGCTTAAGTCCAAACCCTGACTCCAGGGAACATTAATTGACAGGAGCTCATCAAATGCCTCCATACCTACACTGAAACCAAGCACCACACAAGGGCCAACAAGTTCCAGGGCAAGACATACCAAGCAAATTCTCCAGCAACACAGGAACACAGCCCTGAGCTCCAAGATACAGGCTGCCCAAAGTCACCCCAAAACCATAGACATCTCATAAGTCATTACTGGACACTTCATTGCACTCCAGAGAGAAGAAATCCAGCTCCACCCACCAGAACACAGATACAAGATTCCCTAACCAAGAAACCTTGACAAGCCACCTGTACAAACCCACACACAGTGAGTAAATGACACAATAAAGAGAACTCCACAAACTGCCAGAATACAGAAAGGACACCCCAAACTCAGCAATTTAAACAAGATGAAGAGACAGAGGAATACCCAGCAGGTAAAGGAACAGGATAAATGCCCACCAAACCAAACAAAAGAGGAAGGGATAGGGAATCTACCTGATAAAGAATTCCGAATAATGATAGTGAAATTGATCCAAAATCTTGAAATCAAAATGGAATCACAGATAAATAGCTTGGAGACAAGGATTGAGAAGATGCAAGAAAGGTTTAACAAGGACCTGGAAGAAATAAAAAAGAGTCAATTTTTAATGAATAATGCAATAAGTGAGATAAAAAACACTCTGGAGGCAACAAATAGTAGAATAACAGAGGCAGAAGATAGGATTAGTGAATTAGAAGATAGAATGGTAGAAATAAATGAATCAGAGAGGAAAAAATAAAAATGAATTAAAAGAAATGAGGACAATCTCAGAGACCTCCAGGACAATATTAAACACTACAGCATTCGAATCATAGGGGTCCCAGAAGAAGAAGACAAAAAGAAAGACCATGAGAAAATACTTGAGGAGATAATAGTTGAAAACTTCCCTAAAATGGGGAAGGAAATAATCACTCAAGTCCAAGAAACCTAGAGAGTCCCAAACAGGATAAACCCAAGGCGAAACACCCCAAGACACATATTAATCAAATTAACAAAGATCAAACACAAATAACAAATATTAAAAGCAGCAAGGGAAAACAACAAATAACACACAAGGGAATTCCCATAAGGATAACAGCTGATCTTTCAATAGAAACTCTCCAAGCCAGCAGGGAATGGCAAGACATACTTAAAGTGATGAAAGAAAATAACCTACAGCCCAGATTATTGTACCCAGCAAGGATCTCATTCAAATATGAAGGAGAAATCAAAAGCTTTACAGACAAGCAAAAGCTGAGAGAATTCAGCACCACCAAACCAGTTCTCCAACAAATTCTAAAGGATATTTTCTGGACAGGAAACACAAAAAAGGTGTATACATTCGAACCCCAAACAATAAAGTAAATGGCAATGGGATCATACTTATCAATAATTACCTTAAACATAAATGGGTTGAATGCCCCAACCAAAAGACAAAGACTGGCTGAATGGATACAAAAACAAGACCCCTACATATGTTGTCTACAAGAGGCCCACCTCAAAACAGGGGACACATACAGACTGAAAGTGAAGGGCTGGAAAAAGATTTTCCATGCAAATAGGAACCAAAAGAAAGCAGGAGTAGCAATAGTCATATCAGATAAAATAGACTTTAAAACAAAGGCTGTGAAAAGAGACAAAGACAGTCACTACATAATGATCAAAGGATCAATCCAAGAAGAAGATATAACAATTATAAATATATATGCACCCAACATAGGAGCACCACAATATGTAAGACAAATGCTAACAAGTATGAAAGGAGAAATTTACAATAACACAATAATAGTGGGAGACTTTAATACCCCACTCACACCTATGGATAGATCAACTTAACAGAAAATTAACAAGGAAACACAAATGTTAAATGATGCAATAGACCAGTTAGACCTAATTGATACCTATAGGACATTTCATCCCAGAACAATGAATTTCACCTTTTTCTCAAGCACACACGGAACATTTCTCCAGGATAGATCACATCCTGGGCCATAAATCTAGCCTTGGTAAATTCACAAAAATTGAAATCATTCCAAGCATCTTTTCTGACCACAATGCAGTAAGATTAGATCTCAATTACAGGAGAAAAACTATTAAAAATTCCAACATATGGAGGCTGAACAACACGCTGCTGAATAACCAACAAATCACAGATGAAATCAAAAAAGAAATCAAAATTTGCATAGAAATGAATGAAAATGAAAACACAACAACCCAAAACCTGTGGGACACCACCTCAAGAAACAAGAAAAAAGTCAAATAAATAATCCAACTCTGCACCTAAAGCAACTAGAAAAGGAAGAAATGAAGAACCCCAGGGTTGGTAGAAGGAAAGAAATCTTAAAAATTAGGGCAGAAATAAATGCAAAAGAAACAAAAGAGACCATAGCAAAAATCAACAAAACCAAAAGCTGGTTCTTTGAAAGGATAAATAAAATTGACAAACCATTAGCCAGACTCATCAAGAAACAAAGTGACAAAAATCAAATCAATAAAATTAGAAATGAAAATGGAGAGATCACAACAGACAACACAGAAATACAAAGAATCATAAGAGACTACTATCAGCAATTATATGGCAGTTAAATGGACAACGTGGAAGAAATGGACAAATTCTTAGAAAAGTACAACTTTCCAAAACTGGACCAGGAAGAAATAGAAAATCTTAACAGACCCATCACAGGCACGGAAATTGAAGCTGTAATCAGAAATCTTCCAGCAAACAAAAGCCCAGGTCCAGATGGCTTCACAGCTGAATTCTACCAAAAATTTAGAGAAGAGCTAACACCTATCCCACTCAAACTCTTCCAGAAAATTACAGAGGAAGGTGAACCTCCAAACTCATTCTATGAGGCCACCATCACCCTAATACCAAAACCTGACAAAGATCCCACAAAAAAAGAAAACTACAGGCCAATATCACTGATGAACATAGATGCAAAAATCCTTAACAAAATTCTAGCAAACAGAATCCAGCAACACATTAAAAAGATCATACACCATGACCAAGTGGGCTTAATCCCAGGGATGCAAGGATTCTTCAATATCTGTAAATCAATCAATGTAATACACCACATTAACAAATTGAAAAATAAAAACCATATGATTATCTCAATAGATGCTGAGAAAGCCTTTGACAAAATTCAACATCCATTTATGATAAAAACGCTCCAGAAAGCAGGAATAGAAGGAACATACCTCAACATAATAAAAGCTATATATGACAAACCCACAGCAAACATTATCCTCAATGGTGAAAAATTGAAAGCATTGCCTCTAAAGTCAGGAACAAGACAAGGGTGCCCACTTTCACCATTACTATTCAACATAGTTTTGGAAGTTTTGGCCACATCAATCAGAGCAGAAAAAGAAATAAAAGGAATCCAAATTGGAAAAGAAGAAGTAAAACTCTCACTGTTTGCAGATGACATGATCCTCTACATAGAAAACCCTAAAGACTCCACCAGAAAATTACTAGAACTAATCAAAGACTATAGTAAAGTTGCAGGATATAAAATCAACACACAGAAATCCCTTGCATTCCTATACACTAATAATGAGAAAACTGAAAGAGAAATTAAGGAAACAATTCCATTCACCATTGCAACGAAAAGAATAAAATACTTAGGAATATATCTACCTAAAGAAACTAAAGACCTATATATAGAAAACTATAAAAAACACTGGTGAAAGAAATCAAAGAGGACACTAATAGATGGAGAAATATACCATGTTCATGGATTGGAAGAATCAATATAGTGAAAATGAGTATAGTACCCAAAGCAATTTATAGATTCAATGCAATCCCTATCAAGCTACCAACGGTATTCTTCACAGAGCTAGAACAAATAACTTCACAATTTGTATGTAAATACAAAAAACCTCGAATAGCCAAAGCTATCTTGAGAAAGAAGAATGGAACTGGAGGAATCAACCTGCTTGACTTCAGGCTCTACTACAAAGCCACAGTCATCAAGACAGTAAGGTACTGGCACAAAGACAGAAATATAGATCAATGGAACAAAATAGAAAGCCCAGAGATAAATCCACGCACATATAGACACATTATCTTTGACAAAGGAGGCAAGAATATACAATGGATTAAAGCCAATCTCTTTAACAAGTGGTGCTGGGAAAACTGGTCAACCACTTGTAAAAGAATGAAACTAGAGCACTTTCTAACACCATACACAAAAATAAACTCAAAATGGATTAAAGATCTAAATGTAAGACCAGAAACTATAAAACTCCTAGAGGAGAACATAGGCAAAACACTCTCTGACATACATTACAGCAGGACCTTCTATGACCCACCTCCCAGAATATTGGAAATAAAAGCAAAAATAAACAAATGGGACCTAATTAAACTTAAAAGCTTCTGCACAACAAAGGAAACTATAAGCAAGGTGAAAAGACAGCCTTCAGAATGGGAGAAAATAATAGCAAATGAAGCAACAAACAACTAATCTCAAAAATATGCAAGCAACTCCTATAGCTCAATTCCAGAAAAATAAGTGATCCAATCAAAAAATGAGCTAACGAACTAAATAGACATTTCTCCAAAGAAGACATACAGATGGCTAACAAACACATGAAAAGATGTTCAACATCACTCATTATCAGAGAAATGCAAATCAAAACCACTATGAGGTACCATTTCATGCCAATCAGAATGGCTGGGATCCAAAAGTCTACAAGCAATAAATGCTGGAGAGGGTGTGGAGAAAAGGGAACCCTCTTACACTGTTGGTGGGAATGCAAACTAGTACAGCCACTATGGAGAACAGTGTGGAGATTCCTTCAAAAACTGGAAATAGAACTACCTTATGATCCAGCAATCCCACTGCTGGGCATACACACTGAGGAAACCAGAAGGGAAAGAGACACGTGTACCCCAATGTTCATCACAGCACTGTTTATAATAGCCAGGACATGGAAGCAACCTAGATGTCCATCAGCAGATGAATGGATAAGAAAGCAGTGGTACATATACACAATGGAGTATTACTCAGCCATTAAAAAGAATACATTTGAATCAGTTCTAATGAGGTGGATGAAACTGGAGCCTATTATACAGAGTGAAGTAAGCCAGAAAGAAAAACACCAATACAGTATACTAATGCATATATATGGAATTTAGAAAGATGGTAACAATAACCCTGTATACGAGACAGCAAAAGAGACACTGATATATAGAACAGTCTTTTGGACTCTGTGGGAGAGGGCAAGGGTGGGATGATTTGGGAGAATGGCACTGAAATATGTAAAATATCATATATGAAACGAGTCGCCAGTCCAGGTTCGATGCACGATACTGGATGTTTGGGGCTGGTGCACTGGAACGACCCAGAGGGATGGTATGGGGAGGCGGGAGGGAGGAGGAAGGCAGGGTTCAGGATGGGGAACACATGTATACCTTTGGCAGATTCATTTGATATATGGCAAAAACCAATACAATATTGCTAAAGTTAAATATAATAAAATTAAAAAAAAAAAAACGAATAAAGCGGAAAAAAAAAAAAAAAGAATTTTGCACACATTCTTGTGATCCACACAGTTAAAGGCTTTAGTGTCGTCAGTGAAATAGGTGTTTTTCTCTGGAATTTCTTTGCTTTCTCCATGATCCAGTGGAGTGTGGTAATTTGGATTTCTGGTTCCTCTGCCTTTCCTAAACCCAGCTTGTCTACCTGGACATTCTCAGTTCACAGTCCTACTGAAGCATAGCTTGAAGGATTTGAGCATAGCCTTATTAGCATACAAAATGTGTGCGATTATCTGGTAGTTTGTACATTCTCTACCACTGGCCCTTCATTGGATTGAAGTGAAAACTGACCTTTTCTAATCCTGTGGCCAATGCTGTTTTCCAAGTTTGCTGGCGTATTTAGTGGCAGCACTTTAAAAGAATCATCATTTAGGATTTGAAATAGCTCAGCTGAAATTGCATCCCTCCACTACCCTTGTTTGTAGTGGTGCTTCTTAAGGCCCACTTGACATCAGACTCCATGGATGTCAGGCTCTAGGTGAGTGACCAGACCATTGTGGTTATCAAGGTCATTAAGATCTTTTTTGTATAGTTCTTCTGTGAATTCTTGCCACCCTCTTTTTAATCTCTTCTGCTTCTGTTAGCGGCCTTACCGTGTCTATCCTTTTTCATGCCCACTTTACATGAAATGTTCTTTGATGTCTCCAGTTTTCTTAAAGAGATCTCTATCTTTCCCATTCTACTATTCTTCTCTACTTCTTTGCCACTGTTCATTTAAGAAGGCCTTAATTTCTCCTTACTATTCTCTGGAACTCTGCATTGCAGTTGGATATATCTTTCCCTTTCTCCCTTGGCTTTTGATCTTCTTTCCTCGGCTATATATAAAGCCTCCTCAGACAACCACTTTGCCTCTTACATTTCTTTTCTTGGGAATGGTTTTGGTCACTGAATCCTGTACAATGTTAGGAACCTCCATCTATAGTTCTTCAGGCACTCTGTGCCTGCACCTGAATAGATTCTAATCCTTGAATCTATTGGTCACCTCCACTTGTGTAATCAAGTGATTTGATGTAGATCATCCCTAAATGGTCTACTGGTTTTTCCTACTTTCTTCAATTTCAGCCTGATTTTTGCAGTGAAGGAGTTCACGATCAGAGCCAAGTCAGCTCCAGGTCTTGTTTTTACTGACTGTATAGAGCTTCTTCATACTTGGCTGCAAACAATATAATCAATCTGCTTTCAATATTGACCATCAGATGATGTCCACATATAGAGTCGTCTCTTGTGTTCTTGGTAAAGGATATTTGCTATGACGAGTATGTTCTCTTGACAAAACTCTGTGAGCCTTTGCCTGCTTCATTTTTGTACTCCAGGCCAAACTTGTGAGTTACTCCAAGTATCAGGCCTTCATAGAACTTTTCAACTTCAGCTTCTTTGGTATCTAGTGGTTGGGGCATAGACTTGGTGGTTTGCCTTTGAAACAAACTAAGATCATTTGTCATTTTTGAGACTGCACACAAGTACTGTATTTTGGATTCTTTTGTTTACTATGAGGGCTACTCCATTTCTTGTAAGGGATCCTTGCTCCACAGCAGTAGATATAATGGTCATTTGAATTAAATTCACCCATTCCCTGTCAATTTTAGTTCACTGATTCCTAGATGTCAATGTTCACTCTTGTCATCTCCTGTTTGACCATGTCCAATTTACCTGATTCATGGACCTAACCATTCATGGGATTATTATGGCACTGAGTGGTTTGCCATTCCTCCTCCAGTGGACCACGTTTTGTCAGAACTCTCCACTAGCAACCCATCATCATGGTTAGCCCTGCACAGCATGGCTCATAGATCCATTGAGTTATGCAAATCCCTCTTCTTCTTGATACTTGGTAATAATTTTGTTCTTGACATCATAACTACCCCAGCCATCCAACATGCACTTTTTTTGGCATGTCATAACAATGGGCAACCATTTACTTTCAGTTTGTGTCTTTATATTTAATTGTGTCTTTATATTCTGCTCTTGTAGGCAGGATATAGTTTAAATATTGTGATTTTTAAATTAATTTAGCCAAACCCTGCCTAAAATAATTGCTTTTTAATGTAATTATTGATAACAGTTTAATTAATAGTGCCTCTTAAATGTCATTTGTTATTCTCACCTTGTCTTATTTAAATATTTATTATATTTTTATTCAGTGGTCTTTTAAAATTAATTTTAATTGAAGTATAGTTGCTGTACAATGTTGTGTAGTTTCTACTGTAAAGCAAATATAAAACCTTATAACTATATGTCAGTTTTTTTTTAGTATTCTGCTCTATTTTCAAATATTCATATTTAATTCTTTGCAAATGTCTTGCAGAGTTCATATTTGAGCATGTCAACTAAAATGTGGAAAACTAACAACTGTATAGGAATATTTCTACCCTTGCTTTGTGACTTTATGTTATTGTTGTCATAGGTATTACAATACACACACATAAGAAACTCCATGAAAAATGTTATAAATTTTATATTAAACAGTACTCTGTATTTGCAAGAAATTAAGAGAAGTAATGGCAACCTACTCCAGTACTCTTGCCTGGAAAATCCCATGGGCGGCATGAACCTGGTAGGCTGCAGTCTGTGGGGTCGCTAAGAGTTGGACTTGACTGAGCGACTTCACTTCCCTTTCCTTTCATGCATTGGAGAAGTAAATGGCAACCCACTCCAGTGTTCTTGCCTGGAGAATCCCAGGGACAGAGGAGCCTTGTGGGCTGTTGTCTATGAGGTTGCACAGAGTGCGGACATGACTGAAGCGCTTAGCAGCAGTAGCAGCAGCAAGAGAAGTAAGTAATCTTTAAAAAAATATTTACTCAGCTACTTACCATTCCCAATGCTCCTTTCCAAATTGTATGTGTTTTTACTTTATTTTACATAAATCATTGGATTGTGCTTTCAGACCAATGTTTGATAAAAGTGGCAATATGAGACAGTCTTCTCTTTTCCTTTCTCTAATGGAAAACCATTCAGTGTTTCATCAGATTCTGGCTTTGGAGTTGTACTAGTTATGAAATGTTATGTAAAACATAATTCATTGACTTAAAACTCACATTTATTAACTTACAGTTTATATAGATTATGATTCTCAATATGACTTAACTAGGTCTGTGTTTAATGTCTCATGAGTTTGAAATCAAGTTGTTGACCAGGTTGTTTACTCATTTGGAGGCTCAATTGGGAAATCTGTTTTCAGGCTCACTCAGGTTTTGTCAAAAGTCATTCCCTTGTCATAATAGGGTTAGTGGGCCCTGGGATATATTGATTATGACTTGGAGATTGTCCACATTTCGTTGCCACATGGGCTTTCCCACTGTGGCTACTTACTTCATCTAGCCAGAAAGGTGAGTCATTCAGAGTTCTTCCAGGAGGTCTTATACAACTTAGACTAATCACAGGCAAGGCATCCCTTCACTTTTGACATAATGGTCTTAGAAGCAACACTGCTGCTACTGCTGCTAAGTCACTTCAGTCGTGTCTGACTCTGTGCAACCCCACAGATGGGCAGCCCACCAGGCTCCCCGTCTCTGGATTCTCTAGGCAAGAACACTGGAGGGTTGCCATTTCCTTCTCCAATGCATGAAAGTGAAAAGTGAAAGTGAAGTCATTCAGTCATGTCTGACTCTAGCGACCCCATGGACTGTAGACTGCCAAGCTCCTCCATCCAAGGGATTTTCCAGGCAAGAAGTACTGGAGTGGGTGCCATTGCCTTCTCCGAGAAGCCAACACTATGAAGTGAGTATCATTAGTGGTAACCTTTGAGTCATTTTTTCTATAGAGGTTACATATTTTATTAGATTTTACATCAAGAATGGAAATTGAATTTTTATTAAATGTATTTTTTATAAATTTCATAAATGGAAAATGCTGGGGCTGGATGAAGCACAAACTGGAATCAAGATTGCCAGGAGAAATATCAAGAACCTCAGATATGCAGATGACACCACCCTTATGGCAGAAAGAGAAGAGGAACTGAAGAACCACTTGATGAAAGTGAAAGAAGAGAGTGAAAAAGCTGGCTTAAACTCAACATTCAGAAAACTAAGATCATGGCATCTGGTCCCATCACTTCATGGCAAATAGATTGGGAAAAAATGGAAACAGTGGAGACTTTATTTTTGGGGGCTCCAAAACCATTTTAGGTGGTTACTGCAGCCATGAAATTAAAAGATGCTTGCTCCTTGGAAGAAAGGTTATCATCAACCTAGACAGCATATTAAAAAGGAGAGACATTACTATGTCAACAAAGGTCTGTCTAGTCAAAGCTATCAGAGAAGGCAATGGGCACCCCACTCCAGTACTCTTGCCTGGAAAATCCCATGGACAGAGGAGCCTGGAAGGCTGCAGTCCATGGGGTCGCTGAGGGTCGGACACCACTGAGCGACTTCAGTTTCATTTTCACTTTCATGCATTGGAGAAGGAAATGGCAACCCACTCCAGTATTCTTGCCTGGAGAATCCCAGGGACAGTGGAGCCTGGTGGGCTGCCGTCTATGGGGTTGAACAGAGTCGGACATGACTGAAGTAACTTAACAGCAGCAGTCAAAGCTATGGTTTTTCCTATAGTCATGTATGGATGTGAGAGTTGGACTATAAAAAAAGCTGAGCACCAAAGAATTGATGCGTTTGAACTGTGGTGTTGGAGAAGACTTGAGAATTCCTTGGACTGCAAGGATATCCAACCAGTCCATCCTAAACGGAGATCAGTTCTGGGTTTTCATGGAAGGACTGATGTTGAACTTGAAACTCCAATACTTTCACCACCTGATGCGAAGAGCTGACTCGTTGAAAAGACTCTGATGCTGGGAAAGATTGAAGGCAGGAGGAAAAGGGGACTACAGAAGATGAGATTGTTGGATGGCAACACCGACTCAGTGGACAAGAATTTGAGCAAGCTCCAGGAGTTGATGATGGACAGAGAAGCCTGGCGTGCTGCAGTCCATCGGGTCACAAAGAGTCGGACATGACTGACTGACTAAACTGAACTGAAATGTCTTTTCAGCACTTTAAAACATGCACACAAGATTTTTTAATTTTCATCTATTAGTTCAGTTCAGTTGCTCAGTCGTGTCTGATTCTTTTTGACCCCATGAATTGCAGCACGCCAGGCCTCCTTGTCCATCACCAACTCCAGGAGTTCACTCAAACTCACATCCATCGAGTCAGTGATGCCATCCAGTGATCTCATCCTCTGTCATCCCCTTCTCCTCCTGCCCCCAATCCCTCCCAGCATCAGAGTCTTTTCCAATGAGTCAACACTTCGCATGAGGTGGGCCAAAGTATTGGAGTTTCAGTTTTAGCATCAGTCCTTCCAAAGAACACCAGGACTGATCTCCTTTAGAATGGACTGGTTGGATCTCCTTGCAGTCCAAGGGACTCTCAAGAGTCTTCTCCAACACCACAGTTCAAAAGCATCAATTCTTCCGCATTCAGCTTTCTTCACAGTCCAACTCTTACATCCATACATGACCACTGGAAAAACCATAGCTTTGACAAGATGGACCTTTGTTGGCAAAGTAATGTCTCTGCTTTTCAATATGCTATCTAGGTTGGTCATAACTTTTCTTCCAAGGAGTAAGCGTCTTTTAATTTCATGGATGCAATCACCATCTGCAGTGATTTTGGAGCCCCCCAAAATAAAGTCTGACACTGTTTCCACTGTTTCCCCATCTATTTCCCATGAAATGATGGGACCAGATGCCATGATCTTCATTTTCTGAATGGTAAGCTTTAAGCCAACTTTTTCACTCTCCACTTTCACTTTCATCAAGAGGCTTTTTAGTTCCTCTTCACTTTGTGCCATATGGTGGTGTCATCTGCATACCTGAGGTTATTGACATTGCAATAACCCGGCAATCTTGATTCCAGCTTGTGCTTCTTCCAGCCCAAGGTTTCTCATGATGTACACTGCATATGAGTTAAATAAGCAGGGTGACAATATACAGCCTTGATGTACTGCTTTTCCTATTTGGAACCAGTCTGTTGTTCCATGTCCAGTTCTAACTGTTGCTTCCTGACCTGCATACAGGTTTCTCAAGGGGCAGGTCAGGTGGTCTGGTATTTCCATCTCTTTCAGGATTTTCTATAGTTTATTGTGATCCACACAGTCAAAGGCTTTGGCATAGTCAATAAAGCAGAAGTAGATGTTTTTCTGGAACTCTCATGCTTTTTGATGATCCAGCGGATGTTGGCAATTTGGTCTCTGGTTCCTCTGCCTTTTCCAAAACCAGCTTGAACATTTGGAAGTTCACGGTTCATGTATTGCTAAAGCCTGGCTTGGAGAATTTTGAGCATTATTTTACTAGTGTGTGAGATGAGTGCAATTGTGCAGTAGTTTGAGTGTTCTTTGGCATTGCATTTCTTTGGGATTGGAATGAAAACTGACCTTTTCCAGTCTTGTGGCCGCTGCTGCATTTTCCAAATTAGCTGGCATATTGAGTGCAGCACTTTCACAGCCTCATCTTTCAGGATTTGAAATAGCTCAATCAGAATTCCATCACCTCCACTAGCTTTGTTCGTAGTAGTGCTTTCTAAGGCCCACTTGACTTCACATTCCAGGATGTCTGGCTCTAGGTGAGTGATCACACCATCATGATTATCTGGGTCGTGAAGATCTTTTTTGTACAGTTCTTCTGTGTATTCCTGCCACTTCTTCTTAAATATCTTCTGCTTCTGTTAGGTCCATACCATTTCTGTCCTTTATCGAGCCCATCTTTGCATGAAATGTTCCCTTTGTATCTCTAATTTTCTTGAAGAGATCTCCAGTCATTCCCATTCTGTTGTTTTCCTGTATTTCTTGGCATTGATCACTGAGAAAGTCTTATCTCTTCTTGCTATTCTTTGGAACTCTGCCTTCAAATGCTTATATCTTTCCTTTTCTCTTTTGCTTTTTGCTTCTCTTCTTTTCACAGCTATTTTTAAGGCTTCCTCAGACAGACATTTTGCTTTTTTGCATTTCTTTTCCATGGGGATGGTCTTGATTCCTGTCTCCTGTACAATGTCCCGAACTTCAGTCCATAGTTCATCAGGCACTCTATTAGATCTAGTGCCTTAAATCTATTTCTCACCTCCAATGTATAATCATAAGGGGTTTGATTTAGGTCATACCTGAATGGCCTAGTGGTTTTCCCCTACTTTCTTCAATTTAAGTCTGAATTTGGCAATAAGGAGTTCGTGATCTGAGCCACAGTCAGCTTTGGCTGCAAAGAACATAATCAACCTGATTTTGGTGTTGACCATCTGGTGATGTCCATGTGTAGTCTTCTTTTGTGTTGTTGGAAGAGGGTGTTTGTTATGACCAGTGCGTTCTCTTGGCAAACCTCTTTGCTCTGCTTCATTCCATCTTCCAAGGCCAAATTTACCTGTTTACTCCAGGTGTTTCTTGACTTCCTACTTTTGCATTCTAGTTCCCCATAATGAAAAGGACATCTTTTTGTGTGTTAGTTCTAAAAGGTCTTGTAGGTCTTCATAGAACCGTTCAACTTCAGCTTCTTCAGCATTACTGGTTGGGGAATAGACTTGGATTAGTGTGATACTGAATGATTTGCCTTGGAAACGAACAGAGATCAATCTGTCATTTTTGAGATTGCATCCAAGTACTGCATTTCAGACTCTTTTGTTGACCATG
Source organism: Bos taurus (assembly GCF_002263795.3). Taxonomy (NCBI): domain Eukaryota; kingdom Metazoa; phylum Chordata; class Mammalia; order Artiodactyla; family Bovidae; genus Bos; species Bos taurus. The sequence continues at coordinate 2,185,088 of NW_020192292.1, forward strand.
ATGGCTACTCCATTTCTTCTAAGGGATTCCTGGTGACAGTAGTAGATATAAGGTCATCTGAGTTAAATTCACCCATTCCAGTCCGTTTTAGTTCGCTGATTCCTAGAATGTTGATGTTCACTCTTGCCATCTCCTGTTTGACCACTTCCAATTTGCCATGATTCATGGACCTGACATTCCAGGTTCCTATGCAATATTGCTCTTTACAGCATCAGACCTTGCTTCTATCACCAGTCACATCCACAACTGGGTATTGCTTTTGTTTTGGCTCCATCCTTTCATTCTTTCTGGAGTTATTTCTCCACTGATCTCCAGTAGCATACTGGGCACCTACCGACCAGGGGAGTTCCTCTTTCAATATCCTATCATTTTGCCTTTTCATACTGTTCATGGGGTTCTCAAGGCAAAAATACTGAAGTGGTTTGCCATTCCCTTCTCCAGTGGACCACATTCTGTCAGACCTCTCCACCATGACCCACCCTTTTTGGTTGGCCCCACATGGCATGGCTTGGTTTCATTGAGTTAGACAAGGCTGTGGTCTGTGTGATTAGATTGACTATGTTTCTTTGATTATGGTTTCAGTGTGTCTGCCCTCTGATGCCCTCTCGCAGCACCTACCGTCTTCCTTGGGTTTCTCTTACCTTGGACGTGGGGTATCTCTTCATGGCTGCTCCAGCAAAGCGCAGCCACTGCTCCTTACCTTGGACAAAGGGTATCTCCTCACCGCTGCCCCTCCTGACCTTGAACGTGGAGTAGCTCCTCTCTGCCCCCCTGTGCAGGCACAGCCACTGCTCCTTGGACGTGGGGTTGCTCCTCTCAGCCGCCGCCCCTGACCTCAGATGTGGGGTAGCTCCTCTTGGCCACTCCTGCGCCATCGCAGCCTGGCACTCTTGGCCGCCACCCCTGACCTCGGACATGCCAGATGATGTGCCAATTTTCAGTTGACACCACACACCAGCTGTGTGGTTTAATCTATTAAACTGATAACAAAATTTCTTAATACCAAACAGTGCTTGCATTTTGGTAATGAACTCAACTTGATCATCACATATGTGTTGCTGGATTCAACTGCTAATACTTGAGCACTAATTTTTTTACCTTGATATTGATAAGTAACATTGGTCCATATTTTTCTGTCTATGCAATACCTGTTAGGACTTTTTCTTTTACATCAAAGTAAAGAATAGTTTATAAAAATTCCTTGGAAATTTCTTCTTTTCTAAGCTCTGGAACAATTTATGTAGTGCTATAGTTATCTCTCCCTTAAAATTTTGTGTAAGAGTCACTTGTGAAATCATCTCTACCTCATGTGGTTTAGGGAGATTTGCTGTTTGACAGTTTTGTTTCTTCTGTGATATTTGATGTGTTCAGATATTCTGCCTCTTTGGATATATGTTTTTAACTTGTGTTCATGTGCGTTTGCATGCGATTTACAAAAGTATTCATTTAAGTTTCTTTTAATTTATTTCATATGATATTTGTTTTCCAATTATTAATCCTCATTTTGTATATTTGTTATTGTTGATAATAAAGCAACTGGCTTTATTGTCAGTCAGTTACTCTATTGTTTTACTGAAATTTTTGAAAACAAGTCTCGTGTGTATCATTGCTTCAATTGCTTTTCCATTTTCTGTTAATCTGGGAAGCCCCTTCTATAGTACATTATATATTTTGCTTTATCCCTTATTTCTTTGATTTTACTTTACATCTTTTGTATTTGTCCCACAGGTCATAAACATTCTTCTCTATCTTTCCTCTGTGTATTTAAGTTTTTGAAATGTCTAATGACTTTTATTCAAGCTCACTAATTCTTTCCCTGGCCATATCCAGTCTATTAACAAGCCCATCAAAGGCATTCTTTATTTCTATTATAACTGCTTTTTATTTCTAGCATTTCAACTTGATTCTTTCTTAGAATTTTCACCTCTAAGTTTACATTATCCATCTGTTCTTCCTCATTATCCCTGTTGTCCATTAAGCCCTTAGCATGTGAATCAGGTTTTTTTTTTTTTTTTAATTCTTGATCTCATAATTCCAACATCTCTGCTTTATCTCAGTTTGGTTTTCATGCCTTCTCTGCCTTTTCATACTATATTTTTTGCACTGTAATATACTTTGTAAATTTTTGAAAGGTAAATACGAAGTATTGTGCAAAACGAACTGTGGTAAAAAAGGATTTAGAGTGAGGATTTGTGTTTATCTGACTAGGAGTTTGGCTATGTTTCTTCTATTTGCTAATGCTATAGGATGTTATCAGATGTTATCTGCTAACATTATCAGATACTTGTTTTCATCTACTCTGTTTTCTTTAGGTTTCCCTAGAAACTTAAGTTTTGTATTAAGTATTAATAAATACTCTATAAGAAATAGAGTATTAAGTTTTAATAAATACTCTATAATAAATAGAGTATTAAGTTTTAATAAAATCTGAGACATTCGGTTCCTTCAGTTGTATTCCTTGGTTATTATACAGGAGCCCCATTGATGTGGTGGTAAGGCATGTGTGGAGGGGATATTTTCTATAGTCCTATGAAGTATTAGTATTTTAGTAAGCCTGTGCTGCTGGGCTATGTCCATCATTATACTGAGTATACTGAGATACTTCTCAGTTCCTTTTCCCATGTAGGTAAGAAAGGAAAGCTATGTGGGGCTTAAATTGGGTATTCCTCTTCCCCACATGAAGGCTGGAGAATACTACAGGAATTGGATATCTCCTGTCCCCCATATCAATTAGGCTCTGGTAAAAAAAAAATCTCAGTAGTTTCAGTTCAGTTCAGTTCAGTTGCTCAGTCGTGTCTGACTCTTTGCGACCCCATGAATCGCAGCATGCCAGGCCTCCCTGTCCATCACCAACTCCAGGAGTTCACTCAGACTCATGTCCATCGAGTCAGTGATGCCATCCAGTGATCTCATCCTCTGTCATCCCCTTATCCTCCTGCCCCCAATCCATCCCAGCATCAGAGTCTTTTCCAATGAGTCAACTCTTCGCATGAGGTGACCAAAGTACTGGAGATTCAGCTTTAGCATCATTCCTTCCAAAGAAATCCCAGGGCTGATCTCCTTCAGAAAGGAATGGTTGGATCTCCTTGCAGTCCAAGGGACTCTGAAGAGGCTCCTCCAACACCACAGTTCAAAAGCATCAATTCTTCGGCGCTCAGCTTTCTTCACAGTCCAACTCTCACATCCATACATGACCATTGGAAAAACCATAGCCTGGACTAGACACACCTTTGTTGGCAAAGTAATGTCTCTGCTTTTCAATATGCTATCTAGGTTGGTCATAACTTTTCTTTCAAGGAGTAAGCGTCTTTTAATTTCATGGCTGCAGTCGCCATCTGCAGTGATTTTGGAGCCCCAAAAAATAAAGTCTGACACTGTTTCCACTGTTTCCCCATCTATTTCCCATGAAGTGGTGGGACCAGATGCCGTGATCTTCGTTTTCTGAATGTTGAGCTTTAAGCCAACTTTATCACTCTCCTCTTTCACCTTCATCAAGAGGCTTTTTAGTTCCTCTTCACTTTTTGCCATAAGGGTGGTGTCATCTGCATATCTGAGGTTATTGATATTTCTCCTGGCAATCTTGATTCCAGCTTGTGTTTCTTCCAGCCCAGCGTTTCTCATGATGTACTCTGCGTATAAGTTAAATAAGCAGGGTGACAATATACAGCCTTGACATACTCCTTTTCCTATTTGGAACCAGTCTGTTGTTCCATGTCCAGTTCTAACCGTTGCTTCCTGACCTGCATACAAATTTCTCAAGAGGCAGGTCAGGTGGTCTGGTATTTCCATCTCTTTCAAAATTTTCCACAGTTTATTGTGATCCACACAGTCAAAGGCTTTGGCATAGTCAAGAAAGCAGAAATAGATGTTTTTCATGAACTCTCATGCTTTTTCGATGATCCAGCGGATATTGGCAATTTGGTCTCTGGTTCCTCTTCCTTTTCTAAAACCAGCTTGAACAAATGGAAGTTCACGGTTCACATAATGCTGAAGCCTGGCTTGGAGAATTTTGAGCATTACTTTACTAGTATGTGAGATGAGTGCAGTTGTGCAGTAGTTTGAGCGTTCTTTGGCATTGCCTTTCTTTGGGATTGGAATGAAAAGTGACCTTTTCCAGTCCTGTGGCCACTGCTGAGTTTTCCAAATTTGCTGGCATATTGAGTGCAGCACTTTCACAGCATCTTCTTTCAGGATTTGAAATATCTCAACTGGAATTCCATCACCTCCACTAGCTTTGTTCATAGTGATGCTTTCTAAGGCCCACTTGACTTCACATTCCAGGATAACTGGCTCTAGGTGAGACTCTGGTAAATTTGTTTCTCTTGAGGAAGGACTTGTTAGGAAGAACAGAATGCTCTGGGCATCTTTCAAAACAGCTACTTTTAGCCCTTCCTGCATCTTCACTGTAAAAACCTGCTAGGGCTCCTGGAGGTAAAATGCACAAAAGTGTGGCCCTCTCTCTCAGAGTTTTGCACACTGTGTGAGTTAATTTGGAAGTGGATATTCTAGCCCATTGCAAGCCTTCAGATGACATCCTAATGGCAAATTTCTTAGAATTCAGATGCTTCTGAATTCAGCATACAAAAACAGGAAAATAAATGTCTGTTGCTCCTATAGCTACTATGATTTGAGAAAGTGTGTTACACTACAAGAACAAGCTAAAACATACATGTTAGATCTCTTCAGTATTTGCATATATGTATAATATGTACTAGATATATGTGATAATATAATATATTGCATATTTATACTTCTCTACCTTTTAAATCTGTTTTTTCTATTATTTTGCAAACTTTTGCTAACTTGGTTTTACATATCTCTTGCATTATTTTCAGTAATATCTATTATTCTTTGTGTTGTTTCTAATTTCACATGTTACTTTTGTATTAATATGTAATGGACATACACATATAATAGACATAGGACATTGTAGTAGTTTAGATGTACACATAATTGATACATATGTATATTGAAAAATCATTACAATATCTCATTAAAATCTATCACCACATATAGTTGTGGTTCTTTTTATTGCAAAAAACTTTTAAGATCCATGTCTCTTAGCAACTTTCAAATATGCAGTGCAGTATTATTACATATAGTCATCATGTTGTACCTGACCTCCCCAAGACTTATTTATCTTTGAAGTTTAAATTTGTAACTTTTGATTACCCTCACACATTTCACCACAAAATGCAAAAATTTCCATGTTTTCCTTTTAATATTAATTTTAACATTTGCTATTTTTCTTTAATTTCCTCCCTGAATTCTGCACTTTGTTTTATTTTATTATTGTCGTTGTTGCCTAACCAAATTTTTTGGATTATTGTATTTCTTCTTTGAGATTTTTTTAATAGAGATAATTGGACTACTGGTTTTTAAAAAAATTCTTGACAGCATGCTTGTTTACAATTTTTATCAGCTCTATTGCAACATTCTTTTCTTGAATGTTCTTTGCCTAATATTTGTTTTTTTTTTTTTTTTTGTTCGTTGGTTGGTTGTTTTTCTTTTAAATCTTCCGTTCCTCCTTTTATATCTTATCTTTGTCCAGATACATGGTTACATTTTGGGCAAACTAAATGCAGGCAATTTGTACCAAAGAAGAGGTAATATTCTTTTCATATTAAGAAGGTTTTACCTTCTCACAGTTTGTGTGTGTGTGTGTGAGTGAGTTCTTTAAGTTTCTACTCACAATTTGCACTGAAGGGCAGCTGGCAGCATAATCTCCTTCATTCATTATCTTACTACCTCACTGCTTTTTGTTAATATCACTTTGCCTGTTTGATTTCTCATTCATCCCTATTTCTACTGTGAAGAACCAAATAAAATCTAGAGAAACTATCCTTTGCCAGTTTTTCACTTTAGTCGAGTTTTGCAAACAGGAATGTGGGTAGGTTTTATACCACTAGGTGTACCACACTCCATGGAATAGTTTGCTCTGCATATTTTTTGGGGGGGATCTGCATTCATGGGCTTATTCTGTCTGCAACTTCCTTCATATGTTTGACCTTCATTACTCTTGGCAGTTTTTCCTTCTATTTTGTCTGTTGAGGCTTCAAAAATGTCTCTTTTTTGTTTTTTTGAACATATGCTTTATATTGTTCTTTTCATTTTTTTATCTTAGCTTTTGGGTAACTTTTGAAATAAGCAGGTAGAGGCACTGAAATTTTGTCTACTGTATTAAATCTGTAAGTGTCTCAACTGGGAATTATGTATGTCTATGAGCTTCTTATAGATGTATATTACTTCTTTTTTATTGACTGTAATTCTGATATTCTAAGAATTCCTATGCACATAAATTAAATAAGTTGCAATTTTGGTGTTAGGCTAAATGCATATTTTGTGGAGTCTGATGTAAAAACGTAGGGTCCCTTCCTTAAAAAACAGGAAAAACATTTTTGTATGTTGTCTCTTTCAACCTGTCCTGGTGATTTTTATTTTTATTTTATTTTATTTTTTTTACTTTACAATATTGTATTGGTTCTGCCACACATGATTTTTATTGGCATTTAATAGTGTGGCGCCTTGAATACTGTGACTCTCAAGAGATGAGCACAAACTCTTCCAGGTGCCTTGTGTCTTAATGAGCAGAGTACATGCACCCAAACTTAACCCTCTCATGCCTAGGCTGCTCTCAAGTGCAAAGAGTGACAGCAGTTGCCATATAGGGCAGGCGAGCCAGCAATGGTAAAGCTATCCTGTGTGGTTGGGGTGACAGAACCAGACATGGGCTGAGACTTCAACCTGAGCAACATATTCCTTGTGCCATCAGACTTCAGTTATGGAATATAAACTCAAAGATCAAATTAGTAAGAGTTTCAGAAAATTGACTGCAGTGAGAGGTCCCTTCTCAGCACAAGGGATGTCCTCTGTGACTCTTCTGCTAATACATGGAGTCAGCCCTGAATTTGCAAAGACATTTTCAGTAAAGGCACAATATGCAATTTTGCTAAATCTCATGGACATTAGCAGCAAACTATTAGCCGTTGCTCACACACCAAAACTCTTCTAGGTAAATTATGTTTTAAAGAACCCTTTCCTTTTACTCCTGCTTCCCTAGTTATTCTCCTATACCTTTTTTTTTCTGTCATTTTTGCTTTATTCAAAACTTGGTATGTACTAAGCATATTCAAACTCCTAGATCTAAGAAATCCAGAGGGATGGTATGGGGAGGGAGGTGGGAGGGGGGTTCAGGATTGGGAACACGTGTACACCCATGGCAGATTCATGTTGATGTATGGCAAAACCAATACAATATTGTAAAGTAATTAGCCTCTAATTAAAATAAATAAATTAAAAGAAATCCATAGGCATATAAATTAACTACTACCCAAACCCCAAACTTAAACAGAAGTTAACTCAAGATAGATTATAGATCTAAATGTGAAACATAGATCTACAAAAAACAAAAATTTAGAAGACCACATGGGAGAAAACCTTCATGACCTATGGTTAGAGTTGTTCGTACATATAACAACAAAGGCACAGTCCAGCAAGGCAAAAACAACAAATATAGTAGACCTCCAAAAAATCGGCTTCACAGATGACCCTGTTGCAAAGATAAAATGCAAGCTATAAACTGGAAGGAAATATTTGCAAACTGCAAATCTGAGAGAGGACTTGTATCTACAGTATATATTGTTAAAACCTCTAAACTCAACAAAAGAAAATGAACAATCCAATTAGAAAATGGGCAAAGGCATGAAGAGACATTTCACTGCAGGAAATATATGGATGAAAAATAAGATGTTTAATACCATTAGCTATTACAGAAATGCAAATTAAACCACAATGTGATATGACTATACACTTAGCAAAACAGCTAGAATAAAAAAAATAGTGACCATACAAAGTGGTGGCAAGGATGTGAGAAACTAGGTCTTGTGTATTACTGGTGGGAGTGTAAAATGGTAAAACCATGCAGAAAAATAATATATATATATATTTTTAAGAAAAACTAAACTTGCAACTAAAATACAATCCAGTAATTATACTCCTGGGTATTTATCACATAGAAATAAAAACTAATGTCTGCAAAAAATCCTGTGTACTTTTGTTCATAACAGCCCTAATTGTTATAACCCCAAATTGGAAACAATCCAAATGTCCTTCAACTGGTGAATGCATAAACAAATGACACATCTGTACAATGAAATTCTGTTCTGCTATGAAAAAGAACAAATTATTGGTGCAAGCAACACCTTGAATGGTTCTCAAGGGCATTATGGTGAGGGAAAAAAGCCCATCCTAAACGTTATAATACTGTATTACCCCACCATTTACACAGCATTTTAAAATGGTATAGTTAAAAAGATGGGAAGCAAACTAGTTGTAGCAAGGTGTTAGAGTAGGGAAAGGGTATAATCATTTAGGGATGAATATATTAGTCAGGGTTCTCCAGAGAGATATAACCAAATGGAAACACACACAAGTGTATATGTTCAGATATGTACATGTGAATGCATATGTAAAGGCTTCTCAGGTGGCTCAGATGGTAAAGAATCTGCCTGCCAATGTAGGAGATCTGGGTTCAATCCCTGGAGGAAGAAATGGCAATCCACTCCAGTATTCTTGACTGGGAAATACCATGGACAGTGGAGCCTGCTGGGCTACAGTCTGTGGGGTTGCAAAGAGTCAGACACAACTGAGCACACATGGACGCATGCATGTATATATACACATAAATAACAATATTTATTATAAGGAATTGCAATTATGGAAGCTAAGTCCCATGATCTTCCTTCTGAAATTTGGAAACACAGGAAGGCCAGTGGTGTAATTCCAGCTGGAGTCTGAAGGCCTGAGAACTGTGTGAATCTACAGTGTAAATCCCAGTCCAAGGGCAGAAGAAGACCAGTGTCCAAGCTGAGGCAGGCCGGAAGGAAGGATCCTGTTTTCTTCAGGTTTTTGTTCTATTCAGGCTTTCAGTGGATTGCTTAATGCCCACCCAGCCTGGGGAGGGCAGTCCTCTCATTCTACAGATTCAGATGTTATCTCTTCCAGAAACATACAGATCCTGAATAAAGCCTAACCAGATACCTGGGCACCCTATGATGCAGTCAAATTGATACAATTAATGCAGGAGACAGAAAACTAAAGAGCAGATCACAGTCAATGTTAAATTAGCTAGCTAGTCTCCCCCCACACCCCCATGCCTCTTTGTCCTCATCTATCAAATGGGTCCACAAATAATCCATATTTCACAGGTTCATTATGAGGAGTTCAAGAGAAAATATATGAAATGGTTCTGAAAAACAGTAGTGTTCAGTAAGCGATAATGTTTATTATTCTTATATCAGTCATGGTCAGTCATCTCCCAGAGCCTCAACTCTGGACTTGTGTTCAAACCAACCTGAGTAGATACTCTTTTTGCTATGAAGAACATGTTTTCGGTTCAGTTCAGTTGCTCAGTCATGTCCAATTCTTTGTGACCCCATGGACTGCAGCACACCAGGCTTCCCTGTCCATTACCAATTCCCAGAGCTTGCTCAAACTCGTGTCCATTGAGTCAGTGATGCCATCCAACCACCATTTCATCCTCTGTTGTCCCCTTCTCCTCCCTCCTTCAATCTTTCCCAGCATCAGAGACTTTTCCAGTGAGTCAGTTCTTCGCTTCAGGTGGCCAAAGTGTTGGAGTTTCAGCTTCAGCATAAGTCCTTCCAATGAATATTCAGGAATGATTTCCTTTAGGATGGACTGGTTGGATCCCCTTGCAGTCCAAGGGACTCTCAAGAGTATTCTTCAACACCATAGTTAAAAAACATCAATTTTTCAGTGCTCAGCTTTCTTTATAGCCCAACTCTCACATCCATACATGACTACTAGAAAAAACATAGCTTTGACTAGATGGAACTTTGTTGCCAAAGTAATGTCTCTGCTTTTTCATATGCTGTCTAGGTTGGTCATAGCTTTTCTCCCAATAATAAAACATGTTCTATGTTTTATTAGATCTGGAAAAAAAATATCCCCAGTCTTTGTCAGGTCAAAAGCATTCCTACCAATTCTGAACACAACTCCTCTAAATTTTCCAAGGCAGAGAATTTGACAAGGAAAAGAGTTTACAGGAGCCCCTAAGTAGAGAAGTAGACAGTGGATCACAGTGGTAGAGAGCACAAGCATCAGAATCAGGTTCATCCCTTCACTAACTGTGATGCTGGATAAGTGACCATTTTTCTGAGCCTAAGTTTCTTCATCCATAAAATAAAGACCATAATGATGTTTACCTCATAAGGCTGTTAGAAGCTTACAGGACACAGTATTTTTCAAGAGTTTGTCAGTTTCCAACTCACAGTAGGTCTAGTTCCATCTCTTTCCCAGCAACCCTTATAGCAGAAGAAATTTGAATTGATCCCAGTTCAGTCTCTCCTTAGCCAGAAACACTCTCCTGCATCGAAGGTAACATCTATTAATACTACACTGTTTTTTTTTTTTTCATCCTTTTGGTCCTAAAATCATATTCATTGGTCAGATTTATGAAATGCATTAACATCTAACAGGTACCTGTTGCTTAGTAAGTGTTTTATAAATATCAAATGGCTAACTGCTAATGGATTACAAAGGATGGGTACATTTATAACATAAACTGAAGGTTCATGTGGAGTGTGTTAAAAGTTAGAAATGTGTAAAGGGATCTTGCTTAAGTGCTATTGCTGATAAGTTAAGGCCAGTTGCCTAGAATGTTTCCTCCATACTCCCACTGTCCTGCTTGTCTCCATGTACTGGTGATATATTCTTCCTTCAAAAACACCAATATAGTATATTAATACATATATATGGAATTTAGAAAGATGGTAATGATAACCCTATATGTGAGACAGCAAAAGAGACACAGATGTAAAGAACAGACTGTTGCACTCTTTGGGAAAAGGCGAGGGTAGGATGATTTGAGAGAATAGCATTGAAACATATATATTACCATCTGTGAAATAGATTGCCAGTCCAGGTTCGATGCATGAGGTAGGGTGCTCAGGGCTGGTGCACTGGGATGACCCTGACGGATGGGATGGGGAGGGAAGTGGGAGGGAGGGTCAGGAAGGGGAACACATGTACACCCATGGCTGATTCATGTGAATGTATGGCAAAAACCACCACAGTATTGTAAAATAATTACCCTCCAATTAAAATAAAAAAAAAAAAAGATTGTCTGTCATGTCCATGTCAACCATCATTACCTACACAAAAATATGTTTCCTGCTTGGGGGATTGGATGAGAGAGAATGAGTTTATCCTGGTATCATGCAGCTCTAGGAGTGTATAAGGATCAGATGTGATATGTAGATACAGAGGGAAAAAAAGGGGGTTGCAAATATCTAATCAACAGATATGATGTTAGGGCACAGTTACACAAGTTACCTTTCTGAGATTTGGGAACTAAATCCAGCAGGGTTTTGCTTCAAGGATCAATGTATACACCTGCATTATGTAGTCATATGCAATTGGCTTAAAGTCAGGCACATAAAAGTTTGAGCTCAAAATCTGTCTGCCTTGTCATTTCCACCACTGTGATCTTGATCATCTCATTTTTTTAAGCCAAGTTTTTGAGAAAGAATGTTGGACAAAATACTTAAGATATTAACATCATTGTGAACACAGTTTCTAATTTCTATTAACGTAGCTCATCAACATTTGTGAAAGAGTGGGGTTAGAATCACCTGGTTGTTGAATCTATCTGAGATGTCTATGTGTTCAAGCATCATCTATTCATAACTTGCTTTGAAGCCACTCCTTCCACTCAGGGATGGCAGGCCTGAGAGGAACCAGTGCTCAGTGCATAGTTTTTCCACTAAGGGAAGAATCTACCTGTACAAGTCATACCTGTCTTGCTGTAGAGACAGGTAACAATGCAGGTCTCTGGCCCCATCCCCAATCAGTTTCCCCAAATCCCACAAATCCTAAAACGGAATCTTAGGAAGTTCAAGGAAACAGTCAAAACACAGATTCTGGCTCTATTTAATTATCTCCTTTACTTGGCCTTTGGTATTACATTCACAGGGATGATGTAAAAAGAAGTACCTTCTAACAGATATACTTGCTCATTAAGGCAAAAACTGGTCTTCTGACCTGAAGGGCTACAAACACCATGGTATTTAAATCATGCTCTCATTCTGAATTTCTCAGCCTAGGCTGGCTCCAAAAATGTATTGTTTTCAAGACAGTGCCATATCAAGACATTCTGGAACTTGAAAACATTCAAGGGAGTTTTTATCCATGGAAATAATTTTCTCTAAGAGTTGCAAGTAAAAGCAAGGAGTCCAAGAATGTCCTGCACAAATGCAGCTGTGTGATTAGAGATTTAGAAAAGTCTTGAGGTTGTCTTTGGGGGAAGAGAAGGTATAGAGAACTGTCAATAATTCCTAAAACTGGCTCTCCAATATGGTAGCCAGTAGAAACATATGGCTATTTAAATTTAAATAGAATAATTTTTTCCCTCTGTCTCACCAGCCCCATTTCAGGATCTCAGCAGGCACATCAGGATGCAGCTGCCATGTTGGACAGCACTGATATGGAACTTGTCCATCATCATGAAGTTATTCTAGACAAATCTAAACCCCTAAGTCAGCCTATACTAAAGTTCATAATATGCAGGGTCCTAAATTACATTTTTTCCTAGCATTATTTGAGTATCAAACTTGTAACCAGACTTCAGGACTTAGCTTTAATACCACTTCCTTTAAAGGAACATTCCCTAACACTCTTGGTCAGAATTGAGAATATGTATATAGCAACTTTTAGAATTTGTTCAACTCTGCCTTGTACTATAACTGGTTACACAGATATGTCAGCCTTGCTATAAATAGCGACTTCCCTGGTGGCTCAGAGAGTAAAGAGTCCTCCCACAATGCAGGAGAGCCGGATTCTATCCCTGGGTTGGGAAGATCCTCTGGAGAAGAGAATGGTTACCCACTCCAGTATTCTTGCCTGGAGAATTACATGGATAGAGGATAGAGAGCTCTTTGAGCAGGAACCTTATTTTTTTTTTTTTTTCCAGCTTTGTTGAGCAGTATTTGGCAAATAAAACTTGTATTTATTTAAGATGTACAAAGTGATAATACAAAATATTTACCTATATATTGTGAAATGCTTATTGTAGTCAAGCTAATTTACACATCCATCACTTCACATCATTACCATTTTTTATCCTGTGGCGAGAACACTTAATATCTACTAACTTTGCAAATTTCAATTGTATAATATAGTATTATTAACTTTAGACACCATGCTGTATGTTAGATCCTGAGAACTTTTCAATCTTATAACTGAAAGTGTGTATCCTTTGATCAACATCTCCCCATTTCTCTTACCACCTACCCCTAGTGATCACCATTGTACCTTGCTTCTATGAGTTTGACTGTTGTAGATTCCAGGTGTAAGTATGATCATGCAATATTTATTCATCTGAGTCTGGCTTATTTCATTTAGTGTAGTATTCTCCCTGTTCATGCAGGTTATTTTCTGTGGCAGAATAATGTGTGAGAAAACAGAAACTCTGATGCATTGCAAGATCAGATCATGTTAATGCAACTAGAAAGTGCTGTAGCATGAAGTGAAATGCCAAATCCCATAATCTTTCCTCTAGATTGGCATCCCTACAATGTATTCAATAAAATGGGTGTTTCAATGGGGAAAATGTACAAATAGGTTTCAAAGAAGTTGCATATTATAACCCTTTTTAAAGATTCGTGATGCTCGTAGTATTTTCAGGGCTCTGAATAAAACTTTCAGTAAAGAAACCATACAGCCCAGGGTTTCCCAAACTTAATTGACAAAATAAACCTTTATTCCAAAGAAAACATTTTGAAAAATGCTACTTTATGCTAGACTGCCTGCCTAAATATAGAACTAATATTTATTTTTAACTCCAGTATTCCAAATGGGTAGTTATTTTTAACTCCAATATTCCAAATGGGAATTGGGGGTAGGTGATGGAGAAAGTTCAGTATCTCTCATTTCCAAATTCCTTCCTCCGTGAATGGATTCTTGACCCATTAGCAGGGATGCAAAGGTCATGCACATATTTCCCCTGTTGTCTTCCAAATCGTCCTTCCTCTACAGTGGTACAATGAAGTAGAGTCTTCTTTCCTGGACCACCCTGGCTGTCTCATGCTCTGTTCTCTTTTGGCTGTGGTAGAGTTTGGTAAGATCCTAGTATGTGAGTTTGGACCTAAACCATGTGCCCACATTCCCTGAATTTGCATATATAAGCCAGGCTCACATTACACTGGTAAATTGAGTGTCCTTTGCCAGTGCACCTCATACATCTATGTTTCAGGGACCCTGTGGGAGAGGGTGGCCATGGTGAGATATTGAATTCTAATACTCATGGGTCCTTAATCTAGTAGTCAAAACCCATAATCTTTTTCATGACTTTATTTTCCATTTTAACTTATATCTATGGAGTTTAAATTGTCCTTCCAAATATTTCCATAGTTTGCAGGGAATAAAAAGGAAATGTTAGGGAATAAAAAGAAAAAAAAATAGTCAGCTTCTTAAATTACTAATACACTTACTTCCCTGGTGACTCAGATGGTAAAAAATCTGCCTGCCAATGGAGGTTAGACGTAAGAGACACAGGTTCAATCCCTGGGTTGGGAAGATCCCCTGGGGAAGGAAATGGCAACCCACTCCAGTATTCTTCTCTGGCAAATCCCAGGGACAGAGGAGCCTGGTGGGCTGCAGTCCATGGGGTCACACAGAGTTGGACACAACTGAGTGACTTTCATTTTCCCTTTTCCCTTAAATCATTCATACAATATTATATATATATATGATATTGTACAAAGTATTATATTAGGTATAGAATATAAAATAGTCCTTATTTTTCAGTGATTTATAGTCTAAAGGGACTAGACTATAGACTAGAGGGACTTCCCTGGTGGTCCAGTGGTTGATACCCCACGCTTCCACTCAGGGGGCCCAGATTCGATTTCTGATCGGGGAACTAGGATCCTGAATGCCATGCAGTATTGCCAAAAAAATTAAAAACAAATAATAAAATAAATAAATAATAAATTAAATAAAAAAACAAACAATAAAATAAAATGTCAGATAAATATGTAACCTATGAGAGAAACAGACCTTTAGTCATACATGTGTGATTCAGACATTTTCCCACACTGTGGCCAAGGCTTCACCTTTCAGAGCCCTCATATCCTCTCTAGTAATGGTGAGGTTTAACACTTCTCGGTCATTGTTAGAATGAAATGGAGTCACCTCTCTTGTGTTTTGCAGCCAGAAATACACGCACTCCATGGGCATAAAGCTAAAGAATAACAAACTGGAGAGAGGTCCTATTGCAGAGTCACTTTTACTTGAAAATGGGAGGAAATAATTTTTACAATAAAACAGACATGAATATAGTTAGAAGTAGACAGCAAAGTCCACATGAATTTTGAGGCTGAATGATGAATCTTCAGTATCACTCAGAGGGCTTGTTAAAACATAGATTTCAAGGCCACACCCCCAGAAACTGATTTTGTAGGTCTGGGGTGGAGTCAGAGTATACTTTCTAGCAAGTGTCCAGATGATGTGTATGCTGTTGTTTCAAAAAGAACTACTGCTTTTGAATGGTGTTTCTGAATTCCATCAACTTAAAAAAAAATCTGACCTTTGATACCCTATCTTATTTAATTGGTCATATTATGAGTGTTAAAAACAACCCATGGTGTTTCTACTCTGCAGGTGGAGTTATGACAACCCAACTCTTCTAGTTTGCTCAAGACTGACTTGTTTCACGACATGGGGCATCTTAAGGTCTAAAACTCGACTGTCTCACTGACACTGGGGCAGTTGGTCAACCTAGCTATGGAGTCAAGGTCTACTAGATAAATAACTGGCTTTACTTATCTTGTGGAGAACAGTGATAAACACAGTTTGTTTTGACATTCTCTTGCCATTGCTTAGCACAGGAGTGGACACTCTTGAACTAGTTTCTTGAATCCACTTCACATTACAGGGGGGAGAAAATGTCTTTTTTTATATTATGAGTATGATGCTTTAGAGAGAACACTATACAATAGAAAGCAGGCAAGCTTTGTAGTTAGAATTGGACATGGTAGCTGCTGATTCCTACATGAATTAGCTGTGTACCTTTGAGCAACATACTTAACCTGTTGAGACTCAGTTTCTTATGTAAAGTGCAGAAATAATAGCTTACAGAGTTTTTGTTAGAACCCACGAAATTATTTATTATAAGCATGTCTAGTATAATGGTTGAAGTCTCTGTTCTTCCTTACTGAAGATGGCAGTACGAATATGCAGAAGCCTTTAAGGAGTAATATTATCTGTATAGATGGGAAAAGGTATTCCAGAATGAAGGCTTGGTGAGCAAGGATCAGCTGTCAAATGGCATGCATGATCCTTGAGGATAAATTCTTTGGGGATATGTCCAGGAGAGTGGTGTCATGTTGCTATGATCTGAATGTTTGTGGCCACCTAAAATTCATGTTGAATGCCTAACCCCTAAAGATAATGGTATTGGAAGGTGGCGTCTTAGGAACATGCTAAGATCATGAATACCCTGATGGCTCAGTTGTAAAGAATCCGCCTGCAATTCAGGAGACCCCGGTTCGATTCCTGGGTCAGGAAGATCCGTTGGAGAAGGTATAGGCTACCCACTCCAGTATTCTTGTGCTTCCCTTGTGGCTCAGCTGGTAAAGAAGCTGCCTGCAATGTGGGAAATCTGGGTTCGATCCCTGGGTTGGGAAGATCCCTTGGAGAAGGGAAAGGCTATCCACTCCAGTATTATGGCCTGGAGAATTCCATGAACTGTATAGTCCATGGGGTCACAAAGAGGGGATGACAGAGGGATGAGATGGTTGGATGGCATCACTAATTCGATGGACATGAGTCTGAGCAAGCTCCAGGAGTTGGTGATGGACAGGGAAGCCTGGTGTGCTGCAGTCTGTGAGGTCACAAAGAGTTGGACACAACTGAGCGACTCAACTGAACTGAAGGTCATGAAGGTGGAGCCCTCATGAACATGAGGACTCTTCTTATAAAGGAGACTCCACATAGTTTCCCTGGACCCCTTCCACCATATGAGGACACAGCAACAAATAGGCAGGCTGAAACCCAGAAGAGGGCCTTTGCTAGAATATGATCATACTCACACCACTATTTTGATAATATGTGATTTATGTAACATCTCATGAAAACATGCTAATCTGTTATGAATCCTTGACTTCCACTTTCAAAAATAAGAGCTTAAACCTCAATAGTATTTTGACTACATTGGGGCAACATTAATTAAAAAAAATTAGCTTGAATTAAGGGAGGCTACTAATAGACTGTACAAAATACAGAAGTGCCTACCAAATGCAGAGGCATTTTGTAAAATAAATCCAACATTTCTTTCCTTTATTTTAAGAAAGTTGCAAAATATGTAGTCATGTCAAATTCTCTGATTTCATTTTATTAATATTTTCTGTATTTCTAGTAGTAAAAAAAGAAATTCACATGAAAAATTAATATCCATAAAGAATAAGACTGTCAAGTGTAGCCAGCTCTCACACAGAAATAAATGGAACAACTATATGGTCATCATTATTATAAGAATGTCGAAACAGCCTGATTATTTTGTTGTCCTATAACTATACAGTAATAGTATGCATTTCCAATTTTCTCTGTTGAATACAATTTTCTGGATCTTACTTAGAAATTACTGTGAGTATTGTCAGTTTTCTTAGAAGAAAACCAACACAATGGAAATGATTAGGGTGGTGAATACAGATGCACTTGGAGGGTAAAGGAGGTGGAGGGGGGTCACCATCAGAGGTTGAGTCATTTAGTGTGTTCTTTGTCTTGATTTATGGAAGGAAGGATACCAAAATAACTTAAGAACATAGATGTGCACAGAAAGGAAGTAAGAAGAAAGAAATGAGGTCAAGGAAAAGTTTGGCCAAGAAAAAGAAAAAAGATAGCAAATCGAACAGTGGGAATCCATCTAAAAGCAACTATTAGGACAGTTGTAAACTGTAGACCTTAAACCATCACAACAGTTCTAATTAATTCCAGAAAACAAACGAAAAGACCCTGTGTTCCAGATGTTTTATGAGGAAGTAACGTTACCATCTTTGAATCCTATTTAATTATGGCCACTGTGTCGACATCAATGATTCTAATTACATTTCCCATTCCATTAATTAGAAGTTACAAACTATGTAAAATATAGAGTCATTCCAGGCCTAGGTGCACTCAGTAGACAATAAATCAGTTAAAAAGAGTGAGCCAGGATTGAGTAATGTTCCCAGGAGTTTAAAATGCCAGGAAACCCTACTCCATGGCTTATTCACTCTAAATATTGGAGTGTCTATCTCTTTCAGATTCCTCGTTCTGCAGTCACTATCTTTGTACCCACTGGTCAGTAGTTTTGCGTTCAGGGGAAGAACCCTGATATCCCATTGCAACCTGAAGAAGTAAAACCTTAAGAGACATCTTTCAATAAATACACTTTTGGGCATGGTAAGGGAGAGTTACATAATGTATTAACTGGAGCTCTAAAACTGAACTCCATTAAAGTACAATAGGCTTTGCTATGTGTCTTAGTTTCCTAAGGCTGCTGTAACAAAGTACTGCAAGTTTAGTGGCTTAAACCAACAGAGATTTATTCTGTCACAGCTGTAGGCTAGAAATTCAAAATGAAGGTGTTGTCTGGGCCAAGCTCCCTTTGAAGTCTCTAGGGGAAAAACCTGCCTTGCTTCTTCTAGCTTCTGATAGCTCCAGGTGCTTCTTGGCTTGTGGCAACAGAACTCCATTGTCACATTTTTCCTGTGTCTCAGTGTCTATCTCTTTTTTCTCCTCTTATAACAACACTAGGCATACTGGATTATGGCCACCCTCTGACCTCAGCTTAACTTGGTTATAACAGTAAACAGTCTATTTGAAAATGAGGGCACACTCACATATTTAAGGGGTTATGACTTTTAAACTATCTTTCTGGGGGACAGAATTCAACCCATAACGCCATCCTTCCTTTAGAAGTCCCCATAACGATATGATTTCGGGGAGGGGGGCGGGAATCTGCTTTTGGTTCCAAACAGTACAGCAAATTATGGGACCACAATATGAGTGGTCTGAGCTAAGATTTGAAAGTAGTCCTAATAAGATCTCTTTCATATATACTCTGCTTGCTGGACCAGATTTTAGCATCAGCAAGTTCAGTTGCTATGGAGTGAGAGTGAGTGTTATTTCTGAGAGATAGCTCCTAAAGCCTTAGCAGCAGTTTCAAGTGATATCATAGGCCCCACTGGAAAAGGTTAAATAAGTACCAATTTATCAGCATTCCTATAATACAATTCTATATGAAATGACCTTGTGCCAAACAATATTAAGAAATGATCATTACTGAGTAGAACAACTATTGAAAATCATTAAAGTCTAGTAATAATATAAATACTGAGTTGCTTTCAATAATTGTAGAAAATCTTCCTTCTTGACTCAAGTAATTAGTTTTTTTCATCAAAGTGGTTCCTAAATCTTTTTATCAAAATAAGCAAAAAACATTTGCTTTTTTTCTTCATTTTTTTCAATGATTTAGCGTTCGATGGAATGCTTGTTTAAAAAGAAGGTTCAGAAGAAACTGCTAGGTTTTGACATTCTCCATAATGAATACAGGCATTCATTTATCAGAATAAATTGAATGAGACTTTCAAAAAATTTTGAAACTAATTGCATCTCTTGAAGCATCCATTGAGAACAAGAGTGAGGTTGTATGTGTTAGGAAACGAGAATCACTTATTTTATTTATTTATTTGGCCACGCCGTGTGTCATGGGGATCTTAGTTCCTTGATCCGGGAAGCATGGATTCTTAACCACTGGACCACCAGGCAAGTCCCCAAGGACCCCTTATTTTAGATACTGAGATTGTTACTTGTTCTCATAAGATGATCTTCTAGAAGTAACACCAGCCAGCAACATGGTTGAAGTAGCTCTTACCAGCTTGTACGAGCTGGTTGTTCATATCTCTTTGCAACTCTGTATTCAGTGATGGCACACTGATAGTTTAAAATTGATCATGATGGAAACTGGCAAATGCTATAAATGAGGAATTCCTGTCCCAGCTCTGACTCCTAGTGTCAATTACTATGCGTTTACCAGCATAACACTGCCCTAAACTATCTTTGCAACATCATCACTTGTCCTTAAGCTTTCATGAAAATAAAAAAGATTCATTATACTACATAAACAACCTGAGATTTTTCATCTCTGTCTTTTGACACATGCCTTTCCCTCCACCTAAAATGTTTTTTTAATTCCTCATCAACATATGAAATAAGCTCTTTATCCTTTACGTTCTAAATCAAATATGACTTCTGTAATGAGACACTCTGTTTCAGCAACTTCAATGCCAAATGTAGAAATAACATAAGTAGCAGTGGTTCTGTTGGAAATATAAAAAAGGGAGATGCAAATGTACCCAAATTACTATATAGTAAATAAAACAGTCCCTAAGGAATAGAAGTAAAAGTGGGATATATCCTGAGATACTGGAGTATCATGAGGAAGGTTAATATTAGGAAATGAGAAAGTGATCTGGTCTAAATTTAGGGAGAGTAAAATGGTAAAGGATTATGGAAATTTGCTGGATGCATATCCTAGCAGGGGCTTCCCATGTGGCACAATGGTAAAGAATCCTGCCAATGCAGGAGTCGCAAGAGATATGGGTTTGATCCCTGGATTGGGAAGATTTGCTGGAGGAGGGCATGGCAACCTATTCCAGTTTTCTTGCCAGGAGAATCCCTTAGACAGAGGAGCCTGGCGGGCTACAATCCATAGCATCGCAAAGAATTGGACTCGACTGAAGCGACTGAGCACATATTCTAACAGGTTTCTAGGAGAAGATAGGTGATAAAACCTGAAAGAAGTGTGTGATTACAGGAACATATTTACTCAGCATTCACAACCAGAATCAACCTAAATGGGCATCACTAGTGAATTTAGGAGACACTTTAGAAGGAAGGTGAGACCAGAGAACATCCCTTATTACTCTCTTCTGACACAGCCTTCCAGATTGTCTTAATCACAATGCATAGGATGATTTCAGGCAACTACCTACTCCTTCACATGGTAAAACTCCTTCCCCAGTATTTACTCTGGCACCTATTATACATGAGAGACATGATTTTTTTTTCTTTTTTAAGGCATAATTTATATATAATAAAATGAAACCTTTTAAAATGTGTAATTAGTTAAATAAATTGGGACAAATGTACATGGCTGAGGAACTCATATTGCCACAGAATGTTCCTTTATGATCCTTTGTAGCCCATCACCACCTGCCTTGCCACCTCAATGCAACAACTAGTCTGATGGGTCACCATAGATAAGATTTGCCTCTTTTCAACTTCATATAAGTAGAATTATACATCTTGTACTCTTTCTGTCTGGCTTCTTTTGCTTTGTAGCTTTAAAGAGGAAAAATAATAATAAGATTCAAAAGTCACTTAAATTTATTTAGACTTGATTAATGGCCTATATATATTCTATTGTTTTGATTTGTCTGTGTGTATCTTAGCAATTGTATTTAGCACTTTTCAGGCGTAGTATTTCATTGTTGTTGTTGTTCAGTTGCTAAATCCTGTCCAATTCTTTGATACTTTATGGGTTGCAGCACACCAGGTTCCTCTATATCTATCCTCCCCTGTTTCCTGGAGTTTACTCAAATTCATGTCCATTTTATAAATATAAATTATGTCAATTTTTTGTTGATAGTGTTATTTGTGTCTTCTATATCTTTGCTAGTTTGCTGTGTAATTGATCTATCAATTACTGAAAGAAGATGATCAATATTTACAACTATAATCATGGATTTATTTATTTATTTATTTTTACTTTTGTCATTTTTGCTTGAATTGTCTTACAGATTTATTGTTAGGTGAATATGGTAAGATAACTCTCTTCTTAATGAATTGATCCTTTTAGCATTGCAGAATACTTTTGTTTGATATTGGTAAATCTTCCTCTTGAACTCTTGTGTCTGTCATAAACATAGCCATACCAGCTTTCTTATGCTTAGTATTTCCATGATACGTATCTTCCTATCCTTTTATTTTTAACCTGTATGTTTCTCTGTATTTAATGTGTTTCTTATAATCAACATACAGTTGCTTTTTTAGTCAGTCTAACAATCTCTGATTTTTATTTCAAGTCTTTATTTAGATTTAATATAATAATTTATTTGTTTAGAGTGTCAGACATTATTTTGGGGGGGCTCCAAAATCACTGAAGATGGTGATTGCAGCCATGAAATTAAAAGACGCTTACTCCTTGGAAGGAAAGTTATGACCAACCTAGATAGCATATTCAAAAGCAGAGACATTACTTTGCCAACAAAGGTCCATCTAGTCAAGGCTATGGTTTTTCCAGTTGTCATGTATGGATGTGAGAGTTGGACTGTGAAGAAAGCTGAGTACCAAAGAATTGATGCTTTTGAACTGTGATGTTGGAGAAGACTCTTGAGAGTCTCTTGGACTGCAAGGATATCCAACCAGTCCATTCTAGAGGAGATCAGCCCTGGGTGTTCTTTGGAAGGAATGATGCTAAAGCTGAAACTCCAATACTTTGGCCACCTCATGTGAACAGTTGACTCATTGGAAAAGACTCTGATGCTAGGAGGGATTGGGGGCAGTAGGAGAAGGGGATGACAGAGGATGAGATGGCTGGATGGCATCACTGACTTGATGGACGTGAGTCTGAGTGAACTCTGGGAGATGGTGATGGACAGGGCATCCTGGTGTGCTGTGATTCATGGGGTTGCAAAGAGTTGGACACGACTGAGCGACTGAACTGAACTGAAGTAGACATTTTTATAGCACTTGTAAAGGAATAGCTACAAACTGATTCTGCCAGCAATAGCCCACCAAGCATTTTCTTAGAAAATGGCTATGAATTTATGCAAGGTTGAAAAAGGGATTCCGGTTTATTTGGGCAGAGTTGTAGATGTATTTTGCTTCCCCTGGGTGAGGAGAGGAGCAAGCTTCCACCTACCTTAAATCAAGTCAGGGATGCTTCAGGAAGAATTTGACATGAATTCCTTGGAGTTTTAAGGGATTCAGGTTTTGTCATCTGACTCATATCTGAAGAGTTGCAACTAAAAAAGCTATGGTTTAAGTTAATCTTATTTATGCAGAATGTAGACATAGGGCTGCATGATGATTGGTGTGTACTTCTAGAGTTTGTGGTGAAAAATATAGAATTTTGTTTTCCTGTGGGCCAGATGTGGAGTCCATAGGAAGAGAGGTCGACAAAGCTATATATATATATAGTCAAAGCTATATGGTTTTTCCAGTAGTCACGTACAGATGTGAGAGTTTGACCATAAAGAAGGCTGAGCTCTGAAGAATTGATACTTTAGAACTGTGGTGCTGAAGAAGACTCTTGAGAGTTCCTTGGACAGCAAGGAGATCAAAGTAGTCAATCCTAAAGGAAATCAACCCTGAATATTCATTAGAAGGACTGATGCTGAAGCTGAAGCTCCAATACTTTGGTCACCTAATGTGAAGAAGAGACTTATTGGAAAAGACCCTGATGCTGGGAAAGATTGAAGGAAGGAGGAGAAGGGAACAACAGAGGATGAGATGGTTGGATGGCATCACTGACTCTATGGACATGAGTTTGAGCAAGCTCCGGAAGTTGGTGATAGACAGGGAAGCCTGGCATCCTGTAATCCATGGGGTTGCAGAGTCAGACAAGTCTTGGAAACTGGACAACAACAACAAGGAAGAGAGGCAGGCTGAGTCCTATTGGATAGGGACTCTGTCCAAAAGGATGATTGGAGAACTAGGTGATCCCAGAAAAAGTGTAAACCACTAGACAGCAGAAAGATTTTTTGTGCTCAGTCACTCAGTTGTGTACAACTCTTTGCAATGACATGGACTGAACCCCACCAGGGTCCTCTGTCCATGGGATTCTCCAAGCAAGAACTCTGGAGTGGGCGGCCATTTTCTTCCCCAGCATCTAGGAGTTAGCAGTGAACAAAATAAACAAAAACCACAAAATGACCCTGTTCTCACTAGAATTTGAAAGTAAATGAAAAAGCAATTGGAACTGCCTAATTTATCTGTATTAAAACAAGTTATAAGCGTAAAGTTGAAACAGAAAAAGAAAAGAATGAAGTTGCTGTCTGCTTGCATCTGATGAACCATAGCTGTTGCTGCTGCTGCTTTTTTTTTTTTTCAATTATTGGAATATAGTTGCTTTACAATGTAACATAGCTTCTTAAGTTTACTTGAAGATTTCTGACTCAGATACATGGTAGAAAGAGATAAGGAATGCAAAATGGCTGCCATTCACAAGATGGAGGACACTAAAGTAAGAAGTGAGTGGTTGTGTGTGTGAGAGAGAGAGAGAGAATGTGTGTGTGTGTGTATGTGTGTGTGTGTAGCTGATGAGTTCCATTTTGTCCATCTTGAATTTGAGAAGGCTGTGGACCATTTAGGTGAAGATTTCCAGCAGACAGTTGTACAAGTATGGTGCTTCAGAGAGAGATTTAGCTACATTATTAATATTTCAATTTTGTTATTATTGAATAGATAGTAATTGAAACATTAGGAACACAAGTGTAAGAGGTGATAAACTATGGAAAAACTCTTAGACATGTCAATATCCATTAGGCTGACAAGAATAATAATTCCAGAAGGAGACTAAAAAAGAATGGCCAGGGGAACAGAAGAAAAGAGTAATTTCTCAGTAGTCAGAGTAAAAAGGAGTTCAAAGAGAAGGAAATGAAAAAAACACTACCAAATACATCTGAAGAGTCAATAAAGATGAGGACTAGTGAGAGGCCATAAAAGTGGATTATTAGGAAATCAATATCTCATGATCGTTATCAGTGCACTTGGGGATGGAGGCAGGCAGGATAGATAATACTGAACAGTATAACAATGTTTTCTAATCTTAGGTAATATATGGACAATTTTTAAAGGAAAAATCAGCATATAACAAATTATTTTTATCCTGTTACTCAAATACTTCCAAACCTAAAATTATGTATATGTTATGACCAAAAAAGTATTTAAACACATAAATACACAATTCAAATAATTTAATGTAATGATGTTATCGTATGGAAATCAAAGTACATCTTAGAACTAATCTACAGTTTTATAAAGTACCTTGTCCAATTGTTTGAACTTTGTAATGACTCAATGCTCCTGTAATCTCCTATCTTACTTTTGTTTGCATGTCACATAATGCTATGATTTGACCTTTGCAGGGCCTGAACTCATTATCTGTACTATAAAAACTGTTCCTTTCATTTCTATGACAGCAAAAAGGGTACTAATTGGCAGCAACCTGATTAAAAAATGAGCACAAATATGGCACTGACCTTCTTTGGAACAAAAACACAAATCTGGGCTCTGAAATTTCAAGTTACATTATTATAACATATGGTGTAGTTCAACATAGCATAGCATATTATACCATATATAATATGTTATAATAAAGTAGGCTTCCAGATACCCAAATAGGATTGTATTACTCAATAAGTTTCTGTCACACATCTATCTGCACATGCACAATCTGATAGATTCATCTCTGAACCCTAAGAATATGTCCCCAGGCCCTCTTTTGAGAAGCAAGAAAATATATTATATCAAGATATGCAATCTTTCTTTCTATACTTTAATTTATAATAAGCATAGACCAGCATATTAATTTTTGTATCCTGCTCTCACTGATTACCATAGTTTTTGAAATGGAGAATTAAAAGTTTTAATGAATGAATGAATGAATGTCATAGTCTCTGTTTCCTTAACATAAAGCATAGAGATTGGGTCAGACAAATTGTTGGGAACCCATTGATTTTCACTTCAGTTCAGTTGCTCAGTTGGGTCTGACTCTTTGTGACCCCATGAACTGCAGCACGCCAGGGTCCATTGCTTTTAGTAACAGGTTTCTCCCATAATTTTGGTCCTGAATGGACTCATTAAAGCATTCATCAAAGGATACAATAAAGGATATGAGATAACAATCTTAGACTACAGTCAGATCCACCTGAAGCTCAGCCCCAGGACATTGCTACTTCAGTGGACATTGCCATTCAGGTAACCTCCGCTGGGCTAGGTGACAGTTGTTTGCTGACACACATATCTGTAGCTGCAGCCTTCCAGCAGGGCTTCAGAACTGAAACTGCTGCACTGTTCTTAGCAGCAACCTGAGAACTACTTGCCCACTGGGTAAGCTTTTCACAGCTAGAAGTTGCTTCCACATATATTATGCTCCAGTTTGTTTACACTTGCACAGATTTCTAGGAGCATTCAGCTAATTAAACACTTGGGCTGAGGTGGAGGTGGAAGGAACAAATCACCCACAGGATCTTGCTACATCTCAGCTAAGGATCCCAGAGGTTCATTGATTGAAGTTGGGTCACTGTTCTAAAAAGGAGAAGCCCTGTGTACCTTTCAGTATGGCTTTGGCTGATGTTTTCTGCTCCCCTTTCCCTTCCTTGTGCTTTTCTCCCTCTCACACACATCCACATGGAAAACTTGTGCCAGTTCAAGTTTCTTGCCTGCTTCCACAATCACAGTCTGCCTCTTCCCAGAGATTTTCTGACTAATATCTGTAATTCCCTAACTTTCCTTCTTCAGTTTTATATAGAAGTTTCCTGAATAGTAACCTGGAGTCAAAGCAGAAAATGAGCTTTGAGATGAAAGAAATACGTGTTCAATTTCTGTCAGCAACAATTACATTTTGTGACTCTGAGAAAATGTCTTAAATTCACATTCCATTTCCTTATCTAAGATTTTGGAGTAACAATCATCACCTAATATGATTGTTGTGAGGGTCAAATGAAATGATAGATGTGAACTACCCAGCTCAGTATGTGGCACATAATAGATAATCAAGGTTAACTGTAGCTTTTGTTATTTTGCTGAATACCTAAGAAGTCATTCTATCTGGGTTGTTTCCAAGTCTCTAAAATCCCTCCTGTAATTTTAACTGTCCATTCCTTCAGGATGATTCTATATTCTCCTCTTCTGGGTATATTCCACTCTTCTGGGTAGACCACGTGGAAGCCTGGCCACCATTCTGACTGTAAGCCTGATTCACCTAAGCAGAAACCATGATTTATGTGCTAAGTGCTGACTTCTTCCTCATTTCTCCATGTGAAAGTGAACAAATGTCCTTTTACTAAAAGTCACCATCTTTAACTTATGTACACCTGACTTTTGGATGTGTCTTGCTCTTTTCCTTTTCTATAAGGAAGATCAATCACTTCCAGCCTTCCTTTCTTTCTTTCTTTTTTCTTTTCTTTTTTTTTTATTGTATTGGTTTGCCATACATCAACATGAATCCGCCATGGGTATACACGTGTTCCCAATCCTGAACCCCCCTCCCACCTCCCTCCCCATACCATCCCTCTGGGTCATCCCAGTGCACCAGCCCTGAGCATCCTGTTATCATGCATCGAACCTGGATTGGTGATTCGTTTCATATATGATATTAAACATGTTTCAGTGCCATTCTCCCAAATCATCCCACCCTCTCCCTCTCCCACAGAGTCCAAAAGACTGTTCTATACATCTGTGTCTCTTTTGCTGTCTCGCATACAGGGTTATCGTTTTCATCTTTTTAAATCCCATATATATGCGTTAGTATACTGTATTGGTGTTTCTTTCTTTCTTTTTTTTCCAATCCACAAGTAGATTCTTGTGTATGTAAACACCTCTGACAACACCATTGCTGTAACTGGATTGTTCAGTTTCCACATCATCAGGATATCACAATCCCTAGTCACCCGTGGTGGACACTTCAGATTCATTTTAAATGACTTCATATCTGTACTTTCCTACCTACCCAGTCAGTTAAATCCTGGTGATCCTGTCTCTACAATGTTTCCCATATCAGTCCCAGTCCTTTCTATTCAGATTGCCACTATGTCTGTTCAGACACACTTCTTTTTTCTGGGCTTATTAGCACCTCTTTTTCAATCTCTTATCTCCTCAGACCAATCCTTATACTCATTTCAGGATTGTCTTTATAAAGCAAAGGTGACATCTTAAATTCTGTTTGTCAAAATCTGTCAGTGACTCCCAATTTCCTTCAAAATAAACTCCAAATTTCTTAGCATGGTATTCCCCAATTGGACCTCCAAACCAGTTTTTCAGTTCCACTTCTAAATTTACTCTTCCTTGAATATGAAACTCAATCCTTAATAAAGGACTTAACTCTCTATGGAATCTAAACACTTTTGTGCTTCAGCATTTTTTTTAGACAGTTCTTCTGTCTATATGGCTATATGCCCCCTTTGGTTTCTGTTAATAGATTCTCTCTTCCGTCATGCACATATTCAGTGCCCTGGTCTCTCTATTCATAATCAATCATTTGTCTTTCTGCATCCAGAAAACAAACTTATACCTGGATTTAACATTTACTATGTCTCATATAAAACAAAGTATTTATATATCTTCTAATATACAAGCCCCTAAAGGGCAATGATCACATCTATTTTTTTTAAATTTATTTATTTTAATGGAAGGCTAATTACTTTACAATATTGTAGTGGTTTTTGCCATACAATTGACATGAATCAGCCATGGGTGTACATGTATTCCCCATCCTGAGGCCCCGTCCCACCTCCCTTCCCATTGCATCCCTCAGGGTCATCCTAGTGCACCAGCCCTGAGCACCCTGTCTCATGCATTGAACCTGGACTGGTGATGTGTTTCACATATGATAATATACATGTTTCAACGCTATTCTCTCAAATCATCCCACCCTCGTCTTCTCCCATGGAGTCCAAAAGACTGTTCTATATATCTTTTTCTCTTTTGCTGTCTCACATAAAGGGTTATCATTACCATCTGTCTAAATTCCATATATATGCGTTAGTATACAAAGGTCCATCTAGTCAAGGCTATGGTATTTCCAGTGGTCATGTATGTATGTGAGAGTTGGACTGTGAAGAAAGCTGATCATCGAAGAATTGATGGTGAATTTTGAATTGTGGTGCTGGAGAAGACTCTTTTGAGTCAATTGGACTGCAAAGAGATCCAACCAGTCCATCCTAAAGGAGATCAGTCCTGGGTATTCATTGGAAGGACTGATGCTGAGGCTGAAACTCCAATACTTTGGCCACCTCATGCGAAGAGTTGACTCATTGGAAAAGACCCTGATGCTGGGAGGGACTGGGGGCAGTAGGAGAAGGGGGTGACAGAGGATGAGATGGCTGGATGACATCATTGACTCGATAGACGTGAGTCTCAGTGAACTCCAGGAGTTGGTGATAGATAGGGAGGCCTGGCGTGCTACGATTCATAGGGTCGCAAAGAGTCGGACACGACTGAGCCCCTGAAATGAACTGAACTGAACTGATAGTGTATTGGTGTTTTTCTTTCTGGTTTACTTCACTCTATATAATAGGCTCCAGTTTCATCCACCTCATTAGAACTGATTCAAATGTATTCTTTTTAATGGCTGAGTAAAATTCCATTGTGTATATATGCAACAGCTTTCTTAACCATTTCTCTGCTGATGGACATCTAGGTTGCTTCCATGTCCTGGCTATTATCAACAGTGCTGTGATGAACATTGGGGTACATGTCTCTCTTTCAATTCTGATTTCCTCGATGTGTATGCCCAGCAGTGGGATTGCTGGATCATATGACAGTTCTATTTCCAGGTTTTTAAGGAATCTCTACATTGTTCTCCATAGTGGCTGTACTAGTTTGCATTCTCACCAACAGTATAAGAAGGTTCCCTTTTCTCCACACCCTCTCCAGCATTTATTGCTTGTAGACTTTTTGACAGCAGCCATTCTGACTGGCACAAAATGGTACCTCATTGTGGTTTTGATTTTCATTTCTCTGATAATGAGTGATGTTGAGCATCTTTTCATGTGTTTGTTAGCCATCTGTATGTCTTCTTTGGAGAAATGTCTGTTTAGTTCTTTGGCTCATTTTTTGATTGGGTCGTTTATTTTTCTGGAATTGAGCTGCAGGAGCTACTTGTGTATTTTTGAGATTAATTTTCAGTTGCTTCGTTTGTTATTATTTTCTCCCATTCTGAAGGCTGTCTTTTCACCTTGCTTATAGTTTCTTTTGTTGTGCAAAAGCTTTTAAGTTTAATTAGGTCCCATTTATTTATTTTCACTTTTATTTCCATTACTCTGGGAGGTGAGTCATAGAGGATCCTGCTGTGAATTACGTCGAAGAGTGTTTTGCCTGTGTTCTCCTCTAGGAGTTTTATAGTTTCTGGTCTTATGCTTAGATCTTTAATCCATTTTGAGTTTATTTTTGTGTATGGTAGCAAATGTTCTAGTTTCATTCTTTTACAAGTGGTTGACCAGTTTTCCCAGCATTGCTTTTTAGAGAGATTGTCTTTTCTTCATTGTATATTCTTGCCTCCTTTGTCAAAGATAAGGTGTCTATAGCTGCATGACTTTATCTCTGGGCTTTCTGTTTTGTTTCATTGATCTATATTTCTGTCTTTGTGCCAGTACCATACTGTCTTGATGACTGTAGCTTTGTAGTATAGCCTAAAGTCAGGCAGGTTGATTCCTCCAGTTCCATTCTTTTTCCTCAAGATTGCTTTGGCTATTCGAGGTTTTTTGTATTTCCATATAAATTATGAAAGTATTAGTTCTAGTTCTCTGAAAAATACCGTTGATAGGTTGATAGGGATTGCATTGAATCTATGGATTGCTTTGGGTAGTATACTCATTTTCACTATATTGATTCTTCCAATCCAGGAACATGGTATATTTCTCCATCTATTTGTGTCCTCTTTGCTTTCCTTCACCAATGGTTTACAGTTTTCTATCTATAGGTCTTTTGATTCTTTAGGTAGATATATTCCTAAGTATTTTATTTTTTCGTTGCAATGGTGAATGGGATTGTTTCCTTAATTTCTCTTTCTTTTTTCTCATTGTTAGTGTTTAGGAATGCAAAGGACTTCTCTGTGTTAATTTTATATCCTACAACTTTACTATATTCATTGATTAGCTGTAGTAATTTTCTGGTGGAGCCTTTAGGGTTTTCTATGTAGAGGATCATGTCATCTGCAAAGAGTGAGAGTTTTACTTCTTCTTTTCCAATCTGGATTCCTTTTTTTTTCTTTTTCTCCTGTGGCCATAACTTCCAAAACTATGTTGAATAGTAGTAGTGAGAGTGGGCACCCTTGTCCTGTTCCTGACTTTAGGGGAAATGCTTTCATTTTTTCACCATTGAGGATAATGTTTGCTGTGGGTTTATCATATATGCCTTTATTATGTTGAGGTATGTTCCTTCTATGCCTGCTTTCTGGAGGGATTTTTTTTTTTTCATCATAAATGGATGTTGAATATTTTCAAAGGCTTTCTCTGCATCTATTGAGATAATCATATGGTTTTTATCTTTCAATTTGTTAAGGTGGTATATTACATTGATTGATTTGCAGATATTGAAGAATCCTTGCATCCCTGGGAGAAAGCCCACTTGGTCATGATATATGATCTTTTAAATATGTTGTTGGATTCTGTTTGCTAGAATTTTGTTAAGGAATTTTGTATCTATGTTAGTCAGTGATATTGGCCTGTATTTTTCTTTTTGTTTGTGGCATCTTTTTCTGGTTTTGATATTAGGGTGATGGTGGCCTCATAGAATGAGTTTGGAAGTTTTCCTTCAGCTGCAATTTTCTGGAAGAGTTTGAGTAGGATAAGCGTTAGCTCTTCTATAAATTTTTGGTAAAATTCAGCTGTGAATCCGTCTGGACCTGGGCTTTTGTTTGCTGGAAGATTTCTTATTACAGTTTCGATTTCTGTGCCTGTGATGGGTCTGTTAAATTTTCTAATTCTTCCTGGTTCAGTTTTGGAAAGTTGTACTTTTTTAAGAATTTGTCCATTTCTTCCAAGTTGTCCATTTTATTGGCATATAGTTGCTGATAGTCTCTTATGATCCTTTGTATTTCTATGTTGTCTGTTGTGATTTCTCCATTTTCATTTCTAATTTTGCTGATTTGATTATTTTCCCTTTGTTTCTTGATGAGTCAGACTAATGGTTTGTATATTTTATTTATCTTCACAAAAAAACAGCTTTTGGCTTTGTTGATTTTTGCTATGGTCTCTTTTGCTTCTTTTGCTTTTATTTCTGCCCCAATTTTTAAGATTTCTTTCCTTCTACTAATTCTGGGGATCTTCATTTCTTCCTTTTCTTGTTGCTTTAAGTGTAGAGTTACATTACATATTTGACTTTTTTCTTGTTTCTTGATGTAAGCCTATATTGCTATGAACCTTCCCCTTAGCACTGCTTTTACAGTGTCCCATAGGTTTTGGGTTGTTGTGTTTTCATTTTCATTCACTTCTATGCATATTTTGATTTCTTTTTTTATTTCTTCTGTGATTTGTTGGTTATTCAGCAGTGTGTTGTTCAGCCTCCATATGTTGGAATTTTTTTTATTTTATTTTATTTTTAAACTTTACATAATTGTATTAGTTTTGCCAAATATCAAAATGAATCCGCCACAGGTATACATGTGTTCCCCATCCTGAACCCTCCACCCTCCTCCCTCCCCATACCATCCCTCTGGGTCTTTTAATAGTTTTTCTCCTGTAATTGATGTCTCATCTTACTGCATTGTGATCAGAAATGATGCTTTGAGTGATTTCATTTTTTTTTAAATTTACCAAGGCTAGATTTATGGCCCAGGATGTGAGGTATCCTGGAGAATGTTCCATGTGCACTTGAGAAAAAGGTGAAATTCATTGTTTTCGGGTGAAATGTCCTATAGATTGTATCATTTAAATTTTATGTTTCCTTGCTAATTTTCCGCTTAGTTGATCTATCCATAGGTGTGAGTGGGGTATTAAATCCCCCACTATTATTGTGTTATTGTTAATTTCCCCTTTCATACTTGTTAGCAACTGCCTTACATATTGCGGTGCTCCTATGTTGCATGCTAATATATTTATAACTGTTATATCTTCTTCTTGAATTGATCTTTTGATCATTATGTAGTGTCCTTCTTTGTCTCTTTTCACAGCCTTTATTTTAGTCTATTTTATCTGATATGAGTATTGCTACTCCTGCTTTCTTTTGGTCTCTATTTGCATGGAATATCTTTTTCCAGCCCTTCATTTTCAGCCTGTATGTGTACTTTGTTTTGAGGTGGGGCTCTTGTAGACAACGTATACATGGGTCTTGTTTTTGTATCCATTCAGCCAGTTTTGTCCTTTGGTTGGGGCATTCAATCCATTTACATTTAAGGTAATTATTGATAAGTATGATCCCTTTGCCATTTACTTTGTTATTTTGGATTCACGTTTATATACCCTTTCTGTGTTTCCTGTTTAGAGAAGATCCTTTAGCATTTGTTGAAGAGCTGGTTTCGTGGTGCTGAATTCTCTCAGCTTTTGCTTGTCTGTAAAGCTTTTGACTTCTCCTTCATATTAGAATGGGATCCTTGCTGGGTACACTCATCTGAGTTGTAGGTTTTTCTCTTTCATCACTTTTAATATGCCCTGCCATTCCCTTCTGGCCTGAAGAGTATCTACTGAAAAATCAGCTGTTATCCTTATGGGAATCCTCTTGTGTGTTATTTGTTGTTTTTCCCTTGCTGGTTTTAATATTTGTTCTTTGTGTTTGATATTGTTAATTTGATTAATATGTGTCTTGGGGTGTTTCACCTTGAGTTTATCCTGTTTGGAACTCTCTGGGTTTCTTGGACTTGCGTTACTATTTCCTTCCCCATTTTAGGGAAGTATTCAACTGTTATCTCGTCAAATATTTTCTCATGGTCTTTCTTTTTGTGTTCTTCTTCTGGGACTCCTATGATTCGAGTGTTGGGGCGTTTGACATTGTCCCAGAAGTCTCTGAGGTTGTCCTCATTTCTTTTAATTCTTTTTTCTTTTCTCCTCTCTGCTTCATTTATTTCTATAGTTCTAATTTCTACCTCACTTACTCTATCTTCTGCCTCCATTATTCTACCGTTGGTTCCCTCCAGAGTGTTTTTTATCTCATTTATTACATTATTTATTATTGATTGACTCTTTTTTATTTCTTCTAGGCCGTTGTTAAACATTTCTTGCATCTTCTCAATCCTTGTCTCCAGGCTATTTATCTGTAACTCCATTTTGTTTTCAAGATTTGGGATCAATTTTACTATCATTATTCTGAATTCTTTTTCAGGTAGGCTCCCTATCTCCTCCTCTTTTGTTTGGTTTAGTGGGCATTTATCTTGTTCCTTTACCTGCTGAGTATTTCTCTACATTTTCATCTTGTTTAGATTGCTGTGTTTGGGGTGGCCTTTCTGTATTCTGGCAGTTTGTGGTTCATATATTGTGGAGGTTCCTTGCTGTGGGTGGGATTGCACAGGTGGCTTGTCAAGGTTTCTTGGTTAGGGAAGCTTGCATCAGTGTTCTGGTGGGTGGAGCTGGATTTCTTCTCTCTGGAGTAGAATCAAGTTTCCAGTAGTGAGATTGACATGTCTATGGTTTTGATGTGACTTTGGGTAGCCTGTATATTGAAGCTCAGGGCTAGTATGTTCCTGCATTGCTGGAGAATTTGCGTGGTATGTCTTGCTCTGGAACTTGTTGGCTTTTGGGTGGTGCTTGCTTTCAGTGCAAGTATGGAGGCTTTTGGATGAGCTCTTATTGATTAATGTTCCTTGGAGTCAGGAGTTCTCTGGTTTTCTCAGCTTTTGGACTTAAGCCTCCTGCCTCTGGTTTTCCATCTTTTTCTTATAATAGCCTCAAGACCTCTCCATCTCTACAGCACAGATGACAAAACATCTAGGTTAATGATGAAAAGTTTCTCCACAGTGAGGGACACCTGGAGAGATTCACAGAGTTACCTGGATAAGAGAAGAGGGAAGAGGAGAGAGGGAGATAGAGGTGACTAGGAGGAGAACAGGGGGAATAAAAAGGGGAGAGAGCATGCTAGCCAGTAATCAATTCCTTATGTGCTCTCCACAGTCTGGACCCCTCAGAAATGTTCATGGAGTTACACAGAGAAGAGAAGAGGGAGGAAGGAGACAGAGGTGACCAGGAGGAGAAAAGGGGGAGTCAAAAGGAGAGAGACAGATCCAGCCAGCAATCAGTTCCCTAAGTGTTCTCCACAGCCTGGAACACACAAAGAGATTCACAGAGTTGGGTAGAGAAGAGAAGGGGAGGGCGGAAGAGATAGAGGCGACCTTGTGGAGAAAAAGGAGATCCAAAATGTGGAGAGAGCAATCAAACCAGTGATCACACTCCCAAGTAAAAATGGGTACTGAAGATTGGGTTCTTAAAGGTACAAAATTTGATAACAAATACCAAAAAGCAAAGATTAAAAATCTAGAGTACTGGTTAGACTCTCAAAAATATGATATTAAAAAAAAATACAAAGTCACAAAAATTATAATATATATATATATATATATATATATATATATATATATATATATATATATATGAAGTTTGCTTTAAAAATAAGGTCTTTTTTTTGCAAGGTAATAGGTTATAAAAATGAAAATTAAAGGAGTAATAGAAGACTTAAAAATAAGAAAAAAATTTAAAAATGATAATAGTAAAAATAGATCTAGGAAGTTCTCTGGAGCTGTTGCAGACATTGTGGTGTCAGTTCAGTTTCAGATAGTTCCTTGATCCGGCTTATACTTCTCAAGATCTGTAGGCCCCTTCCAATGTAGTCGGTGCTAAATACAGGGTTTTAATCTGTTGCACCTGTCACTTCCTCTGTTTTCTTTATTTTATTTTAGCTTCTTCTGTTTGCTGGTCTCTTCATTGTCTAGTTTTCGCCCTGACACAAGGGGGTGAAGGTGGTCACTTATTTAGTCTCACTTGTTCAGTGGCGCTGTGGGGAGGGAGAAACACTGCAAACAAATATCACTGGCATGTGTGGGGAGTGCTCGCAGTGTCTTGGCCACACTGGGTTTGCCCCCTATCACAGCATGTGTGCTTTCATGGTCTACACTTCTCAAGCTCTAGGTCACTCTGCCAGGGAACTGTCTGAGGTGGCCCCTGGGTTGGGTGCACTTCCCAGGTCTAAGCCACTCAGGTTCAGGTTCTTGGGTACTCCACAATGACACAGACTCGATTGGGCCTGCGTTTTGTGCCCTTCCCAGGTCTGAGCAGCTCAGGTGACTAGGTACTTGGCAAGTGCAGTCTCCCCCAGGTGGGGGGTGCGTCTAATCACCTCCCGCGTTCCAGTCGCTCAGTTTTCTGGGTGATTGCAGGCGTGCTCTTGTCAGGTGTGCCGTGTGTCTCTTCTGGGGAGCTGATCTCTGGCTGGGACCCTCCTGAAGGATGTCAACCTTCCAGAATCCCCAAGAAGTTTTGGTTAGCAATGGATCCTGCTTGCAGTTTGGTAGAGGATGCCTCTGTGGGCCTGAGATTGCCCCTTTCTGACTCTGGCTACCCCCCGCTTGCCTGTCTCTGCTGGGGGATAGGCTGGTCCACAGCCTGCTAGCCCTCCTCTGGTATTCGTTCAGTCCCTTGTTCTGTGAGTGGGCCTGGCAGTGCCTTAGGTTAGGGCTTTTCTAAGCACACTTGTCTCTCTCTCTCTCTTTTTTTCCCTGTCTCTCTAGCTATTCCACAGTTTGGATTGCTATCTTACGTTAGTTCCCTCAGATTTCCCTCAGGGCATTCAGGCCTGGTCCTTATCCTAAGCAATGCAGCCTGCACCTCCCTGTTCAGCCCCTGCTTGCTGGTGGTGGCTAGGGGTGCTGAGAGTTGCCTTAGGCATGTAATCTGTGGGTTTTATTTATTTCCCCCCCCGGTTATGTTGCCTTCTGAGATTTCAAAACTCCCCACAGACACACTGGTGAGAGTGTTTCCTGGTGTTTGGAAACTTCTCCTCTTTTAAGACTCTCTTCCCAGGATGGATCTCCATCCTTACCTCTTTTGTCTCTCTTTATCTTTTATATTTTGTCCTATCTTGTTTCGAAGACGATGGGCTCTTTCTGTGTGCCTGATGTCCTCTGCCATCATTCAGATGTTGTTTTATGGAATTTGTTCAGCGTTCAAATGTTCTTTTAATGAATTTGTGGGGGATAAAGTGGTCTCCCCATCCTATTCCTCCGCCATCTTAGGACCGCCTCTCCAAAGATCACATCTATACTCACACAGTACACAGGAACATGACTACATCAAATGAACACAGAAATGTTTATTGCATTTTTCAGATAACATGTAACATTTCAACTCTATTTGAAAACATAAAGGGTTCTTTTTTACATGCATCAATGCCAAAATCTGTTCAATTGTGTGAAATGTAGTCTGTCTAGTCTGAGAATGGAACTACTGGCAAAGTTTTTCTGTAAGATCAAATTTTCTTTTCAGTATCAAAAAACTCTTGTTCTCATTGGATTTGAAACACATGGGATCACATATAAGAAATCTGTAAGTTTTCTTAATTAATCACCTCCTTGCACCCTATGGCAATGCTGGAGTGGGATTTCTTTTAACTGATGAACTGTGAATGGTTTAGTTAAGCTACTACTGTGACAGAAAATAACAAATAGCAAATCCATTACGAAGCAGCATGCACTGATTTTATAATTTAAGAAATGGAAACAAAGAGGAATTTGGAGCAAGAGCACTGAATTGTAATGAAAGAAAATGCACCATCTCAGGCATCTCACCATATGATTGGGAGAGATAACATATTTAACATCACATTCTTGAAGAGACTGAAATAGGTTTTTAAATTTCAGTCATGCATTTTAATCACAGGTGGGGATATGTCCTAATTTCTATAGAGTAAAACTTTTAAAAACAACAAAAACAAAGCATACATAAGATGTTGATATTTCCTCCTTATATATTTATGGTGATATAGATGGATTATATCAGGATTTCCATATGCTTTATTTCTTCTTTAAAATGTAGACAAGACTTTAATAGGAAAACACAGTTGTTAACTGATACATTTAAAGAAATGACTCATTTTTAGAAAGAAAAAAAAACAGAATCTCTAAAGCATTTGAATAAATTAACTTAGTGTGTATTTGGATCTCTGTTTTAATAACACCTAACATTTCCATAGATTCCAAGTTACCAAAGCTCTTTCACATTCATCATTCCATTTTAACCTCAAAGCATCCCTGTGAGAAAGTTATTATCCTGGTTTTCCTATTAGGTCATTGAGACTCAAAGAATCAAAACGACTCTTGTAAGCTACCAAATGGGACTAGAAGTGATACTTTGCAATGCTCAGTCCTACATTATGTGTACTTTGTTCTGCCTAGCTTCATTAAGCATTGGGAAGGATAGTAAGATTGAGAACTAAGGACACTTGCCCTCAAGTAGCTTTTATTGGGTTGGCCAAAAAGTTCCTTTGGGTTTTTCCATGGCATTTTATAAAAAAACTCAAATGAACTTTTTGGCCAACTCAATATTTATTTCACTTGATAAACATTCATGAACATATAAATAAGTAATTATGGGTATAAAGGGATGGTAGGGGTATAGAAAAATTACTAAGTTAACTATAATTGACATATGTAAAGTCTGTTGTTCTGTCAGTGTACAGTAATAATTTGGTTATTCAAAAAATGAAGCAGAAGGAATCAAGACAGGCTTAGCCAAAAATAACAGTCATTTTAAAATTATAAGTTCATTTGTATCTTTTATTTTAGATTCCACATATAAGTGATATCATATGGTATTTGTCTCTGTGTGACTTACTTAACATAGTATGATAATCTCTAGGTCTGTGAAAATGAAAGTGAAATTGCTCAGTCGTATGCGACTCCTTGAGACCCCATGGACTGTAGCCCACCAGGCTCCCCTGTCCATGGAATTCTCCAGGCAAAAACACTGGAGTGGGTTGCCATTTCCTTCTCCAGGGGATTTTCCTGACCCAGGGATCGAACCATGGTCTCCAGCATTGCAGGCAGACTCTTTACCATCTGAGCCACCAGGGAAGTCCGGGTCCATAATAACTTTAATAGAATATGATTTATAAAAGTGGAAGTGAAAGTGAAGTTGTTCATTATGTCCGACTCTTCGCAACCCTATGGACTGTACCCTACCAGGCTTCTCCGTCCATGGGATTTTCCAGGCAAGAGTATTGGAGTGGGTTGCCTTCTCCAGGGGATCTTCCCGACCCAGGGATTGAACCCAGGTCTCCTGCATTGCGGGCAGATGCTTTACCCTCTGAGCCACCAGGGAAGTCCAGGTCCATAATAACTTTAAATGGAATATGATTTATAAAAGTATTGTATCACTATGTTGTACACCTGAAACTAACATAATATGTGAATAAAAAATAATCAATTGCTATGAAAAAAATATTAAAGGATGTAAGTAGACTTACCCTAATTTTGTTGTTTTTAACCCATATCTGATCTATACCCCATCCTTGGCCCACACTGAAGTCTTACTCTACTTTTAGTTTATTCCTGAGCTTCACCTCAATTCTAAGTTTCACCCTATCCCTTATCTCACCTGTCTCTAACCATTTAGATGACAGCTAGAAACAGAGGTTGAATTTGTGTAATCCATTATTTCTAACAAAATATACATCAAAATATCCCTACAAAAAATGACTATGGGAAATTGAAAAAAACATAATTTTGCCATCAAGTTAGTTGTTCACAATGGTTAGCTAAAGGAGGGTATTATGTATTGCTGTGTAAACAGTTATCCCCAAAGTTAGCAATCTAAATACAACAAATATTTATTACCTCATAGTTTCTGTGGGTGAGGAATATGGGCATCACTTAGGTGAGTGGTCTTGACACAGAGTGTGACGTGAGGTTGCCATCAAGCTGTCGTTTGGGATGCAGAGTCATCCATGGGCTTGACTGAGGCTGGAGGATTTACTTCCAAGATGACTAACTCACG
Source organism: Bos taurus (assembly GCF_002263795.3). NCBI lineage: Eukaryota > Metazoa > Chordata > Mammalia > Artiodactyla > Bovidae > Bos > Bos taurus. Next base: position 2,224,846 of record NW_020192292.1, read on the forward strand.
TGGCTGTTGGCAAAACTCCTCAGTTCCTTGCTGGTTACTGGGAGGAAGTCTTAGTTCCTTACTAAGTGCACCACTCCCTAGGGCCATTTGAGTGTCTTCACAGTATGACAGCTGCCTTCCCACAGAACAAGTGATCAAGAAGGAAAGTGAAACTGAGGCAGGCAGCACAATGTCATTTATAATTTAACTTCAGATATTACATACTTTTGTCACATTCTCTTGATGATGCATAATAGTCTGGGAGCGGACAACACAAATCTATCAATCCAAGGGGAGGAAAAATGATTGGTTTTGGCTGACACAAGGGGCTGCATATTCCCAGAAGCATAGAGAAAATAGGTCTGATCTTAGAGACCTTAACAGTCATATCAGGAGAGCTTGGGTGAGGAGGAGTGGAAAGCCTCTTTGAGAACCTTGAAAGCTTGTCATTCAGTTTGATGTTGAATCCTTCAATGAGCTTTGAAACTGTCACTGTAGATCAGGGGTCAGCAAACTGTGGCTTGTGGGTCAAATTTGGTCTGAAGCATATTTTTATATGTAAGTAAGCTGAGTGATTTTTTACAATTTGAAAATAGTATAAAATAAGTATGTATATAGATAGATGGTTGGCAGATATATAAAGTATGAGGCAGAGATCATATGTATCCTGCAGAGTCTAAAATATTTAGTAAGTGGCCCTTTAAAAAATTGCAAATCCTATTAAAGATCATCCAAATATCTATAAAATGTCTAATAAAAAGTAGAAGTTTTAACTCTGCTACATTGTCTGGAAGGAAATATGTGCATGGATCAAGAATTGTTTTTCTTCCCAGGTAGAAGATTGAGCATCATGGGATGCTAGACCTTTAATTTTTCCACTTAATTTAATGATGACTAAAATTAAATATCTCAAGATCTCCTTATTTTTGCATATCCCAAACCACAGAACCTTAATCTTAGATGCACACACAAGAAAAGATTCCATGGTGAATCAGAAGCACCACATACCATAACCCCTTTTTGGAAATTCAGAACATATTTGAATAATAAATACTCTGAGAAGTCCTTCAATAATTTATTTTTGACTAATTAATACAACATCTCCAAATGCTAGGTTTTTCATGGGCCTTTTGTGTTTATACATTAACATCTACTGACATACCATGTGTGTGTGACTGGTAGATACATTCCCAGCACTCTACTTCAGGTTCCTCTAATAAGCTTAGTTCAAGCCATAACCATCTTGATATATATATAGATGTGGGAGCCCCATCTCATTTTTTTTTCTAAATACCCAATAGTTCCCTTTTGACTTGCAGGGATCCATTTCTTGAGAAATCTTCATAGGGATATGAGCTAAGCCAAGAGTCCTGGAACAAGCCCAGCTTCCCTGTAACTAGGCAACTGGCTGTTGAGGACACCAAGTCCTTTTGGAGTCAAGTTCCCATTCATGTTACTGGCTAATAGTTGACTGACATAGCTCTTGAAAAGGGGATAATAGTTTGATGAAACCTCACATTCAACATGACTCATGCATGTTTGAAGCATGCTGTCATGTTGCAGTCTCACGGTCCCATTTTCAGACCATTTTCCTTTTCTTATGGATGGAACAGGAATCTATAATTTAACAGAATCTCACCTAACTCAGATGTGGTTAGTTTACTGACCAGCATGTGAAAATATAGTTTTCAACAAACTGCTACATAAGAATGCCAGACTTGCTGATGTTCAACACAAAATACAGTCCTTGGCTTTTTGTTTTTTATTTTAATATGCATAATAATGACATGTATGGCATATTCTCCTAATAAAGGAAATGTATTTGATTGCAAGTGAATAAGCATGATGGTATTTTAGGGATAGTCCTGAATCCACTCTAGCATATATAAAAATGGAAACCATTTTTCAAACTTTAGTGCAGCAGCCATGATGCTGAAATTGGCCCATGCATCTCTGGAAAGCTGGCCGAGAACATCTCTTCCCAAGGCAGATTCAGCACTTTTTGCATAAATACCTCGATATGCCTCCAGTATCTACATCACAGAAATAAGCAAGTTAATATAACAGATAAAATTAATATAACATTATAAGTCAACTACAATTATAAAAATTGATTGTGACGTGATGATGTGTTACAACACTGACATTGAGAATTGTTGCTTTAATCTGTGCTTTTGTTTTTTCCACCAAGTACTGTAGCAGCTCAAGAATCCCCCTGACCTTGAAACAAATTGTGCTGTTTTAACTGCCTAGCTTCATGATACTTCAGAATTTATTCTAAGATTCAATTTGACAATAAAAAATGTGCATAACAACATGAATTCCTGGGAGACCTGTATGGCTGTTGTGGATGGCTTCTGTAAGTTATGTTACATACTGCTGGCACATTGTAGGTGCTTAAATGCATAGTATATAGAAGCAATGATGTTAGCTCAAGCCTAAGCTGGAATGAATAACTAGGTCTCTGCTGAAATGTTTTGACTATTTCTCCCACCTTCCTGCAGAGAAGGAAATGGCAACTCACTCCAGTACTCTTGCCTAGAGAATTCTGTGGACAGAGGAGCCTGGAGGGCTGCTGTCTATGGGGTCACACAGAGTCGGACATGACTGAAGCAACTTATCAACAGCAGCAGTCCGCCTTCCTGAATCTGTCCATACAATTCACTGTATACCATCCTTATTCTGACTGTAGGGCCTCTCTAGGATCACTAACTCAGAAGACCATGTATAACTGCTCTCAGATCATCTAGAAGACATTCTGCTCCCTTGCAGTATAGTTGTTGTTGTTCAGTCAATAAATCATGTCCAACTTTTTGTGACCCTATGGACTGCAGCATTTCAGGCTCCTCTGTCCTTCATTATCTTCCAGAGTTTGCTCAAACTAATGTCCACTGAGTCAGTGATACTATCTAACCATCTCATCCCCCCCAACCCCTTTCTCTTCCTGCCTTCAATCTTTCCCAGCATCAGGGTCTTTTCCAATGAATCATCGGGTGGCCAAAGTATTGGCGTTTCAGCTATAGCATCAGTCCTTCCAATGAATATTCAGGGTTGTTTTCCTTTAGGATTGACTGGTTTGATCTCTTTGCTATCCAAGGGACTCTCAAGAGTCTTCTCCAGAACTGCAGTTAGAAGTATAGAATGAAGGGTAAAGGTGGGAATTAAATTAACTTCAGGATGATAAACTTCATTGGATTGGTTCCTACTTCAAAATGTTACCATGTTCCTGCCACACATATACCAGTACATACATACAAGTTCTCACAAGAGAAAGATACAATGGGGAACAGTAACAGATAAGACACTTCAAATATGCCAGAGAGGTGCATTTTCAAATATCTTGAAAGCTCCCTTGAGAAGGTTTGGAATTACATATTTAATCCCTTCCATAAGAGACAATCACAGATGCTCTGGTCATGCTCTGACCTTTGACACCTTGACAGTCCATGACAGAGTCTTCTGTATTTTTTGCTTTTTTAAAAATCTTTTTAACCACAAGCTACATCCTTGACCTACCTCTGCTAGCTGACCCACAGTTATTTTCTATTGACTGTAACAAGAATTAATTCTGTTCCATTCAATAGCTATTTACTGAGCATCTGTGTGCATTTTTAACTTCAATTTCCTTTTCTGAAAATGCAAATAAATTATTTTAGGCTTCAGGGAGATTATTTGAGAGGTAATTGTTATTTTCAAGCCTGGAGGTGCTGCTATTTATTTTTATGTTAACTATACAAACACAGGTGTGTTTTTGCTGATTTTTGCTTATTTGGATGAGAAAATAGGAATCATTTCCAAAATAGCAGAGTTTTACATGCTCTTGGGACCAGGAATTTGGTCTTAGTCACCTTTCTATTCCCTGGTAACTGAGCAGATACCATGTGTGAGAAGGTGCTCAGTAAATGTATGTCACACTGAATCATTCTTTACACCTGAGGTGTCCTAGATGAAGATGATCTCTTCCCATTGAAACCCTTCCACTAAGGTCCTAAATGCACTACTGTCATTTGAAACACAGTAAAACTTCATGGTGAGGTTCTTAAGTATTTCACAGTGTCATTAGATGGTAAAGTCAATATTGTTTGTTTTTAGCACATGCCTGGATCCTCATAACTGTACACATCTATTATCAAAAGATAAGCCATCTCCTACATGAATCTTGATTCCTGCCATGAGCATGAGACATATTAGGAATACTTGCTTTAGTAAAAATTGGCTCAATGACCATGGCCATTCTTACTGATGTTTTAAGTTTTCCCCCCAGTCTTTTTTACCTAGGTTATAACTTTTATTACTTCTTCTCTCTGAATCCCTGATAATAATATCCCATAGGCTGGCCTTCTTTCCATCCTTCCTTCCTCCCACAAACTTTTTTATAACACCCATATGTGCCCAGGATTTGTGTGAAACACCGGGAATTCAAAAATAAGTGTCAGTGCCATATTTGAGGAGCAATAATTCTTTTTAAAAAAGCATAGCACAAAAACAATCAGCTGTGTTATAACATTTTACTATTTATTAAAGTGCTTTCATGGAGAAGGCAATGGCACCCCACTCCAGTACTCTTGCCTGGAAAATCCCATGGATGGAGGAGCCTGGTAGGCTGTAGTCCATGGGGTCACTAAGAGTCGGACACGATTGAGCGACTTCACTTTCACTTTTCACTTTCATGCATTGGAGAAGGAAATGGCAACCCACTCCAGTGTTCTTGCCTGGAGAATCCCAGGGACGGGGGAGCCTGGTGGGCTTCTGTCTATGGGGTCGCACAGAGTCGGACACGACTGAAGCGACTTAGCAGCAGCAGCAGCAGCAGCAGAGTGCTTTCACAGGAAGGAGTATATGTTGGGCAACTATTTGAGAGAGTCAGTTCCTAGGCAGGTTGATAGGGAGTCTAGGGGTCCCCAAGGAGAGAGGGGTCTGGAATTCTCAAGGAGGAAGAAAGGACAAACTTTTTTTCTTTCTCCACATTCCTTAGGATTATATAACAATAATGTATCCTGCCTAAGGACAGTCTTTGGATTCAACCTTCTGTTATCTTAAAACGTTAATTATGGGAGTAGACCTGGTCTTTACAAGGATGTATCTTGCCTGAGGACAGTGTTATCTTAAAATGTAAATTATGGGAGTAGGTCTGATGAGGTCTTTACAACCTCCAGATATTCTTTGGATTATATAACTTCATTGTTAACACTAGCAAGCGGGTACTCTTTCTACCCCCTTCTGATGCCTATGTCAGAAGCTTTCTCTATCTCCTTTATACTTTAATAAAACTTTATTACACAAAAGCTCTGAGCGATCAAGCCTCGTCTCTGGCCCCGGATTGATTTCTTCTCCTCCGGGGGCCAAGAATCCTGGTGTATTTGCGTGATTCAACAACAACCTTTCATCTTGATGTTATTTCACTTTGGCACATGCATTAATATTAGTTTGCTAGGGGTGTCTGCAGATTACCACAGACAAAGTGAGTTGGATAACAGAAATTTATCTTGTCACAGTTCTGGAGGGTAGAATTCTTGAGATCAAGATGTCAGCAGGGTTGGTTTCTTCTAAGGCCTCACCCTCCTTGGCTAGTGGATGGCTTTCTGCCGCCGCTATGTTTATATGCTCTTCTTTCTGTGTCTTTTTTATAAGGACACCAGTTATATTGGATGAGGGTTTGCTCACCTATTTATCATTTAATTACCTCTTGAGATACCCTGTCTCCCAATACAGTCACATTCTGAGGTCTTGGAAGTTGGATTTAAACACAGGAATTTTGGAGAGACAAAGTTCAGTCCATAGCATCAAACAAGGAAGTTCAGCATTAGAGAAGTCATATAACCTGAAATGTTTCTTAGTAAGAATGGTATAGACTCTGTTATAATCTAACATCTGTAGAAATCTTAAATTCATATTCTTTCTACACAATAGCACTGCCTTTCCAAGATCTATTACAAAACTACCTAAACTGGATCTTGCTCCTTATCCCCTGCCACTTCCTTTTTAATAGAGTAGTTTTAGCCCAGTGTTCTCTAGACCTGCTTCTTAATTTTCTGACTTTGTCTATCTGATTATAGCTTTAAGGTTTTGTTGTTGTTGTTTGTTTTACCAGTTTTGCTTTGCTTGTAATAATCTTCCTCTATTTCAGCTCAGACCTTGGTTCAGATGTACTTACTGCTTACACATTTGCATGTACTTAACTGTATTTGCCCGCTGTCTTGCAGTTATGTGGGGCCATGTTTTTGGTTCTAGGCTGTGGTCTATCCATGGAAATGGTGTGTCCTCACTCTGCACCTATTATTCATCTTTACTGCAAGCTTCCACTCTACTCCCTCTTCCCCTGCTGTACATTGAAATAACAATATTATGAGATCAAATCTGCCTGGATCAGAGTACCTGCATTGGGAATTTTGGGAGCAAGAAGTCCAGCCATGGTGTTAAGCCAGTGAAATTCTGGATGAATTTGTAACCACAGCATATACTCATCTATCCTGGCTAATTCAGGCCAGTCAGATTGGAATTGTGTTACCTTCCTGTATTCTCTTCAGTCTCACATGCACCTAGCGCTTGAGGTTGCTTTCCTCACTGGGATCTTTCACATGCCTTCCCTGAAAGAACTGACCTACCCACACATTTTTGCTCTGTACGTCAACAATATCCATCAGATCACTGTGATCTAATTGGACTGCCAGTTCCAGCCCTGCCTTGGTTGGCTTCCACCCGGGTTCCAATTCAGAGAATATGGGAACATCCCTAATACCTGGTTGCTCTGTCTCCTGAATCCTGTACCATAACAGAGTTGCAATTTGCCTTTAAAATCAGGCAAAAACATGCCTGAAAAAAAGACAGCTTCGAAAAGAATATTCCCAGTTGTTAATTTAGTGAGAGTAAAGTTATGTTAGCTCATTCAAATTTAATTGCTAATGGGTTATAAGATCTTAGGAACTACAGGCCCAGCATCTGTCTCTTTTTAGTGTCTCAATTATCACCACAATAATTTAATGGCATCCTGTTGAAGAAGCATCCTTGACATGCTAACGAATGGCACCCTGCTCATTTCCATGAACTTCATATCCCTAGGTGATCATTTGAAGCTAGGCATTTTAGATTTCCATCATTTGGCCACACAGCCTGACTTAAAGGTTGACCAAAATCATATATTGAAGAAAAACAACAGCAACACTTGTTTAACATGAGATTGCAAATGTCTTAAACTTTAGTCACTTATAATTATATAAATATGAACCAAAACTGAGACAAACATGAGAATCCTAGGATCTATTTCATTCTCTACTTTCATCATGACCTTTTTCATTTAGGTTTCTCTAGTTGTTCTATCAGTGTTTCATGACTGAACCCATCTGTAATATTTAGCTTCTCTAATTGTTTATTTTCTTGATGTTTTATTTTTTAGGTTATACTAACTTTTTTGCACTTTATTCATTTTGTTTAATTTATTCAACATATAGTTATACTGCTCTCTGACTTTTATTAAACACTGAGTAGTAATACCCTAAATTTCTAGCCACCTCACAGCTTTTTTATGATGGAAGATCTAAATATCTAAAGAAGTAAATATATAAATACATTTCATTATCTCTTTGTTAATTAAAAAAATAGCAGCTTTTGCAATTTGTAGTGTTATTTATTTATTTTTGGCTGCGCTAGGTCTTTGTTCCTGGGAGGGATTTTCTCTGGTTGCAGCCAACGGGGGCTACTCTCGAGTTGTGGTGCTTGTGCTTCTCATTATAAGTGGTTGCAATTTAAATTGAGGTCTGTAACTGGCTTAAGAATGTACAAAGGTCATCATTTTGAAGTTTTTACCTGATATATTTCATAAACATAAATAGGAAGTGATTTGCATAGAAAACACTAAGCTTTTTATTTTTATTTTTTTGAAGCACAACTGTCACCTAAGTTTCCATTGGAATTAATGTAGAATGGATTTTAAAAGGCTTTGCAAAATAGCCATTTCTATGGTCAAAAAAGGAGAGAACAGAAAAGAACAAGCACAGACTGAGGGAGATCGTTTTGAAATAAAGAAGCATTTCTTGATGGTGAAGTTCACTCAATTCTACCATAAACTTAAGGTTTGGGAATTACCTGCCCTGTAGACATTAAAAAAGAAGATAAATACTAATCTATCTGGGAATAATTCTATGGTATCCTGTCTGAATTTGTTCAATTAGCTGATTAGATGTCTCCCTGTGATTTGGTACAATTCCTGCAATGGTAAATGAGAAAAAAATGCTATTGCAGGGGATGTTTTGGCTTCAATCAAGGAGTTTGAGCATGGAGCATGGTTTATCTTCTCAGAGTGGCCTGAAGACTGAGTATCCTGGTAATTTAGACTTATGATGTGAAGAACTTGAACCCTAGTATTAACATATGGAGTGCACACAATCCGAAGAAAACTCTTTCTTCTGACTCTTGAAGGCAGTATAAAGTAAGAGGCGGCCAATTATCCCAAGGGTTTTGGAGTGCTCATGAAGAACCCCAAGCTGCTTCTCCTCCATGGGTAACCAAAGCTGAAAGTAGAAGAGAAGGAGCAGAGTCTGTGTGTTCACAGCCAGCCCTCCTGGCACCACATGACTGTGTCAATGTTGAACTTGAGAATGGAGCCCAAGCGGTTGTTCCTAAGAGATATGACATAGAGCAGAGCTTCTGGTATCACAGGTGGCAGAGCAGGAAGACATTTACATCCCGTCACTGCTCTCTGATCTTGGAGTAGACTTCCTAGACACAGCTACCTTGTCATCCCTCTTCCTGAGAGAAAACAACATGGAGCTCATTCTTCCCAGGCCTGGTGAAGAGAAGACAGTGAGCCCTTCACTTCTGATAGAGGAACTGAAAGTGGGAGACAGAAGATATGCACGAACCACTTTTACTTGAAATTCAAAATAAAACATGCAAGCAGTGAAAGTAGTTTTTAGTAAAATAGACTTTATCAAAAAATAACTGGAGGCTAGAGAGACATGATATGAATGATGAGTGCAAAGAATTATGTATGTAACCTTACCTGCAATTTATACAAATGATTTGGGATCACTGCTGCTGCTGCTGCTGCTAAGTTGCTTCAGTCATATCTGACTCTGTGCGACCCCATAGACGGCAGCCCACCAGACTTCCCCGCCCCTGGGATTCTCCAGGCAAGAACACTGGAGTGGGTTGCCATTTCCTTCTCCAATGCATGAAAGTGAAAAGTGAAAGTGAAGTTGCTCAGTCGTGCCTGACTCTTAGTGACCCCATGGACTGCAGGCTACCAGGCTCCTCCATCCATGGGATTTTCCAGGCAAGAGTACTGGAGTGGGGTGCCATTGCCTTCTCCGGGGATCACTGATAGTAGTGGCTAAAAAAAAATGCTTATTAAACACTTACTCCATTTCAGTGGATTTAAATAAATACGGCACACTCTCTCTATATAATATAAGGTAATGTATGGCCTGCTGTGAATGCTACAGAGGCAACATTTCTTTTCTGAAGGCATTTATAATTTGTGGAGGAAAAGAGAGAAATTGAGATTTGTTGAAACGTAACTGTGTGGCAAGCATTGTGCTGGGCACCCTTCATGCATCTTCTCACTGAATTCTTGCACTTAAATAATGTTGTCTTCATTGCCTTATCTCATTGCTGAGGAAACTAAAGCTCAGAAAAATTAAATGGCTTGCCCAAAGTTAGTATGTGATCCAGCTGAGATAGCATGCAGATAATTATGACACAAGGAATGATGTGACAGAGATAATGAGAAAATAAATAAAACAGATTGTTACATGTTCTATCCCCTTTAAAATAGTTATTCAGGTCAGTGACCCATTACATAGCCCATTAAAGTGTGGATTTTCCTGCCCTTTTTCTCTGGGACCTAGGATGGTTTCTATCTGCATCTCAAAAAAGCCTACTCTTAGAGATTATCCAGATCTTGACAAACAGGAACTCCATCCTTCCAGCTGATCAAATTACAGTGCTTGCTGCTGCTGCTGCTGCTGCTGCTGCTGCGTCGCTTCAGTCATGTCCAACTCTGTGCGACCCATAGACGGCAGCCCACCAGGCTCCCCTGTCCCTGGGATTCTCCAGGCAAGAACACTGGAGTGGGTTGCCATTTCCTTCTCCATGCATGAAAGTGAAAAGTAAAAGTGAAGTCACTCAGTCATGTCCGACTCCTAGCGACCCCATGGGCTGCACCCTACCAGGCTTCTCCGTCCGTGGGATTTGCCAGGCAAGAGTACTGGATTGGGGTGCCATTGTCTTCTCCGTTACAATGCTTAGTCATTCCTAATTCTTCTCTTTCTTCAGCATGACATATTCAGTCAATTAACAACTCATGTCAGTTCGACCCTTAAAATGTATTTAAAATATAGGATCTCTTACCTACTGCCATCACTGAGTTCCAAGTCAGTGCCATCTCTTGTTTCCTTTCTCTGTTAGTGTACTTGTCTCCTAAGAGGTCTAACTGCTTCTGTCCTTAGGCCCCATCAGTCTCTTCTCAACATGGCAGCCGGTTCAGTTCAGTTCAGTTGGTCAGTTGTGACCAATTCTTTGCTACCCCATGAATTGCAGCAGCCAGGCCTCCCTGTCCATCACCAACTCCCGGAGTTCACTCAAACTCATGTCCATTGAGTCGGTGATGCCATCCAGCCATCTCATCCTCTGTCGTTGCCTTCTCCTCCTGCACCCAATCCCTCCCAGCATCAGACTGTTTCCAATGAGTTAACTTTTCGCACGAGGTGGCCATGAGTATACACGCATGAGTATTGGAGTTTCAGCTTTAACATCAGTCCTTCCAAAAAAACCCAGGACTGATCTCCTTTAGAATTGACTAGTTGGATCACCTTGCAGTACAAGGGACTGTCAAGAGTCTTCTCCAACATCACAGTTCAAAAGCATCAATTCTTCGGCTCTCAGCTTTCTTCACAGTCCAACTCTCACGTCCATACATGACCACTGGAAAAACCATAGCCTTGACTAGATGGACCTTTGTTGGCAAAGTAATGTCTCTGCTTTTCAATATGCTATCTACGTTGGTCATAACTTTCCTTCCAAGGAGTAAGCATCTTTTAATTTCATGGCTGCAATCACCATCTACAGTGATTTTGGAGCCCCCCAAAAATAAAGTTTGACACTGTTTCCACTGTTTCCCCATCTATTTCCCATGAAATGATGGGACCAGATGCCATGATCTTCATTTTCTGAATGTTGAGCTTTAAGCCAACTTTTTCACTCTCCTTTTTCACTTTCATCAAGAGGCTTTTTAGTTCCTCTTCACTTTCTGCCATAAGGGTGGTGTCATCTGCATATCTGAGGTTATTGATATTTCTCCTGGCAATCTTGATTCCAGCTTGTGCTTCTTCCAGCCCAGCATTTCTCATGATGTACTCTGCATATAAGTTAAATAAACAGGGTGACAATATACAGCCTTGACATACTCCTTTTCCTATTTGGAACCAGTCTTTTGTTCCGTGTCCAGTTCTAACTATTGCTTCCTGACCTGCATACAGGTTTCTCAAGAGGCAGGTCATGTAGTCTGGTATTCCCATCTCTTTCAGAATTTTCCACAGTTTATTGTGATCCACACAGTCAAAGGCTTTGGCATAGTCAATAAAGCAGAAATAGATGTTTTTCTGGAACTCTCTTGCTTTTTCCATGATCCAGCAGATGTTGGCAATTTGGTCTCTGGTTCCTCTGCCTTTTCTAAAACCAGCTTGAACAACTGGAAGTTCATGGTTCATGTATTGCTGAAGCCTGGCTTGGAGATTTTTGAGCATTACTTTACTAGCAAGTGAGATGAGTAATTGTTAAATCAGTTGCATCGTATCTATTTTCTTCTCAAAACATTCCATTGACTCTCCATATTGTTCAGAGACAAAGCCAAGGTTCTTACAATGTCCTGTGAGACCACCACCCCATTTAGTCCCTTGCTACCTCTATGACTTTATTTCCTACCACTTCCCTTTTATTCATTTCTAGACACACTGCCTACCTTATCCCTCCTGGAATAAACCAAACATGTACTTTCTTGATGATCTCAGGTCCTTTTCTTAGGAACATTTTTCTATCAAATATTTTCTTGTTTTAAAGTTCATATGTGCAAGATACACTAATTGACAGTGTTTTTTGGAAGGAACTGTGCATGCAATGCCTAAAATATTATCTGAACTTTCAAGTTTCCTTCTAAGAATTCCTCCCAAGGAAATAACCCATTCTAAATGTAAGTATTTCCAGGCAGAGGTATATAAGTAACACAATATATTTGTGAATACTATCAAGATATGGAAAAAATAGAAATGCCAACATGATGAGATTCTTTAAATAAATTGTGACACTTTGGTCCCACAGACTACTGCTCATCCATTAAAAATTCTTCTGTTAAGACAATATGTGTTGAAAATGCTCCAACAAGTTACCACTTTATGAAATGACTAAAATACGTCTGAGCCAAACGAACAGGCAAAGTAGCCAGGAAGCTCCATAGATGTCAGTATATCTGGGAAAATAATAAGACTGAGAAAAGCATATTTCTCAGAGCATCTTTTCAGAAGAGCAATCTTTAGAGAGAATAGATACTTCAGTGTGGCCATTACAGTGGGTCTGGAGCGGTGAGCCCATACTCCAGCACTAAAACATGGTAATGAAATTTTCTTTTGAGTATGCCCAGTTAATTGTATGACTTTTAATTTGCTGATTTCATTTCCCCATAGGGCTTTGGGGCTTACCAGGTGGCACTAGTGGTAAAGAAAAGAACCCACCTGCCAATGCAGGAGACATAAGAGATGCGAGTTGATCTTTATTTCTGCTTTTGAGATTTGTTTCTTTGGTGTTTGGCACAGGCTACCTTTGTAATGAGGAAGAAAATATGATTTAAACAAAGGAAATATTGTAAATTTTAAAAATAAAAGATAAATCCAAATCATGGCAAAATTCATAAAAATAGATTGTTCCATAGTGTTGAAATTCACAGATGGAAAGTGAGTACCCAGAAGAAGCCTTTAGATTCGAGGGTAAAAGATTGAAGGCAACCTTGAGAAGGTGGATAGCTTAGTAGAAGAAGCTAGCCTGCTTAAAAAAATCGATAAAATATGAACTAATTAATTCCTAAGGAGCATTGAGGATAAAATTGTATTTTCTGAAATATTGATGGATAAGTATTTAGGTCTAGGAGGAAATAAATAGTAAGTTATAGTTTATCCAACAAACACTGTACTTGCTGTACATTTGGCAGGCATTGTACAAAACCATTTGCAAATGATAACTAATTTAATCCTCACACCTCTTAACAACTGTATGAGATAAGGTGTTATTCTTATTCATATTTTACATGTAACAAACTGAGACACAGAGGTTCAATAACATGCCCAACCTAACTCAATTAGTGAATGATAAAATAAGGTTTGAAACTAGGCACTTTAAGCATTGTGGGTTCCCCAGGTGGCTCAGTGGTAAAGAATCCACCTGCCAATGCAGGAGACCCTGGTTTGATCTCTGGGTCAGGAAGATCCCCTGGAGAAGGGCATGGCAGCCCATTCCAGTATTCTTGCCTAGAGAATTCCATTCCATGGACAGAGGAGACTGCCGAGCTACAGTCCATAGGGTCACAAAGAGTTAGACAGGACTGAAGTGACTGAGCATGCACACACTTTAAGCATTTAAGTAGGATCTTAACCACCTTACATCACTGCCTCTCAATACTGTTAAGATGAGCTACAAGGATGATAGAGAAGGGGGTCTGACATTGGGAATACTATACAGAGAGGAAACAGGAGTGTCAGTAACACTTCAAAAGAAGCAGGATTATATGTGGATGAGAATTTACAACAGGTACCATGCATCTTTTAATCCCAGAGTGGCTTGTGGGGAAGGGGCATTTTTACAGTGGAATGGCCACTAGGCTGGTGTCACATCTGGAGCAGAAGAATTGAGTGAGGATTTCTAAGGAAAACCACAAGCAGATCTGTACAGTAAGGTCTTGCCTTCTAGGCAAGACTGATATACACCACCTTCTATGCAGAGATCCAGGGACAGAATTGTTTAGAACACTCCTTAATAGTGCATAGTCAAGTACTGACAGAGGCTTTTGATGAACTAACAAAGAGAAGCTCAATATAATTCCCACTGTAAGATGTTTCTTATCCATCAACAATGAGATCTTACATCTTTCTAAGGACTTCCTAGAGCACGCGGACTGAGGTTGGAGGCAATGTCTAGTTTGAAGATCATTGTCCTTGATATGTCAGTGTGCAGCATTAGGATCATTCAGAAACTTGTGAGAAATGTGAATTATTGTCCCACTCTCCTGGAAGACCTAGTGAATCCAAAATTCTTGGAGTTTCAAGAGATGGAGGGGGAAGCTGCTGAGAGGGAGGCAGCTATGGGAGGCAGCTAAGAGACCTACGGCCCAGCCGGGCTGAATCCACATTTTGCAAAAAGAGTATTAGATATTGGGAAAATTTTAGTGCCTTTGGGGTAAAAGAGCCCCATCAAATGTCTCTCTCTCTTTTTCCTTTTTTTTACATACAAGCAATTTTTCCTGGGAGGAGGGCATTGCAACCCACTCCAGTATTCTTGCCTGGAGAAACTGCATGAACAGAGGAGCCCTGGCAGGCTGGAGTCCATGGGGTCATAAAGAGATGGACATGACTGAGCTACTAAGCACAGCACAACACAAGCAATTTATACTCATCACTTGCATTCTTAACTCATCCATAACCCTCAAAAATGTCACAAATCTGAGGTTTGAGATGAAAGCCAAGGATGTGCAGTGTTCGTAGCCCTTGATAATTAGAAAAAATGTTTTTGTAATTACTATAGCTATTTACACTCAGTCATATCAAATATCCCCAGAATCAAAACTTTCATGTAGAATTGGCCTTTTTTATTTTTTTATTTTTACAGTGTAGTGTTGGTTTCTGCCATACAACAACATGAATTAGCCATAATTATACATACATTGTCTCTCTCGCGGAGCCTCCCTCCCCTCCCCATTCCCATCCCTCCAGGTCACCGCAAGGCACCAGACTGGGCTCCCTGTGCTATACAGCGACTTCTTACCTGCTAATCCATCTTGCACATGATAGTGTATACATGTTGATGCTACTTTCTCCATTCGTTCCACTTACTCCCTCCCCAACTGTGTCCACAAGTCCAGAACTGGCCATTTGAAAACCATCCTATTCAGAAACAGGATCTCAAAATTCAACAAATAAATAATATTCACTTCAGAAGGATGACATTGTTCATTGTGAGAATTAAAAGTAAGAGAGTTTTCAACATAATTAAATGAAGCCCCTTTGGCAACATAACCCAAATTTGTGTTTTCTAGTGCTAGATTAAAAATAAGAGAATATCCTTCAGTAATTGGTTATCCCTATTTTTAACATGCCAGGAGATATTATAAAAATCACACCCAGAGTTATGAGTTTAGATTCTTCTCTCAGGGTCAGGGGTGTAAATCTGGTGCAGGTTGATTGGAGAGGAGTGAAAGTAATTAATACCGGAGGCTCTCTCTGATGGATTAATTAGCTGTGAATGAAGCAAATGCTTGCAGTAAACTGTATTTTATAAGCAGTTTTTATTAGATGGATGATCACTTGCATACAGAATCACTTCTTCAGGTAGGACCAGTGTTGCTTCACAGCAAGGTGACAGCATTATGTATGGCAGAATTTTTATAAACTTTTCTACTGAAACTTCCTAAAGGTGTAGAAGGGTATATGAGTACCAACAAATGGAGTTTTGTCCACAACAGTCTTCCATTAACAAAAACTTCAGTAAATCTGTTTTGTTTCAAAAATTTAAATAAAGAATTTCACTGCATAACATAATGATGTTTATTTTGATATGAAAGTGTAAGTCGTTCAGTCGTGTCTGACTATTTGTGATGCCATGGACTGTAGCCTGCCAAGCTCCTCTGTCCATGGAATCTCTGGACAAGAATGCTTGGAGTGGGTTGCCATTTCCTTCTCCAAGGGATCTTTCTGATCTGGGGATTAACTCCGGTCTCCTGCGTTACAGGCAGATTCTTTACCTTCTGAGCCACCGGGGAAGCCATTTTGATTTGAACAAAATTATTTATTTTGCTACCATAAACAAAAAAAAAAGTTTGCTTCAAAAAGATACTTCCCTGGTGGCTCAGTTGGTAAAACGTCTGCCTACAATGTGGGAGACCCAGGTTTCAATCCCTGGGTCGGGAAGATCTGGAGAAGGAAATGGAAACCCACTCCACTATTCTTGCCTGGAAAATCCCATAGACAGAGGAGCCTGGTAGGCTACAGTCCATGGGGTCACAAAGAGTCAGACACGACTGAGTGACTTCACTTTTCTTTCTTTCTTTCAAAAATATGCATTACTCTTGTCCTGTGGCTCAGGATACTCTGGTGTAGAATGCATAGAACCAGGGTTGAATGGTAGGAAGAAAAAGAAAATTTCTGTGGGTCTGAGCTTTTTGTGTGGCAAATTTTGTGTGGCAAAATTTCTGTGGCAAATTTCCCGATCTCTTTGTCTCTGTCAACATCTGTAAATATGAAGATACAAATAATTCCTCTATCATAGCCAATTGTGTTATTGTGAAATTTAAAAATGTTATAAAAAAGAGTTTGGAAATTATACAGTACTACAAAAATATTCAGATGTACTCATGTACTGATCAGTTTATCCAGACAGCTTTATTTGGACTAATATATTGGTTACCAATTGGTTGCTTAAGGAACTAAACTATGAACAGAGCATATAATGTATGTAGATAGTTTCAAACTACTCATTTATCATTATATAAAATAGGAATATAATTTAGCCAAACCTCTCTCCCCAATTAAAAAAAATCCATTTTAAACATCAATTATAGCTTGCTCGATCATTTCTAATAACAGAGAGCTATCAAGACAGTCCATGCCAGCTTTTCACATCTCTAATTATTGGGAAAGTTCTTTATTTGGTGATTTGAGGCCACTCACTGTTATGGGATGGATTGTGTCTCCCAAATTTATACATTAAAGTCCAGTCCCAGCACTCAGAATGTTACTGATATTGGATATAAGTGATTAAATGAAGATAAGTTCATTGGATTTTGATGGACAGCTAGTAGCTACTGTGGCGTGTGATCTCAAATCCACACACAACCTTATGATTCAGTACTTAGTATTATTGTTTCATTACACATGAGGAGCTAAGGTATAGAGAAGTTAGGGAACAAGTCCAAACTGTATGTATACTAAATGTTTGACCTAGCAATCCAGTCCAGCTTTTACTAACTGCAAAGTCATACACATCACTATTACCACTACTACTGCTACTACTACACACACACACACACACACACCCCACACACACACACACACTCAAAAGTAAGCCCTGTAAGACAAAAGACTTCATTTTATTAACCTCTGAATTTCAGTGCTTGATATAGTGTCAGCGCTCTAAATAATTAGTCTTTGAATGAATGAGTAAATGAGAAAATGAGTGTTTTATTAGCTCATTCAAGCAGTTAAAAATCCATTTGATTTAATGTCATTTGGTTTGGCTTCTTTTCTTATTTAAATATATATATGAAAACAAACTATCAAATCACTTACTCAGGCCAAGCACACACACACTTTTCTAACACATTAACTAATCTAGTAATATTATTAACATGATTAGTATCATTCAACCTATTTGGGTGCTGCTAATTTCTATTAAAAGACACTTACTCCTTGGAAGGAAAGTTATGACCAAGCTAGATAGCATATTCAAAAGCAGAGACATTACTTTGCCAACAAAGGTTCATCTAGTCAAGGCTATGGTTTTTCCTGTGGTCATGTATGGATGTGAGAGTTGGACTGTGAAGAAAGCTGAGCACTGAAGAAGAATTGATGCTTTTAAACTGTGGTGTTGGAGGAGACTCTTGAGAGTCCCTTGGACTGCAAGGAGATCCAACCAGTCCATTCTGAAGGAGATCAGCCCTGGGATTTCTTTGGAAGGAATGATGCTAAAGCTGAAACTCCAGTACTTTGGCCACCTCATGTAAGAGTTGACTCATTTGGAAAAGACTCTGATGCTGGGAGGGATTGGGGCAGGAGGAGAAGAGGATGACAGAGGATGAGATGGTTGGATAGCATCACTGACTCGATCGATGGACGTGAGTCTGAGTGAACTCTGGGAGTGGTGATGGACAGGGAAGCCTGGCGTGCTGTGATCATGGGTCGCAAAGAGTTGGACCGACTGAGCAGCTGAACTGAACTGAACTGAATCTCTATATTGCTATGAAGTCACCTGTTTGGCAGTCTGTCTGGGATTTTTCTGTGTGTTGATATTAAGATTATAGGTTTGGAATTCTTGGGTTTCAACATTTTGGGGATAGAAGAGATAAAATAATGCCTATCTTTAGTCTTCTGTCCAGTGTATGAAGATTTATATATTGCACAGATCTCAGATAGAGGCCACGAGCAAAACAGAGATAGGAAAAAAAAAAAAAAAACCTTAGGAAAAAAAAAAATCTCTATTTCAGAAGATAGAAGAGCATCAGAACATTTACCAAGGAAATCCTCAATATTTTAATATAAATTTATTTATTTTAATTGGAGGTTAATTACTTGCAACATTGTATTGGTTTTGCCATACATCAACATGAATCCACCACAGGTATACACGTGTTCCCCATCCTGACCTCCCTCCCCCCTCCCTCCCCGTACCATTTGTATTTCCTTAGTAATTACTTTGTCATCCAGTGTGCTATTTTGTTTTTCATTATAAATAGGAGCAGTGGACATAATGATCTCATTGGTTCTAGGGTCTCTTAAAAATTGTATCCAGCCTTCTTGCACTCCTCTGATTCAAACACACATCTTTAACTATCAATGATGAAGATTCGTGTTTCCTCTTGTGAAAGCTCCTTGGGGAGCCTGACTTAATTTATCTGAATAGGATACTGAATGTATTTACAGTGTTGACAGAAAACACTGCATTCTACAATAAACTATTTCCTCCTGGAAGTATTTAAATTGTGCTTAATGACATGTTCTACCAACTCATAACATCACACTGCATTCTTTGTTGTTTTTGCTTGTCAATTTATAGGCATTCATACATTTTACCAAACTATGTAATTTAGTCAGGAAATAAAATTTTGGGAGATATTTTGCAAATCATAGTACAAGCTCTGTGATACCTTTGCTCAATTGTTCTCCAAAAGTTCCTTCCAATAGATAATCATTTTTTAAAACAAGAAGAATAATGTTCTTTTTTTCTTGATGAGTCTGGCTAGTGGCTTGTCAAATTTGTTTAACTTCTCAAAGAACCAGCTTTTAGTTTTACTGATCTTTGATATTGTTTCCTTCATTTTTTTTCGTTTATTACTGCTCTGATGTTAAGACGTTTTTCCTTCTACTAATTTTTTTTTTTTTTTGGTTCTTTTTCTAGTTGCTTTAGGTGTAAGGTTAGGTTGTTTATTTGATATTCGCTCTTGTTCTTGAAGTAGACTTGTATTGCTATAAACTTCCATTTTAGCACTGCCTTTACTGCATCCATAGGTGTTGAGTTGTCATGTTTTCATTGTCATTTGTTTCTAGGTATTTTTTATTTCCTCTTTGATTTTTTTAGTGATTTCTTGGCTATTTAGAAGCATATTGGTCAGCCTGCAGTGTTTGTGTTTTTTATAGTTTTTTCCCTCCTGTAATTGATGGTTTAATCTTATAACATTGAAAAAAAAGAATAATGTGAATTTGAGGATGCAAAGATATTAACTAGAAGACAAACATATGTGTTTTAAAATTTGAGCTCTATTTCTAATAATTAAGTCCTTCAAAAATTTTACTTTCAATTTCATTTTGGCATATAAATTATTTAATATTTAAAATTATTTAAAATAAATAATATTTATTCATATACATATTTAAATTATGTAATAAGAAATAGAAAGTCCAATTATTCAGTATATTTTGAATACAAATTCATCCCAAATAAGTTGGAATTAAAAAAAAATAAAATAAATTGAAACATGTAATAATATCAATTAATGTAACAAAATTGGGCCTTTGTGTTCTACAAAGACTTGAATGCTACTTCATGTAAATTTTTAAAATCCACATTTTAATCTCAGTTTACTGATCTTGAGGTGAATTGATTCCTCTCTATAAAAATATAACCTTCACAAGACTGATCAGCATCAGATATTTGTTAGAATTTTTCAGAGATATATCTCACTATTATGTGACATTCAAAAACAGTCTGGATATTCAAGATAAAGGTATACACAAAAGTGCACTACAATTCAAGTATCAGCATCTCTCCTGCTGACCTCAATTTACAGTATTAAATTATAAATTCCGCAAATGCTGTGCTTACAAAATTCTAAGTAATTAACATTTTTAAAACAACTAGAATGGGGTCAAGCAAGTATTATGGAAAATGGCATCATGGTAGCAGACCTTTTAAAGGTCAGTCATTTAAAGAAAGAAGTCATTTAATCAGAAAAGATCAAAGATTATTACATTTTTCAAATCACTCACTTTTCTTAAAAGATCCACAGGAGTCATAACAGCATTGCAAAAAGCATTGAAATGTCCTAGATTGAATAACATTACACTGAATTTTTGAAAATCACATTAAGCTCAGAGAATTCATTGTTGAGAATACATTATTTAATTAAATACATATTAATACTACATAGTATAAAACAGGTCTGATAATCTATTCAATTGTTGTGATTTGTTAAAGTATAATACTTAGGAATGAGTTTTAACAGACCTATAGACATTATAAGCAAGTAGTTATACCTTGATTATATACTTGATAATCTATGATGTGACCTAAGTGATTTTCATGGGAGAAATGGATTCATGTTCCATTAAGCCAATCCACATCAGGGAAGCCATCTGAGCTAGAATATTTCCATGTTATAGTAATCCTAAGCAAGGCAGAAACCCTTACTTAGAAACATACAGGATAGGTTCATTTGTTTGTTTGTTTGTTTTAATCACTTCACTGCTTTATTTATTTATTTTTTACTTTACAATATTGCATTGGTTCTGCCATACATCAACATGAATCCACCACAGACATACGCGTGTTTCCCATCCTGAAACCCCCCTCCCGCCTCCCTCATTTTCTAATTATTGTTTCTTTCTGCTGTCATTCACCATGCAACTTTTATTTTGTAATACACAATCTTGGCTTTTTATTTCTTAAAAACCATCAAAATGCTCATAATTTGCATTTGCACAAAAGCACAAAATATTCTATCAGTATAGTTTGAGATGACATGACCACATCATCAGTGATTAATGATGAGTTAAAATGTTCAGGCCATTTGGATTAAAATGCAATTAACCTATGGCAGCATTCCAGCATTCCATCTGCTTTTTAGGTGATAGTTTAATTCTTCTTGTAGTCATAGTTATATTCATAGTTTTATTCCAGTCCAAATGTAATCACTGTGATGGACTCTTGATTTCAGATATATTTACATATACATACATATATATAGTCGTATATGTAAACATACATATCGAGATTTCTGAGAGAAATGTCAACAACCTCAGATATGAAGACGATAACCACTCTAATGGAAGAAAGTGAAGAGGAACTAAAGAGCCTCTTGATAAGGGTGAAAGAGGAGAGTGAAAAAGGTGGCTTAAAATTCAACATCGAAAAACTAAGATATGACATCTGGTCCCATCAGTCATGGCAAATAGATTGGGAAACAATGGCAACAGTGACAGAGTTTATTTTGGGGGCTCAAAAATCAGTATAGATGGTGACTGCAGCCATAAAATTAAAAGACACTTGCTCCTTGCTTCCCAGGTGGCACTAGCGGTAAAGAAGCTGCCTGCCAATGCAGGAGACATAAGAAATGTGAGTTCGATCCCTGATCGGGAAGATCCCCTGGTTAGGAAGATCCTACTGGCAACTCATTCCAGTATTCTTGTCAGGAGAACCCCATGAACAGAGGAGCCTGGTGAGCTACAATCCATAGGGTTGCAAAGAGTCAGACAGGACTGAAGTGTCTTTGCACGCACGCAGCACACACACTCCTTGGAATGAAAGCTGTGACAAACCTAGTATTAAAAAGCAGAGACATAACGTTGCCGACAAAGATACGTATAGTCAAAGCTACAGTTTTTCCAGTAGTCATGTATGGATATGAGAGTTGGACCATAAATAGGCTGAAAACCAAAAATTTGATGTTTTCGAATTGTGGTGCTAGAGAAGACTTTTAAGAGTCCCTTGGACAGCAAAGAGATTAAAGCAATCAATCCTAAAGGAAACTGACCTTGAATATTCATTGGAGGGACTGATGCTGAAGCTCCAGTTCTTTGGCTACCAGATGTGAAGAGTCGACTCATTGGAAAAGACCCTGATGCTGGGAAAGATTGAGAGCAGGAGGAGAATGGGATGACATAGAATGAGATGGTTAGATAGCATCACTGACTGAATGGACATGAGTTTGAACAAACTCCAGGAGACAGTGAAGGATACAAAGCCTGGCGTTCTGCAGTCCATGGGGTTGCAAAGAATTGGACATGATTTAGCAACTGAACAACAAAATATTATATATTATGATGTATAAGGTAGCACAAATAATTTGTCCTTGGTTGACAACTGTGCTTAGTATTTAATAGGAAGTTGCCTATGCCCCTCATTATGGGAAACCACCCAGAATATTTCTATTAATAGGTACAAAATGACGATCACATGGATTGTTTTAGTTCCAGCAATTGATGATTTATCAGCCACAGTAGTTGAAATACTGCTCCACCTACAAAAAAAATCATATGTGAGTATATGTGAGTAATTAATAGGATAAAGAGCTACTAGAAGGAAGAATAGTTTTATTAATCATTAATGTCTCCTTTTTTTCCTCCTTCTCTAAAAGAATAAAACAACAAACATAACAATATATATCATAAAATAACCAATGATACATCTACAATCCAGGAAAAAAGCACATGAATATTGTTTGTTTTCCCTTCCTCCCTCCCAGCCTCTATCTCTATCGTTTGTATTTGGAAGTTGCAAAAGAAATATGACTATATTAAACTATATATAGAGAGACTATATTTTATCTGTTAAAATATTACAGATAAAAACCATATCCTGTTTAACTTCCATCCATGTCCTGATTTTCTTTTTCTCCCACTCACCATACAGATAAGCACTGCTATGCATTAGAAAGGTATTTTTCAGTTTTTGTTTTTACATAAACAGCCATAGAAAATATACTGTACTTTTTTTTTCTTTTTAGAATATCACATAAATACCAAGTTTTATAAATCCTTCAATTTGCCTTTTTAAAACTCAGGCATCATTCAGTCGCTCAGTCATATCTGACACTTTGTGAACCACTGGACTGCAGCATTCAGGCTTCTCTGTCCTTCGCCATCTCCTGGAGTTTGCTCAAACTCATGTCCATTGAGTCAATGATTCCATCCAACAATCTCATCCTCTGTTATCCACTTCTCCTCCTGCCTTCAATTTTTCCCAGCATCAGGGTCTTTTCCAATGAGTCCATTCTTTGCATTAGGTCGTCAAACTACTGCAACTTCAGCATCAGTCCTTCAATGAATATTTAGGGTTGATTTCCTTTAGGATTGATGGGTTTAATCTCCTTGCTGCCCAAGGGGGGACTCTCAAGAGTCTTCTGCAGCACTACAGTTTAAAAACATCAGTTCTTCGGGGTTCAGATTTCTTTTTTCTTTTTTATTTAAATTTATTTATTTTAATTGGAAGCTAATTACTTTATGGTCCAACTCGCACATGCATACATGACTACTGGAAAAACCGTAGCTTTGACTGTACATATCTTTGATGGCAAAGTAATGTCTCTACTTTTTAATATGCTGTCTAGGTGTGTCATAGGTTTTTTTTTCCCCCAAGGAATAAGTGTCTTTTAATTTCATGGCCACGGTCAACATCCTCAGTGATTTTGGAGCCACAAAAAATAAACTCTGTAACTGTTTCCATTGTTTTCCCATCTACTTGCCAAAAAGTGATGGACCAGATGCATGAACTTAAGTTTTTCGAATGTTGAGTTTTTAAGCCACCTTTCACTCTCCTCTTTGACTTTCATCAAGAGGCTCTTTAGTTCCTTTCCATTTTCTGCCATAAGTGTGGGGTCATCTGCATACATGAGGTTGTTGATATTTTCTCCAGAAATCTTGATTCCAACTTGTGGCTTCATCCAGCCCAGCATTTTATGATGTACTCTGCATATAAGTTAAATAAACAGGGTGAAAATATACAGTCTTGACGTACTCCTTTCCAATTTTGAACAGCCCATTGTTCCATGTCCAGTTCTGACTGTTGTTTCTTAACCTGCCTACAGATTCTCAGGAGCAGGTAAGGTGGTATGGTATTCCCATCTGTTTAAGAATTTCTCCACAGTTTGCTGGCGATCCACACAGTCAAAGGCTTTAGTGTAGTCAGTGAAGCAGAAGTAGATGTTCTCTGGAATTGCCTTGCCTGTTCTATGATACAAAAATGTTGGCAATTTGATCTCTTGTTCTCTGCCTTTTCTAAATCCAGCTTGTAACACCTGGAAGTTCTCAGTTTATGTACTGCTGAAGTGTAGCTTGGAGGATTTTGAGCATAATCTGGCTGGCATGTGAAATGAGTGCAATAGTGCAGTAGTTTGAACATTTTTTGGTATAGTCATTCTTTGGGATTGGAATGAAAAGTGACTTTTTCCAGTCCTGTGGCCACTGCTGAGTTTTCCAAATTTGCTGGCATATTGAGTGCAGCACTTTCACAGCATCATCTTTCAGGATTTGAAATAGCTCACCTGGAATTCCATCACCCACTAGCTTTATTCATAGTTGATGCTTCCTAAGGCCCCACTTGACTTCGCACTCCATGATGTCTGGCTCTAGGTGAGTGATCAACACCATCGTGGTTATCTGGGTCATTAAGATCCTTTTTGTATAGTTATTCTGTGTTTTCTTGTCACCTTCTCTTATTATCTTCTGCTTCTATTAGGTCCATAACATTTCTGTCCTTTCTTGTGCCCATCTTTGCATAAAATGTTCCCTTGGTATCTCTCATTTTCTTGAAGATGTCTAGTCTTTTTCCATTCTATTGTTTTCCTCTATTTCTTTGTATTGTTCATTTAGGAAGACTTTTTTTCTCCTTGCTATTTTTTGGACCTGTGCAATCAGATGGGTATATATTTCCTTTTTTCCTTCGCCTTTCGCTTCTCTTCTTTTCTAAGATACTTGTAAGACCTCAGACAAGCATTTTTCCTTTTTGCATGTCTTTTTCTTGGCGATTTTCTTGATCACTTCCTCTTGTACAATGTTACAAACCTCTGTCCATAGTTCTTCAGGCACTCTATCTATCAAATCTAAGCCCTTGAATGTATTTTTCACTCCCTGTGTATAACTGTAAGGCATTTGATTTAGATCATACTGGAATGGTATAGTGGTTTTCCCTACTTTCTTCAATTTAAGTCTGAATTTTGCGAGTAAGGAGTTCATGATCTCAGTCCACAGTCAGCTCTTGGTCTTGCTTCTGCTGACTTTATGGAGCTTCTACATCTTCAGGTGCAAAGAATATAATCAATCTGATTTCAGTATTGACCATCTGGTGATGTCCATGTGTAGAGTCATCTCTTGTGTTATTGGAAGAGGGTGTTTGCTATGACCAGTGTATTCTCTTGGCAAAACTCTGTTTAGGCTTTGCCCTGCTTCATTTTGTACTCCAAGGCCAAACTTGTCTGTTATTTCAGGTATCTCTTGACTTCCTACTTTTGCATTCAAGTCCCCTATGATGAAAATGACATCTTTTTTTTTTTTTTTTTTTGGGTGTTAGTTCTAGAAGTTCTTGTAGGTCTTCATAGAACCATTCACCTTCAACTTTTCCAGCATTAGTGTTTGGGGCACAGACTTGGATTACTGTAATACTGAATGATTTGCCTTGGAAACAAACAGATCATTCTGCCATTTTTGAGACTACATCCAAGTACTGCAGTTTGGACTCTTCTGTTGACTATGAGGGCTACTCCATGTCTTCTAAGGGATTCTTGCCCACAGTAGTAGATACAATGGTCATCTGAATTAAATTCGCCCATTCCAGTCCATTTTAGTTCACTGATTCCTAAAATGTCGATTTTCACTCTTGCCATCTTCTGTTTGACCACTTCCAATTTACCTGATTCATGGAACTAACATTCCAGGTTCCTATGCCCTATTGTTCTTACAGTATCGGACTTTACTTTCACCACCAGACACATCTATAACTGCACATTGTTTCTGTTCTGGCTCCATCTCTTCATT
This sequence comes from Bos taurus, assembly GCF_002263795.3. Classification (NCBI taxonomy): domain Eukaryota; kingdom Metazoa; phylum Chordata; class Mammalia; order Artiodactyla; family Bovidae; genus Bos; species Bos taurus. Next base: position 2,251,038 of record NW_020192292.1, read on the forward strand.
CCTTCTGGAGCTATTTCTCTGCTCTTCTTGAGTAGTGTATTGAACACCTATTGACCTGGGGAGTTCATCTTTCAGTGTCATATATTTTTGCCTTTTCATACTGTTTATGGGATTCTCAAGGCAAGAATACTGAGGTGGTTGCCATTCCCTTCTCCAGGGGACCACGTTTTGTCAGAACTCTCCACCATGACCCATCTGACTTGGGTTGCCCTACACAATATAGCTCATAGTTTCATTGAGTTAGACAAGGCTGTGATCCATGTTATCAGTTTGTTAGTTTTCTGTGATTGTGGTTTTCATTCTGTCTGCCCTCTGATGGATGAGGATAAGAGGCTTGCGGAAGGTTCCTAATGGGAGGGACTGGCTGTGGGGAAAACTGGGTCTTACTCTGGTGGACATGGTCATGCTCTGCTGCTGCTTGCTGCTATGTCACTTCAGTCATGTCCGACTCTGTGTGACCACATTGACAGCAGCCTATCAGGCTCCTCTGTCCCTGGGATTCTGCAGGCAAGAATACTGGGAGTGGGTTGCCATTTCCTCCTCCATGCTCAGTTAATCTTTAATCCAATTTTCTGCTAATGGTTGGGGCTGTGTTTCCTCCCTCTGTGAAAAGTGAAAGTGGCTGAGTCTTGTCCGACTCTTTGCGACCCAGTGGACTGTAACCTACCAGGCTCCTCCATCTATGGATTTTCCAGGCAAGAGTACTGGAGTGGGTTGCCATTTCCTTCTCCAGGGGCTCTTCCCAGCCCAGGGATTGAACCCTTCTCCCTCCCTCTAGTTTGACTTAATGTCAAACTATGGCAAGGTTAATGGGGACATCCTTCAAAAGGACTTTTGCCAGCCCACTGGGGCTCCCAGGACTGTTGCTGTCAGAGCCCCTGACCCTGCGGCAGGCTACCGTCGACCAACGCCTCTGTTGGAAACTCCTGAACACTCATAGGCAACTCTGGCTCCTTCTCTTGTGGGTACACTGCTCCTTTCTTCTGGATCCTGGTGCACATAAGGTTTTGTTTGTGCCCTCCAAGCGTCTCTGTTTCCCAGTCCTGTGTAAGTTCTGTAATCAAATCCCACTGGCCTTCAAAGTAAATTCCTTGGGGGTTCTCAGTCCATTTGCCAGATCCCCAGGTTGGGAAATCTGTTATGGGGCCTACAACTTTTGCAGTAGTGTGAGAACCTCTTTGATATAATTGTTCTACAGTTTGTGGGTTGTCTGCTTGGCAGCTCGTTAATGGCGACTTCCTCCAAGAGGACTTATGCCATATATAGTGCCTCCCAGGTCTGCTGCTGCCAGAGCCTCTGTCCCTGTGGCAGGCCATTACTGACCTGTGCCTCCACAGGAGATCAGACACTCAAAGGCAGGTCTGGCTCAGTCTTCTTGTGAGGGTCACTGCTCCTTTCCCTGGGTCCTGGTGCACACAAGGTTTTGTTTGTGCCCTCTGAGCACCTCTGGCAGGTATGAGGTTTGATTTTAAACATGAGTGCACTGCTTCTACCGTCTTGTTGGGGCTTCCCCTTTGCCCTTGGACACGGGGTTTCTTTTTTTGGTGGGTTCCAACATTCTCCTGTCTATGGTTGTTCAGCAGCTCTTTGTGATTCTGGTGTTCTCACAGAAGATGAGCACATGTCCTTCTATTCTGCCATCTTGCTTTATTAGTATAAAGCTCAGTATGTTTATGATATTCACCTGTGTTGAAATACATTGCAATTCTTCTATTTTCACAGCTGTATTAGTATTCTATTATTATGCAGCAAATTATTAACCTAGTTCCATATTGATAAGCATTCAATTTCCAATTTTTAACTATGATAAACAGTTCTAAAATGAACAGCGTTGTTTTCCTCACACACACACTTTGCTTAGGATTCTTATTGAAATTTTATTGAAGTTTGTGAGAATTTAGGCATTGGAATTTTTAATCCATGAATATGGTATATACTTCTGTTTATTTTGTATCTATCAGCATATCAGAATGAAAAGTAGCCTCACAATGTTGATGTGAACCACTCCATATTTATTCTTATTTACTAGTTCCCTAGGTGTTGCACTTGAGCTACACTGTTTTTCTTTTTCTCAAAGGATGTGAATAATCTATTCCAATGCTTTTATCCATGCTGTTCTTTCTTCCTGGAACATTTTCCCCACTATTTTCTTCCTTGGCTGCCTTCTATCTCACATCTATTCTTCATATCTCCACATTAAATATACTTTGTTCAAGAAAGTCCTCAAGAACTCCAGATGTAAATGAAATAAGCACTGTACTGTCTCATGACACCCTCTAGCGTTTCTTCACAACACATCTCTCTACTTTTCGTTTTTTCATTTTTATAGTTATTTATTACTTTCAATCCCCTCCAGTAGACTGTGTGCTCCATCAGGGCAGGATCACTTATGTCCTACATATTGATCTGTCTCAGAGGTTATCTTGATATCTGACACATAGTGAATTCTAAATATATTTCTAAACTGAATGATTGCCTGAAAGAACACAAGAGAGAACATCTTAAGTGGGTAGCCTGTTGCATTATATCGACCAAGGATAAAGTCTTGCCTCCATCACTTAATTCTGTTTCATCCCAATTCTGGCTCAAGTTCCAGACCCTCTAGGATCCGATGCCTGTAGTCAGCATTCATCTTTATTCTCTTACAACCATGCACAACACTGTAGTTTCTAAAACAACCAGAAGTTTGCTTTAGTTCTGCAAAAGCAGTCTGGAATCAACAAGAGTAGGAACCATGCCTTTTGATTAATTAGGACTCAAAGCCCTGTATCAAACATCTAGTCAATATTTATAGTAAGTGTACTCTAATACTTGTTATTAAAAAGCTGTTCATAGATACCACAGAATCCCCTCATTTTAGAAAAAGGAAAGCTCTTGAAATCATCTAGTGTACTTCCTTATCACACAAATAAGGCAACTGGGTATTAGGAAAGGGAATAGGACTTGTTCTGTGAAGGACACAAGGAAGCCTGGCATGTGGCAGGTCCATGGGGTCTTAAAAAGTTGGACACAACTTAGTGACTGAACAAAAGAGGACTTGCTCTGGGCTTTTATTACTAGTCACAGAATTAGTACTTGGAGTCTAATATACTGTCTAGAATTGCTTCAGCACTGGCTGGATTAAGCTAGCATCCATCACCAAACAAATCATTAAGAGATCAGGTTTGAAACAAGATTATCCTGCATGTATTTGGATGCGAGTTTCAAAGGAAGTTGCTCCATGATATTAGCAACATTATGGAGAGCACATTTTAAAGTGTGCTTTGTAGGACAGATGTTCATCAAGGACCAGATATAATTTTCAGAGGGACCAAAAGAGTGATAGTTTTATATTTCATTAAGAACTGCAAACTTTAGATTCATTATACTCAAAACAGAAACTGTTGATGTCTTAAAACTGTCCATTTACACTTTTGCTTTTACTAAGGTGTAACAGAAAAGTAACCATTTTACAGTTTACAATTCAGTAGCATTTCGCATATTCACAATGGTGTGCAGCTGCCATTTTATCTAGTCCCAACCATTTTTATCCCTCCAAGAGGAAACCCTGTATCCACAAGGCAGTCGCTCTTCACACATACTTTAACACAGTAAACTTAATAAGTGATCAGTAATTATACTATGCACATATTTAGGAGGAGACACAACTAGACTGAGATTTTTGAAATGGTTGCAACAAATTCCCTTTTAATATAGCCATTAACCATGACCTTTTAACAAACTCTTTTATACATGTGTTTAGAGTTCTGTTTCATGTAGAAAGATAACAACTAATCACAGAGTAACTAAATGCAAAAAAAAAAAAATAGCCACAGTTAAGCATCAGTTTCTTACAATGAGAGCATTATAGAAAATTCAAATACTTTTTAAGCTTTCTAGTTCATAGCACTTTTGGAAAGCACTCAGAATACACAACTACCCCCTACACACACACACACACACACGCACGCACACACACACGCGTGCGCACGCACGCACGCATGCACAGACATACACATCTGTATGTGTAGCTTTCATTTCTCTGTGGAGCTAGAAGCTTTATTTGGAGAAAGGATCTTCTGTTAGTTTTAGCTAGTAAAGCATCTCCTTTGATTAACTGGCAAAGCTTTCAGTCTGGAAGCTCAGAAATTCCCACCACTGTGGGGTCTTGCACTAATCAGTTTATTAATTAATATGCTGCTTCCCAGCTTGCCAAGGTAATATGCTTTAGTATTACATGTATAGCAAGAAAGGGTGTTACTCAGAAGGAATGTTTCTCTTTGGAAACAAAACAGTGCAAAGTGAAAAACACAGTCCTGTTTATTTACACTTATTCCCCTCTCTACTACTGTCATCACCTCATTGAATAATATCATCACATGGCCAGATTCTGCTCTCCTAATGGAGCCTATGGAAAGCCATGCAGATTGTCAATGTTTTTTTCCTCTTCTCACTTATTCTTGTTAATTTCCCTTTCCATTTTAGTACTTCCAACCAGTTCCTATTTAAACTGTTTCAGTTTCTAAGCAAATGCATATGTATTATAGGGTGTATTTGGTGTGCCAAATTAATGCCTTATGTTTTAGAGCCTTACCGAAACATAGCAGGGAGTGGGGGGACCTTAAGAATATATCTGTATCTGTTGTGATTTAGATTTACCTTTACTCTTGGAACTTAGCTGTTTGCTGCATAATGTTTATAAAGGAACTACACAGTAAATGAGATATAATGCATGTCTATGCTCATCAAATAAAATGATAACCATTTTATAGAGTCACAAAATCTTGAGACTATCAGGGATTTTTGGGAATGTATCCAATCCAGCCTTCTAAAGGGAAACAAAAATGCCTAACATGGAAAAGGAGTTGGTCAAGCTCAAAAATCAAGGTTGTGTCAGAACTGAAGAAATTGTCTCTCCTTCAGAAAGCTGGAATTGGCCAAAGACCCTGAGTGAGTTATCTGTGGGGAGGCTGACTAACTAGGTGATTGTCTAAAGTGCTTATTTAGGAGTCTGGCAGTCTTTTAAGTATTTTTAAATACATCAGGTATATAGTTAACTCTTAAACAACATTGGGGGTAGGGTGTCCACTCCCTTGAGATTGAAAATCTGCCTATAACTTCACAGTCTGCTCTCATTATCCTCCCTTCCTCTGTATTTGGTGCAGTTCTGCATCCTTGGATTTAAACCAAGTAATATTGCCATGGCACCCCACTCCAGTACTCTTGCCTGGAAAATCCCATGGATGGAGGAGCCTGGTAGGCTGCAGTCCATGGGTCGCTGAGAGTCAGACACGACTGAGTGACTTCACTTTCACTTTTCACTTTCATGCACTGGAGAAGGAAATGGCAAACCCACTCCAGTGTTCTTGCCTGGAGAATCCCAGGACGGGGGGAACCTGGTGGGCTACCAGACATCTATGGGGTTGCACAGAGTCGGACACGACTGAAGTGACTTAGCAGCAGCAGCAGCAGCATGCTACAGTTCATGTTAGTAGTTTTACTATTGAAAAATATCTGCCATATAAGTGGACCTGCACAGTTCAAATCCATGTTGTTCAAGGGGTCAACTGGAATTCATCTTTACCTCAACTCAGTAGAAGGGAGATATTAATTCATCACCTCCCATTTTATAAATGAGGAAATGGAAAGTACATAGAGATTAAGTCCCTTCAGTAAAAGTGACACAGATTGAAACAACAGATTCAAGATTTCAACCAAGCATCTTGGCTCTAGACCAGGCTCTTAACAATGGAGGAAAAACTCACAGACTTGGAAGCAGGCATGAGCAAACAGTTTGCAGTCTACAGAGAGGAAAGGACAAGGCTGATATGGGGAGAGAGCAGAAATAGACACCATGTAGCCTCAGTATAGGGAGAAGGCAATGGCACCCCACTCCAGTACTCTTGCCTGGCAAGTCCATGGGACGGAGGAGCCTGGTAGGCTGCAGTCCATGGGTAGCTAGGAGTCAGACACGACTGAGCGACTTCACTTTCAACTTTTCACTTTCATGCATTGGAGAAGGAAATGGCAGCCCACTCCAGTGTTCTTGCCTGGAGATCCAAGGACGGGGAGCCTGGTGGGCTGCCATCTATGGGGTCGCACAGAGTCAGACACGACTGAAGCGACTTAGCAGCAGCAGCAGCAGCCTCAGTATAAGTAGAGGACGGGGGGATGTTGTAGGGAGATGGGGGAAGAGAAAAAGGACAGGGTATGGGAAGGAAAAATGCTGGAAAGAAATAGCTTGATCATTTTCTATTTTCTGTGAATTCCAACTTTATTTCCTGCATTGATGTCTATGAGATTACCTATATCCTTATAATAAATCTGTCTTTTTTTTTTTTTTCCTTAGATCTCCTTGGGGTAGATTTCTGTTCCTAGTTTTTTGCAACTGAGTAATCCTTAAGACAGACAGGAACTAAAGTTTGCTCCTTCACGTTAAGGATAATTTCTAGATGTCTTTGAGAAAAGACAGAGATTAAAAACTATACCACTCACACTCTTTAAATCCACTCCATCCTCCTTTCCTTTCACTCCCAGTTCTCTCATATTCCTGCTTAGAGACCACCTTCATGAATTCAGAGCCTCCTGATGGTCACAGCACTCCTCTTCTAGACTTCAATGTGACTCCCTCTCAACCCCAATCCTATCTTTTCACCCACAGCCTCTGTTTCAAATCTTGATTTCTGCCTTCCTATTGTCCCACCTCAATGCTGCCAAGTAATTTGAATGAAATTAACAAAACGCCAATTTAAAGAAAAAAAAATTATATCAATGTAGCCATTTCAATGCCATACATGTTTTTATAGAGGATCTCATTTTAATATCTGTATATGTCTATAACAGCTTAGCAAATTCATTAAAGTTTTAAACAAGCCCCTTCATGAAATTCTCAACAGTACACTGGTGAGGTAAATAGGCCAGGTTTTTTTTTAAGTTTAAAAAGTTGGGAGTTTTATCTACTTAATTGAAAACACTTTTTGAGGAAGGAACTACATTTTACCAATTTTTATAACTTCCAAGGTGACTGGAGCCTAGTGAGGATTTCATGTTGTTAAATAAAAAGGGTGGTAAGTGAATGAATGAATGAGTGAATGAAGAATGGATGAATGAATGACATTATTAAGTGGTATATTCATATTTTCTTAATATTACATGGCCAAACCAATTCTAGAACCAAGGTGGCTGAGTCCTAAAATAAACTTTTTTCCATTATATCAGCCTGCCAGCACTCAGCATGAATCCTACTTGTACACTTCTAATAAGCAGGAACTTTTAATACTCTGCATTCCATTAATTGGAAAAGACTATCTCCAAACTGATCTTTCAAAGGCATTTTTCCAACACTACATTTATTTTAAGAAAAATCTGCAGATAGGCATTACAAAGATATATAAGAGCATAGATGAGGCATGAATAAAAATAATTGGACATTTAAAAGCAAACAAACTAGAATTTATACATTTAAATGAGTGCTATCCTTCTAGGTAGTCCCCCCTGGGAGAATACACGTATACTCCATTGACGGTACCATTGCTCAAAGTGCCTTAGGAACTCTTGTATGGGAAGTGATTTCTAAAACAGATTGGAAAAACCATACAAGAATTCTATTTTATTAGTTTATATTCACACTTTGTATAAAAACAAATCTCTTTAGACGTCACCTACACAATTTAAGGTAATATTCTAGTTAGATACACTTTATTAATTACTCAACCCCCCTCCATGAGCTTTCTTTTTAAAATAGGCTGAAAAATTAATATCTTATATAGGTGATGACCATTGTGAATAATAAATTATTATCTAAATTAAAAAATAGCCTTTTCTTAAAAATGTGACTTTTAAAAAATCCATTTCAACTTAGTTGTACTGCTTGTACACATCTCATCTATGTGACAAGAACACCAGAAAGCTAATTTGGCAACCATGTGCCTTTATGATGGCTTCCTAGAAATTAAGTGGTTGCTGGGTCTTCAGTCTGTTGAGAACAGCTGCTTTGGGCTGCTGTGGTTTTTAAGATGAAAATAGCTGAGGGAACCATCCAGAAATTTTGAATCTTGATCATAGGTTTCTGAAATGGATTTTAGTGGCATTTATATTGGAAAGATATATGGTTTTATGTTCCTTTATATTTTGATCAGTATTTTTTAATCCATTAATTTATTTCAAATTATTCCCATCATTTTCCTAAAGCTATATGAGAACCTTACCATTAGGAAGTTCCAACAGTGCAAAAATGCCTGAAAATGTGGTAGCAACCCAGTTTGAAATGTGAGCACTCAGGGCCAACTGTAGATAATGAAAATGATATTTAGAAACCAGGCAGGTAGATTGTGACATGCTTACTAGGTGTTAGACCTTGAATCAATACTTTTTTTAAAATTGTCTGTTTTAATTTATGGAATGCAGAGTGTAATACTGACCTGGAAAATTCTGTGTGTGAAGATAGTATGAGATATCGTTTGTCAAGTGCTCAGCACAAATGTGTACACAGAATTGTGTGGTCTACAAATGGTGCTGCTAACTATAGCATTATGATTATTTAAAGGTACTGTTTTATCCAGATATGCTAAGATAAAAAACAGCCCCCTCCAAATATCGGTGGTTCAAAGAGATTTTTCTCACACCCATCATTCAATGGTTCACTTGTAATTGGTGACTGAGACACCTTTGCATGACCATTTTGCCACTACCGTCATCACTGAGTGCTTTGTTCCATTTTTGCCTAAAGTTGTGAGAGAGAGACAGCCCTAGAGAAGGACGCCTTCACTCTTATCTGCATGACAGTAGAAACATCTCATCACTTCTGTACCTATTCCCACTAACCAGAACTCAGTCAAATGGTCCCCACAAACTCCTTGGAAACTGGGGAAATGTATTCTTCTTGCATGTCAAGAAAGAGGCAAGGGTGGGCTCAAAATATACTTTTTTTTTTCTGCCACAGATAGTTTCTTTATATTGATAATCAAATAGATATCTATACAACAGCAATAATAATCACTTTGCTCTGTTATCCGATTCCAAGTGACTATCTCACCTCATTTCCTTTCCCCATGGACTCAAACAAGAGTTTTGTCATCTTTGAGGTAGCACTCAGCTGAAATCTCACAAGTGGGTTTCCCTATGAAAGTCCTTTCAACCTTGGAATTGATTTTTGTCTTAATATGAAATGGACCTTGCTGTGGAGGATATCTCTAAGAATATCCTTTCAATCAGCAACTCAGCCTGGCTGTGCAAGGCTTTATGAAGAGACAGGATTCATTCCGGCACTGCAGCTGGCCAGTGTGGACATAGTACAGAGGCATATGGGTCTGCCCATAGACAATGAGACCCGTGCTGCTGGGGCCTCTCCAAAATGTCTTCCAGTGCAGATGACATGTTCATCTGGGCTGGTTTGTGTTCCAACCGGGCCTCCCTCTTCCAGAACAAAGTTCCAACAGATAGCGTTAGCATTTCTAAACTAGAAATAATTAATAACAGGTCAGTGTGTCGTAATGAGAAGGAATCAGTGCCACAACAACAGCTGATACCAGGGAAGAATAATTCACAGAGAATTTAATTAGGACCATTTCCATTCAAAGAAACAATTTATCAAGCACTCCCACCAAAAAGTGAGTCCTGCCAAATTAGCAATCACTATAAAAAGCACTCTGCTCAGATTGAAGCTGAAACTCACTTTGAATCTGATTGCACACATAAATGATCAGGAATGATGGGCTCCATCTATTCAGATATAACTACAGTGCTCAGATACGAATATCGTAAGTCATATTCTTTTAGGAATCACTGTTTTAAAATCACTAGTTGCTCACCACTGGGTATAAACAAGTACATTAATCCTATAAATATACAGTTTATGCAGTTCAACCATTCTCTTGGGTTTACCCTTCTGTTAAGCCAAAGTGAAAGTGACAGTTGCTCAGTTGTATCCAACTCTTTGGGACCCTATGGACTATACAGTCCATGGAATTGTCCAGGCCAGAATACTGGAGTGGGTAGCCTTGCCCTTCTCCAGGGAATCTTCCCAACCCAGGGATCGAACCCAGGTCTCCTGCATTGTGTGCATATTCTTTACCATCTGAGCCACAGGGGAAGCCCTTGTAAAGCCAGCTAATCAGCAAATGCATCTGCATTTTGGCAAAATGCAACAAGTATAATCAGTTCAGTTCAGTTCAGTCACTCAGTCGTGTCCGACTCTTTGCGACCCCATGAATCACAGCACCCCAGGACTCCCTGTCCCGTCACCAACTCCCGGAGTTCACTCTGACTCACGTCCATCAAGTCAGTGATGCCATCCAACCATCTCATCCTCTGTCGTCCCCTTCTCCTCCTGCCCCCAATACCTCCCAGCATCAGAGACTTTTCCAATGAGTCAAATCTTTGCATGAGGTGGCCAAAGTATTGGAGTTTCAACTTTAGCATCATTCCTTCCAAAGAAATCCCAGGGCTGATCTCCTTCAGAATGGACTGGTTGGATTTCGTTTCAGTCCAAGGGACTCTCAAGAGTCTTCTCCAACACATAGTTCAAAAGCATCAATTCTGTGGCGCTCAGCTTTCTTCACAGTCCAACTCTCACATCCATACATGACCACTGGAAAAACCATAGCCTTGACTAGACGGACCTTTGTTGGCAAAGTAATGTCTCTGCTTTTCAATATGCCATCTAGGTTGGTCATAACCTTTCTTCCAAGGAATAAGTGGTCTTTTAATTTCATGGCTGCAATCACCATCTGCAGTGGTTTTGGAGCCCCCCAAAATAAAGTCTGACACTGTTTCCACTGTTTCCCCATCTATTTCCCATGAAGTGATGGGACTAGATGCCATGATCTTCGTTTTCTGAATGTTGAGCTTTAAGTCAACTTTTTCATTCTCCTCTTTCACCTTCATCAAGAAGCTTTTTAGTTCCTCTTCACTTTCTGCCATAATGGTGGTGTCGTCTGCATATCTGAGGTTATTGATATTTCTCCCGGCAATCTTGATTCCAGCTTGTGTTTCTTCCAGCCCAGCAATTTCTCATGATGTACTCTGCATATAAGTTAAATAAACGGGGTGACAATATACAGCCTTGACGTATTCCTTTTCCTATTTGGAACCAGTCTGTTGTTCCATGTCCAGTTCTAACTGTTGCTTCCTGACCTGCATATAGGTTTCTCAAGAGGCAGGTCAGGTATTCCCATCTCTTTCAGAATTTTCCATAGTTTATTGTGATCCACACAGTCCAAGGCTTTGGTATAGTCAATAAAGCAGAAATAGATGTTTTTCTGGAACTCTCTTGCTTTTTCAATGATCCAGCAGATGCTGGCAATTTGGTCTCTGGTTCTTCTGCCTTTTCTAAAGCCAGCTTGAAACAACTGGAAGTTCACGGTTCACGTATTGCTGAAACCTGGCTTGGAGAATTTTGAGCATTACTTTACTAGTGTGTGAGATGAGTGCAATTGTGCAGTAGTTTGAGCATTCTTTGGCATCGCCTTTCTTTGGGATTGGAATAAAAACAAGTATATACTGAGGGACATATAAACCAGAGTGCTGTAAGTGCTAACCTGTGTTACCTCTTAGTTTTATGTCCTGCTGCTGCTGCTGCTGCTAAGTCGCTTCAGTTGTGTCTGACTCTGTGCGACCCCATAGATGGCAGCCCACCAGACTCCACCATTCCTGGGATTCTCCAGGCAAGAACACTGGAGTGGGTTGCCATTTCCTTCTCCAATGTATGAAAGTGAAAAGTGAAAGTGAAGTCGCTCAGTCGTGTCTGACTCTAGCGACCCCATCGACTGCAGCCTACCAGGCTCCTCCACCCATGGGATTTTCTAGGCAAGAGTACTGGAGTGGGGTGCCATTGCCTTCTCCGGTTTTATGTCCTACATAGCTCTTAATTCTCCTGTTTTATGTCCTACATAGCTCTTAATTCTGGTCACTTTCCTCAGTCTTTTGTCACTAACCCAACTATCGTCCACATTTTACCTGGGCCATGTCAACAGCTGTGTGACTCAGAATCACTCAGCTCCCTTCTCATCCATTTTGACCAGTGCATAACAGTAATCTATGGTAGGCCAGTCCTCTGCTTAAATCATACCAAGAGCTTCCATTATATTCAGAAAAAATTTAAATTCCCTACTGTGACCTCAATAATCATTAGATTTGGCTCTTTCTAATCTCCCCAACATGATCTACTACTTGGACAAGACCTCAAGGTCAAATACATCTTGGTTATACTCCTTTTGTCCCAAACTTTCTTGGATGTCTCTTTGGAAAGTCCCATCAAAGTGAATTTTCTGACCCCTGTAGTAAATGTTTCATTACTTTACAGTCTTATATGGTTTTGAGTTCTAAAGTATTATTAATTAGCTTAGCTGATAAATTCATTGAAAAAAAGGCTCCAATTATATGTTGGCTGCTACAAATAATCTAATTGAAAGTTAAGAAGGACATATGTCTGATATGGAGAATATTCAATAGAATATAAGTTATTTCCAAAAGGGATTCCAGAAAATTATCTGCACTTCCAACACTGGTGTCAGAAGTCTGAACTTCAAGGAGGATGCTTCTTGAAAAGGAAATACCTTACTTGGCATGTGATTTTCTCATCATTTTTGGTAAGCAGTCTGTTACCACCAGGTATTCTATGCCACCTTCAACTTTTGAATTCCTCAGCAGTTTGAGGAGAAAAAGAGTTGGTGGTCACATTTATGCCCTCCAAGCATCTTCCTGTAGTCATTCCTCAACATCAGCCAGGACAACGGGTCTCCAATTCCTACCCTGAACAGGACAAGCAGTGATCGGAAAGCTGGATTTCTATGTTGTCATAAAAGTTGCTACCCATATCCCATGCCTCTTGTGAAGAAATTATGTGTCATGAGGACCTTGGATGAATCACTTTCTAATAAGCACTTTTCAGATCACAGAGAAAAGACATCTCCCGCTCATTCAGATCTGGGTGAGAATGTTTTTGTAGCTTTAATGGAGGTAACCCTTAGAGAGCCCAGGCTGCTTATCAAAGACTCCCCAAGAGTATTATTAAGTGGATCATTCATAGCAGCCCTAATGTCAAGACAAGCAAGAGGCTGTGCATACTTACCAAGCTGACTTTGACAACTCCCAGACAGTCCTCACAGCATCCTCTGTGTGACTTTGGGGCTATTAACAGCTCTTCTGCTAAATTCTTCTACTTAGATTTCAGCTCTGCTAGTTTCACAGTCAGAGCCAACAGTCACGCATGTGCCTTGCTTGTACATTATATCACCTTCCCCAGAGAATAATAGCATGGGCCCAGGGAAGAGAGACATTTTGGACAGGCAGTAGTTTACGGGTGACTTCCTTGACTAAGAGTAACTCCTATGACATCAGAATAAGTAATGGTGATCCCTAAAGTAACATCTGCTTATTTTTACACAGGCTCCCCTCCAAAGCTAGGGCAGCAGTAAGTAGTCAGAAACCATTTGGATTAATTGAATGACTCAGCAAGAAAATAAAAACAGTTAAAGTGCTGCCTTGAAAAGAATTTCTGGTATTCCAGGGAGCAGCTGGACAAAAAAGACTTGTGAAAACTCAAAGATGGACTTTGATATTGAAATATGACAGAGAACTCCAGCTCAGTGTTTCTTTGAGAAGTGTCTGTCTTAGTCTACTTAGGTTCATGTAACTCCAGACGATAGACTGGTTGACTTAAACAATGGAAATTTATTTCTCAAAGCGCTAGATGATGGAAGTCTGAGATCATGGTGCCAGCATGGTTTGATTTCTTGTGAGACCACTCATCCTAGTTTGCTGTGTGCTTACATGGCCTTTTTTTGGGGGGGTGGGGTGGGGTGGGAATGCACAGGTAGAGAGAGAGTCTCTTCTATATGTGTCTCTTCTTATAAGGAAACTTAAAAGAAGTGTGTCTTCTTTTTATAAGGACACTAATGTGCCTTTCTTTCATGTGTCTCTTAAGGACATTGTCTTTTCTTATAAGGACACTAATCAGGGCCCAACCCTCATGGCCTCATTTAATCTTAATTATCTCCTCACAGGCTGTATTCCAAATACTGTCACATTGGGGTTTGATCTTCAACACATGAATTTTAGGGGGCACAACTCAATCCATAGCATCAATCTTTAATATCCCTGGTAAATTGATCCAGGTTACTCTTTTTGAACATCAAATTCAATAGGTTTGATTATTCATAGAGGACAACCTTACTGGCCCCAACTGTTTATGTAATAGATGGGGAGGAAGTCAAGCAAGGAAAAAGATGAAGTGGAGAGTTCTTATCCTGTAGCTGGGAGTTACTCTTATTTCTCTATTCACCTGGAAAGGAAGATAAAGGTCTTTATTATTCTGACATTAGTTTCAATCAAAACCACTCCAATGTGTTTCATTAGTTATTGGTATTCCACATAAATTTTGTATTTTAAAAAGGTTTCTACTGAGTAGAAAATAGTTTGAATCCATGGGTTTCAGATTAGAAGTCAGCAAAATTCAGCTTTTCTTTCCACCTGTTTTTGTAATTATAGTTTTATTGGCAAAGAGCCCTGCCCATTTGGCCCTGCACTGTCTATGACTGCTTTTGCTAGGAGGCAAATTTGAATAGTTGTGAGAGGGACCATATGTGACTCACCAGCTTAAGATATTTACTCTCTGGCTCTTCACAGATAAAAGTTGACTGACCTCTAATTCATATGATCTACGTTAGAAATTCATGTGATAACTTCTTTACTAACTAACTTCAGCTCTTAGAAGTGTCCCTTGATCCCATAGACTGTATCAAATTCTCCCCTAATGCACCTCCACAGTTAGTTCTGTCTACTGCTACCTATCATGTTCTTATATTGCATTATCCTGTAAATGTCTGTTTACCTGACTTATTTGCACAGGTAAATACAAGTGGTTTGAGTAAAGTAATATCAGTCTTGTTCTCCATTGTATCCTCAATACCTAGAATATTGTCTGGAATATAATAGATGCCTACTAAATATTTGTTGAATAAATGAATGAACTAGAAATGTACTCGATATTCAGTTCAACAAATTACATACTTGTTATGTACTAGACCTCTCCATCATGACATGCCCATCTTGGGGGACCCTGCATGGCATGGCTTAGTTTCATTGAATTAGACAAGGCTGTGGTCCGTGTGATCAGATTGGCTAATTTTCTGTGATTATGGTTTCAGTGTGTCTGTCATCTGATGCCCTCTCGCAACACCTATCATCTTACTTGGGTGTCTCTTAACTTGGACATGGGGTAACTCTTCACGGCTGCTCCAGCAAAGTGCAGCCGCTGCTCCTCACCCTGGACAAGGGGTATCTCCTCACGGCCGTCCCTCCTGACCTTGAATGTGGAGTAGCTCCTCTTGGCCCTCCTGCACACTGGAGAAGGGAATGGCAAACCACTTCAGTATTCTTGCCTTGAGAACCCCATGAACAGTATGAAAAGGCAAAATGATAGGATACTGAAAGAGGAACTCCATGGGTCAGTAGGTGCCCAATATGCTACTGGAGATCAATGGAGAAATAACTCCAGAAAGAATGAAGGGATGGAGCCAAAGCAAAAACAATACCCAGTTGTGCATGTGACTGGTGATAGAAGCAAGGTCCAATGCTGTAAAGAGCAATATTGCATAGGAACCTGGAATGTCAGGTCTGTGAATCAAGGCAAATTGGAAGTGGTCAAACAGGAGATGGTAAGAGTGAACAGTGACCTTCTAGGAATCAGCAAACTAAAACGGACTGGAATGGGTGAATTTAACTCAGATGACCTTATATCTACTACTGTCACCAGGAATCCCTTAGAAGAAATGGAGTAGCCATCATGGTCAACAAAAGAGTCTGAAATGCAGTAATTGGATGCAATCTCAAAAATGACAGATTGATCTCTGTTCGTTTCCAAGGCAAACCATTCAATATCACGGTAATCCAAGCCTATACCCCAATCAGTAACACTGAAGAAGCTGAAGTTGAATGGTTCTATGAATACCTATAAGACCTTTTAGAACTAACACCCCAAAAAAGATGTTGTTTTCTTTATAGGGGACAGGAATGAAAAGTAGGAAGTCAAGAAACACCTGGAGTAACAGGCAAATTTGGCCTTGGAATGTGGAATAAAGCAGGGTAAAGGCTAATAGAGTTTTGCCAAAAGAATGCATTGGTCATAGCAAATACCCTCTTCCAACAACACAAGAGAAGACTCTACACATGGACATAAACAGATGGTTAACATCAAAATCAGATTGATTATATTCTTTGCAGCCAAAGATGGAGAAGCTCTATACAGTCAGCAAAAACAAGACCAGGAGCTGACTGTGCCTCAGATCATGAACTCCTTATTGCCGAATTCAGACTTAAACTGAAGAAAGTAGGGAAAACCACTAGACCATTCAGGTATGACCTAAATCAAATCGCTTATGATTATACAGTGGAAGTGAGAAATAGATTTAAGGGACTAGATCTGATAGACAGAGTGCCTGATGAACTATGGATGGAGGTTCATGACATTGTACAGGAGACAGGGATCAAGACCATCCCCATGGAAAAGAAATGCAAAAAAGCAAAATGGCTGCCTGTGGAGGCCTTACATATAGCTCTAAAAGAAGAGAAACAAAAAGCAAAGGAGAAAGGGAAAGATATAAGCATCTGAATGCAGAGTTCCAAAGAATAACAAGGAGAGATAAGAAAGTCTTCCTCAGCGACCAATGCAAAGAAATAGAGGAAAACAACAGAATGGGAAAGACTAGAGATATTTTCAAGAAAATTAGAGATACCAAGGGAAAATTTCATGCAAAAATAGGCACGATAAAGGACAGAAATGGTATGGACCTAACAGAAGCAAAAGATATTAAGAAAAGGTGGCAAGAATACACAGAATAACTGTACAAAAAAGTTTTCATGACCTAGATAATCACGATGGTGTGATCACTCACCTAGAGCCAGACATCCTGGAATGTAAAGTCAAGTGGGCCTTAGAAAGCATCACTACTAACAAAGCTAGTGGAAGTGATGGGATTCCAGTTGAGCTATTTCAAATCCTGAAAGATGATGCTGTGAAAGTGCTGCACTCAATATGCCAGCAAATTTGGAAAACTCAGCAGTGGCCACAGAACTGGAAAAGGTCAGTTTGCATTCCAAACCCAAAGAAAGGCAATGCCAAAGAATGCTCAAACTATCGCACAATTGCACTCATCTCACACACTAGTAAAGTAATGCTCAAAATTCTCCAAGCCAGGTTTCAGCAATACATGAACCATGAACTTCCAGATGTTCAAGCTGATTTTAGAAAATGCAGAGGAACCAGAGATCAAATTGCCAACATCCGCTGGATCATGGAAAAAGCAAGAGAGTTCCAGAAAAACATCTATTTCTGCTTTATTGACTATGCCAAAGCCTTTGACTGTGTGGATCACAATAAACTGTGGAAAATTCTTCAAGAGATGGGAATACCAGACCACCTGACCTGCCTCTTGAGAAACCTATATGCAGGTCAGGAAGCAACAGTTAGAACTGGACATGGAACAACAGACTGGTTCCAAGTAGGAAAAGGAGTACATCAAGGCTGTATATTGTCACCCTGCTTATTAACTTATATGCAGAGTACATCATGAGAAATGCTGGACTGGATGAATCACAAGCTGGAATCAAGATTGCCGGGAGAAGTATCAATAACCTCAGATATGCTGATTACACCATCCTTATGGCAGAAAGTATAGAGGAACTAAAAAGCCTCTTGATGGAAGTGAAAGAGGAGAGTGAAAAAGTTGACTTAAAGCTCAGCATTCAGAAAACTAAGATCATGGCATCTAGTCCCATCACTTCATGGGAAATAGATGGGGAAACAGTGGATACAGTGTCAGACTTTATTTTGGGGGGCTCCAAAGTCACTGCAGATGGTGATTGTAGCCATAGAATTAAAAGACTCTTACTCCTTGGAAGGAAAGTTATGACCAGCCTAGATAGCATATTAAAAAGCAGAGACATTACTTTGCCAACAAAGGTCCATCTAGTAAAGGCTATGGTTTTTCCAGTGGTCATGTATGGATGTGACAGTAGGACTGTGAAGAAAGTTGAGTGCTGAAGAATTAATGCTTTTGAACTATGGTGTTGGAGAAGACTCTTGAGAGTGCCTTGGACTGCAAGGAGGTTTAAACAGTCCATCCTAAACGAGATCAGTCCTGGGTGTTCTTTGGAAGGAATGATGCTAAAGCTGAAACTCCAGCACTTTGGCCCCCTCATGCGAAGAGTTGACTCATTGGAAAAGACCCTGATCCTGGGAGGGATTGGGGGCAGGAGGAGAAGGGGATGACAGAGGATGAGATGGCTTGATGGCATCACTGACTCGATGGATGTGAGTCTGAGTGAACTCCGGGAGTTAGTGATGGACAGGGCGGCCTGGCGTGCTGCAGTTCATGGGGTTGTAAAGAGTCAGACAAGACTGAGCAGCTGAACTAACTAACTAACTATGGACTAGACACTTGATACAGTAGAAACAGAGGAAATAGAAAGCATTGCTATCATGGGGTTTACTTCAAAGTGTGGGGAGCAAACCACAAACAAGAAAGAACAATTTAATGTGTTTGAGTATAATAATTACTAAGAAATAAAAATTAAACCAGAAGGGGACATCAGAAATATTGGTGTTGAGAGCATGATGAGGAGTAGGATTGAAACTTTAGATAAGGTCATCTGGGAAGGTAAACTTTGAATAACACCTGAAGTTACTGATTAATATAGCCAATAATTATAAAAACAGTTTAAGTAGAGTTGGCCCTGTGAGTAAGAAGAAGAGAATTCTAGGCAACAGAGAAGTTGGGAAACAACTTATAGGTGGGAGAGATCTTGGCGTATATTAAGAATTTAATGACATTTTGAAAGCCTGCAGTTATATGATGCCATGATTCTTAAAAAGGAAGAGTGATAGAGAAAGGGCCTCAAATGTCTCGAATTTCAGTGCTTTCAACAAAGAAAATGGATCACTGATATCAAATAGATCCTGAGTTCTAGCACTTAGTATGTTTAAATTGTATCCAAAAAAGATTGATTATTATACTCTTCTATTTTAAAATTTTATAGGTTTCTGTAGAAAGTGGGCATTCAGGAGAAAGGTAGAAATTGATAAACATCAGTTTCTACTGATAAACATGAACTTCCAAATATTATATAAACTTCCTCTTAAGGTAATTCAACAATATGGTTTAAGAACCTAGTAGAGGGCTTGGTGGGGGGCAGGGGGCAAAGAAAATGGAGGTGTTCATTCTGAGGTTCTTTTCTCTCTACAATTTATATTGTTCTAGAGATGGATTGGGGGTAAATACACCTTCAAGACATTTCTCTTCTAATAAAAGGGAGTCGATAGGTACCCAGATAATGAAAACATCAGCTGATTAGAAGAGGTGATTTGATGTACTGTGAAGTATGTGGGTTCTGGAACCAATATCCCTTGGTTCAAATCTGGGATGCTAATTATTTTCTGTGTGAATTTGGTTGCTTATATATCCAGCTGTTGCTTCAGTATTTTCAAATGTAAAGTGAGAAAAATGCTAACTGCTTCATAAGTTTATGTATAGTCTTTGAAGTGATTGGCATGTGGTAAGCACAATATTGGCTTCCCAGGTGATACTAGTGGTAAAGAACCTGCCTGTCAATGCAGGAGACATAAGAGACATGGGTTCGATCTCTGGGTCAGAAAGATCCCCTGGAGAAGGAAATGGCAACCCACTCCAGTATTCTTGCCTGGAGAATCCCATGGTCAGAGGAGCCTGGCAGGCTGTAGTCCACAGGGTTGCAGAGTTGGACACAACTGAGGCAATTTAGCAGGCACACAAGCACAATATTAGTGTTTTTTCTTCAATTATCATTGGCTGTATTGATTTTGAACTCTTTATTAAATATCCAGATGTAGACAAAAATTAGGCAGTTGGGCTTTCAGAGAGAGGCACATGGTAGAGATATCATTTGGGTTATCATGTGCATACAGATGCTTTTTAAAGTAATTGGACTAGATGAAGTCATCTAAGAAATGAATGCAGATTAATAAGAACTCTAAAGCTCTTTAGCACCTATAGGCATGAAAGATGAATGAAAAGTAGCAAAAAAGTTTGAGAGCAGAACCTTCTCTGTAGTGGACTGATTCGTGTCCCTCCAATATGTGAATGTTGAAGCCCTAACTTTGAGTACCTCAGAATGTGACTCTGTTTGGAGATAGGGCATTTTAAGAAGTGGAAGGACTAATGCTGAAGCTCCAGTACTTTGGCCACGTGATATGAAAAGTTGACTCATTGGAAAAGACCCTGATGCTAGGAAAGATTGAGGGCAGGAGAAGAAGGGGGCTACAGAGGATGAAATGGTTAGATAGTATCACCAACTCAATGCACATAAATTTGAGCAAACTCTTGGAGATAGTGGAAGACAGAGGAGCCTCGTGTGCTGTGGTCCATGGGGTTGCAAATAGTTGGACACCACCCAGCAATGGAACAACAACTTTAAAATGAGGCCATTAGGATGGGCTCTAATCCAATATAAGGAAAACTATGTAAGGATACAGTGAGAAAATGCCAATTTGTAAGCCAGGGAGAAGGACCTCAGAAAAAAACAAACCCCATGATATTTTGATCTTAGGCTTCTAGGTTCCAGACTGTGAGAAAATAGATTTTCATTGTTTAAACCACCTAGGCTGTGATATTTTACATGGCAGCTCTAGAAAACAAATCAATGTCCATATGGTAGATAAAAAACCAGACATATGTGTTGTCTCACAGCCAGAAAAGAAAGGCGGTTTAGGAATGCAGTGATCATCTGAGTAAAGTGCTAGTGATAGGTCTGAATCACTTAAAAACAGAGAAAGGCATATTGGAATATGGCAATATGGTTATCAGGTAGAATTCTGAACAACAGAACGGTTGTGTGGTGCAAAATGGCTATAAGCATATGAGTGGTTCATGCTCATGATCTCATGAATGACTGACAGCTGAGGTGGGACCGCTGTCCAGCATAACAGAGTATCTGACTGCATATAACTAGTCCAGGAAAATACCAAATTCAGAATTCAAAGCATGGTTTCTACCGAATTTATCTTACTTTCACACCATCATAAACTAGAAAAATCATGTCAAACCGCCATAAGTTGGGGACCATCTATATTATCGAGGATAATGTTTAACATTTATACCTAACTTTTTAAAAAAGATTTACATCAATTTAGACTTTCCTCCTTATTTTCTGGCTTTGGAGCTCACAATCAGCCCCTTGTAAACCCTAATTTTTTTTTAGTTTTTGCGCTCTTAATGTTGTTTCACATTTAGGTCAGGTGTAGCACATCTTTGAGTTTTTCTTTTTTCTTTTCTCCAGTGTGTATATGAGGAACATGATTTCTGAGCATTTATTTATCCAAACATTTTCTCCCTCAGTCATGGAACAAAACCTAATCATATATTAATTCTTAGATCACAAAGCTTTATCTTCACACTATTCAGAAATATCCCTAGCTTGTTTAGGTGCAACGTGTGTGCTTTATGTCCAATTGTGGGCAACCTATATTTTTCCTGAAGCATTTCAATTTCAGCTTCATGTCATGCTCTGTTTATGTGCAGAACCTTTACATTGATTTTGCCAGAAACTTGATTAAACATTCCAATCTCTATATTCTGCTTTTATTGTTTTTATTGCTCATTTTTGTGACTTCAGAAAGTGTTCTTAGATTGTGTTTATTTATTGTTTGTTAATTCCTTCCCATTTTACCTGGTACCTGGGTTTTTGTTTGCTTCTTTAGTAACAAAGAGTAACTGTAGGATATATTTCTGTCATCTACTCCACATGTCTATTATGTTCTCCATAATGTTTCCTCCATCCTAGCTTCTGTACTCAGACTTGTGTATCTTGATCCTGCATTTTACATGGCTGCTAGGTTTCTGTGATCGATTCATTATGTTCTTTATTGCCTAACATTTTTTTCTGTGTAATAAAGTGTTTGTGGCTTAAGATGCTGGTTATACAGACACCATGATTCTCAACAAGTGTCAGTCATTCATGGAGGGAAGAAGAGCTTTCTATGTTTTATTAAGCACATTAAGCAGACACTATTTTATGAGGTAAAACTTGGTTAGGTTTTATTGTTTTTGTTCTAAGATGAGTCCATCTGCCTTATAGTTGGTGAAAATTCCTATAAGTGTAATGATTCTTTGCCCATTAATCTTATGCTTGAGTATTGTTTTGAGGTTTTTATGGATTTTTAGAGCCTTTTCATATGCATCTGAGTAAAGAGATTTGAGAGGCTGCCTCAAATCTGCTAGGCAGGTACCATTTTAAACCAGAAGTTCCTCAGCTCTCTTTGAATCTTGCCTGCCTCATCTAATTCCACTTTCAATTCTTTTCTTTTAACCTCATTTTTCATATACATGGTTTACTGAAATGTAATTTATCTAGTGGATGCCATCTAAAATTTTCTCCTCAATAAATTTGCACTCTGAAATTTAAACACAAAATACCCATCCTTTTTGCTTCAGAATTTTCACAGGCCCATGTAACGGTTTTTCAGTTTCTCACATCCCATACTTTAAGTTCCATGAGGATAAGGATTGTGTTTTTCCACTGCTGTATCCCTATCACACAGCACAACTCTTGGCACATAGTAACTGTTGAATAATAAGAATTTGTTGAATGAGTGAGTGTGAGATGTTGGAGCATTTGTGGTTTCAGCAGTAGTAGGGGCTATACTTTAGGTTATGTACACACTAAATGTTGGAGACATTACTTTGATTTTGTAATATGTCAAAGGTGCCTGTGATAGACATCACAGAGTTCACTAATGTTCAGCTCCTGTTTTCTTTGTGACATATGCAATACTATACTTTTCAACATCCAACATACTTTTCAACATTCAACAATTTAGGCAGGGTCATACAACTAGTTCTGGGCAATTGACTGTAAGAACTGCCATGTCTCGCTTCTGGTGCAAAGATAGAAGAGCAGGTATAAAATTTCAGCAATATGGCCAGTGACAGTACAGATCATGGGTCCCCATATCCTTGGATCTCCAATTTATGTCCAATATACATTGAAGAGACAGCAATGGTGAGGAATAAAACACTGGTGTATCAAGCTAGTGAATATAAGAGAAATAATTATAATAGCCACCCAGAAAAGTAGTTAATCCCATTATGCTTAATTCTGCAGCATGCTGTTCAAAATAATAGATTTTTGTAAATAGAGTTTATAAAGTGAACTAGAATTCGGTTTAGGAATAGAGTTTATAAAGTGAACTAGAATTCAGTTTATGATTAACAGGACATCATCTGAAAAAAATTCTTTACCCAACATTCTTACATATTACATGTAATGCCACCAGTAAAAAGAGAAAACTAAAGAACTCTTGGTATATGTACTTTTTTAAACTTTGTTTGGAAGATTATGTCATTTTAACTGATTAGTAACTAATGAATACTCTTCCTGAAAAGAAGTATTGATTGATTATAGTTCTCAGAAAGTTCTCTGAAATTTAACAGCATGAAATCTAACATTATTCTGTATTACCAAATATTTTTAAAAAGTAATAATGATATAAGACAATATTTTTATAAGGCATATTTCCTTCAAAAAGTTTCAAGACCATTGTCATTTCTCCCACCAGGGATTTTACACCCTCAATTAGAAATAGTAAAATTCAGGGAAGTTTTGATTGACTTGATATCCTGTGTTAGAACTCCAGATAGAACTCTAGGTTATCAATTTCCATTCATATTTTTATCACTGTATTACAAAATTACCTCAAAATTGAAACTAATAGTTATATCACAATGTAATGGTTATCCTTTTTTGCTAATCAGTTGATTAAAATAAATATACTGTATAATTTATATCTGATTTGGATTTTCACACACCCTCAGAGGCTGTTAATTTGGTAGGGTTTGGTTTGACTTTATGACCTTATCCAGGCTCATAAGTATTTCCTTCTGTTTTTCAGATACCATCATAAATTTCATTCTACCACTAGTGGAGGATATTATGTTGAAAATTGATAGTAGAATTTAGCTTAATACAATTGCTATTTCTTACTATATAATTGGCAAGGAAGCTATAGGTATCTATCATATATTACATGACTTAAGATTATCAAAGGAAGGCATCTTTCATTCTGTTGGATTTGAATAACTGTAAAATCTTCAAAGGGCAGAAAGATTTTGACTCTATTCTATTTGAGTTCATTCTTGTTCTTCCTTCCATAGAAAAATCACCCTTGGTCTCAAAGTCTAAATTTAATGATGAAAGAACCACAGGGGAGTAAGGCATTATCAAGAGAGAAAAATGCATTGGATAATATTTTCAAATATTAGGATAGGTGGCTATCTGCCCAGGAAAGATCTACAGAGGGAAGCTACAAAATATGATGATTCCTTCTAATGTAAATAAATTCTGTTTCCCATATACATGAAAGTATACTTAAGGAAAGGTTTTGAATTGTAATAGTTTATGAAAATGTCCATTGTAAGAACAAAACAGTCCTAGTTAGAGTTGGATTCAAATCACAACTCCACCATCTAGATTGTTTAAGTTACTTATTCTCTCTGAGCTTTAGATTCTTTGTCCATTACATGTTGATAGTGATAACACATATGTCATAAAGCTGTGGTAGAAAAGTAGATGTTATAATAAAAGAGAAGAGCGCACAGTGCCTGGTACGTAGTGCTAAATAAGTGGTAGCTATTATTATACAGAAGGAGGAAATCACTCCTATTTTATTCCAAAGCTTTCAGTGACATGGAGATTCTGTATAATGAAGAAGGGCAGATTTAAAGAAAGTTCCCACCAGTCTTAAACAGGTGAAAGTTTTAAAGCATTTCCCAGAATAATTTCAAAATAAAACTATATATTAGACTTCATTTACTTTGGAAAAGCAGTACAGTCCTTGTTCTATAGTTAACTAATACAGTAGAAATTGAATGATTAAAAAATGGTTCATTGGGAAAGGAATAATTTCATCCAAGTCACTTCAAAATCTCTATTAATCAATGAGAACCAATTAAGAGAATCTTTAAATTAGGGATCTGTTACTACAATTTCATCTCTTTCTACATGCCCTTTTAGAAAAGCCAAGCTCTTTCCTGGCTTTAAAAACTTTCAGAATGCTGTTTCTTTTAACTCAGCTCTTCATTTATATATATCTCACAATGATATTTATTGTGTTTATTGTGCATCTGGTATTATAGCTGATTGAGATATGCTTGAACAAAGTTGTTGGAATAGTGAATGCCTGGATTTTTTAAGGAACAAATAGGAGGTCAGTGTGGCTGGAACAGAGTGAAAGGGGGGACAAGGAGTAGGAAATATAGTCAGAGAAATAAGTAATGGAGTTAGGGAAGCACTCTGACATGTAGGTTCTCATTAGGTCATTAGAAGAATGCTGGTTTTCACTCTGCATCAACAGGGGAGTCATTGAAGGATTTGGGGTAGAAAAGTTGTATGATACATACTGCTGCTGCTGCTGCTGCATCGCTTCAGTCATGTCTGACTCTGTGCGACCCCGTAGATGGCAGCCCACCAGGCTCCAGTCCCTGGGATTCTCCAGGCAAGAACACTGGAGTGTGGTGCCATTTCCTTCTCCAATGCATGATAGTGAAAAGTGAAAGTGAAGTCGCTTAGTCGTGTCTGACTCTTCACGACCCCATGGACTGCAGCCCACCAAGCTCCTCTGCCCATGGGATTTTCCAGGCAAGAACACTGGAGTGGGATGCCATTGCCTTCTCCATAATACATACTAGGTATTTTAAAAAGTCTCAGTCTGATTTCTCTATAAAGAATGGACTACATGGGGATATGTGTGGAGGCAGGGGAGCTAGTTACTAGGATAGGGTAGTAAATCAAGCAAATAACGATGATGCTTAAACCAGTGTGGGGACAGTGGAGGTGTTGGGAAGTAGTGCTTCTCTGCACATTTTGAAAGTGGAGGCAATAAGATTTCCAGTAAGGTAGAACGTGGGATGAAAGATTTAAAAAAAGTTTCGGTGATGACACCAACGTTATTGGTCTGAGAAATCTAAAGGATGAAATCTAAAGGATGAAGTCATCATCGACTCATAATAAGACAGTAGTTGGAATAGGTTTTAGCTGAAGAAAGATAACAAATTCAGCTCTGGACATGTTCAGTTTGAGATACTTCTTAGACATCCAAGAGGAAATGTCAGTTTGGCAGTTAGAGAAATGCTTATGAAATTCAGAAAAGATATTTAGGCTGAAGATTTGTTATGAATTTGGGTGTCACAAACATTTAGATGGCATTTAAATCATGGAAACTGATAAGGTCACAAAGGAATTAAGTATAGATAGAAAGGAAAAGAAGACCAAGAAATGACCCTTCTGGTACTTCATGTTGACAACCTGACTAAAAAGGAGCAATGAGTAAGATGGGAAGAAAACCAAGAAGGGGTAGAGTCCTGAAAGAGAAGTGCAGAATTTGTATCAGGTCACCGGGAAATGAATGACAGAGTCAAATGATGGTGATAGATCAAGTAACATAAGTACTCAAAAGTGAATATTGGTGGTTATTGATGATATTGACAAAATAGTTGTTGTATATGAAGTGGGGAACATTTTATTGAAGTAAGCTTAAGAGTAGTTAGAGGAAAAAAAATAGAGACAATGGATATAAGCAATCATTTTTGAGATTTTTCTATAAATGGAAACAGAGAACTGGAGCAGAAGCTGGTGAAAAAATGGGATAAAGAGAGGTATTTTTTGTAGTATGTGAGAACTGGTACATTTGTATACTCTTGGGAAAAGAAAGGAGACTTGTTGATATAAAAAAAAGGATGGAGGAATGGCTGAAACCATATATTAAGGAATGAGAAGAAATAGGAGTTGTTTCACATGAAAAAGAACTGGTTTTAGGTAGGAGAAAGGAAAATTCATCTCTAAACATAGACTAGAGGAAAAGTACATGGGTACAGCAGACCTAATGGGCCAGAGTTCGATGCCTGACTGGAGAACTAGAATTACACCTGCTGCAACTAAGACCCAGTGCAGCCAAAAAAAAAAAAAAACAAAAACAAAAAAACAAAAAAGTGGGAAAGGAATAAGATCACTGGATCAGAGGTCCTGGTAGTATATTAGAGGGACAAAGCTGGAAAGGTAGTGGGTGGTTGTCAGAGAGGATCAAGTGTTAAACTGAGACCGTAGATTTGCAGTTATTGGTCATGGGGATATCTACAACAGAACTACTCATTAGAAATATGAGTCAGATACATAATTGTCAATTTTCTACCTGCATTTAAAGAAATATTTATTTAGTGCAAATATCCCAGTATTATTATTTAAACATTAATATAAAAATATTGAGAGATTTTACATTTTTATACTAAATTTTTGAAATCCAGTGTGTGTTTTATACTTTG
Source organism: Bos taurus (assembly GCF_002263795.3). Lineage (NCBI taxonomy): Eukaryota > Metazoa > Chordata > Mammalia > Artiodactyla > Bovidae > Bos > Bos taurus. The sequence goes on from NW_020192292.1 coordinate 2,278,361, forward strand.
AAAACATCTCAATTCAAACTAGCCACTTTATCAGTGCTGTACACATGTGTCTAGTGACCAACATATGCAACAGCACAGGTCACAGGTATGATCATAGAGGAGGGTGTTGTGGTAGGTTGGTGGGTAACATTGTTGGATAAAAGGAAGTTAAAAGCTAAGCGTCTGAAAGAATTCTCTACGTGCATATTTAAGTTGCCCTGATTAAGGCAGGAGTAGTGCTACAGAGCATATCAGGGAATCACCATCTAAAATGAGTAAGAGACTGGATGACAGCAGCAAGAAGATGCTGTAGGCAACACAATAGTATAACATCAAATTCAAAGCTGGGCTAATAGAGCTAAACAACAGAATGATCTCTTAGGAACCAGAGATGTGGAACAAGGAGGACACCTATTCCACTTCCAGCCCCAGCAGTAGGATAGGTATAGAAGAGGAACCAGCCACTTCTTGAAAAGGCCGCTGCGGTTTCCCTGGAGGATGGAAAAAGTCAGAGAAACTGAGCGTGTCAGACTTTTGGGCCTGACAGACCATGCCCTGCAGGAAGCCCAGTGGATGTTTTTCAGTAAGAAAGGAGGAGTTAAGAAAGATAAAATAAGAGATATGCAAAGATTTAGTGCAGATTCAATTTAGTTCAGTCACTCAGTCATGTTCAACTCTTTGGGACCCCATGGACTGCAGCACTCCAGACATCCCTGTCCATCACTAATTCACAGAGCTTGCTCAAACTCCTGTCCATTGAGTCAGTGATGCCATCCAGCCATCTCAGCCTCTGTCATCCCCTTCTCTTCCTGCCTTCAATCTTTCCCAGGATCAGGGTCTTTTCTAATGAGCCAGTTCTTCACATCAGATGGCCAAAATATTGGAGTTTCAGCTTCAGCATCAGTCCTTCCAATGAATATTCAGGACTGATTCCTTTAGGATTGACTGGTTTGGTGTCCTTGTAGTCCAAGGGATTCTCAAGAGTCTTCTTCAATACTACAGTTCAAAAGCATCAATTCTCTGGCGCTCAGCACTCTTTATGGTCCAACTTTCACTGATCAGGGGTGATGTTAGGCTAGGGTCTTCCAGCAACTGACATAAACACAGATAAGGGACTCAGTGAGACTGAGTGGATTCAAGGCAGGTGAGAGTGTGGGTACCAAGGCAGGGGTATCTGGGGCTGTCTTTGGACCCCTACAAGTGAAAGTAAGAAAGTCATGTTGTGCAAAGCTCATAATGTATCCCTATCAGAGAGAAGGTTTTCCCCTCAGACAGTAAAGAATCTGCATGCAATGCAGGAGACCTGAGTTTGATCCCTGACTCAAGAAAATCCCCTGGTGAAGGGAACAGCAACCTACTGCAGTATTCTTGCCTGGAGAATCCCATGGATGGAGGAGCCTGACAGGCTACAGTCCATGGGGTCACAAAGAATCAGACGTGACTTAGTGACTAACACTTTCATCAGAGGAAAAGCAGATTTATTCCAAGTCTGTGTGTCTCTCTTTTTGACACCTATTGGTGGAATTAAGGTTATCTAGGGAGGTCAAATATTATTCTGGTTATGTAATAGATGGGGAAACATTGGAAACAGTGTCAGACTTTATTTTTTGGGGCTCCAATATCACTGCAGATGGTGATTGCAGCCATGAAATTAAAAGACTCTTACTCCTTGGAAGGAAAGTTATGACCAACCTAGATAGCATATTCAAAAGCAGAGACATTGCTTTGCCAACAAAGGTCCATCTAGTCAAGGCTATGGTTTTTCCAGTGGTCATGTATGGACGTGAGAGTTGGACTGTGAAGAAATCTGAGAGCCGAAGAATTGATGCTTTTGAACTGTGGTGTTGGAGAAGACTCTTCAGAGTCCCTTGGAATGCAAGGAGATCCAACCAGTCCATTCTAAAGGAGATCAGTCTTGGGTGTTCATTGGAAGGACTGATGCTAAAGCTGAAACTCCAATACTTTGGCCACTTCATGCGAAGAGTTGACTCATTGGAAAAGTCCCTGATGCTGGGAGGGTTTGGGGGCAGGAGGAGAAGGGAACAACAGAGGATGAGATGGCTGGATGGCATCACCAACTCGATGGACATGAGTTTGAGTAAACTCTGGGAGTTGGTGATGGACAGGGAGGCCTGGTGTGCTGTGATTCATGGGGTCACAAAGAGTCAGACACGACTGAGCTACTGAACTGAACTGAACTGAATTGAAGCCCCAACTTGGCCTTGACTTGCAGTAATGAAGGGATAGAAGGCCTAGGATACTAGGGTAACATGATTTTATTCCCAGTATGTGTGTGTGTGTGTGTATGTGTGTGTGTGTGTGTGTGTAGATAGGTGAATTTAATGAATTTAAATGAGATCATTTATAAATAAAAAATAGACTGCATGCATACTAAGTCACTTCAGTTGTGTCTGACTCCTTGTGACCCTAGGGACTGTATCCTTCCAGGTTCCTCTGTCCATGGCATTCTTCAGGGAAGAATACTGGAGTGGGTTGACATGATACATAGATAAAGAAGTGAATTAAATGTGTCCCAATACTAAGGAATTGCAGCATGTAAATTTAAATTTGTTCTGCAGTTTAATTTTATGCTGGCAGCAGACTTGCAGATTTTAAAAGGAGATATTGGCCTTGTTCATTTTCTTTATATATCTGTGTTAATTAAAACAATAGCTTACTCAGGAATGCTAGAAATCATTATTTAGTGAAAGCTGCTGCTTCTTTGTGAGCATGTTTTGCAATTGGTCAGGTATCCCACGGATTGATTCTAGGTTTTCTTCATATTTGGCCTTAATCCATAGCACTGCTCTGACTTCTGAAAGGGATACAAAACATCATGATTTCTTCCACTGCTCTCTGCTTTGAAGGGATTACTGTTTGGCAATATGCACAATGCTTGAAGACAACAGAGTACCAGTGATATGAGAATGGCCTGAGGACAAAATAATGATAATGATAGACATCCTCTTGATTTTCTGACCTCTTAATTATCTGTTTGATAGAAACTGGAGCCCGTGTCAAGTGGAATATCAGAGTACAGAAATTTTCTTTCTTAAGGAATGTCTTAGTTTCTTACCAAGTTTGGAATATAGATTTCTCTGTGGAAGCAGAATTTTAAATTGATTAATATTCAGTTCCTGAACTTATGCAGAAAAATATTTATAAATATGATTACTCAAAATTTAGACATTTCTGAGTTCTAAAGCTCCCATGAACAAACTCAGAAAAGCAAAAGTAACCCAGGGGCTAATATTTGAAACTCATATGACAGAGTGCATTTTTGAACATCAGGAATCTTTTTCCTCTGTTTCTTTATCCTAAAATATGCTGTCCAAATTTCTGTGTTTATTATGCCTCCCTTTTAATATCACTATTATGAGTAATATTTATTTGATTATTCATTCAAGAGCTATTTATTAAATATCTATATCAGGTATTGTACTTTGCTAACTGCTTAATGTAGAATCTAATATTATGCAATTACAGTTGTGATATTTATTGAGTGAGTATTCATTGACTTATTTAGAGAAGGAAATGACAACCCATTCCAGTATTCTTGCCTGGGAAATCCCATGGACAGAGGAGCCTGGCAGGCTATAGACCATGGGGTTGCAAAAGAGTTGGATACAACTCACTGGTTAAACAACAACAATTCATTGAGTTTAATTTCTGGGCTAGATACTAGACTTAAGAACTGGAGCACATAGTGATGAGGCCAGACACATTCCTTAAGCTCATATGGCTTAGAGATAAGTGGATGAGACAGACACTGAGTGTGTCACCAATACATAGTTACTTACAACTGTGTGATAAGTCCTCATATAGAGTGATAGGAAAGCATATAACCAAGGAAACCAAATTAAGTCTGTGGAGTGAGGAAATGTTTCTCAGAGGATATAATAATGAAATTGAGATCCAAGAGATGAATAGGTGTTAGGTGAAAAGAGGAGGATTTATATTCGATTTCTATTCCAAACAGATAGAACAGCTTGTTCAGGGGCCTTAAGAGGAGACAGAAAAATGGATACAGTCAACAGCTGAAAGAGCTTAATTTGCCTGGCATATAGAATGTAAAGTAAATGAAGTGGTGAGAAATGAAACTGAAGGGGTTTGCAAGAGCTAGATCATGGCAGAAGGGGGCAGGGAGCTTTATATGTCATGTTAAGGGGTTGCAATTTCATTGTAAAGAAACTGGGAAATTATTTTAGGGCTTAAAGCAGGGCAGAGAGTTGATCAAAACTATGTTCTGGAAAAATCACTCTAGATGTCTCATGGAGAACTTATTTTAGGATGGATAGGACACTGTGGATCAGAGATCAGTTGGGGGGATTTCAATGGTGCAGGTGACAGACTAACAGTAGCTTGGACCTGAATGGTGGCAAAGGAGTAAAAAAAGTAATTCAGTTTTTAAAAAAAAATTAAATAGGGGCCTTCTTTCTTATCTTCCTAGCCACTGGAGATTGACTATGTTTAAATAAAAATGGAAACAATCCAGTTGGGAAGGAATACATAAAAATACAAAAAAAGAAAAGACACGATAAATTCTACTAAAATGGCAGGATGGTATTTGTCCACAAACATCATAAGATGATCACTTTTAGATAGCAGGAAAGATATGTACTTTATATTAACAAAAGAAAGGGAAAAATTGATGGGTACTCTTAAAGTTCAATTGTGCCTCCACCCCCCAAATTCATAAGTGATAGTCTTAAGATCCAGTAGCTTAGAATGTGACCCTATTTGCAGATAGGGTCTTCATAGAGTTAATCAAGTTAAACTGAGGTTATTAGGGTGGGTCCTAATCCAATATAATTGGTATCCTTATAAAAGGGGGACACTTGGTCACGGTGCCACACAAAAAGGAAAGAGGATGTTCAGAGACATAGGGAAGAGACAGACCAAAGAAGTAGGAGGCAGACTTTGATGTCCTGGAGACACAGACTTTGGTGGCATCTATTTTTGGGAGCACATTCTACTACAAGGATACTGGTGCTGGCCAATGCCATTTTGAATTAGCACTAGGACCTGGCCCCACCTACCAGTTGATCAGCACAAATCTCCACCTATTAGTAGGCAAGTTTCCATATGTCCATCTGAGACCCCTGCATACCCCTGAACCCAGATCTGGCAACCAGAGGGCCCAGAACCTGACCCCATCCACCTGTGGGCCGGTGCTAGCCCTGGAACACACCCTCATGGCCCCTGCAGCCATTGGCATGGAGACTTGGCCACACCCACTAGCAGGGTGACACCAGCTCCAGGACACCCAGGGTCCTATGGTCAGAAACCCTGGGATCCAGCCTCACTCACCAGTAGGCTAGCACTAGCCCCAGACATAGCCTCTACCATCTGTGCATGGGGACTAGCTCTGGGTCACCTTGGACCCCTCATACAGCTGCCCTGAATCCACCCCCAACCACCAATGGGCTAGCAGTAAATCTGGATTTAGGTCCTACTCACCAGCAGAGCCACATCAGCTCCTGAACCTGCAGCCAGCCACCCTGAGACCCAGCCTTATTCATCCACAGGCTGGCATCAGACCCAGGGTGTCCTGGGCCATACAGATGATTCAACAGCAATGGGCAGCCTCCACATAAGCCCAGAGCTAATGTAATACTTGGCTACTCAAAGGTGAAAAGCTGAAACTAGTTTCTCTAATATCAGGACTAAGACAAGGATGTCCACTGTTGCTATTTCTATTTAACATAGTATTGGAAGTCCGAGCCACAGAAATAAGACAAGAAAAAGAAATGAAAGGCACCCAAATCATAAGGGAAGAAGTAAAAATGTCATCATTTGCAGATGACATGATACTATATATAGAAAAACCTAAAGTCCTCACTAAAGAACTATTAGAACTCATCAATGAATCCAGTAAAGTTGCAGGATATAAAATTAATATACAGAAATATTGAATTTCTATATACTAACAACAATCACAAAGAGAAGTTAAGAAAACAATCCCATTTATAATTTCCTCAAAAAGAATGAAATGTCTGGGAAGAAATGTGAGGAGGTAGAAGACATGTACTCAGAAAACTATAAGATGCTAATTAAAGAAACTGAAGACAATACAAAAAATGGAAAGATAGCTTGTGCACATGGATTGGAAGAATTCATATTGTTAAAATGACTGTACTATCAAAATATGAATCATATTTTTCACAGATCTAGAAGAAATAATTCCACAATTTGTACAGAAATAGAGAAGACCCCGATAGCAAAAACAATTTTGAGAAAGAATAAAGCTAGGAGGTATTATGCTCCCTGATTGCAGGATATACTACAAAGCTACAGTAATCAAAACAGTATGGTATGGGCACAAAAGCAGATCAGTTGAACAGAGTAGAGATCCCCCAAATTAACCCACACTTATGTAGCCAATTGATCTAAAACAAAAACAAGAATATACAATGTGGAAAAGACAGCCTCTTCAATAAATGGTGTTGGGAAAACTAGAAAACAAGCACATGAAAAGATGTTCAATATCACTAATTATTATAGAAATGCAAATAAAAACCACAGTGAGCTATCACCTCACATCTGTCATAATGGCTATCATCAAAATGTCTACAAATAGCAAATTTTGGCAAGGATGTGGAGAAAAGGGAATGTTTGTACACTGTTGCTGGGAATGTAAAATTGAGTAGCCATTATGAAAAATGGTATGGAGGATACTCCAAAAATTAAAAATAGAACCACTATTCAGTTCAGAAATTCCACTCCTGGGTATATATTCAAAGAAAATTAAAACACTAAATCAAAAAGATATATGCAACCCTTCATTAATGACAGAATTATTTATGATAGCTAAGATATAAAAAAGGTCCCTCTAGTCAAAGCTATGGTTTTTCCAGTAGTCATGTATATATGTGAGAGTTGGACTACAAAGAAAGCTGAGAACTGAAGAATTGATGCTTTTGAACTGTGGTGTTGGAGAAGACTCTTGAGAGTCCCTTGGACTGCAAGAAGATCCAACGTGTCCATCCTAAGGAAATCAGTCCTGAATATTCATTTGAAGGACTGATGCTGAAGCTGAAACTCCAATACTTTGGCCACCTGATGTGAAGAACTGACTTATTTGAAAAGACCCTGATGCTGGGAAATATTGAAGGCAGGAGCAGAAGGGGAGGACAGAAAATGAGATGGTTGGATGACATCGTCGACTCAATGGACAAGAGTTTGAGTAAACTTTGGGAGTTGGTGATGGACAGGGAGGCCTGGCGTGCTGCAGTCCATGGGGTCACAAAGAGTTGGACACAACTGAGTGACTGAACTGAACTGAAGATGTAAAAGCAACATAAGTGCTTATCAGTAGATGAATGGATAAAGAAAACATGGAACCTATATTCATGAAACATGAATTAACTAAAAAAGAATGAAATCTTGACATTTGCAACAACATGGATGGACCTAGAGGCTATTGTGCTAAATGAAATGTCAGACGGAGAAAGACAAATACCATATGATTTCACTTCTATATGGAACCTAAAAATCAAAACAAATAAACATAATCAAATAGAAATAGATTCATACATACAAAAAACACACTGGTGGTTGCCAGAGGTGAGATGGGTAAGAAGGGTGAGTGAAATAGGTGAAGGGGATTAAGTGGTACAAATTTCCACTCATAAAATAATCAGGGAGATCTAATACATGGAAAAGGGTATATAGTCAATAATACAGTGATAACTTTAAATGGTGACAGATGGTAATTATATCATGTTGATGAGATAAATTTCAAATCACTGTATTTTACACTTAAAACTAGTATTTTTGTACACAAGCATTTTATGTACATTAGGATAACATATCATTTTTTCTTTGCATTAAAAATTATTTATTTTTTAATTAAAGAATAATTGCTTTACAGAATTTTGTCATTTTCTGTTAAACCTCAACATGAATCAGCCATATGTATATATGTAACCCCTCCCTTCTTAACCTCCCTCCCATCTCCCTCCCCATCCCACCCCTCTAGGCTGATACAGAGCCTCTATTTGAGTTTCCTGAGCCATACAGCAAATTCCCATTGGCTATTTATTTTACACATGGTAATGTAAGTTCCCGTGTAACTCTTTCTATACATCTCACCCTCTCCTCCCCTCTCCCCATGTCCATAAGTCTATTCTCTATGTCTGTTTCTCCACTGCTGTTCTATAAATAAAATTTTCAGTACTATTTTTCTAGATTCCATATATATGCATTAGAATATATTTATCTTTCTCTTTCTGACTTACTTCCCTCAGTATAATAGGTTCTAGGTTCATCCACCTCATTAGAACTGACTCAAATGTGTTCCTTTTTATAGCTGAGTAATATTCCAGTGTGCATATGTATCATAACTTCTTTATCAATTCATTCATCGAAGGACATCTAGGTTGCTTCCATGTTCTAGCTATTGTAAATAGTGCTGCAATGAACAATGGGATATATGTATCTTTTTCAAATGTGGTTTCTTCAGGGTATATGCCTAGGGGTGGGATTGCTGGGTCATATGGTGATTTTATTCCTAGTTTTTTAAGGAATCTCCATACCGTCTTCCATCGTGGCTGTATACATGTCAATTATGCTTCAAAGTTAAAGCAAATTAGTACAGGCTCTACTATAAAGCTACAGTCATCAAGACAGTATGGTACTGGCACAAAGACAGAAATATAGATCAATGGAACAAAATAGAAAGCCCAGAGATAAATCCATGCACCTCTGGACACCTTATCTTTGACAAAGGAGGCAAGAATATACAATGGAGAAAAGACAATCTCTTTAACAAGTGGTGCTGGGAAAACTGGTCAACCACTTGTAAAAGAATGAAACAAGAACACTTTCTAACACCATACACAAAAATAAACTCAAAATGGATTAAAGATCTAAACATAAGACCAGAAACTATAAACCTTCTAGAGGAAAACATAGGCAAAACACTCTCCGACATAAATCACAGCAGGATCCTCTATGACCCACCTCCCAGAATATTGGAAATAAAAGCAAAAATAAACAAAAGGTGCCGGGGACCAGCCCCGGCTGATCCAGGGAATTCGAAGCGGGGACGGCGTCGGCGAGGGTCAGGAAACAATTGCTTAATTAAACGTTAATTAAGGATATAAAGAGTAATAGAATGAGGATAGCTCAGTGAGGAAATTCAGTGGAGAAAAGAGGCTGAATAATTCAGCCAGAAGGTAAGAGAAAGAACGACATGGTGAGACCAAGTTCCGGTGAACAAGGCCCGCACTTTATTTTCCAAAGTAGTTTTTATACCTTAAGTTATGCATAGAGGATAATGGGGGAAGGGGTAGAGTCATGCAGTAAGCCAGGCTTGCTTCCTGCAAACTTATCATATGCAAAAGTTTAGGTGATTTGCATCATCTTCTGGCCCGGAGGCCTTTTTCTCTAAAGGTGATTATTCTCAGGTCAGGCGCCAGCCTCCAAAAAGCTTTAGATAAAGTTGCATTCCTACAGAGCAAAGGTGTGGTGGGCTATAACAAGAAAAAGAATTAACTCAAGGGTCCCAGGTTACAAACATTAAAGCTACTATTTACACCAATTATATTAATCAATACACTGCCAGGGACACAGCAGGTAAGGGATATGGAGACTTAGCAGCAAACATTGGCCCAACAAGTGAAAATCCCTTCACCAATACAATTTCTAATCAATCTTTTGACTGCTCAAAGGAATCTGTATTTAGACAGTTTAGAACATCTCATGCCTCTCACAGTTTGGAGGCTCTGAGCAATCACATGTGGCCGGAAAAACCTATTCAGGCAGGCTAGAGGACTTCCAAGGGAGTTTGTAGGTTGAAACACTGTCACACCCAGGAATTATTAACTGGAGCTATAAGCTAACTCTTTTTTCAGAGAGGTAGTGGGGGACAGCCCCCCATAAAGTCAGAAGTGTAGGTGAAAGCACAAAGCAGAAAGTAGGCAGACTCTGGTTTTGGGGGTAGATTGCTCGAGAATTTCCAGGGAGACTCCTGAGGCTTGATCCCGCCTTTGCGTATGCCAAGCCTCCTTCCTCATGACCTTTGCCAGAGGCGGAGCTCGCTCCCCGCAAAAAGGGACCTAATTAAACTTAAAAGCTTTTGCACAATGAAGAAAACTATAAGCAAGGTGAAAAGACAGCCTTCAGAATGGGAGAAAATAATAGCAATTGAAGCAACTGACAAAGAATTAATCTCAAAAATATACAACTCCTGCAGCTCAATTCCAGAAAAATAAACGACCCAATCAAGAAATGGGCCAAAGAACTAAACAGACATTTCTCAGGAAGACATACAGATAGCTAACAAACATATGAAAAGATGCTCAACATCACTCATTATCAGAGAAATGCAAGTCAAAACCACAATGAGGTACCATTTCATGCCAGTCAGAATTGCTGCTATCCAAAAGTCTACAAGCAATAAATGCTGGAGAGGGTGTGGAGAAAAGGGAACCCTCTTACACTGTTGGTGGGAATGAAAACTAGTACAGCCACTATGGAGAACAGTGTGGAGATTCCTTAAAAAACTGGAAATAGAACTGCCATATGACTGAGCGATCCCACTGCTGGACATACACACCGAGGAAACCAGAACTGAAAGAGACACGTGTACCCCAATGTTAACAGCAGCACTGTTTTAATAGCCAGGACACGGAAGCAACCTAGATGTCCATCAGCAGATGAATGGATAAGAAAGCTGTGGTACATATACACGAGGGAGTATTACTCAGCCATTAAAAAGAATACATTTGAATCAGTTCTAACAAGGTGGATGAAACTGGAGCTTATTATACAGAGCGAGGAAAGCCAAAAAGAAAAATAGCAATACAGTATACTAACACATATATATGGAATTTAGAAAGATGGTAATGATAACCCTATATGTGAGAAAGCAAAAGAGACACAGATATATAGAACAGTCTTTTGGACTCTGTGGGAGAGTGTGAGGGTGGTATGTTTTGGGAGAATGGCATTGAAACATGTATATTATCATATGTGAAATGGATCACCAGTCCAGGTTCAATGCATGAGACAGGGTGCTCTGGACTGGTGCACTGGAATGACCCAGAGGGATGCAATGGGGTGGGAGGTGGATGGGCGGTTCAGGATGGGGAACACATGTAAACCTGCGGTGGATCCATGTCAATGTATGGCAAAACCAATACAATATTGTAAAGTAATTAGCCTCCAATTAAAATGAATAAATTTATATTAGAAAAATAAGTAAAATAAAGCATAAAAAGAGAAAAAAAATGAATGAGTAAATAAATAAAATAAGGGGAAAGGAAAAAGAAATGTAAAAGAGAGCAAGAGCATATATTTGCTTTGCAATATAATTTTTAAGAGTTTTTTTAAAATTTGTGTTTAACAGTTTTGGTAGTTAAGTCACAGTAATTAATACATTCATGTTATTTTTTTTTCCTTTTTCCTTTTGGAAAATTATATCAGGTGATCTCTATAATTATTTTAAATTAGCTCTGAATAAGGGTCATTCTGGTACCTTCTCAAAATGACATTTTTTTTTTAAATAAAGTATTGAGAAACACTCATAATAGAAGAAAGCTATATTTGGTCTCACACACATGGATTCTCCTTTTCTCAGCAGTAATTGCTTCTGTGAACAAAACAGGCCTCATCTAATATTTGGGAATATACAATATGTTATGAATACTTTCACCTACCCTGTGATTTGTACCCTAGCTTTACTTCTAGCATCTGTTACCCTATAGAAGTTTTAAATTTGCATACAGTCCAATCCCATAGAGGTTTTGCAGGTCATGTCCTGCTTAAGAACAACATCTTCAATTAGTTAACTCCCAAAGGCTACATTTTAAACAATATTGTGAAAATAAATATTTTCTAGTAGTTATGATTTTTTGAGCATATGAGATATTTAATCCACTTGGAATTATTTTATCTCCTTGATGTGATATAAGAATTTATTTTCTTTTCCACTAAATCAGTGATTCTCAACTGGGGCAGATTTTGCCCCTGAGGGACAGGTGGCAGTGTCTAAAGACATTTTTGGTTGTGACAACTAGAAGAGGGCATGATAATAGAATCTAGAGGGTGGGGGCCAAGAATGTTGCTAGACATCCCACAATACACAGCATAGCCTCACACAACAAAGAATTATCCAATGTGAAATGTCAACAGTGATGAGGGTGAGAAACCCTGTCCTAAAGAGATGCCATTGAAGAAAAATGACTGGATTTTGGACAAAGCACCTCAGTCCTTTGCTGAAGTGGATGACAGATTTCCAGTTACATTAATTGGCTAAAACCGGAATTCAGCATTTTGACTGTTGGCCCTTTATGATCTACTGTGAATAGCTCCTATTTGTTTATTTTAGGAAATACATATTTTTCTATGAAATGTTGAAAACATGCATACACACACATACACATGGGATCATGTGGGGCTACGTAGGATGATAGCTTTTGAGTTCAGATGTATCCCTCTGAAACCATATCATGAGTCTCCTTTATCACATCACTACTGCGTGCTCTATACTATCTTCCCCCATCCGCATGGATAATAAGTTGAACAATACATGTTCAAGTAATCTTTGCTTGTTTGTTCTTTTTTATTTTTATTCTAACTAACTGGTTTTACAATTTCATACTCTATGTCCAAAAGAAACACATTGGAAACAATTTAGATGCTCAAACCAAGATAAAATAAAAGCAATGTTCCAGGATAAATCTTTTCCTTACCTTTACTGATCAAATAAGGGAGATATAATAGACTCTGAAACATTTATCTTCTTCTGAGATGATCCTGTCTTTAATTTTGGTCTTGGATCAATGTTGTTTCCTGTTGTTGCTACTGACCTTTCTTAAGTACACAGTCTAACAAAATTGGAAAACTTAGGAAGAATCTGCTGTTAATATCATAGCACTCCCATGGCTATGACCAATAAGATATTTTAGTTTTTAACAGAGGAAAAACATAAGATTAAAAATGAAGTATAAATTTAGGGCTTTTTATGTATTCTACAAAACCCCAACAACCCTTTAAAAACTCTCTTTAAACTGTTTGCTGTTAGCCATGTATCAGGAGTGACCTTAAAATATCATGTAAACTATGGCCTGATATAGCTGGGAAAAATACACTGTAGCCATTATTTTTCAATGTCAAACTGTAGCTCTCTTTCTGATTCTGGCTTTCTCTTTTAAATGATAAAAAACAGAATTTGTTTGAGGGTTTGGTGAAGACATAAGGCCCCTGATACCAGCGTTGGGACAAATTTGGAGAAACTATTGCATTTCCGAGGTGGTACTGCTAATTCCACAATGTTATTATACCAGGAGCCTGGTGTACCTGTGGACTTTGCCATTACCTGTGTCAAACTGGCATTGGCAGTGAAGGCTTGCATATAGTATTCTTTGACTTTAGGAGATGGGGAGGGTACATCTGGGACTCTCTAGGCTGCCTGACCTTAGCATTCTGATTGGTAACTAGTCCACATAAGGTAAGGCTGGATATAAACTTGTTTTTGTAGTATACCCAATACAGTGGTATGCTGGTAAATGTTGAATGATGCTCTTTAAAAAAAAACAAAAAACCCTGATCTGTTGCATTTGTTAATTTCCATTGTGTAAATACAATAGACATGGCTGATATCCAATTAACAACTTGACTTAACAGAGTTGGGAAGAGATATATACAACCAGTATGTGCTCATTCCAACATGTTATCTTTGTCTTCAGTCAAAACATTTATAAAGTTAGCTACTCACACATAGTATAGAGATCATATTTCTTAAGTCTGTCAATTTATAGAACCTTCTTCCTAGTCATTCAAATATACATTTGTTCTTAAGTTTGGGGGAGGCGGTTTAGAATTGTGGCAAAAATAGTAACAAAGAGTTGGGATATTCATATTCTAATTATGAAAATATGAAGCCAATCAGCTTGAAAAGCAGTGTTTGTTAAGGAAAAAAGTCTATTCCCTTCTAGTCCTGTAGAATTGTAGGAGAAAAGGAGAAAAGAATTTGAACAAAGAGATGATTCATCAGGTCTTTGCCTCACATCTTCAGTACCACATCTGGGGATAGAGAATGTAATTCTGAAGTACATAGATCATTTTAAAGGAACACCAAATTCAGATAAGCTTAGCCCCATGATTTTCTCTGACAATACATTGCATACTGGTAACACCCCAGTCTGGAGGGAGGCTGTGACAGAAAAAAGGTTGCAGTACAATATGGTCAGGAATTGCAGTCACCACATGGTGCAGAAAGCATGTAAAACTTTGCAATTTCCTTATAGAGTATCAACAAAGTAAGGAAGGATACTTCCTAGAGAATTTGCAATAAAAGGCTACAGAGTAGGGGTAATGTGGCCCTGAAACTAAGTGCTTACAGGGAAGATCGACTTGTCAGAGTGCCATCTCTAACTCAAGGGTCTGAGTCACCTGTGCAAACAGAGGGGGAGACCAATTACTAATTTAGAAATGGTCACTGAGAACCAAAATGCCAGGATGTGAGGGCATGAGCCAAACATTTTAGAATTCGGGAATAGCATGATACTACATGTTCAGGGAAATGAAAAATATACTTAAGGGTAAACCTAAGCTCTTGGACAATGGAGGGCATTATCCATGAGAATATGGGGCTTATCTCTTCTTTGCAGTCCCCAAGTCAGGTAAGTTTGCTTTCCCCATACATCTTAAATTCATCTTGGAGAAGAGCAGGGAGGGGGTGGAGGAATAAAATCAAAACTGATCTGAGCCATTTGGGTAGATACTTGTAACTTAAAGAGATATTTCCGTGTTATGTAGTAGGGAGGGGTGTGTGTGTGTTTAAGAGGGTGTTACTCCTTAGAAAGTCACAAGCTATAGAGAAGCTACAATTTTTTGTCTACTTGGGCAATTTTGTGATTTCCTGTACCTATAATAACCTCTTTGTCATGATTAGGGAAATGGGAAATGGCCATCCTGAATAGTTTTGGGCCAGAAGGAACACGTGAAGATGCTTACTTTCTGAAGGCCTACTTCTGCAATGAAAAGGCAATAGAGGAAAGTTGGACTTGGGTCATGGGTAGTCATGGATGAGGAGCCAAAGGCTTGCAGAACCAATGCCTTAGGAAATATAGGAGACTGTCTCTAAAATCTGCTTTGCACTTTGCAAGGTGCTATGCAAAAAACCTCGTAATAAATGATCTAAGGGAATAACTTTTGTTGCCAAAAAAGGTCTGTCTAATCAAAGCTATGGTTTTTCCATTAGTCAAGTATAGATGTGAGAGTTGGACTATAAAGAAACCTGAGCACCGAAGGATTGATGCTTTTGAACTGTGGTGTTGGAGAAGACTCTTGAGTGTCCCTTGGACTGCAAGGAGATCCAACCAGTTCATCCTAAAGGAAATCAGTCCTGAATATTCATTGGAAGAACTGATGCTGAAACTGAAACTCCAATACTTTGGTCACCTGATGTGAAGAACTGACTCATTTGAAAAGACCCTGATGCTGGGAAAGATTTAAGGTTGGCGGAGAAGGGCTGACAGAGGATGAGACTGTTGGATGGCATCACTGACTCAATGGACATGAATTTGAGCAAGCTCCGGGAGTTGGTGATACACAAGGAAGCCTGGCATGCTGCAGTCCATGGGGTCACAAAGAGTCAGACACAACTGAGTGACTAAACTGGAAGGCATAACCAAACCTATCATGTTCACATCACCAAGCCATTTGCTATAAGAATACAGGGTTCTGGTATAAAATTGCTGCCCCTAAATCAGCCTATTGAGTTATCTAGTCTTTTTAACTTTTTTTCTTATCACTCTCCCATTTTATTCCACTTTCTATCCCATCTAGTGGGTCAGTTCCCCTCACCCACTAAGCCCAGTGAGTGGTGACCACTACTTATGTGATACATATCATGTTGAGATCCACGAACACAAAGGCACTGTTACCACAACATTAAACAGAGAAAAGAGAGTTCTTTCTGAGAAAGAGTAATGTATTTGGCTAGAGTCCCAAAGCAGCTGAGATCAGAGGGACAGGGTGGGGGACAAAAAAGAGAGAGATAGCTAGACAGAGAGAAAGTGTAGGTATAGTAAGAGAAAACAATGCCCAAGAAGTCTTAGTGGCTAGTCCCCAAAAGTGGCAAAATAAATGCCCATCTACGTTCTTTCATGCTGTTATACATGTACTTACATCAATGTTACCCCATAGGTTTTTTCCTGGATTTGAAAACTTTTTCCTAGGCCCTTGCCAGGCATATTAAATCACTTCTCCTTCTGTCATCTGCTGCCTCTATTCTACTTTAATCCATAGGTCTGAATAGCCTCATTTACACATTTTTCTTTAGCTTGTGCAAAAATACCCTACTCCACCCCCAAATCTTGGCATCTCTCCAAAGGTCAGCTTATTAGTTCCCCATGGTTTTAGCTTTGCTGGATATACCACTGAGGATAAGATGCACATGCTACTTCCTGGCTGCTTTTATCTGCCAAGGCCAAACTTTCCCATGGTCATTAAGAACATGATCTAATTTTCCTCAGTAATTCTGAGAAAGTCCAGAGTCAGATTATATACCAACATAACATTAAGAAAGAGCAATAAATATTGACTATCAATGTACTAAGAAGAAAACAATGGGCTAGTTCCCCTGCAGAAACAAAGAGAACAAACACAAAGCCTCCATTTTCATAGAACTATCTGTTTAGTTGGACAAATAGATATGTAAACAGGTAATTTTTATAAAAGCCATAATTACAATGATGGAGAAACTACAGAGCACTGGGGAGCAGGGGCACTAAAAATGTAGTGGGATTTGTTTGACCTAATGTGGTTCAGAAGTTCAGAG
The DNA here is from genome assembly GCF_002263795.3 of Bos taurus. Classification (NCBI taxonomy): domain Eukaryota; kingdom Metazoa; phylum Chordata; class Mammalia; order Artiodactyla; family Bovidae; genus Bos; species Bos taurus. Next base: position 2,295,132 of record NW_020192292.1, read on the forward strand.
ACAACCTTTTGAGCAAAGAGATGCTTTAGCTGAGTTTTAAATGGTGAGTAGGTGGGTTTCCAGACTTCCCAGATGGCACACTGGTAAAGAATCCACCTGCCAGTGCAGGAGACAAAAGAGACATGGGTTCAATCCCAGGGTCAGAAGATCCCCTGGAGAAGGAAATGGCAACTCACTCCAGCATTCTTGCCTGGGAAATCCCATGGACAGAGGACCCTGACAGGCTGTGGTCCTTGGGATCACAAAGAGTCATTCAGGAGTGAATACACATGTACAAAGTCCACATGTTTTAGGCCAGGGTGTTTTGGAACACCAGCTCACTGAGTACATGTACACAGTCAGTCACCCCCACCCCCTCCGCCACCGCCACCACCACCACCACCACCACAGCACCTGCCCACACATACTTTCTTTTCTTTACAGGCATGGAACATTTGTTGCTTTAAATTTAATTCTTGCCTTGAAATGGCTATTTGGGCTCCTTTCTTGTAGTCAGTAGTAAGCCTCTCTGTCGTTTCCACCTGGGTAGATGAAGGCATCTATTTATTTTTTTAAAGAGGGAAAAAAAAAAACAGAGTAAAAGAATTCATCTCTACCAATTTTCCCAAAAAATTTTTTTAACATGACATGCATAGATATTATTTGTACAATTTACCTAGAAAAAAAATGGATAAGGCTGGCCTTTAGGATGGGGAGGGTCATTGCCAAGAGCATCAGTATCTAAGCTATGCCCTTTTTAGACCATCTGATATTCTGTGTCATTCTGGTTGAGAAGCTCTGCTTCAAGTACATACAAACATATTGATTGATTAATTCATTTATTTACCTGTTCATTTATTCAACAAATATTTAATGCTTACCATGTGTCAGATACTGTTATAAGCATGAAGGACACAACACTGAACAAGTTAGAGAAGGAATCAGCTCTCATTGATCTAAGATTCTAGCAACAGAGTGTGGAAAGGGGATTGGACAATTTGAGTACAATAATTTCACATATTTATAAGAGCATGGAATAGAGAATGATTGGAATTTGAACAGAGACTGAAAATTATTTTAGAAATGGATGCTGCTTGCTGCTGCTAAGTCGCTTTAGTCGTGTCCAACTCTGTGCGGACGCATAGATGGCAGCCCACCAGGCTCCGCCGTCCTGGGATCTCCAGGCAAGAACACTGGAGTGGATTGCCATTTCCTTCTCCAATGCATGAAAATGAAAAGTGAAAGTGAAATCGCTTAGTCGTGTCCAACTCTTAGTGACCCATGGACTGCAGCCTACCAGGCTACTCCGTCCATGGGAGTTTCCAGGCAAGAGCACTGGAGTGGGGTGCCATTGCCTTCTCTAGAAATGGATGGGTCCTCTCCAATTAAGAACATTTGAGCTGACATCTGAAAGGTATGAAGAAGCTGGTGCTACAAACACCTGGAGGAGAAATGTGTTTTGAGGAAGAAGAAACAGTGAACAGTATGACTTAGGAACAAGACAAAGAGGTATATTCTCACGACTGGTAGTTCTATTCAGGGCATTCAGGCAAGAAAAAGTGATAAAAGACATCAAGATTGGAAAGTCTGAGCTGTTTTAACCTGCAAAACTTCTAACACCAAATTTATGATATTTTCTTCCATACCAACCTATTGTCTAATTCTCCAGACCCAAATTGGATGTTCTATAGTTCAATTTAATTCTGATTCAGATTAGCCAGAGTTAGCACGGATATGTTAAGAGCTCAGTCCCACAAGACTACTCCCACTTCAGACTCCCTTAAGTCCTAGGTTACTTCCTGTGATTCTGACTGACCAGATATAAATCAGGGGTTCCCATGACCCCCTCCCTGGATTTGCTAATTTATTAGAACAACTTATAGAACTTACCTGGTGCCTTAGACAGTATAGAATCCACCTGCAATGTGGGAGACCTGGGTTCGATCCCTGGGTTGGGAAGATCCCCTGGAGGAGGGCATGGCAACCCACTCCAGTATTCTTGCCTGGAGAATCCCCATGGACAAAGGAGCCTGGTGGGCTACAGTCCATGGGATTGCAGAGAGTCAGACACTACTGAGCGACTAAGCACATAGCACAGAACTTAAGGGCTTCCCAGGTGGCCCTAATGGTAAAGAACCCGTTTTCCAATGCAGGAGATGTAAAAGATGCAGGTTCGATCCCTGGGGCAGGAAGATCCCCTGGAGTGAGGAATGACAACCCAATCCAGTATTATTGCCTGGAGAATTCCATGGACAGAGGAGCCTGGTGGGCTGCAGTCCACAGGGGTCAAAAAGAGTAGGACATGACTGAGCATGCATGTGTGTGTATATGCATGGAAAATGCTTTACTTACTATTACTGTTCATTATGAAAGATACAACTCAAAGAGTCAAATGGAAAAGATGCATCAGGCAAATTGTGGGAAAAGGGACACACTCTAGGTGTGCCACTCTCTCAGCACCTTGTAGCATTTAACAATTCAGAAGCTCCAGAACCCCATCATTTAGGGGTTGTTAAAAGTTTCATTATATTTATAATTAAATCATTGGCCTTTGGTGATTGACTCAATCTCCAGCCCCTCTATACTCCTTGGAGATCAGGGAGTGGGACTGAAATTCCAACCCTCTATTCACTACTTGATTTTTCTGGTAACCAGACCCCACCTGAAGCTATTTAAGATCCCTCAGCAACTAGTCATCTCATTAGCATATAAAAGACTCCTTGTCACTCCAGAGATTCTAAAAGTTTTAAAAGCACTATGCCAGGAACTGGGACAAACTCTAAATATGTTTTTATTATATCACAAAAAGGATAAAGTACAACTATTAGAGTGTGTATATGACATGATTTTGCATGTAGAAAATACTTAGAATTAACAAAAAGCTATTAGAACTAGTAAACAAGTTCATTAACACTGCAGGATACAAATCAATATACAGAGAGCAATGGTATTTTTATATACTAGCAATGAACAATTCAAAAGTAAAATTAATGTTAGTCCAATTTACAAAAGTATCAAAATTAATAAAATGCTTAGGGATAAGTTAAACAAAAGAAGCCCCAAACTTGTACTCTAAAAAAATCACAGAATATTGGTGAAAGAAATTAAAGAATACCTGAACAAACAGTCATCCCATGTTCATGGATCAGAAGGCAGTACTGTTAATATGGAAATCCTCCACATATTGATCTACAGAATCAATGCAATCCCAATCAATAATCCAGCTGCCTTTTTTGCAGATACTGACAAGCCTAGAATAGCCAAAGTCATCCTGAAAAAGAACAGAGTTGAATTACTCACACTTTCCTATTTGAAAATTTAGTACAAAGCTACAGTTTCCAAGACAGTATGGTACTAGCATGAGATTAAAAAATATCAGTTAATGAAATAGAATTTAGAGTCAAGAAAAAAACTGCCTCATCTGTGATCAATTGAATTTAGATTATTATGTCAAGGTCAGTCAAGGACAGTGGTAAAGAATCCTCCTCCCAGTACAGGAGACATAAGAGAAGTAGGTTTGATCCCTGGTTGGGAAGATACCCTGGAGTAGGAAATGGCAACATGCTCCAGTTTTCCTGCCTGGTGAACTACAGTCCATGGAGTTGGAAAGAGTTAGATGCAGCTGAGCATACACAAACACACGCAGAGCACACAGGCATAACTTGATAGCCGCATGCAAATAAATGGTTAGACCCCCCAGAATGTATTGGGTACACTCTGTATCAGCATGGCAGTATACCCAGAACAGAATAATCTGGCAAATATGCATCTCCTCACAAACTCAGTGCTTTATCTTATATGGAAACTAGAAAAGAAAATGCTAAAAAGCACTGCAGACTCAAAGATTGCATAAATTATATGAACTCTGCAATAAACTGCTTTTATATGCAGTAAGTTTCCCATTTGAGAAGGAAAGGGCAACCCACTTCAGTATTCTTGCTTGGGAAATCCCATGGACAGAGGAGCCTGCTGGGCTACAGTCCATGTGGTTGCAAAGAGTTGGACACGACTTAGTGACTAAACAAACAAACAACAACAAAGAGTCAGAGTAGAGGGGCTTCTTAGGTGGCTCAGATGGTAAAGAATCTGCCTGCAATGCAGAGATGCAGGATATGTGGGTTCAACCGCTGGGTTGGGAAGATCCCTGGAGGAGGGCATGACAACCCAGTCCAGTGTTCTTGCCTGGAGAATTCCATGGACAGAGGAGCCTGCTACAATCCGTGGGGCCCCGAAAGAGTCAGACATTACTTTGTGACTACGAACAACAAGTTTTACCATTACTGGTGTTCTAGAAGTTGCTAGATGGCTTTTGATGGAGACTGCAAATAAAGAGATTTCTAAACTGGGTTATACAGATAGAAAATTAAAGGAAGTGCAGTAGAAATAAGCTGCACTTATTTCTAGAAAGCTAGAAATGTGTCTTGCTTCAAAGGCAAATAATTTAAAAGTGTTTTTGATGTGATTATTTTTTACTTTTATCAGTTAATGGGCCATCTTTTAATATCACCTCATGCTTATTTAACATGTTGACTACTGGGTTTCATCCTATATTTACTCTGTCAGAATTTCTGTAAGGAAGGCCAGAGATTTTTTGTAACCTGTCCCTCAGGTGATGGTTAGGAGGACTAAAATTGAAAAATACTGCTCTGTAATAAAGTGGACAGGGGGGGTTTAGTCTTATGAGTCAGTTCTCCAAGTGTCAAAGTCTATTGTAAAGTGTACTTGTGAGAACCACAGGGGTTTTGTGATCAAGGTGTTAAAGCAATGTCTTTGTCTAGCACCTTCAGTAAATCATCTCCTGTAGTTTTTGATCTGCACTATACTTGTCCTTGACCATACATTTCAGTTATGCATGTCCTTGTATCCTCCCACGTCAAGTAGCATTATGTATTACGTGTCATCCATTCAGGATTCTGTTTAGAATTTTTATTGATCTTGGAATGTTCTCAAGTTCATTTATAAGATTCTGTGTTCATACAATGGAAGAAATAATAACTACACTTTTGTCTAATGAGAAGGTTCTACCATCATTATATGACTGGTTTCTTTGAGACTCTTCAGTGGTACTTGTAGGTCTTTCAATTATATGAATCCTCAACTCCAGCCACAGAGGAGAGCGTCCCACAAGTTGGACCAATCATAGGACTTCTATCCCTGGTTATTGCTAAGCTACAAGTGTATATCCTAAACTGGGACAATTAGTGTATACAACATTTTTTTTTTCTTCAGAAAAAAACCAAATATATGGTCTTTCTCAGCTGAAGATACAACTTTGGAAGTGTGAGTCTAGGGTTATCCATGATGTTCTTGATATTCAAGCTGGAATAGAGTGAGGAGTGCTTTTGTCCCTCACCTCAAGTGTATGGAAAAAGAGTTTAAGAGGAGCACATGGATGTCTTAATTTTTGCCCCTTATAGTTTGGTCTAATTCTCTTTCATGCCAGAACAATCTAAAGGCATGAAACAAGTTGGTTACTCATTGGTAAACCAAACTGAAGGCATTTTATATGGCTGCTGATACTTCTTGAGTTTGTTGTGAAAATCCATGAGAGTTTCCTGTAGACCTAAAGGTTATGTCCATATTATCTTTGGTTTTGAGCAAGAGGGGACATCTAGAGTAGTGACAGACCTTAGCGGAGGGAAACTGTCGATCTTACAAAATGCTAGGGGCTGAAGACAGTGTTAGAGAGGAGCCAGAAGAAAGATTAATTGGCACTTATTTTAGCTGCCATCCATCTGCTCTTCTGCATCCTCTCTCTTCCCTTTTACATCTACTCTTTGCTCTGGAAGGCTAATCTTGATGCTGCCTTGCCCTTTGGCTTGCAGTGGGTTTCCCCATGGGGATCCACATAAGAACATCTGAGGGAAGGAGGAGACCATATCAGATATTTGTTTCCTGGCTCTTTTTCTCTGAGGTCCCTCAACATGCCATAACCCTTTACCAGAGGTCTCTGGTTTTCTCCTTCTGGATTCTGATGATCACTCCCTCCCTAATCCACTCAGGCCTAGAGGTGTTAACTCCCACTGTCAATAACCCCAGCCAGTTTCACTTTCCCTTGTCATCTGCCTATGCTCCACCTCCAGTTTTGTAAATAGTCCCTTTTACATAAACCTTCTTCAAGTGATCTGGATCTGAGGATGCCATCTGTATGTATCCTGTGGGACTCTGATGGGTACAGCCTTCATCAAGGACACTGCAGATGAAGCATGCCACTTTTCTGGACATGCTTCAGAATCCATGAATCACCCTACCAGAAAGGCAGACTTAGATTCCCAGGTCAGTCTTGGTCATACAAAGAGATTCCTACTCCATAGCCTATCCTCCTTCCCTTAGTTGTAATATAAACCTGAATTACTAGATTGAGGGAAGAGGAATTGAGAGACAAGGTGTGAAAAGAATACATTCCTTTCACTGACTTCAGGGGGGAGGAGAGGGACTCTCACTTCCTAACAAATATGCAGTTTAATTATTACATGGTGCTTAATATTTTAATTTGTTCTCAGAGGTATTACATAAAAATGACTTTAAAGATCTATGAGTTCTACAAGCATCTTTATTTTTTCAGAGCTATAGAAAGAAATAGCCAAACTAAATAAATATGAGTTCAATGAAACTAAAAATAACAGTAATAAATGTGCTTTATGTTTATACTGTGTTTGTTCAACATGACAGCTACATAGGTTACATAAAGCTGTATCTGCTTTTCAAATGAAAGAAGAATTTCAAATCCTCTTTGCGCAATGATATCATGCTTTTCTTTTACGAAGAATTAATACTGCTGAACCACTTCACTGCATACTAGATGAAGACACTTGTTAGACTGTCAAACAGTTATTACTTCTAAGCCTGGGCTACTACATTATGATGAGTATAAACAGGGGGCTTTATACCATGGTAATTCATGCCCATTTTAGGAGCTGATTGAGCTACAAAGACAATTGCTCTAATTGTGTGCCTTGGTCCTAAGTAGTTAGGTTGAGTATAACCTTACCTGTGCTTCCCCTAAATTGGCAGCACTGGGGTGTAGGATATAGAACATCCTAGAGAAGAGCCAACATTAAGACCAAGAAGATGATAACCTCATACTACATGGCAGGGGTGTGGTAAGAATTATATAAGAGAAAATACTGTGAAAACGGTGGTTTGGAGAGTTCAATTTAGGGAATTATAAGGTGTTAAGTCTGGTTAGATCATCTAGAAAGTGATTTTGTAATAGTCAGATGCACTGCTCCTTATGTGAAATGTTTACCTAATGTGGCAAAGAGGGACACAGATGGTAAAAGGAGCTATTGATAGATGAATAGTAAGAGATTGCAGATTAATTCATGATATTCTTCATCCACAATATATGGCTTGATAAACTCTTTCTCATGCCGTATGAGTTAGGATAACCATTGATTTGTTTGTTTTATCATTTATATTTTTTAGTCTGACATATTCCTGGAGTCCTTAAGGCAGCTGGCTTCACAATTTTCCATATGGCAGAGTCTTTGCAAGCTGCAGATCTTTGGGACTAAGAAGAAGCAGACGCTTCATTATAACACAGGTATGCACTGCTGAGATCCTTGCTTAGTGATTATAACTAATATAACTGGTTGGTCAGGGGTCACTGAAGTAAAGTAAAATAAGGTTGTGCACATGTGTGGGTGCTTCAGACAGTTTTAATGTTATTTTTCTTCCTTGACATTTGAACATATTTACTGCCTGGGTCTTCTATGGTTTTTTAATTATTTTCTTTTGGCTGTATTTCAAGCTCTGGCAACTATTGATTGAACTTCTGTTTCTGTCGCTTCTGCTCATTCGTAGTTGATTTCATGTAGAATGTGAGTTTGAGTTAATTGATATTTTTAATTGTCCATTTTGTAAGCATGGAACTCCTGCATATGGTATGACCTTCAGACAACTAGATCTGTTTTCAAGGTAATCACTCAGGCACACTGGTAATCGATCAATCGACAAATGTACTCAGGCAAAATTAACCTGGCTACTGTGACTATATGGGGACTACTGGTAATAGGGGAGGAAGACTCTCACCATCTTCCTGTCTCACGTGCAATACTTCAGAAAGAGCCTGTTGGTAAACATTACAACTGACTGCCCATGAGCCCTACTGGGCTATGCCCAGTGGAGTGGGATAGGCTGGCTTCTGGACACCCAAGTCCAACTAGTGGGAGTGACTGTTTTTCTGTTTCAGTTTCAGTTAAGTCACTCAGTTGTGTCTGATTCCTTGCAAATCCATGGACTGTAGCACGCCAGGCCTCCCTGTCCATGCCAACTCCCAGAGTTTACTCAAACTCATGTCCGTTGAGTCGGTGATGCCATCCAACTATCTCATCCTCTGTCAGCCCCTTCTCCTCCCGCCTTTAATTTTCCCAGCATCAGTGTCTTTTCCAATGAGTCCGCTTTTGCATCAGGTGGCCAAAGTATTAGAGTTTCAGCTTTAGCAGCAGTCCTTCCAATGAATACTCAGGACTGATTTCCTTTAGGATGGACTGGTTGGATCTCCTTGCAGTCCAAGGGTCTCTCAAAAGTCTTCTCCAATACCACAGTTCAAAAGCATCAGTTCTTTGGCACTCAGCTTTCTTTATAGTCCAACTCTCATATACATACATGACTACTGGAAAAACCATAGCTTTGACTAGATGGACCTTTTTTGGCAAAGTAATGTCTCTGCTTTTTAATATGCTGTCTAGTTTGGATTTTGTTTAGAAAGACCTAATGATTCCACCCCTAATGGCACTCAGCACAACATGGGGTGATATATCTGTACTATGTCTGCTGACTCCTGGCTAGGCCATGAGAATGTTTCTTTTGAAGCCTTCCTTTCCCCTCGTTTGGTGAAAACCAGGTGTGGCCTTACCTCCCTCATAACTGGACAGGGCACTGCTGCTGTTGACCACCTCTCCATTGACCCAGTAAGTTCTTGGTTCAAAAATTGGCCCAACATCCTGGCAAATAAATGATTTATCTGAGCACACTAGATCTCTTACCCTCAATATTTTTTGGCTGCTACTGTCTGTATTATATTTGTTGTATCTGATTGCAGTGCCCCTACATACCTGACCCCAGGGATATTGTGAAAGAGGGGTGGACCAAGATTGTAAGGGTCATGCAGGGTAATATAGAGGTGGGGTGTGTGGTCAGGCCACTCAACATAGCTGTCCTTGGGTTCTCAGTACATTCCCCGCCCAACCAGTGCCTGCTTCACCTATATCTTACACACATGACTGCCCTTCCTACAGGGCTTCTCTGAAGCCCCAGCTGATGATTGTTCTTATGAAAGGAGAGCTGAGGGGTGTGCCTCTACTAGTCAAATAAAAAGCACTCATGCAAATCATATGTTCTTTTGTAAATATGTACTTTTAATATAAAAAATTAATATTTTAATTAACAGTATTTTGACTTGCTCATTCCAGTGGTATTTATTGTATAGCTGAATTATTAGCTATTATACCCACTGATACATAAGAAAAGGGGCTAAAAAGCTGCCACTCATCTTTATTAAATATCAAGTATATACACATATAAAAATATATATGTATATATCAAATATGTGAAAATATACATAGGCATCTTTTTCATCAAGTATATTTTAATCAGTTTCATTGAGATATAATTTCCATAAAATGAATCCACCAATTTTATCTATACAATTCACTGAGTTTTGACAAATGTATAGTCTCTTTTGACCATAACCATAACAGAGATATATTTGCATTGTCTCCTGAAGTTCCCTCTAGACTTTTTGCAGCCATTCTCCTTTTCCCAATTCCAGGCCCTGGAAACTATAGATCTGCCTTCTACAACTATATTCTGTCTTTTCTACTATTTTATATAAATGCAGTCATACAGTGGTTAGAGTTTGTATTTGGCTTCTTTCACTTATGTTGCTTTTGAGATTCAGCCATATGGCTACATATATCAGTAGTTTATTCCTTTCCATTTCTGAATTGCATTCCATTGTATAGAACACACAACTTTTATCTATTCATTAGTTGGTGAATATTTGGGCTTTTCCTAGTCTCTGGCTTGCATGTTCATTTTTTTTTAAATTTAAATTTATTTATTTTAATTGGAGGTTAATTACCTTATATTTTTTTTAAGTTCTACTCTTTTTTTAAATTTTACTTTAATTTTAATTTTACAATATTGTATTGGTTTTGCCATGCATCAAACATGAATCCGCCATGGTGTACACATGTTCCCCATCCTGAACCCCCCTCCCACCCTCCCTCCCCGTACCATCCCTCTGGGTCATCCCAGTGCACCAGCCGCAAGCATCCTGTATTCTGCATCGAACCTGGACTGGCGATTCGGTTTTTGACAGTTTATATAAAAGTTTTTATTTTGGATGAAATCCAGCATGCCATTTTTAAATGTTTCTTACTTCATATAGAAATGTTACCCATCCAAGGTCACAAATATTTTTCTCCCATATTTTCCCTACAAGTTTTATAGTTTTTTTTTTTTAATTTAATTTAATTTTTAATTTTACAATATTGTATTTTTTTTGCCATATATCAACATGAATCCGCCACAGGTATACACATGTTCCCCATCCTGAACCCTCCTCCCTCCTCCCTCCCCATACCATCCCTCTGGGTCGTACCAATGCACCAGCCCCAAGCATCCAGTATCATGCATCGAACCTGGACTGGCGACTCGTTTCATGTATGATATTATACATGTTTCAATGCCATTCTCCCAAATCATCCCACTCTCTCCCTCTCCCACAGAGTCCAAAAGACTGTTCTATACATCTGTGTCTCTTTTGCTGACTTGTATACAGGGTTATTGATACCATCTTTCTGTATTCCATATATATGTATTAGTATACTGTATTGGTGTTTTTCTTTCTGGCTTACTTCACTCTGTATAATAGGCTCCAGTTTCATCCACCTCATTAGAACTGATTCAAATGTATTCTTTTTAATGGCTAAGTAATATCCATTGTGTATGTGTATAGTTTTAATTCTTGTATTTATGTCAGTGACATAATTCAATTTGATTTTTTCTGTATGGCTTGGGGTATATATACACATTATATATATATATTAACATACACACACACACACACACACACATATATATACACACATATGTGTATCTATCTGTATATACAATTATGTGTATAAATATTTGTATATAGATACATAATTTGGCTGCTTAAAAAAATCCTTTCCAAATTAATTATCTAAGCACTTATTGAAATAAACTGACCATATATGTGTGGCTCTGTGTCTGGGACCTCCTTTTGTTCCATGGGTTACACGTCTACTCACTGCCAGTACTGCATTATTGGATTACTATAGTTTTTAAAGTAGGTTGTGAAATCAGACAATGTATATTCTCCAAACTTATTTATTTGCAGATCATTTTAGTTATTCTTAGATCTTTTCATTTCAATGTTAATTTTATAATTAGCTTGTCAATGTTCTACAAAAATGCCAACTGGGATCTGTTTGGTCTGTGTGCATGTATGGTTCAATTTGGAGACAAGCACCTTTGGAGACAAATCTGAATGATGCATGGAAACAGTGAATCCCTGGTAGTGCAGAGAAATGTGAAAGTAAGGTAGACTTAGAGACAGACAGAGTTGTATGTGGAGTAACATCTGGATAATGAAGGATTCCCTGGAAAAATATACTATTATAAAGCCCTGAAGAGTGATGTAGGATGTGGCTAGTTAGTTTCCTGATGGTTGTTTTTTCTGAGATGAATATTCAGTGCTGATAACAGTTTCCTTCTCTTAGGCAATCAGGAATGGCAAGACAGGTCGATTCATTTCACAATGATATTACAAATGTGGGTTGGAGTATAAGTCATATCTATAGTGCACGTAGTTTTAGATGCCTCATTTATAAATAAATTCTGCTTGTCTTCAAAACTAAAGAAGTTAATACCACGTAAGAATTAAGGAAATGATATCCCAAACATTGGTTCACAATCATTGTGGAATAGACAGTAACTGAAGAAAAGCATTGTGTTTCTTAGTCTGTTGTTTTATCTTGCATGGATCATATGATACTGTACACTTCCTAGGGTTTGCAGCTACTAGGTCATAGACTGCATGTTCTTAAACAGAGGTACATAGAGGCGGAGGAAATCATGTAGAATCACCATAGAACCCAGCTGAAGCTTTGTCCAACTGAGGAGCAGAAATGGAACTGAAGGGATAATGTTTATCTATTACACACATTCTTCTAAGTAAAAGAAAGACCAGCCCAATGGCCAGGTTCTCATCATTGGTTGTATCCTGATGAGCCATACCTGAACCAATCAGGAGTGGGGCTCAGACGGTTTTGGGTCGATATTATGTTTTCATAACAGAACTCTCATTTTATGAAGGACACAGGTTCTGGAATATAGCATAAATTAAAACAAACTACCACCAGCACATTTGGTACTTCCTGAGCTTTTGAGCCCTGTAAAGGTGTTTCAGAGCGAATGATTCCTCAACAAGGAATCCAAATCTTTCCAAGTGGCGGTTCCATGTTTTGAACTTGCCCTTGGAGATTCAGAGCAGCTTTTCTCAAAGAATGTAACTTTGATCACCATGTACAAACTTGTAGGAAGGGTCTCTGCAGGAAGGGGACTAGGTTGGTTCTATGATGGGCTGAATCACAAGAGCCGGTGCCACAGAAATTTACCCATGGGAGACTGGCAGACAAGGAGGAAATCTGAGGTATATTGTTGCTTTTGACTCTCAAAGGCATGGTAGGTCCTAAATTTTCACTGAAATGGCCTAATTTCCCATATCCAGGAAGTCAAAAGCTTCAAATTAAGACTGTACCAAAAACAAAACTTCTAGCATTACTGTGATTTATAACCAACAGGAAGTGTGCAATTCATTGGCATAATCACATTCAAATTAGGGTTTGATTTCAATCAATCACATTGGACTGTAAGGAGAAACTGCTCCTTGGTAAGAGCTGGTCATCATTAGGGATAGATAAATGATTAGAGGCCCACATGCTGCACCTCCATGATGTGATTTGGGCTTAATTGGCATTCTCTGTAGAGCAGCTGGGACTGAACAGTCATTTAACTTGAACTCTCTTTTCATCCTTGGAATTTTTAAGAAAGAAATATTTGGAGATACTGTACAACCTAATGTGAAGATTCCAGGCTGTTTCTGGCCATTGTCAGTTCTAAATGTCTACCAGTGGTGCCCTTTTGTGCAACAAATCCATCTTGTTCAAAATCCCAAAGTGCAAAACTAATACTGTTGGGTTGTAGACGTTTTAAAAGTGTTTCCTAAGCCTGTGTCTTCATCTGTTCAGGCTGCTATCACAAAATACCACAGACTTGGTAACTTATGAAAACAGAAATTTCTTTTCACAGTTCTATAGGTTGGAAAGTTCAAGTTCAAGACTCCAGCATGGTTTTGATGAGAACCCTCTTCCTAGTTCAAAACCGGTGTCTGTATATGTTAGAAGCAGGCTAGGGAGTTCTGGAGGTTCTCTTTTAAAAAAGCACTAATCCCATTTGTGAAAGCTCCATCCTCATGACATAAGTTCCTCTTAAATGCCCTATACAGAGTGCCATCACATTTTGCTTTAGGGTTTCAGCATATGAATTAGGAACAGGGCACATTCAAACCATAGCACCTCAGTAAACTATGAAATCTTACAAATATTTACCTGTGAGTTTCAATACTCTCAAAATACTGTACTTTACCAATAAATTGCTGATGTTCAGTGGTTCAGTCATGTCCGACTCTGTGACCCATGGACTGCAGCATGCCAGCTTCCCTGTCATTCACCATCTCCCGAGCTTGCTCAGAGTCGTGTCCATTGAGTCAGTGATACCATCCAATCATCCACGGGCTGTCATCCCCTTCTCTCCTGCCCACAATCTTTCCGCAGCATCCACAGTCTTTTTCTAATGAGTTGGTTCTTTGGATCAGTGGCCAAAGTATTGGAGCTTCAGCATCAGTCCTTCCAATGAATATTCAAGGTTGATTTCCTTTAGGATTGACTGCTTTGATCTCCTTGCTGTCCAAGGGACTGTCAGGAGTCTTCTCCAGCACCACAATTCGAAAGCATGAATTCTTCAGCCCTCAGCCTTTTTATGGTTCAAGTCTCACATCCATACATGACTACTGGAAAAACCATAGCTTTGACTATATGGACCTTTGTCGGCAAAGTGATGTCTCTGCTTTTTAATATGTTGTCTAGATTTGCCGCAGTTTTTCTTCCAAGGAGAAAGTGTCTTTTAATTTCATGGCTACAGTCACCATCTGCAGTGATTTTGGAGCCCAAGAAAATAAAGTCTCTCACTGTTTCCATATTTTCCCCATCTATTTGCCATGAATTGATGGGACCAGATGCCATAATCTTCGTTTTTTTAATGTTGAGTTTTAAGACAACTTTTTCACTCTCCTCTTTCACCTTCATCAAGAGGCTCTTTAGTTCCTCTTTGATTTCTGCCATTAAGGTGGTGTCATCTGCATATCTGAGGTTATTGATGTTTCAAAGTTCATGTTTTTAATGATTAAAAGTAATATATTCTTAAAAGCTTCCTGAGGCTAACAATACTATTTGGAAAAACAAAATTTCAAAAAATGCTCTGCTAGGAAGAGTTTAATCTCCTCAGTACCTGTCTTCCGCTTAGGAGTCACCTTGATAAGTGTATCTGAATCCAGAGGTCACTATGCCTCCTAAGGCAAATATATAACAGTTTCTGTTTTTAAGTTCTGGTAACTGCTTACAACTGGTAACTCCCCTTACTACTGTATCCTCTCTTGAGGTTCCCCTATACCCACAAATTAGTGAAGTGTCCCTATGGGGTGAGATTAATTATCTCATTTTGAGTATACTCTCTTTTCTCTCTTGGGACCCCATCTAGTACAACTTCCTACTACTCTTTACCTTTACATCTTCCTGTGACATAGGCTATACACTTACTTTAAGGAAACTGTAATCTTTTACTTTTCTTCTCATATTTATTTCAGAGCTATTTTTTGATGTTTTTCTTTAAGGTAGATGCCAAACCAGTGTAGCCAATGTATCGCCAATGACTTTTATGGACCATGGGGATGCCTTGAGCAATGTCCAGCATGAGAAGCTGATGCTAAAAAAATAGCTCCCTCAATACATGAGTTACATATTTTAAAAACAATTTCATAAATGTCTGTGGATTTGTTGGGACTTGGCATCCCTCCCGTAGTGGGAAGTACAAAGGAAGGCTGACTACAATTCCTTCTTTTCTCCTGCATTACCCTTGATCCAGAAGATGAGTTTTATGGAGGCCCATTAGCAGCATATGCTTGCTTGTTCCTTGAGCTAGAGCCAGATAAGAGATAAGCATCACCTTCAAGTCCCATGTGATAGGTGAAGTCTATGTCCTCAGACTATCTCTGTGATACTTTCTTCTACCCACCCCTCCATAAGGAGGCCCAGCCAGGAAAGGAGATGGGTATAGAAACAGAGAGTGGTCCTCCTGTTCTTTGACCCTTAATATTTTCCCACACTAGGGTTGCTAATAGGCTAGCACATGTGGCACAGACTCAATTCCTCAGAACATTTGGGCCTCTGTGGAAGCCAGATGGCAGTGTGAATGGCATAGAGATAATAGTACCACTGAAGAGAAATACACATTCTCTCTCTTTTGTAAACACCGTCTCTTTGACAAAAGGACCTGAGTGAGGGATACTTGTCACTTGTAAAACTCCATAAACCTTATTTTACTTGAAGGGTATGCAATGAAAGCATTACTGCAGTCATGTCCGACTCTTTGCAACCCCATGGACCACAGCCCACCAGGCTCCTCTGTTCCCATGGGATTCTCCAGGCAAGAATACTGGAGTAGATTGTCATGCCTTTCTCCAGGGGATTTTCCCAACCCAGGGGTCAAACCTGGGTCTCCTGCATTGCGTTCTGTGTTCAAATAACTGAAGAAGGTGGGTCTGTAGTTATACACAGGGCTAGGCAGTGAAAACAGAGGGTATGTTAGACTTTGTTAGGGCCTCTTTGTTGCTGACTTGGCTCCGTATCCTGCTTTCAAGTTAACTCATTCTTTGGCTTCCATTTCAACAGCAGGAGGTCTCTAATTATGAGGTTTTCACCTTGTTGTCCTTTTGATCATTCATTTCCCCTCATTACATTCATTCACATGAGACCTCTTCCACATGATAATTCGTTGTCTCTATAGAAAGCTTCTGCTTTCAGAACTGATGAAGTTGCCTTGGATTCAAAGTTTAAGAGAGCAACTTTGAGTTAGTCCATTAAAAATGTGTGTGATTTTTATTTTTTTTTACCTATACCACACAGCATCAGGATCTAAGTTCCCCAACCAGGGATGGAACCTGTGCCCCCTGCATTGGAAGAGTGGTGTCCTAACCACTGGACTGCCAGGGAAGCCCCTATAAGTGGTCTTCAGCATGTCAGTTAACCTCTCTGAATCTTACCTCAGAGCTAATATGGAAGTTAATCACAACTTCTTCTAGAGTTATAAAGATAAACTAAAAAGAATCATATAAATGTGAGCAATTACAAAATTTTGTCTTTCATTATTACTTGTCTTTTCCAATAATTTTATCATTTTTTAGGGTAAATGGTATTTACCTGATTTTTTATTTCTCTGTCTCTTCAAGTAACTCTAGCTACCGTGAGGACATAAGCTGTGTTAACTTGAGCTCATCACTGTCTGCCCACCATCTACCATGGAACTTATCTGGGTCTCATGCTCCCTATGAAATTTACTATAACTGTCAAGGGAGAGCAACAGTATTTTCATAGCAAGCAGCGTGATCTTAGAACTCATATCTGTAGAACTTGATATCAACCAAAGCTTGAGAAAATACAGCCCCAGTTCCTCCTTACTCAACCACCTCCCTTTTCCTCTGGGGACATTTCATAAACATCCCAGCAACTGAGCGTGAGATAGGCAGGAAAATGTGTGAATCTGTGATAAATCTGTGCTTGCAAAAAGATGGTAATAATAGGCTCCATTCCTTTAACTGCCCATCTTCAGTATCAGTGGATAGAAATGCATCAGAGAAGAAATATCTACTCTATTGCTGCTACAGCTAAGCTATTATGTTTAGAAAATTCAATCTGGCAGTCCAAACCTGCAGCTGATTTTTGTGTGGTGTCCTAAGATATACTTATTCTAGAAAATTAGCTATTGTACCGCTTCCTGCGGCTCGCCAGGTAAGATTGCAGTAAAAGGACAAATATGAGGATGTTGGCACCAGCATTCTGCTATTACACTGGCTGATTAAAACAAATGGAGAAAGAATTCCAGTGCACAATGTTCGCTGAGATGATTTTACCAGCGAGGAAATCCTAGATATTTAATAGACAGTAAATGTCAACCTGTGAATGCCATGCTGCACAGATTTCTGTCATGAAAGAAAATAGGTGCTTTACATTTGGGGCATACACCCCCCAAAACGTTTTTCATCTCTCTGCTTCCATTATACCGCTCTACTTGGTATGTTTGCTTGTTTAGTTGCTTGGCTGCTTTTATCAAATAAGAAGCTTCTTGATGAAGATGTTCCAATCAGAGCACCCACAATGGGAGCTGATAGAGTCTAGGACATAGCAGGCATGTCACTGATTTTTATCAGGTGAAAAGCTATGATGCACAGGGGTCTTTCCAGGGGAAGCTGCCTTAGAAGGCTGGACTGTATCAAAATGGTTGCTCTCTCACCAAGTTGATCCATACTAACTAAGGTCACAGACAGTGAGTGTAAACCAGAATGCCAGTTAATTCTTTGTCAATGTTATGGCATTGTCAAGGGACAAAGCTCTCCCCCCCTTAGTTAACATACATCTTATGTACACCTATGGGAAAACTCAAATACAATTCAGAAGTATACATGGCTAGCATAGAATCTGAAGAAGAGGTATAGCTAGAGAGCTCATCAGCAATGAGCTTCTCACTGCAAATACAGCGACCACTGCTGGCCTTCTTGGACCAGTGCAGCCTCTTCTCCTGAACTATGCTTGAATGACACATAATTGTTCCTTTACAATTATACTAGTTATCTATGGAGGTATAATAAACTATACAAACTTAGTAGCTTAAGACAACACACAATTATTATTTTAGAGTTTGTATGAATCAGGAGTCTGGGCACAGCTTAACTAGGTCCTCAAATCAGGGTCTTACAAAGCTGAAAACCACAAGTTGGATCATCTGGGTTCCTTTATGGAACTCAAGGTCCTTTTCATCATGGTAGCAAAATCAGTTGCTTCAGGTTGTAAGAGTAAGTTTCCTTTTTCTTAGTGGTTGTTGGCCAAGACCATTCTCAGCAACTACTCCTCTCACAACATGACTGTTTTGCTTTTACAAGGCAACAGCAGAATCTCTCATCCAATCTAAGGGTCTGTTATAAAATAACAAACGCAGAGGTGAGCTATTCCATCATCTCTGACATGTCAGTTCATCAAGCTGTACACTTCCCGATGATATTCACAGGCTTCCATTCATACACAAGGGAGGAGATTAGATGGTGTGGTGTACATTCAGGTATAATATGATATGATAAGGTATAATATGATATGATAAGGGTATAATATGTGGGCCAGCTTAGTGTTCTTCCAACCATAGTAGCTCTCCATTCTCTGGGCAGCAATCTTAGTGGAGTGGTTTCTTTCTCCACTGCAGAATAGACTCATCTTAAGATTTTTCCAAGTACAGATTCTCAAACTGCCGGGAGCCAGCGTGAGGAACTCCGCCCGTGGCAAAGGTCATGAGGAAAGAGGCTCGGCATATGCAAAGGCGGGATCGAGCCTCAGGAGGCCCCCTGGAAATTCTCGAGCATCTACCCCCAAAAACCAGAGTCTGCCTACTTTACTGCTTTGTGCTCTCACCTACACCTCTGAATTTACAGGGGCTGGTCCCCCACCACCATCTCTCTCCTGAATAGGTTCTTCTGGCCACATATGATTGTTCAGAGCCACCCAACCGTGAAAGGCATGAGATGTTCTAAACTGTCTAAATACAGATTCCTTTGAGCAGTTAAAAGATTGATTAGAAATTGTATTGGTAAAGGGTTTTTCACTTGTTGGGCCAATGTTTGCTGCTAAGTTTCCATATCCCTTACCTACTGTGTCCCTGGCAGTGTATTGATTAATATAATTGGTGTAAGTAGTAGCTTTAATGTTTGTAACCTTGGACCCTTGAGTTAATTCTTTTTCTTGTTATAGCCCACCACACCTTTGCCCTATAGGAATGCAACTTTATCTAATGCTTTTGTAGGGTGGTACCTGACTAATCACCTTTAGAGAAAAATAAATTTTCTGAAGAAAGGGTCTTAAAATGTTAACAGGCCTCCGGGCCAGAAGATGATGCAAATCACCTAAACTTTTGCATATGATAAGTTTGCAGGAAGCAAGCCTGGCTTACTGCATGACTCTACCCCTTCCCCCATTATCCTCTATGCATAACTTAAGGTATAAAAACTACTTTGGAAAATAAAGTGTGGGCCTTGTTCACCGAAGCTTGGTCTCCCCATGTCGTTCTTTCTCTCATCTTCTGGCTGAATTATTCAGCCTCTTTTCTTCACTGAATTTCTTCGCTGAGCTGTCCCTTATTTCACCACTTTTTATATCCTTAATTAACATTTAATTAAGCAATTGTTTCCTGATCCTCACCCACGCCATCCCTACTTCGAATTCCCTGGACCCACCGGGGCTTGGACCCCTGGCAAGTGGTGCCCGATCAAACCTGATGCTCAGAATTCAGATGCCATATATAAGGCAGAACAGAGCCATTACTCTTTTCATGCCCCAGAGGTGATTCTGATGAGCAGGTAGGTGGCAGGCCACTTGAGCTTCTGTTCTGGTTCTGAAATCTGACCTACATGTATCTGAATCCTGATTTTTGACTCCATAATTCACTAGCTGCATGACCTTGGAAGCATCACTTGATGACACTAAGCCTTGGTTGCCTAATCTGTGAAATGAGGATGATACTTCAGTCATTGATTCTCACACTAAGACTGACTAAACCTATGTATGGAACATGGTTAGCATATTCCTGGCACATTGTAGGTGTACAAATGATGTAGCTGTCACCTGATAATATAGCTGACACATCTTCCATCTGACAGTAAACACTTGCAAGCCTTGTATTACTTATCTATTCTATTTCTTTAGGTGACTCTGTAGACTGCTAATCTTTGCAGGTTGTTTGGAGTTACACAGCTTAACTCACAGAAGATCATCTCATATATAAGACCTGGATAGAGAGACAGAGAGTAGGCAATTCATACTCATCTTCAAGCCACGTGTGCAGGGAGATCTTTCCATTGGAATGGCAACTGCCAACATTGCTAGTCCAGAAGCATCATAGTCATGCAAGGCTGACCGTCTCTAGTTGTTTTCATCTGCTTGTTTCTAACATATGTGCTTGAATTCTTATTTTTATCAACAGTCTAGGATAAGATTATTTGTGTGGACAGTAGAAGTTTACTCCAACACACTAATTGATTTTTTTTCCCTTTTGTCATTGTCTCCAGGTTAGGCTCAAAGAAAACCTGGCCTGATTTATCAACAGCATAAATCTTGCTGTGTTGAATTTGTCCAAAGAGCTGTTGCTCTCAAATCAATATTCTGCTCAAATGTAAGGCAAAGTTTTTCACCCTGTGAAAGTCAATTTTCAAACACTTAAGACAGTATAAATTCCTTTCAAAGGCATTGCATAACAGTGTCATTCCCTTGTGTAGGTACTCAGTAAACACTTATTGACTGACAGGAATTTTTGACTCTGTGAGGGAAACCCATACTGAAAAAAAAAAAAAAAAAAAAGGGAAAATCGTATTTCAGTATCTTTGCTTCAGAGTTCCTTCTTGGCTAGACCTCACGTAGGAATCTGTCTACAGATGTTAGAAGTGTGACAGGAGAATCAGCAGAATGGAAAGGACCCTACTACAGGCAAGTGATCTGAGATCAAGGTTCTAGTTTCTGCTTGGCTGCCTTCTGAAAGTGAAAGTGTTACTTGCTCAGTCATGTCTGATTCTTTGTGACCCATGAACCATAGCCCTCCAGGCTCCTCTGTCCACGGAATTCTCCATGCAAGAATACTGGAGTAGGTTGCCATTCCCTCCTCCAGGGAATCTTCTTGACCCAGGGATTGAACCTAGGTCTCCCGCATTGCAGGCAGATTCTTTACCATCTGAGCCACCAGGGAAACAATAAGGCAAAATTTCTGACTTCTCTGAACTCTGGTTTCTAATGATTTTTTTTTTTTTTTTTACTTTACATATTGTATTGGTTTTGCCATACATCAACATGCATCTGCCATGGGTGTACACGTGTTACCCATCCTGAACCTCCCTCCCACCTCCTTCCCCAGTGCACCAGCCCCAAGCTTCCTGTATCCTGCATCGAATATGGTTTCTATAACCTGCTTCCTGCCTGACCATTTCAGAAGATGGTGAAATTTGAATGATATCAAGTTAGTCAAGTTCTTTATGGATTGTAAGATACCATATCTTAGTATTGGCCCTCAGGCATTACTGTTGAAGATGATGGAAGAGGAACCACAGCAACAGTGATGATATAGGTCACTTTCAATAAATGTTATAAATGTCCTATGGCTAGTTTTCTCTAGCAAGCCAAAGTGGTGGCAGAGGTAGCCAAGATGATTTCTACCAGCCCATCACACAAATATACGCTCTTATTCAATGACGTTTGACTCTAAACATGGGAATTGCCTTCATGTGGGAAGGGCTGGTATAAGGTATGTGTGGGGCTGGTAGAACCCTTGATGTTCCTCTCTGGTGGCATAGAGAATGCTATGGGCTTCATCATATTCTTCTTTTATTCCTTACAACACAGGGAAGACAATGGTATCTAGAATGCCATACCCCTCCTCCCTTGCTCTAAAAAGGACCATGTGACTGAACTCTGGGTAATAAATATGTATGGCTGTGATGTGCACCACTTCCGTTTCTGGCTTCTAAAAACCTTCTGTGTAACCTCCTGTGCTTCATTCTTCCACCATCTCTATCTCCTTGTGACTAGAAGTAGAGGGTGACATGACAGAGTTATGAGTTACCACTCAGAAGAGCTGCCCACAAGGAACATCCTTGAATCTGTGTTGAGGGAAAGAGAATATTTGTTAGGTTTAAGACACATTTTTAGATTGTTACATCCAAATACTGTTTATTACTCTGATGAATATAAATGCTCAAACTTCATTAGTCTATGCTATATGTTGGAGTCCTATCCTTGATAAAAACTCAGATGGACGCATCACTAATAATGTTTTCCCCAGTAGGAAAATCCAAGGTTAATTGAGCTTCTGGAAAATACAGTTCATATCATCTATTCATGTGTTCAATCAGGTCACATCCTCAGAGAAACAGAAAATCATAGAAACTCCAGGCTGAACATTTATAGTCACCTAGTCATTTATCGCACCTCAAAGCACACACATCTTGATTTAGGGGCTATAACTGCCACTGTAAGGCCAAGTTCAGGAATAAGACTAAGAAATAGTAGAAGAGAACGTCCGTTAAGATACTGAGATTCATAACTGGCATCTACTCAGTTTGCAGTGAGTCCACTTCCATCTATTGTATGACCTTGAACAAATTTCTTAAATATCTAAGGCCTCAGTTACTCATTTTTTAAAATGGAGTATACTGTTCGTTTTCACATGTGGTTATAAGGATAAATGAGGTATTGCATACGGTTGATAGAAAAATTTTAAATCTTCCGTATAAATACAAAATATTTTAATTATTAACCAGTAGTTGCCCTTGTGGATCTAATTTTTTTTAAAAAATGTTTTATTTATTTAGATCCATGGTCATAAGTAGTTTTAATCCTATGTCTGGTGTAGACACCAACTCAGATAATGAATCACCCCATTCTGTTCATAGAAATTTGCACAAATCAACCTAGAATCAAATATCCAAAAAGCAATCAAATAAATTTTAGCACAAAATAAGGAAACTGTTAGAATATTGTGACTAAAAACACAGAATCTGATTTCAGAATGCTTTGGCTTACTCTCTAGTTTCGCTTGGTATTTCCTGTGTGATGTTAGTTATTTTACCTGAGTGCCAGTTTCCTTCTATTTTGAAGTTCATACAGTGGTCCCTATCTTATAGAGTTGTTGTGAATATTAACTTTTGTTGAAAATGAGTCAAGTGTTGAGAATATCTTCAGCGTGCATTAAACATATATCATAGAACTTCATAGCATAGGTTATATTTGGGTAGGATTTACTTTTCTCCATCTATCCTCCAAATTCTGAACTAAAATGGCCTTCCATATGGCTAGGTGCAAATATGCTTTACCAAATGTAAGTTGCTGCACCAATTGTTACTTGCTGTACCAATTTTAACATGAGGAGCTGCTCATTACCTTACTGTTTAATTTTCATCAATGTTATAGGAGGAGGCACAATAGAGACCTTCCAGTCATGCATGCCATAATTTTCATTGACCTCTAAAATGTATCCTAATCAATTGAGATATTTTCACGTTGCAAAGAGATTCTGAAGGATGGCTGCAATACCCTGTAATATTGCTGTCATTAACACTGACCTGAAGTGCATGGAAGGAAAGCCCTGCTTTCCAGTGTCAACACCTGCGGTCACCTGCAGCGCGGCCATGTTCCAGTCAAATGAGACATGCACTCCTGCTGCCTTTGCAGCTGGCACAGCCTGGTCCGCCTTGTCTCTCTTTGCATCACATGCAGGCATCTAAGCCTTCATGAAGGCAAAGATGTCATAAATATACACATGTCACTACATGTGCTCTTTTAAACAGCCCTATAATGATGACTTTTTCTTTTCTGTTAATATGGAAAAAATTGAAGACGGTGAAAGTGATTTATATTTCTAGCAAGAGGAAAGTAACTAGAGAAAAAGGTCATTTCAGTTCAGTCTCTCAGTTGTGTCTGACTCTTTGCAACCCCATGGACTGCAGCATGCCAGGCTTCCTTGTCCATCACCAACTTCTGATGCTTGCTCAAACTCATGTCCATAGAGCTGGTGATGCCATCCAGCCATCTCATCCTCTGTCGTCCCCTTCTCCTCCTGCCTTCAGTCTTTCCCAGTATCAGGTTTTTTTCTACGGAGTCAGTTCTTTGCATCAGGTGGCCAAAGTATTGGAGTTTCAGCTTTAGCATCAGTCCTTCCAATGAATATTCAGGACTGATTTCCTTTAGGACTGACTGGTTTGATCTCCTTGCTGTCCAAGGGGACTCTCAAGAGTCTTCTCCAACACCACAGTTCAAAAGCATCAATTCCCTGGCACCTAGCTTTCTTTATGATCCAACTTTCTCAAGCATATATGACTACTGGGGAAAACCATAGCTTTGACTACACAGACCTTTGTTGGCAAAGTAATGTCTCTGCTCTTTAATACGCTGTCTGGGTTGGTCATAGCTTTTTCTTCAAGGAGCAAGTGTCTTTTAATTTCATGGGCTGCAGTCACTATCTGCAGTGATTTTAGAGCCCAAGAAAATAAAGTTTGTCACTGTTTCCATTGGTTTCCTCATCTATTTGCCATGAAGTGATGGGACCAGCAAAGTAAATTTAACTTTGCTGTTCTGTGTTCCATACTTCTTGCACGTAGCAGATTACCAACAGATTTTTTATCCAAAGATACTTGTACAGTCTGAATGACCTGTTTTGCTTGTTTGGATTCTTTAAAACTAGATGCCCTTCAATCCATGTAAGGTTAATTGAATTTTGGAACATGATATGGTTAAATATGGGAGAAGGCAATGGCAACCCACTCCAGTACTCTTGCCTGGCAAATCCCATGGACAGAGGAGCCTGGTAGGCTGCAGTCCATGGGGTCGCTGGAGTTGGACATGACTGAGAGACTTCACTTTCACTTTTCACTTTCATGCATTGGAAAAGGAAATGGCAACCCACTCCAGTGTTCTTGCCTGGAGAATCCAGGGACGGGGAACCTGGTGGGCTGCTGTCTATGGGGTTGCACAGAATTGAACAGGACTGAAGCGACTTAGCAGCAGCAGCAAAGCAGATGGGACCAGATGCCATGATCTTCATTTTTTGGAATGTTGAATTTTAAAGCCAGCTTTTTCACTCTCTTTCATGAAAGTGGAAGCACTTTCATCAAGAAGCTCTTTAGTTTCTCTTCACTTTCTGCCATAAGGGTGGTGTCATCTACATATCCGAGGTATGAATAACCTCAATAAATATCAAGATTTCTCCAGGCAATCTTGATTCCACCTTGTGTTTCATCAAGCCCCGCATTTTCATATGATGTACTCTGCATATAGTTAATTAAGCAGGGTGACAAGATACAGCCTTGACGTACTCCTTTCCCAATTTTGAACCAGTCTGTTGTCCCAAGTCCAGAGAAAGGGTATATATTTGGAAATTTCACAATTCAAAGAAGAAACAATTTCCAATTGAGAAAGGACATTTTTATTCTGCAGGCAAATGACTTAAAATTTTAAAATGTGTTTGGTTGAATGATGTTTCTCCAATAATGTTCATCTCCTAGTTTCTGGAAGCTGTAACTGTTACCTTACATGCCAACTGTTCTTTGTTGACATAATTGGTTAAGACTCTTGTGATGTTCAGGGTATCTGGATTATACAGGTTCAGTTCATTCAGTTCAGTTCAGTCACTCCAGTCATGTTGCAAAGACTCTTGCAACCTCATGAACCGCAGCACTCCAGGCCTCCCTGTCCATCACCAACTCCCGAAGTTTTACCCAAACTCATGTTCCATCGAGTCAGTTGATGCCACCCAGCCATCTCATCCTCTGTCATCCCCTTCTCCTCCTGCCCCCAATCCCTCCCAGCATCAGAGTCTTTTCCAATGAGTCAACTCTTCACATGAGATGGCCAAAGTATTGGAGTTTCAGCTTTAGCATCAGTCCTTCCAATGAACACCCAGGACTGATCTCCTTTAGAATGGACTGGTTGGATCTCCTTGCAGTCCAAGGGACTCTCAAGAGTCTTCTCCAAACACCACAGTTCAAAGCATCAATTCTTTGGCACTCAGCCTTCTTCACAGCCCCAACTCTCACATCCATACATGACCCACTGGAAAACCATAGCCTTGACTAGACGGACCTTTGTTGGCAAAGTAATGTCTCTGCTTTTCAATATGCTATCTAGGTTGCTCAATAACTTTCCTTCCAAGGAGTAAGCATCTTTTAATTTCATGGCTGCAATCACCATCTGCAGTGATTTTTGGAGCCCCCCAAAATAAAGTTTGCCACTGCTTCCACTGTTTCCCCCATCTATTTCCCATGAAGTGATGGGACCAGATGCCATGATCTTCGTTTTTCTGAAGTGTTGAGCTCTTAAGCCAACTTTTTCACTCTTCTCTCTCACTTTCATCAAGAGGCTTTTTAGTTCCTCTTCACTTTGTGCCATAACGGTGGTGTCATCTGCATATCTGAGGTTATTGATATTTCTCCGGCAATCTTGATTCCAGCTTGTGTTTCTTCCAGCCCAGCATTTCTCATGATGTACTCTGCATATATGGGCCCCATTAAATCAGCATTGACCTTATAAGAGGAAGTCAGGATGGCCAGACAGAGAATGTAATGTAATGATGAAAGCAGCATTGGCATTCCTTGTTTTGTGGCTGCATCACAGATCTGAGGCTGGAACATACAAGGAAACAATTTCCCCTCCTAAAGCCCCCAGAAGGAATGGAGTCTGGAGGTCTCACTTCACACTGATGACCTTAGGAAACTGCCAGAGAATGAACCACTATCATGTTAAGTAACTAAAAGCCTGGACATTTTGTTACAATGGCAATAGGAAACTCCCATGTAAGGCAATATCTCAAGGAAAGGAATACAAAATGTAAAAATAAAGGAAATGATTAAATGTATCTGCAGAAAAAAGATTTGTAATTAGGAGCTTGAGATTAATAGATGCACACTACTACCTACTAATAAAAAGGACCTATTGTTATAGCACAAGGAACTATATTCATATTCTTATAATAAGCTATAAGGGAAAAGATTCTGAAAAATACATATATATTATATACATATGTGTATGTGTGTGTGTATATATATATAATAACTGAATTACTATGCTACACCTGAAACTAATACAACTTTTTATATCCAACTTGCACTTTGGTTTAGAAACAGTTTTGGTAAAATTCAATTTAGCTTCTCTAGACAATAAGAGTAAGTTATTGCTCCAAAAAAATTATCTTTATTCTCCATTTTGAACTTCTCTGACTCTTATTCTCACCTGTAGAGCATTCATGCTTGAATCTCACAAAACACTGAGGCTGCCTCTGCATGTGACACACATCACACCAAGCATCCTCCTCATTCTCTCTCACATGTCACATGCAGGGATCATCCGTCTGACTTTACTTCCCATCATTCCACCAGGACTTGCTCCTGAACAACAAGGAGCAACCTTTCTAAAACCAACACCACATGTTCAGGTTCATTTTACTCGACTCCTGCTCAAAACTACTGTTCTTGACTTCCAGGGATATCACCCCTTCCTTTTTTTTTCTTTTTTCTTTCTCCTCTTTGTTCATACTTTGATTGCCTCACTCTGTCTCTCTGCATGCGTGGTTTATTGGATTCTCCAGAGCTCAGTCCTTACACTGTTTTTCTTTTCTATCCACAGTAATTTCCCCAGATGATCTAATTTCATCCTTCTTTTTTAAATATATTTTTGGTTGGAGAATTCCTATTTTATATCTCTGGCAACATTATTTCCTGAATTCCAGGCTCCCAAGTTCATATGCCTATTCAAAATCTCCACTTGAACGTTTGTGACAGAAATGGTAATAAGTTATATTTGCAATCTCACACACTCTGCTAGAATCTTGCCATTCCCTCATCTTGAGGTGCCGTCTGTTTCTTGGCCTACTTAAACCTGAATAGGCCTTTGTGGATACCTTCTGTGGTAGAATGTGGCCTAATTGACACTATGTAGCTGTCAAGGCTGGGTCATAAAAGGCAATCTGAGAGATTTGCCCTTCTGTCTCTTCATTATGCTTTTCCATGAAACCCAGGCAAATATGTTGTGAGGAAGCCTCTGCCCCATGAGAGGACACTTGCTAGAGCTCTAGGCAACCCTCACAGGCAAGATTCTTGTTGACAGTAAGAAGCACCAGACACGTGAGTAAGTGAAGTCTTAGATCATTCCAGCCCCCCTTTTTAATCACCCATTGAATGCAGTGGAACAGAGATTGGCTTGTCCCCATCCAAATCATAACAAACAGCAGACTTTTAAGCAAAACAAATGCTGTTATTGTTGTTCTAAGGCCCAACAAGGTGTAGTGGTTTGTTGCCTAAAAGCAGATAATTGAAACAAATGGGTCTTCAGCAGCTCAAACCTAATTTGTATCCAAGCTAAATTCCTATTTTACCTTCCATCCCCCCACACCCTGGCTTTCCATAAACATCCCCATCTTAGTGGTAACCCAATCCTTCTGACACTCAGGAACACACCATGGAGTCACTCTGATCCCCACATTCTTTCACAGCCCACACGCAAACTGCAGCAAAAACGTTAGCATTTCCTTCTAAATGCCTCCCAACATTCAACACTTTGCATTACCTCCACTGATGGCAAATTGTTCCAGTCACCATCATCTCTCATCTCAGCTTTGCCACTGCTTTCAAACCTTTGACCCGTGTAGTCTCTTTTCAACACACACAAAACAGTGACCATTTAGAAAGTTAGGGCATATCCTGTCACAGCTCTGTTCAAAACTGTCCAATGCTCCACACTTCGCTGACAGAAACAGACACAGTCCTACCTGTAAAGAACAAGGTCCTGCAGGATCTACAAGCTGCTAGTTCTCATCTGCCTCCCTAATTTCAATCTCCCATGATACTTCCCCTTCATTCCCCTCTGTCTCACCACGTAGACCTGGTTGATGTTCTTGAACACCCCCAGGAATGGTCTTTCTTCAGAGCTTTTGTATATGCTTTTTATTCTCTAGATGGAAAATTCTTGGTTTTAAGTCTCTGTACATTGATTTTTGTTTCAGTGGCAATCATATAGAAAATAATAGCTCCTCGTCCCCTCCCCAGTGCTCCCTTGATTCCCTTTACTGTGCTTAGTTTTCTCTGGAGCATTTTAACATATGTTTTTCTTATTTATTTACATTCACTCCCTTCCCCCATCACAATATTTTCTCTACATTTAAGCAATTTTGTTATTCGGTACTGTTTTCCTAAACTTTGGATTCATGCCCCAACTCATTGGTATATACTCAACAGTGTTTGCTAAAGTGAACACAAGTCAAATGTACTATGCATTTGTGTGTGTGAGAGTGAACATAGTGTTTTTAAACTTATTTAAATCTAATGAGAACCCTATGAAGGTGATGATGTTATTGCCATTTTATAGAAGTGAAAACCCCAAGAGAAAAAATGAACACTGAATAATGTAGTTGAATGGATTACTGCCCAGAAAAAGCATTCAGATGGCATGAATGCTAGTCTCTACCCCATCAATCAGGACCTCTGTGACACTTGCCAAGTGAATTGACCTTTATAGTCTCTGTAACTTCATTGGTAATCTGACCATAGAACCTTTCCTGTCCACATAGGCTTTTGTGAGGAGCAAATAAGAGATGCTATAAAGTTTTGCCAAATTTCAACAGCAGTGTGATAAATTTATGTGCCATTATTAGTCTCAAAACATGAAAAAAAAAAACATATCTTTACACAAATGAACCCCCTTTCAACCATTTTTGGACCCTCTCCCACACCCTGTTTTTGCTCTCTTCCATGGTTTCATGATTGACCCCTGCCCACTTGTTCCATTATCACCAAAGTGAAAATCCCTGCTTCAAACACAATCTTTCATCGCATCCTCTCAGACCATCAATTTCTCTGCCCTCTGAATGAATAGTGTGTGCTCTGTAGGATGTGGGTAATTAAAATAACACCAGTTGCAAATATATCTCCCTAGTGCCAGTCACCTAACATCACCTGGTGATTTAGATTTTAATTGCCTTATCTTAGATTGTGAGCCCAACGGGGAGATATTTTTTCAGCTCCTTTGTCTTGGAAAGATCCTAGAACTCTTTTTGCAATTTAGTAATAATTAAATCATAATAAGAGTCTTCCTGATGTCCATAGTATGAGATGAAGGATTTAGGTATACTTATGTGAGAAACACAGCAAAATATAAAACTCCTGCCCTGAAAAGTGAGAGAGTAACAGACAAGTCTGGGGGTCCCCAAGCGGAGGAAATAGACTGCAAGAGTCAGAGTTTTGTTCTCTCTCTTAATTGGGAGGAGGAAACAAACTATAAGTGTCAGACTTTTTTTTACCCCTTTTCTATACAAAATTAAAAGGAGGTTTCTTTTAAAATTCTGTGTTGCCACCTGGTTCCACCTGAACTTAACTTTTCTCAAACCTTGAGCTAACCAATGAGTTTTTCTTATGGAAATATTTTTCTTAAGCTATGTTAATGAATCATGTATTTGCTTGGAAATCTGCCTTTCTTTAAGATTCCTGTCAATTGTTTTATGGCCCAGGATGACTCACCTTGTGCCAATGCTATCTCAAAATTCATGATGTGGGTGAGGGGCCTGGTGCCACTCTCTGAGTTTTGAGACATTTTCTTTCTCTAATTAGCAGCTTCTGTTCAGTTCAGTTCAGTCCCTCAGTCGTGTCCAACGTTTTGCAACCCCATGGACTGCAGCAAGCCAGGCTTCCCTGTCCATCACCAACTCCCGGAGCTTGCTCAGACTCATGTCCATCGAGTTGGTGATGCCATCCAACCATCTCATCCTCTGCTGTCCCTTCTGCTCCTGCCTTCAGTCTCTCCCAGTATCAGGTTTTTTCCTAAGGAGTCAATTCTTTGCATCAGGTGGCCAAAGTTTTGGAGTTTCAGCTTCAGCATCAGTCCTTCCAATGAATATTCAGGACTGATTTCCTTTAGGATTGACTGGTTTGATCTCCTTGCAGTCCAAGGGACTGCAGCTTGCTAATAGGTATGTGACTTCTTGCTAAAAACCAGCAAGAGTGCAGTCTTTCTGCCCTCTTCTGATGTCTATGTCAGAAGCTTTCTCTATCTCTTTTATACTTTAATAAAACTTCATTACACAAAAGCTCTGAGCAATCAAGCCTTATCCCTGGCCCTGGATTGAATTCTTTTCCTCCAGAGGCCAAGAATCCTGGAGTCATTCATGGCTCATAGCAGCAACCTTTCAAAAGCTAGTAGAGTTTTTGTGAGGTTCAAAGGCTAATGCAGTAGAAATTACTGTGAAAACTTTGTAATCCACTTTAAATGTAAATGGAAATAATCAATAATAGTGAAATGTGTTCGTAGTCATTACATATCCACGTATAATCAGGCAAAGATGAATGATTGTCAAAAAAGTTAAAGGAATTTTGTTTTCCTTTTTAGGGAAATTGTTCTTTTGATGTGTCCTGAGACACACCTATGTTTCAGTTGCTAAACCTAAACTGATGAGGACTCTGCTAGAAGCTATAGTTGATTTCATGATTTTTTAAACTGAGATAGCCTGAGGGATATTGCAGGGTGTTAATAGATACACTTTCTTCATTTTTGATGGAATAAAGAATCTGCTTGATATAAAACTTCAATCACAAAACCTTCAGGCTGGAATAGCCCTCTAGAGACAATTCAGCACTTTACCCTACTTGGCAGGAGAATTTCAGTTCAGATTGTGCCTAAACAAAGAACAATCAGATGGTCTGGGCCATTGAAAAAGCATGTTACATATAACTGTGTGATAAATCAAAATATATCAGTGAGAGAGTAGAGAAATATACTGAAAGTGATTCACTCAATACTCAAGCATCACAGTTCAGGCCATCTTGGCTATTTTTGGAATTCTCTCACAAACACTGTTGGGAGTTGTCATGCTCAGAAATTATCTTTCTGAGCTTGGACTCTAGAGTTAAGGCTTCCTGGATTGGAGTCGTAGCTATTCCACTTAGTAGCTGTGACTTTGTGCAACGTATGTAACTTCTCTAAATCTCACTTTATCCACCTTTAAACTGGGGATATTAATTATATCTATCTTACAGGATTGTTGTGAGGGCTGAATGAGTTAATATATTTGGAGTGCTTAGTAAATATTTAGTGCGATGGCACCCCACTCCAGTACTCTTGCCTGGAGAATCTCGTGGACGGAGGAGCCTGGTAGGCTGCAGTCCATGGGGTCGCTAAGAGTCGGACACGACTGAGCAACTTCACTTTCACTTTTCACTTCGTGCATTGGAGAAAGAAATGGCAACCCACTCCAGTGTTCTTGCCTGGAGAATCCCAGGAATGGGGGAGCCTGGTGGACTGCTGTCTATGGGGTCGCACAGAGTTGAAAACGACTGACGCAACTTAGCAGCAGCAGCAGCAGCAGCAAATATTTAGTAGGTGATCAGAAATACTTGTTGAATAAATGAATAAAATATGTGTTATTCCTATTGTAAGGATTTTTTTTTTTAATTGAAAAAGAACAGTCTGATATGAGCTTCTTCATACTTGTTACCTGGCATGTGTTTAACTAGAGCCATAACAGAAGTGAAATCGTGGGGGTATATTATGTTTATCTGCCCATTTGCTAGATAATTTCAAAATGTTTTCCAATTTATCTATTGTACTAATCTAAATTCCTATCAGTAGTATGTGAGTTTGCCTTGCGTCACGTCTTGTCATTTTTAATTTTAGGTTTGGAAAGGTATTTATTGTGGTTTTTAATTGCATTTTGCAATGGCTAATGTTGTTGATTTGAACAGTTTATAAAAAGATATTTACTTGAAATTTCTGTGAAATACCTATTTCTTAAGTACATCTAAAATTTATATCAGGAGAATTTAATTCATATTTATATTTAATATTCATTGAATTTGAGATGGAGTCTATCTTGTTGATACAGTAGTGAAAGTAACAGAAAATTCTTGCCTGGAGAATCCTCATGGACAGAGGAGCCTAGTGGGCTACATTCCATGGCGGTCGCAAAGAGTTGGATACAACTGTGTGACTAACACCACACAACAACAACACACACATACACACACCACACATATATAATAATGTTTGTGGAAAATAAGGGTCCCAGAAAAGTGTATACAATTTTTACATTTAAATATTTTTTTAACAAATCAGACAAAACCAATCAACATATATTCTTTTGGAGTAGGTAATACAAATACATTCAGACCATAAAGTTAGCAAGCAAGTGCTTAACAAACTCAGGAACAGCAGTTACTTCTGAATTGAGAGGAAAAACTGTGCTATTGAAAAGGGACACCAAAGGGTTTTCAAATGTACTGCTGCTAATGTGCTATTTCTTAGGCTGAAGGTGGGTACATAACTGTCCATATATTCAAGTTATATCTGACTCATTTTAAAAAGTAGTTTCAGAAAAATAAATAAATAAATAAAAAGTAGTTTTGGGATATTTGCTGTGTATTGAAACAAAACCAAATAATATCTTTACTCACACAAAACACCAAAATAGATGGGTTACATATCAAATCATAAGAAGGTTATAACTTTCAAGTTATTAGATTTAGACTTTTTATACTCCCAAAGATCCAACTAGCACAAAGAGGGAATCATAGGTATTGATGCATATTAGGTCACAAATAGACAAGCTTGCTATTTTAAAGGCAACATGGTGTATGTGCCAAAGACGTATAGCCTAGCCCTGTTATTTTGCAGAAACAGGAAGTCATGCTTTGTGAAGGGAAATGTACCTAAATGCTTAGTACCTAAAGCAGATCAGCCTGTATATGCTGGCATCAATGTGATACATTGTAGTTTAAACTTAGAATCACTCTGCTATACTGGATCATTCCTTAAAACCCCCAATAAAGGTAACAAATGAAAAAGAGAAAGCTATACAGGCTGACTCCTGAGATTCCATCTCTCTTTAACCAGACCAAAAAAATAACAAAATAAAACCTGTTTCTGGCTTTTTATTTAAAATGTTTAACCTTAAGGAATTGTGAGTTTTCATGTAACTAGATAGGAGAACCTACCAATTTAAGGGCAAACAGAAGGAAATTTAGATAAGTTTGGGTGTATTATCTCACTCAGAATACCCTAACCGTAAAGGTGTATTATCCTGTATATGTAGTATTACCATGAATTATATACCTGCACTAAGAGAAAGGAGTATCTCTTATCTAAGGCTCTTTTTAGAAGGGAAATGCATTATAGATTTATACCTTTGTATGACTCAGCATAAAGGAAATATTTTCCTAGACTTGAAGCAAGAGGCAGTGCTTGATATAATAGGAAATGTGAACTTAAAAAAATACAGGTTGATGATAGATATGACATGTCAACATGCTTGTAACCTTTCACTTCTACTAAAACAATTATTATCTAGTTATTCTTTACATTTTCCAAAAGTCTTCTGATTAATCTAGGAATTTTAGAATTCTTTTCAAAGTCAGTATTGGACTTTATTTATCACATGCAATACAAGTTTGAAATGTTCCCTCATGGGTTCATTAAATTCATCTGCAACTGCTTTCTGAATCTTTTTGTTGAAATATGTATAACATTTCATAAGTAAAGTCAAACTAGCAGAAACAAGCAAAGTATAAAGAAGTAGTGAAGTCCGGTTTTCTATAATTCAGTGAAGGTCAAGAAACCTTGGTTTCTTTCAAGATAACTCTGTGACTTTAGAAATGTGGTGACATAATGCAAAAACAGTTAATAACAGTCAGTTATTCCAGGAATGTCCAGCACTGGGATTTTCCAGACAGGCACTGGGCAGTTTCCTCAGTATAATGTCTGGAAAACAGAACTTCAGGAGATTTCCAGTATGGAATGTTGTGTCAATTTGCACATGGATCACTTGAAGTGGTAAGAATATTGGTCTCAGTCATAAGAATGGAAAATGTTTCAATTCTCCAATTTCACACAAGACTATATGCTATTGACTGATAGGAAAAGTGGTATGGATTCGACTAAGGGTCAACCAACTTTTTCTGTAAAGGTCTAGATGACAAACCTGTCCAGCTTTGTGAGCTATAAGGTCTCTGTCGCAACTATTTAAATCTGTCAGTGCAGCACAAAACAGCCATGGTAAATATGAAAATGGTGGCTGTGGCTGTGGTTCAATAAAACTGTATTTAGTAAAACAGGTGAACGGCCAGGCTTGGCCCATGTAGCATAATGTGCCAACCCCTGGACTAAACCATAAGAGTAGAAACCCAACTTATAGTACCCAGACCCAGGAGAAGGTAGAATTCAATAAAAATAACAGGAGTAAAAAAAAAAAATCATTAATGATTATATTCCAGTATCATGAGTATAAAAGAAGTAGTTTACAAATCTGTACAATTCTCACTCTGGCATATGAATTCAAGCCCCCAACTAAGTATCATAAAATTTTAATCTCTTATTTATGATCCCATGAGGAAAGGAAAATAAGCTCTAAATATCCCAGGTCAAAGCTTGGCAGCCATATGAATATGTATTGTCTATTACTAAGTGTTCATAATAAATAGCTGTAGAGATTGAGAGGCCCCCAGTCAAAACAAAGAACAGAAAAGACTGAGGCTAATTAAATCATAAGAAAGTAAAAATTATGCAGAGACTCATTATGTTGTGGTAAATCTATTCCACTAAAATTGAGAAAAAGAGTTCCAACACATGGATGGCTCATCCTTTACAATAGGCTCTATTTAGAGAGATAAACCATGATCCTTATAATAACCTTTGTTATTTG
The DNA here is from genome assembly GCF_002263795.3 of Bos taurus. NCBI lineage: Eukaryota > Metazoa > Chordata > Mammalia > Artiodactyla > Bovidae > Bos > Bos taurus. The sequence goes on from NW_020192292.1 coordinate 2,330,730, forward strand.
TGAAAAGATCACATTTCAAAGCACAGAAGGGGACCTGAAAGGGTTGTATTGTTCAGCCTTTTATCTCCAGGCAGGATTAATTAGAGTAATACCTAGCATGTATCTAGTGGCCTACTGTGTGCCAGGCATTTCCCACATAATATCTTTCCAATCCTCAAACCTTTTGAATCACAGCTCTGCTACTTACTACATTTGTGACCATGGTCAATGGAATCTGGACTGCTGTTTCTGAATGGAATCCTATGGAGTCAGCCAGTCTCTACACTGTAGAAATCCGGGTAAGAGGCTGGAGAAAAACAAGTCATCTCTTTGCAATGTTGTTTTTCAGGGGACTTACAAACCACATTAACTATCTGAACAAAAAATACACAGGGAAATATGCTAACACTAGAAAAACTGTTGAAATGTTGTACAAATGTTGTAGATATACCATTTAGTACAACATTACAACATGTAAATGCATGCCTGTCTTGGAATGCCATGTGACCTAGGGCCAATTTGGAGAGCTGACACCTCTTGCCTACAATGGATACCAGAAGAGAGTGGGGAGAGAAAAGAAGATAAATAGTAGTTTCTTCCTCCTATGCTTGACATAACAGGCTGTAGAAGTGCAAGGACCCATGTTATCTCACATAACCTTTAAATCTTTCACTGTTTTCTCTGGTCTTAAGTGTTCAGCATATACTAATGAATGCCCATACAAGGACTCCACTCCTTCAGTATTTCCTCCCTAACATCACCTAAGTATTACCTTTATTTTGTATTCTCTGCTCCTCTCACCTATGAGTATATGAACTGTACCACAGTATTGGATGTGTGAGTATTTATCACTTAGATATTTGCTCTAGTTTCATGTACTTCTGGTTTCATATCCCCAATAATATGTTCCCACAAGACAGGGACCATGACTTCTGCTCTGTCTGGGTTCCCAGTGCTTGACTCTGTATTTGGCAGAAAGTTGACATTCAAGTGAAGCTTCCATTATGTCTTTCATCTGTTCTAGGTCAGACATTGTATTAGGTGCTAGGAACATGATGTGATGCAGATATAGGCACAATTCTTGCTGTCACAGATCGTCCTTACATCCCAGTTGGGAGATGGGCATTAACTAAATAATCACAGATGAATTTAAAACACATATATACCTGTGGCGGATTCATTTTGATATTTGGCAAAACTAATACAATTATGTAAAGTTTAAAAATAAAATAAATTAGAAAAAAAAAAAAACAAAAAACTACAGTGTGAAAGGGTTATGAAGTAGGGATGTTAAGGCCAGAAGATAATATGTCTCTGACCTTCAGGAGCTTCTAATCTAAGGCAGGTCAAAGGATAATCATGAGACACAGTGATAAGTTGAGGGCTGAGGAAAGCACAGGGTGCTGCCAGGTCCCAGAGGGAAGCCACCAAACACTCTGGTGGCCAGGGAAGGCTATCAGAGAAAGGAATGTTTTAGCTAACTTTGCAAAATATGAGCAGAAATGAACTACATGGAGTTGGAGAAAGAATGTCAGGCAGAGAGGAGAGCATGGGCCAAAAGGTTGAGCTCAGAGATCACATGACTTGTGAGGGGAGTTGCTATCATTTCAGAGTTGTGAGTGGATGACCTGGAAGGATGGAGTTGGGAGAAGATGCTGCTAGAGAGAAAGTCAGAAAGCAGATTGAGTGGCGGGGTGGGCAGGAGGGGGAGCAAGGGAAGTTCCCTCTGTATCCTGAGGGTCTACAGAGAAAGAGGAAATTATAGAGGCTTTAAAACAAATGAATGGTATGGTCTGTAATTTTGATGATTTAGATAAATTATGATACCAACTTCATGAACATTGAATTTAAAGTAAGAAATGCTTAATGTTGTAAATTCTGTGAAGAAGCAGTTGCAGTGTCCCAAACAAAAATCATGAGGACTGTTAAGTGGCAGGTGTAGTAGAAATATAGAATTTGTGCAATATGATGATACAAACTACTGAGAGAGATCACATGTATAGGATTTTGTGATTGATTGCTTGGGTGACATAGGGGAGAGAGAGAGAGGAGAAAGCAGGGGGAGGGGAGACAGGAAGAAAGAAAGGAAGAGGGAAAGGGTAAGGAAAGTAGGAGGGAAAATTCAACAACAACAGGATGGCTAATGGTGTCCCTGAGAAAGAACACTGGATGAAGTTCCAGAAAAGATATAATGTAGCAGATATAAGCTCAGGTTTTGAAAAGAGATCATCTTATTTACAGTTCAGCTGTACCAATTATTTTCTGTGTGAACTTGGGTAAGACATTTAATGTACCTTTGCCTCAGTTTCCTTGACTCTAAAAGGGAGGTAATAGTACCAATCTCATAGGTTTGCTATTGAGATCAAATAAGTTATGAAGATAAAATTCTCATAACTGTGGCTCTCTATAAGAACTATATAAATATTAACTGTTATTATTCCTTTAGGAAAGAAAATGTGTTTGTTCAGGTTTGACTATGCTGAGATTTAGATGTCTGTGGGGTTGCCATGTGACGGTGACAAGATCTGTTTTTGTTCATCACTGTATTCCCTCCATGGGCTTCCCTGATGGCTCAGCAGTAAAGAATCTGCCTGTCAAGCAGGAGGCCACAGGTTGATCCCTGGGTTGGGAGGACCTCCTGGAGAAGGAAATGGTAACCCACTCCAGTGTTCTTTCCTGGAGAACCCCATGGACAGAGGAGCCTGATGGGCTACTACAGTCCATGTGGTTACAAAAAATTGGACACAACTTCCTAAGGCAACATATCCCTCCATACCTAGGAAAGTGCTTGATTCATAGTAGGCACTTAAGACATATAATGTCAGACAAATGGATAAATGAATGAACATATAAGATATATAACAGGCAATTAGATATACACCTGAAACTCATGGAGGATCTAGAGATGGAGGTAATAGATGTGCTAATGTGGGCTATGGAACTGGCTGAGACTTCCAAGGAAATTGCTGTAGAGTGAGGAAAGCACAAGACAAAGGATGGAACCCTGCGTCTCTTATTTCAAGCTGCTATAACAAAGCACCATAGATGAACTGACAGATAAACAGCAGACATTTATTTCTCACAGTTCTGGAAGCTAACATCTGACTTTTGGGCACGAGTATGGTCAAAGACTCTGATGCTGGGAGGGACTGGGGCGGGGCAGGAGGAGAAGGGGATGACAGAGGATGAGATGGCTGGATGGCATCACTGACTGGATGGACGTGAGCCTGAGTGAACTCAGGGAGTTGATGATGGACAGGGAGGCCTGGCATGCTGTGATTCATGGGATCGCAAAGAGTTGGACACGACTTAGCGACTGAACTGAACTGAACTGAACTGGTGGTCAGGTTCTGGTGAGGATCCTCTTCCAGGTTGCAGACTGCTGACTTCACATTATCTTCATGTGACAGAGAGATCAAGAGAGCTCTCTGGGGTATCTAAGGGCACTAATCCCATTCACAAGTGTTCCACCCTCATGCCCTAGTCATATTCCACAGAGCTTCACCTCCTAATATCATCACACTGGTAGTGTGTGGGGGGTGTGTGTATAATTTCAACATACTAATTTTGGGGAAACACAAGCTGTCAGTCCATACAGTACAAGACAGTAGCATTTATGAATCAGAGACAGTGAGAAAAAAGAATATTGAGAGTATCAATAAAAATCATAAAAACCAGGTGATTGTGATACCTAGAAACTAAAAGAAAGTTTCAGAGATAAAGAGATCCATGATGTCAAGTGCTACAACCTTTTTAAATATGTTAGACTATAAATTTTTGAGCCATATTTTTCATTCCTCTCACCCAACAAATTTGGTCCCAACCTCCTCTATGTTATATCTACATATCTTACATAGAGCTTCCCTGGTGGCTCAGTGGTAAAGAATCTGCCTGTCAATGCAGGAGACATGGGTTAGATCCCTGGGTTGGGAAGACCCCCTGGAAGAGGAACTGGCAACCCACTCCAGTATTCTTGCCTGGAGAATCCCCATGGACAAAGGAGCCTGGCAGGTTATGGTCAGTGGGGTCACAAAAAGAGTTGGGCATGACTTAGCGACTAAACAGCAAGAACATGTAATACATACACTTACTCCTTCCTCATAAACCACGTGTGTCTAACTTCCTTCACTAGATTTTGAGCCATCTGAAGGATAATCTCTCATTTTATTTCTCTGTATGTAATAAAGAGCTGGTTGAAAAAAATGAATTATGTTCACTTTATGTCAATAGACTAAATTGACTCTGGGACATGATTTTCTAAAGAAAAAATAAATAGCACTATTATTTATGCATTTTCTAATGCCTACAAAACAAAATGGGTGAAAGGAAGAGTCTAAAACTAAAGGGACAATATGTCACACACAATATTGACATTTTGTTCTCACTTGTTCATCCTACTGGGCTTTGGGGATGTTCTGTCCTGTTGTAATAAGTTTCAGAACAGTTCGATTTAAAGAATCATCAACCTGGTGAAAACTAGCATGTGAACAACTTATTTGAATTTGACAGATACTCCATCAAGAACCATTTAATAAGTATACTCACCAGTGACCTTTCAGGCTCAAAGAAGGTAATATTTCTTCCATTAGTGACAAAATTATACCTGAAGAATAGCTTACTCACTGGTGGTTTCTGTTAATATCACTATTTTTCATGCCCTCTATTAGATTTTTATATCCCTATGGCCAGGATCCATGTCTTGTTCATCTTTATATCCTGATCACCTAACACAATAACTGACAGCTGGTAGGTTCTTGGTAAATGTTCATTGAATTAATTATTAGCTTTAAACCACTCATTAGGTACATGAACTTCATGCAAAGGGAAGAAATTGTGTAATTTAAAATGTGAGCCTTAGTTTAGAATACCATCTAGTCAGTAGTATAGAAGAGAAAGTTGTGAGGCTGTTAACTTCAAATTTATGAAAAAAACAAAAACTATGTTCTCTCAAGTGCCTGTGTGGGCTTATAGCACAATGGAGAAGGCCAAAGAACTACTGGTGAAAATTGATTTAAAAATGCTTATACGGTGAAATATCTATGCAACACTCTTAGAAGAGACCTTATAACTAATACTTTCTGACCTACAACTCTGGCTTGAGCTGTGTGGTAACTGTGTGTGGAGTTGTTGAAATGACTCTAGTTTTCAAAAGGAAGCTCATGTGATTAGTTGAATATATTCTTTAAAAACCCATTAGAATGAATATAATAATGATCTGAATGAATCTGGCATGAGTTTGGCTCATTTTAGCTGAATTTATGGAAAAAAATGAGTTCTATAATAATCGGTGTTTAAATATGATACTGAGACATCCTGCAGGGGGGTGAGGATGGTTGGAGGGAGGCTCTAGAGGTGGGGGATAAATGTATACATATGGTTGATTCACACTGTCATACAGCAGAAACTAACACAACATTATAAAGAAATTAAAAAATCTAACTGATATTGGTTGAATGAGGAAGACCATTTTTAAAACTAACTTTTAACATTTTGTTTTTAAACTAATATAAAATAAAAAATTATTTTTGATATACACTTCAATACGTTTTAAAGTACGTATAGATTTGTGTACCCACCAGGATAATCAGGATAAAGAACAGTGCTCTCACCTCCAAATTTCCTCTTCCTCCTTCTTTGCAGTTACATCCCCCTCTTACTCCTACCCTCTGGCAATCATTGATCTGTGCTAGATCACTGTAGCTTTGTGTAGTCAAGAATTCTATATAGCTGAAATCACATGTGTTTTATTTTGAGCTTGGCTTTGTTCACTCAGCATGATTCCTTTGACATTTATCTAAATTGTTGTATATGGTCTGTGTGAGTGTATCAATAGTTTATTTATTTATTTATTTATTTGCTTCTGTGTAGTATTTTGTTGTATATACTGTGATTGGTTTACCAATTTACCCCATAAAAGTCATTTGAAATATTTCCAGTGTTTGTAAATTATAAGTAGACTTCTATAAATATTTGAGTGCAGGAATTCATGTGAACATATTTTTTTTTCTTTAGGGTAAATATCTTGTAATGAAATATCTGGGTTATATGATAAATTCATGTTCAATTTTTTATAAGCTGCCAGACTGTTTTCCTTAGTGGCTGTATCATTTTGCATTCCCACTAGCTATAAATGAGAAGTCCAGCTTCTCCATACCCTCACCAGAATTTGTCATAATTTTTAATTGTAGGTATTTTAATATGTGTGTAAGACCGTCTCATCATGGTTTTAATTTGCATGTCCTTAATGACTAGAACTGATGCTTTTGAACTGTGGTGTTGGAGAAGACTCTTGAGAGTCCCTTGGACTGCAAGGAGATCCAACCAGTCCATTCTAAAGATCAGTCCTGGGTGTTCTTTGGAAGAAATGATGCTAAAGCTGAAACTCCAGTACTTTGGCCACCTCATGCCAAGAGTTGACTCATTGGAAAAGACTCTGATGCTGGGAGGGATTGGGGGCAGGAGGAGAAGGGGACGACAGAGGACGAGATGGCTGGACGGCATCACTGACTCGATGAATATGAGTTTGAGTGAACTCTTGGAGTTGGTGATGGACAGGGAGGCCTGGTGTGCTGCAATTCATGGGGTCACAAAGAGTCGGACACGACTGAGCGACTGAACATAACTGAACTGAATGACTAGTTGAACATATTTTCACTTGCTTATGTTTCAGCTTTTCTCTTTGGTGACTTTTCCTTTCAAGTGTTTTGCCTGTTAATGTTTTTTTCTTACTTTTGAGTATACTGAGTTCTTTATGTATTTTGGATACAAGTCCTTTGTCATATATATATGAAACACTTTTCTGTAGCTTGCCTTTTAATTTTCTTAAGTGTTTTTCTCAGAGCAAAAGTTCTTAATTTTAGTATGTCCAATTTAGCATTTTTTTTTTCTTCTAAGGATCTTACTTATATTGTCATCTCTAAAGACTTTTTGCATAACAACAAGTCATAAAAATTTTCTATTATGCTTTCTTTTAGAGATTTTACAGTTTAACATTTTATATTTCAACCTATGAGTTAATTTTTATATAAAGTGTAAGGTTCATGATTGTATATGGGTGTCTCATATTTCCAATGCCATTTTTCAACACTTTCTCTATTGAAATGTTTTGTGTATTTGTAGAAAAATCATTTGTCATATCTCGGTAGATCTATATTGTCAAAAATAAACAAAGCCAGACTTAAAATGGTAAGGACAGATTTTATTCAGTAATACACTGCTGCAATAGGGAAAAGAGCCCAGTACAAACTCAGCTTGATTTATATAGAGGTGACTAGGCATTTGCAAGAGTGAGAGACCAGGAAATGTGTGAGTAGGCCCTCAGTAGAGGGCACAGGGAGGGATTGGTATATGTGATACTCATCTGGGTTTGCTGACTGGTGCTTACTGAAGTTAGACTCCTACCCTCCCACAGAGGCTGGGAGACAGAGGCTCTATCTTCAGGTGATGGCTAAAATAACTAGCAAATTTGGGGGCTATCTTGAGTTTCTCATGCAGGCAGGCATTTTAAGGGGTCTACAGTATTCCTAGGGATGTAGCCTTGAGCTATTAGAAACTATGTTAGTATTTCTTCAAGTCTTATAGATCCAGGTCGAAGCCTAATGGAGAATTGCTCAGAGGAGCCTGACTAGACCTTGGTCAAGGAGAGAGACTCTCTGTGGTTACTAAACTCTTCTTTCTGCTCCTTTGATCTATGTGTCTTTCCTGTAACCAATATCATGCTGTATGGGTTACTGTAGTTTTATGTCAAGTCTTACACCCTCCAACTTTATTCTTCATTTAAGAAGTATTTTGGTTCTTCTATTTCCCTTGTATTCCATCTAATGTTTTTGTTAGGAATTCAGCTGAACTAGGGGGTCCAGGTGATTCAAGTGGTAAAGAATCCGCCTGCCACTGCAGGAGACGCAGGAGATGCAGGTTGGATCCCTGGGTCAGGAAGATCCTCTGAAGGAGGACATTTTAAGTATTCTTGCCTGGGAAATCCCATGGACAGAGGAGCCTGGCAGGCTACAGTCCATGGGGTCGCAAAGAGTTGGATACAACTGAGCACATACACCTGATAATGGCTATGAACATCACTCTATGTGTGGTAACTAGAGAGTGATGAACTATCAGGTACGGAGTAAGTGATTAAAACAACATCCACAACAGAAGTAACAGTCTAAATCTTTAGTCACCAGCTGTCATAGTTTAAGCAAGAAGCTAAACTTTCCCATGTTCCATTTTTCCCCATGGAATTCTCTGCTGGACTGAGGATTGGGTAGATCAGCACAGATATAGGGTTTATCTCACTGTTGAGAGATAGAAAGACTGACAGTGAGTGAGGGAGGTAGGAAGGGTGGGAGAGGGAAAGGATATACATGAATGACAATAAAAATAAGATTTTTGGGAAACAAGAGGATATGGACTCTAGTACACAAGTGCTAAAGATGGGCTTGATAGTGAGAGGGACACTGCCCCCTTTGTAATAGACAGAGGGAAGATTGGCAAAATGGGTGCAGAGAGGCAACATGATAGGTTTGACTGTGAGCTAAGACTGTGGGTAAGATTTCATCAATTGCTTTTATTTTCTCAGTAAAATATGAAGTCAAGTCATTAGCTCAGTGAGACATTACAAGATACTTGAGGAGATTCAGTGTCAAAAACTTGATTTGAAGATCAATATTAATAAACAAATCCATAAGGCAAGTACAGTAGGATCCTCAGCCAGTGTGGGATGTCCATTTGAGTTACATACATAGACCGTCCACCATATTCTATCCATAAAATGAATATAGATTCTTTAAAATTACAAACAGGCTCATACTAAACGTACACTTTACAATTTACTTTTTTAAAAACTCAGCATATTTCAGGCATTTTTCCCGAGACATTATATAAAGATTTACTACATTCATTTAGTAGCTGCATTGTATTCTGTAGTATGGCTGCAATGAAACCATTCCAAAATTTATCTCTATAACCATTTTCTGGAGTCAGGGAAGATGGAAAAAAAATGAGAATGCAACTATGGGATAGTTTATGTGGGGATGTGGCAGATTCATGTTAATGTATGGCAAAACCAATACAATATTGTAAAGTAAAAAAATAATAATAAATACAAGAAAAAAATAATTTCAAATATAAAAAAATAATTCATTTATTCAATATTTCAAACATTCTTTCATGTTATAAATCTGTTTAATGAGTACATACTATGTACCTGTACCACTTAGACAAGAGTTAGCTCCAGAATGTGAAATAATCACTTTATGTCTGAAAAAGACTATGAGACAGCATTGAAATAAGCTCTAAAAGGAGATAATAATCTTTCTGCATGTTTGCTAATTAAGTTTTACCTAATTGTGGCCAGGTTGTTTCCTGCTGAATAGACCCTCAGAATCATTTGTTCCCTTCTTAAATGTTGAATCTTTTTCATTGTTGTTTATTGAAAGATCCTGAAGACTTTCAAAGAATACTCTGGTATGATGAGCAAAGATGTACTTGACTCAGAATTCTGAAATCTTATATCAGTGCCTTTTTTACATAGTTACCCTTTCTTTTAAAAATTAATTTTTATTGGAGTATAGTTGCTTTGGGCTTCCCTGCTGGCTCAGATGGTAAAGACTGCCTGCAATATGGGAGACTCAAGTTCAATTCCTGGGTCAGGAAGTTCCCCTAGAGAAGGAAAGGGCAACCCCTCCAGTATCCTTGCCTGGAAAATTCCATGGACAGAGGAGCCTGGTGGGCTACAGTCCATGAGGTCACAAAGAGTTGGACATGACTGAATGACTGACAGACACAGTTGTTTTACAATATGGTGTTAGTTTCCGCTGTACAGTTAAGTGAATCAGCTATATGTATACATATATCCCTTCTTTTTTTGGATTTCCTTCCCATTTAGGACACCTATTGGTACTACACATAAAATAAATAACTAATGAGAACCTACTGTGTAGCTCAGGGAACCCTACTCAGTCATCCCTTTTTTATGCTTAAGTCTGCTGGAGAGGAGCACCTCTAGTATGAAGAAAATTCTGGACTGCCGCTGGTATTCTCCCTGTTTACCTTGAGCTTTCCCTTCTTCCTGACAAAGCTCTCCCGTGATGAATATGGCAGTTCATTCTTTTTACTCAAAAGTTATCTCTCCAGCCCCATCTGTGTTGTCTGTCTCTTTTTCTCACTCCTTGTCTTTCCTGTCTCTAATAAACATATCTTCCTCTGAGTGATGGGTAGAATAACAGCTCAGCATCGTTTGCAGCGCTGCCCTTCTTTATACCAGAAAAATTTTTTAAAGCCAATATCTAAATATAGAGTTGAAATTAGGAAGTATGCTTTCCATTTCTTGACTCACTCCATCATTTGCTTGCTATGGGGGCTGCAGGGAACTGCTTGACCTCTCGGTTTCCTTTGGTTCCATGAAGGCAATAATTCTTGCCTTGCCTTCCAGATGTAGGTGAGTAATTAATGGTTGTGGAGTCCTTTGAAACTCGAAAAGGAAGCCACAAAAGCTAACCCCTCACAGAATTCACCTCAGTTTTTGAAGTAATTTACATAGGAAAATAAATAGTTCAGATGTGTGAGAGAAAACCATGAGAGCTAAAGCAAATTCATCCACAAATTCACAAGAAGATGCTCAAAGAGACAGGAAGCTATTTAGCCCTGCCTTCCCCCCAACCTGTGCACTCGCTGTTGCACTTGTTCTGTGACACCTCACATGAACTAGTGGTGAGTGAGTTGTCCTTGAAAGAAGCAGGGTTTTGGAATCAGAAAGACCCAGTTAACACAGGTAATTCTACCACTTTCTCGCTATAAGAACTAGGGCACATGACTTGTTACATCACACCTTTTTCTGTGCCTCAGTTTCCTTATTTTGTACAGCAGCAATTACCTTTACAACACAGAGCTGTCAGTGAGAATTATATGCATGCACACACATGTACCTGTGTGTGTTAAGGCTCAGGCATCATCCAGTTTCACAGAATGTCCATTCCCTTCCACTTTTTGGAAAGGAGATGGAAGGACAGGTCATGTGGCAAAGCGGCCAGGTCGGCTGCCCTGGTGACAGTTGACAGCCCCGACAAGACACTTTGAAGCCAGGTAGAGCAGACAGAGTTTGGCTCAGGCTTTACTGTACTTGCCTGAGTGAGTTAGTGTTCCCCTATGATTTCAAACACATGAAGTGTCTCACACCAGACCACGTTCCCTTATTCTGCAACCAGCCACAATATCAACCATGTCTTAAACAAAGGAGAACACTATATACCTTCTAAAAGGAAGAGTCCTTGTTGAACTCCAGAAACTAAGACAATACACATGAGGATCCTCTGGAGAACAGAGCATCAAAGTCCATGGTATGTGAGAAGACCACCTTTCTCAGGGAAGAAAGGATGCATAGAAGTGGACAGCAGTTTCCAAGATAGCAAAGCCACAGATGGTAAGGATGTGCACATTTTTAGGACTTTTATAAAAGTTAGTATAGAGTCCTTAGGGTGATTAATTATCCCTCAATGTATAATCGGAGTCTTCTGAAAGCAGGGAGCAATTGAACTGAGTCTCTGGAATACTGCTCTGTTCTCAGATCAGGACCGCACTAAGGGAAGTAGCTTTGATAATGTCACATGTAGCAGAGACACATTTCATTTTCTGATCACATTATATAAGACAAATAGGTAATAGCAAACAAAAAGAAGAAAGGATTCCTTTAGTGACGTGCAAGGGAACTACTAGAAATATGGCAGCTTTTACATGTAGCTCATTTTTGACTGTTACATGTTACTAAATCAATATTTTATACTACCAAAAATCTCTAAAATGGTCAAATCCTGGAGTCCAGTAGTCATTTCTTTATCAGTGCTATATTATAGGTATTTGTGAATATAGCTGTTTTCTTCACTAGAATTTGGCATGAGAACATATATTATTTTTCTATTCCTCTAGTACATTTCATGGTACTACATATTAGAGTCTCTCAAATTCTTGCACAAAAGATTTTGAAAAGATGAATGGATAAGAAAGCTATGGTACATATACATAATGGAGTATTACTCAGCCATTAAAAAGAAAACAATCGAATCAGTTCTAATGAGGTGGATGAAACTGGAGCCTATTATACAGAGTGAAGTAAGCCAGAAGGAAAAACACCAATACAGTACACTAACGCATATATATGGAATTTAGAAAGATGGTAACAATAACCCTGTGTACGAGACAGCAAAAGAGACACTGATGTATAGAACAGTCTTATGGACTCTATGGGAGAGGGAGAGGGTGGGAAGATTTGGGAGAATGGCATTGAAACATGTAAAATATCATGTATGAAACGAGATGCCAGTCCAGGTTCGATGCACAATACTGGATGCTTGGGCTAGTGCACTGGGACGACCCAGAGGGATGGTATGGGGAGGGGGGAGGGAGGAGGGTTCAGGATGGGGAACACATGTACACCTGTGGCGGATTCATTTTGATATTTGGCAAAACTAATACAATTATGTAAAGTTTAAAAATAAAATAAAATTTAAAAAAATAAAAGAACTATCATTAGAAAAAGTTTTTAAATTCCATAAATACAAAATACAATGATTATTAAATCTTAATATTTGAGGGAGAGAATATTTAATTCACTAGAATAAAAAATGGTTACTGAAAATTGAAACACATATCCTCTTAATTTTTACAAGAAATTACCAGAGTACTCAACAAGCTTGAGTATGGACATGTAGGGTTCCATTGAAACATGGTGATAATAGGATGGAATCAGAAAGAAAAGAACTCAATGATTAAACAAAACATTTAAAATACTTCTTTTTTTGTTTATAGGAGTTATATATGATTTGCATAGAAACTATTAAAAATATAATAAAACTGGATTTCCTACTTAAAATTTTCCTTTGTTTTACTGTTTATTGACTAATCTGTCTCCTATAGATTGGATGTTTCTACCTTTATCATGTCCCAAATTGAAATATATGCTATGATTAATTTTTGAAATACAACTAATGTTTTTTTGTTGTTGTCTTTTGTTAAGGGCTTTATATTTTTGAAGCAGCTTTAGGTTCACCACAAAATTGACAGAAAGTTACAGAGATTTTTCATGTAGACCTTGTCGCCCCATCAGTTCAGTTCAGTCACTCAGTCGTGTCTGACTCTTTATGACCCCATGGACTGCAGCATGCCAGGCTTCCCTGTCCATCTCCAACTCCCAGAGTTTACTCAAACTCTTGTCCATTGAGTTATCCATCCAACCGTCTCATCCTATGTCGTCTCCTTCTCCTCCCACCTTCAATCTTTCCCAGCATCAGGGTATTTTCAAATGAGTCATTTCTTCGCATCAGGTGGCCAAAGTATTGGAGCTCAGCTTCAACATCAGTCCTTCCAATGAATATTCAGGACACATCTCCTTTAGGATGGACTGGTTGGATCTCCTTGCAGTCCAAGGGACTCTCAAGAGTCTTCTCCAACACCACAGTTCAAAAGCATCAATTCTTTGGCACTCAGCTTTCTTTATAGTCCAACTCTCACATCCATACATGACTACTGGAAAAACCATAGCCTTGACTAGACAGACCTTTGTTGGCAAAGTAATGTCTCTGCTTTTTAATATGCTGTCTAGGTTGGTCATAATTTTTCTTCCAAAGAGTAAGCGTCTTTTAATTTTATGGCTGCAGTCACCATCTGCAGTGATTTCGGAGGCCCCCAAAATAAAGTCTGCCACTGTTTCCACTCTTTCCCCATCTATTCACAATGAAGTGATGGGACTGGATCCCATGATCTTAGTTCTGCATAGCTTCCTCCTTTATTAGTCTCCCCCACCAGAGTAGTGTACTTGTTACAACTGATTTACCTACATTGACCCGTTATTCTCACCTAATTTCCATAGTTTACATCAGGGTTAAGTCTTGCTGTTGTACATTCAGTGGGTTTGGACAAATGTATAATGACATGTATCCACCATTATACAATCGTACAGAATCCTTTCACTGCCCTACATATCCTCTGTGTGTCCTCACCTAGTCGATCATCTTTTCCTGTGCTTTTAACCCCTGGCAAACAGTGATCTTTTTACTATCTCCATACTTTTGCCTTTTCCAGAATGTCATATATTTGGAAACATAGTATGTAGCCTTTTCCAGATTGGCTTCTTTCACTTAGTATAATAATATTCATTTAAGGAGGTCCTTCCATGTTTTTTTCAGGATTTGATAGGTCATTTTTTGTTAGGGATGAATTAATATTCTATTGCCTGGATATATCACAGCTTCTTTATCTATTTACCTACCGAAGGACATACTGGCTTCTTCCAAGCTTTGGCAATTATGAATAAAGCTGCTATAAACATCTGTGTGCATATTTTTGTGTGGACATAAGCTCTCGATGGGGCTTCCCCGGTGGCTCAGATGGTAAAGGATCCACCTGCAATGCAAAAGACGATCCCCTGGACAAAGGAATGGCAACCTACTCCAGTATTCTTGCCTGGAGAATCCCCATGGACAGAAGAGCCTGGTGGGCTACAGCCCATGGACTCTCAAAGAGTTGGACATGACTAAACGACTCACACACACACAGAAGCTCTCAACTCCTTTGGGCAGATACCATGGTGCATGATTGCTAGATCATATGTTAAGAGTATGCTTAATTCAGTGCTCTTTTTGGCAGGACATATACTAAAGAGTATGTTTAATTTATAAGAAACCACTAAACTTTCTTGGCTGTACTATTTTGCATTTCCACCAGCAATGAATGAGAACTCCTGTCACTCTACATCCTTGCAAGCATTCAGTTTTATCAGTGTTATGGGTGTTGGCCATCCTATTAGGTGTGTTGGTGTCTGTTAAGGCCTTTAGCCCATGTTTTAATTGAGTTATTTTCTTATTGTTGAGTAGTAAGTGTTCTTTGTATACTTTGGATGTCAGTCCTTGATCAGATGTCTCTTTTGCACAGATACATATTGTATCCCAATCTGTAGCTTGTCTTCTAATTCTCATTGTTTTCTTTTTAATTTTCATTGTTTTTTTTTTCTAGATTATGAATAATCTTATTATAAGATTATATGTAGCTGTGAGGAACAAAGCAGGCTCATAAGAACAGAAAAGAGGATTTTAGGGAGAGTGGTGTCTGTGAGCAGGTCCTGCTGCTAAGTCACTCCAGTCATGTCCGACTCTGTGTACCACCATAGACGGCAGCCCACCAGGCTCCCCCGTCCCTGGGATTCTTCAGGCAAGAACACTGGAGTAGGTTGCCATTTCCTTCTCCAATTCATGAAAGTGAAACGTGAAAGTGAAGTCGCTCAGTCGTGTCCTACTCTTTGCGACCCCATGGACTGCAGCCCATCAGGCTCCTCCATCCATGGGATTTTCCAGGCAAATTGCCATTGCCTTCTCTGGTGAGCAGGTCCTAGGCAGCAGAAATTTGTGAGTCTTCTGGATAGTATCAGATCAGCTTTTGACTCAGTCAATAGTGACTGTGATCTGTGGCTCACTGTTTTCCTTTATCTTTTCTCCACACCTAAAAACATATAACTGGCATACAATAAACTATACTATACTTTTTCAAAGGCATACAATTTAATAGCTTCTGACATATCATACCTGAGAAATCATTACTACAATCAAGACAGTTAACATATTGATCAGCCCCCAAAGTTTCCTCATGTTCTTTTTTCTTTAAAAAATATTTATTTATTTTTATTGAGGTATATATGCTTTACAATATTGTGTTACTTTCTGCTGTACAATGAAGTGAATCAACTATATTTATACATATATCCCCTCCCTATTGTTTTAGGGGAAGCACACTGATTGAAACCACCTACCCTGGCCAGGCACCATAGTAACCATTTGCATGAATTGTTTTATGACAGGAGGTCCTGGTAAGGAACAGGCCTCCACCAACCAGAAGAGTTTGGGAAAGGTCAAAAGGAGACACCATCTATCTGCCCACCTCCAAGAATCCTTCTCTCTGGCATCCATCTTGGCTGAACAAGGTGTGCACCACCAGGAAGAACTCTGAGTCAGAATGATTGGCTAAGGACGACCCAGAAACTAATCCGGTCACCATAAAACCCAAGACTGCAAGCCATGAGACAGAGCTGTTCTCCTGGGTTCCCTTACCCTACTGCTCTCTACCCGGGTGCCCTTTCCCAATAAAATCTCTTGCTTTGTCAGCAGATGTGTCTCCTCGGACAATTCATTTCTGAGTGTTAGACAAGAGCCCAGTTTTGGGCCCTGGAAAGGATCCCCTTTCCTGCAACAATTGGATCTTCTTTCTACTTCTCCCTGCCCAATCCCACCCTTCTAGGTTACCACAGAGCACTGAATGGAGCTTACCTCATCTTCCCACTAGTCATTTCCTCATGTCCTCTCTTTATTACTATTATTATCCTCATGTTCTTTTGCAATCTCTCCCTCCTTATCCTTTCTGTCTCCTTCCTCACTCTTGCTCCACCTTTTCTCTGTCACAAGAGACTGGTTTGTATTTTCTATATTTTTATATAACTAGAATCATAGAATATATATATATACATACATCGGGGAAGGCGATGGCACCCCACTCCAGTACTCTTGCCTGGAAAATCCCATGGATGGAGGAGCCTGCTGGGGTGCAGTTCATGGGGTCGTGAAGAGTTGGACACGACTGAGAGACTTCACTTTCACTTTTCACTTTCTTGCATTGGAGAAGGAAATGGCAACCCACTCCAGTGTTCTTGCCTGGAGAATCCCAGGGAAAGGGGAGCCTGGGGGGCTGCCATCTATGGGGTCGCACAGAGTTGGACATGACTGAAGTGACTTAGCAGCAGCATATATATACATACTGTACACTGTTAACTATAGTCATCATGCTCTACATTACATCTCCAAGACTTATTCATCTTATAGTAAAAATTTGTACCTTTTCACCAATTTCACTCATTTCCTCCATGTTTTCGCTGTTGTAAATAATGCCACAAGGAACATGCAGATATCTCTTCAGGACAGTGATTTTACTTCATTTGTATATATAATCAGAAGTGGAATCACTGGATCATATGGTAATTCTCCTTTTAATTTTTGAGGAAGTTCCATGTTGTTTTTCACAGTGGCTGCACCAATGTATATTCCAATTTGTGCATTCCCAATAATGCACCAAGTGCCCCTTTTTATCCACATCTTCACCAGGATTTGTAATCTCTCTCTCTCTCTTTTTTTTTTATTTAGAAATAATTTTATTTTCTGTTACAGGCATTGTTATACTTCCTTCAGGAAGGAAGCCTGACAGTCTGACCTTTTTATTCTTTTTTCTTTTAATTGGAGGCTAATTACTTTACAATATTGTACTGGTTTTGCCATACATTGATATGAATCAGCCATGGATATACATGTGTTCCCCATGCTGATCTTCCTTCCTACCTCCCTCCCGATCCCATCCCTTTGGGTCATACCAGTGCACCAGCCCTGAGCACCCTGTCTCATGCATCGAACCTGGATTGGTGATCTGTTTCACATATGATAATATACATGTTTCAATGCTATTCTCTTAGATCATCCCACCCTCGCCTTCTTCCACAGAGTCCAAAAGACTGTTCTATACATCTGTGTTTCTTTTGCTGTCACACATATAGGGTTATAATTACCATCTTTCTAAATTCCATATATATGCATTAGTATACTGTATTGGTGTTTTTCTTTCTGGCTTACTTCTATATAATAGGCTCCAGTTTCATCCACCTCATTAGAACTGATTCAAATGTATTCTTTGTAATGGCTGAGTAATATTCCATTGTGTATATGTACCACAGCTTTTGTCTGCTGATGGACATCTAGTTGCTTCCAAGTCCTCGCTATTATAAACAGTGCTATGATGAACATTGGGGTACATGTGACACCTGTCTCCTTCAATTCTGGATTCCTCGGTGTGTATGCCCAGCAGTGGGATTGCTGGGTCATATGGCAGCTCTATTTCCAGTTTTTTAAGGAATCTCCACACTGTTCTCCATAGTGGCTGTACTAGTTTGCATTCCCACCAATAGTGTAAGAAGGTTCCCTTTTCTCCACACACTCTCCAGCACTTATTGTTTGTAGACTTTTGGATTGCAGCCATTCTGACCAGCGTGAGATGGTACCTCATTGTGGTTTTGATTTGCATTTCTCTAATAATGAGTGTATCTTTTCATATGTTTGTTAGCCATCTGTATGTCTTCTTTGGAGAAATGTCTATTTAGTTCTTTGGCCCATTTTTTGATTGGGTCATTTATTTTTCTGGAATTTAACTGCAGGAGCTGCTTGTATATTTTTGAGATTAATTCTTTGTCAGTTGCTTCATTTGCTATTATTTTCTCCCATTCTGAAGGCTGTCTTTTCACCTTGCTTATAATTTACTTCGTTATGCAAAAGCTTTTAAGTTTAGTTAGGTCACATTTGTCTATTTTTGCTTTTATTTCCATTACTCTGGGAGGTGGGTCATTGAGGATCCTGCTGTAATTTATGTCAGAGGGTGTTTTACCTATGTTTTCCTCTAGGAGTTTCTGGTCTTACATTTAGAACTTTAATCCATTTTGAGTTTATTTTTGTGTATGATGTTAGAAAGTGTTCTAGTTTCATTCTTTTACAAGTGGTTGACCAGTTTTCCCAGCACCACTTGTTAAAGAGATTGTCTTTTCTCTATTGTATATTCTTGCCTTCTTTGTCAAAGATAAGGTGTCCATAGGTGCATAGATTTATCTCTGGGCTTTCTATTTTGTTCCATTGATCTATATTTCTGTCTTTGTACCAGTACCATACCGTCTTGATGACTGTAGCTATGTAGTATAGCCTGAAATCAGGCAGGTTGATTCCTCCAATTTCATTCATCTTTCTCAAGATTGCTTTGGCTATTCGAGGTTTTTTTCATATTTCCATGCAAATTGTGACATTATTTGTTCTAGTTCTCTGAAAAAAAAAAAAAAAAACTTTTGTAGCTTGATAGGGATTGCATTGAATAGATTGCTTTGGGTAGTATACTCATTTTCACTATATTGATTCTTCCAATACAGGACCATGGTATATTTCTCCATCTATTTGTGTCCTCTTTGATTTCTTTCATCAGTGTTTTATAGCTTTCTATATATAGGTCTTTTGTTTCTTTAGGTAGGTATATTCCTAAGCATTTTATTCTTTTCTTTGCAATCATGAATGGAATTGTTTCCTTAATTTCTCTTTCTGTTTTCTCACTGTTATTGTATAGGAGTGTAAGGGGTTTCTGTGTGTTAATTGTATTTCCTGCAACTTTACTACATTCATCGATTAGTAATCTTCTGGTGGAGGGTTTTCTACATAGAGGAGCATGTCATCGGTAAAGAGTGAGAGTTTTATTTCTTCTTTTCCAATCTGGATTCCTTTTATTTTTTTTCTGCTCTGATTGCTGTGGCCAAAAGTTCCAAAACTACGTTGAACAGTAGTGATGAGACTGTACACCCTTGTCTTGTTCTTGACTTTAAGGGAAATGCTTTCAATTTTTCACCATTGAGGATAATGTTTGCTGTGGCTTTGTCATATATAGCTTTTATTATGTTGAGGTATGTTCCTTCTATTCCTGCTTTCTGGAGGGTTTTTATCATAAATTGATGTTGAATTTTGTCAAAGGCTTTCTCTGCATCTATTGAGATAACCATATGGTTTTTATCTTTCAATTTGTTAACATGGTGTATTACATGATTGATTTGTGGATATTGAAGAATCCTTGCATCCCTGGGATAAAGCCTGCTTGGTCATGATGTATGATCTTTTTAATATGTTGTTGGATTCTGTTTGCTAGAATTTTGTTAAGGATTTTTGCATTTATGTTGATCAGTGATATTTGGCCTGTAGTTTTCTTTTTTTGTGGCATTTTTGTCTGGTTTTGGTATTACAGTGATGGTGGCCTATGCTATGGAATATCTTTTTCCAGCCCTTCACTTTCAGTCTGTATGTGTCCCTTGTTTTGAGGTGGGTCTCTTGTAGACAACATATATAGGGGTCTTGTTTTTGTATCCATTCAGCCACTCTTTGTCTTTTGTTTGGGGCATTCAACCCATTTATATTTAAGGTAATTATTAGTAAGTATGATCCCGTTGCCATTTACCTTTTTTGGGGGGTGGCGGGGTTCAAGTTTATAAACCCTGTGTTTCCTGTTTAAAGAAGATCCTTTAGCATATGTTGATGAGCTGGTTTGGTGGTGCTGAATTCTCTCAGCTTTTGCTTGTCTGTAAAGCTTTTGATTTCTCCTTCATGAGACCCTTACTGGGTACAGTAATCTGGGTTGTAGGTTCTTCTCTTTCATCACTTTAAGTATGTCCTGCCATTCCCTTCTGGCCTGAAGTGTTTCTATTGAAAGATCAGCCTTTATCATTATGGGAATCCACTTGTGTCTTATTTTTTGTTTTTCCCTTGCTGCTTTTAATATTTGTTCTTTGTTTTTGATTTTTGTTAATTTGAGTAATATGTGTCTTGGGGTGTTTTCCCTTGGGTTTATCCTGTTTGGGACTCTCTGGGTTTCATGGGCTTGGGTGACTATTTCCCTCCCCATTTTAGGGAAGTTTTCAACTATTATCCTCTCGAGTATTTTTTCATGGCCTTTCTTTTTGTCTTCTTAATCTGGGACTCCTATGATTTGAATGTTGGGGTGTTTGACATTGTCCCAGAGGTCTCTGAGGTTGTCCTCATTTCTTTTAATTCTTTTCCTTTTTTCCTCTCTGCTTAATTTATTTACACCATTCTATATTCTACCTCATGTATCCTATCTTCTGTCTCCGTTATTCTGTTTGTTCCCGCTAGAGTGTTTTTGATCTCATTTATTGCATTATTCATTATTGACTGACTCCTTTTTTTATTTCTTCTAGGTCCTTGTTAAACATTTTTTGCATCTTTTCAATTCTTGTCTCCAGGCTATTTATCTGTAACTCCATTTTGTTTTCAAGATTAGGGATTGTTTTTATTATCATTATTCTGAATTCTTTTTCAGGTAGACTCCCTATCTCCTCCTCTTTTGTTTGTTTTTTTGGGCCTTTATCATGTTCCTTTACCTGCTGAGTATTTCTCTGCCTTTTCATCTTGTTTAGATTGCTGTGTTTGGGGTGGCCTTTCTGTATTCTGGCAGTTTGTGTTTCATCTTTATTGTGGAGGTTCCTTGCTGTGGGTGGGGTTTGACAGGTGGCTTGTCAAGGTTTCCTGGTTAGGGAAGCTTGTGTCAGTGTTCTGGTGGGTGGAGCTGGATTTCTTCTCTCTAGAGTGCAATGAAGTGTCCAGTCGTGAGTTTTGAGATGTCTATGGGATTGATGTGACTTTGGGCAGCCTGTATTTTGAAGCTCAGGGCTATGTTCCTGCATTGCTGGAGAATTTGCATGGTATGTCTTGCTCTGGAACTTGTTGGCTCTTGGGTGGTGCTTGGTTTCAGTGCAGGTATGGAGGCTTTTGGATGAGCTCTTATCAATTAATGTTCCCTGGAGTCAGGAGTTCTCTGGTGTTCTCAGGCTTTGGACTTAAGCCTCCTGCCTCTGGTTTTCCATCTTATTTTTACAGTAGCCTCAGGACTTCTCTATCTCTACAGCACCGATGATAAAACATCTAGGTTAATGATGAAAAGTTTCTCCACAGTAAGGGACACTCAGAGAGGTTCACAGAGTTACATGGAGAAGAGAAGAGGGAGGAGGGAGATACACATGACCAGGAGGAGAAGAGGGGGAATAAAAAGGGGAGAGAGCAAGTTAGCCAGTAATCAATTCCTTATGTGCTCTCCACAGTCTGGACCTCTCAGAGAGGATTCATGGAGTTACAGAGAAGAGACAAGGGAGGAAGGAGACAGGTTACCAGGAGGAGAAAAGGGGGAATCAAAAGTAGAGAGGCAGATCCAGCCAGTAATCAGTTCCTGAAGTGTTCTCCACAGCCCAGAACACACAAAGAGATTTACAGAGTTGTGTAGAGAAGAGAAGAGGGAGAGAGGAGATAGAGGCGATCTGGTGGAGAAAAAGGAGAGTCAAAAGGGGGAGAGAGCAATTAAGCCAGTAATCACACTCCCAAGTAAAAACGGGTACTGAAGATTGGGTTCTTAAAGGTACAAAACTAATAACAAATACCAAAAAGCAAAGATTAAAAATCTAGAGTGGAAGTTAGACTCTCAAAAATACAATATTTAAAAAAATATAATCACAAAAATTATAATATATATATATATATGAAATTTGCTTTAAAAATAGGGAATTTTTTTGCATGGTAATAGTAGGTTATAAAAATGAAAAACTAGTAATAGAGGACTTAAAAATAAAAAAATTAAAGTTTAAAAAATGATAATAGTAAAAATATATCTAGGAATTTCTCTGGAGCTGTTGCAGGCAGTGTGGGGTCAGTTCAGTTTCAGATAGTTCCTGAGCCAGTTTATACTTCTCAAGATCTATAGGCTTCTTCCAATGAAGTCAGTGCTAACTACTGACTGTAGTTTTAATCTGTTGCACCCCTGTCACTTCCAAAGCAGTTCCCTCTGTTTACTTTAGCTTCTTCTGTTTGCTGATCTCTTCAGTGTCTGATTTCTGCCCTGACACAAGAGGGCGAAGGTAATCACTTATTCAGGCTCACTTGTTTAGTCGTGCTGTGTGGAGGGAGAAACACCACAGACAAATATCACTGGCATGTGTGGGAAGTGCTCGCAGTGTCTCGGCCACACTGGGTTTGCCCCTGCTCACGGTGTGTGCGCTTTCCCAGTTTACAATTCTCAGGCTCTAGATTGCTTTGCCGGGGAACTGTCTGACGCTGGCCCTGGGTTGCGTGTACTTCCCAGGTCTAAGCTACTCAGGTTCAGGTTCTCGGGTACTCCACACAGGTTCAGACTTGGTTGGGCCTGCGTTTTGTGCCCTTCCCAGGTCCGAGCAGCTCAGGAGACCAGATGCTTGGGGAACGCAGTCTCCCCAGGTGGGGAGTGCATCTGATCACCTCCCGGGTCCCATCCACTAGGTTTCCTGGGTTGCAGCCGGAGGGCCCATCTCAGGTGTGCTGTGTGTCTCTTCTGGGGAGCTGATCTCTGGCTGCGACTCTCCTGACGGATGTCAACCGTCCAGAATCCGAAGAAGTCTTGGTTAGCAACTGGGAGCCTGCTTGCAGTTTGGTAGAGGATGCCCCTCTGGGGCAGAGATTGCCCCTTTCCTGTTCTGTCTCCCCCAACCTCCCCACTTGCCTCCCTCTCTCTGGTGGGGGATGGGCCAGTCCACAGCCAGCTAGCTCTCCTCTGGTATTCGCTCATTCCTTTTTTTCTGTGAGCGGGCCTGGTAGTGCCTTAGGTTAGGGCTTTTCGTGGGATAGTTCTCTCTCTCTCTCACTTTAATTTTTTTTTTCCCTGTCTCTCTGGCTATCCCACAGTTTGGGTTGCTTTCTCACATTAGGTCCCTCAGATTGCCCTCAGGGCATTCAGGCCTGGTCCTTACCCTAAGCAATGCAGCCTGCGCCTCCCTGTTCAGCCCCCGCTGGCTGGTGGCAGATGTGAGCAATGGGAGTTGCTGTTAGGCAGGCAATCTGTAGGTTTTATTTATTTGTTTTGCCTCCTGGTTATGTTGCCCTCTGAGATTCCAAAACTTCCCACAGACCCGCCAGTGAGAGTGTTTCCTGGTGTTTGGAAACTTCTCTTTTAAGACTCCCTTCCCGAGACAGATCTTCATCCCTCCCTCTTTGTCTATTTTTTTATCTTTTATATTTTGTCCTACCTCCTTTTGAAAACAATGGGCTGCCTTTCTGGATGCCTGATGTCCTCTGCCAGCATTCAGAAGTTGTTTTGTGGAATTTGCTCAGCATCCAAATGTTCTTTCGATGAATTTGTGGGGGGAGAAAGTGGTCTCCCTGTCCTATTCCTCTGCCATCTTAGGACCACCCCTCTAATTTTCATTTCACAGGTCAGATTTTTAATTTTAACGAAGTCTAGCTTATCAGTTGTTTGTTTTATGGATCCTATCTTTGTTGTATCTTCAAAGTCACTGCTGTATTCTAGTTCATGTAGGTATTCTCCTATATTATCTTCTAAGAGATTTGAATTTAAGCCTATGATCCATGTTGAGTAAATTCATGTTAAGGATGTAAGGTTTGTCTGTCTGTTTAATGTATGGGTTTAGTGTACTAATCGTTGCTCCAACTTCAGCCTTTTAACCGCATCTGCTGCTCTAGTTTCCATATAGTCTTTATTTTCCATCTACAATTATTCTATTTCACTTATTTCTGTGATTGATTCCTCCCTGGTACTTATCCCTGTATACTCTCATAAGCCCTAGCTTGTTATTATATTCATGAATTGCTCTAATTTATGTGGGGTCTTTTCGTTACTTCTTTTTGGGGTTACCTGTGGTGCTGGGGACACCACGATAAATAAGACACATCCCCTGTTACCAAAGTGATAAATCCAAAATGTCTTCCAAAGAGAGAGAATTCAAGACCTGTTTCCCTGAAGAATTTTCTATAGATTAAGGCACTATCCTCTTTGATTAATCTTCATTCTTGCTATATAATACCCTGTATATGGGGTCCAAGTCTTGGAATTTTATGGTCATTCAAGGCATTGACAGATATCACAGGCATTTAGAAGTTACATGCATAAGAGTTTAACAGTAACTGCCCACATGTGACTGTTTTGTTGTAGAGAACTGATATTTCTTACAGCAAGTCTATTGAAAACGAATGATGACAATTTTAAGAAATTAAATTTCAAGGAGAGTGTGAGCATCAGATGGCCTTCATTGTGAAGTTCTGTAGAGGGACCCAGCTGGACTCCTAACAGAAAGATGCAACATATTATTACCACAGCAACTCAGGCATTGGCTTGGATGTTTGCTGACTACTGATACTTTTTTAAAAAGTAAGTTGGACTGAATCTGGGAATTGTAGATTAGGCATCTGTCTTTGGTATTAGTAAAAGTAGATAAGGAAAATCTCTAAAAAGCACCTTGTTGAGTATAAATTTTAGGACCCGTCACTACCTTTTCCACTAGAGTAAATCACGTCTAGCCCAGAAAAACTCTTGAAACAAAGCAAAATTAAACTACAGTCCAAAGAAACAGTCAGTAAGTTTTCTGTAAAACATTATATAACTTTTTCAATTGTATTTTTAAAATCTTTCAAAGAAATGTGGCAATTTTACTTGTTTCTGTCTTTCCCTTGTTATTCACATGGCAATTCACTGTGAGAGGCGAAGTATTGTGCTTTATTCTTAAACAATTAAAATTTAGAAAATGACCCAAAGTAGATATATTCTTAAATCCTTAAAACAATATTGGTCCATAAATCCTCAAGGTACAGGTAAGTTAATTATGGGCCAAAGAGGAAAAATGATTTGTACAATATTGTGTATTACCAGAGACAGTTCTCAATAGCATATGCTGTTGA
Source organism: Bos taurus (assembly GCF_002263795.3). Lineage (NCBI taxonomy): Eukaryota > Metazoa > Chordata > Mammalia > Artiodactyla > Bovidae > Bos > Bos taurus. The sequence continues at coordinate 2,356,028 of NW_020192292.1, forward strand.
CTATATCCTGACTGTTTTCCAGGCACTGTGCCAAGATACTTTAAAGTATTTTATCTTATTGTTAACTCCATCACACACAGGGAATGAAGACTTAAAAGAGGCTTGCCTTGCCCAAGGTAACAGTTTTTAAAGATGCAGACCTATGATTCAAACTTGGGTTTGTCTTATTTCAGGGCCTCTGCTAGGGTCATTATGATATATCTCTTGCCCAGACCATACTACTATTATTTCCTTGACTATACTCTCCCCTTTATCAACAAAGGCCTGTATAGTCAAAGTTATGGTCTTTCCAGTAGTCATGCACGGATGTGAGAGTTGGACCATAAAGAAGGCTGAATGCCAAAGAATTGATACTTTCGAACTGCGGTTCTGAAGAAGACTCTTGAGAGTCCCTTGGACAACAAAGAGATCAAACCAGTCGATGCTAAGGGAAATCAACCCTGAATACTTATTGGAAGAACTGATGCTGAAGCTCCAATACCTGGGCCAACTGATGTAAATAGGCGACTCATTGGAAAAGACCCTGATACTGGGAAAGATTGATGGCAAAAGGAGAAGAGGGCAGCAGAGGATGAGTTGGTTGGATGGCATCACTGATTCAATGGACATGAACTTGGGCAAACTCTGGGAGATGGTGAGGCATAGGGAGGTCTGGCATGCTACTGTCCATGAGGTCGCAAAGAGTCAGATACGACTTGGCAACTGAACAACAACAACAATGCTCTACCCCCATGTCACCACTGATTTATTTTACTCGTTGAATTATGAGAAACACAATAACTATCTGGGTTTACACACTTAACTCAAAAAATTCACATAGAGTATGTGATGGAAGTAACACAAATCTATAGGCTGTGTTGAAAAAAATCAACCAATTCTCCTTCTTTGGTTTTGAGATAGATAGTTCTGCCAACAAAAGTACTGACACCTGTTCTTTGAAAAGCTGGATGGATAAGTAAAAGATATTACATCATGGTAATATCCATGTAGTTTCCTAAGTGGCCTAACAGGAGGGAAGATGCAATCAGTTCCTTAAATGGGATGAACAATCTCTTTCCTGCCTCGTCAAACTTTATGGACCCATCCCATCGTTTTTCAGTTATTTTGAGTTATAAAAACACCTTGATCTTATGCAATACAACCAAAAGTAAATGGCATATATAGCTCTGATTCAGGGCCTGATATCTTTGTATATATTTGTTCTGTCGTCTATTTATTTTTTTCTCTCTAAGCTTTATTATATACTGTAGCTAGAGTAATATTTTAACAATGTAAAGTGAAAGTCTCTCAGTTGTGTCTGACTCTTTGCGATTCCATGGACCATAGCCCACCAGGCTCCTCTGTTCATGGAATTCTACAGGCAAGAATACTGGAGTTGGTCACTATTCCCTTCTCCAGAGGTTTTTTCCAATCCAGGGATCAAGCCCAGGTATCCCAGATTGCAGGCATATTCTTTACCATCTGAGCCACCAGTTAATCTGATCCTATTTCTATCTTTAAAATTCTTCAATGGCTCCCTCATAATTTTTCAGTATATAGTCCAGGTGCCCTGGACTAAATGCAGTTTAGTAACTGCATTGAAAAGAACCCTCAAACCAGTGGCTTAAAGGCACATAGGTTATCTTATGATTTTGTGGGTTGCTTGGGCAATTCTATTAGTCTAACCTGGCCTTATTCCTATGGCTACATTTAGCTGCTGGATCAACTTGAGGCTGGTCTCAGCTACAAAGGCTAGTAGCACTTGACCTTATCCCTTGTGGTCTTTCATCCTTAAGGAAGCTGGACCTGGAATTGCTTCAGCACCAGACCTCCTTGGTTGTACATGAAAACTAAAAGAGAAAAGATGTAACCAAATATGCCTAAGATTGTGAAACAAGATGGCAGTTCTCAAACTTGAGTATGCCTCAGAATCACCAGGAGGGCATGATTAACTCCAGATTGATGAACTCTACCTTCTTAGTCAGTCTGGCTAGGGTCCAAAATAGGCATGTCTAACAAGTTCTTGGGTGAGTCTGATGCAGGTCACTTGGGGATGATACAGACTTCTAAATGAAGACAGAAAGGCTCCATGAATGAGCATGATGGTAGTAAATTGCATTTTCCTAAAGAACTGTGGCAGAAGTGCTTTGCTTTGACACCCATTGTAGCAGAAAGATCAGAGGACTTTGACCATTGGACTCCCCCCCCACACACACTTTATTTATGTGTGTCTAACACCTGTGCAACACCAAAGTTGATCAGGAAGTATGTGTTGAACTGAGCTGCATGTTCTATCTATCCTAATAAGGACACCATTATTACTTATGTCTAATGAAGAGGACATTCAGAGAAAGAAGGGAAAAATGTTAATTAGCAGGAGTAACGGAAAGAATGTGTGTGTGTGTGTGTATGCATGCGTGAGCACACACATGTATGTTGGGGGGTTCAAGAGGGTTTGATAAGATACAGGCTTCAAGATTCCTACATTTTGTTTGTTAACACCAGATATCTTCAGTGGAATCATTCTGCTAATACACATGGAAGTCAGAAACTTGCCCGAGGCCTTATCCACTCACTTGGTAGCTACCTCTTTGAGGAAGCTCAGTTTATGTAAGGAATTTGTGCCACTACAGGTACTGCTTAGGGTACATTCTTGCTTCTCCATTTGGTTAGCTTCATTCAGTTACATGAGTGGAGTGTGTCATTCCTGTTTGCTCCTTGGATTCATTCTTTCATGAAAGGTTAGAAGGAAACTAGTTCCAAATGTCAATAGATATTTAAAATATTTAATTTCAGCAAGAATTTCTCCCCCCTTCTCTTAACTATCGAATACCGAGCTAATTTTCTGGCTGTGTGCCTAAGGCATGGCCACTACCCACTCTGCCCTGGAATCTTACACTCTCATTGATCAACCTATAGAAGAGTTAATTAAATAACTAAGAGCTGCTAGGAGACAGCTAACTGTATACCATGCACTTAATTACTGGTGATATTGTGGGTGTGAACGGAGAGAGTTTATTGTGGTTCAAGGTGTACCTTGCCAACTATCAGTATAGTTCATTATATTTGGAGACTCTTTTAGTAAGATTCAGAGCATCACATTAAAATACTTTCCTCTTTAATATTCACACACACACCAGTGCTTGATAGATAAGGAAATGCATGTTTGTCCCTATTCCCTGGTGAGAACTGTTTCTACCTTAATTAATCATTATTTTATCCTCTACAATTTGACATACACACCATTACTAGTTTAACAACTATACTTATTAATTGGCAACTTCATTTTTGTCATTCCTGACTGAATGAAAACATATTTTATGGGTTTGAAGATAAAATCACAAAGCATGCATTCGTATCAATTTTCTGTCACTCATTTACAATATACTAAAATGTAAAATTATTTTCTCATTTTCATTTTATTTAAGATAGTTGATATTCTTCTTTCATTATCAGTATCCGGGGCAGGTGATTTCTTTTAGCTGTTGCTTTAAAAATGCATAAGGCTAAATTAAAAGTTGCAAAGATTTTGAGAATGATAAATAGGTAATCATCTATGTAAGATGTGATTAAAAATTTTAATCATAACATTTTCATCAAAACTTTTGCTAGGTATGTTATGAACAACATATTCTAATACTATACTCTTTGACATTTATTTTTACTACATAATTGTCTGCAAATAACATTCACAAATAAATTATGTAGCTGGACAGTATATGTGACAAATGATTCCTATTAAATATCATTGTTAAAGATCAACTGGTTGGGAGATGTGGACTCTTCAGGAAGATTTCACATTACAAATTTGAGTTCCCCAGTAGAAAAGTGGTCCCCTACTCCAATGATTACCAAGTCCTTTTTTTTTTTTAATTTATTTATTTTAATTAGAGGCTACTTTACAATATTGTATTGGTTTTGCCATACATCAACATGAATCCACCACGGGTGTACACATGTTCCCAATCCTGGACCCTCCTCCCACCTCCCTCCCCATATCATCCCTCTGGGTCATCCCAGTGCACCAGCCCCAAGCATCCTGTATCCTGCATCAAACCTGGACTGGTGATTCGTTTCTTATATGATAGTATACATGTTTCATTGCCATTGTCCCAAATCATCCCACCCTCTCCCTCTCCCACAGAGTCCAAAAGACTGTTCTATGCATCTGTGTCTATTTTGCTGTCTCGCATACAGGCTTATCATTACCATCTTTCTAAATTCCATATATATGTGTTAGTATACTGTACTGGTGTTTTTCTTTCTGCCTTACTTAACTCTGTATAATAGGATCCAGTTTCATCCACCTCATTAGAACTGATTCAAATGTATTCTTTTTAATGCCTGAGTAATACTCCATTGTGTATATGTACCACAGCTTTCTTATCCATTCATCTGCTGATGGACATCTAGGTTGCTTCCATGTCCTGGCTATTATAAACAGTGCTGAGATGAACATTGGGGCACACGTGTCTCTTTCAATTTTGATTTCCTCGGTGTATATGCCCAGCAGTGGGATTGCTGGGTCATAAGGCAGTTCTATTTCCAGTTTTTTAAGGAATCTCCACACTATTCTCCATAGTGGCTGTACTAGTTTGCATTCCCACCAACAGTGTAAGAGGGTTCCATTTTCTCCACACCCTTTCCAGCATTAATTAATACCAATTATGTTACTTTTGCCTGATGTAGCTACATCATGAAATACTTTACAAAAATATCACGTTAATCCATTATGCCTTGATTAGGAGAAAAAGGGAAAGCAAATTGATCAAAGACCTAGCTAACTGCCCATATACACTTATCAGCATAAAGTAGCTTGTTAAGCTTCCTTCACTGACAGAAAAGTAACAATAGTTGTGCAGTGGAAAGTGCCGAGGTTTTAGGATCAGAGAACCCTGGATTCATTTCCTTGTTCCTATAGATACATACACAAATGTGTCATCTTAGGCAGGTGCCTTACTTCTGATCCTCAGTTCCTTTATCTGTAATATGACAATAGCAATATATTTGTCATAGGTAAGAAATGACAATTACATTTAGTCTGGAGCATGGCACATAAGCACTAAATGGCTGGAAACTATTATCTTTATTATTAATCTATGCAAGCATTTACATTCTCTGAGTATCATTTTATTATCTTTTAATATTGTATTCATGACACTCCCTTGTTGGATAGATAAGAAATTTAGTAATGCCTTATGAAAATACTCTGCTTTTGCTGGTACATATTAGGTACTTATTAATGATAGCAACCAGCCTGTTTTACTCCTAGTGTCTTAGATGATCTTTATTCATTTGAGAAGAAGTTATTGAGTATCTGCTCCAAGTCATGATTTAGGTGCTGATGATAACGTGGTGAGCTAGCCAGAGTAAATCCCTGACTCAAGAATAGAACTGAGTGGGGAACAGATACTAACTGAGTGTGGATGGGATGAAGGTTGTTGCTGTGAGATCTAATCTATTTGGGAGAGGATCAGGGAAAGCATCCCAGAGATGACATTTTTATAGACGATAAGTAGTTAGCTAGGAAGATTTAAAAAGACAAACATGTATACCTGTGATGGATTCATTTTGATATTTGGTAAAACTAATACAATTATGTAAAGTTTAAAAATAAAATAAAATTAAAAAAAAAAGACAACTTTAGGAATGAATAACAGTGGAAAATTAATCAAGCCTGAGGTAATCAGGGAGTGCTTCCTTAAATGAATCAAATGTGAACCTAGACCTGAAGGGGGAACTGGAGGAACTGTGAGGAAGAAGAAGAGACATATGATCCATACTCTTGAGATGGCTTTTGTGGTCCTTACTGACCTATCCAGACTCCTTTCCAACCACTCTTCCCTCATCCTCAGTGGTGGAGCTACAGGGAATCATAGAGTTTGGGAACCTGACTACCTAGGTTAAGATCCTATTTTCCTCACTCACTAGAAGCATAATTTTGGCAAATTACATAACTTCTCTGTGCCTGAGTTTATTCATATGTAAATGGAAATAATGAAGTAATACTTATATCATTGTTAGAAATAAGCAATTTAATATATTGGGAAGGTTTCGAATAATGCCTAGTACATACTAAGTATTCAATAAATGTTAATGATTGTTATGATAAATTAATTTCTTCAAATATGCCTTGCTGTCTTCACATGCTGTTTCTTCCTAGAATGCTCTTTCCTTCCGCCCTTAACCTACCTAATGTTACCCACATTTTATATCTCAGCTGCACATGGAGGCCTTGGGAATGCCTGATATGACAGTGAGAAAAGAAGGAGCTTAGGATGGAACATAGAGAAATTCCCAGGATCTAAGGTTCTGGGAAAGGAAGAAAAAACACTTAAAGTACCTGGCATGTAGCACCTGAGAGACTGGAGGAATATCAAGAGAGAATGTTAAAATGGAAAACACTGGAAGAGAGGCTTGTAAAGAGGAGGGTGTTGTCACCAGTGTCCACTGCTACTTTGAGGACAAGTAATCTGAAGTCAAAGATCGGCTTTAGGGATTGGGAAGTTAATATTGCCCTTAAAAAGAGCAGCTTCACTGGCATGAAGGTAATGAAGATATGGCAAATTCAAGAATGATTGATAACTGAGGAGATAGAAATAACTTTTAAAACTAGTTTAGCTTTTGGTAGAAGTAGAGTCCATAATTATACTTCGATTTTTAAGGCAGTTCTGAATTAAGAGAATCAGGCCCAAACTCTAATGTTTTACTCCCCACTGTTCACTTGCAAATCCCTAGTGACAATCCTACCCCACTTGCTGACAGTGAAAAGCAAAACATGCGGGTTTGGCAACCATTTTAGTATTCTGTAGTGGGTGGTAGGAAGAACAGAACTCCAACCAGCCTTCACTAGAAAGTGAAAGTCGCTCAGTTGGTCCAACTCTTTGTGACCCCACAGTCCACGGAATTCTCCAGGCCAGAATACTGGAGTAACCCTTTATTTTCCCACACTTACTGGATCTTTGAGAGATCTTTTTTTTTTTTAATTTTTCATCTCGATTACTTAACCGATGTTTATTGAAGCACAGTACTAGTGTTTATCGTTCAACCTTCCCTCTCAAGGTTTCCTCCTAGCTGGGGAAAAATGATAAACCTTGCCATTGCTTTCTTTTCTGCATCTGACCAAACACCTCACAGTTAAATTTTCTCTACAGTGGAAGGCATCACTGAGTGTCTTTTGTTTAAAACAGTGGTTTCACTTTTATTTTTCGTAATAGCACTTTGAAATCTGAGAGTATAGAAGGTGAGCAGGGAGTATTTTATAGGCTAGGCCAATTCCTTAAATCTGTGTCGCTTTTGCCCGAAGTGTTTGAAATACTTAATATTATGCTCCTTCATTGCTGATAATGTGGTCTTTTTGTTACAGTTGCAGGAGAGAGATTCTATAGTTGGCTGAATTACATTGTATTACTTTTAAAGCCTTAGTTTACATTTAATATCTCGGTGTAATAATCAGATGATCATGACAACATTTAGAGGATGTTGTCAGTGCCCTGCCCAGATCCCTCTAGTTGGCAGGCACATGTTTTCCTCCAGCTTCTGTAAATGCTTACTGCTCAGAGCTGACCCCTTTCTCCAGTGAATTCATGTCTCCAATGCAGAAGTCACCTCAAATTACACTCCCAAGAAACCCACAGCTAAGGATGGACTCTCTGCGTATAAGAAACTCACTTATGGTGTGGCTGTTTCTACAGTGCCAGAGAAGGCAATGGCACCCTACTCCAGTACTCTTGCCTGGAAAATCCCATGGACAGAGGAGCCTGGTAGGCTGCAGTTCATGGGGTCGCTGAGGGTCAGACACGACTGAGCGACTTCACTTTCACTTTTCACTTTCCTGCATTGGAGAAGGAAATGGCAACCCACTCCAGTGTTCTTGCCTGGAGAATCCCAGGGACAGGGGAACCTGGTAGGCTGCCATCTATGGGGTCGCACAGAGTTGGACATGACTGAAGCGACTTAGCAGCAGCAGCAGCAGAGCTGAATGTGGAGAAGGCAATGGCAATCCACTCCAGTACTCTTGCCTGGAAAATCCCATGGATGGAGGGGCCTGGTGGGCTGCCATCTATGGGGTCGCACAGAATCGGACACAACTGAAGCGACTTAGTAGCAGCAGCAGTTTCTACAGTGCAGCTTGTGTTCCTGAGCTCTCCTTCAGATCATGTGAATTTGTTCTAAATGTTAGACCGTATTCTTGTTTAGCAACCTCCTCTGCCCTATCCTGCTTCTCTTATTACCCCCCCATGCCCTGTTTTTTTCTGAGAACATTTCCTCAACAGTCATGACCTTTAGGACACCCAGCCTAAGGGGGACCAGCTAACAATTAAGGAAGTTATTGACATGCCATTTGGGTTCCTGATTGCATTCTATGCATGATGTTATTTACCCTGGAGAACAATCTTATGGGGTATGTAATATTACCTTCATTTTACAGGTGAGGGAACTGAGAATTAGAAATCTCTTTCCTCAAGTTCATAGCATTAGTAGGTAGCAAAACTGGAATCTGATGAATTAATTTTATCCTGAGTACAAAGGAGAATAGTAATGAACAAGAAGCAGTTCTTGCCTTCAAAAGGATGTGCACCCCAAGGTAGGTAAAAAACTGCCAATTTTAGAGTCTTGTTCCTACTGTTAGAAACAAATATTTTGATAGTAACTAGACTTATTGTTCGGATCCCTTCACAATATATACAAATGTTGAATCACTGTGTTGTACATATAATGCTGATATACAAATAAAATATGTCAATTACACTTCAATTAAAAAATGCTTGTATCATATCTCCATATAGAAGATAAGTAGTCTATAAACTTTACTGTAATTTTATGGATCTGTTCCTAGATTTCTGTTTTATTACATTGATTTATCCTTTCACCAAACCCATGCTGTCTTACTTTCTGTAGCTTCACTGTAAATTCTGAACTTATGTATTCTAAGTCTCCCAACTTTGTTCTTTTTTGAAATAGTTTTGGCCTTTCTAAATTTCTTTGCCCTTCCATAAAAATTTTAGAATCATTTTGTTGATATCTATTTTTAAAAGCTGGCTGAGATTTTATTGGGGTTGTTTTAAACAAATCTTAGTGGGGAGAACTGATAATCTTCGATTTCTTTTTTCATTGATATTTAGTTGTTTTCAGAACACAGAGTCTGCTCTTGTTTTGTAAGATACAAACCGAGTAATTTGGGGGGTGTTATTTTCATGGCATTTTTGCTTGTTTTTAATATCAAGTTCCAATTGTTCATTGCTGGTAAGTAGAAACATAGTTGATTTTTGTATATTGATTTTGTATTATATGCCCTTGCAAAGGTTACTTTACTACTTCTAGAAGTTTTTTTGGTAAATTGTTTAAGTTTCTATTTATACAAGCATGTCATCTGCAAAGAGGAACAGTTTTATGTCTTCCTTTCCAAGCTTTATTCCCTTCACTTTATTTCTTGATTACCATACTGCACTATCTAAGACTTCTAGTAAATTCTGGAATAAGAGTAGTGAAAGAGAGCATCATTGCATTATTCATGAATTTAGTGAGAAGCATTGTTTTTTTTAAGCATTAAGTTATATGTTTATACCAGGATTATTTACATGCCCTTCATCAGTTTGAAGATTTCCCCTTTACTCCTAGTTGCCTGAGTATCTTTACTTTGATAACCTATTGATATGGTCATAGGGCTTTTCTTCATGAGTCTGTTAATATGATTAATTATATTGGCTGCATTCTCCAACATTGAATCAAATTTGTATTCCTGGGATAAATCATATTTAGTCTTGATGTGTTATCCTTTTACTATATTGTGGAATTTAATAGCTAATTTTTTGTGGAAGATGTGTGCAACTACTGTCATAAGGGATAGTGTTCTACAATTTTCTTTCCTTTAAATGTCTTTGGGTTTACTAGTAGAATCCCGGCCTCACAGTATGAGTTTAGAAGTTTTCCCTCCTATTCTACTCTTTGGAGGAGATTGTGTAGAATTGGTTTTATGTCTTCCTTAAAGGTTGTTAAAGTTTGCCAGGGAAATTATACATCCTTGAGATTCCTTTATTGGAAAGTTTTAACTATTGATGAATTTATAAATGTAGGACTATTCAGCTTACCTGTTTTCTACTAAGTTTTGGTAGTTCTTGTCTTTTCAAGTAATTAGACTATTTCATCCAAGTTGTCAAATTTGTGGACATAGAATTGTCCCTAGTATTTCCTTATTATTCTTTTAATATCTAGAATGTCAATAGTAATGGCCCCTTTAATCTGTAATATTAATAATTTTTGTCTTTCCCTATTGTTTTTGACCAATCTGACTAACGGCACCAATTTTTTTGTTTTGTTTTGTTTTGTTTCTCCAAGGACCTTTTTTTGCTTTTTATTGATTTTTTGTGGTTTTATATATCAATTTAATTAATACTTGCTCTTTGTGCTTGTGTGCGTGCTAAGTTGCTTCAGTCGTGTCTGACTCTGCAATACTATGGACTGTAGCCTGACAGACTCCTTTGTCCATGGGGTTCTCCAGGCAAGAATACTGGAGTGGGTTGCCATTTCCTTCTCCAGGGGATCTTCACAACCCAGGGATTGCACCCATGTCTCCTGCATTGCATTCTTCTCTTTCTGTAGGGCAGAGTGCATGTGAGTACTCGGTCCCTTAGTCATGTCTGAGTCTGTGACGCATGGACTGAAGCCTGCCAGGCCCCTCTCTCCACATGATTCCCCAGGCAAGTATACTGGAGTCGGTTGCCATTTCCTTCTCCAGGGGGTCTTCCCGACCTAGGGATCAAACCTGTGTCTCTTACGTCTCCTATATTGGCAGGCAGGTTCTTTACCACTAGTGCCACCTGGGAAGGCCCTACTTGCTCTCATCTTCTATTATATCCTTCCTTCTATTATTTTCTTTTGTTTTTCTTCCTCTAGTTTCTTGAAGTAGAAACTTAAATCACTGAATTTTTTGCATTTTATTTCTTTTGTCATATATACATTCAATGCTATAAGTTTAAGAACCACATTGATTGTATCAAGAGATTTTCATATGTTGTATTTTCCTTTATTTACTTTAGACTTCCATTAAGACTTCCTCTTTTGTTATGACTTCTAATTTAATTTTGTTATGGTCTGAGAGCATAGTTAATATTATCTTTATTCTTTTAAGTCTATTATTTTGTAGTCTAGAATATGGTATATCTTGCAAATTTGAGATAAGCATTTGGACTATGCACTGTGTTGTCATTAGGTAGAATGTTCTGTAAATATTAATTAAGCCAATTTGGTTGATCATGTTCAGATTGTCTATATCCTTACTGATTTCATCCTACTTATTATATCAGTTAATGTGAATGGACTGTGGAAGCTTCCAATGATAACTTTGAATATATCTATTGCTTTCCTTTCTATCAGGTTGCTTTGTATAAATTGAAGCTCTAGTAAGTGAATACAGATAAAGAATTATTGGATAATTCTTGGAGAATTGACCTCTGTATCACTATGTGATCTGTTTTTCTCTATTAAATGTTTTTTAAATTAAGGCCTAATTTGTATGTATCAATATAGCTGTTCTAGCTTTCTTTTGGATAGTGTTTTAAGTATATCTTTTTCCATCCTTTTATTTTTAATCTATGTATATCTTTATGATTCAAGTGGGTTGCTTGTTGGCAGCTTAGTTTCTTACCTAATCTTATACCTCTGTTTTTTTCATTGTCAAGATGAAGCCATTTACATTGAATGTAATTATTGTTGTGATTGGATTAGAACTTACCATCTTGCTAGCTGTTTTGATTTGTACTATTGTTTTTAAAAATGTGTACTAAAAAGACATGTTCATTACTTTTCAATCCCTAATGACTTATTCATATCTATTTTTTTTTAAATTTTATTTTTAAACTTTACAATATTGTATTAGTTTTGCGAAATATCGAAATGAATCCGCCACAGGTATACCCGCGTTCCCCATCGTGAACCCTCCTCCCACCTCCCTCCCCTACCCTCCCTCTGGGTCGTCCCAGTGCACCAGCCCCAAGCATCCAGTACCGTGCATCGAACCTGGACTGGTGACTTGTTTCATACATGATATTATACATGTTTCAATGCTATTCTCCCAAATCTCCCCACCTTCTCCCTCTCCCACAGAGTCCATAAGACTGATCTATACATTGGTGTCTCTTTTGCTGTCTCATACACAGGGTTATTGTTACCATCTTTCTAAATTCCATATATATGCGTTAGTATACTGTATTGGTGTTTTTCTTTCTGGCTTACTTCACTCTGTATAATAGGTTCCAGTTTCATCCATCTCATTAGAACTGATTCAAATGTATTCTTTTTAATGGCTGAGTAATACTCCATTGTGTATATGTACCACTGTTTTCTTATCCATTCATCTGCTGATGGGCATCTAGGTTGCTTCCATGTCCTGGCTATTATAAACAGTGCTGCGATGAACATTGGGGTACACGTGTCTCTTTCCCTTCTGGTTTCCTCATTGTGTATGCCCAGCAGTGGGATTGCTGGGTCATATGGCAGTTCTATTTCCAGCTTTTTAAGGAATCTCCATACTGTTCTCCATAGTGGCTGTACTAGTTTGCATTCCCACCAACAGTGTAAGAGGGTTCCCTTTTCTCCACACCCTCTCCAGCATTTATTGCTTGTAGACTTTTGGATCGTCATATCTCTTTTAAAAATTTAGTGGTTCACTCAGAGTTTGCAGTATACATCATTTATAATATCAAGGTTAATCTTCATATGATATTATACTATTTCATATGAAATGAGAGGAACCTATTACACTATAAACTTAACTTCTATTTTCTATGCTTCATGTTCATGTTTTCAAACATATCATTTTTACACATGCTATGAACATCATGCATTTTGCTGCTATTTTTGGCTTTAAATATCCAACTATCTTTTAGACCAATTAAAATAGGAAAAAAATATACTCTTATTTTAGTTTCTTTATTTATTCTAACTTGCTTAATTTCTAAAGGGTATTGTTTAATTCCTGTTTCTTCTGTATGTAGTATTTCTTTATAAACTGGCTGCCTTTAATATTTTCCTCTTGTTTATTTTTTTTTAGCAATTTTTAAATGAACCAGGTGTATGAATGTCTGTGTGTTATATTTGTTTTTTTCTAAGTTTCTTAGACATGGGCTTTTGTGCATGTCATTAAGTTTATAGAATACTTAGACAGTGTTTTTTCAAATAATTTTATTCCTAAATATGCATATGTCCCACAGCTCTTGGATGATCTGTTTTCTTTGTTCCATAGTCTCCTCATGTTTCAGTTTCTGTAATTTCTATAGCTCTATCTTCAATTTTACTGCTTCTTACCTTGATTGTGTTATATATAGTGATGTTACTGTTCTCTTAAGTTCTAGCTTTGACAGTTCATTTTGCTTATCATTTCCATTTTTCTCTCCTGAAGCTACCCATCTGACCTTACATATTGTCCAACTTTTTCTTTAGAAATTTTAGCATATCAATAATGGTTATTTTAAATTCCATTTCTGATGCTTCCAAAATCATCTGTGAGGTATTAGTGTCTGGTCCTGATGATTTCTTTATCTCTTGGGAGTGTGTTTTACATTTTTTGGTTGTGTTTCTGTTTCTTGTTTTTTTTTTTTTAAGCCAGCTAACTTGTATAACACAGTAAAGACTGAAGGTAACAACATTTTATGTCTGAAAAGGAGGATTCATTTTCTTCTACTAGGTCTTAATTATGGGAATTTGAGTTAACATAAATACAAGTTTGGGATATATTGTTGCTATGCCTATGTTTATTGCACCATAGGCTTCAAATACCTTCACAAAAACCCATATTTAGGGTAGAGGTTGGTTTGCCAGAAACTTATTTTACTATATTATTTTACACTCAATTTAAAGTCTCTTCTGTGTGATATGCCTCATAGAGTTATATCTCGCGAATTACTTACTATTCAATACTTACATTGGTATCTTGCTGTTAGGTGCAGGCATGGGAAATTGAGGCAAATGACAGGATTCAGAGGCATTTAAGAAGCATAATTGACAGGACTTGGTGATAGGGTAGATGTGGACTAGAGGGAAGGAAGAAGAAACTGGAGACTGGCAAGTCTGAAATATGCAGGACAGGGCTGGCAAGTCTGGAAGGAATGGATGTTGCAGTTTTGAGACTAAAGGCAGTAGGGAGGCAGAATTACTTCTTTTTCAAAGGACTTCAGTCTTTTCCCTTAAGGCCTTAAACTGAGCACTGAGGCCCACCCACATTATGGACAGCAATCTACTTTACTCCAAGTGTACTGACTTAAATACTAACACATCTTAAAAATAAAACCTTCACAGTAATTCTCTAGACTACTGTTTCTAGTTGGTCAAACATCTTGGAACTATAGCCTTACCAAGTTGATATAAATTTAATCATCGCAGGTTATTTTTAGACTTACAAATATTACCTAAGTGGTTTTTTTTTTTTTTGAGTAATTATACGTGAGAATGATATTGCATTTTAAATTTTCATTATCCATGGCCTTTTGTAGAATAGATAAATATTTTTGCGATGTTTTCTATATTTGTATTTTTTAATGTTTTTATATATATAATATAATGTTATATATATAATAATAATGTTTATATATATATATATATATATATATATCTGTTACCTTGCTGACCATACTTTGCTGTTCTAATTTATTTTGTTGTTTGTTTTGCACATAGGGGCAATTTTATATCTTCCTGTCCAACCTATATGCCATTCATTACTCTTTTCATATTGTATTGGCTAGAATATCCAATAGTATTTTGAATAACATTGGGGAGAGTGGATATCCTTGCTCTGTTCCCAGTTGTAGGGGTTAAAAAAATCAATTTCAACATAATCTTGATGTTAGCTTAGGATTTTAAAATGCAATATAATTCATACACCATAAAAATTCACTCATCTAATGTGTAACATAATTTAATAACAGGGTTGTACAATCATAACATCTATATAATTCTAGACTATTTCACCACTCTAAAATGAAATTTTGTGCTCATTTGTAAGTCACTGTTAATTCTGCCCTCCTTTAAAACCCTGGAAAACCAGTAATCTACTTTCTTTCTGCATTTGTGTATTCTAAAAATTTCATATAAATGTAATTAGATAATACTTGAAATTTGTGGCCTAACTTGGATTACCTGACAGGGCTACCCTGGTGGCTCAGATGGTAAAGAATCTGCCTGCAATGCAGGAGACGCAGTTCAGTCCCTGGATTGGGAAGATCCCCTGGAGAAGGAAATGGTAACCCACTCCAGTATTCTTGTCTGGAAAAATCCCATGGACAGAGGAGCCTGGTCAGCTACAGTCCATGGGGTTCGCAGATATGGACAGGACTGAGAAACTTTCTCTTTCTTTCTCTCTTTATTTACTTTGACATAGTGTTTCATGATTCATCTATATTTGTAGCATATACTGGTATTTTATAGCTTTTTATGACTGAATAGTATTCCAATATGGATATACCATTTTGTTTTCTATTTACGATGTGATGCACATTTGGTTAGTTTCCACTTTTTGTTTTCTTTTTATTGTGTTAAATCATCTTTAAATATTTTGGTAGAATTCTCCAGTGTAACTATCTGGGTCTGAAGGTCTCTTTTTGAGTAGTTTTAAATTATGAATTCAGTATACATTATGTTTAGAGAGCTATTCAGAATACTTCATTTTCGTGAGTTGTTGTAGTAGTTTTTACTTTTTGTAGAAATTAATCCATTTCATATATGTTGTCAAATTTATGTTTTCATATTCTTTTACTCTATCTTTGGTGTTTTCCATTCTATAATGAATTGCTTTGTTTCCTTCCTTATGATTGTAATTTGTGTCTGAATATTTTCACTGGGCACAGGTTTTGGGTTGACAGTTCTTTTCTGCTCAGCACTTGAAACACTCTATGCTGCATCTTTCCAGTCTACCTGGTTTCTGACGAGAAGTCCATTGTCATTTAAATTTTTTTTTTTCTGTATACTCACGGTGTTATGTTTCTCTGGCTGCTATGAATTTCATTCTTGTCTTACATTTTAGAAGTTTGATTATAATGTGAATTTATCTGGATTTATCCTGTTTGGGATTTGCTTATCGTTTTGGTTCTATAGGCTTATTTATGCCTTTGTCAAATTAGGAACTTTTTTCCTGCCCTTGTCTTTTATTGTGTGGTTTTTGAGGCTTTATTCATTTTTTAGTCTATTTTGTCTGTTCATATTAATTCATATTAATATGAACAGAGTGTTTTATCTGTTCCCTCTGCTGTTGACCCATTCATTCTTTTTTAACATAATTTTAAAGGTTACACTCCATTTACAGTTATTCAAAATATGCCTATATTCCCATGTTGTACACACATCTTTGTATCCTATCTTACAGCTAAAAGTTGTACCTTCCACTCCCCCACCCCTTTACTGCCCCATCCCTCCCCAATGGTAACCATTAGTTTGTTCTCTATATCTGTGAGTCTGGTTCTTTTTTGTTATATTTGCTAATTGTTGTATTTTTAGATTCCACATATAAGTGAAATCATACATTTGTCTTTTTCTGATTATTTCACTTACCATAATCACTTCCATGTCCATCCAGCTATTTTACTGCAAAGATCAAATTTTTCCATCTTTCTTTTTTTAAAAATTTAAATTTATTTATTTTAATGGAGGCTAATTATTTTACAATATTGTATTGGTTTTGCCATACATCAACATGAATCCGCCACGGGTGTACACGTGTTCCCAATCCTGAACCCCCTCCCCACCTCCCTCCCTATACCATCCCTCTGGGTCATCCCAGTGCACCAGCCCCAAGCATCCTGTATCCTGCATCGAACCTGGACTGGCGATTCGTTTCTTATATGATATTATACATTCTTTCTATATAACTGAGTAGTATTCCATAGTATTTATATGTATTATTTACATTTCTTTATCTGTTCATCTGTTGAACACTAATACTGCTTTTTCATTTATTATATTTTTTAGTTCTAAAATTTTCGGTTGGTCCTTTTTTATATCCTCTATTTCTTTAATAAGACTTTTTTTTTTCCATTGTTTCAAGGGATGTAAACTTTTGTTTGAAGCATTTTTATAACAGCTGCTTTAAAACATTTGTCAGACCAATTCTAGCATTTCTGTCCTCATAGTGATTGATATTCATTGTATTTTTTCATTTAACTTGAGTGTCTCATAGTTCTTCATATGATGAATTGACTTTTGATTGAAGTACTGGTATCTTATATATTGTGTTGTGAGACTCTAGACCTTATTTAAACCTTTTGATTAAATGGACTTTCTCTGACACTACTCTGGCAGGAAAAGGTGCTGGCACTGCCTCCTTATGGCCAGGTGTGCACAGATATACAGGTGGTTTACTCAGCCTCCATTGCCAACTGAGGAGGGAAGGTATTTTGGGATAAGAGTGGAGTTTGGAGTTTAAATTTTTCACTATGCTCTACTAATATTTCCTTGGCTTAGGACTTAGAGTGCCTTATTACTGCTCCTTATGTTACCTCTACTAAAAACACTGAAGGGATGTGGTTCATTACTTTTAGTAATGGTAAAAGTCCCCACACTGCAGTAGGCATCTTCTGTAAACATCCCTGAAAGGAGCCTTGTTACTGCCAAGTGGGAATATGAGACCATACTTTCAATGTAATCTTGATAATGCAGGGGCTGGAGGTCAGTACCACCTGGCAAGAATGGAAATCCTTACTGGCTCCTTGACCTTTTCTGAAACCACATCTACCCACATTTTGGGGCACCTTGTTACAGTCTGGTCAGGGTAGAAGCCTAGGATCCATACTCAGACTTGGGTGACATGGGTGGGTGTAAGAACAGGTATGTGTGTTTGTTCTGAGGGCAGTGACGGTTTGTTGCAGTAGAGTGGTTATTTTATAAAAGCTGTCTTCCTAGGCTACCTCTTTCCTGGTCCATTTATTACAAAAAGCAGAATTTGTTTGAGCTTTTATTGTCTGTCTATTGTCATTTCCAAGTTGCTGGATTCTTCAGCTGCAAGTCTAGGATGCATGATGAATAAAAACAATTAAACCTGGGGAACACCCCACCATATTGTTTCTTGTGTCTTGAACTCCCTAGCTAGTCTGATTTTTCCAACCTTTCAAAATGTTCTTATGTTTGTTTTATATATAATATACAACTTTTAATTGTATTTAGCAGAATAAAGAGGCAAAACTATATCTATTCTATCTTCTAGAGGAAGGAGTGACTTTCATATACATTTTTAAAATTAAATTTTGATAACCACTTCAAGTTAACAATTCACATGACAATGTTTTAAGTCTGAAAACTTACACTCAGAGCATTTAAGTGTTTGTTTCAATTTTTGAATCATTGACATTTACATACATTCTTTGGCAAGATAGCTATCATTCTTGTTTGTTTTATGATCTTCTACAATGTCATTTATTTTTCATGAGTTTCTTTCATATTAAGACTATCAGATTTCCTGGTATCTCATACATTGCTTAGTGCTGTGCTGTGCTCAGTTGCTCAGTCGTGTCTGACTCTTTGCGACCCCATGGACTGTAGCCCACCAGCCTACTCTGTCCATAGGATTTCTCAGTCAAGAATACTGGAGTGGGTTGCCATTTCCCCCTCTAAGGGATCTTCCCAGCCCAGGGATCGAACCTGGGTTTCCTGCATTGGCAGGCAGATTCTTTACCACTGAGCCACTAGGGAAGCCAATGCATGTATTAAGTGTTTAATAAATACCTGCTGAAAAAGATGAGAATGGATTCTTATACCTTTATTATTTGTGGTTAATTTTATTAAATATTTTATTCATTTTATTCTGGATTATTGGTAAACCTTTCCTTTACTTTTATAGCTTACCCATAGCCCGATACTAATATGTGGTTTAAGAGGCTATTACCAGGGTACCTGCGGGGACTCAGAAGGGAAAGTAGTGCTTATTTTCAAACTGGATGTCTATGCAATTCAAAGTCCCTTTGAAATTTTGTAGATCTGCAAATCAGGGCAGACCTGAAATGGTATTTTTGGAAGTAAAGATTTGTGAGCCTCTTCTTGGTTCACAGCAACTCGATTCAGCTTCACCCATCACCTTGAAGTCAGCCCTTCAACAATCACAGGCACTAATAGCATTTTCTTCCTTTCATTGATTTTTCAGACTGAATGCACAGCCTTTCTCTGACTGGCACATGCTATTGTGCTATGCTGCGGTTTTTCCTAGCCCCCTCTATTACCCTGTGTGATGCCTCTCAAATCCCTAATTGCCCTTCTGGATACTGCTACGGCAGCTAGTAAAAGGATTCTGCAGGCTCAGATTGCCACGAGTCTTCAGCAGCTACATATTCTTCCACAGTTGCTATGTCAGTTTCAACATATGCTCACTATTATACCTGTTGTTTTTAGCACCAGGATCTTTCATTTTTCTCTGTTACACTTTGGTGTTTAACTTAATTCAGAATGAGAATTCGATCAACGTGACACATTAACATGCCTTAAACTTGAAAGATGTTGATCATATACTTAAAAGTGTACCTCAATTCAGATTGACAAGTATGGTCTACTTGGTAAACTATAGAAAATGTGTCTGATTTTTGTGAGTGACAAAGAACAAATTCTACAGAAATATACAATTATGTTGACCAGGATGGAACAAGATAATGGGGGGCTTTGACTTTTCATGACAGGTGGTCCTGGAGGTAGCCTAATCATGACATCTTGAATATAGTGATATCTTATGTTAGAGGACCAGATAACAAATTCCCAGGTGCAGTTTTTCCTGCCCCACTGGGATCTTAACCATAACTATAATAAATGTTAAGGTACAGTGAAAAATGTTTTACATGGATTATTTTAATTAATTATGAACTCCATGATGTAAGTACTATTATTATCCCACCCCAAATTAAAGAAACTGACAGAGGGGCTTCCCAGGTGGCTAAGTGGTAAAGAATCTGCCTGCAAATGCAGGAGATTCAGGTTTGAGCCCTGGGTTGGGAAGATCTCCTGAAGGAGGAAATGGCAACCTGCGCCAGTATTCTTGCCTGGAGAATCCCATGGACAGAGGAGCCTGGCCAGCTGCAGTCCATGGGGTCACAAAGAGTCAGACATGATTTAGCAAAGCACACACACAAAGGACACTTCTAGGATTCAACACCAAGTTCATCTAACTTCTAAGCCCATGCTCTTAAATATATACTGAACCATATTTCAGTAGCCTGAGTACATTGTTATTTGCCTTGCCTCAATCATGTGTTCAGGACTGCTGAAATCAAAGCATCGGCAGAATTTAAGTGGTAGTAGGAAGAGCACAGCAGCAACTTTCTTCACCAGTAATGAGTATGAAAGTAAATATAGTAGTATTTTTAAATGAATATATTAGTTAATTCTTTACATATTCTAAATATTAATAATTTAATGTTAAGGAATTTTAATCACTGTACAACTCATTCGACTGGTGCCTGGTGCTGCAATGTTAGGAAGTCATTGTTTACAGCACACTGATAGACTATGAGAAACTAAAATAGGGGAAGTAAATCTTTGTAAATATGTCCAACTGAACTAAGCACATCTAGATTCTTGTAGGTTTGAGAGTCTACATATTCACTGTATCTGTTTCCATAAAAGCCTTAGCTATCCCTTTGCTTTCTCCTTTCTAACATGACAGCTAAGTAATCTAACAGACTACTAGCTTTGTTTGGGTCAATGGTACTCATATCCTACTGGATAAAAGCTGTCGTTTTTCAAGCATGATTTTACCAATTTCACTTGCTGTGGAAAGCTAATGTGAGGAAGATTTTGGGAAGAACTCACAAATGATATCCTTTATATTACTGCCAATCTTTTTTTGTTCTTTGGACAGGGCCCTGCTGGCAGTTCAGAACTATTTAGGCAATGTTTGAATTTACAGTTTGAAAATGAAGATTCATTTCAGGGTTTTGGCCAGGATGGGTGAACAATGTGAACCACCGGCCAGAGTCTTTACTCCTCCAGTTCTGACTCTAACATATAAGGATCAACACAAGTGTCAGTACTGTATCTCCTAGTAATTTTGATTATTATTTTTTTTAAATTTTATTTTATTTAACTTTACAATATTGTATTGGTTTTGCCATATATCAAAATGAATCTGCCACAGGTATACACGTGTTCCCCATCCTGAACCCTCCTCCCTCCTCCCTCCCCGTACCATCCCTCTGGGTCGTCCCAGTGCGCCAGCCCCAAGCATCCAGTATCGTGCATCGAACCTGGACTGGCAACTCATTTCATATATGATATTATACATATTTCAATGCCATTCTCCCAAATCATCCCACCCTCTCCCTCTCCCACAGAGTCCAAAAGACTGTTCTGTACATCATTGTCTCTTTTGCTGTAGTAATTTTGATGAACAGAAAAAAACAGCATACATAATGTACAGGCTTCCTTTGAAACAAAAGGTTCAGTTTCTTCTCCCTCTATTCTTTATCAGAATGGTTAAAATTTCTCGGCATGGGTAGAGTATACTCTGCTCTGTAATTTTCTCTTCTCACCTACTAGTGAAGACAACAAAGATTCCTGCAAGTACCCAAAAGGTAGCCATGGAGAACGAGGAAGCACACAATCTGAATTACTGGTCTTGAGATAATTAAGCTTTGATTATACATTTTTCTCTGCTCTTCTAATTACCACTTTTACTTCAGAACTTTATTTCTTATAATTCTATTGTTCTGTATCACCAAATAATCATTACAGTAGAATTGTTCTTTATCCCCCTTTAAGGTCCCATTATATATGATGTCATTATTAGTAAATATGATACTGTTTCACTAAAGATATCATAGCCTTTTATATGCCATATTTAAAAGAAGTTAGTATTTCATCTTTTTACCTGTTGTATTTTGCAGGGTATGTCATAGGATAGTATTGATGCTTTTGATCTTCTTGCTGTCCAGCGATCTGATGGCGAAGACAAAGAAATATAGGGAGGAAAAGACATAAAATGATAGAAACTCAGAATTTCACAAAAAGGGAAGATTAACTTTCCATCTTTATAAGTTCACATCTGTGGATTCCTTTACTTTTCAGAGCATCTAACAGTTCATTCTTAGTCTTCATCATATAAACTATTCATAAGAATGAAAGAGCATGGATTCTTGTATATATTAAACAGATATTTACTAAAAACCTAGTGTATCACAGGTGCTATGGGAATAAAATTGAAGTAGACTACAAGTTTTCTGTTTGAAATATGATAAAAAATTATTGAGGGAGAAAATATATATAGTACTGAAAAAAATAATACAAGGCCAACTATATATACATCAAGAAAATCAACTATATATACATCAATGAAAATTATATAGAATCAGTAGTCTTTCACTTCAGGTATAGGAGAAAATGTTCTCTGAAGGTCCCTGCACCTACAAAATACATAATTCTGTGTGAAACTGTCTTCAGGATACATTGAAGTTCTTAGGTGAGGGACTCCTAGGCCTCTTTCCCACTAAATACTATGAGGTGAGCTCAGTACATGTAGAAATGAGCAGCAAATAAATAAAAAAGAAAGGTTGACTTGAGGAAAGATGCTAATATCAACAATGCAAGGGGGACACACATATTCAGTCTATGCATGCATGCATGCTAAGTCGCTTCAGTGGTGTCTGACTCTATGCGACCCTATGGACAGCAGCCCACCAGGCTCCTCTGTCCATAGGATTCTCTAGGCAAGAATACTGGAGTGGGTTGCCATTTCAGTCCGTAGCACATTCTAATAGTTAATTAGCCAAAAAGTAATAAACAACAAATATAACACAATTAGGAAACTTCAAATACTGAAGTCAAATTCCACCTTTTTCTTTTATTCTTATTTAGCAAACTTTTTGACACATAGTCATCAAAACACAGGAGGGAGTTTAAATAATTATGGAGAGTTGGGGATAACTGAAAGTGACTTCTTTTACAGCTGTCCTTAAATAAAAATAAAAGTTATGGGCAATTTGCATGGATTGTTTCTTGTCTAATTCTCTACTGTAATCTTTAAATCAACATTTATCTTGAAGACAAGGGAGCAAGATTTATAGCAAGATTGCACAGTCTTATAATTGGACTAGATTTGAATATAAAGTAACAGTTTTGTATTCACACAGTTCAAGTCCTAAGTGTGGATTTAATAAGACTGTATTTTTTAAGGAAAAGTATGTTGTTTTATTGCCAAAATGAGAAAA
This sequence comes from Bos taurus, assembly GCF_002263795.3. NCBI lineage: Eukaryota > Metazoa > Chordata > Mammalia > Artiodactyla > Bovidae > Bos > Bos taurus. The sequence continues at coordinate 2,379,172 of NW_020192292.1, forward strand.
ATTGCAGGAAATGATTTGTCTTATTTGCTTTGGGGGCAGGAGAATTCCATCAAATTCTTTACTTCCTCTGCAGACAGAAATATAGTGTAAGTCTTTATTTTAAAAAATGCATAAAGAGAATTTCTCTTTCAGAGATTGGAGTGGATTTAATATTTTAGTATTCTTTGAAAGAAACATTAATTTCCTGGGGATATTTTTATGCACCCACCTGATTCATTGGCTCAAATCTCTAATGTTTAATTATTTTTTGCTTTCTCAACCAAGATAATACTTCTTAAGCTACTTTTGCTATGTTTCTAATAACAATGCAATATGGAATTTGTGAGAACATTTTATACAATAAAATAGTATCAATACAGATACTGCTTAGAAAATTGTGAGAATTATCATGGGATGCTTAATGTTTGTAGTTTGAATTATACATTTTCTTAGGATAATGTTAAGACCCACTAAAATGGACTCTTCTATTTTTTTTTTTTTTTTTAGAATTTGGTGTATATGTGTGTGTTTTACTGAAGTAGTTGATTTACAGTATTGTGTTAGTTTCAGGTGTACAGCATAGTGATTTGGGTATTTTGTAGATTTGTTGTTGTTTAGTTGATAAGTCATGTCTGACTCCAGTGATCCCATAGACTGTAGCCCACCAGGCTCCTCTGTCCATGGAATTTCCCAGGCAACAGTACTGGAGTGGGTTGCCAATTCTTTCTCCAGGGGATCTTCCCAGGTCTCTTGCATTGGCCGGTGGAGTCTTTACCACTGAGCCACCAGGGAAGTCCTTTTGCAGATTATATTCAATTATAGGTTATTATAAGATATTGGGTTATAATTCCCTGTGCTATACAGTAAATCTTTTTGCTTATCTATTTTACACTAAATGATATAATTTATATGTGGAGTCTAAAAAATAATACAAATGAATCTTTTTACCCAAATTTTAACTTCAAAAGTCAACAAAGCAAAATCCAATCCTCTTGACCCTTTTATTCTGAACATTTTTATTATATTCATATCTAGTTACATTCAAAATAGCTGAAGACATGATTCCTGGTGCAAGGTTTTACTTTTACTTTAAACATGCTAAAATTATGACTATCAAATATCTAGTAAGGGATTCAGAAGAAAAAGATATTTTGGTTTTAGTTCTGCAGAGAGATCCCTTTGCCTTTTGTTAGAAGATAAGCTCCTTGATTGCAACAACCATGATTTACCTGGTATTCCTTAGGGCTTGGCCTAGCACAGACGGGATTTCACTGAGTAAATGTTAAAGGTATAAAGTAATTAATCATATTGTTGTTATTGAGGCTTTATATTTAATATATTACTTATATGTGGAATCTAAAAAATACAACAAACTAGTGAATATAACAAAAAGGAAACAGACTCACAGATATAGAAACTAGTTGTTACCAGGAGGGAGAAGGAAAGAGGGAGAGAGGTACAATCTACTTTGTATAAAATAAGCTACAAGGATATATTGTACAATGCAAGCAATATAGCCAGTATTTCATAGTAACAATAAATGGAGTATAACCTTTAAAAATTAATCACTATGTTGTACACCTGCAACATTATATATCATACCTCACCTATATCTCAATTTTAAAAAAGAACATTACAAAGAGTATGATAAGATCAAATTCCTTTTATCACATGTGTATTTAATTTGCTATCTACCTAACTGTGTTAACCAGATTGTCAAAAGAACAAATTAACTGCTGGCTAATTTACCATCAGTCACGAAGGAGACGGAGAAGGCAATGGCACCCCACTCCAGTACTCTTGCCTAGAAAACCCCATAGACAGAGGAGCCTGGAAGGCTGCAGTCCATGGTGTTGCTGAGGGTGGGACGCGACTGAGGAACTTCACTTTCACTTTTCACTTCCATGCATTGGAGAAGGAAATGGCAACCCACTCCAGTGTTCTTGCCTGCAGAATCCCAGGGATGGGGGAGCCTGGTGGGCTGCCGTCTATGGGGTCGCACAGAGTCGGACATGACTGAAGCGACGCAGCAGCAGCAGCAGCAGCATGAAGGAGAATGCATATGCATAGCCAGTATTGTCATGTATTGCATCACTTCAAGGCATACCTGCCAATGGCCTCAAGCCTCTAGTATTTTCTCCTGCCATCCTATCCCTTATGAATACCATTTATTCCCATGCCTTCTGTAAAAATTTCTATGTATCAGATTCCAAAGATCTGATCTAGTTCTTCTCATGTGTCTATTTGTCTCTCATTTCTAATTGCTTACTAGACATTTCTAATTGTAAATCCTGATAATATCTCCGTGTATTATGGCATACAAGCACATTTCATTTTTTGCTTTGTCCATTTTGCTCCTCTTCTTGATTTCCTATGCTCATTAATGCCAATACCAGCTTCCAAATCACATGCATTTTAAAATTAAGACACATCCTTGATTCTTCTCTCAGTGATCTTTTTTCCAGTCTTCTACCAAAACTCATCTTTTCTTCCCTTCCAAATATCCATGGCACCATCCATGTTCTTTGCTTTTCTACTCCAGTACCCCTTCTAATTTTTGTGTTGATTACTGGAATTGCCTTCTTAATAAATGCCTGTCTTTATCCTCTCCTTCTACAAACATGTTAGCAGCATTTTATTTGTTGGCAGCATTATCGCCTATGTCACTGCTGTATTATCAGGGTTCAACTGAAGAAACATAATAGGATAGATAGATCAATAAATGGGAGATGTATTATGAGGAATTAGATCATGCTATTATTGAGTCTGAGATAGTCCTGCCATCTGCAAACTAGAGGCCCAGCAGAGCCAGTGGTGTACATCCAGTGCAATTCCAAAGGCCTAAGAGCCAGGGAATCCACTAGTATAAGTCCCAGTTGGTAAGCCTGAAAACCAGGAACACTGATGTCTAAGTGCAGTTCAAGCAGAAAGCAAAGTCACATTTTCTCTGCCTTTTGGCTTCAGTGGATTTGATGATACTCACAGACATTGATTGAGGGGATCTTTTTTACTCAGTCTGCTTATTCAAATGCTATTTCTTCCAAAAACCCTCTCACACACATACCCAGAAGTAATGTTTTTACCAACTTTCTGGATATCTCTTAGCCCAGTTGACACCTAAAATGAACCACCACAATTACCTTTATTGGTTCCTCATATTGAAGCTTTTTGTTCTTAAAGACTGAGCACTAAGTGCAACTTCCTCCATGTAATCTTAACATCCTCATCCTTGGCAGTATGATGTTTCTGTATTCTACCTTCTTATGGCTCTTTATCAGTACTGTTAACACACGTGCTCCTTGTTTTGTGGTTGACTATATAAACATTTTCTTTTTCTTTCTAGAGGACGTTTTAACTGAGGGTAGAAACATAAATGTACTAGAATTAAAAGTGAACAGCTCCCATTTTATTTACCAATATCTAAGGAAGTTCTTAAAAGATGCTTGCTCCTTGGAAGAAAAGCTATGACCAACCTAGACAGCATATTAAAAAGCAGAGACATTACTTTGACAACAGAGGTCCATCTAGTCAAAGCTATGGTTTTTCCAGAAGTCATGTATGGATGTGAGAGTTGAACTATAAAGAAAGCTGAGTACCAAAGAATTGATGCTTTTGAGCTGTGGTTTTGGAGGAGACTCTTGAGAGTCCCTTGGACTGCAAGGAGATCCAACCAGTCCATCCTAAAGGAAATCAGTCCTGAATATTCATTGGAAGGACTGATGCTGAAGCTGAAACTCCAATACTTTGGCCACCTGATGTGAAGAATTGACTCACTGGAAAAGACCCTGATGCTGGGAAAGATTGAAGGTGGGAGGAGAAGGGGACGACAGAGGATGAGATGGTTGGATGGCATCACTGACTCAATGGACATGAGTTTGAGTAAACTCTGGGAGTTGGTGATGAACAGGGAGGCCTGGCATACTGCAGTCCATGGGATCACAAAGAATTGGACACAACTGAGTGACTGAACTGAACTGAACTGAAGGAAGTTCTAAGCTCATATTTTGTGCTCAAGACTGAAGAGACAGACTAGTAGAGCTGCAAGGGTCATCAAGGTTTACGTATTAAACATTTTCTATGGAAACCCAGAGAGTGTAAGTGACTTATGCAAGGTCACACAGCAAGTTAGTAAGTTTTATCACTTAAGATCCCAAGATTTCAGTGAATTACAAGTGCATTGCATTCCAGTAAGACTTACTTCCAATTAAAGCAATGGAAATGAAAAAAAAAAAAAAATCAAGTACTCTAAACATTCATTTTCAATAAACTTCATTCAGCATATATTTATATTAATAGGTTTCATATTGGAAATGGATGACATTCAAATTAAATCTGTGTTTAGGTCAGAGAAGTTTATATTATGAAGGGAACTATATTGCTGAATGTTTAAATTTTAAAGATAAATAATGAAAAACCAAAACACACCATGGCAGTAATTGGTATACTGGACTTTGTGGGAGTGATCTTTAACATGTTGGGAAAAGATATATTTTCCCCTGAGGAGATTTCATAAACAATTATGCAAAATTTATTTTATAGCATTTGAGGAAAAATATAAGTTCAGACACAATACACTGTATTGTTAAAAAGTAGTAAAAATAAATTAACCACTACTTAAGGACATGAATCATATGAAATATTTATATATTGCATCTGTAACCTTTAATAATGTCAAACCAAATCTGGTGGTTTTAAACTCGATTTCAATCCAGTGCTCTGGTCTTCAAACAATACTCGATATGGCCAGCCTTCACTATCAAGGGTACTTTTTAAATAACTATGCTCCTCATAAAATGCCTTCTTCAGAGAGGAACCTTGTTTCATTTTGCCTATAATAAACAAGATGAACTGCAATGCTATTTTCTTTTTCTTAACTACATCATCAGCTGTGTTGATTTTTATTTCTCTCATAAAATAATATCAAGCAAAATAAAGTACAAAACCCTTGTTCTTGGTTTATAAGCAAGAGAAAGTCTAGCTTTTAGACTGTAGGTGGTTAGACGATTTGACTTCCTTTTCCTTCTATATTTCTTTCTTATTTTCCCCCCTCTATATTAGGAGTATTCCGTAACATGCATCTGATCTGCATTTTTCTAATTGGTCTCTTTTCTTGACAGTCTGAAACAGGCTGTGCTGCATGATGTGAGTTATGGCCAAATTTCCAAATGACTTTGCCTAGTTGAGGCCCTTCAATAGTCTGACTGCTTCTTTTCAATTAAAATTTTAAAAATAAAATAAAAAATTACAGGGTGACCTTGCAGGACAAAAATCATTATATAAATTGGAAGCTATCTTTTGGATTTGAAACCCAAAAATGTTCTTGAACTCTTTTGTATTTAATTTTATTTAAGTACTTGCAATTTTAGATAAATAGATTGGCAATGAAGACGGGCCAACAAAGGAACAGCTTCTTCCCTTAGTAGTTAGTAGCAAATTATTAGCTTTTAAAGAAAATTGCCTCCTTCACCCTGCTTTAAAATATGCAACCTTTACTGATAGCACATTTTGTCTTTTTTTCGCCATGTAGCACCCTATATGTTTTTCGTTTGCTTCCCTTCACATTGATTCCAAAGCACAGCAACAAAAGTAATACTAGAGGGAATTATGCTTACATTAAAATATTCTCTATTTACTCATAGTCCCAAATTACCATTGTGTACCTTAGATAAGCCATACTGTTGTTACTGATTACAATTGGCTAGCACTGTTACTTTAGCAAAGTCAATATTAAGTTCCCCAGAAATCACAATATGTAGAGCCAAATATATCTATCTCTGTGTAGAGATAAAATAGTCACAGTGGATCATGGCCAGAGGAGAGCAACTAAATAAAGAGCCTCTAGGGAATCATATTCCAAGATAGGTAGTTGAAGTGACTCCAGTGGCTTAAGCTGAGGACAAGACAACATGATCAGCATCTTTAGGAGACTGACATGCTGCCTACTGGGCCAGGGAGACAATTCAGATGAGTATTTTTAAAGTTGGAAGAGATTACATGGTTAAGAAAACCCCACAAGTAAAAGCAATGTGATGTATTGGAAGAGTCCAGCTTTGTAGCATTGAAACATATATATTACCAGATGTAAAACTAGATAACCAATGGAAACTTGATGTATGATGCAGGGAGCTCAAATCTGGTGCTCTGTGACACCCTAGAGGGGTGCGATGGGGTGGAAGGGAGGTTCACGAGAGAGGGGACATATATGTAGCCATGGCTGAGTCATGTTGACATATAGAGACACCAACACAATATTGTAAAGCAACTATCCTTCAATTAAAAATAATTTTAAAGAAAGAGTCTAGCTTTGGAGTGTGACAACCTTCACTTGGAACCTGTTTCTGTGTGATTGGGCAAATGATTAACTCATATCTCTGTACCTTCATTTCCTCATCTGGCAAATGGAAGTGATAAAATTAACGACTCTTGTGAAGATGAATACCAATCATTTACATAAAGCACCTAGCAGAAGGCCTAGGGTTAACTTAAAAAAGTAGGCAGAGTCTGAATGTCATGAGCAAAGGGATTAAGGGGGGCTTTTCTTGGGCTGAGAGTAGAAACTGAGCTAGGAACTGAGCATAGGACAAAGGGGAAAAAATACTGTAATACCCTCAAGTGAAGCCACATGGGAGACCCAGGGACTAGATCAGAGCATTAAACCAAAGAGGAAAGAGACTAGAAAAGCTATCTCAGTGGTGATCCTGCAAAAGGGGACAGACAAGACAGAATGCAGAGTTTGAATAAACAAGAAGTTGGAGCTTGTGAGACTGCAGATTGGTGGTACCCATGGTAGAAGGGAGCATTTCACAGGGTTTCTGTGCCAAAGCAGTGGAGGGGGAAAAACTGTTTTGAGGGCCAAGTTTGTTGACATACTCAGTAAATGCTAGCTATTATTAATTTGTGGCAGATTCATTTCGATATTTGGCAAAACTAATACAATATTGTAAAGTTTAAAAATAAAATAAAATTAAAAAAAAAACATTGTGAAAATGTTTATTCACATTGATACAAATGGATAGACACCTTACATAGCAGAGTTAGCTCAAATATAAGGGACTAGTTTATTGCTGGGCTTCCCTGGTGGCTCAGACGGTAAAGAATCCACCTGCAATGTGGGAGACCTGGATTTGATCCTTGGGTTGGGAAGATCCCCTGGAGGAGGGCATGGCAACCCACTCCAGTATTCTTGCCTGGAGAATCCCCATGGACAGAGGAGCCTGGCGGGCTACAGTCCATAGGGTTTCAGAGTCTGACACGACTGAGTGACTTTCACTTTCACCACTTTCAGTTAGTTTATTGATGGGCTTCCCAGATGACACTAGTGGTAAAGAATCTGCCTGCAAATGCAGGATACTTAAGAGATGCAGTTTCCAACCCTGGGTTGGGAAGATCCCCTGGAGGAGGGTATGGTTATTGTTATGGATTAACCCATCCAATCTTCAAAGTTTACTCAAACCTACTTATTAAAAGGTTCCTCGTCATGTGAAATCCTACTCTCCTGCCATCAATCTTCTAGGTACTCTGGGCAAAAATTTTTGTTTGGGTCTGAGTTTGATACATAATGGACTCTTGTTTGCTAACCTACCTTTTAAAACTGATTCCCAATGATTTTCTTACTTCTTAAGCCTCTGCTTCATTCACACCTTAGTGCTAATTTCTAGGTTCACTTGGCATATTTATACCTCTGTGTCATCTACACTAAATCCTACACCAAGCATCAAGGCTGAGCTCAAATCCTAGTTTAGATAAAATCACCTCTGACTGTTAGAAAACATGTTTGTTCTGAATTGCTCCTATGCTGTATTCTGATATGTATAACATCACTTTCCTGAAATATTGTATTAGATTTCTAATGTTCAGAGATGGAAAATGTATGTATCCTTGTCTTCCTGCCCCCATTTTTGATATTACAGCAGCATATGATACATTCTCAATAAACATTTATCATACTGAATGTAATCAAGTTACTGTAAACTGGAAAAATAATACAAAAGCCACTTGTTCATTAAATATCAGAAAAATAAGGCTTGGGGAGGTTTAGTGGCATGCCCAAGTCACAGAGTTGTTTAGTTACCTATGGCTTATACAGTTGGCTGTTAGCATTCTGGGAGTCAAATATGTGAACAATATTAAGGGACCAACTTTTTCTTATGCAGACTTTGTTTTAGTCTCACTGATATTAGTCCTATCCCTCTTTCTTTCTGCAATTGGGCAGGAGTTGAAAAATTGGTCTCAATATTGCTCACATATTTGGCTTCTGGAATGCCAATAGCCACCTGCATAAGCCATAGGCAACTTAACAACTCCATTTGAGTTGGAGAGGGGTCAGGCTCTCATTTGTGCTTCCCTGGTGGCTCTGCTGGTAAAGAATCCTGCAATGCAGGAATCCCCGGTTCAGTTCCTCAGCTGGGAAGTTCCCCTGGAGAAGGAATAGGGTACCCAATCTTGTATTCTTGGGCTTCCCTAGTGGCTCAGATGGTAAAGAATCTGCTTGCAATGCAGGAGACGTGGGTTCAATCCCTGGGTTGGGGAGATCCCATGGAAGAGAGCATGGCAACCTACTCCTGTATTCTTGCCTGGAGAATCCCCATGGACAGAGGAGCCTGGCAGGCTACAGTCCATGGGGCTGCAAAGAGTCGGACATGACTGAACAACTAAGCACTGATGAATAGTAGTTTACTAAACTATATGATACGCTATTACCAGAACAAAGAAAAGTTTGCTCTGGGGTCATTTAATTTATTTAAAGAGAACCCTTGCTTTTTGTTGTTGTTGTTGTTGCTACAGTATGAGCTGGGCTATGGTGAATATCATAATTTAAGGAAAAGGTAAAAGAATGTTTGATCAGGTGCCATGTTTACAACAGCAATTTGGGAAAAGCAAACTGACCAGTGTTTGCTTTTGTGAAAATAAAGTGTGTGAAAAGCTTCAAATTATTGATGTCGTTTGATCCAATAATTCACTAAGAAGCTACCTAAATAATCAGAAACAATCTATCAAATTTTTCACTACATTATTCATAATAGCAAACTTGGAAATTACTTAGATATTCAACAGAAGAATGGTTAAAGAATCTGTGGCATCCACAGTACACTCTCTTACATAGTCATCACAATATTATTTAGAAAGAATTTCCAGTGACCTGGAAAATACTTATTATGTAATGATATTAGATATTATAGCAGGCTATGACATTTTAATGATATATAAATGTTGTGTGTTTATGAGCACATGAGTGTTCATGCATATCTGTATGTATAAATTATAAAAAAGCCTGGAAATAAACACTCCAAAATATGATTAAGCTTAATAACTAAATCTTACTTATTGTGAGTATATGTATATTTTTAAGTTTATAATAAGTAGCTGTTACCTTTTTAAACAAAAGCACAAAATTATTTATAACAGTCTTCTTAGGAAGCTCTCCTATAATCTCCTTTAAAAGTGTCTGTGGGATACAAACTTAGAATACATTTTGTTGAATAACTATTCAAGCAAATCCACACTCTACTGCTAGTAGGTAAAGAGTTGGAGCACTTGGAAGCTGGCTCATAAATAATAATTCTCCTCCTGATCAGTCCTTCCTGGTCTGGTGCAGTTCAATAATTCTTGTCATGTGTCCTATTTGCCAGCTGCTCATCTCCCTCATGCTGCCTAGGTCACTGACATTCATGCTTCTAATGGTACAGCATAAGCAGAAAAAAAAAAAAAAACTACAAGCCTGGGTCACTGTTTTAACCAAAACCTCAAACAAAACACTGACAAAATATGTCATACTTCACAATGCAGTGTTTTCTTATTTCAAACATTATTATTGACATCCATGTTACTGTAAGTGAGATCACTCTATTAAAATGAAAAATTTAACAGGTTTCAAAGCTTGTTTTAGTTTGGACAGACTCGAGATAAGCCCAGTATGAATTTGGAAACATGAGCTCCATTTGTGGTTCTGATTAGCTATATTTTCCTAGACTGTCATTTCTGTTTGAGCTGGTTTCCCTATCTGAAAAAATATGGGTTGGGGACCATAAATGTTAAATCACTCTCCCCATGCCATGTTCCGCTTGGGTATTAGAAATTCAGGTCTTAGAAATTTGAGATCATGGAATCTAGAGTTTTCAGTGTCATCAAAGTTTCATAAGCTAAAGTTTTCATGCCTCTTGCAAACAAGCTGACTACTGTACTGTATATCAAGGGCCAGAATGAGTTGTGAACAAAAGTTTGACTCAAGCCTCAAAGAATCTAATTGTAGTAAATTAATCAAGATGCATATTCATTGTCTATGTATGCCTTTTTGAAGCTGTTTCTTGTGCATTTGAAAGGTGACCATCGCTCATTTGTGAAACTGCCATATGTGTTCTTGGTATAAGAAAATGCTTTTTGGATGTAGGCCAGGTTTAATTATTCCTCCTAGAAAACATGCCTTTTACCACAAATGAAAAATTCTTCCCTAAAAGAAATCATTGTATTCGCATACCTGCTTATTGTCAATTATTTCAGTATTGCCCTCAGTCCATTATTTACTTATAGTTTCAAAATGGAATATTTTTAGTCAAGGGAAAAATAGAAGAAAAGACAGGATATATATTTCCCTTCTCATCATGAATGAAGCTGAGCTATCTTCCAGGTATTTCTCATTTAGTTTAGGAGACAACTTTAAAACCTATACAAAGAGAATTACTATGTGTTGTGAAATCATAACACACAACAAATGATAAAGGAAAAAGTGGGTGGTGGCAATTCTAGGAAAATCCATAAACAACTTTACAGTACTATACACATGGACACATGTATCTTTGAGGAAAATTGATAAAACCACATATACAAGGTCATAGAGATTATTCATCAAAATCTTTACCTTGTAAATGAACCGTAACCTAGATTTAATGCCTAAACTATTTGTATGCAGAAGTACTCAATCATTTTCCACTTTCTAGAATTATAATTTATTTCTGTTTATTATTGTATGGCAATATCAATCAAGAATAGCCAAACTAATTTCTAAAATGCAACTAAAAGTAGCTATAATTAAACTAATTAGAATACAAATTTAAATGATCATCTTTTATATAGAAAATGAATTATGTTCTAGATATACTTTCCCCACATTCAATATTCTCACACTGGCTCATCTACTCATATTACAAATCCAGTGAAATGCGGACACTGTGTTTGCCACTGTTTATGTCTGTGCATATGTTTGTGGTTACACACTTACACTTACAGAAAACATAGAAATTTAAGAACTAGGACACTCTAAGAGACATGAAACACTAGTTTTAATCTTAACACTTAATACATTGTATTTCCTAAGGAAGGCCCATTAAATTTCTCTCTTACAATTTTACACACTCCACTCAAAAGTCTAGTAAAGTAATGCTCAAAATTCTCCAAGCCAGGCTTCAGCAATACGTGAACCATGAACTTCCCAGATGTTCAAGCTGGTTTTAGAAAAGACAGAGGAACCAGAAACCAAGTTGCCAACATCCGCTGAATCATCGAAAAAGCAAGAGAGTTCCAGAAAAACATCTGTCTCTGCTTTATTGACTATGCCAAAGCCTTTGACTGTGTGGATCACAATAAACTGTGGAAAATTCTTCAAGAGATGGGAATACCAGACCACCTGACCTGCCTCCTGAGAGACCTATATGCAGGTCAGGAAGCAACAGTTAGAACTGGACATGGAACAACAGACTGGTTCCAAATAGGAAAAGGAGTATGTCAAGGCTGTATATGTCACCCTGCTTATTTAACTTATATGCAGAGTACATCATGAGAAATGCTGGGCTGGAAGGAGCACAAGCTGGAATCAAGATTGCCGGGAGAAATATCCATAACCTCAGATATGCAGATGACACCACCCTTATGGCAGAAAGTGAACAGGAACTGAAAAGCCTCTTGATGAAAGTGAAAGAGGAGAGTGAAAAAGTTGGCTTAAAACTCAACATTCAGAAAACTAAGATCATGGCATCTGGTCCCATCACTTCATGGGAAATAGATGGGGAAACAGTGGAAACAGTGTCAGACTTTATTTTCTTGGGCTCCAAAATCACTGCAGATGGTGGTTGCAGCCATGAAATTAAAAGACACTTACTCCTTGGAAGGAAAGTGAGCAACCTAGATAGCATACTCAAAAGCAGAGACATTACTTTGCCAACAAAGGTCCATCTAGTCAAGGCCATGGTTTTTCCAATTGTCATGTATGGATGTGAGAGTTGGACTGTGAAGAAAAATGAGTGCTGAAGAATTATTGCTTTAGAACTGTGGTGTTGGAGAAGACACTTGAGAGTCCCTTGGACTGCAAAGAGATCCAATCAGTCCGTTCTAAAGGAGATCAGTCCTGGGTGTTCATTGGAAGGACTGATGCTGAAGCTGAAACTCCAATACTTTGGCCACCTGATGTGAAGAGCTGACTTATTGGAAAAGACTCTGATGCTGGGAGGGATTGGGGGCAGGAGGAGAAGGGGACGACAGAGGATGAGGTGGCTGGATGGCATCACTGACTTTATGGCATGAGTTTGAGTGAACTCCTGGAGATGGTGATGGACAGGGAGGCCTGGCATGCTGCAATTCATGGGGATCACAAAGAGTCGGACACGACTGAGCAACTGAACTGAACTGAACTGAATCAAAAGGCAGTGTAATTTCCCTCCCTTTCAGACTGGATAGAACTTGGCTATAATTGCTAAATTGTAGCAGAATGGATGCTCTGTGAATTCTTAGCCTAGATCAGAAAAGGTCAGACATCTTCTGTCTGGTTCTATTTGAATCCTCTCTCTAGGGGAAGTCAACCACAGTAAAAGACATGTAATTTTCCTGAGACCAACATATTGGGGGTGGGGGTGGAGGGGGAGGGTTACATGTAGACACTTCGTCAAAAGTCTGAGCTGATCCCAGGTTTCTTCCAGTCATCCCTTCTAAGGTGTCAGGAATGTGAGTAAAGCAGTCCTGGACCCTACAGACAATGGCTTCCACCAGCTGAATACCACTATTTAACCTCAGGCAACGCCACGAAGAGCAAAAGAATCATTCAGCTGAGATCTACCTAAATTCCTTAACTGCTGCTGCTGCTGCTAAGTCACTTCAGTCGTGTCTGACTCTGTGCGACCCCATAGATGGCAGCCCACCAGGCTCCCCCGTGCCTAGGATTCTCCATGCAAGAAAACTGGAGTGGGTTGCCATTTCCTTCTCCAATGCATGAAAGTGAAAAGTGAAAGTGAAATCGCTCAGTCGTGTCCGACTCTGGCGACCCCTTGGACTGCAGCCTACCAGGCTCCTCCGTCCATGGGATTTTCCAGGCAAGAGTACTACAGTATATGTAAAATGTAATAAAACAGTTGTGGTTTTAAGCCACTCAGTTTTAAGGTACTTAGCTTCACAGTAGTAGTAACTGAGATAGATATACAACTTAATAGATATGTAACTGTTGAAAAGTTACCCACTTCCTCTGAACTTTATTCTTATTTGCAAAATACCAATATAGGTCCTTCCCAACCAACATAAAATAACAAAGAGAGCATAGAGGATAATAGCTGTGGGAGAGCATTCTAACATAATGGTAAAGCATTATCTGTATCTGTTTATCTAATGCAAAAGTCAGTCTGGTGTTTCTAACAGTAAAACTATGATAATCTTCTCCATTACATGGAGATCGTCAGATGGTTTTAAGGCATGTACTGTGTTGTCTGATGTACAACCTCAGTCTTCATTGGTGGCTACATGTTGTGAACTCCTTCTTCTGAACAAATACACTATTATATTCGTAATTCAAGTTCTTCTTGTTTCTCTGAGTCACATGGATTGAGCACTGAAATCTCCTTTGTTTCTAACAAAGTACAATTAGAGGTGTCATCTTAGCCCCTATTTTCCTCAAGCTCATATTTCTCTTTCATCCTCTCAGCAAGTTGAATACCAAGTTAGTCACATTTCTTTTTTTTTTTAATTTATTTTTTAAATTGAAGAATAATTGCTTTACAGAATTTTGTTGTTTTCTAAGTCACATGTCACATTTCTTTACCCTTCCTTCTTCCAATACTTTTTGGGTCAAGAAATTGAAGTTGCAAATGAGGTCAGTGTACTCCCACCATGTTTAATCCTCAGAGCTAATTGGTGTCTTTAAGATAGCCTGGGCTGCACTGCCTCTAGGTTTTAATCTTACCAAGTTTCAGTAACTTCATTTTGGATATTTTCTTAAGCCTTCTTTCCACAGTGAGTCTAAGGGACACATTAGATGTGTTTTCAAAATGACTTTCCAAGTTGAATTCCAGGCAGGTTACTAGGTTCTTCTGCTTGAGTTATAAGTGTGAAAATGTCGATATTCACTTTTCCATTACAAGAAAAAAAAAAAAAAAAAACAATACATACTGTTGCATGCCTGCTAACCTGTTCTTTCTCCTGCCAGTGATATGAATATTTAGAAATTCACACTGTCCCATATTTTTTATCTCTTGCCTATAGTCAGTGAAGTATCCTGGTGGTGGATACAAATTGAACCTTTTATCACACATCTCTGATAAGGAAGCAAAATTCTAGGCTGTGGGACTGAATTTGCATACATCTTTCTGAGGTCAAAGTTCATTTCAAGGGCAAGTTCATATAGCTATACTCCTTGTTAAAGAAAACATGATGTTTGAAAATCTGAATTTATAGAATGGGGAAAATTGAGGAAGTGGGGTGAAGTTATTCTCTTTTCTGAAGTTTTATCTATACTATTTCTTTAAATACTGACCCACAGTAGCATATTTTAAATGAAATATTAGTTATAAAACGTGAGTGTATACATAGAAAATTTCAGAATTACCTATATTATGCAGAGTTCAGTTCAGTCGCTCAGTCGTGTCCGACTCTTTGTGATCCCCATGAATCGCAGCACGCCAGGCCTCCCTGTCCATCACCAACTCCTGGAGTTCACTCAGACTCACGTCCATCGAGTCAGTGGTGCCATCCAGCGATCTCATCCTCTGTCATCCCCTTCTCCTCCTGCCCCCAATCCCTCCCAGCATCAGAGTCTTTTCTAATGAGTCAGCTCTTCGCATGAGGTGGCCAAAGTCCTGGAGTTTCAGCTTTAGCATCACTCCTTCCAAAGAACACCCAGGACTGATCTCCTTTAGAATGGACTGGTTGGATCTCCTTGCAGTCCAAGGGACTCTCAAGAGTCTTCTCCAACACCACAGTTCAAAAGCATCAATTCTTCAGCGCTCAGCTTTCTTCACAGTCCAACTCTCACATCCATACATGACTACTGGAAAAACCATAGCCTTGACTATGCAGTGTAGGTTGTATCTATATAAATGATAATTGGATACAGTATTGCTTCAGGACAGAAAACTAAAGAAGTGGATAAGTACCTTTACTCACTCTCCTGTGCAAGAAATAATGCTAGGCATATCATATGTATTCTTTGTGTTAATATTAAAGAAATTCTACCAAAGGGTAGTGGGGAGAGAGGAACAAAATAGGCCTATCAGATTAACAAAGTAGTATATGTAGAATAGATAAGCAACAAGGATATACTGTACAGCACAGGGAATCATACCCAATATCTTGTAATAACCTATAATGGAATATAATATGCAAAAGAACTAAAAAAGTAACTTACTATTCTGTATACCTGAAACTAGCATAATATTTAAATCAACTGTATGTAAAAAAATCTATTATCCCTGTTATAAAGATAGGGAAACAGAGGCTCAAATTAATTATCCAAGTTCACTGAATTGATAAGGCATAGAAATGATTTAAATTGTATTTCAATTTCATATTACCTGTGTAGCCTTTATCTTTCATTACTTCACATTCTCTACCCTTTAT
This sequence comes from Bos taurus, assembly GCF_002263795.3. Taxonomy (NCBI): domain Eukaryota; kingdom Metazoa; phylum Chordata; class Mammalia; order Artiodactyla; family Bovidae; genus Bos; species Bos taurus. The sequence continues at coordinate 2,394,958 of NW_020192292.1, forward strand.
GCTCTAACCACACTGAAGAGTTTGAGGTGTACATGTTTCTACCTTGCTACCTTTACTCACAAAGTTCTCTCTTTCTGGGATGCTGTTACTCCCATTACAACACATCATATGAGGTCCCACCCAAATAGCTGTCTTTCTTGAAGATTTTTTTCAACATCCTCAGTCATAGAACTGTCCCATTTTTCTGTCCTTTTATGGCATTTTGTGATGCTTTCTCATCATGCCTTATCATATTCTGCCTTATATATGTTATCTGTGTCCATCTCTTAGCTTCCCAACCAATCAGCCTTCAGTAGCTCCCAACCAATTAGGCTTCAATAGCTCCCAACCAACCAGCCTTCGATAGAAATACTTACTTCTGTTAGTGCGTTAAACATACATCACACATTAGCATGCATTTTCTCTTTAAAGGAAAACTCTCCTAGTGACTGGTAATCGTGCACTCATTTCTAGTGCCTAACATGAGAGTTTAATTTTTAAACTAAAATATTATAATCTGTTTTATATTTATCATAGGATATATTCTTTCCTAGAGAGTCATATTCTAAAGTCAACAAAAATTCTCTCACTACATGTAATTGTACCTATCAGGTCATCAACTTCTTTCCTAGAATCTTAGTCAGCTGTGTCTTTTGGGAGCATGTATATACTAAAGTTCAGCTATTTGGAGATATCTACAAAGTCCACAGTAGGTCAGGATTCACACTTAAATGATGGCTTGTAAACATGGGCAGCCAGTCTCAGTATCTGCATTTCTTTACTCTCTGCAAGGCTTTACTCTCCTTGTTTTCACACCTATGCTACAATTCCCATAAACTAGTGAAACAGTGATTTCTTCCTGGGAAAAATGACTCCAAAAGAAATTTGGCTGATATTTCTCTAGATAAAAGGAGGGAGGGAGCAAATAGTAGAGTTTAAGAAAGTGACAGTCCTTAGAAAGAAAGAAGAAAAAAAAAGCAATAAAATTGTGACTAAAGAGATGAAGAATAAATTTCATGGTAGCTCACATTTCTGGCATCAACAAGCCAACCAGCCATATGCTCTATATAGAAAAAAGAAAAATATAATTTCTCTATGTAATTTGATGAAAACACTGCTCATGAAGTGCTAGATAAAACATTATGAGTCTGAAAGATTTATCTACTTTTTAAACATATATTGCATTTCTTAGAGAGAAACATATACCGGTGTCAACTGTTTCATGAAGCTCTTAAGACTTATCTCTTACTCCCAAAAAGTTGTCAGACATAATCTTTCATTATTATGACAAATCTATTTATGTATCATCAAACTGCATATAAGAAGGGTAAAGTGACAAGGTCTGGATTCCATGAAATCTCAATATTTCAATGCAGAAAAAGTTCAGCTTATTTTGACATTTGAGGCTTATTCTTTCTCTTACCTTTGAGTTACTGATCTGCAAGTTTTATTTGCCTCCTCTAATTCTTTAGCCTGGCTTCCTTCATCCTAAAGGAAATCAGTGGTGAATATTCACTGGAAGGACTGATGTTGAAGCTGAAACTCCAATACTTTGGCCACCTGATGTGAAGAACTGACTCATTTGAAAAGATCCTGATGCTGGGAAAGATTGAAGGCGGGAGGAGAAGGGGACGACAGAGGATGAAATGGTTGAATGGCATCACTGACTCAATGGACATGAGTTTGTGTAAACTCTGGGAGTTGATGATGGACAGGGAGGCCTGGTATGCTGCAATCCATGGGGTCGCAAAGAGTCAGACAGGACTGAGCAACTAACTGAACTGAATTCTTTAGACATGAGGAATTAATATTTATTATGTTGTGATCATTTTTCATTCACAATTTGCTGAGATATTCCTACTATTGAATGTATCTTTTTCAACTATGTAAAGAAAACAATGACTTTAAAGCACTATTCTAGCTTAGCTGTCTTTCTATTATTTTTGACCCACTTAGAATTATTTTTAAGTGCATTTTTTGGAGCATATGTATTCCCTTCAGACATATTTTCAGTGAGACACCTAACCAAGTATCTTTTTAAGTTCTTCACTCTTTAACTTTTGGCAGTCACTGCCCACTAACCTCGGAGAAGGCAATGGCACCCCACTCCAGTACTCTTGCCTGGAAAATCCCATGGACGGAGGAGCCTGGTAGGCTGCAGTCCATGGGGTCACACAGAGTCAGACATGACTGAAGCGACTTAGCAGGAGCAGCAGCAGCCCAGTAACCTACATTCATTTTCCTGTTAAGTAACAAAAATGTCCTCTGGAATGTATAACTTTGAGAAAAACTGTTGATTTCTAATTATGTATTGAATGTTGCCACCATGCTGCTGCTGCTGCTGCTGCTAAGTCGCTTTGGTCGTGTCCGACTCTGTGCGACCCCATAGACGGCAGCCCACCAGGCTCCCCCGTCCCTGGGATTCTCCAGGCAAGAACACTGGAGTGGGTTGCCATTTCCTTCTCCAATGCAGGAAAGTGAAAAGTGAAAGTGAAGTCACTCAGTTGTGTCTGACTCTTCACAATCCCATGGACTGCAGCCTACCAGGCTTCTCCATCCATGGGATTTTCCAGGCAAGAGTACTGGAGTGGGGTGCCATTGCCTTCTCCTTTGCTACCATACAAGACACAAAAAACCAGAAAGAATTATGTTTGTACAAAGTTTGTATTGAAAGTTATATTTTATGTTTGCCATGGTGAGTTATTGATTTTACAGCACTGTTTGTTTTATTCCTTATAAATATTAAGTCTATGATTTGGTTAAATCTAAAAAGTTAACTCTGTAATCTGGAACCAGTCTGTTTAAATATCTTAAAGGGGATGAGAAAGAGCCACAATTTAGAACACCACAGCTTCGTATTCCTAGGACTAGTTTATGAATGTGTGTCTGTATGTGTGTTTATAACAGGTAAGTGAAGTTAATTCCTTAGTTTATAGTAGATTTAAGCTCTACTATGTATATAAAAGATCTTCATGACCCAGATAAACACGAAGGTGTGATCACTCACACTCACCTAGAGCTGGACATCCTGGAATCTGAAGTCAGGTGGGCCTTAGGAAGCATCACTATGAACAAAGCTAGTGGAGAAGATAGAATTCCAGTTGAGCTATTTCAATTCCTAAAACATGATGCTGTGAAAGTGCTGCACTCAATATGTCAGCAAATTTAGAAATTCAGCAGTGGCCACAGGACTGGAAAAGGTCAGTTTTCATTCCAATTCCAAAGACAGGCAATGCCAAAGAATGCTCAAACTACCACACAATTGCATTAATTTCACACGCTAGCAAAGTAATGCTAAAAATTCTCCAAGCCAGGCTTCAGCAACCCATGAACTGTGAACATCCAGATTTTCAAGCTGGTTTTAGAAAAGGCAGAGGAACCAGAGATCAAATTGCCAACATCCACTGGATCATTGAAAAAGGAAGAGAGTTTTAAAAAAAAAAAAAAAAAAAACATCTATTTCTGCTTTATTGACTATTCCAGTGCCATTGACTATGTGGATCACAATAAACTCTGGAAAATTCTTCAAGAGATGGGAATACCAGACCACCTGACCTGCCTCCTGAGAAACCTGTATGCAGGTCAGTAATCAACAGTTAGAAGTGGACATTAAACAACAGACTGGTTCCAAATAGGAAAAGGAGTACATCAAGCCTGTATATTGTCACCCTGCTTATTTAACTTATATGCAGAGTACATCATGAGAAATGCTGGGCTGGATGAAGCACAAGCTGGAATCAAGATTGCCAGGAGAAATATCAATAACCTCAGATATGCAGATGACATCACCCTTATGGCAGAAAGTGAAGAACTAAAGAGCCTCTTGATGAAAGTGAAAGAAGAGAGTGAAAAAGTTGGCTTAAGGCTCAACATCTAGAAAACTAAGATCATGGCATCTGGTCCCATCACTTTATGGCAAATAGATGGGGAAACAGTGGAAACAATGGCTGACTTTATTTCTCTGGGCTCCAAAATCACTGTGGATGGTGATTGCAGCCATGAAATTAAAAGACGCTTGCTCCTTGGAAAGAAAGTTATGACCAACCTAAACAGCATATTAAAAAGCAGAGACATTACTTTGACAACAAAGGTCTGTTTAGTCAAGGCTATGGTTTTTCCAGTGGTCATGCATGGATGTGAGAGTTGGACTATAAAGAAAGCTGAGTGCCAAAGAATTGATGCTTTTGAACTGTGGTGTTGGAGAAGATTCTTGAGAGGCCCTTGGACTGCAAGGATATCCAGCCAGTCCATCCTAAAGGAGATCAGTCCTGGGTGTTCATTGGAGGGACTGATGTTGAAGCTGAAACTCCAATACTTTGGCCACCTGATGTGGAGAACTGACTCATTTGAAAAGACCCTGATGGTGGGATAGATTGAGGGCAGGATGAGAAGGGGACAACAGAGGATGAGATGGTTGGATGGCATCACCGACTCAATGGACATGGGTTTGGGTGGACTCTGGGAGTTGATGATGGACAGGGAGGCCTGGCATGCTGTGGTTTATGGGGTCGTGAAGAGTCGGACATGACTGAGCAACTGAACTGAACTGACATGCAAACAATTATTCTATGTTTTTTGATACAGTGATGACTAAGATATGGTCCTGCTTCAAAAACAATTCACAGTCTGTTTATTGTCCCAGCGGAAACATCTTTTCTGAGCACAGGACACATATACTAGACAACACTTAGTGCCTGATTCATAATAGACACTGAATATTTGTTTTATGAGTACTTCTTTTGTTCAAAGGCCTTAAATACTATAGTTCTTCTGGACACTGACCTCTTCTCCCTCTGTGATCTCTTCTACTCCCATACTTCAGCTGCCAATATATGCTGACAATCTCTATTTCTCCAGTCTGAAATCCTACTCCAAATTTCAGATCTGTATATCCTACTCTCTATATCTGAAAATGGATGCCTCAGGGGCTCTTCAAATTCAAGATTTCCATTAGCGAACTCATAAGCTTCACCCATCTTTCTCAGCCCCACTATAAACTTGGTCTGTCCTCATTGGTTCCTAATCTTAGTTAAGAGAATCACCATTCCCTCAGCTACAATGCCACCATTGTAAAGACTCTTCTTCATATTCGTGCCTTTTTGTAATTCCCTCTCTTTGAGTATGGCAGGATCAGTGACTTGCTTCTAACCAAAAGAACATGACAAAAGTGATGGATGTCACTCCTATGATAATGTCACATCATATGCCTCTGTCTTGGGATAAACTGGGAGATTAGGATTGACACATACACACTATTATACATAAAACAGCTAGTAAGGACCTACTGTACAGCACTGGAAACTCTGCTCAATACTCTGTAATAACCTATATGGGAAAAGAACCTAAAAGAGAATGAATATATGTATAACTGATTCACCTTGCTGTACACCTGAAACTGACACAACATGCTAAATCAATTATATGCCAGTTAAAAAAAAATAGATTAAAAGAGGGGAAATTGGAGGCAGGGAGAATTGGAATCCAATTCTGGAAAGTTGTAAACTAATAAAAAAAATATAGAAAATAGCAGATAGGAAGGAAAAGTGTGAGCATGTCAGGGCAGGAAGTATAGCTGTTTACAAGTGAGTGCAACACTAGGCACACAGAGGAGTAGTGAGTGACTGTTGCTGTGAATCTGACTTTTGGCTTCATTCTCACTTTTTCGTACTCTCGCCAGCTGGGGCTAAGCTGCTTGGATCTGGATTCATTAATGCACGTTCTGTGAATGGTCTTTTTAAACAGGTAAAGTTTGGTTCTTTAATTTGACAGCTCCTTCTCTGAGAAAGTAGTTTTTATCCAAGGATCTGTTTGCCATGTGTTAGTTAGCATTATTAGAATGGTAGCCCTTCTGCCAATTGGAAATACGATCTGTTCCTGAGAGCAGCTGCTTGTCTTCACTGAAAGAAATTACTTTATTTGAATTTTACAGTTTTCCTACCTGACTCTGGGTTTTCATTCTCTATCTGCTGCTGATGACCTTATCGTTGTTTGGAAGCACTCTTTTGAATTTTTGCAGGATCGTATTAAAAGCAGACTAACATTTTCAAAGCAAGTTACATTTACTTCAGTGCACTTTTCAGAGTGTACTGTAGGAAAAGAATTAAACTGAAAGTCACTCAGTTGTGTTCAACTCTTTGCGACCCCATGCACTATACAGTCCATGGAATTTTCCAGGCCAGAATACTGGAGTGGATAGCCTTTCGCTTTTCCAGGAGATCTTCCCAACCCAGGGATTGGACCCAGGTCTCCCGCATTGCAGGCAGATTCTTTACCATCTGAGCTACAAGGGAAGCCCTTGTGAAAGGGAAAGAATATGTGAGCCTAAATTGAAGGGTAAATGTAGTTTGCCATTTTTCTGTTACTCATGTGTATCATCAGTGTCCCAAAATATAGGTCAGGATTAGGAAGTGAAAATGTGATGAGAGAGCATTCTAATGGAGAAGATATAGAATATTTACAAATAATTAACACCATATCAGAATGTATGGGCTTCCCTGATAGCTCAGTTGATAAAGAATCCACATGCAATGCAGGAGACCCTGGTTCAATTACTGGGTCGGGAAAATCCCCTGGAGAAGGGATAGGCTACCCACTCCAGTTTTATTGGGCTTCCCTAGTGGGTGAGATGGTAAAGAATCTGCCTGCAATGCAGGAGACCTGGGTTTGACCCCTGGGTTGGGAAGATCCCCTGGAGGAGGGCAGGGCAACCCACTGCAGTATTCTTGCCTGGAAAATCCCATGAACAGAGGAGCCTAGTGGGCTACAGTCCATGAGGGTCGCAAAGAGTTGGACACAACTGAGCAACTAAGCACACTTAGCACAAGAATTTATGTAACAAACCAATATAGTTGTCTTACTAAACTGCATGAAGCCACCTTAAAATTTGGAGCTCACAGTAAAATTTAATTTGGGTTGCTCCTCAGCATTGCCATTGATAGGTTCCCTTTTTATGCTGCCTTAATCTAAAGTGGTTTTGTGAATTGAATTTAAATACTGCTACTAGGCTGATAATACACAATACATTTTAAAACACGAGTTCTCCATTGTCTGTAACATTCCAGTTTTACTTGTAAGGAAGATAGAGTATTTCTATTAGCATTAGAGTTATTTCCGGTTCTGAGGACCAGTAAGCACCACAGATGATAAAATTCAGTTTGTCACAGTAAAGGATCATGCAGGCAGCATTGTGTTTTGAGTTGTATTCTACAAAATAACGTTGGATCCAGCTGTACTGAATTGCCCGCACTCATTCCACTTCTTTTCTCTCATTCTCCTTGTTAATATGAAGTAATCATTATAAAGTATTCCTCTGTATACAGTTACTATTATCATCTTCCTAGATTATAATTTCCTAAACTAGTGTCCTGCATAAGCAGGAGGTCCCATAGCCATCTAATATTGTAACTTTAAATATTGAAATTGATTTTTTTTACATTCTGTCATACTTGAAATCAAGATTCATGTATTCTTTCAGACAAAAGAATATTACTGTCTTTGTGGAAGCTATATTTGGAGGGCAGAGGGAACCACAATATAAAACAAAGAAATTATACAGTATGTTTGATGGTAATAAGTCCAAAAGGACAAAACAAGATAACAGTAACAGTGGACCTCATGGGCAAAGGGACTTTTGGAAAATAGACTTGAAGCAAGTGAGAGAATGACTAATGCACTTATCTAGGGCAAAGGTATTCAAGGCAAAGTGGACATCTGTGCAAAGGCTATGAAACAGGAGTGTGCTTGCTTCACAAAGCAGGCAGGTTGGTAGCATTGAAGTGCAGTGGGGCCAGTGAGCCTAGGAGTGAGCAAGGAGGAAAGCAGTAGAAGAGGTCAGAGGGGTAAGTGCCTCCACAATATGGGTTCATCCAATTAACTGGACAATTTGTGCAGGCAATGGGATTAGCTCATTTGACTGTTATTATTGAGCAGAGTAGCCTGTTATTTAATGTTTTGTTCTATAGAGTTGAAGATTTCAAGTTAGTACTGGTATAATAAGGCAGAAATACATGGTATAACTTTCTGTTTGCAGAGTTGAGCTTAGGATGACATTGTATTAAAGAGGGGTGTCTATGTTTTCTGTAATTCCCACCAAGAAAAGTATTTTCAGTAAGATATCAAAATGACTTGTTGAACAACAAAGAAATGAATCTATGTCAAAACATCACATCTTATACAAATGAAATATACATATCTTGAAATTCAATTATTTGAAATGAGCTGTGTTAAGCAAATATATCTATGTAGATATATTAGTAGAAAATCAAGCTTTGTAAATATCAATGGCAAGATAAATTAGAGCCATATTCATCTTCCCTATTACTTCTGGTCTAGGAGTTCATTCTTCTACACTAAGAAAGATCTAAAAAAAAAAAAAGAAAGAAAGAAAGAAAGATCTAGGCTTAGGCTACAGAACACTGAAAATAGACCAGATTCTGTTTACACTTAATTTACTAATTTTGCTCTAACTTATATCAAATCTCATTAAATAGTAGTAAAACTTCATTTCTTTAATCATTTTATAACATTAGCACATTCACTTAACCTTGCCTTTCATTTGCAATACATAGTATTCAAGTTTGCTTCTATCCTCTGCTTGCCTAAATCTCTTAATGAAAAGAGAACTGTGATACAGGCTTTCACAGTGAGGTAAAGCACTGTGTTTAAAAACACTGAACAAAAATTTATATATTAAGTATCTGTTTCTCAATGATTTATAATGGCTGGGTTGACCCATGGGAGCAGAATAGTGTCTTGTGATCCTGTATGTGATGTTTTTGCCTTGAAGTCAGATAGCTTGGGTTTTGTTTCAGTTCAGTTATTCACTTGCTCTGAGCCACTACTTCCCAACTGTGGAATAAGAGGTTATACTCATACAATTATTTGAAAATCTTCTAGGAGGCACAAAGAAGATACTTCAGGGAGGGACTGCCACTGGGGTTAGGGTTGGGGTGGGATGAACAGGGCTGTTCCAAGCACATCTGTTGTATATATTGAGATACTTTGCAAGATTTCACTGGAAGAAAGATTTCCAGTATAAGAATTATTTAACAGTTGTTGTATTGGAACAGTATTCAAACAGTTTTTGCTCTCTTAGACTATAAAAAAAGGCCTCCCTGGTAGTTCAGCTGGTAAAGAATCCGCCTACAATGCAGGAGATCCCGGTTTGATTCCTGGGTTGAGAAGATCCACAGGAGAAGGGATAGGCCACCCACTTCAGTATTCTGGCCTTGAGAATTGCATGGCCTGTATGGGGTCTCAAAGAGTCAGACATGACTGAGCGACTTTCACTGTGTTGGAACAGTCTTCAAACATTTTTGCTTTCTTAGACTATAAAAAAAACTTTCTCTATACTTACTCCCTCAAAGTTATACATTGAAAGCTAAAACTTTTCACTATAGGTTTAAATGATCACAAAGAGTGTACTTTTAGAGCATATTACAAATATTAAATTTTAAAATATAATTTTAAAAATAAAAATACTTCATCATTCTTTTATGTTCATCTAGTAGTATCTATTAAACAATGAGATACATACCATTATTCATGAAAATGGACTTGAACAATCTGTATTATAACTGTCAGAAATGTAACCTTGTTCTTTTTTGTCTTGTCACTCATATAGCCATTTCCACGGTATTTTATACTAGTGTAATATATTTTATGTTTAAATCTTTTATGAATCATAGTACCTCTTGGGCAAAAAAATATTTATATACATAAAAATGTTCACTTAAACATTTCCTGTGACCATACATTTTTGCAGATTAAAAAAATCCAGGACTGAGTTATCATTACACTTATTTAGTAGTATCTAATTTATCAAAATAAAATACATTACACATTTGAATATTAAGAACATAAAGTTAATTTCTTAGACATCTATTTCTTAAATGAATTGGACAAGAATAATTTTTGCAGTTGAGTTTTTTTTTTTTTTTTTTGCCCCTTGATAAATATTACTTTGTGGTTGAATGAAGTTCATTCATGAAGAGACTTTTGTTCCATGTGTGGGTTTGCATATATGTTCAGTCTGGAAACTTATTTGTGACCATTATGAGATGGGAAACTAGTTTCATTTTAGTAATGTTTCACGCTCATTTGAACTGATATGCAAACATTTATCAGCTGTTAACTAGTTTAGGTCTTCCTTCAATGTGCTTGAAGGAAAGAACTGGAAGCCACATGAATGGCAAGGAACGCATCACCAAGTAGTAGTTTGATTCATGTCATCGACAATGACAACAGTGTTTTAAGTTGAGCCCGTGTCTGGTGCCTTGGGGGTTTCTCTCCCAGGGAAATACCTGGTGCTGCGGTGTCAGGGACAAGTTGAGAGCACTGACATGCTTTTGTAAAGTGGAAGCAAGAGGATTATGGTGAGAGATAGGCCAAAGGGCTGGATGACCTGCTTGGAGCCTGCACTCAAGGTGCTTCCAGGCAGATCAGTTTCCAAAAGATTACATGTAGAAGTTAGGGAACTGAAAACACTTTCTCTTAGAACTAACCACATCCAAGTATCCTTTAAAAAGCCTTCATGGACATCTATACACATGCATGCATGCCCTAGTTTAAAAAATCACTGCCCTGGAGGATCTCTTGGGTCTCTTCACATTTTATCATTCTGTGATCACTTGTAGGTTATCATATTATGCATTAGAAACCTAAAATCCTTTTGTAATGGGGAAGAAAGAAGGAAATACAGAGATTTCACAAATGAAAATATGCCTCACCCTTTCATATTTTTTCTTTTGTATTTATATCAGATTAAACCTCTAAATAATGGTCCCCCCCAAATCAGTTACTGTTCTTCTCATGTGTATCTGATTGAAAAACAAACTTGAAAATTGAGTTTTACAGTTTACTTGTAAGTAGATACAGAGCAAATAAGCCCTGTTTCATGCCTCTTGCCTACTGATAAAATTGAATTGACTTGAGCAGAAACACATTAAAATGTAACATGAGAAGAATATAGGAAGAGAGAAGTGGCATGATAATTACCATAGAGACATTATATTGACCCTGCTATTAGTTTTTTTCATGTCACTAGCAAAACTGAGAAGCAAGCTTATTAGAGTAAATACAAAGACTTATTTTTACGTGTTACAATTATATTGTTCTAGTTTAGAAGAGAAGCATGACACAGCTACATGGATTCAATGCAAACCTCTTTAGGTAATTAACTCCAGCAGCCACACACCATTTTCAAAGAAGAGGAACATACAGTTATCACCTGAGGGCTCCAGAAATTGGGCTTCCTCAAATCAAGACTATGGTAATGGTCAAATGAACTTATCTACCAGACAGAAACAGACTCTCAGACATAGAGAACAGACTTGTGATTGCTGGGGTGGTAGATAGGGGGAGGTTTGGATTGGGAGTTTGGGGTTAGCAGATGCAAACTATTATATATAGAACGGATAAGAACAAGATCTTACTCTATAGCACAGGGAACTATATTCAATAACCTGGGATAAACCATAATGGAAATAAGTATGAAAAAAATATAAATGTATAACTGAATCAGACCAGTTCCAAATAGGAAAAGGAGTACGTCAAGGCTATATAGTGTCAACCTGCTTATTTAACTTATATGCAGAGTACATCATGAGAAGCGCTGGACTGGAAGAAGCACAAGCTGGAATCAAGATTGCCAGGAGAAATATCAATAACCTCAGATATGCAGATGACACCACCCTTATGGCAGAAAGTGAAGAGGAACTAAAAAGCCTCTTGATGAAAGTGAAAGACGAGACTGAAAAAGTGGCTTAAAGCTCAACATTCAGAAAACTAAGATCATGGCATCTGGTCCCATCACCTCATGGGAAATAGATGGGGAAACAGTGGAAACAGTGTCAGACTTTATTTTGGGGGGCTCCAAAATCACTGCAGATGGTGATTGCAGCCATGAAATTAAAAGACGCTTACTCCTTGGAAGGAAAGTTATGACCAACCTAGATAGCACATTGAAAAGCAGAGACATTACTTTGCCAACAAAGGTCCGTCTAGTCAAGGCTATGGTTTTTCCAGTGGTCATGTATGGACGTGAGAGTTGGACTGTGAAGAAAGCTGAGAGCCGAAGAATTGATGCTTTGGAACTGTGGTGTTGGAGAAGACTCTTGAGAGTCCCTTGGACTGCAAAGAGATCCAATCAGTCCATTCCAAAGGGTATCAGCCCTGGGTATTCTTTGGAAGAAATGATGCTAAAGCTGAAACTCCAGTACTTTGGCCACCTCATGTGAAGAGTTGACTCACTGAAAAAGACTCTGATGCTGGGAGGGTTTGAGGGCAGGAGGAAAAGGGGACAACAGAGGATGAGATGGCTGGATGGCATCACTGACTCGATGGACATGAGTCTGAGTGAACTCCGTGAGTTGGTGATGGACAGGGAGGCCTGGCATGCTGCAATTCATGGGGTCACAAAGAGTTGGACACGACTGAGCAACTGAACTGAACTGAATCACTTTGCTGTACACTCGAAATTAACACAATATTATAAATCAACTAACTTAAATTCAATTTAACAACAACAACAACAGAACTATAATGATGGGGATTACTTAACCCATCAACACAGGGTGGCACACTGATCGGTCCTTCCTGGATGTGTTGAGCAGCACAAAGAGTCTTTCACTGTCCATGTAAATATACAATAACATCACCATGAAACGTGGTAGTAGACTTCTGTTGTCAGACTTGGAGGTTTAGAGGCATAAAGCACTCAGGCTGAATGACTGCTTAATGTTCTTGGGTCTTAGTAAATGTTTTAGGAAGGTTTGATGAGTATTTGTAGAAAGGAAAAAAAACAGAAGGAAAGCAGGAAGAAAAACATATATATTTTAAAAGAAACCTAGTAGAGCATATAGATAAAAATGAGTAGAATCATTCATAATAGAATGCACTCCAAGATTTTTCTAACTCATATCTTGTGTGTATATGTGTATATATACATATATATGTGAGTATATAATATGTGTATATGTATCTATATGTACAAATATGTATACATATATACACATGTATAGTATATGTATATATATACACACACATATACATACTATACATACACATATGTATAGTATATGTATACACACACACACACACACACATACACACACAGGATTACAACTAGAATGTGTGAGAGTACAGTGTAAAAGTGTAAAGAGCCAAAGAAGGATGGGCTATCATGTTACTGGGAGCATGCACCAGTTCTTGCTTTCTTGAGAGAGGCACAAGATACAACTATCCCCTGGAATTATAGTCAAAGGCCATAGAATCTTCAGTCCAAAATGTGGTTCTCAGAAGTAGACACAAATGAGTTGGCACCCCAGCTTCATCACTTACTGGCTATGAGACCTTGGGCAAGATATTTAACTTTTGTGTGCCTCAGTTGTCTCATTTGTACAAAGAGCATAATAAGAGTTCCTAAAGCATCAGGATGTCGTGAAAAGTAAATGATCTAGTGTGAGTACAATCTTCCTTACTAAAGATTTATGGATGTAACAGTACAGGTCAAGTTTCCTTCAATTAATCTTTACTAAAAGGATCTTTAAGAAATGTCCCAATTGGTCAGGGTGCAGAGTTGTGTGGTAATAAGGATAACACAGGTTTTGAGTATGATAAGTCAGAATTGATATCCTAAATATGCTACTTAAAGGCTATGTGACTCAGAGGAACATCCTTAAGCTGTAAGATTCTCAGATTTCTCTGTGTAAAATAGGATGATAGATAATCACTGGCTCACATTTAGGACTGACAACATGCCAGACGCTGTTCCAGGAAGTTTACATGAATCAGCTCATTGAATCCTCACAGCAACCCCATGGAATCAATGCAGTATCATTACTTCTCTTAGCTACTAATTTAAGTTGTGACCATTACCCTAATCTCATAATTGAGAGAATAACTTAGAGTTTTCATGAATGATACTAGAGTTTCAACTTCTTGAGGCCTTAAATCCTGTGCAAGGCTTCAGAAAGTCCTTTGCATCTATAAAATGGTAAGTAGACATGTGGTGAGTTGAGTCTGGAAGATGACTGTCAGAAACCAAGCCTGCAAAGATCGACAATGGTTTGGTGAGTATGCCTTGAATAGTGTAATAATACTTCTGAAAACCTAGAGCTCCTGGGAACAGGAGTGGGGTTAGGTGTGTGGGAGGGTAGTCTCCTCATTCTAGTGGTATATGAACACACATGCCTTTTTAAGAGAACTGAGTGGTTCCATGTGCAGCCTTTTGAAGGAGGAGAAATTGAACCATTTGAAATTCTATGGAAAGTATACTGAAATGTACCCTAGAAATCAGACTGCTAGAAGTTCAAGTCTTAGGCACTTTCTCTTAAAAAAAATTAGGCCTATTGACTAAAGCTAGCAATATTTCTAAGTTTTATAGACTTTTTATTTTTAAGAAAAATGTAAGGAAAAAAAAAAGATTTATATTTCTCCAAACAAAATATAAGAAGAATATACCCATGGTGTGGTGGAACCTTGAATTGACCTCTATATTGCTACTAAACCACTGGGGAAAAACAATGTATTTCTCTGGGTAGAATGTTAGAAATAGGAGTATCTGCTTTTAATATAGTATGCTTTTTCCATGTGAAGATAATTCACATCAGTTTAGGCTAATACATGCTTTAGCATATATTTTCAATAATTGTCTGAGTGGTCCAAGCAGAATACTGTTATGGTGGTTGTTTTTATTGTATTCATTTCCAGTTTTTGGAAGAAGAAATTGAGCCTGCAGAGAGGTGAGCTAACTTAGTCACAGAGGTAAGCTAGTATTGATATTTAGTGACATGAGACCTACTTGCGTAGAAAGGTAACATGAAACACATTTCCCTATTCAATGTGACTAAATTCAATAACCAAAGGTCATGATGTCAGTAATCCCATAGTTGGATTTAGATTAAATATAAATGGATTAGGTTGGCAACAAGAAGGGCCGCTTCTAAATGGTATCACTGGATCTGTAATAACATGGTTTATACAGAAATATTTGAGAGTTTTGTAATATATCAATGCAATCAATATACACTGACCATTCAGATGACCAGACTGAGTATACAAAGGCCCAGTTTTGTTGATACCATTTACTGATTTAACTGTAGGCTATGTTACACCTTGTTATTTGTAGAAGCTAGCTGTGTTCTGCCTCCTCTAATTATCTCCTCCTTACTTAATGTAGGTATATTTTTATTCATTCATTTAACAAATATTTATTCAATGCTTACTATATACTAAGCATTGTCCTATGTTCTGTGGACCCAGTAATTAAAAGACCAACACGATTCTTTCCCTCACTGAGAACAAAGTTTGATGGAAGAGGCACCTAAAAGGCCTTGCTGATGCATTGGATGTGGGAACTAATGAATAGTAAGGAGTTATGTGGGACTCAGACTTCTGACTTGGGCAAATGGGTGGGTGGTGCTGCTATTCACTGAGAGAAGTTGTACTAGAGGAAGTATAGATCTTTTACTTGTCGCTTTAGTGTTCTAGTTTGGCAAGGGAAAGAAATAAACTGCATTTTAGATGTCTTGAGCTTTAGAACCTTCTGGGCCATCCAAGTGGAAATGTCCAGTCTGTAGCTGGCTATACAGGCCTAATAGCTGTTTAATCTCTCTGAATCCCATCCCCCTTCTCAAGGACCTTATTCTACTGTTTATCCCCTCTATTGCATTTTAAATTCCTTTTCTACATTTCTCCTTTATCTTCAGTATGAAACATACTTCACATACTTAAAATCAAAGGGACACACATGTCCAACCCTGGTCTCTGTCTCCATATACTACTTATATCCCTTCATTAAGTCATTCATTCAGTCAAGAATTATTGAGCATATACTGAATACTTTCGGGTTACTGGAGATAAAGTGATAAATAAAATCAGCAAGGGCCCTGTCTTTATAGTGCTTCCTACAGGTAGTAAACAGATGACACTATGTCACATAAGGAAAACTACAAGGAAGTCAAAGAAAAATACAATAAGAAGACCTAATCTAGACCGAGAAGTCATGAAAACTTGAAGTAATATTTAAATGAGACCTACAGGGTAAGTAGGAGAAGGCAATGGCAACCCACTCCAGTACTCTTGCCTGGAAAATCCCATGGATGGAGGAGCCTGGTAGGCTGCAGTCCATAGGGTCCTGAAGAGTCAGACACGACTGAGCGACTTCACTTTCACTTTTTACTTTCATGCATTGGAGAAGGAAATGGCAACCCACTCCAGTGTTCTTGCCTGGAGAATCCCAGGGGCGGGGGAGCCTGGTGGGCTTCCGACTATGGGGTCGCACAGAGTTGGACACGACTGAGCGACTGATGTGATCTGATCTGATGTAGAGGATCATGTCATCTGCAAACAGTGAGAGTTTTACTTCTTTCCAATTTGGATTCCTTTTATTTTTTTTCTGCTCTGATTGCTGTGGCCAAAACTTTCAAAACTATGTTGAATAGGAATGGTGAAAGTGGGCACCCTTGTCTTGTTCCTGACTTTAGGGGAAATGCTTTCAATTTTTCACCACTGAGGATAATATTTGCTGTGGGTTTGTCATATATAGCTTTTATTATGTTAAGGTATGTTCCTTCTATTCCTGCTTTCTGGAGAGTTTATATCATAAATGGATGTTAAATTTTGTCAAAGGCTTTCTCTGCATCTATTGAGATAATCATATGGTTTTTATTTTTCAATTTGTTAATGTGGTGTATTACATTGATTGATTTGTGGATACTGAAGAATCTTTGCATCCCTGGGATAAAGCCCACTTGGTCATGATGTATGATCTTTTTAATGTGTTGTTGGATTCTGATTGCTAGAATTTTGTTAAGGATTTTTGCATCTATGTTCATCAGTGATATTGGCCTGTAGTTTTCTTTTTTTGTGGCATCTTTGTCAGGTTTTGGTATTAGGGTGATGGTGGCCTCATAGAATGAGTTTGGAAGTTTACCTTCCTCTACAGTTTTCTGGAAGAGTTTGAGCGGGATAGGTGTTAGCTCTTCTCTAAATTTTTGGTAGAATTCAGCTGTGAAGCCGTCTGGACCTGGGCTTTTGTTTGCTGGAAGATTTCTGATTACAGTTTCAATTTCTGTGCTTGTGATTGGTCTTAAGATTTTCTATTTCTTCCTGTTCCAGTTTTGGAAAGTTGTACTTTTCTAAGAATTTGTCCATTTTTTCCCAAGTTCTCCACTTTATTGGCATATAGTTGCTGATAGTAGTCTCTTATGATCCTTTGTATACGAGACAGCAAAAGAGACACTGATGTATAGAACAGTCTTTTGGACTCTGTGGGAGAGGGAGAGGGTGGGATGATTTGGGAGAATGGCACTGAAACATGTATAA
The DNA here is from genome assembly GCF_002263795.3 of Bos taurus. NCBI lineage: Eukaryota > Metazoa > Chordata > Mammalia > Artiodactyla > Bovidae > Bos > Bos taurus. Next base: position 2,412,262 of record NW_020192292.1, read on the forward strand.
TAGCATATATGAAACGAGTCACCAGTCCAGGTTCAATGCACAATACTGGATGCTTGGAGTTGGTGCACTGGGATGACCCAGAGGGATGGTACGGGGAGGGAGGAGGGAGGAGGGTTCAGGATGGGGAACAAGTGTATACCTGTGGCGGATTCATGTTGATATATGGCAAAACCAATACAATATTGTAAAGTTAAAAATAAAATAAAAATAAATAAATAACCATTAAAAACAAATAAAGGATGATGTTCAGTAGAAAGGGCAGTCACCCAATAGTGTAATAAGTTAGCATTATCTACTTTAAAGATGAGAGGTTTAAAAATACTTCCCAATAAGAATATTTTTTCTTTCATTAATTAATATGTAGGCACTGTGTGATTCTCTGGAAATCCTATATATTCTATAATTTGTTTCCAAATTAAAAGTTCCATTCCATATGTTTAGAGAACTCGGATAAAATTTGATAGAAAGCAATTTCATCAAATTAAACTGTGGTGTAAATAAATCAATTGTCAGCCCTTCCAGAGATAATTGTATTTTAAAATGGTTATGTATACTTTCAAATTTATATATCTCCAATCATGATAGATATGGCTAGGAGCATTTCGGAAGTCAGAAGACTCCCTAAGAACCCCCACACCTTGCCCAGAAGACAACTGCCTTTACTGCTGGCACAGGAGGGCAGTGCTTTAAAAGAGGGAAATCAATGTAAAATAAATTAACATTATATATTTATTTTTAAAAGTTATTCCCAGAGTATCCTAGGTTCACTTGTTAGTCAATATGTCTTATCATAGTGGTGTACAACTGGAACTTATGACATTGAAGAATATTGTAAGATCCACAAAGAATAATGCCCTGGAAGCATTTCACGATCCACAAAGAAAAACACAGTTATAGTCCCTAGACATTATTCAGCTACTTTGGAACAATTTTCAACAATGGTGGCTGAGATACAGTTGGGTTTTAGAGTAACATTCAGCTAACCAAAGGAAAAAAAAATAAGTCAAACACCTGATTTCCCCAAGCAGCCTAGATAATTGGGGTTTTATGGTACATTAACATAAACATCAGACAATTACTTCCCCCATCTGTTTCCCTGTTCTAAAACCCCCAGAAAAAGTCTTTATGTAGCTCTGAAGAATGTTCCTTGTATTTTATCCAATTTCAGTGGCTCTTATCTAAATTGTATTTGCTGATATTATTGTCTTAAATGGTGATTTTAAGTGCCAAGTGATTTTTTTTTTCATTTCATTTGTGTCAGTTTCTTTATTCAGTTTTAAAAAGTGCAACTCTTGCATCAGAACTGATAATATCAGGTTAGCAATTAAAATATTGGTGTTCTTTAACATTCAATGTTATTCATCCATTTTTGATTATTTTAAAAATCAGCATATTATTTGTATGAGTAAAGTCTTTCCATTTTCAATACTAAAGATAGTATTGAACAGTGTTCAGTACTAAAGATTAAACTACTAGAACTAAAAGACAGTGTCAATAAGTAACACTTATGATGCCTCACATTTTATCAGCAAATCTGATCAGCTGTGTATCTGCCAAGGAGATGCTGGGTTATGAAACAGCAACAGCAGCTGTTGCAGCATAGTACTTTTGTTTTTCTCTAGTGGACAAGGCAATGGCACCCCACTCCAGTACTCTTGCCTGGAAAATCCCATGGATGGAGGAGCCTGGTAGGCTGAAGTCCATGGGGATCGCTAAGAGTCGGACACGACTGAGCAACTTCACTTTCACTTTTCACTTTCATGCATTGGAGAAGGAAATGGCAACCCACTCCAGTGTTCTTGGCCTGGAGAATCCCAGGGACGGTGGGCCTGATGGGCTGCCGTCTATGGGGTTGCACAGAGTCAGACACGACTGAAGCCACTTAGCAGCAGCAGCAGCAGCAGTGTATACTGAATAGCTGGTTTTCTCTTCAAAGGCAAAAACTGGATGAAAGAAATACAAGAACCAAATGAGAAGAAAATGATTGTTTTCTATGTTGACATGTTTCATTTCTGTCTTGGCATACTTTCTAATATTTAGTAATGATATAATTGCAGATATTATCAATGTAGCTACCCTTTGATCTGATTATTCCAGAGCATAAAGGCTGGAATTTTAGATAGTTCTTAATATCATTTGAGCATCTGGAAGCCTAACATATAAAGCTTATTTCTTCTATTTCAAGGCAAACTATTTTAACAAATTATTTTAAAGTAGAGGTGCTTAATTTCTAGCTATTGTATACTAATTATTAAAATTAAACTAATGGCCTACCTTTGAGTTTTAATATCTTATATCCCATTGGAAGTTTTTTGGGAATTGGAAAGGATTGCAAAGATGGGACTATGAAAACTATTATTTTTGTTAACCAAGAATATTATATGTATATAGCCTTCTTTCAGCTTGATATTTTTAATCCTAAAATGATATCTTATTTCCTTTTTCCCTGACATGCATGCATATAGTTATCCCCCCAAAAGGGTTTAACACTCATCCTTTGCAAAGCATTGCAGGAATAAAACGATTAATAAGACATAGGCCCTACCTTCAGGAAAAAGTATAGTAAAGCAGCCCTAAAGCAGTGAATTCAAACAGACCTGGAGCTTGAACTTAGATCACATTACTCGTTAGATGACCTGACTTTGGATAGTTAACATCTAGGGTGAGCCTGTCTGTCCATCTGTAGAACATAAATAATATTTCCCTCCTCCAAGTGATGGTAAAAATTAACCTAGATCATAGTTATGAAGCACAAACTCTCCCACACAATAAATGCTCAGTAAATAGAGCTATTTGATATTGTTGTTGTTCTCCTCTTCGTCTTCCTCCCCATCCTTCTCCTGTAGCAGAGGAAAACCAGGAAGCAAGAGAATGGGAAATAAGGAGGGATCAGGCATAACCTTTCCAAGGAAGTGGTCTATTAAAATGTGTAGATTTGAAGATATGATCTTTGTAGCAAAGGATGTTTCAGATAGAAGAAGCATTGTGCAAAATGTCTGCAGTTACTGATTCAAATTTTGCCTCAGAAAAATCAATGTGATTGAGTTTCGCTTTGTCTCTATTTCATTTAATTCTACTCTAATCTGCATCACTGTTTACAATAGCCAAGACATAGAAGCAACCTAAAATGCCCATTGATAGAGAAGTGGGTAAAGAAGATGTGATACTTATATACAATGAAATATTCAGTTCAGTTCAGTGCTCAGTCAGGTCCAACTCTTTGCAACCCCATAGACTGCAGCACGCCAGGGCCTCCCTGTCCATCACCAACTCTTGGAGTTTACCCAAACTCATGTCCATTGAGTCGGTGATGCCATCCAACCATCTCATCCTCTGTTGTCCCCTTCTCCTTCTGCCTTAAATCTTTCTCAGCATCAGGGGTCTTTTCAAATGAGTCAATTCTTCACCACAAGTGACCAAAGTATTGGAATTTCAGCTTCAAGAACATCTGTCACCAGTCCAGGTTTGATGCACGATACTGGTGCTTGGGCTGGTGCACTGGGACGACCCAGAGGGATGGTATGGGGAGGGAAGAGGGAGGTGGGTTCAGGATGGGGAACACATGTATACCTGTGGCAGATTCATTTTGATATATGGCAAAACCAATACAATATTGTAAAGTTAAATAAAATAAAATTAAGAAAAAAAACCAAAAACAAAACAAACAACAACAACAAAAACAAAAAACAAAAAAAAGAACATCTGTCCTTCCAATGAACACTCAGAACTGATCTCCTTTAGGATGGACTCGTTGGATCTCCTTGCAGTCCAAGGGACTCTCAAGAGTCTTCTCCAACATCACAGTTCAAAAGCATCAATTCTTTGGCACTCAGCTTCCTTTATAGTCCAACTCTCACATCCATACATGACTACTGGAAAAACAATAGCCTTGAGTAGATGGACCTTTGTTGGCAAAGTGATGTCTCTGCTTTTTAATATGCTGTTAGGTTGGTCATAACTTTCCTTCCAAGGAGTAAGTGTCTTTTAATTTCATGGTCACAGTCACCATCTGCAGTGATTTTGGAGCCCCCCAAAATTAAGTCAGCCACTGTTTCCATTGTTTCCCCATCTATTGCCATGAACTGATGGGACCGGGTGCCATGATCTTAGTTTTCTGAATGTTGAGTTTTTTTTTATTTTTTATTTTTATTTTTTTATTATTTTTTTTAAATTTTATTTTATTTTTAAACTTTACATAATTGTATTAGTTTTGCCAAATATCAAAATGAATCTGCCACAAGTATACATGTGTTCCCCATCCTGAACCCTCCTCCCTCCTCCCTCCCCATACCATCCCTCTGGGTCGTCCCAGTGCACTAGCCCCAAGCATCCAGTATGGTGTATCGAACCTGGACTGGCAACTCATTTCTTACATGATATTTTACATGTTTCAATGCCATTCTCCCAAATCTTCCCACCCTCTCCCTCTCCCACAGAGTCCATAAGACTGTTTTTGAGTTTTAAGCCAACTTTTTCACTCTCATCTTTCACTTTCATCAAGGGCTCTTTCATTCTTTACTTTCTGCCATTAGGGTGGTGCTATCTGAATATGTGAGGTTATTGATATTTCTCCTGGCAATCTTGATTTCAGCTTGTGTTTCTTCCAGACCAGCGTTTTTCATGATGTACTCTGCATATAAGTTAAATAAGCAGGGTGACAATTTACAGCCTTGATGTACTCCTTTTCCTATTTGGAACCAATCTGTTGTTCCATGCCCAGTTCTAACTGTTGTTTCCTGACCTGCATACAGATTTCTCAAGAGGCAGGTCAGGTGGTCTGGTATTCCCATCTCTTTCAGAATTTTCCACAGTTCATTGTGATCCACACAGTCAAAGGCCTTGGCATACTACTCAGCCATTAAAAAGAATGAAATAATTGCCATTTGCAGTATCATAGAGGGAGAAGGAAATGGCAACCCACTCCAGTGTTCTTGCCTGGAGAATCCCAGGGACGGGGAAGCCTAGTGGGCTGCTGTCTATGGGTCACACAGAGTCGGACATGACTGAAGCGACTTAGCAGCAGAGGGACGTAGAGATTATCAGGATGAATGAAGGGAGTCAAACAGAGAAGGACAAATATCATATGTCATCCGTTATAAATGAAATCTAAAAAGAAATGATACACATAATCTTACAAAACATCAAGAGACTCAGAGACTTAAAGAATAAACTGAAGTCTATTGTGGGAGGAAGGGATAGTCAGGGAGTTGGGGATAGATGTGTACACACTGCTATATTTAAAATGGATAACCAACAAGTACCTACTGTATAGCACAGGAACTCTGCTCAATGTTACATGGCAGCCTGGATGGGAAGGGAGTTTCGGGGAGAATGGATACATGTATATGTATGGCTGGGTCCCTTTGCTGTCCACTTGAAACTATCACAACACTGTTAATTGGCTATACCCCAATGCAAAATAAAAAAGAATAAAATCAACATGAATTCCATCTATAAAACCCAAATATCATCTCAGTGGCAACAATTCTGTGTGTTTCCTGGAGAGGAAATTTTCTGAAGATATTTCTGTTCTCCTTTGATTCTAGGTTGAGGCACTCAGGAGAGCAGAACCAGTTAAGTAGAATCAGCAAAGACCTCTGTTCCTACAGTCATTAGTTCACTTTCTGGGAAAGAGGGTCTCCATATTTGCCAGGAACTGAGGTCAGAGCAAAGGGAACGATCAACCAGATTTTTCTGTCTTCAGTTCAGTTCAGTTCAGTCACTCAGTTGTGTCCGACTCTTTGTGACCCCATGAATCGCAGCACGCCAGGCCTCCCTGTCCAGCACCAACTCCTGGAGTTCACCCAAATTCATGTGCATGTGCATCGAGTCAGTCTCAGACTGTGGAAAAATGTATAAATTTTCCAAACATCAAATGCTGATGCCACTATGTGCCTTCAAACACATTTAAGAATGAAGATTATATAATTGTATCTCTGAGCATCAGTGCTAAAGTATGAGTTTTATGTTTCCCCCTTGTTCTAATCTTGAGAGCACTAAAAGGGATTTTATGGTTGACATAACTATTTCTTTGAAGAATGAAATTCATTTGGCCCCAACACCTTGCCAACATCAAAGAGCTTGATCCACATGGTTCCTTCATTGTGAACATAACATGATTCATTTGTTTTCCCCATCCTTCCTTCTGGTTTTTCCTAATGGCTGAAATGGGATGTGCACGTTCCTTTATAAATTCATGATCTTTCTTTATAATATATTCTATCAATAAGCACTAGTTAAACTATTGGCTTCAAGTGTCTATAGAAGTGCATGAAATATAAAATATTTAATAATGGTGATAAAATGCACTGTCTTTTGTCACAGTGATTACATAATTGAGGCCATGAATTTCAGACACAAGAAGAATATTATGACAGTGATACTCAAAATAATGCACATTGTTTTTAAAATGGGTAATGCAAAAAAGTGCTGAGATAGGAAAATTGAATTGGAAGATGAAACAAACATAGCCAACTACCTGCCTGGACCACATATATACTTTCTTTCCCCTCAAGTCACTTTTACCAGAGGAGTATCTTTTCTCCTCAGTTTTATCACACAAACACCACATGTATACATTTGCATTTTGCTGTTTCCCCCAACCCTCATCTGCTCTACAGAGAGACATGTTCCAATTCTTACTGTTCACTGAGAATTTAAGTAAATTTCACTTCAGGTCTCTTTAAGGAGATGAAATGCTTTTTTTTTTTCTTTTCCCTCATAGAGATTAAACTACTGGGTTTATAAACTTGGAATCCATTGTCAACTTTTGGCCCAATACATAATGCTTTGCTCCTTTATTTATTTATTTATTTATTTATTTTCGTTTTCTGAATGTTGAGCTTTAAGCCAACTTTTTCTTTTCTTTTCTTTTAATTTAATTTTATTTTTAAACTTTGCAATATTGTATTGGTTTTGCCAAATATCAAAATGAATCTGCCACAGGTATACATGTGTTCCCCATCCTGAACCCTCCTCCCTCCTCCCTCCCCATACCATCTCTCTGGGTCGTCCCAGTGCACCAGCCCCAAGCATCCAGTATCATCGTGCATCGAACTTGGACTGGCGACTCTTTCCATATATGATATTATACGTATTTCAATGCCATTCTCCCAAATCATCCCACCCTCTCCCTCTCCCACAGAGTCCAAAAGACTGTTGTTCAAACACATCAAATGGTTTCTGTGACTCTGAGTAGACCTTTGCAGAAGTGAGCTAAGCTCCACATTAAAATCTGGATATTTGATAATTGTGGTTGTTTTACCATTTCGATATAACCCTATTACCTGTTAGACATTCTAAATGTTTGAACTGACTTTGTCTTTTTTTTCTATAGTTATATATTAACCATGAAGAAATATCCAAATGGTAATATTGCACACCCATTTAACTGTCACCCAAATGTAAAAATTCTGCAATGTGAGTGAGAATTTTTGTAATAAAACATTGCAGAAAATTTAAGGCTAATTGTACTCATTGTGATCTTTATGTAGAAAGTAGTATATTTTATTCATATTAATATTTTACTACTAATAACATTTACTTTGGGTTTATGAGATGTTAGGCAGTATGCAAAGTGCTTTGCATGTTTGATTACCACTCTTCAATGATACTTCTTATATATGTATATACAAAATTGTTTCTGGAGTTTATATTTTTCCCACTGGTTCACTTAATTATGCATGTGCTATATCACATGCTTTTAGTGGTTTTTCCTCTTTAATATCTTCATTATAGTAGAGCAAGCTTTCCCAATCATATATTTTCTTCACAATTATATCAGTCATTCTTACCACTTTTGCTGTATTCAAACTCAGCTTCATAAATTCCATTAAATTCTGTCTGGAATTTTCTTATAAGAGCATTATATTGAAGATCATTTTTGAAGGAACTAACATCAGTATGATATTGAGACTTTCACACAAACATGCTAAGATCCTTATTTTTAAGGTCAATTTTAATTTTCACGGTGCCTTTTTTCCTAAGACTATTTTTTAGAGCAGTTTTAGTTTACAACACAACTGAGAGAGAGGTACCTCTTTCTCATCTATTCCCTGCCCCCCTACACCTGCTTAGCCTCTGCTAGAATAGTACTCTTCTTTTTTAAACCAAGGATGAACCTAATCAAAATCACTTAAAGTCTACAATTTACCTTAGGGTTCACTTTTAGTGCTTTACGTTCTATGGAGTTTGAAAGGTCAAATTTTATGTCCTTCAGAAACAAGTTGTGCAACTTTCTCCCTCAAGGTATTGTACATATTTTTCTGTATTTAATCCTAAGTAGTCTGTTTCTGTTGTTGCTGCTGCTACTACTGTGAATGGACAATTTTTAATGATAATTTCTAAATTGTAGTTGAAGTATATGGAAATGATAAAGTAAAAGTACATGATTATCTTTATACAAAGAACACATGTAATGGATTTGTTATTAATTCTAATTATTTGCATAGACATATTCTTAAATTTTCTTATCTAGACAATCGAATCATCTATAAATTCCTACCATTTTCTTATCTCTTTTACAATCATTGTATCATTGTTTTTTGTGTTCTACTTTAGGACTAGGATGTCTGATACTACAATAAACCGTACCAATAATAAAAGGCATTTTTGACTTGATCCTGACTTCTATATGATAGCTTTGAAAGTGATAACACTAAATATGATATTTCTTACAGGTTTGCAAAATACATGCATTATGAATCAAAGAAACTCTTACATTCTTAGTTCTCTAATAGCCTCGTCAGGAATGGGCATTGAATTTTGAATTATGATCATTGATTTTCTAATATGAAATCATCTTCATGATGCTTGGTTAAATAAGACTTTATTATACTGCATGATATATTTTATGCATTGATTGATTTATCAATATTTTGTAGAGGTTAATTTTATGTATTCTAATTAATGAGATAGGCCTATAATTTTTATTTATAGCACTGTTCCTATCAAGTGTTGATGTCAAGGTTATTCCATTCTCATAAAGAATAGAGCAGCTTTTCTTCTCTTTTTCTTCTCTGAAAGAGTTGTGTTAGAGAAGAATTCTCTGTTCCTCAAACATCTGTAAAAACAAAACTTTAAAACTCCTTGTTTTTTGCACTTATTTTACAAGGAGTTGTGGTACTAGTTGGTGGAGTATTTTTAACTACAGATTAAATATATATAATTTATTGATTTATTTAGATTTTCTATTTTTCTTATACTTGGTTATGTATGTTTTCTAGAAATACATCTTTAGTATGTAACTTTTCAAATTTTTGCAGTATTATCATGACACAATATTCCTAGCATAACTGTATTTGTTTCTATTTATTTCCTAATGTTTATTTTTATTTTTTCATAGACAAAAATCAGAATTTTTTTTTCTTTTAAATAAATAGTAGGCTTTGAATTTTGGTGATGTTCTCTATATATTTATTCATTTATTCTTGTTATGTATATTTATTCCTCCCTTGTACTTTATTTATATTAATCAATGGTCATTTTTCTAACCTTTTTTAGAGAAGCCTTTTTCTTAGTATTCAATTTTTTTTTTTTTTGTTAACATAAAAATCCCCACTAAGTGCAACTTGTACTGCATCTCACACATTTCTGTATGGAATGATTTCATCATCACTCTTAAGAATTTTATAATCCCTATTTTATTCCTGCTGTATTTCTACTATTCACATCTAATATTATTGCATTGCAATAAAAACAAAAAATTATGCTCTGATCTGATGTCAGTTTTCTGGAAATAACTGCCCATCCCAGGTGGCCTGGTATATACTCTGTTTGCACCAGTGCCCAGATGTGCTTGACAAGAATGTGCATTCTCTATTTAAGGACAGATTTCTCCTTCTCACTTTCTCTTGCTTGCTCCTTTGTTATCAATGTATTGGTTAAATGGCAAGACTGTTTACTAATTCATAAAAATTCATTTTCTCCTGCTATTTTACAGATTTTTCGTCCTTACCTTTCTTATAATTTCTAATTTTGCAGTGAAGTACAATCCTGAAACTTTCCTTGTTTTTATCACCCTGACAACCACTGTGAGATTGTGTGGTTATTGGGTCTCTCTTTTCTAGGTTGATATGTAAATAGGTTTCTACCTTCTTAGAGGGATGGTTCATTATCACTGATTTCCTAAATTATTTGGGCAGTAAATTACACCACCCATTTCTCATCTGGGTGTGATGAGGAGTTTATGTCACACAGGAAATGAAAAATAGCTAATACACTTGAAATGCCAGTATTTTATTAGTCTACTAAATCTAATTTTAAAATAATAAAGTTCAATTTTCCCCTTCCTTCAAACCACAAGGGAAACTGTCAGGTCTAGATTAAAACCTTCAAGCAGCTCTTCGTATCACAGGTGGACATATAATGGTGTGTAAATTATATCTAATAAGATAAGAATAAGGGAAATGACAAAAGGATAGGAAATAGGCTTGACTTGTTGATTTCTATACCCCATTGCCCAATGGAGTGCTTGCCACATAGTGCCTGGTTACTTGATAGTTCTTCAATGAATGGATGGCCTTGGGAGAGTGTTTGTACCCTGTTGCTGCTGCTGCTGCTAAGTCACTTTAGTCGTGTCTGACTCTGTGCGACCCCGTAGACGGCAGCCCACCAGGCTCTCCCGTCCCTGGGATTCTCCAGGCAAGAACACTGGAGTGGGTTGCGATTTCCTTCTCCAATGCATGAAAGTGAAATGTGAAAGTGAAGTCGCTCAGTCGTGTCCAACTCTTCGAGACCCCATGGACTGCAGCCTAGCAGGCTCCTCCGTCCATGGAATTTTCCAGGGAAGAGTCCTGGAGTGGGGTGCCATTGCCTTCTCCGTTGTACCCTTTAATTATACGCAAATTTTTATATAGATGATCTCAAGAATCTCACATTGCAGTAATGGAGACGATCAATAAATAATCCCATGTTGTTGTTTAGTCACTCAGTCGTGTCTGACTACTTGTGATCCCATGGACTATAGCCCGCCATGTTCCACTGTCCATGGAATTCTCCAGGCAAGAATATCAGAGTGAGTTGCCATGCCCTCCTCCAGGGGATCTTCCTAACCCAGGGATCGAAGGTACATCTCCTGCATTGCAGGTGGATTCTTTACCACTGCGCCACTGGGAAAGGCACAAAATAATCTCATACCCTCATGGAATATGTGGTTTTGTACCATATGAAGGACTCTGCATTAACCTAACTTTAAGCGAGGGTACTCCACCAGGCCACCACATGAAGAGACTTCCACCTAATACTTCTCCATGCATGCAAACCCCACAAATAGAAAGTGGAGTTCTGTGACACCTTGTGTAGAAATGAACACAGAAGGGAAAATCCTCTGACCAAATTATAACACACAAGAACCATTTATTCTCACAGAGGCATGCTGACATTTTCCTTGCCAGTACAGGGTCATTTGAGTCTCTGGTCCCATCTTCTTAGGTCTAAAGCCTTCAGCAGGTCTGGAGGTCACAAGAGTCACTACAGTATCCCTTTCCCCTACTCCGTTGTGGTTTTATTCTTCCTCTCGTTCTCACTTATGTATTTACCTTTGATGTTCAGCTGTATATTTGAACTTCATTTTGACTATATTTTTAGAAGCAGAGGGAAGCCTGACCTCATAGACTCAGTCTACTATATCCAGGCATAATCCTGGGTTATGGTTATTAACTCATTCAATTATTCCCAGGTACATAAAATATGTTCACTTAATGATCTATGTTCAGGAATATATTAGATGCTACAGGAAGAAAAAAGACAAAAATAAACCTTTGACTTCTAAGACCTTACAATCTAGTTGATAAGATAAAATTCATAAACATGCAAATGCTAAAAACACATTAGGGCAAATTATACTAACTACTGCTGTGAACCAAAGCATTGGAAGAAATGCAGGAAGAAATAGTCCATGGAAAAATTTTGAAAACTAATGGCCAAACTGCCAAAAGAACCCTTTCAAACTCAGACAGTAGAGGCATATTTAAAAAATAAAAGTATGATCTGGAAGGTTTTGGAAAACTGTCAATGCTCTCTCACACATTACACCATATTGCTAGATCAGCAACACATTATTATTGATTTCACATGACAGTGTCAAGCTGAACTAACATTACAACATGGGATAGCATTTAAATTGATGTACCCGAAAAATTCAAGCTGTTATTATTGTAAATCAGCCATTTTTAAGAGGATGGGGAACACATGTATACCTGTGGTGGATTCATTTCAATATTTGGCAAAAGTAATACAATATTGTAAAGTTTAAAAATAAAATAAAATTTAAAAAAATAAATAAAATAAAAATTAAAATTAAAAAAAAGAGCATAAGCATTTTAAAAATGAAGTTTCTTCTCAAATACCATATGATATCACTTATATATGGTATCTTAAAAAACAATACAAATGAACTTATTTATAAGACAGAAGCTGACCCATAGACATAGAAAACAAACACTCCCCAAAGGGGAAAGTGGAGGGGATAAACTAGGAGTATGGAATTAACAGATATATACTACTATATATAGAATGGATAAACAACAAGGTCCTACTATATAGCACCACTACCGCTAAGTCACTTCAGTCGTGTCCGACTCTGTGCGACTCCATAGACGGCAGCCCACCAGGCTCCCTCGTCCCTGGGGTTCTCCAGGCAAGAACACTGGAGTGGGTTGCCATTTTCTTCTCCAATGCATGAAAGTGAAAAGTGAAAGTGAAGTCACTCAGTCGTGTCCGATTCTTAGCGACCCCATGGACTGCAGGCCCACCAGGCTCCTCCATCCATGGGATTTTCCAGGCAAGAGTACTGGAGTGGGGTGCCATTGCCTTCTCCGATTATATAGCACAGGGAACTATATTCCATATCTTATAATAACCTATAATGGAAAAGAAACTGAAATACATATATTTACATACATATATATGTGTGTATATATATATACATAACTGAATCAGTTTGCTGTATACCTGAAACACTGTAAATCAACTACACTTCAATTAAAATATATAGGCTTCCAAAATTTTCAGCCAATCCCACAAATTTAAAACTTAAATTTATGTAAATATTGTAATATATTTATGGTAAAAAGCCACCAGGATGATAGTTGAGAAAAAATAAAATTTATAACCCCAAATTGGGAACATTAATTAAACAATAGCTTCCATTGCCTGACTTCATCATAGGATAACCAATTGAAGCAGTGAGAACCTTGAACATTTTGTAAATATATTCACTTGGGAAATGTACAGGGGGACTGAGCAAACTTGCAAGAACCAGAGTGAGAAAAAGACTCATTTCATGAGAAAATAAAAACACATTTTCCTTCCAGATTTTAAAAATATATTGCAGGTATATTGAAGATGTTTTTAAAGCTCTGAGAAGAAAATTCAGAATACCTGTACTGAGAAAAATAATCTATGATTAGGCATATTCAGGATATGTTAAGATCAGAAAGAAGCAGTGGGCCCTGAATGGCCTCACAGTTAAGCAATCTGACAGAAGAGCTTTACAAAAGGAGAGGAACTCTGATAATGAACATGCCTGGGGAGCTTCCTTGGGACTTGAAGCTCTGATTTTAATTTCCCCTACAGGAATCCCAGAGAAGGAAATGCAACCCACTACTGTATTCTTGCCTGGAGAATTTCATGGACAGAAGGCCTCTGGCAGGCTACAGTCCATGGGGTCACAAAGACATAGGACATGACTGAGCAACTAACACACACTTATGATCACTTCAGAGAAGGAAGACATGTATCCATGCACAGCAGAATGACTAAGCTAGGCCCTAAGCAGTTTGTGAACAAGTGCAAAATTGCTCTCTCTCCTCCCTTTTTTTTTTCTTATCTTGCACTTATCTACTCTTGCCCACCTTATACCACTTCAGCCATTCTGCCCTTCTTTTGTAGATTGGGTTGATTTGCATGTGAAGTGGATTTGCATGTGAGTGGAAGTGAAAAGCATGTCATTCTAGGTCTGAACATTAAAACACTGCATGTGAATTTCTCTATGCTCTTCCTCTTCCTATGATCCAGAACACAGGACATGCCTGCATCCAGTTTCAACTACGCCAATGAGGACAATGATCAGGACAATAGTAGAGAAATAGGAAGAAAGTAGCCAAAGTGTTGAAGGGACCCAAATGGAGCAGAGTAGCCTGCCTATACATTGCCAGACTGCTTGAAAGTGAAAGTCATTCAGCCGGTGTCCGACTTTTTGTGATCCCACAGAGAAGGCAGTGGCACTCCACTCCAGCAGTCTTGCCTGGAAAATCCCATGGATGGAGGAGCCTGGTAAGCTGCCAGTCCATGGGGTCGCTAAGAGTCGGACACAACTTCACTTTCCTTTCACTTTTCACTTTCATGCATTGGAGAAGGCAATGGCAACCCACTCCCAGTGTTCTTGCCTGGAGGATCCCAGGGATGAGGGAGCTTGGTGGGCTGCTGTCTATGGGGTCGCACAGAGCTGGACACGACTGAAGTGACTCAACAGCAGCAGCAGCAGCAGACTATACAGTCCATGGAATTCTCCTGGCCAGAATACTGGAGTGGTAGCTGTTCCCTTCTCCAGAGGATCTTCCCAACCCATGAATCAAACCCACGTTTCCTGCATTGCACGTGGATTCTTTACCAGCTGAGCCCACAAGGGAAGCTCAAGAATACTGGAGTGGGTAGCCTATCCCTTCTCCATGGCATCTTGCCTGACCCAGGAATTGAACATTGTGGGTAGATTCTTTACCAGCTGAGCTACCAGACTGCTTACTAAGAGAGAAATAAACATTTCTAGTCTTTAAGCCACTTTTAACATTCATTTTGTCACAGAGGCACAAGCCTACCAAACATCTTCAGAAGCCAGAAATGTGTCCAAGTTGTTTTTGGACAACTGTTGAATTAAGGATAAGATTCTTTTTCTTTTTTTTCTCGATTGGTGTATAGTTGCTTTCTGGGCTTCTAGGTGGCTCCGTGGTAAAGAACCCACCTGCAATGTGGGAGACCTGGGTTTGATCCCTGGGTTGGGAAAGATCCTCTGGAGGAGGTCATGGCAACCCACTTCAGTATTCTTGCATAGAGAATCCCATGGAGCAGAGAGCCTGGCAGGCTACAGTCCATGGGGCTGCAAACAATCAGATATGACTTAGTAACCACAAACAACAATAGCAAATAGTTGCTTAACAAAATTATATTAGTTTCTGCTTTACAACAAGGTGGAATTAGCTATACGTATACATATATCCCCTCCTTGAGCCTCCCTCCCAACTCCCCAATCTCACTCGCCAATCCCACCCCTCAAGGTCATCACAGAGCATTGAGCTGAGCTCCCTGCACTATACAGCAGCTTCCCCACTAGCTATCTATTTAACACATGGCAGCATATGTATGTCAATGCTACTCTCATTATTCATCCCACCCTCCCCCACCTTCCCCAGCTCTATGTCTAAACATCCATTCTCTACATCTGTGTCTCTATTTTTGCCCTGCAAATAGATTCACCTGTAGCATTTTTCTAGATTCCACATACATGCATTAATATACAATATTTGTTTTTCTCTGACTTACTACCATACAACCCAGCAATCCCACTACTGGGCATATACCCTGATAAAAACACAATTCTAAAAGACACATGTACCCTAATGTTCATTGCAGCATTATTTACAATAGCTAGGATGTGGATGTAACCTAGATGTGCCACTGACAGATGAATGGGGTAAAGAAGATGTGGTACATTTATATAATGGGAATATTATTCAACCATTAAAGGAACAAAATTGAGTCATTTGTAGAGACATGAATGGACTGAGAGACTGTCATACAGAGTGAAGCAAAAGGTTCTTAATGCAACATCTCAAGTACCGTTAAATGCTTTCATTTATCTCATCTCATTCTTTCTATTCACTAACAAGGAGCTCAGTAAAGTTGGAACCAGAATTAGCCACATTTTAAATATGGTCAACTGAGGGTAAGGACAGGTAGCTTTTAATCACAAAATTGTGCCCAAAAAGAATAAAAAATTAGAAACCCAATGTATGATTCACAGCTTTGTCCATATATAAGAAATTTTTTCTCTATAAAATAATTCATACACAATTACTGATTCATCATAAAATTCTGGATTATTTTTATGACCAGAAAACCCTGGACAAGAAGTCAAAACCATCTTGTTATCTTCTCTTACATTAATCACATGGGATTCATATGCCCTACTCTTGATAATTTACAAATAAATTTCACCTATTGAATACTATTCTCCCCATTAAAAACACTGTACTTTCCAAACACAGTAATTCCTCTCCAACAGTAAGGCTTAGTTTCCTGAACACATCCAGTGCAGGAACATTAAGGCTAAAAGAACTTCAGAATTGTGTAGAAAATATTGCAGCCAAAGGGACCATGGTCATTACTCTTACCATGAAATGTTATCGTTTTGTTCAATAAAGATATTAACAAAAGAGGAGCATAAAACATATTTACATAACAAAGTAATAATAGAACCAAAAAATTTCCATTTATCACCACTTGTTTCTAAGACTCAGCTATACCTTTTCCTATGAAGTTTAAATAAATGAATTCCATTTGCCTTATTGCATAAGAAATACAAAGATATTTATACTGTTTGCTTCACCATTCATGGATAGGATGTCTTCTGTACCTCTGAAAATTATAAGAACTGATAAAATTTTGAAAGCAAAAAGGGCACAAACAGATGGAAAGTTTGATATTTACTGTGTTCTTGGACTGGAAGAACCCGTATTGTTAAATGACTATACTACCCAAGGTTATCTAACATGATTCAATGCAGCCCCTATCAAATGGCATTTTTTCACAGAAACAGAGTAAAAAATAATTTTACAATTAGAGTGTAAACACCAAAAGATTCTGAATAGCCAAAGAAATTCTGAGAAAACACTGGAGGAGGAATTATGCTGACTTTAGACTATACTACAAAGCTACAGTAATTCAAAATAGTATGGTGCCAGCACAAAAAAGAGACATATAAATCAATGGAATGGAATAGAGAGTCCAAAAAATAAAACCCATGTACTATGGTCAATTAATCTTACAACAAAGGAGGAAAGAATTATACAATGGAGAGAAGATAGTCTCTTCAATAAGTGGTGCTGGGACAACTAGACAGTTACTAGACAGTTCCATAGAAATTAGAAACATTCTCTAATAATATACACAAAATAAATGAATCATGAGATTAAACCCCTAAATGTTAAGGCTGGACACTATAAACTCTTAAGAGGACAACATAGTAGGAACATTCTTTGACATAAATCTCAGCAATGTCTTTTTGGATACATCTCAGAACAATGGAAATTAAAATAAAAACAAATTGGACTACAAATAGCAAAAGTATCTTTGATACTCTTATTATCCCTTTGTCCTGATCTATCTTCTAATTTTGTAAGTTTATGCACATTAATTAACTGGCTCAAATTCCTTAAATCTATTAAATTATGCCTCCACCATATCATGGTATAAAGAAATCTTAGCATAGACAAAATGAAGCTGATTCTCTATAACATTTATCAGCCACTCCATATACTGGAGCCAGTATTTTAATTTCTCATACAAGCGTGCTCCTTGATAACAAATATCCTGCAGGTATGCTACATTAACTGGTTTCACCTCCTCTGCAGGTTTACACTATCCTATGAGGGTTCTGGTTTGCCTATCATGTATGTGATTTGTCTAGACTGAGGACAGTTTTGAAGGTCTTGAGTTAAGTAAAACTTGGTCTTATGTTCATGTTCTTCTGAAGGCAAAAACAAAGCTGCTTTTTCAACCAAAAAATACTGATCTTACAGATTATTTCGCTTCAGAATTTCTGATGTTTTAAACTTAGTGGAAGCTTCCCTCTGGGGAAAGTAAGTCTGTTAAGTAAATAGATTTCAACAAATGGGAAAGACCACATTTATCACTGGTGAAACATCATATATTATATTATACTATTACAAATATTATAAATTATGTATGTTGCATATGCATACATTACATATGTAATAAATATAACATTAAATATAAATATTATTATTTAATATCAACTGCTATTTTAATTTTTACTATTTTCTAGATATATTACCTAATTTACTCTTCCACAGCAACACTAGAAGAATGGCAGCCTTATTTCATCATTATATATTTCATCTTACTCATTTGTCACAATGACCTTTCAAGGGTAGGAAATATTATTATTCCATTCTTAGGAATAAAGAATCTGAGGTTCAGGAAAGTTTAGTAAGTTTTGCAAGGACTTCAGATTCTAACTGGAGAAGTCAAATATTTTAAACTATCTGTTTACAGACCCCAGAGCCTGTGTGATGAAACATCACGTTACTCTATCCCTTCCAGCTCATAAATGGGGCAAGGTTCTGCACACCACATTGGCAGCATAAACAGTAAACACGAGGCGTTGTACACCATAGAAGTTAACAGAACACTTAGATCTGGGTTAATATTTCTAATTCTGACATTTAATATTAGTGTGATCTTAGGCAAAAGACTTTCAGCATTGGTTTCCTGTCAAAAGTGGATACAAATGACTATTTTCTAGAACTATTTGGAATTGTAAATAAGATAAGCCCAGTTTAAATAAGCATTAAGTGGTTTAATACAGAGTATACTAAGAAGTGGCTGTTAATATTCCTGAGATTCTCTTTTTGGAGGACAAGGAAAATCTGCACTAAAGTGATAATATACAATCACTACTTTACCTTCATTTATTCAGCCATTCATCAGATAATTCTCATATATTTTAACAAATGAAAAGAAGTGAAGGTGTGGTAACCAGAGCCCAGAACCAGCAAGTGTCCTTTCCACTAACCAGCACAGCCTCTTGACCTCTGTACTGGCTACACATTCAGCTAACTATGTGTTCATCTCCTCACCAATTAACTCTGTACCATGGACTGTGATATGTGTTGGAATGCAAAACTGAGGAGTATGCCACCTCATCATTGAGGAACTCACAGATTATCAAGGCAAGACATATATATGAAGAACTACACCTGGTAGAGAACTGCTTTAACAGGAAAATAATTCAAAAAGAGCACAAAGGAGGGCATGATTAATTTTGAGAGACAGGGTAAGAAAGTCTTCAAGAAGAATTTATGAAGTGAAACCTCCTACACTCTTGGTGGAAATAGAAATTGTTGCAGTCACTAAGGAAAACAGTAACTGAAGTAGCTGAAAAATCTAAAAAATAGAGTTGCTGTGTGATCTAGTAATCCCACTCCTAAGCATATATCCAGACAAGACAGAACTATAATTTGAAAAGATACATTCACCCCTATGTTCATAACAGCACCATTCACAATAGTCATGACATGGAAACAACCTAAATGTCCATCCATAGATGAACAGATAAAGAAGATGTAATGTATACATGTATAGTGGAATATTACTCAGCCATAAAAAGAATGAAATAATGCCATTTTCAGGAACATGGATGGACATAGAGATTATCATACTAACTGAAGTAAGTCAGAAAGAGACATATGATATCACTTATATGTAGAATCTAAAATATGACACAAATGAACCTATCTACAAAACAGTAACAGACCCACAGACATAGAGAACAGACTTGTAGTTGCCAAGGAGGAGGGGAGGACTGGGAGTTTGGGATTAGCAGATGCAAAGTATTATATACAGGATGGATGAAGAAGAAGGTCCTACTGTATAGCACAGGGAAATATATTCAATACCCTGAGATAAACCATAATGGAAAAGAATATAAAAAAAGAATGTATACATATGTATAACTGCATCACTTTGCTTTATAGCATAAATTAATACAACACTGTAAATAAGCTATACTTTAATTAAAAATAAAGTTGCCACTCTACTCTTACCCCAGTCTTAGTGCTTTACAATATTGGGAGAGATTTTGAATTGCTGAGCGAACTTAAAATAGCAGACTAATAGCAAAAATCAACAAAACCAAAAGCTGGTTCTTTGAGAGGATAAATAAAATTGACAAACCATTAGCCAGACTCATCAAGAAACAAGGGAAGAAAATCAAATCAACAAATTTAGAAACGAAAGATGGAGAGATCACAACAGACAACACAGAAACAAAGGATCATAAGAGACCTTACTATCAAACAATTATATGCCAATAAATGACAACGTGTGGTAAGAAATGTGGACAAATTCTAGAGAAAGTACAACCTTGTCCAAACATCGACCAGGAGAGAAATAGAAAGTTAACAGACCCCTCACAAGCTATGGATAGATTGAAACTGTAATCAAAATCTTTTCCAGCAAATCAAAGAGCCCCGGTCCAGGGCCCTTCACAGCTGGGAATGTCTACCAAAATTTAGAGAAGAGCTAACACCTATCCTGCTCAAACTCTTCCAGAAAATTGCAGAGGAAGGTAAACTTCCAAACTCATTCTATGAGGCCACCGTTCAACGTAATTACCAAAACTGACAAAGATCCCACAAAAAAGAAAACTACAGGCCAATATCACTGATGAACATAGATGCAAAAATCCTTAACAAAAATTTAGCAATCAGAATCCAACAACACATTAAAAAGATCATACACCATGATCAAGTGGGCTTTATCCCAGGGATGCAAGGATTCTTCAATATCCGCAAATCAATCAATGTAATACACCACGATTAACAAATTGAAAAATAAAAACCATATGATTATCTCAATAGATGCAGAGAAAGCCTTTGACAAAATTCAACATCCATTTATGATAAAACTCTCCAGAAAGCAGGAATAGAAGGAACATACCTCAACATAATAAAAGCTATATATGACAAACCCACAGCAAACATTATCCTCAATGGTGAAAATTGAAAGCATTTCCTCTAAAGTCAGGAACAAGACAAGGGTGCCCACTTTCACCATTACTATTCAACATAGTTTTGGAAGTTTTGGGCCACAGCAATCAGAGCAGAAAAAGAAATAAAAGGAATCCAAATTGGAAAAGAAGAAGTAAAACTCTCACTATTTGCAGATGACATGATCCTCTACATAGAAAACCCTAAAGACTCCACCAGAAAATTACGTAGAAATAATCAATGACTACAGTAAAGTTGCAGGATATAAAATCAACACACAGAAATCCCTTGCATTCCTAAACACTAATAATGAGAAAACAGAAAGAGAAATTAAGGAAACAATTCCATTCACCATTGCAACGGAAAGAATAAAATACTTAGGAATATATCTACCTAAAGAAACTAAAGACCTATATATAGAAAACTATAAAACACTGGTGAAAGAAATCAAAGAGGACACTAATAGAGTGGAGAAATATTACCATGTTCATGGATTGGAAGAATCAATATAGTGAAAATGAGTATACTACCCAAAGCAATTTATAGATTCAACGCAATCCCTATCAAGCTACCAACAGTATTCTTCACAGAGCTAGAACAAATTAATTTCACAATTTGTATGGAAATACAAAAAACCTCGAATAGCCAAAGCGATCTTGAGAAGAAGAATGGGAACTGGAGGAATCAACCTACCTGACTTCAGGCTCTACTACAAAGCCACAGTTATCAAGACAGTATGGTACTGGCACAAAGACAGAAATATTGATCAATGGAATAAAATAGAAAGCCCAGAGATAAATCCACGCACATATGGACACCTTATCTTTGACAAAGGAGGCAAGAAATATACAATGGATTAAAGACAATCTCTTTAACAAGCTGGTGCTGGGAAATCTGGTCAACCACTTGTAAAAGAATGAAACTGGACCACTTTCTAACACCATACACAAAAATAAACTCAAAATGGATTAAAGATCTAAACGTAAGACCAGAAACTATAAAACTCCTAGAGGAGAACATAGGCAAAACACTCTCCGACATACATCACAGCAGATCCTCTATGACCCACCTCCCAGAATATTGGAAATAAAAGCAAAAATAAACAAATGGGACCTAATTAACCTTAAAAGCTTCTGCACATCAAAGGAAACTATTAGCAAGGTGAAAAGACAGCCTTCAGAATGGGAGAAAATAATAGCAAATGAAGCAACGACAAACAACTAATCTCAAAAATATACAAGCAACTCCTACAGCTCAACTCCAGAAAAATAAACGACCCAATCAAAAAATGGGCCAAAGAACTAAATAGACATTTCTCCAAAAAAGACATACAGATGGCTAACAAACACATGAAAAGATGCTCAACATCACTCATTATCAGAGAAATGCAAATCAAAACCACTATGAGGTACCATTTCACACCAGTCAGAATGGCTGCGATCCAAAAGTCTACAAATAATAAATGCTGGAGAGGGTGTGGAGAAAAGGGAACCCTCTTACACTGTTGGTGGGAATGCAAACTAGTACAGCCACTATGGAGAACAGTGTGGAGATTCCTTAAAAAACTGGAAATAGAACTGCCTTATGATCCAGCAACCCACTGCTGGGCATACACACTGAGGAAACCAGAAGGGAAAGAGACACGTGTACCCCAATGTTCATTCGCAGCACTGTTTATAATAGCCAAGACATGGAAGCAACCTAGATGTCCATCAGCAGATGAATGGATAAGAAAGCTGTGGTACATATACACAATGGAGTATTACTCAGCCATTAAAAAGAATACATTTGAATCAGTTCTAATGAGGTGGATGAAACTGGAGCCTATTATACAGAGTGAAGTAAGCCAGAAGGAAAAACATAAATACAGTATACTAACGCATATATATGGAATTTAGAAAGATGGTAACAATAACCCGGTGTACGAGACAGCAAAAGAGACACTGATGTATAGAACAGTCTTATGGACTCTGTGGGAGAGGGAGAGGGTGGGAAGATTTGGGAGAATGGCCAATGAAAACATGTAAAATATCATGTAGGAAACGAGTTTGCCAGTCCAGGTTCGATGCATGATGCTGGATGCTTGGGGCTGGTGCACTGGGACGGCCCAGCAGGGATGGTATGGGGAGGGAGGAGGAGGAGGGTTCGGATGGGGAACACATGTATACCTGTGGCGGATGTCATTTTGATATTTGGCAAAACTAATACATATGTGAAGTTTAAAAATAAAATAAAATTTGGAAGAATAAAAAAAAAAAAGGAAAAAAAATAGCAGACTAAGGTCTCCTGAACATATAGAAAACTCAGAGGCAGGCAATAACATCCTTTAAATGGACAGCATGGATATCCTGAGCTTCAGTAACCAAAGACCACCTCAAACTTACTCACAGTCTGTCTTCAATCACTTTTTTTTTCCTCTTCTTATATCTATCAACTTTAATCATCTTCTTACTCTTCCATAGTAACTTAGGAGAAAACTAGTTGGGAGAAACCTGGGCCCACCACAACTTGTTACAGAAAGAAAAGTTCAAACTAGCTATTGAGAATAGATACAGTGAAGAATCTTGAGATATAGAGATGGTCTTGCATATCCCATGAGGGCCCTCTCCTTATAAGAGGGAAGCAAGAAGCGTCATTCTGAGAAAGAGAAGTGATGGAAGCAGAGATCAGCAAAGAGGGACATTTGAAGAGTCTGTGTTGCTGGACTTGAGGATGTAGGAAGAGAGGCATGAGCTAAGGAGCGTGGAGAAACTTCTAAAGCTGGAGGAGGGAAGGAAACAGAACATCCCCTAATTGCTCTAGAAAGGAAGGTGGTCCTGCAGGTGTCCATGATTTTAACCCAGTGAAACTGCTGTGTGACTTCTGATCTACATAACTGAAAGCTAATAAGTTTGTATTGATGAAACCTCCAAGTCTGTGGTCATTTGCTGCAATAGCAATAGAAAACTGGCACAGGCAGTATTTAGTGCCATTGATAATGACTCCGAGGCATCAGAAAAATTTGAAACACAGATTTTCTTTTTTTCAGAAGGCAGGAATGTTTAGGATACCAAAACTGAAATATAGCTTAACTTTATGGGAAAAAAAAATCAACTTTGGAAAATTCAAATATTCAGAAAAATTTACCTCCTTCGATTTTCTGAGAGGAAAGGCATACCTATCAGTAGATTGCCCAGCACTGTTGCACTAGAGAACTACTTTTCCCTTGCCTCTACATTTAATTCTCCTGAGAGCCAGGAAAAGAAAATGTTGACAACAATTGATCGATGCATTTAGACTGTCTAAACATCTTTCCATTGCTCTATAATTGGCCAAAGGAAGTAGTCTAATTTCCAGAGTGCCAGCTTCTTTCAGGCAGAAGGAAGTTATTCAGCATCTACTTTAGGAGAATAGAGTACCATAGCAAATAGTGCTCTGTGGGATTCCAGAAATCCTCTGCACAGAGTGTACAATAAATCCTGGGGAGATGTCAGGCTTTAAGGACTCTATGGAGTAACATGTCAACAATTTGATTTAATATAGGGAAAACATTCACATACCTTAGTACTGAGTAGACACTCTAACTAACACTGATTACTTCTCTATAAAAAGCTTTTACATTATACTATTGAAGTATTTAGCCTCTAGTATTGCTGCCAGGGCCCTTCGTATCTGGTGACCTCTGAAAATGGCAATAGGAGCAAATGAATGTTATATCCCAGCTTGTTGAAAATAATGGTAGTTGTGTTCTTAATAATACTCAGTTTTATAGTAAACATAAATCATCCAAAAGATTTTTAATGTTAATGTACTGTATGTTTATCTTTCTTTGTGACTGTTTCATTAGAATTGAAAAATACTAAATAATCCCAAGCAAAATTCAGGGTTTATGGTATTTTGGTCTAGGTTACCTGGATGTTAGGGGTATAATATTAAAGTCCACAAAAGAAAATAGCCTGCAGAAGTCGAGGGCCAAGTATTTTAGTAGAAAGCTTTGACTCCCTGAATTACATCTCTTTAATGACTCTTCATGACCTTCAGCATATTGTTCACACGTCTTAGCAAGAAATATACAACCCTCCTTCATCTAATGATTTCTTAGCTGTCAAACCTTGAAACACAAAAGTAGGTTAAAAAGTTCAGGTAGATCCAAGACCCCCACTTGTGTTTCATTTCAGAGAAGGGCTGGTTGTCTTGTCCTCTCCTTGGTACCTCTCCCAACTCAACATCTTGTATATTTTTTCTTTCTAGCCCCTACTCCTGGAACCCAGTGTCCTGTATCTGCACTGACCTTATACTTTCTACCCAACCTAAATTTTGGCCTCTCTTTGTCTCTGCCTCATCAGTTAACATCTTAATATTAAATCAATCCATTTATTCACAACTAAGAACCTTTACCTTTTAGTGATCTCATTCCCCTTCATAGCTAGCTCATTTTGACATAGCTACAGTCCTCCTTTTGACACCTATCTCCATCACTGTATTTCCTAGCCTTTCAACTAGGGCTCTGAAAATCTCTGGACTTTCTCTTACTGAAATTTGATAAATAACATTTAGAAAATTACATGATGTTATTAACAGAATTGAACAGGGTAACCCAGGATCCAAGAAATGTTGATAATATTGCTTCTAGGGAAATAGTGCTTCTGTTTCCAGAGAACCCAATTATGTCCAGAGAAATAGATCTTTTATGTCCAGAGAATGAATTAAGTTCACACAGTGAACTTTTAAAATAGTGTTTTCATAAATTGCTCAAAGTTTGTGGTAAGAAGAAAAAGATGATGTTGATAACCAACCATTACTGAGTGCTTACCATATACCAGACACTGTGCTGTATTGGATACATCATCATATTTAATACTAACAACTATATAGATGGATACTATTATGTTTTCTATTTTGAGATTATGTAACTTTTACAGACCACACAAATGGGAAGTTTTGAGGCTGCATTGGGAACTCAGATCTATTTTGTTCCGATGTTGTGTAACACAACTATCAGGGTAAAGACTAGCCTGATATACAGATGAAGGGAGGTAGGGAGCGAGGAAAGGAAGGAGGAATGCATGTATTAACGTAAGAATAGAAGAATAAACTGAGCATTCTATAATATCTTTTAAAATACAAAATTTTATTGCTTTTAGGGTTTTCCTGAAACTCTCTTCCCCTTCCCCAAATACATCAGGTCCTGCCTAAAATGTATCAAGCAATATAATAGACATTGCTACTCTTAAAGATCATTTCATCAGCTAAAGTAACTTATGTCTGGTTACAATAACTCTTTTGTTCACAGTGACTGTTTCTAAAGTGCTTGAAGCCATATGTTTTCAATAGTGTTTTATAAAGCATGCAGTTTTAGAGTTAAATTATGTTTGAGGAAAACTCTAAACTTCGGCACTTCTGGCTGTCAACCATGAACATGCTACTTAGCTCTTCTGGGACTCAGTTTTCTCATGTGTGGAATAGTACTTGCTTGCCAGTTTTTACAGTTTTTTAAAAATGTCTTTAGAGTTTTGTTGTTGCTACTGCTGTTATTGTTTTTTAGCTAACATATAAAAGTTTTTGACTCAGTGCCTGGTACATTAAAATTGTTATTTATATTAATAATGTTAATTAATAGAGGGAGCTTCTTTCATTTAATCTTGTGACTTACAATTTTTAAAGTGTTTTCACTGAAATTATCATAATTGATCATCTAAGAAGTCTGGACATAAGACTTAAAAATAGCAAATTTGATCTTCTAAGAAAATTAATAATATGACCCAGGCTCTGTATTGCTTTTTTTAAATTCTAAGAACTTGACAGCTAGGTACTAGTATCAGATAAGAAAATGAAGTTGACAAATATTAAGCAACTTGTTCAAAGGTATTCATTCAGCTAGTCTGTAGCAGAACTCTGAATCACACGCACTTTATTTCTGAAGCTCAATTGTGGCACTTTCCCAACTTTGATCATGTGATAAGTTTATTCTTCAGAAAATAGTTAACCATATGGAACCAGAGTGCATGAGTCCAAATTCTGTTTTCCCCATCTTTAGAATGGAGCTTATAATATACCTCATAGGGATAGGATGAGGATTAAATGAGATAATATATACAAAGCAATTGGAAGAGTATTGGGACACATTAATCACTCAGTCGGAGAAGGCAATGGCACCCCACTCCAGTACTCTTGCCTGGAAAATCCCATGGGTGGAGGAGCCTGGTAGGCTGCAGTCTATGGGGTTGCTAAGAGTTGGGCACGACTGAGCGACTTCACTTTCATTTTTCACTTTCATGCATTGGAGAAGGAAATGGCAACCCACTCCGGTGTTCTTTCCTGGAGAATCCCAGGGATAAGGGAGCCTGATTGGCTGCCGTCTATGGGGTCACACAGAGTCGGACACGACTGAAGTGACTTAGCAATCACTCAGTAACTTATTTCTGATGCAGATGGTTAGGCATCTCCTATATAATTGCTTAAAATTGCAACTTAGTCCTCTTTCAGTATACTTTATTCTGAGATTAATGGAAAAATAACTAAAAATTCTAAATACTTTATTAAAAAGGATTGATCAGTGGGTTAAGATAACCACTTCATGAGTGGGGAGAATGAAATACCCACAGATTTTATGTCATTCTAAAAATAGGTATTTGAAGATGACGATTGGTGGGCCTTTTCATATTATTCAATAGGGTTCTCAAGGCAAGAATACTGATGTTGTTGCCATTTCCTTCTCCAGCGGGCCATGGTTGTCAAACTTTCCACCATGACCCATCCATCTTGGGTGGCCCTACATGGAATGACTCATAGCTTCATTGAGTTACACAAGGCTGTGAGCCATGAGATCATTTTGGTTAGATTTCTGTGATTGCGGTTTTTGTTCTGGAGGCTGTGGAATTATAGTTCTTGTTTTTTTCTGTCTTCCCTGTGATGGATGAG
Source organism: Bos taurus (assembly GCF_002263795.3). Taxonomy (NCBI): domain Eukaryota; kingdom Metazoa; phylum Chordata; class Mammalia; order Artiodactyla; family Bovidae; genus Bos; species Bos taurus. Next base: position 2,439,948 of record NW_020192292.1, read on the forward strand.
AAGAGGCTTGTATAGGCTTCCTGATGTGAGGGACTGGCTATGGGGAAAACTGGGTCTTGCTCTGGTGGGCAGGACCAGAAAAGACCCTGATGCTTGGAAAGATTGAGGACAAGAGGGGAAGGAGAAGACAGAGGATGAGATGGTTAGACAGCACCACCAACTCAATGGACATGAGTTTGAGCAAACTCCCGGAGACAGTGAAGGACAGAGGAGCCTGGTGTGCTGCAGTTCATGGGGTTACACAAAATCAGACAGGACTTAGCAACTGAACAATAACAACAAACTGATAGACCATACTTCAGTCTCATTATAGGAGCACTAGTACTTACTAGACAGATAATTCTGAAACCACATTGATCAATCACTCACTCATGCCCACAACATAATGCAGACCCTTGGTTGTAGTAGAGCTTATATTCTCTAAATAGCAATAATTAATTTCAATGAGGTGTTCTCAATTATCAGTTAGCTTGGGAAATAATCAAAATAGTAAGAGCTACCATTTAATAAGCCTCTACAATTCTTCAAGGTATGAACAAGGCCCTTTATCATACATGAGATATAAAGATAATCTGCAAACCCAAATGTGAAACAAATAGAAATTTCTTTGTCTTTCCACGACTTGACCACTTAGTGGTCCATGATTTTCCCATGACTTAGTGGTCCACAACTACTAGGGAGTAGAAATGGACTCACTCTCACGGAAGGAATTTCTCCTGCCTATTTCCACAGCCTTGTGCCTGAGTTTTTCAGAGCTTATAATGCACCAAGGAGTCCAAAATGTCAAATGCAAATGGGTAGGCATGTGGAAAAGTGAAAGTGAAGTCGCTCAGTTGTGTCTGACTCTTTGCGACCCCATGGACTGTAGCCTACAGGCTCCTCCATCCATGGGATTTTCCAGGCAAGAATACTAGAGTAGGTTGCCATTTCCTTCTCCAGGGTACCTTCCTGACCCAGGAATCAAACCTGGGTCTCCCGCATTGTAGGCAGATGCTTTACTGGCTGAGCCACCAGGGAAGTCATGTAGCGTGAGAGTACTGGGCAATCTGTTTCCATGTGCCATCAGTCTACTCAGACAATCTGACTCTTGCAAGAAACCACTGATGTAACCCTCATTGTTTCCTCACTAACTGCTTAAGTGACTCTGTCACTACTTCTGCACCACACTGAAGGATATGGGAACCCTGGTTATCATTCCATGCTGGGACTCTGTGATCACAGCTGGCCTGATTATGTTCCATCTACTGAGATAGAACAGAGAACCATTCCTTCTGTGAATCCAAGATACCCTTGATGTCTTACCACCTTTTCCCTTCCTTGAGCTCTGAGATGTCCTAGACCACAACTGACATCATGATGACAGCCTCATGAGAAACCCTGAAACAAAGGTTCCAGCAGATTACAGACTCACAGATGTTGTGAAATAAAATTTGTTGTTTTAAATGCTAAATTTGGAGAATAACTTGTTATGCATCAATAGATAATAAATACAATAGAAATACATTAAAATTTGTTTGTCCTTTCAACATTTCTATGTCTTTACCTAAAGCCTTTAATTGGCAACCAAATACAGGAATTATTCCTTTATAAAATACGAAATGATTTCCTTTCCTTTTATGAAGTGATTTCTATCCCGTGACATCCTTCTACTAAGGCAAAGTATAGCACAGTTCTTGAGGTGAAGGTAAGAAGCATGGGAGCTTATAAATTATGAGGGAAAAAATGGTTAGTATTTCAAAGATTTCATCTTATACTACTCTTCTGGGAGGCAATTATTATTCTTATTTTGTAAGAGAAAAAAATGAAGTTTTAGAGATGTTAAGTAACTTTCAAAAGATCACACAGTTCAATTCAGTTGCTGAGTTCTATTTGACTCTTTGTGACCCCACGGACTGCAGCACGCCAGCCCTCCCTGTCTATCACCAACATTCAGAGTTTGGTCAAACTCATGTCCATTGAGTCACTGATGCCATCCAACCGTCTCATCCTCTGTCATCCCCTTCTCCTCCTGCCCTCAATCTTTCCCAGCATCAGGGTCTTTTCAAATAGTCAGTTCTTTGCATCAGGTGGCCAAAGTATTGGAGTTTCAGCTTCAGCATCAGTCCTTCCAATGAATATTCAGAGCTGATTTCCTTTAGAATGGACTGGTTGGATCTCCTCGCAGCCCAAGTGACTCTGAATAGTCTTCTCCAACACCACAGTTCAAAAGCATCAATTCTTTGGCATGCACCTTTCTCCAACTCTCACATCCATACATGACTACTGGAAAAACCATAGCCTTGACTAGATGGACCTTTGTTGGCAAAGTAATGTCTCTGCTTCTTAATATGCTGTCTAGGTTGGTCATAACTTCCCTTCCAAGGAGTAAGCATCTTTTTTTTTTTTTGATGGAGCAAATGGAATTGATATGATCTTTATTTTTTTTAATTCTCTTTTCAATTTTATTTTATTTTTTATTATTTTTTTAATTTTATTTATTTTTAAACTTTACATAATTGTATTAGTTTTGCCAAATAATTTCATGGCTGCAGACACCATCTGCAGTGATTTTGAATCCCCCAAAATAAAGTCTCCCACTGTTTCCCCATCTATTTGCCATGAAGTGATGGGACCCGATGCCATGATCTTAGTTTTATGAATGTTGAGCCTTAAGCCAACTTTTTCACTCTCCTCTTCCACTTTCATTAAGAGGCTCTTTTGTTCTTCTTCACTTTTTGCCATAAGGTTGGTGTCATCTGCATATCTGAGGTTATTGATCTTTTTCCTGGCAGTCTTGATTCCAGCTTGTGCATAATCCAGTCTAGCTTTTCTCATTATACTCTGTATATAAGTTAAATAAGCAGGGTGACAATATACAGCCTTGATGTATTCCTTTCCTATTTGGAACCAGTCTGTTGTTCCATGTCCAGTTCTAACTGTTGCTTCCTGACCTGACCTGCATACAGATTTCTCAAGAAGCAGGTCAGGTGGTCTGGTATTCCCATTCTTGAATTTTCCAGTTTATTGTGATCCACACAGTCAAAGGCTTTGGATAGTCAATAAAGCAGAAATTGATGTTTTTCTGGACTTCTCTTGCTTTTTCAATGAACCAGAAGATGTTCACAATTTGATCTCTGGTTCCTCTGCCTTCTCTAAAACCAGCTTGAACATCTGCAAGTTCACGGTTCACACATTGCAGAAGCCTGGCTTGGAGAATTTTGAGCATATTTATACTAGTGTATTGAGATGAGTGCAATTGGTGTGGTAGCTTGAGCATTCCTTTTGGCATTGCCTTTCTTTGGGATTGGAATGCAAACTGACCTTTTCCAGTTCCGTGTGGCCACTGCTGAGTTTTTTCAAATTTGCTGGCATACTGAGTGCAGCACTTTCACGGCAATCTGTTAGGATTTGAAATAGCTCAACTGGAATTCCATCACCTCTACTAGCTCTGTTTCATAGTGTGCTTTCTAAGGCCATTTGACTTCACATTCCAGGATATCTGGCTCTAGGTGAGTGATCACACCATCGTGATTATCTGGGGTTGTGAAAATCTTTTTTGTGCAGTTCTTGCCACCTCTTCTAATATCTTCTGCTTCTGTTAGGTCCATACCATTTCTGTCCTTTATTGAGCCCATCTTTGCATGAAATGTTCCCTTGGTATCTCTAATTTTCTTGATGTGATCTCTCGTCTTTCCCATTCTGTTGTTCTTTATTTCTTTGCACTGATCACTGAGGGAAGGCTTTCTTATCTCTCCTTGATATTCAGTCAGGTATGAATTATCAACCTTCATTTATTTTTATTGCATTTCACCAGCACTAGGAAAATGTTTGAGCCAATATTAAAAAAAAAAAAAATAAACGTTGCTATTTAAATCTGGCATGCAAATTTCTACATTTGAGGAGATGTATACTGAATGAATAAGGTTAATTTAGTGTAATATGAAGTAACAGGTTAACAACGGATTGACAGTACATTTTGACTTTGGACTTGATTCCACTTTGTTACAAAGAGCTAACATGGACTGCAGTAATTTCTGTGAATTATGATGAGTACAGAGGGAAAATATCAGATACTAGACCAACATTTTTACCTTAAGTTGTCACACTTATTCAATTTCTAGCCTACATAGTCTTTTGGAAAGACATGATTTAATATTGCATTCACCTATGAACCATTCATAACATTTGGTTCTAGTCACATTTTCTTCTCATATATAATGAGTATTTATGATGGCACCTCTCTTCATTGAGCCTACAAAACTGAAATCAAAGCCAAGAAAATATTCCTCTTTTATCCACACTGATGTACTGGATCTATGACTATCTTGGCAATGCAACAAAAATTAGTGTGCTCTGTACACAAACACACACTTTTTCTGTATTACACACAGACTGTTTGTTTCCTTATCATCTCATCATGTGGAAAGTTTAATGGTGGTGGTGGTGGTTTAGTCACTATATTGTGTCTGGCTCTTGTGATCCCGTGAACTGTAGCCTGTCAGGCTCCTCTGTCCATGGAATTCTCCAGGTAGGGATACTGGAGTGGGTTGCCATTTCCTTATCCAGGGATTTTCCCAACACAGGATTGAACCTGGGTCTCCTTCATTGCAGGCAGATGACTTACCAACTGAGCTATGAGGAAAGTTTAATCAACTGATTTCATTTAATCAACTTTCTTCACTACAGCCTGAAGAATCCAAACTGCTCTAAGATATTTAACTCATGAAAGCTCTTTCATTATATACAGAGGTAGGAAGCGAAGTGGAGCACAGTTAGATGCTTCTGAGTTTTCTATAATAAGGGCCCTCAAAGGCTTTTAAAACATTGCTTTAATATACTTATTTAACAAACAATATTATATTTTCTTCATACTTGATGCTCTTCCAAAAATTTTGGTAATAGTAACTCACTAATTTTGATGGTAACCAGGTAAGGTAAGTACTCTATATTATTTTGTAAAACGGAAGAAGAGTGTGTTAGTTACTCAGTTGTGCTGACTCTTTGTGACACCATGGACTGTAGTCCACTGGGCTCCACTGTCCATGGAATTCTCCAGATAAGAATACTGCAGTGGGTAACCATTCCCTTACTTCAAGAGATCTTCCTGAAATCAAGCCACATAGATGTTAAATAAATTGCTCAAGGTTGGACAGCTACTAAGCAGCAAAGACAGATTTCAAGATTTGGCCTTTTGTTTAGAAGACCCATGCCCTCAACCACTACATTGTGCCGTATACGAAAATGAATCATTTAAAGATATTTGAGAAAAACCATGAATTCCTTTAGTAGTATATTGATACAATACATACTTATTTGATATCCACATATTTTATGCATATATCATGCCTATGTGGCTATTGCTATTGAAAAGTCCCAACGATGAACTCTCTTAAAGGAAGAAAGCATAGATGTATAATATTTACATGTGGATAGAATGAGACAAAAATATTTCTTTATTGTCAGAAGACATTAACTTGAGTCTTGACTATGACCCATTGATTATAACCTCAGGAAAGTACATTAACCTGTATCAGCCTTAATTTATGTTTTGCTCATCATTCTGTCCTTAGCTCCCTGCACACCATGCTTGGCAAACTAGAAGTTCTCCATAATTTTGCTGAATTGAATTGATAATGGATACTGGTTGATTATTTGAGATTATTATTGTCACCTGGTGAGTTTGTAAGAGTGGATGCCCCCTCATATTTAACCAAGACCTAAATAGTATACTTGCTTAGTATGCATTATCCAAAAATATATATTTTGTGTAGAGGAACCAGAAAGAACTAAGTCTTACAAGAAGGTCAAATGAACATCAAGTCCTAGATTAGATTTCACATCCTTCTTGGATTTAGAATAACAGACTAGCCCATTCTGTGCTGGAGGCAAAGTACTTTATGACTACCCAGGAAATTGAAATGGAAAAAGTCAAAACAACCAACTGGGTCAAATTATTACCTTGGAAAGTTTGAAGATTGGGCCTACAGCTCAAAAATATTATGTTCTGAAAAATTCCAATACTTTCTTCATCAAAGAACAAAAAAAGAGAAAATATTCTCTTACTTTCCCTTTTAAGGTATTTTGTGTTTCTCTTCTGCTACCTAACCTTACCTCTATTTCCAGATGTTTTTCTAAAGTCACAACTGTGGATATTTCTGTTTGCTTCAAAAAATGTTTTAAAAAATACTTACACGAGCAGTGCATTTTCTGTTTAAACTCAAACTCAAGTTAAGAAAAGGGCATTTATGGAAACACCTGTTTCTTGTCACTGCTAGTATTATTCCTTCTCCTTTCCTCTCCCTTTTTCCTTTTCTTCTTTCTTCTTCTTCAAACTAAGCATGTAAAACCACAAAGTCAATAAACTAACCTAAGCTAATTGGCAAAATTTATGTAGAGACTCTTAAATATCTACCAAACACGGAAATATTTAAGGAATGTGGCCCCCAAATAATGAAAATTTATTGTAAGCTTGAATATGGATGAAATTTCTTGGTCTCATATTCAGATGGATAGTAGAATCTACTTAACTAGGACTTAATTTAAAACTGAACTCTGGGCCAGCTGATGTTTAGTCCACATTTCACACATTTATCAATAAAAATAAATTAGTATAAACTAGAAAATTGTTTTCAAGCATTTAGAAGTTATTCTCCTAAAAAGCATTGAGATGCTCTCAACAGTCATTAAAGCTCTTCCTATCTTTAGCCTCAATTTGTTAGCTTTTTGTTTCAAAAAAAGAAAAAAAAAAAGAATTGGATTTCTTTCAAGTCTCAAAAATTTGGAAACTTTATCCATTTCTAAATAGTTTCAACATGGTTTAGAAAACTGGCCTTACTTGCATTTGTTTCTTTGGATCACTCACCACAGTTCTGGAGAAGATGCCCTCCAACTTATTTTCTTCCTCTTCAATTTAGAATTTTATTCAAAAATCCACACTTGTTAAAGTTGCTAAATATATTGTTTTTGGAGATGGTAAGTTTCCAAGGTTTAAATTATGTATTTTTAAATAAACAATTACACTATAATAAATACGCCTAGATAACAATTTTGGAAAGAAAATCCTATGGGTTTTCCATGTTTCCCAAAGTGTGACTTTCATGTTCTCATTTATTATTCACATGAATATTCCCACTATAGAGAACAAATTCCCTTTAAAAGGAAAAAGAATTAGAAAGGACTTCTAACAAATCACATAGGTGCAGTTCTTTTCACAGTTCATTCATGTATGGATTAAATGAGAATATTAAAACAAAGACTGTCTCATTTTCAAGGTTCTTTTCTTACAGAAATTTAAAACAAACATGAATTAGATTTTTCCTGTGGTGAGGCTGCAGACAGAGACCATACTTTTCCTGAGACTTGTCTTTTGTAAATGTTCAAAAAGTACCTGTTTTTGTTTTTTTTTTTTTCTTTTAACAGACCATTCATAATGCCTCAATGGAAAGGTTAATGTGATTTGTTTTCTCTTGTTTCATCATTGTTGTCAGTGGTACTGACAATGTGTTCATAGTACAATATGTATGCCGGCAACATGGATGCGACACAAATAGCTAATGATAAAAGCATTTGTCAATTGGGGAAGATGATCTTGGTTCTTAATGAAAATCAATTAAAAGTGTTCATTAATATTCGTTTGAGTTTGTGACTAAGATCAGCACTATATAATATATATATATAATATATATATAATATATATATATATATTATAAAATTTACTTGTTCTTCCTGATCTTCCAGGCCTGCAAAAGTTTGAATTATTTTTAACATTGGGAAAAGTGGCCTATATATGAACCAGTCTAGTATATGCTGTGACATCCCCTCATAGCTCAATTGGTTAGGAATCTGCTTGCGTTGCAGGAGACCCCCAATTCGATTCCTGGGTCAGGAAGATCCACTGGAGAAGGATAGACTACCCACCTCCAGTATTCTTGGGTTTCCCTTGTGGCTCAGCTGGTAAAGAATCCACCTGCAATGTGGGAGACCTGGGTTCAGTCCCCAAGTTGGGAAGATCCCCTGGAGAGGGCAGGCTACCCACTGCAGTATTCTGGCCTGTGAGAATTCTGGCCTGGAGAATGGGGTAGCAAAGAGTCAGACATGACTGAGCGACTTTCACTTCACTCAACTTTCATTTTACTGTCTTCAAAATACTGAATATTTATTAAACTGAATTTGTCAGCTGAAGGCATAACATATATTAGATCTATGGGATGTAGATTAAAACAGTCATATTTGATGTCTGATAAGGACCAACTTTTTTTTTCTTTTTATTTTTTAATTGTAAGGATGATTACTTTACAATATTGTGTTGGTTTCTGCAATACATCAACATGAATCAGCCATAGGTATATCATTATGTTCCCTCCCTCTTGAACCTCCCTTCCACCCCATCCCACTCCTCTATGTTGTCACAGAGCACCAGATTTGATTCTCTGAGTCATACAGCAAATTCCCACTGGCTATTTATTTTACATATGGTAGTGTTTATGTTTCCATGCTACTCTCTCATTCGTCCCACCCTCTCCTTCCTGCACTGTTTCCCTAAGTCTGTTCTCTATGTCTGCATCTCCATCGCTGCCCTGCAATAGGTTCATCAGTCCCATTTTTTCTAGATTCCATATATATGTGTTAATATATGATTTGTTTTCTCTTCTGACTTACTTCACTCTGTAAACAGGCTCTAGGTTCATCTACCTCATTAGAACTGACTCAATGTATTCATTTGTTGGCTGAGTAATATTCCATTGTATATATATTACCACATCTTCTTTTACATTTATCTGTTCAATGGACATCTAGTTGCTTCCATGTCCTAGCTATTTGTAAATAGTGCTGAATGAACATTGGGGTACATGTGTCTTTTTCAATTATTGTTTTCTCAGGGCATATGCCAGTAATGGGATTGCTGGTCATATGGCAGTTTTATTCCTAGTTTTTAAAGAATCTCCATACAGTCCTCCATAGTGGCTGTATCAATTCATTACGGACCAATAATTTTTATCTGCTAAAAAAGATCAATATTCATTAAAAATAATTTCAACAAGGGTACCAATACCTATTCAATGGGGGGAAGGCAGTCTTTTCAACAAATGGAACTGGAAAACTAACCACCAAGGTTATCTAAACCACCCAGGAAGTAACAGAGACACAAATGTCCAAGCCCGCCATGACAGGCCTGCTGATTTCATTCCTGAGTATGAACCGAAAAGCAGTCCTGTGACCTGAATCAGCCCAACTCTACCATGGTCCTAGAGGCAGTTCTGTCATCTAGGGGACCCCCTCAGGAACCATCCAGGGACTCTCTCAGAGACTTAGGGGTAGCCAAACCTGTCTGTGTACTGTAACAGGGCCGCAGTCTGTTGGACTTAACAGCAGACCTGGAAAAGGCCCCATGAACTTGCCTCCTGCTCTGCTCCAGTGTGGTCCTGGAGCCGTCACATCCACCTGGGGATGGGCAAGAACCATACATGATTGTGCCCCTGGTGACAGGCTGGCTGGACACAGATTGACAATAGCCATGTAACTCAGCTCCAGCTCCACTGGACTAAGATCCGGGAGACAGTCCCATCCGGGAAACCAGCACTGGTAAAGGTCAGAAGTCAAATGAAGAAAACCCAAATACTATGATGGAGGTGGCAAATCACATTGAACTTTAGTATTAAATGTGAAAAGAGAAAATTATTAAAATAAATACAGCTACAACAATATGTTGATACACAATACAAAAATAATGGACATTGTGTAACAAATGTGTGTTGGAGGGTAAGAAAAGTGTAGAATTTTTATATGCAATTGAAATTACATTATCAACTTAAAATAGACTGCTCTAAGATAGTTTACCTTCAACTTCAAGGCATATAGATGCTGCTGATAAAGAGATGTGCATGTGTAGATATTTGTTTTCCTTTTCTCTTTTAATTCCAATGTCATTTACTGTCAAAGGATTACTTATTGTTAAGTAGCAAGTTTATATCCCTATGAGAAGAATGTAGCTTTCCCATCTGAAACTCTGAAATCCATTTAGTTTATGTTGGTTTTGATCAAATCAAGGGACAGAAAAAAAAATAAGAAAATGATTTTAAACAATAATCCTACTTTATTCCTAAGACTGGATATTTTATGGATGACAGCTAAATTAAATTGGAGTAAGAATTGTTCACAGTGATTAATGCTGCTGTTCATTCATAGTAACTAGAAAAGAGAAAGAAAGTAATTTTTCTTTAAAGGAAAAATCAATCGGTTGAAAGAATGATCAATTACTGAAGACAGAATCCTGAGGAAACTCATCAAAGAGTTTCAGCTTCATTATCCTCTTTGAGCTCATGAGCCTTTGCCCCAGAATGTGGATAAAATTCTTCAGAAATCTCTGCCCCGATTCACTACTAAGTTTGACCCTGAAAGCAACTTGGAAATTCAGAGGTTGTGGCTGTCATTCACTGTGAGTTGCAGGTTTGTGGTTCTGTTTCCCTTGGCCCTTAACAGCTAATATTCAACAAACAAGCCAGCCAGCCAACAATTCATTCATTCAAGGAAATGTCTTTTGAGGCAATGCACTATGAGTTAAACAACAGGGAATCTAATCAGAAAAAAAAAAAAGAAAGAAAGAATGAACACTAAGAAGACAAATACTCATCCTAATTCAAGCCGATACCCACTGCATACTGGGGATCCAGTAAAATACCAAGGTCTAAGGAGGGGATCAGTGAATACCAAGGCCTAAGAATTTTGGCAGCCTTCCTAAGTCTACATATCACGCTATCACTGCTAGGCCAGAATCAGAGGCATTTCTGGCTTTGGTGCATGTTTTCTTCTTCATTGCCTTGTGTCTTGGCCCCATGCCATCATGCAGAAAGCAAAATCTTATAATATGAACTAGTTCTCATGCAGCTGAGGGGAAAATCTACAATGGGAGACAGTGGTACTTATAATGATAAATGTTCTTTTACCTTGATTCATACAATATTTTGTTTTAAAGATTGGTTTCTTTCTTTTGTAACACTGAACAGATTATGGTTATAGCCTTCAGTTATCCACACAAAGGTACATGTCTTTCACTTTATTATTGTCTGTTCTTGCCAGGGTGGTGGGGGGGGTGGAATCCAAGTAATACCAGAGAACTTTTTATAAGACAGTTAAACCATCTAGAATTATTCTGCAAAAGGGATGTCACAGAGCATGCATTCTGTTTCTTATTCCTGATAGATTCCTGATATTGTACCAATAAACATGATGTAGTGGTCCCAGTATATATACATAGGAATTTAATAAAAACTGTGTTTAGTTGTTCAGTCATGTCCAACTCTTTGTGACTGCATAGACTGTAGCCCGCCAGGCCCCTCTGTCCATGGATTTCCCCAGGCAAGGAATACTGGAGTGGGTAAGCCATTTCCTTCTCCAGGGGATCTTCCCAACCCAGGGACTGAACCTGGTCTCCTGCATTAAGGCAGATTCTGTATTGTCTGAACCACCAGAGATGGACAAATATAACTAGTTGACTCTTTTATAAGTCCAATCTGTGACATTATATATGGAATTTATAATATGTAATCCAATGTGTAGATGCTGGAGAGAGAAGTTTTGGCTTCAATTTAAGAAATGTTAATGGTCAAAACTATTCAATATGATGACTTCCTCAAGGTATCACATTACCTCATAATATACAATTGGATGCAATGAGACACAGAATATTAGATAAATCTCATCTTGAGTATGGAAAGAGAAATGCTTCAACCTGCTAAGAGGTTCAAGCATCAGCAAAATATTTGGATAAATATTTTGAGATTAAAGGGACATTTGGAATTACTATTCTAATTAAATAGTATGTAAGTAAGAGAAAATAACTCCAGTTAATAACTGGGGTATACTGGTTAACAATAACACAGAGTATGGATAGCATTTTCTGAAACTACTGTATCCATTTACCAGAGTTGAATCAATAAGCAAATATATTGTAGAAAAATCAGAAGCAAGTCTCTGTCAGAAAAAGAAGTTACAAACAAGGGGAATGGCAAATTCTACAACAAAGAGCACACTATTGGATTTAAACTGGAAATCATTATAGCTTGTGTTATACATATAACATATATACATATAAACATATATATGTATATATAACAATATATAACATATGTTAACATAACGTAGTTAACAGATAGACATATGGTATGCTGCTGCTGCTAAGTTGCTTCAGTCGTGTCTGACTCTGTGCGACCCCATAGATGGCAGCCCCACCAGCTCCCCTGTCCCTGGGATTCTCTAGGCAAGAACACTGAGTGGGTTGCCATTTCCTTTTCCAATGCAAAGTCAAACTGGAAAGTCAAAGTGAAGTACTCAGTCGTGTCCGACTCTTTGCGACCCCATGGACTGCAGCCTAACAGGCTCCTCCGCCCATGGGATTTCCAGGCAAGAGTACTGGAGTAGGGTGCCACTGCCTTATCCAGACATATGGTATATGGATAGCTAAAAACAGACATAGAGAGAATTAAGTGTGTGTGTAGCATGGAATTATATATATATATATATATACATATACATACATGCATATATATATAATATATTAAATACATACATATACATAAGACACACATTTCCAAGCTCTGCTCACTGAGAAGGCCTAGAAGTATGATACCCTAGTAACTGTGAGCACATATTATATACAGATTATGGGTTTCTAAATATATTCTCTAATGGAAGGAACCAGGCTGCTTAGAAAAGTGGTTGACTGTAGAAGTGAAAAAAATACAATATGTTTCTGGAACATTTAAGCAGTGCCAAAAATTAAGGAAGTGCCCAAAGCAAAGGAGGATAATTAAAAGGTAGAGACATCAACATGAGAGTTCCAAAAGATAAGGCAGAAATAATTTGAAACTTTAAAATAGAATATACATCTATGAAGAGTCCATACTTAGTAAATAGCTGAATAAATAAATAAACACAGGAGAAGGATATCTCTTTCTTAGCTGAAGAATTCCAATTAATAAGTGTGGAAGGAATTAGAAAAATGCCATTGTAACACTAACTTATCATTATTGCATACAAAATTCACCAATGAATGCTAAAGTTAGTGAGCAAAAGTTTGAGATGAAGCAGGATATTAGGGGTAGTCTCAAAGTACACCCCTGAGTATTTTTTAATTACAAAGGGAATGATTGTAATGTTAGATTGGAGAAATCCATTAAACCAATCAAGGTTTACATGGACAGAAATAAGACAAGATATCTCCTGTATCCTCTGATTTGTCACAGTGAGAAGGGTGCTTCACCTCTGTTGATTTTTTTCTAAAAACTCATAACCACAGTCCAATAGCAAGAAAATATCAGATTACATTCAATTGAAGGGATGTTTCTACAAAATAACTGATAATTACTTTTCAAATTGTTGAGGTCAAAGGACAAAGAAGAGAACTTCTACTCCAACAATGGGATAGTTGTCCTGCCCCCCAATAGGCTGTGACAACCACAGAGCAAAGAGGAGGCCTTGCTCAACATCCAGTGCAGGTCTTGTCACCACAACATCAGTCATATCCACTCTCAAAGAAGAAGAGCCAGGACCACTGAGGAAAACAGGTAGCAGGCATCCATACTAAAACAGCTGTCACACCAAAATATTAAAATTAGCAGGTTAAACGGGACACTCTCATATAAAAACAGCCCTCCACGATCACATACGATAACTGTTTCTCCTAAACTAACAGAATAAGAGAATATAAGTAAAATAGGAAGCAGAGAAACCACTTCCAGTTTAAAAACATCAAGGGAACTCCCATGGGGGTGGTAAAACAAACAACAGAAACACACCTATTCAGCCTAATAGATACCAAGTTCAAAAAGAAGATAAAGAAAATTCCACATGCCATGGAGAAACTAAGTCGTGAACCACAACTTTGAGGCTTGTGGCTTTTAAGTCCTAGGAGCCAAACTACTGAGCCCATGTGCCACAACTACTGAAGCCTGTGTGCTAGAGACAATTTCTGCAATAAGAGAAGCCCATGCACCACAACTAGAAATAGCCTCTGCAACTAGAGAAAAGCCTGCATAACCCAGGACAGCCCAAAGATAAATAAATAAATAATTTTTGAAAGTGAGAGGATGGAATAAGCTATTTCATGCAAATGGAAAATGACAAGCAAATGGGATAACAGTACTCACATCAGATAGACGTTAAAACAAAGGCCATAAAGAAGGATAAAGAAGGACACGAAGATAAAGGATCAATATGAGAAGAAAATATTATGCTTGTCAACATATATATACCCAACATAGAAGCACCAGACACATAAAACAAATAACAGACATAAAAGGGAGAAATTGATGGTTAATACAATACATCAATGCACAGATCTCCTAGACAGAAAATCAATAAAAGCAACGAATCCTAAATGATACATGTAGAACAGACTTAATTTATATTTTCCGTGCATTAAATTAAAAAAAAAAAAACCCCATAATACATATTATTTTCAAGTATACATAGATGATTCTCTAGAACTCATCACATATTAGGGCACATACAAGCCTCAACAAATTTAAGAGGACAAAGTTATTTCAAGATCCTTTCTGGCCACAGTGTCATGAACCAGAATCAAACACAGAAAAAAAAAAAAAAAAAAGAGGGGAAATATTACATGGAAACTAAACAACATGCTACTAAAATTAATGAGTCAACATGAAATCAAGAAGTTAAAAATATTATTGAGACAAATGACAATGAAAACAAAACATACAACATCTATGTGATTCAGCAAAAGCAGTTTATTAGAGGGAAGTGCATAGTGACACAGACATTCTCAAAAAAAAAAAAAAAAAAACAAGAAAAATCTCAAGTAACCTAACCTACCACCTAAACTAATTAGAAAAAAGAGCAAATGAAACCTAAAGTCAGAGGAAGGATGGAATAAAAGTCAGAGAAGAAATAAATAAAGATTTAAAAAAGAAAGAAAAGTCAATAAAAACCAAGAGCTGATTCTATGAAAAGGGTAAACAAAATTGACCAGCTTCTGGTCAGGTACACCAACAAGAAAAAGGATCCAAAATTAAACAGATAAGAATTGAAAGAGGAGAAAAAAAAAAAAACCTGATACCACAAAATACAAAAGGCCGTATGGAAATAATATGAAAAATGCCAACAACCTGGATGACCTGGAAGAGATGGACAGGTTTCTAGAAACACACCAATTCAAACAAAATGAATCAAGAAGAGATATATAACACACCAATTACTATAGTGAAATACAATCTGTAATTTTAAAAGTCCCTGAAAATGGAAGTCCAAGACCAGATGGCTTCATAGCCAAATTCAACCGAATATATAAAGAACTTATACTGATCCTTCTCAAACTCTTCCAAAACACTGAAGAGAAGGGAATACTCCTAAGACATTCTATGGAGCCAAAATCACCCCAATACCAAAACCAAAGACACTACCAAAAAATTAAAATTAAAGGCCAGTATCTCTGATATATACATGCAAAATTTCTCAGCAAAATATTAAGAAACCAAATCCAACATACATTAAAAAGATCATACACTATGACCAATTTGGATTCATCCTAGGGTCACAAGGATGGTTCCACACACACAAATCAATGTGAAACACCAGATCAACAAAGAAAAGATAATCACATGAAAATCTGAAAAGATGCAGAAAAAACATTTGATGTAATTCAACATCCATTTATGATAAAAGGTCTCCAAAGTGGATATAGAGGAAACATATTTTAACATAATAAAAACTATTTATGACAAGCCCAACCAATAAATACTCAATGGGTAAAAGCTGAAGGACTTCCCACTTAAAACATGGAACAAGACAAGAATGCCATTCTTACCACTTCTGTTCCACATAATATTGGAAGTACTAGCCACAGCAATCAGACAAGAAAAGAAATAAAAGGTACTCAATTAGAAGGGAAGAAGTAAAATTGTCATAATATTCAGATGACACATTACTGCATACAGAAACCCTAAAGAGTTCAAACAAAAACTACTAGAACTGATAAGTGAATTCAGCAAAGTAGCAGGATACAGGATTAATTACAGAAGTTGGTTGCATTTCCTTACACTAACAATGAATATCATAAAGGAAATGTATGAAAATCACTTTAAAATCACATCCATGAACATTGGGGTACACGTGTCTCTTTCAATTCTGGTTAGCACCTAGATTCCATCAGCAGATGAATGGATAGAAAGCTGTGGTACATATACACAATGGGTATTACTCAGCCATTAAAAAGAAAACATTTGAATCAGTTCTAATGAGGTGGATGAACACTGGACCTATTATACAGAGTGAAGTTAAGCCAGAAAGAAAAAGCACCCAAATACAGTATTACTACGCATATATATGGAATTTAGAAAGGATGGTAATGGACAACCCTGAATGCGAGGACAGCCAAAAGAGACACAGATGTATAGAACAGTACTTTTGGGGCTCTGTGGGGAAGAGGGAAGGGGGATGATTTGGGAGGAATAGGCCATTTAAAACATGTATAAATAATATAAGAAATGAATCACCAGTCCAGGTTCATGCAGGATTACAGGAAGCTGGGGGCTGGTTCACTGGGATGACCCAGAGGGATGGTATGGGAGGGAGGTGGGAGAGGGTCAGGATGGGGAAACATGTGTACACCCATGGTGGATGCATATTGATGTATGGCAAAACCATACAATATTGTAAAGTAAATAAATAAATAAATAAAATTAAAATAAAAATACAACCCATTTTGAATTTGAATAAGAAAAAAAAATCCACATCCAAAAAATAATAATAAAACACTTAGGAATAAAACCTGACCAAGGTTGGTAAAAGTCTTATATGCTGAAAAGTATAAAACATTAATAAAGGAAACTGAAGATGATTCAGAAAAATGGAAAAGATACTCCATTTCTTGGATTGGAAGATCCAATATTAAAATTCCCATGCTACCCCAAAACAATCTATAGATTTAATGTAATCCCTATCAAATTACCCATGACATTGGTCACAAAACTAGAATAATCCATATATATATAATATATATATATATAAAAACCATAAAATACCCAGAATTACAAAAAGCAAATCCTGAAGAAAAAGAATGAAGCAGGAAGCATAATCCTCACAGACTTCAGACATACTACAAAGCTACAATAATCAAAACAGCATCGTAGTTGCACAGAAACAGAGATATGAATCAATGGAACAGAATAGAAAGCCCAGAAATACACATCTGTGGTCAACTATCTTCGAAAAGGAATCAAGAATATACAATGGAAAAAAATAAAGTCTCTTCAATTAGTGATGTTGGAAAAATGGACAACTGCATGTAAATCAATGAAGGTAGAACACATTCTCAATCATGCACAAAAATAACTCAGAATAGCTTAAAGACTTATATGTAGACATGACATCATAAATCTCCTAGGGGAAAACATAGGCAAAACATTCTCTGACATGAATCATACCAATTTTTTTTAAGGTCATTCTTTCCAAGACAATAGGAACAAAAGCAAAAATAAACAAATGGGATCTAATCAAATGTACAAGTTTCTGTACAGCAGAAGAAATCAGACACAAATAAAAAGACAACTTATGGACTGGGAGAAAATATTTGTGAATGATGTGACAGACAAGGGCTTAATTTCCAAAATACACAAACAGCTTAGACAACTCAAGAACAACAACAAAAACTCAAATAACCCAGTTAAAAATGAGCAGAATACCTAAATAGACATTTTTCCAAACATTCACATGGCCAATAGTCACTTGAAAAGATGCTCAACATCTCTAATTATTGGAGAAATGCAAGTAAAAACTATAATAAGGTACCACTTCACAGTGGTCAGAATGGCTGTCATTAAAATGTCTACATTAACAAGTACTGGGGAGGGTGTAGAGAAAAGGCAACTCTCCTACACTGTTGGTGGGAATGTAAATTGATGCAGCTGCTACAGACAGCAGTATGGAGGTTTCTAAAAAAATTCTAAAAATAGAGTTACCATATGATCTTGCAATTCACTCCTCAGCATACAACTGGACAAAAATATAATTCAAAAAGATACATGCACCCTATATTCATAGCAGCACTATTCACAGTAACTGAGACATGGAAACAACCTAACCATCCATCGACTTATGAATGGATAAAGAAGATGTTACATGTATACAATGGAGTACTACTCACCAATAAGAATAAAGTAATGCTATTTGCAACAACATGGATGGACTTGGAGATTATCATACAAGTGAAGTCAGAAAGAGAAATAAATACCACATGATATCACATATGTGGAATATAAAATATGACACAAATAAACCGATCCTAAAAAACAGAAACAGAACAGACTTGTGGTTGCTCAGGGAGAGGAGAGGAGGAGGGATGGATTGCGACTTCTTCGGGTTATAAGATGCAAACTATTAACATATAGAATGTTTAAACAACAAGGTCCTACTGTATAGTATAGGGAAGTATATTCAATATCCTATGACAAAACCATAATGGAAAAGAATACAAAAAGAATGTATACATATGTATAACTGAATCACTTTGCTTTACAGCATAAACTAACACGGCATTGTAAATTGACTATACTTCAATAAAAAATAAACAAAAAGAAAAAGAAGGACTTAGGAATTGTCACAGGTTGGAGGAGAGTAAGGAAACATGAACAACTAAATAAAATATGGTATCCTGCAATGCATCCTGGAACAGAAAAGGGACATTAAGTGAAAAACTGATGAAATACAAATTAATTCTGTAAATTAGTTAATAGCAATGTTGTAATGTTAAGACTGATTTTGAGAACTGTACTATGGTTATATAAGATCTTAACATTAAAGGAAACTAAGTTTAGCACCAGTATAGGGGGTGCTTTGTGCTATTTTTGCAACTTTTCTATAATTCTAAATTTATCTTAAAACAAAAAAAAATATATAAAAGTAAACATACAAATTGGGTCCAACATCACATCAGTTGGAGCCTCGTATTTTCCAAATGAGAATTTGATAGTCTTCTTCATTTCATTGTTTGTATTATTTCTCTTCCTTTCTCTTAGCTACCACTTGTTTTGTGCATCACTTTTCAAGTATATATGAAAAAAATCTTACTCTTTTAACATTGTAGAAAGTGAAAGTGAAGCCGCTCAGTCATGTCCGACTCTTTGCGACACCATGGACGTTAGCCTACCAGGCTCCTCCGTCCATGGGATTTTCCAGGCAATAATACTGTAGTGGATTGGTATTTCCTTTTCCAGGAGATCCTCCCGACCCAGGGATTGAACCCGGGTCTCCCATTGTAGACAAGAGGCAATTTGCTTTTCTAAAAGAAAAGTTTAACACTTCTAAATATATAATAATATAATATCTCAGAATTACATAATTCTTAGCTTGATTACCAAAGATAGAGTTTGGAAGTGAAACAGGTAACCTTAACTGGTATCCAAATTCATCTTTAAAAAGATGAGATGCTATAATCTAGAATGATCTCTGTTTGTTTCCTAGGTAAACCATTCAATACATGGTAATTCAAGTCTATGCCCCAACCAGTAATGCTGAAGAGCTAAAGTTGAATGGTTCTATGAAGACCTACAAGACCTTTTAGAACTAACACCCAAAAAAGATGTCTTTTTCATTATAGGGGACTGGAATGCAAACAAAATCAAGAAACACCTGGAGTAACAGGCAAATTTGGCTTTGGAGTACAGAATGAAGTAAGGCAAAGACTAATAGAGTTTTGCCAAGAGAACTCACAGGTAATAACAAACACCCACTTCACAACACAAGAGAAGACTCTACACATGGCCACCATCAGATGGTTAACATCAAAATCAGATTGATTATATTCTTTGCAGCCAAAGATGGAGACGTTTTATACAGTCAGCAAAAACAAGACCGGGAGCTGACTGTGGCTCAGATCATGAACTCCTTATTGCCAAATTCAGACTTAAACTGAAGAAAGTAGGGAAAACCAGTAGACCATTCAGGTATGACCCAAATCAAATCCCTTATGATTATACAGTGGAAGTGAGAAATAGATTTAAGGGACTAGATCTGATAAACAGAGTGCCTGATGAACTATGGACAGAGGTTCATGAAATTGTACAGGAGACAGAGAGAAAGACCATCCCCAAGAAAAAGAAATGCAAAAAAGCAAAATGGCTGTCTGAGGAGGCCTTACAAATAGCTGTGAAAAGAAGAGATGCGAAAAGCAAAGGAGAAAAGGAAAGATATACCCATTTGAATGCAGAGTTCCAAAGAATAGCAAGGAGAAATAAGAAAGCCTTCCTCAGTGATCAGTGCAAAGAAATAGAGGAAAACATTAAAATGGGAAACTAGAGATCTCTTCAAGAAAATTAGCGACACCAAGGGAATATTTCATGCAAAGATGGGCTCAATAAAGGACAGAAATGGTATGGACCTAACAGAAGCAGATGATATTAAGAAGAGGTGGCAAGAATACACAGAAGAACTGTACAAAAAAGATCTTCAAGACCCAGATAATCACAATGGTGTGGTCACTCACCTAGAGCCAGACATCCTGCAATGCAAAGTCCAGTGGACCTTAGGAAGCACCACTACAAGCAAAGCTAGAAGAGATGATGGAATTCCGGTTGAGCTATTTCAAATCTTAGAAGTTGATGCTTTGAAAGTGCTGTACTCAATATGTCAGCAAATTTGGAAAACTCAGCAGTGGCCACAGGACTGGAAAAGTTCCATTTTCATTCCAATCCCAAAGAAAGGCGATGCCAAAGAATGTTCAAACTACCACACAATTGGACTTATCTCACAAGCTAGTTAAGTAATGCTCAAAATTCTCCAGGCCAGGCTTCAACAATACGTGAACCGTGAACTTCCAGATGTTCAAGCTGGTTTTAGAAAAGGCAGAGGAACCAGAGATCAAATTGCCAACATCCGCTGGATCATCGAAAAAGCAAGATAATTCCAGCAACACATCAATTTCTGCTTTATTGACTATGCCAAAGCCTTTGACTATGTGGATCACAACAAACTGTGGAAAATTCTATAGAGATGGGAATACAAGACCACCTGACCTGCCTCTTGAGAAATCTGTATGCAGGTCAAGAAACAACAAGTAGAACTGGACATGAAACGAGAGACTGGTTCCAAACCCAGAGAGGAGTACGTCAAGGCTGTATATTGTCAGCCTGCTTATTTAACCTATATGCAGAGTACATCATGAGAAATGCTGGACTGGTTAAAGCACAAGCTGGAATCAAGATTGTCAGGAGAAATTCAGATATGCAGATGATACCATGCTTATGGCAGAAAGCAAAGAACTAAAGAGCCTCTTGATGAAAGTGAAAGAGGAGAGTGAAAAAGTCCAGGATAGATGCATGATACAGGATACTCGGGACTAGTGCACTGGGATGACCCAGAGGGATGGTATAGGGAGGGATGTGGGAGAGGGGTTCAGGATGGGGAACACTTGTACACCTGTGGCGGATTCATGTCAATGTATAGCAAAACCAATACAATAAAGTAATTAGCCTCCAATTAAAATAAATAAATGTATATTAAAAAATAAAACTCAACATTCAGAAAACTAAGATCATGGCATCTGGTCCCATCATTTCATGGGAGATAGATAGGGAAACAATGGAAAGAGTGACAGACTATTATTTTGGGCTCCAAAATCACTGCAGATGGTGACTGCAGCCATGAAATTAAAAGATGCATACTCCTTGGAAGAAAAGTTATGACCAACCTAGACAGCATGTTAAAAAGCAGAGACATTATTTTGCCAACAAAGGTCCATCTAATCAAGGCTATGGTTTTTCCAGTAGTCATGTATGGATATGAGAGTTGGACTATGAAGAAAGCTGAGCGCCAAAGAATTGATGCTTTTGAACTGTGGTGTTGGAGAAGACTCTTGAGAGTCCCTTAGACTGCAAGGAGATCCACCAGTCCATCCTAAAGGAGATCAGTCCTGAGTGTTCTTTGAAAGAACAGATGTTGAAGCTGAAACTCCAATATGTTGGCCACCTGATGCAAAGAGCTGACTCATTTGAAAAGACCCTGTTGTTGGGAAAGATTGAAGGCAGGAGTAGAAGGGGATTACAGAGAATGAGATGGTTGGATGGCACCACTGATTCAATGGACATGAGTTTGAGTAAACTTCGGGAGTTGGTGATGGACAGGGAGGGCTGGCGTGCTGCAGTCCATGGGGTAGCAAAGAGTCAGACATGACTGAGCGATTGAACTGAACTGAAGTCTGCATTTTGAATGCACCAGTAGATTTCTCTCTTAATCAAGCTCTCTAAAAATTGGCTCCTGCAGAGGGCTTCTACTTGGTAGTATGACCATAGAAAGCAGTCATGACCTCTGCAGCTTAAGAATAGTATCAACATTTAGTGTGCCAGATGCTTTGATAAATGATTTACATGGATTAACTTATTAATAATAAAAATTATGAGTTGTTAATTTGTAATCAGTTACTCTATGTGTCAGATTCAGATTACTTTCCAACCTAATTAATTTGATCTTCATTAGAATCCTGAGATAGGTAAGTTTGCCCTCCTTGTTTTAAGGATAAGGAAACTGAAACTTAGTAAGGCTAAGTAATTTGTATAAAGTGACATACATATAATTGGTAGACTGAAGCTCCAACTTCGACAGTTAAAATTCAGAACATGTACACTTAAACCTTATAAAGTGCTACATCCATCTATAGGTGGGGAAGATCCCCTGGAGGAGGAAATGGGAACCCACTCAGTGATCTTGCCTGGAGAATTTCACAGACAGCATAGCCTAGTAGGCTACAGTCCATGGTTTCACAAAGAGTTGGACATGACTGAGTGACTAAACAGTAATATAGTGAACAAGGCTCAATATGGCACCATTCAAGACATCCTCTAACTCTAGAACACAGGTTCTCAAACTTGGTTATGCACTGGAATCTCCCAGGCCACATCATATACAATCCATCACATCACATCACAATCCAATGAGAAACTTTAGGTGTGAGACCAGGACAGCAGTTATTTCTTTATTGCTTTCCCATGTGATTCCAATGTGCCATCAAGTTTAAAAATTCATGCTCTAGAAATAAATTTACAAAATACAAAAATACAAAATGGTTAAGGCAAGCTAAGCACACAAATTAGGAACTAGATATTAATGACACTAACGTTATTGTACAGAAGTTCTAATTGTTAATGAGGGAAAGTGTTTCTTTTTTGCTTATCTCAGTATTTCAGTAAATATATATTCCTCTGATGAAGAAACTGATTGCATATTATATTGTTATATTTTTCCATAGTGTTTTATGAATGAAAAATAATTACAACTTTAATTGAGAAAGAAGAATTATGAATATTGTTAATTATTCAGTACCTCCCCCATGTCTCTAATATTCTATTTATTTTCCACTTGGCAGTTAGTAAATGGAACTGCATTATTGTTCTCTTTTATGTTTGACTTCCTTTAAAAAGTATAAATACCACTAAATAAAAAACAGATCTTTTTCTTCTTTGGCTTACATACTGGTGTGCTGTTATTTATTACATGTTTATGATATATTTATTATTATTATTTTAAAAAACATACTCTATTTCTGAACAGTTTAGTGGGAAGTTGAAATGGTTATTTAAGTCATTCAAGGAAAAAAAAAAGGAATTTTAACCAAAATTAACTGTATTCAACTTAGGTTGAATACAACTTGAATTCTGGAAATAAAGCCCATCATACTTCTCATTAATATATCTAGAGACAGTAGGCATTCATTCTGTGAATGCCTATGGCAAGTATATCCTTTATGGTTTTTACTCAAATAGATGAATATTGATGGAGATCAGAAATGAAAATGTTAATTGTTCTTGTTTGATTACATAGCATTGTGATAAGTAAGTTTGAAGGAATTAAAGGGACAACATTCCTGAGTTTATCTGTGAAATTCTGGACTTAAACAGTGTCATTTCAGGACCCAGGTGACAAAATGACATGGTAAGGGCAATTCTTCCCAGCTGTGCAGAGAATCAAGCACCACTCAGACTTCTTGTGAACTCTGAGATAAAACACTTTTGGTATAGTTGACGTCTCTAGAAAGACACTATGATTCTGGCAGTACTGAGTTTCTTGAGATGATGTCCCAAAATAGTAGCCACTGGCTAAGAGGCATGAGAACATGAAAGGAAGAACACTGCAGATAAGTTGTGAACATATGCATGATATTTCTTTGTAGTTCACATAAACAATAAGCTGTCCTTTCTTTGGGGGATTCTTCCCCTTGGAGTCAGTAGAGGATTGAGCTCTTGTAAATTAAGCATTAAATTTTAATAAGAAAAGAAAGCCAGTGTGACCTCTTTTTATATTCACAGCCTAGTGAAGCTTAGATATACAAATTGCAGACATAAAACAAATCTGGTGAATGTACATGGATAAACTGTGTTGATTTAAACCTCTCTACCCCTAATATTTACATCCTAACTTCCAAACAAATGAAGCAATACCTGCACAATACTTTATGGGCATTTTAGAGAATAATTAAAATCTATCCACCACAAACAATATTGTTTATAAGACCCTGTTCTAGAAAGATGCTATAGGATGATTCTGAAATTGCCTAGTCTGTAAGAAATTCATGTGAACAAGTTTTGGATTTAACAGTGTGATTTTAAAAATCTTGCTTTTGATTTAACCAGTGGACTCTCAATAAACTCTTAGTATGCATCGGGCATTGTCCTTGGGGAGCTGCTGCTGCCCAAAGATTGAGAGGCATGAGAAAAAAAGCTGTAGTCATTACTGACCAAACACTACTGCTACAACATCAGAATAATGCATAAGCACCTCCTACCACCACTACTTAGCAACGTGGATCACAGGAGGGAGAAAGTCAGACAAAGGGAGGGAAAGTAAACCACTAAGGGCTGAGGGTTTACCTCAAATAATTAAGCTATGAAATAGACAGTGGCAATATTATATAACTTGAGTTTGGCTTTCAAATTACTGAATTATACTGAATATTCTAGAAATGAATAGCTCTGTCCATTTGCTCTATGCAGATGTGGAAGTTTGAAAGCCAAAATGAGTTGCATTATATGTATACATAAGTTACATGCCCTGGTTTGTGATTATTCAATTTATTTCCAGCCAAATTGCTTCTAAGAAAAAAAAAAAACAGTTATCTGACCTATTTAATCAATTTATTTCTAACAGGACATGTCTAAATTAGTAGATTATTCACATGGAATGCACACAAGTAGAATACTACTCAACTGTTATATTACCCTGAAAATCCAGGCATCACAATGAAGTGGAGATGTTGGTCACAGGGAACAAACTTGCAACTAGAAGATGCATAAGTTCTGGAGATCTAACATACAGCACTGTGATCATACTCAACAGTACTGTGTTACATGCTTCAAAACTGCTGAGATTAGATGTTAATGTTCTCACCACAAAAATGAAATTATAACTATGTAATGTGACAGTTATTAGCCAATGCTGCAGTGGTAATCACATGGCAATATATAAATGTATGAAATCAATACATTGTATACCTTAAATTTACACAATGTTATCAGGCAATTATATATCAATTTTTTAAAAACAGAATAGAGGCAGGAGTTTCTGTAGCTACTCAGGTTTTGACTCCACTCACCTCAGAAGCTCCGGGGTTTCGCCCAGGCTGATCTAATTTCTACACCTTCTCCATAGAAAAGGCTAATGAGAGATGTTTGGATAGCCATGTCTTGTGGACCAGCATTACATTAAGCACCTAAAATTTATTGTAGAACCTAAATGGTTCAACTCATCCACCCTGGACCCACAGGCTACTTGTCACCCAAGCCCACATCAGATCATGGCTAAAAGCGTGGAGAAATATTCCTTTAGTATGCTGACATAATTGAAAAGGCCTTGTGTAAGTGATATCCTTCCCAGGGGCCTGAGACAGTAAAAAACCCACCTGCCAATGCAGGAGACATAAAAGATGCAGGTTCAGTTCCTACATCAGGAAGATCCTCTGGAGGAAGGTATGACAATCCACTCCAGTATTCTTACCTAGGAAATCCCATGGACAGAGGACCCTGGCACGCTACAGTCTGTAGGATCACAAGAGTTGGACACAATTGAAGCAACTTAGCATGCAAGACAGAGAAGGCAGTGGCACCCCACTCCAGTACTCTTGCCTGGAAAATCCCATGGACGGAGGAGCTTGGTAGGCTGCAGACCATGGGATCGCTAAGAGTCAGAAATGACTGAGCAACTTCACTTTCACTTTTCACTTTCATGCATTGGAGAAGGAAATGGCAACCCACTCCAGTGTTCTTGCCTGCAGAATCCCAGGGATGGCGGAGCCTGGTGGGCTGCCGTCTATGGGGTCGCACAGTTTCGGACACAACTGAAGTGACTTAGCAGCAGCAGCAGCCTGCAAAAGATATTTCAAGAAACAACCAATGGAAACACACAGACCGATTTCAGGTTCCTGCAGAATCATGGGTTGTTGGTCAAAAGTCACATTATCAGCAGAAAACTTACCAGCACAGTTATGTAAATTTTTTTTTTCCTAATTTTATTTTACTTTTAAACTTTACATAATTGTATTAGTTTTGCCAAATATCAAAATGAATCCGCCACAGGTATACATGTGTTCCCCATCCTGAACCCTCCTCCCTCCTCCCTCCCCATACCATCCCTCTGGGTCGTCCCAGTGCACTAGCCCCAAGCATCCAGTATCTTGCATCGAACCTGGACTGGCAACTCGTTTCTTACATGATATTTTACATGTTTCAATGCCATTCTCCCAAATCTTCCCACCCTCTCCCTCTCCCACAGAGTCCATAAGACTGTTCTATACATCAGTGTCTCTTTTGCTGTCTCGTACACAGGGTTATTGTTACCATCTTTCTAAATTCCATATATATGCGTTAGTATACTGTATTTATGTTTTTCCTTCTGGCTTACTTCACTCTGTATAATAAGCTCCAGTTTCATCCACCTCATTAGAACTGATTCAAATGTATTCTTTTTAATGGCTGAGTAATACTCCATTGTGTATATGTACCACTGCTTTCTTATCCATTCATCTGCTGATGGACATCTAGGTTGCTTCCATGTCCTGGCTATTATAAACAGTGCTGCGATGAACATTGGGGTACACGTGTCTCTTTCCCTTCTGGTTTCCTCAGTGTGTATGCCCAGCAGTGGGATTGCTGGATCATAAGGCAGTTCTGTTTCCAGTTTTTTAAGGAATCTCCACACTGTTCTCCATAGTGGCTGTACTAGTTTGCATTCCCACCAACAGTGTAAGAGGGTTCCCTTTTCTCCACACCCTCTCCAGCATTTATTATTTGTAGACTTTTGGATGACAGCCATTCTGACTGGTGTGAAATGGTACCTCATAGTGGTCTTGATTTGCATTTCTCTGATAATGAGTGATGTTGAGCATCTTTTCATGTGTTTGTTTGCCATCTGTATGTCTTCTTTGGAGAAATGTCTACTTAGTTCTTTGGTCCATTTTTTGATTGGGTCATTTATTTTTCTGGAGTTGAGCTGTAGGAGTTGCTTCTATATTTTTGAGATTAGTTGTTTGTCAGTTGCTTCATTTGCTATTATTTTCTCCCATTCTGAAGGCTGTCTATTCACCTTGCTGATAGTTTCCTTTGATGTGCAGAAGCATTTAAGGTTAATTAGGTCCCATTTGTTTATTTTTGCTTTTATTTCCAATATTCTGGGAGGTGGGTCATAGAGGATCCTGCTGTGATGTATGTCAGAGACTGATTTGCCTATGTTCTCCTCTAGGAGTTTTATAGTTTCTGGTCTTATGTTTAGATCTTTAATCCATTTTGAGTTTATTTTTGTGTATGGTGTTAGAAAGTGGTCTAGTTTCATTCTTTTACAAGTGGTTGACCAGATTTCCCAGCACCACTTGTTAAAGAGATTGTCTTTAATCCATTGTATATTCTTGCCTCCTTTGTCAAAGATAAGGTGTCCATATGTGCGTGGATTTATCTCTGGGCTTTCTATTTTATTCCATTGATCAATATTTCTGTCTTTGTGCCAGTACCATACTGTCTTGATAACTGTGGCTTTGTAGTAGAGCCTGAAGTCAGGTAGGTTGATTCCTCCAGTTCCATTCTTCTTTCTTAAGATCGCTTTGGCTATTCGAGGTTTTTTGTATTTCCATACAAATTGTGAAATTATTTGTTCTAGCTCTGTGAAGAATACTGTTGGTAGCTTGATAGGGATTGCGTTGAATCTATAAATTGCTTTGGGTAGTATACTCATTTTCACTATATTGATTCTTCCAATCCATGAACATGGTATATTTCTCCATCTATTAGTGTCCTCTTTGATTTCTTTCACCAGTGTTTTATAGTTTTCTATATATAGGTCTTTAGTTTCTTTAGGTAGACATATTCCTAAGTATTTTATTCTTTCCATTGCAATGGTGAATGGAATTGTTTCCTTAATTTCTCTTTCTGTTTTCTCATTATTAGTGTATAGGAATGCAAGGGATTTCTGTGTGTTGATTTTATATCCTGCAAATTTACTATAGTCATTGATTATTTCTAGTAATTTTCTGGTGGAATCTTTAGGGTTTTCTATGTAGAGGATCATGTCATCTGCAAATAGTGAGAGTTTTACTTCTTCTTTTCCTATTTGGATTCCATTTATTTCTTTTTCTGCTCTGATTGCTGTGGCCAAAACTTCCAAAACTATGTTGAATAGTAATAGTGAAAGTGGGCACCCTTGTCGTGTTCCTGAATTTAGAGGAAATGCTTTCAATTTTTCCCCATTGAGGATAATGTTTGCTGTGGGTTTGTCATATATAGTTTTTATTATGTTGAGGTATGTTCCTTCTATTCCTGCTTTCTGGAGAGTTTTTATCATAAATGGATGTTGAATTTTGTCAAAGGCTTTCTCTGCATCTATTGAGATAATCATATGGTTTTTATTTTTCAATTTGTTAATGTGGTGTATTACATTGATTGATTTGTGGATATTGAAGAATCCTTGCATCCCTGGGATAAAGCCCACTTGGTCATGGTGTATGATCTTTTTAATGTGTTGTTGGATTCTGATTGCTAGAATTTTGTTAAGGATTTTTGCATCTATGTTCATCAGTGATATTGGCCTGTAGTTTTCTTTTTTTGTGGCATCTTTGTCAGGTTTTGGTTTTAGGGTGATGGTGGACTCATAGAATGAGTTTGGAAGTTTACCTTCCTCTGCAATTTTCTGGAAGAGTTTGAGCAGGATAGGTGTTAGCTCTTCTCTAAATTTTTGGTAGAATTCAGCTGTGAAGCCGTCTGTACCGGGGCTTTTGTTTGCTGGAAGATTTTTGATTACAGTTTCAATTTCCATGCTTGTGATGGGTCTGTTAAGATTTTCTATTTCTTCCTGGTCCAGTTTTGGAAAGTTGTACTTTTCTAAGAATTTGTCCATTTCTTCCACGTTGTCCATTTTATTGGCATATAATTGTTGATAGTAGTCTCTTATGATCCTTTGTATTTCTGTGTTGTCTGTTGTGATCTCTCCATTTTCGTTTCTAATTTTGTTGATTTGATTTTTCTCCCTTTGTTTCTTGATGAGTCTGGCTAATGGTTTGTCAGTTTTATTTATCTTTTCAAAGAACCAGCTTTTGGTTTTGTTGATTTTTGCTATGGTCTCTTTTGTTTCTTTTGCATTTATTTCTGCTCTAATTTTTAAGATTTCTTTCCTTCTACTAACCCTGGGGTTCTTCACTTCTTCCTTTTCTAGTTGCTTTAGGTGTAGAGTTAGGTTATTTATTTGACTTTTTTCTTGTTTCTTGAGGTGTGCCTGTATTGCTATGAACTTTCCCCTTAGGACTGCTTTTACCGTGTCCCACAGGTTTTGGGTTGTTGTGTTTTCATTTTCATTCGTTTCTATGCAAATTTTGATTTCTTTTTTGATTTCTTCTGTGATTTGTTGGTTATTCAGCAGCGTGTTGTTCAGCCTCCATATGTTGGAATTTTTAATAGTTTTTCTCCTGTAATTGAGATCTAATCTTACTGCATTGTGGTCAGAAAAAATGCTTGGAATGATTTCTATTTTTTTGAATTTACCAAGGCTAGCTTTATGGCCCAGGATGTGATCTATCCTGGAGAAGGTTCCATGTGCGCTTAAGAAAAAGGTGAAATTCATTGTTTTGGGATGAAATGTCCTATAGATATCAATTAGGTCTAACTGGTCTATTGTATCGTTTAAAGTTTGTGTTTCCTTGTTAATTTTCTGTTTAGTTGATCTATCCATAGGTGTAAGTGGGGTATTAAAGTCTCCCACTATTATTGTGTTATTGTTAATTTCTCCTTTCATACTTGTTAGCATTAGTCTTACGTACTGTGGTGCTCCCGTGTTGGGTGCATATATATTTATAATTGTTATATCTTCTTCTTGGATTGATCCTTTGATCATTATGTAGTGACCTTCCTTGTCTCTTTTCACAGCCTTTGTTTTAAAGTCTATTTTATCTGATATGAGTATTGCTACTCCTGCTTTCTTTTGGTCCCTATTTGCATGGAAAATCTTTTTCCAGCCCTTCACTTTCAGTCTGTATGTGTCCCCTGTTTTGAGGTGGGTCTCTTGTAGACAACATATGTAGGGGTCTTGTTTTTGTATCCATTCAGCCAGTCTTTGTCTTTTGGTTGGGGCATTCAACCCATTTACGTTTAAGGTAATTACTGATAAGTATGATCCCGTTGCCATTTACTTTATTGTTTTGGGTTCGAGTTTATACACCGTTTTTGTGTTTCCTGTCTAGAGAATATCCTTTAGTATTTGTTGGAGAGCTGGTTTGGTGGTGCAGAATTCTCTCAGCTTTTGCTTGTCTGAAAAGCTTTTGATTTCTCCTTCATACTTGAATGAGATCCTTGCTGGGTACAATAATCTGGGCTGTAGGTTATTTTCTTTCATCATTTTAAGTATGTCTTGCCATTCCCTCCTGGCTTGAAGAGTTTCTATTGAAAGATCAGCTGTTATCCTTATGGGAATTCCCTTGTGTGTTATTTGTTGTTTTTCCCTTGCTGCTTTTAATATTTGTTCTTTGTGTTTGATCTTTGTTAACTTGATTAATATGTGTCTTGGGGTGTTTCTCCTTGGGTTTATCCTGTTTGGGACTCTCTGGGTTTCTTGGACTTGGGTGATTATTTCCTTCCCCATTTTAGGGAAGTTTTCCACTATTATCTCCTCAAGTATTTTCTCATGGTCTTTCTTTTCATCTTCTTCTTCTGGAACCCCTATGATTCGAATGTTGTAGCGTTTAATATTGTCCTGGAGGTCTCTGAGATTGTCCTCATTTCTTTTAATTCGTTTTTCTTTTATCCTCTCTGATTCATTTATTTCTACCATTCTATCTTCTAATTCACTAATCCTGTCTTCTGCCTCTGTTATTCTACTATTTGTTGCCTCCAGAGTGTTTTTAATTTCATTTATTGCATTATTCATTATATATTGACTCTTTTTTATTTCTTCTAGGTCCTTGTTAAACTTTTCTTGCATCTACTCAATCCTTGTCTCCAGGCTATTTATCTGTGATTCCATTTTAGTTTCAAGATTTTGGATCAATTTCACTATCATTATTCGGAATTCTTTATCAGGTAGATTCCCTATCTCTTCCTCTTTTGTTTGGTTTGGTGGGCATTTATCCTGTTCCTTTATCTGCTGAGT
Organism: Bos taurus; assembly: GCF_002263795.3. Lineage (NCBI taxonomy): Eukaryota > Metazoa > Chordata > Mammalia > Artiodactyla > Bovidae > Bos > Bos taurus. The sequence goes on from NW_020192292.1 coordinate 2,471,547, forward strand.
ATTCCTCTGTCTCTTCATTTTGTTTAAATTGCTGAGTTTGGGGTGTCCTTTCTGTATTCTGGCAGTTTGTGGAGTTCTCTTTATTGTGGCGTTTCCTCACTGTGTGTGGGTTTGTACAGGTAGCTTGTCAAGGTTTCCTGGTTAGGGAAGCTTGTGTTGGCGTTCTGGTGGGTGGAGCTGTATTTCTTCTCTCTGGAGTGCAATGAAATGTCCAGTAATGAGTTATGAGATGTCTATAGTTTTGGGGTGACTTTGGGCAGCCTGTATCTTGAAGCTCAGGGCTGTGTTCCTTTGTTGCTGGAGAATTTGCTTGGTATGTCTTGCCCTGGAACTTATTGGCCCTTGTGTGGTGCTTGGTTTCAGTGTCGGTATGGAGGCATTTGATGAGCTCCTGTCAATTAATGTTCCTTGGAGTCAGGAGTTCCCTGGAGTCAGGGTTTGGACTTAAGTCTCCTGCTTCCGGTTATCGGTCTTATTTTTACAGTAGTTTCAAAACTTCTCCTTCTATACAGCACCATTGATAAAACATCTACATTAAAGATGAAAAGTTTCTCTACAGTGAGGGTCACTCAGAGAGGTTCACAGGGTTACATGGAGAAGAGAAGAGGGAGGAGGGAGTTAGAGGTGACCCAAATGAGATGAGGTGAATCAATAGTGGAGAGAGTGGGCTAGCCAGTAGTCACTTCCTTATGTGCACTCCACAACTGGACCACTCAGAGATGTTCACGGAGTTATACAGACAAGAGAAGAAGGAGGAAGGTGACAGAGGTGGCCAGAAGGATAAAAGGGGGGAATGAAAAGGAGGGAGACAGATCCAGCCAGTAATCAGTTCCCTAAGTGTTCCCCACCTTCTGGAACACACAGAAATTCACAGAGTTGGGTAGAGTAGAGAGGGGTTAGGGAGGAGACACAGGCGACCTGGTGGAGAAAAAGGAGAGTCCAAAGGGAGAGAGAGCAGTCAAGCCAGTGATCTCACTCCCTAGTGAAAAATGGGTCCTGAAGATTGGGTCCTTAAAGGGACAAAATTGGTAACAAATACATAAAAGCAAAAATTAAAAATCTAGAGTAGAGTTTGGAATTTCAAAAATACGATGTTAAAGAAAAGAAGAAGGAAAAGAAAGAGAGAAAAAACGAACAAACAAAAACAAACAAGGTCGTGAAAATTATAAAGAAAGTACAGGTACAAAATTGATAACTAATACCAGAAAGCAAAAATTAAAAATCTAGAGTAGAGTTTGGAATTTCAAAAATACGATGTTAAAGAAAAGAAGAAGGAAAAGAAAGAGAGAAAAAACGAACACACAAAAACAAACAAGGTCGTGAAAATTATAAAGAAAGTACAGGTACAAAATTGATAACTAATACCAGAAAGCAAAAATTAAAAATCTAGAGTAGAGTTTGGAATTTCAAAAATACGATGTTAAAGAAAAGAAGAAGGAAAAGAAAGAGAGAAAAAACGAACACACAAAAACAAACAAGGTCGTGAAAATTATAAAGAAAGTACAGGTACAAAATTGATAACTAATACCAGAAAGCAAAAATTAAAAATCTAGAGTAGAGTTTGGAATTTCAAAAATACAATGTTAAAAAAAAAAGAAGAAGAAGAAAAATAAAGGGAGAAAACAAACAAACAAATACAAACAATGTCACAAAAATTATAAAGAAAATACAGGTACAAAATTGGTATCAAATACCAAAAAGCATAAATTAAAAATCTAGAGTAGAGTTTGGAATTTCAGATATACAATGTTATATAAAAGAAGAAGAGAAAGAAACAGAGAAGAAGAAAAGAAGAAAAGAAAAAAAAAGTCACAGAAATTATATAAAAAAAAACTATAGGTACAAAATTGATAATATATACCAAAAAGCGAAAATTAAAAATCTAGAGTAGAGTTTGGAATTTCAAAAATACAATGTTAAAGAAAAGAAGAAAAAAACAAAAACAAAAAAACAAACAAAAAAAACAAGGTCAAAAAATTATAAAATATATATATATATGAAGTTTGCTGAAGAAGAAAAAATAGGGTCTTTTTTTTTTTGCAAAGTAATAGGTTATAAAAGTGAAAATTAAAGGAACAATAGAGGACTTAAAAACAATTTTTTTAATTAAAAAAAAAAAGAAAGAATGATCGTAAAAATAATAAAAATATATCTAGGACTTTCTTGGTTTTTTTGTGGGTGTTGTGGGTTCAGTTCATTTTTGGCTAGTTCCTTGGTCAGACTTATATTTCTCAAGATCTATAGGCCCCTTCCTATGTAGTCCGTAGTAACCACAGGGTTTTGATCTATTGCCTGTAGCTTCCAAGGCGTTTCCCTCTGTTATATCTTCTTCTGTTTGCTAGTCTCTTCAGTATCTGGTTTCCGCCCTGACACAAAGGGCACGGTGGAGGACACTTTTTTTTTTTTTTAGGCTTACTTGTTCAGTCGCGCTGTGGGGAGGGAGGGAGGGATGCTGCAAACAAATAACACTGGCGTGGGCTCGCAGTGCCTCAGCCACCCTGGGTCTGCCCCCACTCACGGGGCGTGTAGCCTCCCTGTCCACACTGCTCGGACTCTAGGTTGTTCTGCCGGGAACAATCCGAGGCCGGCCCTGGGCTTCATGCACCTCCCAGGTCCAAGCCGCTCAGGTTCAGGCACTCCGGTAGTCCTCAGAGGCGCAGACTCACTTGGGCCTGCGTTTTGTGCTCTTCCCAGGTCCGAGCAGCTCAGGTGATGAGGTGTTTGGCGAGCGCCAATGCTGCGACTTATCGCCTCCCCGCCACTCGGTTATCTGGGTGTAAAACCGGCGCACCTTCTCAGGCAGATGTTGACCGTCCAGACCCCCAAGAAGTTTTAGTTAGCAAAGAAGCCTGCTTACAGTTTTATAGATAATGTCTCTCTGGGGCTGCGATTGCCCCCTTCCGGCTCTGGCTGCCTGTCACCAGAGGGGGAAGGTCTGCAGCCGGCTATCTCTGTTCAGTCCTTTGTTCCGTGCGCGGGCCTGGCGGTCTTAGGTTAGGGCTGGCTTTTTGCATGGTAGATATCCCACAGTCTGGTTTGCTAGCCCAAATTATTTCGCTCAGATAGCGCTCAGGGTATTCAGGCCAGATTCTTACTCTCAGCGATGCAGCCCATGCCGCGCCTCCCTGCCCAGCCCCGGCTTGCTAATGGTGGATGCAGGCATCTGCGCTCCTTCTCCGCTGGGGGAGTTACCGTAGGGCTCGCAATCTTCGAGTTTTAATTGTTTATTTATTTTTTCTCCCTGTTATGTTGCCCTCTGTGCTTCCAAAGCTCGGCACAGATTCGGCAGTGAGAAGGTTTCCTGGTGTTTGGAAACTTCTCTCTTTTTAAGATTCCCTTCCTGGGATGGAACTCTGTCCTTCCCTCTTTTGTCTCTTTTTTTTTGTTTTTAATATTTTTTCCTACCTCCTTTCGAAGAGTTGGGTTGCTTTTCTGGGTGCCTGATGTCCTCTGCCGGCATTCAGAAGTTGTTTTGTGGAATTTACTCGACGTTTAAATGCTCTTTTGATGAATTTGTGGAGGAGAAAGTGTTCTCCCCGTCCTACTCCTCCGCCATCTTGGCTCCTCCCCCACCCCCCCGCCCCCGCCAGTTTTGTAAAATTACATCAGTGGTGATAAAGGGGTAGGGACAGTAGTGATTGGTAATGCTGAGTTACAATTAGTCTCCGGTGGTTCAGCCTATAGGCACTACACCATACATCAGTTCTTTAAAATGTGCATGAAAGTCAGCTGCAGTCTTGTGACACACGGATTGTAACTCAGTCCATCTGAGGTGGGGCTGAGGCTCTGCATTTCCAACAAGCTCCCCTAACACACTGAAAGCCAGTGGTCTTCAGGCTACACTTGACATAACAAGCTCATAGACCTCATCAACACAGGTTTAAACAGGAAAAAAATATAGCTGACTTACCTGGATCCAAGTCATACATGTAGGTGGCGTTAGAAACTTCCAGCTGAGATGCATGATCTTACCAGAAAAGTAATCATTCAGAGAGGAAAAATACCAAGGCAGCAATGAGTCTCAGAGCATGAGGGAGATAGAGCTGGGGTTGAGGGGTCTGGAAACTTGTATAGTAAACAAGAGAGGGGAAGAGTGGGTAGCAGTCATAGCAACAACATTGTTTGACTGAATAAATAATCCATGTTTGAAAAGCAGAGAAGGTAGCCTGGTGGACTTCAAGTCTGGCCCTGGAATGTCTGACCAAGGACGCTAGACTCACTGGCACAGAAAAGGCAAACTGCAAAGTCTTAACAACAAGCTATGGAATGAAATGAGCACAGGCAAACAAAAAATGCCAGAGTGAGCACAGGGTCACGCATGTCCAGAAGACAACCAGATGGATTCCCAGACGTGTTCATCTTTAGCTTCCAGAAGGATCCAAGCAGGGAAAATCCAAGTGTCCTAGTTCCAGAGGAAACAGTGTGTCCAGCAAGGAATCCAGGAAGGGATGAGGAATCTATGGGAGCTGGAAAACTCATCAAGGCCTCAGCTCTGCTACCCACATCAAATTTGTTGTAAAGTTACACTGCCCTACTGAACCAATGAAGGGCCTGCATTCCTCCCTATGTGTGTGGAGCAGAATAAAAAGGCATGAATTAAGTTTCTCCAGCTGTGGGTTGGACTATAAAGAAAACTGAGCTCCAAAGAATTGATGCTTTTGAACTGTGCTGTTGGAGAAGACTCTTGAGAGTTCCTTGGACTGCAAAGAAATCAAATCAGTCCATCATAAAGGAAATCAGTCCTGAATATTCATTGGAAGGACTGATGCTGAAGCTGAAACTCCATGCTTTGCCACTTGATGTGAAAAACTGACTCACTGAAAACACCCTGATGCTAGGAAAGATTGAAGGCGGGAGAAAAAGGGAACGACAGAGGATGAGATGGTTGGATGGCATCACCGACCCAACGGACATGAGTTTGAGTAAGCTCCAGGAGGGGGTGATGGACAGGGAAGCCTGGTGTGCTGCAGTCCATGGAGTCGTAGAGAGTCAGATATGACTGAGAGACTGAACTGAACTGAGTTGAGACAACTGGCCAGCAGCGCACTGCATCAGGCCTGCTGGTAAAGGCCTGAGTCTCCAAGTGAGGTCCCAGATCAGCAGTAGTACCAGCATCACCTGGCATCCTGTTGCTGCTGCTGCTGCTAAGTCGCTTCAGTCGTGTCTGACTCTGTGTGACCACATAGACAGCAGCCCACCAGGCTCCTCTGTCCCTGGGATTCTCCAGGCAAGAATACTGGAGTGGGTTGCCATTTCCTTCTCCAATGCATGAAAATGAAAAGTGAAAGTGAAGTTGCTCAGTCATGCCCGACTCTTGGTGACCCCATGGACTACAGCCTACCAGGCTCCTCCATCCATGGGATTTTCCAGGCAAGAGTACTGGAGTGGGGTGCCATTGCCTTCTCCGTTTTAAAGAGCTAGTGAAGAACAAAACCTATTTATAGAGAGAAGAAAACCCAGTAGAGATGATGCAAAGTAGGAATAAATAAAAAATGCTTAGTGATCAACAAAGTGGGCAATTATATTCCATGGTAGAGTTTTTATCAATGTTGAGGAATCATGTGTAGGACAATGGTGTTTGATGCTGATAATGAGAGACATCATGAGTGCCAAGCGGGGTCAAGTCAGAATATATGTTTGAAAATCATCTCAAGATGTACAAGTTTTTGAAGAGACTCACCAAAAATGAGTGACTTTTTGGGCCCATGCTTGTGAAGAGATCTCAGAAGGAAAAAACAAACTTAAGAAACACAACCATGTCAGTTTAATGAGATCTGTTTGACAAGAGCATTGAGAAAGAATTTTGCTTTTTAGCTATGAAAACAAGTGTAAGACACAAAACCCCCCACAACACATAGTAGCATTAATTACAGGCCACCTTGCTTTATGGTGCTTCACAGACACTGTGTTTTTTAACAAATTGAACATTTGTGGCACCCCTACATCAAGCAACTCTACTGGCACCATTTTCTAACAGCATTTGCTAACTTTGTGTCTCTGGGTCACATTTTGGGAATTCTGACAATACTTTAAGTTTTTCATTTTGATGACTTTTTCATGGTTATCAATGGTCTTTGATGTGACTATTGCAAAAAGATTGCAACTCGCTGACAGCCCGCTGTTGGTGAGCATTTTTCAGCAATAAAGTAAATATTAACTCAAAAAAAGAAAGAAGCAATCTGCAAAAGCTAATGTATGAATCCAACTATGACATTCTTGAAAAGGCAAGATTATAAGGCCAGGAAAAGATCAGTGGTTGCCAAGGGTTATGGGGTAGGAAGGGATAAGTAGGCAGAGCACACAGGATTTTGAAGGCAGCATATGATACTGTAATGAAGGTTATATGTCATTATACATTTCTCCAAACCCCTAGAATGCACAAGAATGAACCCTAATGTAAACAGTGAACTTTGAATGACTGTGGTGTGTCTGTGTAGGTTCATTGATTGTAACAAATGTACCACTACAGGGGGATGTTGAGAGAAGTTATGCATGTGTCATGGCCAGAGGTATATGGAGAATCTTTATATCTTCCTCTCAAATTAATATAAAACTACTCTAAAAAACAGTCTTCTAAAAAATGGATGTGATGTTACCCCAACAGGCTGTATTTCAGCCCATAAAAGCAATATATTTCTTAGTCTATATTAAATTTTAATCTTGTGAATTTGTATAATACTCATAACACAAGTTTGCAAATAATCCTATAATTAATTTGGATTTAAAACTACCAGTTCCAAATGATGGGCCCCACCAGACTGCTAAGAGCAAAAATACATATAAATTTGAATTGTGTTTTTACCTGACAAGGGGCAGGAGAGTCTCTCAAAGAAACAGACAAACAAACAATGGCAAAAATGCACACTGATGACAGATGACATCCCAGGAAAAGACTGTGCTAACCAATAGTTGCATGTATAGCAATTTTAAATGCATTTCCCACCAGAGATCAATCCAGAGCAGGTCAGGTTATACTTTCCTATCAGTGATTGACAGTGCAAAGTTATTTAAATCACTGTATATCTTTATTAGGCGAGTGCATTTTTTAAGTGAGAAGAAAATGAGGTCTGTAGAGTCACCTGTAACAATTTGTAATGCATGGAATTATGAGCCACATAAACTCAATATGAATATTTATTTTGTAAACATCTGCCTGAATACAAAATACATGGCTTAAGCAAACTCAATATGAAAGCTATTGCAATAAAACCAAAAGCATTTAAGAACATTGTCTTGAAAGCAACAGATTTTATTTTCAGATAGTTGATAAGGTTAAAAAAAATAGCATGTGATAAGTGGCAAAAAACAACAAAATAAATAGCTTGCTGACATTAGAAAATATTAATGCTATTAGAACTTTATACCACATTCTCACCTGCATAGTACTTCAACCAGCACTTAGGACAAAATATATTTAATTGAGAAAAAAAAATTAAAGAAACAGATTGGGGAGTTATTTCAAAAAGCAAATCATCAGGCCCATTTTGACATTAACTCCATTCCAAAATTGTTTTTTAATTTATAAAACTTAATTTTTTTCCATTCAAGAATTTCTATTTCTCCAGGCCATTATAAATCTAAAATATTTAATCTTATGACTTATTACATATTTTAAAGAAATTTAAAAATAAAAATTATAAAAAAGAAAAGGAATAAAATATCCCCTTACAGCACTGTTTGTCAACACAAAATAAGATATGTAGTTAGCATGGCTTTCAGTGCCCAGTGAAGTCGCTCAGTTGTGTCCGACTCTTTGCGACCCCGTGGACTATAGCCCACCAGGCTCCTCCATCCATGGAATTCTCCAGGCAAGAATACTGGAGTGGTTACCATTTCCTCTTCCACAGGATCTTCACGATGCAGGGATCAAACCCACATCTCTTGTGTCTCTTACATTGCAGGTGGGTTTTTTAGCTGCTGAGCCATCAGGGAAGCCCCATTTTAAGATTTAGCAAATTCTCAGTCACTACAGATATTCAAAAAGTGCCTGCGCAAATGCTTCTTCAGGCCATTACAGAAGAGCACCCTGCAGACCCCCACTTAATCTGACAAACTAAAAAAGTATTATCAGTATTACTATTATTATTATATATATATATTTGGAAACTCTGAATTGTATACATTCTCAAACAAATCTCTCATTGATTAGCCCTTGGAAAGCATGTATCATGTCACGTTTCTCTTTACTTGACATAACAGATGCTTAATAAGTGATGATTAAATTTGTAGACCACCTACTGTATCATAGTGTAATGTTTACTCTTTTAAGAGTATCTTTACTATGTTTTAGGTAGCACAAGCTAATCACAGATGAATTAGTGCCACCAAACGGCATTATTTCAACAAAAATTGGTACAAACTCCTTATTTTCAATAATCTCTAACTACAGAAACCTGAACTGCACTAAGTAATAAGAATTCTAAAAGGACAAAGAAACTTAGATTGAATATTATTTGTGCAACCTGCATCTGTAATAATGCATGCATGCACATGTCTGGGCACACACACATGCACATATCTATAGAAGGGCAGACTATGTAACAGATATGAAAAACCTTATAACAAGTAGAAAGGGTACTAGATCCTATTAAGTATGCCCTTGCTTTATGATAATAGATTTCTGGTAGTCTTAGAGGAAAATCTGAGGCTTCAAATGGAAAATGTATCCAATACACAGGGTTGTCCTATGAAGGTTATTCACAAGACATGTTCTCATCATTTTTTTCTGGTAGAGTTACTTATAATCCAGCATGTATTTTATTTCCTTCAGTAAGATTTCTGAATATCTGAATGAGGAGGACACCTGTAGAAAGCAATGAATGAGGCTGATTGACATTCACTGTCATTCTTTCAGTGTCAAGAGACATAAACAGTAGATAGAATGAAAATAATTTTATAGCTAGAATCCTGGTAACCAAAGCAAGCATGCTCACTGTAATTTTCTTGCTGGAATATTTACACCCAATAAGAAAAAAAAAAAAAAAAAAAGATTATTAGTGAGTCTGAAGAGAGAAGTAGGATGCTTGTATCCTTGGTGCCAATACCTATGCTTTATAAGTATTGTGCATCTCTTACAAAAGTGTTTCTAGGAGTCTCTCCAAGCATATATTCTTTAAATAATCAAAAGAGTCTGCAGAGATAGTTTCAAAGAAAAGTGGCATGTTCTGGGCATTCCACTAAGCAAGAACTTGCAATATCTTTGTTTTTTTAATTATTTTTTAATTTAAAAATGGTGAAATATGCTTTCTTATATGAAGTCCAAATGAGAAACTAACCCCCAAAGCACAAGGCCTATTTTCAGCTTCATCAGCTATAGAACAGAAGTTAAACTCCCATTATGAATAGGGGCTATGGAACTAATTCACCATGCGGACCATTGAAAACTACCTCTGGTGTTAGGAAGTAGCCTTTGGTGTTAGGAAATAGCTTTTGAGTCACATATGACTCCAGTGCTTTATTTCTCAATGAAATCTAATTTGATATTATAACAAAGCATCCGCACATTAAAAAAAAATCTCTAAGGGCATAACTGCTTCAGTGTTTTTTAAAAATGAACCAGCTTTTAGAAAAGATAGGTGAGGAGAGGCTGAACAGCTTCCCTTCAAAAGCTGTAAATTTCTTTTAGGTAATATAAGATCAATTAAATGAAAAGACTTTTTTTCCTGACTCTTATGTGTCACTCTTAATTTGTGTAAAATAATTTATCTCCAATAATAAGCCCACTGAAACTGTACATTTCAATGTTTTGTCAACTGTGCTGCTGCTAAGTCACTTCAGTCATGTCCAACTCTGTGCGACCCCATAGACGGCAGCCCACTAGGCTCCTCTGTCCCTGGGATTCTCCAGGCAAGAACACTGGAGTGGGTTGCCATTTCCTTCTCCAATGTATGAAAGTGAAAAGTGAAAGTGAAGTCGCTCAGTTGTGTCCGACTCTTAGCGACCCCATGGACTGCAGCCCACCAGGCTCCTCTGTCCGTGGGATTTTCCAGGCAAGAGTACTGGAGTGGGGTGCCATCGCCTTCTCCGTTTGTCAACTGTAGACACCTATAAAATGATAGCATTATCAAAGTATAGAAAATTCCCTTCACCCCAGAAAGTTCCCTTATGCCCCATTGAATTCAATCTCCGGGCAAGCACAAATCTGCTTTATTGTGCTATAGCCTGGTTTTTTCTCTTCTAGAATGTCACACAAAAGTGAGGATAAAGTACATACTCTTTTGTGTCTGGCTTCTTTCACACAGCATTTTTGGAGATTCATCAATGTAGCTGTACATATCAGTATTGTCTTCCTATTTTTTGGATATTAACCCCTTATCAGTCACATCATTTCCAAATATTTTCTCCCATTCAGTATGTTGTCTTTTTGTTTTGTCAACAGTTTCTTATGCTGTACAGAAGCTTTTAAGTTTAATTAGGTCTTGTTCATTTATTTTCACTCATTTCTTTCGCCTTAGGAAGAAAGATCCAAAAAAATATTGTTACAAATTTATGTCAAAGAGTTTTCTATGTTCTCTCCTAGCAGTTTTATATCTTTAATCTATTTTATTTTGTATATGGTGTGAGAAAATGTTCTAATTTCATTCTTATGGGCATCCTTGTCTTGTTCCTGATTTTAGATGAATGTCTTTCAGTTTAATGGCAGCCCACTCCAGTGTTCTTGCCTGGAGAATCCCAGGGATGGGGGAGCCTGGAGGGCTGCTGTCTATGGGGTCACACAGAGTAGGACACGACTGAAGTGACTTAGCAGTAGCAGCATGTTAATGAGTACAATATCTTCTTTTTGTATTGATTCCTATATTATTACATCATGATCTTCATTGTCTTCTGTTAGAAACTTTGTTTTAAAGTCTGTTTTCTCTGATATCAGTATGGCGACCCCCATATTCCTTGTTATTTCCACTTGTTTGAAATATCCTTTTCTATCCCCTCACTTTCTTTTTGTATGTGCTTCAGCTCTGAAGTGAGTCTCTTATAAGCAACATATATACAGGTCTTATGTTGGCATATATTCAGCCACTCTATGTACTTTGATTTAGTCCATTGACATTGAATGAGTCTCTTCAATAAATGGTATTGGGAAAACTGGACAGCTACATGTAAATAGTGAAATTAGAACATTCTTTAACACCACATACAAAAATAAATTTAAAATTGTTAAAGACCTAAATGTGAGACAAGATACTATAAAACTCTTCAAGGAAAACATAGACAGAACACTCTGACATAAATTGCAGCAATACCTTTTTTGATCTCTCTCCTAGAGTAATGGAAATAAAAACAAAAATAAACAAATGGGAACTAATTAAATTCAAACACTTTTTCACAGCAAAGGAAACCATAAACAAAATGAAAATAAAACCCACAGAATGGGAGAGAATACTAGCAAATGATGTAACCAAAAGGGATTAGCCTATGAAATTTACAAACAGCTTATGCAGCTTAATATCATGAAAACAAACAACTCAGTCAAAAAATGGACGGAAGATCTAAATAGACATTTCTCCAAAAAAGACATAAAGATGGCCAAGAAGCACATGAAAAGATGTTCAACATTACTAATTAGAGAAATGCAAATCAGGACTACAATTAGGTATCATCTCACACTAGTCAAAGTGACTATCACAAAAAAATTCACAAACAACAATTGTGTAAGGGTACATGCATCTCTTTCATTTATGGTTTTCTCAGGGTATATGCCCAGTAGTGAGATTGTTGGGTCATATGGTAGTTCTAGTCCTAGGTTTTTTGGAACCTCCATACAGTTCTCCATAGTGGCTGTATCAATTTACATTCCCACCAACAATGTAGGAGGGTTCCCTTTTCATCACATCCTCTCCAACATTTATAGTTTGTAGATTTTCACTTCTTGCTATAGCCTTTTCCTTTCCACTTAAGGAAGAATCTTTAACATTTCTTTTAGGATTGATTTATTATTGATGAATGCTTTTAGTTTCTGCTTGCCTGAGAAATTATTTTTTGTCTTTCAATTCTATATGGACTGGTTAGATTTTTATTAGTTGCAGGTTCTTTCTCTGTCAGCACTTTGAATTTATCATGCCACTCCCTCTGACCTGCAAAATTCTGCAGAAAAATCAGTTGATAGCCTTATGGCTTTTCACTTGTTTATGATTCTTTGCTTATCTCTTGCTTCCTTTGGAATTCTCTCTTTAACTTTTGCCATGTTAATTATGATATGTATCGTGTGGGTCTGTTTGGGTTCATGTTGTCTGGGACCTTCTTTGACTTTCATATCTGTTTCCTGCTACAGGCTTGGGAAGTTTCTAGCCATAATTTTGTCAGATACATTTTCAACCCTTTTCTCTCTTCTGCTTCTGGGACCCCTAAAATGCAAATGCTTGATGTTGTCTCTGAGGTCCCTTAAACTATTCTCATTTTTTAAAGTTTGTGTTTTTTGCTCTTATTTGGGTGATTTTAATTATTCTATCTTTCAGATTACTTATGTGTTCTTCTGTATTACCTAGTCTGCTATTAATTCCTTCTATTGTGTTTTCATTTCAGTTATTTTTTCTTCATTTCTGACAGTTTTTTAAAAAAATATTTTCTAGTTCCTTGTTAAAATTTTCACTGTGTTCATCTAGTCTTTTCCCTAATTCAGTTAACATTACTAATGTTTTGAATTCTTTATCTGGTAAATTGCTTATTTCTGTTTTATTGCCTTTTTCCCCAGGGGTTTTCATCTTGTTTTTTCAATTGACACAAACTCATCCTTCTCCTCCTTTATGTTAACTTTCTCTATGAAATTTACAAGAAACAGTAGTCTACTGCATCTTGAAAGGGTGTTCTTGTGTGGGCACATCCCTATACAGTCCATACTTGTCCAGTGGCTTTGGTGGGAGAGCTGGATTTGATATGAATAGAAGTCGCATCTTTCCTCAGGGTTTGCTGGCAGCTTTCACCTTGGTAGAAGGTTGAGCTGGATATGGAGGGGAGGGGCTAGAACCAACTGGGCTCCAGTGCTTCCCTTCTGTTCAGTGGCTGTCACCGCCTTATTGGGGAGTAGGGGCAAGTCCCATGTTGCTGGACAGAAACCCCGAGTTTAAGTCCAAGCTGACTCTCTTCCCTTAGAGTGTGTGCTCCTCCCTCCCAGCACCAGAACTCTTGTTCTAGAATGGAACAGTGCTGAAGCAAATGGTGCTGATGTAAGTACTTGGCATGTGTTGGGTCACAGGTTGCCAACACTATGTTTTTTTTAAATCCACCTTTCCTCTAGTGTTTTAAGATGCCATATTAATCATATATATTGACTTTGCATGTGTGTTTGGGTCACCTTCTGGCAATTATTTCATCACACTATTTTTTATATCAGCACTATTCTGTTTTATTAAATGGCACTTTACTGTATGTTTTAACGTCTAATAGGGTTAATCCATTGCAGTAGTTTTCCTTTCTATGTGTTATCCTAGCTCAACTTGCATAACTGTTTTCTATAAAATTTGATTATGACTTGTCTTTAATATCAACTCACCAAACTCTGCTGTTCTCAGACATTCAGTCGTGTCTGACTCTTTGCAACTCCATGGACTTGCCAGCCTAGCTCACCAGACACCTCTGTCCATGGATTTCTCTTGGCAAGAAGACTGGAGTAGGATGCTATTTGCTTCTCCAGAGGATCTTCCTGACCCAGGGATCAAATCTGTGTTTCCTTCATTGGCAGGTGGATTCTTTACTAATAGCACTACCTGGGAAGCCCTACCAAGCTCTATGTAAGTATAAATAAGTGTTTTATGAGGATCACATTACATTTAAAAATCAGCAGAGCTAACAGACATCTTTATGATGTCTATTCCTCATATGCAAGAACAGGGCATATATTTCAATGTGTCCAGGTCTACTTGTTTCTTTCGAGAGTGTTTTACCATTTTCTTCATATAAGTTTTACACTTCTCAGATTCGTTTTATTCCTAAGAAAGTATTTTTTCTGATGCTATTGTAAATGGTGTTTTTTCTATTATTATTTCTCCTAACCAGCAATTGTATTTATATATGAAAACTAATAATTTCTGTACATTAATTTTACATCCTGCTATCTTACTGAATGCTTTTATTGTTTCAATTAGTTTTATCACTGACTCCTTAGAGATTGTAAGATATACGATTATAGCATTTTATTTTATTTTTTAGCTTCACTTCTTTACCCATTATTATGCCTCAAATTGATTTCTTTCTCCCTTGTCTAGTTTCATTGACTAATGCCTTTGGTACAATGTTAAATAGTGATGAAGAATATCAACAGACACCACACCAAAGAAGAAATACAGATACAAACAGGCATAGGAAAAGATGTTCCACATCATATGTCTCAGGCAAATGCAAATTAAAACAACACTGAGATGCTACTGAACACCTATTTAGAATGGTCAAAATCCAAAACACTGGCAACACCAAACATTGATAAGGATGTAGAGCAAAAGAATTATCATTCACTGCTGGTAGGAATGAAACATGGTACAGCCTCTTTGGAAGACAGCTTGGTAGTTTCTTACAAAATAAACGTACTCTTACCACATGATCCAGCAATCATGGTCCCTGGTATTTACCTGAATGGGTTAAACCCGCACAAAAATCTGCACACAGTATTTACAGCAGTTTCATTCATAATTGCCAAAACATGGAGGCAAACAAGACATCCTTTATTAGGTGAATGGATAAATAAAATGTGGCAGATCCATACAATGGAATATTATTCAATGTTAAAATAAATATCAGCTATCAAGCCATTAAAAGACATGGAGTAAATGAAAATTACTGAGTAAAAGATGACAATGTGAAAAGTCTACAAACTGCATAATTCCATCTATTGTATTTTTTAAAAGGCAACATTATAGAGACAATTAAAAGACCAGTGGTTTCCAGGGTTTAGGGGGAAGGGAGGATGAATAAGCAGAGTACTGGGGATTTTTAGGCAATGAAATTATTTCATATGATACCATGATGATGGATACATGTCATTATACATTTGTCTAAATCCATAGGATGTACAATACCAAGAGTGAGCCAGAGGCAAGAGGCCTGGACCAGATGAACTCCTGAAGGTGTTTCCTACTTCCCAACGCTCTGATGTGCCAATCTTGGGGTCAGGCAACCTAAACCCCAGATCACAAGACACACTGGGGATCTTCAGGTGGTCCATGAAATCTGCAGATCTAATCCTTCTCCCAGTTTCTGGTGTGGAGCCTGTGTCTGGCCAATCTATGACTGCTAAACTTTGTCATAGCATAGAAGATTCTACCCTCTTTTCTTCTGACTCATATCATCAGGCCTTTTTCCTTTAGTTTTCCTAGTGATCATTCTCAAGAAGTACTTATAGTTTAAAAAAAAAAATACCTTCATGTGTAAAGCTGGTTTTGTTTTCTAAAACCCTGATAATTGAAGGACAGCATGAATGAATGTAAAATCGTTGGTCACACTTTCTTTCATTGAGATTTTTGCAAATGTTTCTACATTGTTGCCTTACTTACAATGTTTTTGAGAAGCCAGATGTCAGTTTAATTATTTTGCTTTTATAAGCATTTAAATTTTTCCTGCTTAGTGTTTGCTTAGTTTTTTGAGTTTGTAAGTTGATATTTTTTAAACGAATTAGGGAATCATTGTTTACTTAATTTTTATAACCTCTGTCTCTCCTTGTTTTCCTTCTGGGACTTGAATTACATATGTTTGTGATTTGATGTTTTCCCACAGGTCACTGCAGCTGTGTTTATCTCTTTCAGTCATGAATTGCTCTGTATTCTGCAAATTGTATAGGTTCTACTATTTTACTTTCAAGTAATTGACCCTCTGTTTTTCTATGTGCAGTTTTCTATTAAGCTAACTCAGTAAACTAATTTCTGATGACTTATGTTTGAGTATTTTTTTCCTTACCTTTTATAGTTTTAACTTTGTCATTAGTATTTCCTTTCTCTTCACATGTAATGCTAGTATTTTAACACCTTGGACATATATCTATATTAATTTGATTTAAAGCCCTTATATCCTAATTCTGTCATCTCAGGCATCTTAGTATTGACTTATAAGTACCTTTTTCTTTACTATTTTCCTATTTCCTCACATGTGGAATAAATTTGAGTTAGTAACTGGGTATTGTGGTTGATATATTGTAGAAAATATTGACTCTGTTTCTTTATTTTTTGAAGAATACTCTTGTTTATTTTAAGAGATCAGTTCAGTCACTCAGTCGTGTCCGACTCTTTGCAACCCCATGAATTGCAGCACACCAGGCCTCCCTGTCCAACACCAACTCCCAGAGTTCACTCAGACTCACATCCATCAAGTCGGTGATGCCATCCAGCCATCTCATCCTCTGTCATCCCCTTCTCCTCCTGCCCCCAATCCCTCCCAGCATCAGAGTCTTTTCCAATGAGTCAACTCTTCGCATGAGGTGGCCAAAGTACTGGAGTTTCAGTTTTAGCATCATTCCTTCCAAAGAACACCCAGGACTAATCTCCTTTAGAATGGACTGGTTGGATCTCCTTGCAGTCCAAGGGACTCTCAAGAGTCTTCTCCAACACCACAGTTCAAAAGCATCAATTTTTCGGCACTCAGCTTTCTTCACATTCCAACTCTCATATCCATACATGAATACTGGAAAAACCATAGAAGTCCAAATTCTGCCCCCTCTCCCCTATAGTGGAAAGTACCTAAAATCTATGATTACTTATTTCAGACTTTTGTCTGTTATTTTGTAGTCTCCTTCACAGAAATGCAGTTCAGGTATTGGAGAGACTGGAGTAAATTTATATGAAGATCTGTGGCTGCCTCCCCTGTGATTTCCCCACTAGATTTGTTGCTACTTTAACAGCCCTAAATTCTGTCCTCTATTTGAGCAGACCAATATCACTGCAGCTTTATGCTTTACATATTGCCCTCCTATGCAGCAAAGACTGGGATTTGCTTTTTTTTTTATTTTTAAACTTTATATAATTGTATTAGTTTTGTCAAATATCAAAATGAATCTGCCACAGGTATACATGTGTTCCCCATCCTGGACCCTCCTCCCTCCTCCCTCCCCATACCATCCCTCTGGGTCGTCCCAGTGCACTAGCCCCAAGCATCCAGTATCATGCATCGAACCTGGACTGGCATCTGGTTTCTTACATGATATTTTATGTGTTTCAATGTCATTCTCCCAAATCTTCCCACCCTCTCCCTCTCCCACCGAGTCCATAAGACTGTTCTATACATCAGTGTCTCTTTTGCTGTCTCGTACACCGGGTTATTGTTACCATATTTCTAAATTACATATATATGCGTTAGTATACTGTATTTATGTTTTTCCTTCTGGCTTACTTCACTCTGTATAATAGGCTCCAGTTTCATCCACCTCATTAGAACTGATTCAAATGTATTCTTTTTAATGGCTGAGTAATACTCCATTGTGTATATGTACCACAGCTTTCTTATCCATTCATCTGCTGATGGACATCTAGGTTGCTTCCATGTCCTGGCTATTATAAACAGTGCTGCGATGAACATTGGGGTACACGTGTCTCTTTCCCTTCTGGTTTCCTCAGTGTGTATGCCCAGCAGTGGGATTGCTGGATCATAAGGCAGTTCTATTTCCAGTTTTTTAAGGAATCTCCACACTGTTCTCCATAGTGGCTGTACTAATTTGCATTCCCACCAACAGTGTAAGAGGGTTCCCTTTTCTCCACACCCTCTCCAGCATTTATTATTTGTAGACTTTTGGATCGCAGCCATTCTGACTGGTGTGAAATGGTACCTCATAGTGGTTTTGATTTGCATTTCTCTGATAATGAGTGATGTTGAGCGTCTTTTCATGTGTTTGTTAGCCATCTGCATGTCTTCTAGGAGAAATGTCTATTTAGTTCTTTGGCCCATTTTTTCACTGGGTCATTTATTTTTCTGGAGAAATAATCAATGACTATAGTAAAGTTGCAGGATATAAAATCACCACACAGAAATCCCTTGCATTCCTATACACTAATAATGAGAAAACAGAAAGAGAAATTAAGGAAACAATTCCATTCACAATTGCAATGGAAAGAATAAAATACTTAGGAATATATCTACCTAAAGAAACTAAAGACCTATATATAGAAAACTATAAAACACTGGTGAAAGAAATCAAAGAGGACACTAACAGATGGAGAAATATACCATGTTCATGGATTGGAAGAATCAATATAGTGAAAATGAGTATACTACCCAAAGCAATTTATAGATTCAATGCAATCCCTATCAAGCTACCAACGGTATTCTTCACAGAGCTAGAACAAATAATTTCACAATTTGTATGGAAATACAAAAAACCTCGAATAGCCAAAGCGATCTTGAGAAAGAAAAATGGAGCTGGAGGAATCAACCTACCTGACTTCAGGCTCTACTACAAAGCCATAGTTATCAAGACAGTATAGTACTGGCACAAAGACAGAAATAGAGATCAATGGAATAAAATAGAAAGCCCAGAGATAAATCCACGCACATATGGACACTTTATCTTTGACAAAGGAGGCAAGAATATACAATGGATTAAAGACAATCTCTTTAACAAGTGGTGCTGGGAAATCTGGTCAACCACTTGTAAAAGAATGAAACTAGAACACTTTCTAACACTATACACAAAAATAAACTCAAAATGGATTAAAGATCTAAACCTAAGACCAGAAACTATAAAACTCCTAGAGGAGAACATAGGCAAAACACTCTCTGACATACATCACAGCAGGAACTTCTATGACCCACCTCCCAGAATATTGGAAATAAAAGCAAAAATAAACAAATGGGACCTAATTAACCTTAAAAGCTTCTGCACATCAAAGGAAACTATTAGCAAGGTGAAAAGACAGCCTTCAGAATGGGAGAAAATAATAGCAAATGAAGCAACTGACAAACAACTAATCTCAAAAATATACAAGCAACTCCTACAGCTCAACTCCAGGGATTTGCTTTTAGACTGAAAGCCATGGGAATGTGAATTTCGCTTCCTTTATTTCCTTCCATTAAACGTTGAACCCTCTCCATTTTCTTCCTGTTCTCCTTCGCCTTCCTGGGCCTTGTGTGGTTGGCAGAATAGTCCCCCTAAAATGTCCATGTTCTAATTACTGGAACCTGAAATATAGGAAAGGCAATTTAAGGATACATATGGGTTAGTTAAAGTTACTAATCAGTTGAGATTATTGAGATGGGAAAATTTTCCTGATAGGCCCAGTGTATGTACAAAAGTCCTTTTAAGTGGAAGAAGAAGGGGGAGGAATCATAACCATAGGGATAGCATCTTTAGAAACACTTAAGTAGATGCTACTGGATTTGAAGATACAACAAAGTCACAAGTCAAAAATGGGGCAACTTCTAGCAGCTGAAAAAGGTAAGGAAATTGATTCCCCCAAGAGCCTGGAAGGAACACAGCCCTTCAAGAACTTTATTTTACCCCAGTGAGATCTAGTTCATACTTCTGACTTCCAAATATATTAGAAAAACGTTCCCTAATACTTTAAACAATATTTTACATTGTTTATAATTATTGACTTTCTGAGAATTAGTGCCATAAAAGCAACTCTGCCAGAAGCATAAACTTGAGGCTTTAAATGTCTTATTTCATGTAAATATTTATGAATTCTTATTTTCAAAGAATCCCTAATATTATTCAAAATCATATAATTTGTGAAATATTAGCAGAGGTTCTATCTTCTATCCTTGTACACATTAGCTTACTTAAGAAAGTGAATTCGATGCTTGTATACTGTTGAAAATGCCACGAGACTTCTAGTCAGAAATTCCACTGTCTTCTAACTCTCTTAGTTCACTCTTTTTTATAATCAGAAACTAATCCTTTCAATTTGTTGTGAGCACACAAGATAACTGAATGTGAATGTTTTTCAAAGAACTGCAGAGATGTAAGGCATAATTGATAAATGTGTGTCCCATGAATTAGAAAACAAGGCATACAAAATGTTGAGTGTGAAGAAATTTAAAAAAATAGAATTAATTTTAACTGAAATAAAGACATCATAGATATTTCATAGTGTAAAATATGGTTTTTTATGTTTCAATTTTATTTTTTTAAATTTTATTTTATTTTCAAACTCCACACAATTGTATTAGTTCTGCCAAACATCAAAATGAATCCATCACAGGTATACATGTGTTCCCCATCCTGAACCCTCCTCCCTCCTCCCTCCCCATACCATCCCTCTGGGTCGTCCCAGTGCACTAGCCCCAAGCATCCAGTATCGTGCATTGAACCTGGACTGGCATCTCATTTCATGCATGATATTTTACATGTTTCAATGCCATTCTCCCAAATCTTCCCACCCTCTCCCTCTCCCACAGAGTCCATAAGACTGTTCCATACATCAGCGTCACTTTTGCTGTCTCGTACACAGGGTTATTGTTACCATCTTTCTAAATTCCATATATATGCATTAGTATACTGTATTGGTGTTTTTCCTTCTGGCTTACTTCACTCTGTATAATAGGCTCCAGTTTCATCCACCTCATTAGAACTGATTCAAATGTATTCTTTTTAATGGCTGAGTAATACTCCATTGTGTATATGTACCACAGCTTTCTTATCCATTCATCTGCTGATGGACATCTAGGTTGCTTCCATGTCCTGGCTATTATAAACAGTGCTGCGATGAACATTGGGGTACACGTGTCTCTTTCCCTTCTGGTTTCCTCAGTGTGTATGCCCAACAGTGGGATTGCTGGATCATAAGGCAGTACGTTTCAATTTTAAATCCCAAGTAAAGGCCAAGGATGTCTAACTAGACAGCAAATAGGAATATTTACCAATCCTAAAATATCAATTCTGCTAACCTGGGAACAACACTATAATTTCTTGAACAATGAAGTGAAAGTGAAAGTCACTCAGTTGTATTGGACTCTGCGACCCCATGGACTATACAGTCCATGGAATTCTTCTGGCGAGAATACTGGAGTGAGTAGCCTTTCCCTTATCCAGGGGATCTTCCCAACCCAGTGATTGAACCCAGGTCTCCCACATTGCAGGAGGATTCTTTACCAGCTGAGCCACAAGGGAAGCCCAGGAATACTGGAGGGGGTAGCCTATCTCTTCTCCAGCAGATCTTCCTGACCCAGGAATCAAACCAGGGTATCCTGTATTGCAGGTGGATTATTTACCAGATGAGACATCTGGGAAGCCCTTTGGAACCACAGAGCTACATAAATCACTTACATCTCTCTGCTCACCTAACTTTCCCCTTAAGTTTTCCATATCTTTATATGCATTATATCATTCTTGAGTTGACTTATGCTCATGGCCAACATCACTGACAAATTTTTCTAACTAGATCACTGGAACACATGTTCCTTAGTAAGAAAATTACCTTTTACATTACACTACACTGGACTACACTAGTATGTATATACACTAGTAAATATATCATATATCTAGCTGTGTATGTATATGTATGTATATATATATATATATATATATACAGAATGTGGTACACTGGAGAAAGGAACAGAAAACTACTTCAGTATTCTTGCCTTAGAACCCCATGAACAGTATGAAAAGGCAAAATGACAGGATACTGAAAGAGGAACTCCCCAGGTCACTAGGTGCCCAATATGCTACTGGAGATCAGTGGAGAAATAACTCCAGAAAGAATGAAGGGATGGAGCCAAAGCAAAAACAATACCCAGCTGTGGATTTGACTGGTGATAGAAGCAAGGTCCAGTGCTATAAAGAGCAATATTGCATAGGAACCTGGAATGTCAGGTCCATGAATCAAGGCAAATTGGAAGTGGTCAAACAAGAGATGGCAAGAGTGAATGTCGAAATTCTAGGAATCAGCGAACTAAAATGGACTGGAATAGGTGAATTTAACTCAGATGACCATTATATCTACTACTGTGGGAAGGAATCCCTCAGAAGAAATGGAGTAGCCATCATGGTCAACAAAAGAGTCCGAAATGCAGTACTTGGATGCAATCTCAAAAACGACAGAATGATCTCTGTTTGTTTCCAAGGCAAACCATTCAATATCACAGTAAACCAAGTCTATGCCCCAACCAGTAATGCTGAAGAAGCTGAAGTTGAATGCTTCTATGAGGACCTACAAGACCTTTTAGAACTAACACACAAAAAAGATGTCCTTTTCATTATAGGGGACTGGAATGCAAAAGTAGGAAGTCAACAAACACCTGGAGTAACAGGCAAATTTGGCCTTGGAATACGGAATGAAGCAGGGCAAAGACTAACAGAGTTTTGCCAAGAAAATGCACTGGTCATAGCAAACACCCTCTTCTAACAACACAAGAGAAGACTCTACACACGGACAGCACCAGATGGTCAACACTGAAATCAGATTGATTATATTCTTTGCAGCCAAAGATGGAGACGCTCTATACAGTCAACAAAAACAAGACCAGTAGCTGACTGTGGCTCAGATCATGAACTCCTTATTGCAAAATTCAGACTGAAATTGAAGAAAGTAGGGAAAACCACTAGACCATTCAGGTATGACGTAAATCAATTCCCTTATGATTATACAGTGGAAGTGAGAAATAGATTTAAGGGCCTAGATCTGATAGATAGAGTGCCTGATGAACTATGGACTGAGGTTCGTGACATTGTACAGGAGACAGGGATCAAGACCATCCCCATGGAAAAGAAATGCAAAAAAGCAAAATGGCTGTCTGGGGAGGCCTTACAAATAGCTGTGAAAAGAAGTGAAGTGAAAAGCAAAGGAGAAAATGAAAGATATAAGCATCTGAATGCAGAGTTCCAAAGACTAGCAAGAAGAGATAAGAAAGCCTTCCTCAGCGATCAATGCAAAGAAATAGAGGAAAACAACAGAATGGGAAAGACTAAAGATCTCTTCAAGAAAATTAGAGATAACAGGGGAAGATTTCATGCAAAGATGGGCTCGATAAAGGACAGAAATGGTATGGACCTAACAGAAGCAGAAGATATTAAGAAGAGATGGCAAGAATACACAGAAGAACTACACAAAAAGATCTTCACGACCCAGATAATCACGATGGTGTGATCACTCATCTAGAGCCAGACATCCTGGAATGTGAAGTCAAGCAGGCCTTAGAAAGCATCACTATGAACAAAGCTAGTGGAGGTGATGGAATTCCAGTTGAGCTATTTCAAATCCTGAAAGATGATGCTGTGAAAGTGCTGCACTCAATATGCCAACAAATTTGGAAAACTCAGCGGGGGCCACAGGACTGGAAAAGGTCAGTTTTCATTCCAATCCCAAAGAAAGGCAATGCCAAAGAATGCTCAAACTACCGCATAATTGCACTCATCTCACATGCTAGTAAAGTAATGTTCAAAATTCTCCAAGCCAGGCTTCAGAAATATGTGAACTGTGAATTTCCAGATGTTCAAGCTGGTTTTAGAAAAGGCAGAGGAACCAGAGATCAAGTTGCCAACATCCGCTGGATCATCAAAAAAGCAAGAGAGTTCCAGAAAAACATTTATTTCTGCTTTATTGACTATGCCAAAGCCTTTGACTTGTGGATCACAATAAAGTGTGGAAAATTCTGAAAGAGATGAGAATACCAGATCACCTGACCTGCCTCTTGATAAACCTGTATGCAGGTCAGGAAGCAACAGTTAGAACTGGACATGGAACAACAGACTGGTTCCAAATAGGAAAAGGAGTACGTCAAGGCTGTATATTGTCACCCCGTTTATTTAACTTCTATGCAGAGTACCTCATGAGAAACGCTGGGCTGGAAGAAACACAAGCTGGATTCAAGATTGCCAGGAGAAATATCAATAACCTCAGATATGTAGATGACACCACCTTTATGGCAGAAAGTGAACAGGAACTAAAAATCCTCTTGATGAAAGTGAAAGAGGAGAGTGAAAATGTTGGCTTAAAACTCAACATTCAGGAAACTAAGATCATGGCACCCGGTCCCATCACTTCATGGGAAATAGATGGGGAAACAGTGGAAACAGTGTCAGACTTTATTTTTGGGGGCTCCAAAATCACTGCAGATGGTGACTGCAATCATGAAATTAAAAGACGCTTACTGCTTTATGACCAACCTATATAGCATATTGAAAAGCAGAGACATTACTTTGCCAACAAAGGTTCATCTAGTCAAGGCTATGGTTTTCCTGTGGTCATGTATGGATGTGAGAGTTGGACTGTGAAGAAGGCTGAGCGCCGAAGAATTGATGCTTTTGAACTGTGGTGTTGGAGAAGATTCTTGAGAGTCCCTTGGACTGCAAGGAGCTCCAACCAGTCCATTCTGAAGGAGATCAGCCCTGGGATTTCTTTGGAAGGAATGATGCTAAAGCTGAAACTCCAGTACTCGGGCCACCTCATGCAAAGAGTTGACTTATTGGAAAAGACTCTGATGCTGGGAGGGATTGGGGGCAGGAGGAGAAGGGGATGACAGAGGATGAGATGGCTGGATGGCATCACTGACTCGATGGATGTGAGTCTGAGTGAACTCCGGGAGTTAGTGATGGACAGGGAGGCCTGGCATGCTGCGATTCATGGGGTCGCAAATAGTTGGACACGACTGAGGGACTGAACTGAACTAAACTGAACTGATGCAGAAAAATGTTGAATTAGATATAGATGTACACATATTATATATATATATATATATATGCATTTACTTATACATCTGTAAATGTATACTCTAATATTCTGTAGAGATAGTCTGTAATAATGTATATATATGCAATATATAATTTGTATATATAGTATATAAATATATATTCTGTACAGATATTTTATACATATACTATATTTACTAGAAGAGAAGTGAAGCAAAGTGAAAGGGAAAGATATACCCAACTGAAGGCAGAGATCCAGAGAATAGCAAGGAGAGATAAGAAAGCCTTAAGTGAACAATGCAAAGAAATAGAGGAAAACAATAGAATGGTAAAGACTAGTGATCTCTTCAAGAAAACTGGAGATACCAAGGGACATTTCACACAAAGATACATACAATAAAGAACAGAAATGGCAGGGACTTAAAGGTAGCAGAAGAGATTAAGAAGAGGTGGCAAGAATACTCAGAAGAACTTTACAAAAAAGGTCTTAATGACCCATATTACCATGATGGTGTGGTGACTCACCTAGAGCCAGACATCCTGGAATGTGAAATCAAGATGGCCTTAGGAAGCATTACTACAGACCAAGCTAGTGGAGGTGATGAAATTCTAGCTGAGCTATTTCAAATCCTAAAAGATGATGCTGTGAAAGTGATGCACTCAGTATGCCAGCAAATTTGGAAAACTCATCAGTGGCCACAGAACTGGAAAAAGTAACTTTTTATTCCAATCTCAAAGAAGGGCAATGCCAAAGATTGTTCAAACTACTGGAAAACTTCACACATTTCACATGCCAGCAAGTAATGCTCAAAATCCTTCAAGCTAGGCTTCAACAGTACGTGGACCAAGAACTTCCAGATGTACAAGCTGGATTTATAAAAGGCAGAGGAACCAGAGACCAAATTGTTAACATCTGTTGGATCATAGAAAAAGGGAATTCCAGAAAAACCTACTTCTGCTTCATCGACTATGCTAAAGTCTTCGACTGTGTGGATCACAACAAATTATAGAATATACTTAAAGAGATGGGAGTAACAAACCACCTTACCTGCCTCCTGAGAAACATGTACGCAGGTCAAGAAGCAACAGTTAGAACTGGACATGGAACAATGGACTGGTTCCAAATTGGGAAAGGAGTATGTCAAGGCTGTATATTATCACCCTGCTTATTTAACTTCTATGCAGAATACATCAAGCAAAATGCCAGGCTGGAATCAAGATTGCTGGGAGAAATATCAACAACCTCATATATGCAGATGACATCACTTTATGGAAGAAAGCAAAGAACTAAAGAGTCTCTTAATGAAGGTGAAAGAGGAGAATGAAAAAGTTGGCTTAAAACTTAACACTCCAAAAACTAAGATCATGGCATCAGACCCCATCACCTCATGGAAAATAGATGGGAAAACAATGAAAACAGTGGTAGATTTTATTTTCTTGAGCTCTAAAATCACTGAAGATGGTGATTGCAGCCCATGAAATTAAAACACACTTGTTCCTTGGAAGAAAAACTTTTACAAACCTAGACAGCATATTAAAAAGCAGAGACATTACTTTCCCATCAAAGGTCTGTATAGTCAAAGCTATGGTTTTTCCAGTAGTCACGTATGGATGTCAGTGTTGTACCAGAAAGTAGGCTGTGCCCCAAAAATTGATGCTTTTGAACTCTGGTGTTTTAGAAGACTCTTGACAGTTGCTTGGATGGCAAGGAGATCAAGCCAGTCAATTATAAAGGAAATGAGTCCTGAATATTCATTGGAAGGACTGATGCTGAAACTCCAGTACTTTGGCCATCTAAGGCAAAGAATCAACTCTTAGAAAAGACTGTGATGCTGGGAAAGATTGAGGGCAAGAGGTGAAGCTGGCGACAGAGGATGAGATGGTTGGGTGGCATCATCAACTCAGTGGACATGAGTTTGAGGATACTCCAGTATAGTGAAGGATAGGGAAGCCTGGCATGCTCAAGTCCATGGGATCACAGAGAGTCAGACACGACTTAGTGACTTTACAATAACAATATGATATTTAAATACATATTATGCATATAGTATAAATTATGTATTGTTCATAATTATGTATATATTAATAACATATATATCATGTATATACATACCATGTATATTCTGTATATATGTGTGCATCTAAGCATACACATGCACACCTCTACACATACACAGACAGATCGCTTCCTTTATCTCTTTATAATAACAGACATCTGGCTCTCCCTTGGGAACTGAAAATTCGCTGCAGTTCTTCAGAGGTAAGTCATTTTACAAAGTCCTGCAGCTATAAGAGTCAGCAATATTTTCACTTCCCATTGCTAATAATAGGCCAAATATTCTCTTTTTTTGTGTGAAACCTTTTCATTGGAGTTCATTTTCTTTGCCATACTACAGTTTAGTGTCTGTGATTTAGTTATTTGCAGATATTCTCTAGGACATCCTTTTTATATTCATTGAAATATTTATTACATACTTTACAACTCTCTCTAGTTCCATCATTTACAAAGTTGTTAATATCAAACTTGGATGACCCACACCAAAACAGAGTACTTCATTCCCTTCATGTCCTAAACTCCAATGACCTCATTCTATTCAGCTGTCCACTCCCAAGTTCATAACGTACATTTATTTCCTTTTAGTCACCCATTGTGTTAGTATGGATTCTCATAACAGCAGATGCTAATATGAAATAAATGTACCAGAGCTGTATTAGAGGAAATGCCCATATGAAAATGAATATGGAGGAAATGGGGAATCCATGTCAAGCTGCCATGTCAAATTTGGCCTCACTTGAAGGATAGATGGGAAGGAGGTTGGTGAAGATGACTTAGACATTCTAAGAAAGGCTTGGCAGAGCCATAGACTACTCCTTGAAGCAAGGTAATTCATGTCCAACTCTTGCAACCCCATGGACTGTAGCCTGCAAAGTGCCTCTGTTCATGGGATTCTCCAGGCAAGAATACTGGAGTGGGTTGACATTTTCTTTTCCAGGGGAATCTTTCCCACCCAGGAATTGAACCCAGGTCTCCTGCATTGCAGGCAGTTTCTTTACTGACTGGGCTACAAGGGAATCCCATTAATAATATAAGATCCGCATAACTTCTGGGAACAGCTCTGTCTTAGTATTTTCCTTAGTATTCAAACAGGCAGAGAAGTCCACTGGGAGTGGCCTTGGTACAAACACAAGGATGGATTTCAGGGCACAGCAGCTGGGGCTTTTGGTCACTTCTCCTCCCTGTAACAGGAGGTCTGTGAGGTACATTCTTATTGTTGCCACCATCTACCCCTTGGGTTACGCAGCTCGAGTTTTCCACACGTTTGTGGAGAAGTCCCTGTGTTGTTCCCACGGACATTTCTCTCTGAAGGAAAGCTCAGGAGAGAGTGGTCAGTGGGATGGATTATGACCCCAGTCACTGCAGTCCATCTTGTGGCCACAACTGCCACTCGTCTTCTGCCTCCTCCACTATGCCTTCCAGATTCACTTCACCCTCATCTATCTCCTCAGCAGGTCCTGGTCCCTACCTGGTTCAGTTCAATTCAGTTCAGTTGCTCAGTCGTGTCCGACTCTTTGCGACCCCATGAACTGCAGCATGCCAGGCCTCCCTGTCCATCACCAACTCCCGGAATTCACTCAGACTCACGTCCATCGAGTCAGTGATGCCATCCAGCCACCTCATCCTCTGTCGTCTCCTTCTCCTCCTGCCCCCAATCCCTCTCAGCATCAGAGTCTTTTCCAATGAGTCAACTCTTCGCATGAGGTGGCCAAAGTACTGGAGTTTCAGCTTTAGCATCATTCCTTCCAAAGAACACCCAGGGATGATCTCCTTTAGAATGGACTGGTGTGATTTCCTTGCAGTCCAAGGGACTCTCAAGAGTCTTCTCCAACATCACAGTTCAAAAGCATCAATTCTTCAGTGCTCAGCTTTCTTCACAGTCTAATGCTCACATCCATACATGGCTGCTGGAAAAACCAGAGCCTTGACTAGACGGACCTTTGTTGGCAAAGTCATGTCTCTGCTTTTCAATATGCTATCTAGGTTGGTCATAACTTTTCTTCCAAGGAGTGAGCGTCATTTAATTTCATGGCTGCAGTCACCATCTGCAGTGATTTTGGAGCCCCCCAAAATAAAGTCAGCCACTGTTTCCACTGTTTCTGCATCTATTTCCCATGAAGTCATGGGACCAGATGCCATGATCTTAGTTTTCTGAATGTTGAGCTTTAAGCCAACTTTTTCACTCTCCACTTTCACTTTCATCCAGAGGCTTTTTAGTTCCTCTTCACTTTCTGCCATAAGGGTGGTGTCATCTGCATATCTGAGGTTATTGATATTTCTCCCAGCAATCTTGATTCCAGCTTGTGCTTCTTCCAGCCTAGCATTTCTCATGATGTACTCTGCATATAAGTTAAATTAGCAGGGTGACAATATACAGCCTTGACATACTCCTTTTGCTATGTGGAACCAGTCTGTTGTTCCATGTCCAGTTTTAACTGTTGCTTCCTGACCTGCATACAGGTTTCTCAAGAGGCAGGTCAGGTGGTCTGGTATTCCCATCTCTTTCAGAATCTTCCTTACCTGGTAGTATGACCCAAATCTTCATTCTTAAGCGATGTAAGACCTTTCCTGTCAGGAATTGCTGTTCTTCTCTTCTCACATGCAGAATAGAGCAAGGGAACACCAGGAAGCCCCATGTGAGTCACCAGGGATCCACACATGATCCCCTGACTGCCACTGTAAAGCCACCCTGCCTCCTCCAGAACACTGGGATCCATGACCCATGCTGGACAGGGACTCCTCCTCTCACATTCTGGTCCTTGGGCACAAGGAATCTACAATGCCCTGGTATCACCTCTGACTTATAGTTCATTGGGACTCTTGTTGTGCCCCCTGGAAAGTGTGTTCCCCCCTTTGAGATATAGGACCTCTAACCATGCAGAGCCCAGAGATGAGGAGACAGAAAGCATAAGTCCCCAGAGTGTTCTTAGGAGTAAATATATTTGGAGGCTATTCCTGCTTCTATCCCATGGTTCCCAGACTCATGTATCTTGAATGTTGGGGTATGGAATCATATAGAGGGCGGTGATTTAACAACTATACTGTATCTTCAAGGTTTGCGCTCTGTGTTCAGAGAGTTTCTTCCAAGCTGACACTTTTGTTGTGCCTTTAAAAGATTGTTTCAGTGTTCTCTGAGATTGGCTGCATCTTATTACCTTGCCTCTGCCTATGGTGATATGTCCTATGACCAGTGGACCCCATGGTCACTGGTGATGCCTGCTCCTGGGCAGATGCTATGCTATGTGAGTTATTAGGCCTATGGATCAGGAATTCCGAATTCCTTAAGTCCACAGAGGGTGATGCTGGCTGAGGCTTTGCAAGACAGGAAAGATAAAGTCTTGCCTGGATAAGTATCTATCCCTGTGAGCAGGAATTACTGGTCCTCTTAGGATGGGGGTAAATGTGGCCTTTTGACTTCTGGTAGTCAAACACTACCACCTAGCCTCTATCATATCATGGCCCCATCATCAGCATAGCCTCTCATGGGTCCAGCTGTGCAAGTGCCTTTTTTAATATTAACCCCAACTTCAAGAGGAATTTTTAATGATGTGTGTGCCCCTGTCACCAGTACAATCTTGATGAATGTTCCATACTCTGGCTCCTCTCAGGGAATATAAATCAGTTGTGGAGTTTGGGGCTAAGCCCCTTTGTATTCTCTCTTGCCATCTTCCAGGGAAACATATGCATGTCTCCTCTATGGAATACTGACCATCATATTTTTAAGGCTTCTAAGAGCCATCCTAACAGCAATTTCGGTCTGTTCCATGGAGTCCTTGCTATGATGTTCAGTCTCATGCCCCAAGAAATACACCCAAGTCAGTGAATTCTTCTTTATCTAGCCTTGCTTCTGATCCCCTCAGAAACTTTCAGAAACCAATCCCTGGAGCCCTTTCCTGGTTCTTGTTGGTATAGTTGGTATTATGATATGATGGATAGTTCTTTCCATTTTTAAGTATATATCATCTACTTCCTTTAGCAGCCCCAGCTTGTCCACAGCCAGATTATACTGGAATTTAATACTAGCTATAAGCTTGGTGGCCAGGAGAGTAGATGGGAGAAACTCCTCAAGGGGCACAGATTTCCTTGAGGGATAGAAGCTTCTGGACCCTCCTGAATTACAGAAGTGATAACTGTTACATGAGAAGGTTAGACCACCTACACCTCCCTAGTGGGTCTGCGCATGTGGAATGAGGTGGGGCTGTAAAGTCAATATACTCAGAACATCCAGGCAAATGTGCCCCCTCAAGTTTTCAAGATACAAGGTTTTCCTTACCAGGGCCCTGACCTACACACAATGGACCTGCTTCAGTATTTCTGGAGCTCTACAACTCTCACAGTTAGTTCTTCAGCCTGCTGTCTGATTGTGTCTGGCCTTCTGCTCAGTGATGAGAGCCTTTTATGTGCCACTACTAAGTCCCTCTGGTCCTTGCATTTGGCTATTAATTGCTTGTTAACAAGTCTAAATCTCTCATTGTCTTCACGCAGTATGTCAAGATCACTTAACATTAACCAGACAGCTGTGCTATTTTTGTAGGTGCTCTTCTCATATATTCCAGATGCCTGCTTCTCTGCACTCACTGCAACATTTCTCTCTACTGAGTCATTTCCAAGGTTACCATGGTATAAAATTGCTTCTTCTTGTTGTTCAGTCATTCAGTTGTGTTCAACTCTTTACGACCCCATGAACTGGAGCATGTCAGGATTCCCTGTCCTTCATCTCCCAGAGTTTCCTCAAACTTATGCCCATTGAGTCAGTGATGCCATCCAACCACCCTGACCACTGTGATCCCCTTCTCCTTCCTTCAATCTTTCCCAGCATCAGGGTTTTCTAATGAGTAGGTTCTTTGCATCAGGTGGTCAAAGTATTGGAGCTTCAGCTTCAGCCCTTCCAGTGAATATTCAGGATTGATTTCCTTTTGACTTTATTGGTTTTATCTTCTTGCTATCAAAGGGATTCTCAAGAGTCTTCTTCAACATCATAGTTCAAAAGCATCAATACTTTGGCACTCAGCTTTCTTTATAGTTCAACTCTCACAACCATACATGACTGCTGGAAAAACCATAGCTTTACATGGAATTTGTCAGCAAAGTAATGTCTCTGCTTTTTAATATGCTATGTAGGTTGGTTATAGCTTTTCTTCCAAGGAGCAAGCATCTTTTAATTTCATGGCTGCATTCACCATCTGCAGTGATTTTGGAGCCCAAGAAAATAAAGTCTGTCACTGTTTCCATCGTTTCCCCATCTATTTGCCATAAGGTGATGGGACCAGATACCAGGATCTTAGTTTTTTGAATGTTGAGTTTTAAGCCAGCTTTTTCACTCTCCTCCTTTACCTTCATCAAGAGGCTCTTTAGTTCCTCTTCACTTTCTGCCATAAGGGTGGTGCATATCTGAGGTTATTGATACTTCTCCCAGCAATTTTGATTCTAGCTTGTGTTTCATCCAGGTTGGCATTTTGCATAGAAGTTAAATAAGGAGGGTGACAATATACAGCCTTGAGGTACTGGTTTCCCAATTTTGAACCAGTTTGTTGTTCCATGTCTGGTTCTAACTGTTGCTTCTTGACCTATATACAAGTTTCTCAGGAGGCATGTAAGTTGGTTTTATACTCCCATCTCTTTAAGTATTTTCCACAGTTTGTTATGATCCACACAGCCAAAGGCTTTAGCATAGTCAATGAAGCAGAAGTAGATGTTCTTCTGGAATTCTCTTGCTTTTTCTATGGTTGAACAGATGTTGGAAATTTGATCTCTGTCTCCTCTGCCTTTTCTAAATCCAGCTTGTACATCTGGAAGTTCTCAGTTCACATATTCTTGAAGCCTTACTTGAAGAATTTTGAGCATTACTTTGCTAGCATGTGAAATCAGTGCAATTGTGTGGTTTTGAATATTTGGAAAATTCTTTGGCATTCCCCTTATTTGGGTTTGGAATGAAAACTGACCGTTTCCAGTCCTGTGGCCACTGCTAAGTTTTCCAAATTTGCTGGCATATTGAGTGCAGCAGTTTCACAGCATCTTTTAGGATTTGAAATAGCTCAGCTGGAATTCCATCACCTCCACTAGCTTTGTTCATAGTGATACTTTCTAAGGCCTGCTTGACTTCACATTCCAGGATGTCTGACTCTAGATGAGTGATCACACCATCATGATTATCTGGGTCGTGAAGATCTTTTTTGTGCAGTTCTTCTGTGTATTCTTGCCATCTCTTCTTAATATCTTCTGCTTCTGTTAGGTCCATACCATTTCTGTCCTTTATCGAGCCCATCTTTGCATGAAATCTTCCCCTGTTATCTCTAATTTTCTCGAAGAGATCTCTAGTCTTTCCCATTCTATTGTTTTCCTCTGTTTCTTTGCATTGTTCACTTAAGAAGGCTTTCTTATCTCTTCTTGTTATTCTTTGAATAACTACTTTGAGCCAAGGACCCATCACGATTGTGTTCTCTTCACCTTAAGTGTGGGCTGGGATGGAGATGTAATGGTTATGTGGACCAGTTAGAAAATTTTATCTTACTGACTAGTGTTTTGGAACATTCTGGATACTGCTGATATTAGCCTGCATATTCTAGAAGGACACACTAAGAGAAGATTAAATGTACAAGGTCTTATTAGTGGAAATGCCTGTGAAGAGGAATACAGAGGGAACAGCCTGAGATGAAGAGAATGAGAGATGGTTGGGCTGATTCAACCTAGGCTGTAGGCCAAGCCATTAGGTAGTCCTTGAACCAAAGTAGACCAACAAAGGAGTCCTTTGTCTCCTAGAAATATATCTACCTTAGTGGAGAGCAGTATGGGAGGAGTGGCTTCAGCCCAATCTTTAGATGGGTTTCAGGGCAAAGCAGCCTTTAACCAATTACATTTCCTAACTTAAAATGAAGCTAAGAGGAACATTCTCATCACTGCCACACCCAGAAATAGCCAGCACTTCTAAATCTTAAAATCTAAGAAGATGAGTAACCATATAGTTCATTGTCCAAGGAAGAATGCTTTTGAGAATGAAAGGAAAGAGGAGTCTGTTGGGAATTACACTAGAACTGTTCCAGGCACACTCTATAGTCACATTATCATTTATTTTCAAAGTCCTTTTCTATGCTTTCAGCTTTGTCATTTTCTTAGATCTTACCACTGCAATTCATAAACCTTACTGATTTATCCAAATCTATTCAACTCCTTCAAATAATCTTCATTTAAACTTACTAATCAAAACTATATTTCATGATCTGTCCATTAAAGGATTTTTTTTTAACCACTGAACTCTTTTGTCCTCTTGCCTTTCATCCACAATCAGGCAGGAAAAAAAAAAAAAATCTCTGATTTCACTGAAATTACTACTAAGCAACGCTGGTGAAAGTTACACTTCAATGAACACTTATATCACTACAAACTCATGATCTTCAAAATCATCTTTAACGTCGGCACAGCTCCTATTTCACCAAGAAAAGCCAATTAGTAATATCCCCCGGTAATGTTCATATATCCAATGGTTCCTAAAAATATTTTCATGCAAGTAGAAATCATATTTGACTCCCTCCTTTTGGTCTCAAATAAGGTTCCTCTTCCTCTGTTGTAGTGCTGGAACCAGTCCTAGGAATTTATTCCATAGCTCATTTTCAATCTTTTATTGTCAACCTCCTACATGCTTCTAAATTTCCCCTAAACATATGAACATTATTGTATCTTTCTAATTGAAACACTTAATGAAAATTGCTTTGATCCTGATATATTTTAGCTCATACACATTTGTTTTTCTTTATCTTCACATACATATTCCTTAAAAGTATCCATAAATGTGGTTTTCACTTCTTTACATCTATTTCACTCTCCAAATCATTGAAACCTAACACCTTTGCTTCATCATTCTATTGAAAATATTTTACTAAGGTCATTGTGGTAGACTCAATGGCCATAGTTTCTTTTCAGATTCTATTAAAAGGTGACTTTTTTCACCTCTTTGACCTGTGTTGGTAATATGATTTTCTTTGATCAATAAAATGCTGCAGAAATGCCATGCTACCTCAAGAGATTTTGCAGCTCTCTTTCCAGAACTTTTTGAATGCTGCAGCAGTATGAATAAGGCTGAGCTAACTTGATGGAAAAGCCACACAGAAGAGAACCAAGGCATCCTGGCCAACAGCCTGACAACCACAAAGTGTGTGAGTGAGACTGTCTTATACAAACCAGTCCCTTGCTGGTCTCCCAAATGATCTGCTTCCAAATGAGTGAACCTAAGCAAGACCAGAAGAAGAATCATACAGCTGAGCACAGCCCAAATTACTGACCCTCAGAACTATGATTTCATAAATGGTTATTTTAAGCAATTAATTTTCAGGGTAATCTTTTACATAGCAAATATTAATTGAAACAAAGCCGAGTAGTGCCACATGTAAAACATCACATATATTATTTAATCTAAATCATAAAATAATTCTAAGAAGTGCTATTTTATCTGCTTTTAATGATGAAATATTGGAGCTCAAAGGAGTAATTCAATGAGGTATCACAGCTTCCATGGAAGAGCCAGCATCTTTAATCAAGCTCTCTATTCAGTAAAACTCTCAGTAGAACCTGAAAATTATGACCACTCAATATTTCTTTATATTTAACTCTGTTGGCAACCACAGTTGTGACATATTAATTTTATTTAATTTTGTTCTTCTGTTTATTATGTGGATAATTCAAGTAGTTTTCTTTGCTACTTATCAAACACAAGAGTGAGCCAATTCCTTGCTGTCCTAAATTCTAATTCAATTGTCTGAAGAAAAGTCTTCAGTCTACACTTTTTCTTCCAAATATCGAGTTTGAGTAAAATAATTTTGTGATGGATTCTCTGGAGATGTGCACAATTAAATTATATTCTCTCTCTCTCTCTCTCTCTCTCTCTCTCTCTCTCACACACACACACAGATATATATATATATATATATATATATATATATATATATATATTTCAGCTTTGTCAGTAATATATATATATATATATATATATATATATATATATATTGGGTTAAATCTGTGGCAAATTATATTCTCTCTCTCTCTCTCTCTCTCTCTCACACACACAGATATATATATATATATATATATATATATATATATATATATATATTTCAGCTTTGTCAGTAATATATATATATATATATATATATATATATTGGGTTAAATCTGTGGCAAATGGTACTCTGGTTATAGTATCAAATTTTTTAAAAGTCAGCTTAGTCCATAGTGAAGAAAAAATTTTTAATCTGGGTAATCAGTTTTATTTTAGTTTAATCCAGTAACCATTAGGAATGATTGCAATATCCTGTAACATCCCAGCACTAATGTAGTCTCTTTAGATTTCATCTATCTCAACTATTTTGAAATACTTGACTATTTATTTTAATCTAAAATATTGAAGCTTTTAGAATTTATTTGAGGATAAATGATTTAGAATATAATTAGTGCTTCAGAGTACAATCAATAGCTTCAACAATGCCAATAATATTTAGCAAGAAATGCTGTTTTCCCATTTATTACCATTCAGACTTCAGTCTTAGTCTCAGAAAAAAAGAATGCCATTTAGAAAATGATGCAATCAATTATTTGCACAGATATCCATGGGCATCTGCTTAAAATGCCCTCTTCTCCTCTTTTACTTAGCAAAGACGTACTTAAACTAGAGCCCAAATAGACGTTCTCCTGTGATAGGCAGTCAGCCACGACCATGTGTGGGACATTATTTTAGGTGATGCAGACAGAAAAGAAAATAAGAAAAATAAGTTCCACCACTCCTAGTTTTTATCAATTTATAGAATAGTTAATAGGAGAAGGCAATGGCACCCCACTTCAGTACTCTTGCCTGGAAAATCCCATGGACAGAGGAGCCTGGTAGGCTGCAGCCCATGGGGTCGCTAGGAGTCGGACACGACTGAGCGACTTCACTTTCACTTTTCACTTTCATGCATTGGAGAAGGAAATGGCAACCCACCCCAGTGTTCTTGCCTGGATAATTCCAGGGACGGGGGAGCCAGGTGGGCTGCCGTCTATGGGGTCGCACAGAGTCAGACATGACTGAAGCAACTTAGCAGCAGCAGCGGCAGCAGCAGAATAGTTAATAAATAAAAATGCTAGTTTAAGGTAAATGCTATGAAGAAAATAGAACGGAGTTGAAGTCACAGTCAGTATCTGTATGTGTGTGCATGTGCACATGTATGTGTGTGTATGATTGGCGGAGGTCATTTAAAAAGTGTGGTGAGGTAATCATATGGTTTTTATTTTTCAATTTGTTAATGTGGTGTATTACATTGATTGATTTGCGGATATTGAAGAATCCTTGCATCCCTGGGATAAAGCCCACTTGGTCATGGTGTATGATCTTTTTAATGTGTTGTTGGATTCTGATTGCTAAAATTTTGTTAAGGATTTTTGCATCTATGTTCATCAGTGATATTGGCCCGTAGTTTTCTTTTTTTGTGGGATCTTTGTCAGGTTTTGGTATTAGGGTGATGGTGGCCTCATAGAATGAGTTTGGAAGTTTACCTTCCTCTGCAATTTTCTGGAAGAGTTTGAGCAGGATAGGTGTTAGCTCTTCTCTAAATTTTTGGTAGAATTCAGCTGTGAAGCCGTCTGGACCTGGGCTTTTGTTTGCTGGACGATTTTTGATTACAGTTTCAATTTCCGTGCTTGTGATGGGTCTGTTAAGATTTTCTATTTCTTCCTGGTCCAGTTTTGGAAAGTTGTACTTTTCTAAGAATTTGTCCATTTCTTCCACGTTGTCCATTTTATTGGCATATAATTGTTGATAGTAGTCTCTTATGATCCTTTGTATTTCTGTGTTGTCTGTTGTGATCTCTCCATTTTCGTTTCTAATTTTATTGATTTTATTTTTCTCCCTTTGTTTCTTGATGAGTCTGGCTAATGGTTTGTCAATTTTATTTATCCTTTCAAAGAACCAGCTTTTGGTTTTGTTGATTTTTGCTATGGTCTCTTTTGTTTCTTTTGCATTTATTTCTGCTCTAATTTTTAAGATTTCTTTCCTTCTACTAACCCTGGGGTTCTTCACTTCTTCCTTTTCTAGTTGCTTTAGGTGTAGAGTTAGGTTATTTATTTGACTTTTTTCTTGTTTCTTGAGGTGTGCCTGTATTGCTATGAACTTTCCCCTTAGGACTGCTTTTACCGTGTCCCACAGGTTTTGGGTTGTTGTGTTTTCATTTTCATTCGTTTCTATGCAAATTTTGATTTCTTTTTTGATTTCTTCTGTGATTTGTTGGTTATTCAGCAGTGTGTTGTTCAGCCTCCATATGTTGGCATTTTTAATAGTTTTTCTCCTGTAATTGAGGTCTAATCTTACTGCATTGTGGTCAGAAAAGATGCTTGGAATGATTTCTATTCAAACTCCTAGAGGAGAACATAGGCAAAACACTCTCTGACATACATCACAGCAGGATCCTCTATGACCCACCTCCCAGAATATTGGAAATAAAAACAAAAATAAACAAATGGGACCTAATTAACCTTAAAAGCTTCTGCACATCAAAGGAAACTATTAGCAAGGTGAAAAGACAGCCTACAGAATGGGAGAAAATAATAGCAAATGAAGCAACTGACAAACAACTAATCTCAAAAATATACAAGCAACTCCTACAGCTCAACTCCAGAAAAATAAATGACCCAATCAAAAAATGGGCCAAAGAACTAAACAGACATTTCTCCAAAGAAGACATACAGAGGGCTAACAAACACATGAAAAGATGCTCAACATCACTCATTATCAGAGAAATGCAAATCAAAACCACTATGAGGTACCATTTCACACCAGTCAGAATGGCTGCAATCCAAAAGTCTACAAATAATAAATGCTGGAGACGGTGTGGAGAAAAGGGAACCCTCTTACACTGTTGGTGGGAATGCAAACTAGTACAGCCACTATGGAGAACAGTGTGGAGATTCCTTAAAAAACTGGAAATAGAACTGCCTTATGATCCAGCAATCCCACTGCTGGGCATACACACTGAGGAAACCAGAAGGGAAAGAGACACGTGTACCCCAATGTTCATCGCAGCACTGTTTATAATAGCCAGGACATGGAAGCAACCTAGATGTCCATCAGCAGATGAATGGATAAGAAAGCAGTGGTACATATACACAATGGAGTATCACTCAGCCATTAAAAAGAATACACTTGAATCAGTTCTAATGAGGTGGATGAAACTGGAGCCTATTATACAGAGTGAAGTAAGCCAGAAGGAAAAACACCAATACAGTATACTAATGCATATATATGGAATTTAGAAAGATTGTAACAATAACCCTGTGTACGAGACAGCAAAAGAGACACTGATGTATAGAACAGTCTTATGGACTCTGTGGGAGAGGGAGAGGGTGGGGAGATTTGGGAGACTGGCATTGAAACATGTAAAATATCATGTATGAAATGAGTTGCCAGTCCAGGTTCGATGCACGATACTGGATGCTTGGGGCTAGTGCACTGGGACAACCCTGAGGGATGGTATGGGGAGGGAGGAGGGAGGAGGGTTCAGGATGGGGAACACATGTATACCTGTGGTGGGTTCATTTTAATATCTGGCAAAACTAATACAATTATGTAAAGTTTAAAAATAAAATAAAATTTAAAAAAAAAAAGTGTGGTGAGGGAATAATTCAAAGAAGCTGACTCTTGAACTGGGACATGCCTGCCAAGACAAAGCCATCAATCCAGAAAACTTTGGGATGAACATGTTAAGTCCAAAAGAATAGCAATTTACAAGCTCACAAAGTGAGGATGAGATTGGCTAATTAAGGAATAGGAAGAAGGCTGGTGTGGTTGGGGGTAGGTTAGAAAAGAAAACATTGTAAGGAATTTTAATGAGAGACAAAAGAGATTTGGGCATGTTAAG
The DNA here is from genome assembly GCF_002263795.3 of Bos taurus. NCBI lineage: Eukaryota > Metazoa > Chordata > Mammalia > Artiodactyla > Bovidae > Bos > Bos taurus. The sequence continues at coordinate 2,511,010 of NW_020192292.1, forward strand.
AATTTGGATTTTCATTTATGTGCAAATAAATGCCTTTGGAGAATTTAGTAAGGGGAAAGACATGGCTATATTTATGTTGATAAAATATTATTTTGAGTGCCATATGGAAAAAGGGGTGTGGAGACACAAAACAGGAGCACTGGGACCAATTTAGAGGTCATTGTAATAGTCAAAGCTAGGGAGAAGAGTTGCTTGGATAGTAGCAGAGGGAGAGAGTAGTCAAAATATTTGAGATATTTCCAAGACACAGCTGACAGTGTTGAACTGAATATTAGGTGGATGGAGAGAGACCTCAAGAGTAACTCCTTGTACTTTTCTTAACCACCTGGGTAAATGGTGATGGCATTTACTGAAATGAGGAAAGACTGAGAGGGAGGCAGATTGGGAGTAAGATTGAATAATTTATTTTGAATTTATGGAATTAGATATGCCTATTGAAGATCCATGCACACAGTTTTCATGTGTACACACACAGAGAAAACATCATAAGAAATGAAGTGTTCAAAGAACTGAAAAAAAACTTATTGAGTATATCATTAATATGCAGATATTAATATCTGTAGATCTGTACCAAGAGAAGACGTTTGAAGAGAACAGTGTGCACCACACCAAAATTATCAATGAATTCAGAAGATGACTATAAGGAAGAGTATCAGGTTTTATCGTCTGAGGTCATGTTCTTTAAAAGAGGTGGAGGTTTTAACGAAAGTATTCACAAAATAAAGAAGTAAGAATTCATAGCAATTGTCTATAGGTAATGGCAACGGGAAGTAAAGAATATACCTACCCTAACTTCTGGTCAGGATTAGGTATATAGATATAAGACTTAAAAAGTGAGAGAAAGGATAATAACCATCATTTTGCTAGATGCATTGGGGGAAGTCCTATTATAGGCAGAAATAAAGATGATTGGAGCCCTGACATCCTTGGAGCAGTTATAGAAATAAATCGCCAGTCCCAGGTAAGAAATGAGAACAGTGGCACCCTGAAGAAAACAGACACTTGGTCCTACAGAAGCTAGGATAGCATTTACACTGTCTGCTACATGCAGACTCCAAAGTGAACACCTAAAATTAAAAAAAAAAAAATCTAGAATTATAATTGAACATAAGCTGATTTAGGGCTTCCCTGGTAGCTCAGCTGGTAAAGAATATGCCTACAATGCAGGAGACCCCAGTTCAATTCCTGGGTCAGGAAGTTCCCCTGGAGAAAGGATAGACTAACCACTCCAATATTCTTGGGCTTCACTGATGGCTCGGAATGTAAAGAATTGCCTGCAATGTGGGAAACCTAGGTTCAATCCCTGAGTTGGGAAGATCCCCTGGAGCAAGGCATGGCAACCCACTCCAGTATTCTTGCCTAGAGAATCCCCATGAACAGAGGAGCCTGGCAGGCTACAGCCCATGGGGTTGCAAAGAGTCAGACATGACTAAGCAAGTAAGCACACACTTACACACATGAGCTGATTTAAAGAAAAGTATTACAAGGTGCACTAAGGAAAAAAGAATTATGAAATAAACAGTTGATTTAGAGTTGGTAAAGCAAAAAGAAAGTTCATACCCAAGTATTAAGAGATAATAGAACACTATGAAAGGGAGTTAAAATAGGTATATTAACACATTTTAAAGAAACTAACTGTAAAAAGAATGAGAGATTATGAAATGAGAAAATAATATTTTGAAAAGATGAAAGAGAAATATTAGAAATGCAAAACAGAGAGGTGGTCCTAAGATGGCAGAGGAATAGGACGGGGAGACCACTTTCTCCCGCACAAATTCATCGAAAGAATATATGAATGCCGAGCAAATTCCACAAAACAACTTCTGAATGCTGGCAGAGGACATCAGGTATCCAGAAAGGCAGCCCATTGTCTTTGAAAGGAGGTAGAACAAAATATAAAAGATAAAAAGAGAGACAAAAGAGGTAGGGATGGAGATCCATCCCGGGAAGGGAGTCTTAAAAGAGGAGAAGTTTCCAAACACCAGGAAACACTCTCACCGGTGGGTCTGTGGGGAGTTTTGGAATCTCAGAGGGCAACATAAGCAGGAGGAAAAATAAATAAATAAAACCCACAGATTATGTGCCTAATGGCAATGCCCAGTGCTAGCATTTGCTACCAGGAAGCAGGGGCTGAACAGGGAGGTGCGGGCTGCATTGCTTAGGGTAAGGGCCTGAATGCCCTGATGGCAATCTGAGGGAACCAAAGTGAGATAGCAACCCAAACTGTGGGATAGCCAGAGAGAGAGAAAAAAGAGAGAGAGAGAAAACTATCTCGAGAAAAGCCCTAACTAAGGCACTGCCAGGCCCGCTCACAAAACAAAGGACTGAGCGAATACCAGAGGAGAGAGAGCTTGTTGTAGACCAGCCCATTCCCCACCAGAGACAGGAAGGCAGGTGGAGGGCAGCCAGAGTTGGAAAGGGGCAATCTTGGCCCCAGAGAGGCATCCTCTACCAAACTGCAAGCAGGCTCCCAGTTGCTAACCAAGACTTCTTGGGATTCTGGACGGTTGACATATGCTGGGAGGGTCGCAGCCAGAGATCAGGTCCCCAGAAGAGACACATGGCACACCTGAGATGGGCGCGACGGTGCCACCCAGAAAACTGAATGGCTGGGATGGGGGAGGTGATAAGATGCACTCCCCACCTGGGGAGACTGCACTCACCAAGCACCTGGTCACCTGAACTGCTTGGACCTGGGAAGCGCACAAAACGCAGGCCCAACCAAGTCTGCGCCTTTGTGGAGTACCCAAGAACCTGAATCTGAGAGGCTTAGATCTGGGAAGTCAGACAACCCAGGGCCCACTTCAGACAGTTCCCCAGCAGAGCAAACTAGAGCCTGAGAAGTGTAGACAGGGAAAGCGCATGAGCCGTGAGCGCGGGCAAACCCAGTACTGCTAAGACACTGCGAGCACTCCCCACACAAGCCAGTGATATTTGTTTGCAGTGTTCTTCCCTCCCCACAGTACGAATGAACAAGTGAGCTTAAATAAGTGACCACCTTCACCCACTTGTGTCAGGGCGGAAATTAGACACTGAAGAAACCAGCAAACAGAAGAAGCTACAATAAACAGAGGGAACCGCTTTGGAAGTGACAGGTACAACAGATTAAAACCCTGTAGTTACCACCAACTACATTGGAATGGGGCAATAGATCTTGAAAACTATAAGCTGGATCAAGGAACTATCTGAAACTGAACTGACATGACACTTTCCTCAATAGCTCCAGAGAAATTCCTAGATAGTTTTACTATTATAATTTTTTTTTAATTAAAAAAATTTTTTTTTTATTTTTAAGTCCTCTATTACTCCTTTAATTTTCATTTTTATAACCTATTACCATGCAAAAAAAGACCATATTTTTAAAGCAAACTTCATATATATATTTTATAATTTTTGTGACTTTGTTTTTTTTTTTTTTTAATACTGTAATTTTGAAAATCTAACCTCCACTCTAGATTTTTAATCTTTGCTTTTTGTTATTTGTTATCAATTTTGTCCCTTTAAGAACCCAATCTTCAGTACCCATTTTTACTTGGGAGTGTGATTACTGGCTTGATTGCTCTCTCCTGTTTTGAACTCTCCTTTTTGTCCACCTGGTTGCCTCTATTTCCTCCTTCCCTCTTCTCTTCTCTACCCAACTCTGTGAATCTTTTTGTGTGTTCTGGGCTATGGAGAACACTTAGGGAACTGATTACTGGTTGGACCTGTCTCTCTCCTTTTTTTTTAGTATAAATTTATTTTTTTTAATTGGAGACTAATTACAATATTGTATTGGTTTTGCCATACATCAACATGAATCCACCATGGGTGTACACGTGTTGCCCATCCTGAACCCCCCTTCCCACCTCCCTCCCCAAACCATCCCTCTGGGTCATCCCAGTGCACCAGCCCCAAGCATCCTGTATCATGCATCAAACCTGGACTGGCAATTCGTTTCACATATGATATTATACATGTTTCAATGCCATTCTTCCAAATTATCCCACCCTCGCCCTTTCCCACAGAGTCCAAAAGACTGTTCTATACATCTGTGTCTCTTTTGCTGTCTCGCATACAGGCTTATCATTACCATCTTTCTAAATTCCATATATATGCGTTAGTATACTGTATTGGTGTTTTTCTTTCTGGCTTACTTTACTCTGTATAATAGGCTCCAGTTTCATCCACCTCATTAGAACTGATTCAAGTGTATTCTTTTTAATGGCTGAGTAATACTCCATTGTGTATATGTACCACAGCTTTCTTATCCATTCATCTGCTGATGGACATCTAGGTTGCTTCCATGTCCTGGCTATTATAAACAGGGCTGCGATGAACATTGGGGTACACATGCCTCTTTCAATTCTGGTTTCCTTGGTGTGTATGCCCAGCAGTGGGATTGCTGGGTCATATGGCAGTTCTATTTCCAGCTTTTTAAGGAATCTCCACACTGTTCTCCATAGTGGCTGTACTAGTTTGCATTCCCACCAACAGTGTAAGAGGGTTCCCTTTTCTCCACACCCTCTCCAGCATTTATTGCTTGTAGATGTTTGGATAGCTGCCATTCTGACTGGTGTGAAATGGTACCTCATTGTGCTTTTGATTTGCATTTCACTGATAATGAGTGATGTTGAGCATCTTTTCATGTGTTTGTTAGCCATCTGTATGTCTTCTTTGGAGAAATGTCTGCTGAGGTTTTTAGCCCATTTTTTTGATTGGGTCGTTTATTTTTCTGGAATTGAGCTGCAGGAGTTGCTTATATATTTTTAAGATTAATTCTTTGTCAGTTGCTTCATTTTCGATTATTTTCTCCCACTCTGAAGGCTGTCTTTTCACCTTGCTTATAGTTTCCTTTGTTGTGCAGAAGCTTTTAATTTAAATTAGGTGCCATTTGTTTATTTTTGCTTTTATTTCCAATATTCTGGGAGGTGGGTCATAGAGGACCCTGCTGTGATTTATGTCGGAGAGTGTTTTGCCTATGTTCTCCTCTAGGAGTTTTATACTTTCTGGTCTTACCTTTAGATCTTTAATCCATTTTGACTTTATTTTTGTGTATGGTGTTAGAAAGTGTTCCAGTTTCATTCTTTTACAAGTGGTTGACAAGTTTTCCCAGCACCACTTGTTACAGAGATTGTCTTTTCTCCATTGTATATTCTTGCCTCCTTTATCAAAGATCAGGTGTCCATAGGTGCATGGATTTATCTCTGGGCTTTCTATTTTGTTCCATTGATCTATATTTCTGTCTTTGTGCCAGTACCGTACTGTCTTGATGACTGTGGCTTTGTAGTAGAGCCTGAAGTCAGGCAGGTTGATTCCTCCAGTTCCATTCTTCTTTCTCAAGATTGCTTTGGATATTCAAGGCTTTTTGTATTTCTATACAAATTGTGAAATTATTTGTTCTAGCTCTGTAAAAAATGCCGTTGGTTGCTTGATAGGGATTGCATTGAATCTATAGATTGCTTCAGGTAGTATACTCATTTTCACTATATTGATTCTTCCAATCCATGAACATGGTATAGGTCTCCATTTATTAGTGTCCTCTTTTATTTCTGTCACCAGTGTTTTATAGTTTTCTATATATAGGTCTTTAGTTTCTTTAGTTAAATATATTCCTAAGTATTTTCTTTTTTTCATTGCAATGGTGAATGGAATTGTTTCCTTAATTTCTCTATTTTCTCATTATTAGTGTATAGGAATGCAAGGGATTTCTGTGTGTTGATTTTATACCCTGCAACTTTACTATATTCATTGATTAGGTCTAGTAATTTTCTGGTGGAGTCTTTAGGGTTTTCTATGCAGAGGATCATGTCATCTGCTAACAGTGAACGTTTTACTTTTTCTTTTCTAATTTGGATTCCTTTCCTTTCTTTTTCGGCTCTGATTGCTGTGGCCAAAACTTCCAAAACTATGTTGAATAGTAATGGTGAAAGTGGGCACCCTTGTCTTGTTTCTGACTTTAGGGGAAATGCTTTCAAGTTTTCACCATTGAGGATAATGTTTGCTGTGGGTTTGTCATATATAGCTTTTATTATGTTGAGGTATGTTCCTTCTATTCCTGCTTTCTGGAGAGTTTTTTTTTTTTTTATCATAAATGGATGTTGAATTTGTCAAAGGCTTTCTCTGCATCTATTGAGATAATCATATGGCTTTTATTTTTCAATTTGTTAATGTGGTGTATTACATTGATTGATTTGTGGATATTGAAGAATCCTTGCATCCCTGGGATAAAGCCCACTTGGTCATGATGTATGATCTTTTTAATGTGTTGCTGGATTCTGATTGCTATAATTTTGTTTAGGATTTTTGCATCTATGTTCATCAGTGATATTGGCCTGTGGTTTTCTTTTTTTGTGGCATCTTTGTCAGGTTTTGGTATTAGGGTGATGGTGGCCTCATAGAATGAGTTTGAAAGTTTACCTTCCTCTGCAATTTTCTGGAAGAGTTTGAGTAGGATAGGTGTTAGCTCTTCTCTCAATTTTTGGTAGAATTCAGCTGTGAAGCCATCTGGACCTGGGCTTTTGTTTGCTGAAATATTTCTGATTACAGTTTCAATTTCTGTGCTTGTGATGAGTCTGTTAAAATTTTCTATTTCTTCCTGGTTCAGTTTTGGAAAGTTGTACTTTTCTAAGAATTTGTCCATTTCTTCCAAATTGTCCATTTTATTGCCATATAATTGCTGATAGTAGTCTCTTATGATCCTTCATATTTCTATGTTGTCTGTTGTGATGTCTCCATTTTCATTTCTAATTTTATTGATTTAATTTTCCTCCCTTTGTTTCTTGATGAGTCTGGCTAATGGTTTGTCAATTTTATTTATACTCTCAAGGAACCAGCTTTTGGCTTTGTTGATTTTTGCTATGGTCTCTTTTGTTTCTTTTGCATTTATATCTGCCCTAATTTTTAAGATTTCTTTCCTTCTACTAACCCTGGGGTTCTTCATTTCTTCCTTTTCTAGTTGCTTTTGGTGTAGAGTTAGGTTATTTATTTGACTTGTTTTTTGAGGTATGCCTGTATTGCTATGAACTTTCCCCTTAGCACTGTCCCCTTAGGACACTTTTACAGTGTCCCATAGGTTTTGGGTTGTTGTGTTTTTATTTTCATTTGTTTTGATGCATATTTAGATTTCTTTTTTTTTTTTTTTTGTTCTGTTATTTGTTGGTTTTTCAGTAGCATGTTGTTCAGCCTCCATACTTTGGAATTTTTAATAGTTTTCCTCCTGTAATGGACATCTAATCTTACTGTATTGTGGTCAGAAAAGATGCTTGGAATCATTTCAATTTTTCTGAATTTACCAAGGCTAGATTTATGGCCCAGGATGTGATCTATCCTGGAGAAGGTTCCGTGTGCACTTGAGAAAAAGGTGAAATTCATTGTTTTGGGGTGAAATGTCCTATAGATATCAATTAGGTCTAACTGGTCTATTGTATCATTTAAAGTTTGTGTTGTTAATTTTCTGTTTAGTTTATGTATCCATAGGTGTGAGTGGGGTATTAAAGTCTCCCACTATTATTGTGTTATTGTTAATGTCCCCTTTCATACTTGTTACCATTTGTCTTACATATCGCAGTGCTCCTATGTTGGGTACATATATAATTGTTATATCTTCTTGGATTGATCCTTTGATCATTATGTAGTGTCCTTTTTTGCCTCTTTTCACAGCCTTTGTTTTAAAGTCTATTTTATCTGATATGAGTATTGCTACTCCTGCTTTCTTTTGGTCTCTATTTGCATGGAATAACTATTTCCAGCCCTTCACTTTGAGTCTGTATGTGTCCCTTGTTTTGAGGTGGGTTTCTTGTAGACAACATATATAGGGGTCTTGTTTTTGTATCCATTCAGCCAGGCTTTGTCTTTTGGTTGGGGCATTCAACCCATTTACATTTAAGTTAATTATTGATAAGTATAATCCCATTGCCATTTACTTTACTGTTTTGAGTTTGAGTTTATACACCCTTTTTGTGTTTCCTGTCCAGAGAAGATCCTTTAGCATTTGTTGGAGAGCTGGTTTGGTGGTGTGAATTCTCTCAGCTTGTGCTTGTCTGTAAAGCTTTTGATTTCTCCTTGATATTAGAATGAAATCCTTTCTGGGTACAGTAATCTGGGCTGTAGGTTATTTCCTTTCATTATTTTAAGTATGTCCTGCCATTCCCTCCTTGCCTGAAGAGTTTCTATTGAAAGATCATCTGTTATCCTTATGGGAATCCCTTTGTGTGTTATTTGTTGTTTTTCCCTTGCTGCTTTTAATATTTGTTTTTTGTGTTTGATCTTTGTTAATTTGATTTATATGTGTCTTGGAGTGTTTCACCTTGGGTTTTGTCTTATTTGGGACTCTCTGGGTTTCTTGGACTTGGGTGATTATTTCCTTCCCCATTTTAGGGGAGTTCTCAACTATTATCTCAAGTATTTCCTCATGGTCTTTCTTTTGTCTTCTTCTTCTGGGACTCCTATAATTTGAACGTTGGGCCATAACATTGTCCCAGAGGTCTTTGAGATTTTCCTCATTTCTTTTAATTTGTTTTCTTTTTGCCTCTCTGATTCATTTATTTCTACCCTTCTATCTTCCACTTCACTAATCCTATCTTCTGCCTCCTTTATTCTACTATTGTTCCCTCCAGAGTGTTTTTGATCTCATTTATTGCATTATTCATTATATGTTGACTCTTTTTTAATTTCTTCTAGGTCCTTGTAAAACCTTTCCTGCATCTTCTCAATCCTTGTCTCCAGGCTATTTATCTTTGATTCCATTTTGATTTAAAGATTTTGGATCATTTTCACTATCATTATTTAGAATTCTTTATCAAGTAGATTCCCTATCTCTTCCTCTTTTGTTTTGTTTCGTGGGCATTTATCCTGTTCCTTTACCTGCTGGGTATTCCTCTGTCTCTTTATCGTGTTTATATTGCTGTGTTTGGGGTGGCCTTTTCTGTATTCTGGAAGTTTGTAGAGTTCTCTTTATTGTGGAGTTTTCTTGCTGTGGGTGGGGTTGTATGGGTGGCTTGTCAAGGTTTCCTGGTTAGTGAAGCTTGTGTCAGTGTTGTGGTGGGTGGAGCTAGATTTCTTCTCTCTGGAGTGCAATGAAGTGTCCAGTAATGAGTTATGAGATGTCAGTGTGTTTGGAGTGACTTTGGGGAGTCTGTATATTGAAGCTGAGGGCTGTGTTCTTGTGTTGCTGGAGAATTTGCGTGGTATGTCTTGCTCTAGAATTTGTTGGCCCTTGGGTGTTGCTTGGTTTTAGTGTAGGCATGGAGGCGTTTGATGAGCTCCTGTCAATTAATGTTCCCTGGAGTCAGGAGTTCTCTGGTGTTCTCAGGACTTGGACTTAAGCCTCCTGCTTCTGGTTTTCAGTCTTATTTTTACAGTAGCCTCAAGACTTCTCCATCTATACAGCACTATTGATAAAACATTTAGGTTAAAGATAAAAAGTTTTTCCACAGTGAGGGACACCCAGAGAGGCTTACAGAATTACATGGAGAAGAGAAGAGGAAGGAGGGAGATAGAGGTGACTAGGATGAGATGAGGTGGAATCAAAAGAGGAGAGAGCAAGATAGCCAGTAATCACTTCCTTATGTGTGCTCCACAGTCTGGACCACTCAGAGATGTTCAAAGAGTTATACAGAGAAGAGAAGAGGGAGGAAGGAGACAGAGGTGGCCAGGAGAATAAAAGGGGGAATCAAAAGGAGAGAGAAAAATCCAGCCAGTAATCAGTTCCCTAAGTGTTCTCCACCATCCAGAACACACAAAGAGATTCACAGAGTTGGGTAGAGAAGAGAAGGGGAGGGAGGGAGGAGATAGAGGTGACCTGGTGGAGAAAAAGGAGAGTCCAAAGGGGGAGAGAGCAGTCAAGCCAGTATTCTCACTCCCAAGTAAAAATGGGTACTGAAGATTGGGTTCTTAAAGGTATAAAATTGATAACAAATACCAAAAAGCAAAGATTAAAAGTCTAGAGTTGAAGTTGGATTTTCAAAAATACAATATTAATGAAAAAAAGTCACAAAAATTAAAAATATATATATAAAGTTTGCTTTAAAAAATAGGGTCTCTCTTTTTGAAAAGTAATAGTAGGTTATAAAAATAAAAAAATAAAGGAGTAATAGAGGACTTAAAATTAAAACAAAAATTAAAGCATGATAGTAAAAGTAGTAAAAATATATCTAGGACTTTCTCTGGTGTTGTAGGCAGTGTGGGGGTCAGTTCATTTTTGGATAGTGCCTTAATCCAGCTTGTATTTCTCAAGATCTATAGGCCCCTTCCTATGTAGTCAGTACTAACTACAGGGTTTTAATCTATTGCACCTGTCACTTCCAAGGAGGTTCCCTCTGGTTTAGCTTCTTCTATTTGCTGGTCTCTTCAGTGTCTAATTTCCACCCTGACACAAGGGGATGGTGGTGGACATTTTTTTTAGGCTCACTTGTTCAGTCGTGCTGTGGGGAGGGAGGGACACTGCAAATAAATAACACTGGCATGTGTTTGCAATGTCTCAGCCACACTGGGTTTGCACGTGCTCACGGCATGTGTGTTTTCCCTGTCTACACTGCTTAGGCTCTAGGTCGCTCTGCTGGGAACTGTCTGAGGCCGGCCCTGGGTTGTATGCACTTTCCAGGTCTAAGCCGCTCTCATTCAGTTACTCAGGTAGTCCTCAGAGGTGCAGACTCAGTTGGGCCTGCGTTTTGTGCCCTTCCCAGGTCAGAGCAGCTCAGGTGATCAGGTGTTTGGCGAGTGTGGTCGCTGCAACTTATCGCCTCCCCCGTCCCTGCCACTCAGTTTTCTCAATGTACAGCCGGCGCACCTTCTCAGGTGGATGTTGACCGTCCAGAATCCCAAAAAGTCTTGGTTAGCCACAAAGCCTGCTTGCAGTTTGGTAGATAATGCCTCTCTGGGACCTCGATTGCCCCTTCTGGCTCTGGCTGCCCTCACCTGCCCGTCACCAGAGGGGGATAGGCTGGTCTGTAGCCGGCTATCTCTGCTCAGTCCTTTGTTCTGTGAGCGGGCCTGATGGTGTCTTAGGTTAGGGCTTTTTACGTGGGAGCTATCCCACAGTCTGGTTTGCTAGCCCAAGTTAGTTCCTTCAGATTGCCTTCGGGGCATTCAGGCCGGGTCCTTATCTAAGCAATGCAGCCTGCATGCCTCCCTGCCCAGCCCCCTCTTGCTAGTGGCAGATGCAGGCCTCTGTGCTGCTTCTCTGCTGGGGAGTTACTGTTGGACATGTAATCTGTGAGGGTTTAATTATTTATTTATTTTTCCTCCTGATTATGTTGCCCTCTGTGATTCCAAGGCTCACCACAGAATTGGCAGTGAGAGTGTTTCCTGGTGTCTGGAAACCTCTCTCTTTTTAAAGACTCCCTTTCCAGGATGGAGCTCCACACCTACCTCTTTTGTGTCTCTTTTTGTCTTTTATATTTTTTCCTACCTCCTTTTGAAGACAATGGGCTGCTTTTCTGGGTGCCTGATGTCCTCTGCCAGCATTCAGAAGTTTTTTTGTGGAATTTACTCAGCGTTCAAATGTTCTTTTGATGAATTTGTGGGGGAGAAAGTGGTCTCCCCATACTATTCCTCTGCCATCTTAGGACCACTTCCTCTAATTTATTTTTATTTATTTTGCTTCAGTTATTTTTAGCTAGGAATTTTGGTGTGAGGAGGAAGAAGCCACAATGGTGAATGCTCACATTTTGTTCTGACATGAAAGCTAAAGTCTGTCACTTTATGAATGCTTGTTACAGATTTTTGGTAGATACATTTTATAAATTTGTGGAACATCTAGATTGCTAAGAGTTTTTGTTACAAACATGTTTGATTTCTTGAAATTTTTCTGCCTTCATTTATATGATCATGTAGCTTTCCTTATTTAATCTCTTAAAGGTGAATCAGTTGATCTGCTTTATCTTACAGCATCTTTTCATTCCTGATAAAAACTACTTAGCCATGACATGTATTATGTACTACTGGATTCAGTCTGTTAGTATCTTATTTTAGGTTTTTGTGTCATTGCTTGTAAGTCTGCAACATTTCTTCTTCCTCCTAAAATAAAACTCATGATATTTCAAAGCCTTCCAGATTAATACAATAAGATTTCCTCCATTTTAGTGAAATAAGAATTTCTTTAATTTTAACTGAAACAACTTTGATAAAGATGGATTTTTTCTATTCCTTAGTTCATATTTTCTAAATCTTCTTAAGCCATTTTTGATAGTTGACATGGTCCATTTCAAATTTTGCCAAATTTATGATGATAAAACTATCCATATTATTTTTATTATTGTAAAAAACTGTGTTTAATTATGATTCTCGTTCATATGATTATTTTCTACTGAATATTTGTGCAAGTAGTTTGTCTAATTTTCAAGGTGTGTTGAAGTTTTCTAATATATATTTGTTATACTTTCCTCTTAATATTTCTCTAGTTTTGTGGGTTTCCTCTGTTATTCTTGTTGTAACATCTAGAGTGAAACAACTAGCCCATAAATTTTTTAATCTTTTTTTTTCGTTTTCTAATATATGCATTTTTTACCCATACTTTTTTACACAGTACTAGTTTGGTTGCCTACCAGTAATTTTGATATGTAATATATTCCTTGCCTTTTATTTCTAAGTATTATATAATTTCCATAGTAGTTTCTTTCTGACTCATTTGTATATTAATGTTCCCAACATATTTTATATTTCATTGTACATAGATGTATCCATTATTACTTTCTTATTTTATTGCACTGTACTCAGGGATTGTGGTCTGCATATTTTAGATTCTTTACTATTCATTAAAAATTCCTTTGGGACACAGTAGACAATAAATATTTGTTAATATTTCATATGTGCTTGAAAGAATGCATTCTATATATGATGCTTACAACAAATTTGCTAATTCTGTGATTCATCTTCAATATCCCCAGTAATTTTGTACCTTTCTGATTTGTCAGTTTCTGAGAGATGTAAGACCTCCCTCAGTCATTGTGGATTTTTTCACTTCCATGGAAATAAAAGGGTAGTTGGTCCGTGTCTTGCTGTTTTGTCTGTGAAGTAATTTATTTGGTTGAAGGCAAATTGTATGAGCTATTATTGTGTAAGGCGCCTCATATGTTCCATAGTATGGGTTAAATTGTGTCTCCCAAAAATGGATTTGTTGAAGTCATAAAGCCTAGTCATCTCTGAAGGTGAAATCAAAACATGACAACACCTTGATCATGGACTTCTAGCTTCCAGAACTGTGAGAAAATACAATTCTGTTGTTAAAGCCATCCAGTCTTTTGTTATCGACAGCTCTAGCAAACCAATGTAAGCTATAAGAGGAAGAATGAGTGTGGATGGTAAATCCAAATTAAAATCTATATTTATGGACAAAGTCTCGTCCCCTCCACAATAGAAGAAGTACAATACATCAACTTTTGACCCATGACCAGGTAGTTTGTTAACTCCTAATCGGTAACCAAGACTGGTTGTTCCTGCTGGAATATTGGTTTAAGCTATGGTGGTATGTACTATGTCTGCTTAGGTGAAAGATATCGCCTGTTGTTAAGATTATATTATCCTTTAATCTAACCAGTATTGATACTTTCATGTGAGACCACTGAATTAGATAAGGAAAACACATGAAACATTAACAAAAATCATGAATATCCCAAGGAATTATCAGTATTTTATTTTCCTAGAAGGAAAGATGGTCTCTTCTAAGATTCTATATTGATTGCAAAGTAGCAGACATTGTTCTTGTTGGATAATTAGGGACTTGGAAGGAACAAATGGGTGGATTAAAGATAAAAAAAATGCTGAGAAACAGATATGCAAATGAACATCAAGCAATATGTCCAGAGCCTGAGAAATTCTTTTCTAATATGAATGTTCTGCTGGTTAGACTGCTCTCCTTTTCTACTCCCTGGGATTTCCATGCTCTATTGTCCTTCAGGATAATTTCAAGGTGGGGCTATAACTTCCTAAAGTTCAGTTTTGAATGATGCTGGAATATTGCACAAACATATCTGTGAACCAGGCTCAAATGCTTATTTTTAATTCTCATTGGTAATTACCAGTAATAACTGGTAATATGAAAATCTTCATGAAACACAAATGTCAGTTAGGGGAGAGACATAATTACAGTGTAAGTAAGGTTAGGAACCAGATATCAAATTGCCAACATCCATTGGATCATTGAAAAAGCAAGAGAGTTCCAGAAAAACATCTATTTCTGCTTTATTGACTATGCCAAAGCCTTTGACTGTGTGGATCACAATAAACTGTGGAAGATTCTGAAAGATATGGGAATTACCAGATCACCTGACCTGCCTTTCAAGAAACCTGTATGCAGACCAGGAAGCAACAGTTAGAAGTGGACCATGGAACATCAGACTGGTTCCAAATTGGGAAAGGAGTATGTTAAGGCTGTACATTGTCACTCTGCTTATTTAACTTATATGCAGAGTACATCATGAGAATGCTGGGCTGGATGAAGCACAAGCTGGAATTAAGATTGCCAGGACAAATATTAATAACCTCAGATATGCAGATGACACCACCCTTATGGCAGAAAGTGAAGAAGAACTAAAGAGCCTCTTGATGAAAGTGAAGGAGGAGAGTGAAAAAGTGGGCTTGAGGCTCAACATTCAGAAACTAAGATCATGGCATCTGGTCCCATCACTTTATGGCAAATAGGTGGGGAGATAGTGGAAACAGTGACAGACTTTATTTTCTTGGGCTCCGAAGTCACTGTATATGGTGACTACAGCCAGGAAATTAAAAGACGCTTGCTCCTTGGAAGAAAAGTTCTGACCAACATAGATAGCATATTAAAAAGCAGAGACAATACTTTGCCAACAAAGGTCCATCTAGTCAAAGCTGTGGTTTTTCCAGTAGTCATGTAGAGATGTGACAGTTGGACCATAAAGAAGGCTGAGCGCTGAAGAATAGATGCTTTTGAACTGTGGTGTTGAAGAAGACTCTTGAGAGTCCTTGGACTGCAAGGAGATCCAACCAGTCAATCCTAAATTAAATCAGTCTTGAATATTCATTGAAAGGACTAATGCTGAAGCTGAAACTTCAATACTTTGTCCACCTGATGCAAATAACTCACTCACTGGAAAAGACCCTGATGCTGGGAAAGACTGAAGGCAGGAGGAGAAGGGGTTGACAGAGGATAAGATGGTTGGACGGCATCACTGACTCAATGGACATGAATTTGAGCAATTTCCAGGGGTTGGTGATGGACAAGGAAGCCTGGTATGCTGCAGTCCATGGGGTTGCAAAGAGTTGGACTAGACTGAGCAACTGAACCGAACTGAACAGGGACTCGTCCATTGCTTCTCAAAAGTTGTTTTTAAGAGGTAGAAAAAAACAAAGAGGTAGTATGGCTTTGTTCTAAAATCTTAATTGTTTGCAATATTATATGCTATAATTGAGTTTACAATAGGTTCCAAAGAGTATGCAAATATGCTAGTGACATTTTCATCACATTAGGATATGGCAAGTCATAACGGCAACTGGAAGAAACTTTCTCTTTTCTGGTTCTATATCCAGAATTCACGCTAAGCTGCTTCAGTTGTGTCTGGCTCTTTGTGACACTACAGATTGTAGCCCACCAGGCTCCTCTGTCCATGGGGTTCTCCAGGCAAGAATACTGGAATGGGCTGCCATTTCCTACTCTAGGGGATCTTCCTGACCTAGGGATTGAACCTGTGTCTGTTATGTCTCCTGCAGTGGTAGGCAGGTTCTTTACCACTAGTGCCACCTGGGAAACTCCTTCTCTGGTTCCCACCTCCCCAGAATTTGACAGCATAAAAATGCAGTGTTACCTACAAAGAATGAAGAGGCTTATGCATTGGTTACATATTCTTAGGGTCATAAGGTCCTCTTTACCAGGAAGGAGATTGTCTTGACATACCTTCAGATTAGTGGGTTCCTGGGAATTTTTCTCTGTTTTCTTGAGATTCATTTTCCAATATTTGCACATTTTCCCCGAGGCATTCAGGGAGGCTGCTAGTGTCTGTTTTCCTCTGTCTTTTCAGTAAGATATTAACAATGTAAGTGGCCAACATGGGTGTCCTACAGGATGGAAAAGGCAGTTAAGATTCTTCTGAAACTAGGCATAAAGAGGAAAATGTTCGATTTGAAGTTTTGATTGCTTTAGTAAGGAGATCACATCTTGAACTGCCTACTTCAAAACCTCTATTTGATTAAGTTTGCCAACATCCAGTGCTATTCTCCAAGACCTATTGGACAACTTATTGGTGAAATAAGAGATTAAATAGTGTTATTATATGCATCAATAGGCTTAAATCTTTCAAGTCACTCATAATGGCAAATATCTTTGCAGTTTCCCTAAGGGAATACACAGTTTAATAGGTAGCCCTTGCTGCTGCTGCTGCTAAGTCGCTTCAGTCGTGTCTGACTCTGTGCGACCCCATAGATGGCAGCCCACCAGGCTCTGCCATCCCTGGGATTCTCCAGGCAAGAACACTGGCTCAATAGTCAGGAAGCCAAAATGGAGTTCTACCATTTGTTGAAGACATATAGCCTAAATAAACTCAGAAACAAAGAAACTACAATATGCATTTGTTGTTATATGGTCAAATATGTACATATTCAACTGAGAATTCCAGTTATCATTGGACCTGTATGGTCTCATCCTGACTCATAAAACTGTGCAGTAGGTCCTCACTGTCTATATAAATTCAAGAAAATGGTACTCATTATAACTATGATGTCATACTAATTGAACCGCATGAACAAGAAGTACCTAGCCAATTGGAAATCTTGATTTTTATCACACTCTTTAAAAAGGGGGAGATACATCCAAGAATTTTAAGGAGCTGGACCTATCAGTAAAAATTTAGAGGCCCAGTGGTCAGGAGCATTTCAATATATTTCATCTGCTATGGGCTGAATTGTGTCCCCCACACCAATCCATATAATGAACTATAAACCCCAGGCCTTCAGGAATATGCAGTGTATTTGGGTGTTAGACTCTTAGAAGGCATAATTAAGTTAAAATGGGGCCATTAGGGTGGCCCAAAGCCAATCTGGCAGGTATCCTAGGAGGAAATCCTGGACACAGGATACACAGAGAAGCAGCAGGGGTGTGAACGCACAAAGAAAGACCAAGTGAAAACACAGCAAGAAGGCCACCCATCTCTGGGTCAAGGAGAGGGGTCTTAGAGAAAAACCAAACTAACTAACCTTCTGATACATATGGCCTTTTAAACCTCCAGAACTGTGAGAAAATAAATTTCTATTGTTTATGCCATTCAGGCCTGTGGTATTGGCTTACAGCAGCCCAAGCAAGCAAATACTCTATCCAAATTCAAGGATAAATTATTGCCACTTGCACCCTCCACAAACAAGGAAATATAATGCCTGATAGGCCTTTCATGTTCTCTTAGTAGCATGTTCTATACCTGGGAAAACTGTTCCAACCCATGTGCCGGGTAACCCTGAAGTCAGCGAGCTTTGAGCTGGACCCAGAACAGGTAAGGCGTCTGCATTCAGGTCCAAGCTGTGATGCAGGTGCATCTACCACTTGGGCCTTATGATTTGGTGGACATATGCTGTTGGGACATTAGTGGTGGCAAAAAGATGCCATGTGGAACTGCTCAAAGACCCAGTGTAAGAGTCACAAAATCGGCTCAGATATTCTGGAACAGGATCAGAATTTAGTTGCATGAGATTCCATACAAAATTGTGTCCAATCAGAAGACTTACTTTATAGCTAAAGGACTAGGAGTGGTCACCCTCCAAAAGCTGCAGGTTTCCTAAACAGTGAACAACTTCTTAAAGACACAACTTAAATGCCAATACACAAGTGACTCCCCTATATAAGAATAAGGTGCCATCCTCAAGACAGTTTTATATCTGAATCAAATATATTTATATAATACTAGTCATCTGTATGAAGAATACATGGGTCTGGAACCAAGAGTTCTTACCATCAGTCCTAGAGACTCAGTTGTAAAAATATGTACAACCTGGTCCTTGCAACTCTGGGTTTTGCACATTTTTGAGGCCCTCAGTTCTAAGTTATGAACATTTCTGCTGAGGCCACAGCAGGAGTATTGGTACTTCTTACCACAATTGTATATTAAATGCAGTAATCTAGACCTGTAAAGAGAATGGTGACAAATAGCTGAAACTCATCACAAATCACAGTTTGTATCGGGCTGCCAGGTAGATCATCAATACTAGTAGAGTTTCAGAGAGAGAGGATTCTAGAATGGGAGGGTGGAAGAGGAAACATAAGTATCAGCTGGTGATTTGAGACCATCTGGGGCATTGGTAGTTGTTTATCCACCAACCTTCTTTAAAGCTTCTACCAGAAAGAGAAGACCACCAAAGCCTGGAGGAGCTGGCATGTGAAACCTGTGGTGAAGTGAGCCTGAAGGGCCAGCTACGCAGGGTAGACGTTGATGGTTATGACGTGGATTACTTGTAGGACCCTTCTTGAGAAGACTTGTCTGATCCGAAGCTACTGATACAAACATCGCTTCAGTTGTCCAGTCCCTGCTAGATACCCCTAAGCTGCACGAGATCTGCCTCACCTAGGCATGTCCCTCCCAGGACAGTCCCTTTCAATGAGGATAAAGAGAAGTATGTAGTCTTGTCATTCTTGGGTACAACTTGAGTCATGTGAATGAGCGTATTCTAAGACTAAAACTTCTCATGGATTTGCCCTAAGAGTTGGGACTGCATCTTTGCAAGACCAGTTTTGCTTCCTTCTTCTCTAGTTTGCAAGTATTGATCCAAAAGTCACCATAAAAACCACTGTGTATATCCATCTCCAAGTTGGCTTTTGTAGAACCCAATGTCCAATAATTGCCTAACAATTGTGAAGGGAAGGGCATTTAGGGAAAATAGTAAGTTTTTCTTGCAAGGGATAAAATGACTTTTCAGGCATGTAAACTATACTTCTAAGAAATTCTGAGCGTTTTTGGAGTTATCTCTATTTTCTGTATCCAACCATGTATCACCATTCTATTAGGATATTCAGTTCAGATCAGTTCAGTCGCTCAGTCGTGTCCAACTCTTTGCGACCGCATGAATCGCAGCACGCCAGGCCTCCCTGTCCGTCACCATCTCCCAGAGTTCACTCAAACTCACGTGCATCGAGTCAGGGATACTATCCAGCCATCTCATCCTCTGTCGTCCCCTTTTGCTCCTGCCCCCAATCCCTCCCAGCATCAGAGTCTTTTCCAATGAGTCAACTCTTCGCATGAGGTGGCCAAAGTACTGGAGTTTCAGCTTTAGCATCATTCCTTCCAAAGAACACCCAGGGCTGATCTCCTTTAGAATGGACTGGTTGGATCTCCTTGCAGTCCAAGGGACTCTCAAGAGTCTTCTCCAACACCACAGTTCAAAAGCATCAATTCTTCAGCGCTCACCTTGCTTCACAGTCCAACTCTCACATCCATACATGACCAATTGGAAAAACCATAGCCTTGACTAGACGGACCTTTGTTCGCAAAGTAATGTCTCCGCTTTTCAATATGCTATCTAGGTTGGTCATAACTTTTCTTCCAACACTTTCCTAATCACTGTGATAGCTTTGTCAATTAAGTGGTCCCAACAAAGACTGCATCCATCTTTGTGTTTAGTTTATAGCAATCTTAGCTCTAATATATTAAAATAAAAAGAAGTCTGACTGAGGAATCCAATAACAGTTCTGGGTTGTATTACATGTCTGAGGGAAGACTTTGCGATGTGAGATTTATCTGATTCTGTCAGAAATAATCATCTTAGCTCATCCCATTTAAAGTAGTTTCTACAAGACAAGGGTGCCCACTTTCACCATTACTATTCAACATAGTTTTGGAAGTTTTGGCCACAGCAATCAGAGCACAAAAAGAAATAAAAGGAATCCAAACTGGAAAAGAAGAAGTAAAACTCTCACTGTTTGCAGATGACATGATCCTCTATATAGAAAACCCTAAAGACTCCACCAGAAAATTACTAGAACTAATCAATGATTATAGTAAAGTTGCAGGATATAAAATCAACACACAGAAATCCCTTGCATTCCTATACACTAATAATTAGGAAACAGAAAGAGAAATTAAGGAAACAATTCCATTCACCATTGCAACAAAAGAATAAAATACTTAGGAATATATCTACCTAAAGAAACTAAAGACCTATATATAGAAAACTATAAAACACTGGTGAAAGAAATCAAAGGACACTAATAGATGGAGAAATATTCCATATTCATGGATTGGAAGAATCAATATAGTGAAAATGAGTATACTACCCAAAGCAATTTATAGATTCAATGCAATCCCTATCAAGCTACCAACGGTATTCTTCACAGAGCTAGAACAAATAATTTCACAATTTGTATGGAAATACAAAAAACCTCCAATAGCCAAAGCTATCTTGAGAAAGAAGAATGGAACTGGAGGAATCAACCTACCTGACTTCAGGCTCTACTACAAAGCCACAGTCATCAAGACAGTATGGTACTGGCACAAAGACAGAAATATAGATCAATAGAACAAAATAGAAAGCCCAGAGATAAATCCACGCACATATGGACACCTTATCTTTGACAAAGGAGGCAAGAATATACAATGGATTAAAGACAATCTCTTTAACAAGTGGTGCTGGGAAAGCTGGTCAACCACTTGTAAAAGAATGAAACTAGAACACTTTCTAACACCATACACAAAAATAAAGTCAAAATGGATTAAAGATCTAAACCTAAGACCAGAAACTATAAAACTCCTAGAGGAGAACATAGGCAAAACACTCTCTGACATACATCACAGCAGGATCCTCTATGATCCACCTCCCAGAATATTGGAAATAAAAGCAAAAATAAACAAATGGGACCTAATTAAACTTAAAAGCTTCTGCACAACAAAGGAAACTATAAGCAAGGTGAAAAGACAGCCTTCAGAATGGGAGAAAATAATAGCAAATGAAGCAACTGACAAACAACTAACCTCAAAAATATACAAGCAACTCCTACAGCTCAACTCCAGAAAAATAAATGACCCAATCAAAAAATGGGCCAAAGAACTAAACAGACATTTCTCCAAAGAAGACATACAGATGGCTAACAAACACATGAAAAAATGCTCAACATCACTCAGTATCAGAGAAATGCAAATCAAAACCACTATGAGGTACCATTTCACGCCAGTCAGAATGGCTGCGATCCAAAAGTCTACAAGCAGTAAATGCTGGAGATGGTGTGAGAAAAGGGAACCCTCTTACACTGTTGGTGGGAATGAAAACTAGTACAGCCACTATGGGAGAACAGTGTTGAAATTCCTTAAAAAACTGGAAATAGAAACTGCCTTATGATCCAGCAATCCCACTGCTGGGCATACACACTGAGGAAACCAGAATTGAAAGAGAACACGTGTACCCCAGTGTTCATCGCAGCAACTGTTTATAATAGCCAGGGACATGGAAGCAACCTAGATGTCCATCAACAGATGAATGGATAAGAAAAACAGTGGTACATATTACACAATGGAGTATTACTGCAGCCATTAAAAAAGAATACATTTGAATCATTCTAATGAGGTGGATGTGAAACTGGAGCTGATATATACAGAGTGAAGTAAGCCAGAAGGAAACACACCAATACCAGTATACTAACACTATATATGGATTTAGAAAGACTGGTAACGATAACCCTGTATACGAGACAGCAAAAGAGACACTGATGTATGGAACAGTCTTTGGACTCTGTGGGAGAGGGAGAGAGTGGGTTGATATGGGGAGAATGTCATTGAAATACGTATAATATCATATATGGAATGAGTCGCCAGTCCAGGTTTCGATGCACGATACTGATGCTTGGGGCTGGTGACTGGGACGACCCAAGGGGATGTATGGGGAGGGAGGAGGGTTTCAGGATGGGAACACATGTATAGCTGTGGTGGATTCATTTCGATATTGGCAAAACCAATACATATTGTAAAGTTAAAAAATAAATAAAAATTAAAAAAATAAATAAAGTAGTTTCCAGCACCAATTGCCTGACTTTCCAGAGCTTCACTTTTAGTGGTCTCAATCCCAGCGATACCTCAAGTATACTTCATTGCTGCTGTTGCTGCTAAGTCACTTCAGTCGTGTCTGATCTGTGCGGAGCCCCCATAGTCAGAAGCCCACCCAGGCTCCCCATCCCTGGATTTCTCCAGGCAAGAACACTGGAGTGGGTTGGCATTTCCCTTCTCCAATGCATGAAAGGGAAAAGTGAAAGTGAAGTTGCTTAGTCGTGTCAACTCTTAGCGACCCCATGGGACTGCAGTCTACCAGGCTCCTCCGTCCATGGGAGTTTCCAGGCAAGAGTACTGGAATGGGGTGCCATACTTCATTAGGTTCATCTATACTCCATGACATAGTCTTCTATTCTAGTTTACCATTCTTGAATTTGAATGAGCATGCTTACTGATTTACATTTAATCACAGCACAGTAAACTATTGTAGATATATTTTCTTGGGGGTCTGTTTCCTGGAGGATATGATATTAAGCTATAAACATTAATTTAGGATAATTTAAAAGGAACAGAAGAAATTTATTGGAAAACAAGAGTAATTCAAATACTTAGAAGTGGGATAGAACAAACTATCCCCAGGATAGACAAAATCCAGAGCAGCTCTGAAAGATGTCAGTAACGGGGAATTCATAAATCATCTTGAAATATTTTCCTAAGAACTTCCCCAGTGATATCTGGAATTAGCAAATATTGAATATGACTTTACAGTTTCGTGTTTTTTTTTTTTTTCACAAGAACTGAACTGAGAGTATTGCACATAGTTAACTTAGCATCAAATCACCTCTATTCCTTTGTGTTTATAACCAGTTTAAAAATCCAAACTACATGGAACTAAAAATATTCTACACAGAAAAGGAAAACATCCCAAATACAAATGGGAGATGGGAGAAAAATATTTGCAATCATGTTATGATAAGGGTTAATCCATAAAACATATAAAGAGCTCATACAATCCAGTAGGAAAAAAACAACCTGATTAAGAAATGGGCAACTTTCTTTATCCATTCCTCCATCAATGGACAGTTTAGGTTGCTTCCATGTCCTGGCTCTTATAAATAGTGCTGCTATGAACACTGGGACTGCCACGTATCTTTTAGGAATTATAGTTTTCTCCATATACCCCAGTAGCAGAAATGCTGGATTATATGGTAACTCTTGAATAAATTCATATTCCCACAAACAGTGTTGAAGGGTTCCCTTTTTCCACACCCTCTCCAGCATTTACTGTGCGTAGACCTTTGATGATGGCCATTTTTGACAGATGTGAGGGTGGCACCTCACTGCAATTTTGATTTGTAATTTCTCTAATAATTAGTGATGGTGAGCATCCTTCTATGTTTTGTTGGCCATCTGTAATTTCCTCTTTGCGAGAAATGTCTATTTAGATTTTCTGCCTATTTTTCAATTGGGTTGAGGTTTTTGCTGTTTATTGTTGCTGTTATTGAGTTTGTATGAGTTGTTTGATTATACTTTGGAAATCAAGCTCCTTGCTGGTCGCTTTCATTTGGCTAAATATTTTCATCCCATTCTGTGGACTGGAAGCAACCTAATGTCCATCAGTGAGGAATGGAAAAGAAGATGGGCTATATATATATGGTTATCAAATAGAATTTTCACTTCGCCCCAATAAAAAAAGAACAAAAATGCCACTTGCAGTGAGACCAGCATGGACCTAGAGATAGGTCATATGGATTGAAGTCCAGACAGAAATAATATATATCACTATGACATTGCTTATATGTGGCATCCAAATAAATGGTACAAATGAACCTATTTACAAACAGAAATAGAGTCACAGATGTAGAAAAATAAACATGATTATCAAGAAGATGTGGGAAAAGGATAAGTTAGGAGGTTGGGATTGATATATACACACTACTAAATTATAAAATAGATAACTAATAAGGACCTACTGTATAGCACAAGGAACTCTACTCAATACTCTGTAATGACCTATATGGGAGTAGAATCTAAAAAAGAGGGGATATATGTATATGTATTACTATATCTGATTCACTTTGAAGTACAGCAGAAACTACACAATACTGTAAATCAACCATATTCCAATAAAAATTAAATAAAAAGTGGGCAGAGCATTTGAATACAGTTTTTACAAAGAACACATACAGGTAGCCAACAGGTACATAAAAAGGTGTTCAATATCACTAATCATTAGGGAAATGCAAATCACACCATAGTAAAATATTACCTTACACCTGTTAAAATGACGAAATAGCAAAAGGACAAGACATAAAGTATAGCTTAGAATGGTAGAGAAAAGAGAATACTGTTGTACTGTCAGTGGGAATATAAACTGGAACAGCTGTTATGGAAGACTATGGATTTGCCTTGAAAAATTAAAAATAGAACTGCCATATGAGCCCAACAATCTTCTGTGTATTTATCAAAGGAAATTAAAAACACTGACTCAAAATGATATCTGTACCACCATGTTCATTGCAGCATAATTTACAATAGCCAATAAATAGAAAGTACAAAAATCGAGTCAATGGAGAATGAAGATAAAGAAAATGTGGTATATTATATATATACACTTGCATCTCCTTATGTTGAGCACTTATAAAAAAGAAACACATGAGTGCTAGATATATTGACACATGGATGACACATGTACACATGTAGGGGACAGTCATAATACATTAATTTTTTTAAAGTGAGGGATAGTTTGTATAGGATCTTATAAATAAACACATAACATACAACAGAAAGAACAGACCTATGAGTTTATATGCTCACATGATTATTCTAGTAATCACACAAAAACTTGCATTTCTCCCCAATGAGGATACCTTTATCATTTTGACTATATTAATGATGATTTACTTATTAAGCCAAATATCATCAAAAAATGCAATTAAGAAAGTAAAAGTTACCTGAAATTTTACCACCCTGAGAAATGTATTTAGCATTGTAGTAGTACCTAACATGTTAGACACAAACACATATCCATGCTGCTGCTGCTGCTAAGTCGTGTCAGTCGTGTCCGACTCTGTGCGACCCCATAGACAGCAGCCCTACAGGCTTCCCCGTCCCTGGGATTCTCCAGGCAAGAACACTGGAGTGGGTTTGCCATTTCCTTCTCCAATGCATGAAAGTGAAAAGTGAAAGTGAAGTCGCTCAGTCGTGGTCCAACTCCTAGCGGACCCCATGGAGTGCAGTCTACCAGGCTCCTCCGTCCATGGGATTTTCCAGGCCAGAGTACTGGAGTGGGGAGCCATTGCCTTCTCTGGCACATATCCATAATTTCCTCTAAATGGAAAAACTTCTTTAAAAATCTAAATTAGGCCAATTAAAGTGTTTAGATGACTGGTAGTTCTAGATATATAATTCTTTCATAAGCAAGGAAGAAAGAGAGACAAAGAAGAAAAGAGAGGGAGAAAAAAGAGAGAATTTCATTTCTCAGTTATCAATGTTTATAAACAATCCTTTCTTATTTGAGCTATTATTGCATACCCTCTAGGATCTCCAAAATAATGTCAAAATTACAATATTCTTGGCAGGGATTCCTGTCATGTTTCTATTTTAATGGAAACTGAATTTTGCATTTTACCTTTTATGATGACAGCATTTTTCTTAGGGATGACTTGTTTTACTCTTTTGATAGGTTTATTTATATTTTTTGGATATTTTATAAGACTATGCTGAAATTTCTCATATTTTGGATTGATTTATGTTATCAGTTTAGTGAATTATGTTATTTCTTGATAGTATCAGCCAGTGTTCTCCAGAGAAACATTACCAATAAGGAGCATGTATACATATACATATATATGTTACGGGTGTTTGTGTGTGTGATCTGTTTGCCACAGATCATAAGTCTGACCATTTCTCTTTTCTAGGAAAACATGACCATTCAGGTACACTGCTCAGAGTTCTGCCCACAGGTGGACTTCCTGTCACTACTTCCTTCAGGGATGTCCAAAAACAGGCTATAGGAGCTACATCTGCTCCACATGCACGTGGTTGCTTGCATATACAGAATGAACCATAAACTAGGTTCAAGGTTTCCCTTTCTCTGTCAACAGACTGCCAGGAAACATCCTGTGAGGGCATAGGTGTAGGCTGGGAGAAAGAATGTAGTATAATAGGAGTAGGATCCACTCCTTCATGTAACTTACTTGTGCCTTCAAGTGGTTACTCGAGCCCAATCATGTAACACGTATCACTTGCATTTAATGATGGAGTTGCTGCTGCTCATGCCTGACTCTCTGGCATGGTGGGCAACTCAGGGCTTCATGGAAAGTTGGTGGCCAATAGTTAAGCATTCATTTTCTACTAGTGCCTACAGCAGGCCAAGATCTGTTTCACAAAAGTGAAGTCCTTTCCTACAGAGAGTGGTAGGGCTTTCCTTAAATTCCAAAGGGGCTGAATTGAGATTCACCTAAAGGGGCCTACCAGAGGCTCCAAAAAGCACCCCTGTCTGGTACTGTGTCTGTGAGATCACATGAACCAAGCAGCAGAGTAGTTCTGCACAGTAACCTGGACCTGTTGCTGAGCCTTTGTTTGTTCTAGTCCCATTCCTAGTACCTTTTTGGATCACTTGGTGAAATGGGCTGGAGTAACACAGGAAATGGCAACCCACTCCAGTATTCTTTACCTGAGAATCCCAGGGATGGGGTAGCCTGGTGGGGTGCCGTCTATGGGGTCGCACAGAGTCAGACACGACTGATGTGACTTAGCAGCAGCAGCAGCAGCAGCAACACAGGAGGAGAAGGGCAATGACAGAGGATGAGATGGTTGGATGGCATCGCCAACTCAATAGAATGAGTTTGAATAAACTCCAGAAGTTGGTGATGGACAGGAGGCCTGGCATGCTGCAGTCCATGGGGGTCACAAAGAGTCGGACAGGAGTGAGTGACTGAACTGAACTGAAGAAGCCTGAATGAGGAATATATTGCCTCCAAAATTCACTATGCACTATGCACTGTGCCTTTTTTTTTTTTTTTTTGGTTTTAGGAGGGGCCAGATGCAACAACTTATTGTTCACCTTAGAAGAGCTATCTCAACATGCCCCAAACCAAGGGACTCCTAGAAATTTCACTGAGATAAAAGGTCTCTGAACTTTTACTGAATGAATGTATTTTCCATTCTCTGACACACACAAGTCTTACCAATAAATACAGTGTAGGTTATATTTCTTGGTCACTAGGTCCAATCAGCATGTCATCAGTATAATGGACCATGGTGAAGAAAAAAGGTGATCAAGATTCCTGCAAACTAATTACAGCCTAGTCCTGGAGAGCTGCTATATTCCTAAGGTAGGACAGTAAAAGTGTGTTGCTAGCATATTGCTTCTGGGGTCCTTATTGATGGAGATAGAGAAAAGGGCAATTGCTAGATCAATAACTGCATACCAAGTACCAGGGGATGTGTTAATTCACACAAGCAATGAAATCACATCTGGGATAGGGGCTATATAATTGGAGTTACCATTTGGTTAAGCTTGTGAAAATCCACTGTCATTCTCCAAGATCCATTTGTATTCCACACAGGGCAGCTAGGGAGTTAAGTGGAGTTGTGATAGGAATCACCAGCTCTGCATCTTTCAAGTCCCTTTAACTATGGAGTACAGAAATATCCCAGTGTGAATTGAGAATTTAATATGTAATCTAAATAGTATGTTAATTCAGGAGGAAAAATTTGTTTCTATTTAAAATGAGACTGTCTGAAATGTGTATCAACTTAGATAAAAAGTAGGCAGAATTCCTACCTCATACCTCACCAAAAAATTACTTGAAATGGATATAAGGATTAAAAATAAAGATAAATATAAAAATATTCAAGACCAGTATAGCTTTGGGAGTGTTTTATAAACAAGACAAAAGTTTAAAAAGGATAATAAGTGTATTTAGATTTTCTGCTAAGTTGTGTCCAACTCTTTGTGACCCCATGGGCTGCAGCACACCAGGCTTCCCTGTCCTTCACCATCTCCCAGACTGTGCTCAATTCATGTCCATTGAGTCAGTGATGCCATCCAACCATCTCATCCTCTGCCACTCCACTTCTCCTCCTGCCTTCAATCTTTCTCAGGATCAGAGTCTTTTCCAATGAGTTGGCTCTTTGCCATCAGGTAACCAAAGTATTGGAACCTCAATTTCAGCATCAGTCCTTCCAATGAATATTCAAGACTGATTTCCTTTAGGATTGACTGGTTGGGTCTCCTTGCAGTCCAAGGGACTCTCAAGAGTCTTCTTCAACACCACAGTTCAAAAGCATCTATTCTTCGGTGCTCAGTGTTCTTTATGGTCCAACTCTCACATCTCTACATGACTACTGGAAAAAAAATAGCTTTGACTACACAGACCTTTGTCAGCAAAGTGATGTCTCTGACAATCCTTTCATTAATCTTGCATTTCTTCTTTAATAATTAAGGTGATTTTTCCAGTTAGCATAGATTTAGCTGAATCACATAATATTATGAAATAATTGTAACTAATTAATGATATTTAATATATTAAATCTGACATCTTTTTTGATCTAAGGCATTCTTAGTATGCACTTTCCTCAATATTAAGTATTTTTCTACTTTACATTTTATTGTTTATTTTGAATGGTAGTGGATTATTGTCAGGAAGCATTTAACAGGAGGCTTCCTGTGTGCTGTTTGGATCTGTCAGGAATTCTGTTTCTTATTAATTCCAGAATACTCAGGAATTAAGAGGAGAGGCAAGCCTCTCCCCGGGGCTGAGGAATCCAGGCATTTCCTTCATTATTTTTTCTATACAGTGATAAGTACCCTCTTCCTTCTTGTGAACCATACAGTAAAAGTGATTATTTACAACTCTCTCTCTCTTTAATATGGATCGCCTGTATTTTGTAAGTTTGGAATTTTTAATCTTTATCTTTGCTGAGAATAACTACAGTATACATGCCCACACCATGTTGATTAAAACACTTTTGCTCCATCAGAGCTTTGGTCCCTGTGTCTTTCTTTCTCTCTCTCTCCCTCTCTCTCTTTTTCAGGCTCATCCCCTGGAGCACAGAGGCTCTCTGAGTTCACTTTCCTACCTGGGCTTCTAAGACCCTCTTGAGAAGAGTGCCTTCACCTTCACCCCAACGAGAGGGAGCCTAAGGCCTCCGTGAACAGAGCAAGCCCTGTGTCAGGGATTTTATTGGCTTTCTGCATAAACCAAGGAATATCAGCCTCTTTCTCTCTCCTTTACTTTCTTATTGGTCAACTCTGGACCACCAGGTTCCGGTACATTAAAGGACCTCAACAGATTATCATCAGAGAATGTGACATGAAAAGGATTTTACAATCCTTAGGTTTATTTTGTTGCTAAGTGATTATTTTTGCAATATTCATGGACATACACAAGTATGTATTATTTTATGAAGCAAGTTATGTGATTATAATACATTTAATATATGTATAATACACACACATACATATTACATATATTATATATTACATATGTATATGTATATTATATATGTATATACATATACATACAATACATATTACATACCCATTACATATGTGTGCATAGATATAATATATATTAATGTATTATACAATAATGAGATCACTATATTATTTCTTATTTTTCATCTGATAGATCTATTTAATTATGAAAAAGCATATTCCAATGTTCAAGCAAATGACATTGTTTTCAATTCTCCTGACATCTGTAATGATTTTTGCTCTAACTTCTATGTGATTTGATACATATATTGATTGTCAGAGAATCCCCAGATGGCTCAGCCAGTAAAGACTCTACCTGCAATGCAGGATACCTGGGTTTGATCCTTGGGTCAGGAAGATCCCCTGGAGAAGGGAATGGTTACCTGCTCCAGTATTCTTGCCTGGGAAATCCATGGACAGAAGAGCTTAATGGGCTACAGGCAATGGGGTCACAAAGAGTCAGACATGACTGAGCGACTAACACTTGATTGTCAGAACTTCCATGTAAACTACATATTTTTCATTGCTTGATGTGGCTTTCATTGTTTATTATAGCTAAAATTATACTTTGATATTTTTCATATTCATTAATACTTTTATTCATCTCTTCATTTTAACATCTATATTTTTCTTCTATTTTATTATTAAAATTTGCATACATACACAAGTGCAAAATTCCTAAGTATACAGCTCAATGAATATTCACAAATTGAACACATCTGTTTAACCAGAACCTACATGAAGAAATAAAATGATAAATTGTCAGCACCCCAGATGCCTTCCCCTCAAGGAAAGCTGCCTGGATTTGTAATATCACAGATTACTTATGCTTTTTTTCACATTTAGTTCTGCAATTCATCAAAATTGATTATTGCATATGGTTTGAAGTAAGAGTGTGTGTTTGTGTGTATGTTTCCAATTTTCCCAGTACCACTTCTTGAAAGATCCTTATCCCATTATATAGCAGTGATGCCTTTCTCATAAATCAGTTGATTTTATATGTTTATGTTTCTGTACTCTCTATACTGTTTCATTGTTCTATTTTCCTATTGTTATACCAACACCATCCTATATTAATTTTTTAGTATTTTCAGAGGACAATGTCTGATCGGGTAAGTCCTTTCATTTTTTATTATTATTATTTTTTCCTTCATAATTGCACTAGCTATTCTTGAACATTTTCCCATGAAATTAACAATCAACTTGTCAGTTTTCATGAATTCTTTATCACTTTTATGCCTTTTCTGAGGCATTATATGTTAACAATATCATTAAATCATTTTGAATTTACAGTTAGATGAGTTTTGTTAAGTGTATGCAGATTTACACCATTACAATAACCTAGTTTTAGAATACTTCAGTTGTCCCCAAAGCTTCCTCCTACACCTTTGCAATTAATCCCCCTGCCCCTTATGTTGGGTCCAGGCAACAGCCAACTTGCTTTATACCACTATAGTTTTGCATTTTATAAAAATTACTATAAATGAAGTGAACAAAATTCTTCACAATCCTTCTCCATTTGGAACCAGAAGAATCCAAGGGCCTGTTTGCACCATCTTGGCTGCTGGCATGCTTAATTCAGGTGGGCTACTCCACTCAGGAGAGAGAATCAGATCAACGTTCAGAGAAAAGGACAGTAGAGACATGCATTTAGGCAGTTATTTTTCCCACACATATATTTATTAAATGTAAAAAAATCTAGGAAAAAAAGACTCTAATGGGGTATAAATATGTACATCTATACAATGATTTAAGACAGATTAATAACTAGTATAAATAGGAAAATAAGACCCTAGATAAAATTTTAATTTAGAATAGCTAACAGGATACATAAAGTTATTGAGCTAAATGTTTTTTGGTGTATTGACAAATGGATCTAGAGCACCCATCCATCTAGCTAACTTCATCAAGATTAATTTGAAGCATCTCTTTTTGAGGGAGATTTTCTAATGTGACCATGATGAGTTGGTGTGCTTTCTTAATGCACATTGCCATTTAACTCATTATACACCATTACATTTTTTTTTCTATATATGCATATGCACAGTATGAACTGTGGTGTTGAAGAAGACTCTTGAGAATCACTTGGGCTGCGAGAAGATCCAACCAGTCCATTCTAAGGAAATCAGTCCTGAATACTCATTGGAAGGACTGATGCTGAAGCTGAAACTCCAATACTTTGGCCACCTGATGTGAAGAACTGACTCATTTGAAAAGACCCTGATGCTGGGAAAGATTGAAGGCAGGAGGAGAAGGGGACAACAGAGGATGAGATGGCTGGATGGCATCACCGACTCAGTGGACATGAGTTTGAGTGAAATCCGGGAGTTGGTGATGGATAGGGAGGCCTGGCGTGTTCATGGGATCGCAGAGTCAGACATGACTGAGTGACTGAACTTTTTTTTTTTTTTTTTTTGAGTGACTGAACTTAACTGAGGCATATGTCTTCATGCTCGATTTCAATACATTTTTAACCTCAGCTATGTATTGAAATCACATGGGAGCCATTAAAAAAATAATAGCTAAGTCCCACCACAAAAGAACTTAATTTTATTTATCTGAGGTGTGTGTAACTGAGGCATCAGAATTTTTAAAATTTTCTAAAGTGATTTAAATTTGCCATCAGAGCTTGAGATCTTTGGTTCTGAAAAGAGCAACTAGTTCTCTAACCTGAAGGGTCATGAGAGTTGCCTAGGGAACTTGGAAAAATTGATGTTTTGGAGTCTGTCTCAGACCAATTAAACCAAGAAATCTCTATGGTTAGGGGATAGGCACTGTCCTATTTTATTCGTTGTTTCTGTTTTTTTTTTTTTTTTTTTTTAGCATCTCAGGTCATTGTAAATGTTCATTTAGGACTGAGAAGCAGTGATCTATCATTTAGTAAACTGTTAATAAAACAAATTTCTGAAGCCCACCACAGGCAACTGAGTCAGAGCCTATTATAACAGAGTGAAGTAAGCCAGAAGGAAAAACACCCAATACAGTATAATAATGCATATATATGGAATTTAGAAAGATGGTAACAATAACCCTGTGTACGAGAACAGCAAAAGAGACACTGAATGTATTAGAACAGTCTTATGGACTCTATGGGAGAGGGAGGAGGGTGAGAAGATTTGGGAGAATGGCATTGAAACACGTAAAATATCATGTATGAAACGAGATGCCAGTCCAGGTTCGATGCACGATACTGGAATGCTTGGGCTAGTGCACTGGGACGACCCAGAGGGATGGTATGGGGAGGGAGGAGGGAGGAGGGTTCAGGATGGGGAACACATGTATACTTATGGTGGGTTCATTTTGATATTTGGCAAAACTAATACAATTATGTAAAGTTTAAAAATAAATAAAATTAAAAAAAATAAAAAAAGAATATTCAAAAAAAAAAAAAAAAGAAATTTCAGAGTGTTACCCCAGTAATCTATGTTCTGACCATCTCCATAAATAATACAGATATACCTCTAAATTTTGAGAACCGCTGATGTAGCAAGGGTTATTCACTTTGACAATATACTGGCAGCACCTGGGATGTTTTAAGAAGTACTAATGCCTGGTATTGCCTCATAAGCAGTCTGATTTAATGGTCCTAGAGTATGATCTTGACATTGGGATTTTTATAATATACTCCAGATGATTTTACTGTGTCCAAGATTGAATACTTACCTTCTACATGAACTTCTTGAGAATGGAGAATCATGAACATAACTAGCTTTGTAGGTTCTGAATTTGTACAGAAGGAAACTTTGAAAATGAGGGGGAACTTGAAAAATGGGCAATGGGTGGGGAAGAGGAGACCAATCATGCTAAAAAGAGTAGGGTATTATTGATTTTTCTGTAAAGAATGTAGGCCAACTGTATAGACTTCCAGTAGTCATCCAGAGAATTCTTTCTTTGTATTAACTGAGATGTTCTTCATTTTTCTTTCCAAAACAAAACATTGGCTCGAGAAAGACAATCTTTGGGAAAATAGGAGATACTATGCTACTCCTTATTAATAATTAGAATATAAAATATATTCAAATGTGCAACCATCATTCAAGTTTATAAAAAATATATCCAGCTGATCATAACTGGAAAACCATTCAGCACTAAGTAAATCTGTTAAGAAAGTAAGAAATTTAAAATGCATTCACTCCAGGAAAAGACCAGTCATAATAATCTTTAATTATTTATGAAGACAGCTGCATTCCTTTTTAAAATCTGTTTTGCAGCAAAACCCCTTAAATTTCAAATTGTTTTAAACTAAATGCGATAAAAAATATTCCACTATCTTCAAAAAAGACAAAAAGCTTAATTATTAACCAAGTTTAGGGACTTATTAAAGACTGTCTAACTGAAATTTAATTAATGCTCAAACCAAGAGGGGGAAAAATTGTACTTTGTTTTCAATTTGGTAATATAATGTTGAATTTTTTAGCACTTCATTTATCTAATAATTAGTATCAGTTCAGTTCAGTTGAGTTTCAGTTTAGTATCAAAAAGGATTAATTTTGCAATGTGCTGTTAAAATATTTTTTCTAAATTGCAATATCAAGATAATAGTCATGTTCAAATGAATACAGTGAAAACAATCAACTATGATGTTCTCCTATGCAGTATTTAGTTTCACAAAACAATAATCAAAATTTTATCAACAGTGTCTCAGCATCCTAATCAAATAGAGTTGTTTGCTGATTTTTTTAGAGATTTTACTCATCCTGGAGCTTGACTATAGACTCCTCAAGGGCCTGATTTTTCTCATAACCATGATTTGCCCTTCACTGATGCAGATGACTAATATATCCTGAACAGAGAAAATGACTGCATTTGTCTTCCAAGCATGATGGTCTTAGTAGATAAGAAGACCCATGGAGATACCAGCTCATCAGACAAATTGGATAAAATGGCTGATGGTTTGGTTAGTATAATACTGAATTCAGTGTTACAATTTTAATAAAGATCTAGATCACAAGCATTATCAGAATGTTTAGAAATTGAATTAATTATCTTCCTTACAGTTATACAACCAGAGCTCTGCTTATTTCAAGTAAGTTTTAGTGTAATTGGTCAATGTGCTTGGACATGAAACTAATAACAGGTAAACCTGAGGCAAAAATATAACTACCATTCAATTTAATACATTTCCCAAGAGCACATAAATGCTTGGCACTGTACTGTGAAAGCAAAGGGAGATAACTTTAAGTTTTCAGTCAAGATCACACTGTAAAGACCTTGAATGCCAGGCTTTTTAGCCTCTCAGTAGCCATCTTCCATCAGAGAAAGCAATGGCACCCCCACTCTAGTACCTCTTGCCTGGAAAATCCCATGGATGGAGGAGCCTGGTGGGCTGCAGTCCATGGGGTCGCAAAGAGTCGGACACAACTGAGTGACTTCACTTTCACTTTTCACTTTCATGCATTGGAGAGGGAAATGGCAACCCACTCCAGTGTTCTTGCCTGGAGAATCCCAGGGATGGGGGATCCCGGTGGGTTGCCATCTATGGGGTCGCACAGAGTCGGACACAACTGAAGTGACTTAGCAGCAGCAGCAGCAGCATCTTCCATCATAGGTAAATGCCCTTGGGTGGACCTTAATTTTTATAGTCTCCTTTCTGGGTTTGTTTTTTCTCCTGAGTATTGGCTCCAAAATTCTTCACTGCCCATTAGTACTGCAATGACCTAAAGAAATTAAAAAAAAAATGTTATCCAGACCTTTTAGCTGTTCCCAGCATTATTGCTGGTCTTAACTACCTGATCTGCTTTATTAAAAGGAGAAATAGACGTTTTCCTTTTGTATTTGCTTATTGTATATTTCAATTCTAGAAGCCCTTTCCTTTTGTAAATTTGCTTGATCATTTTATGATTTCTTATTTCCTGACAACTACAAACTTATGTGTTATATTGTATAATAAACAATAGTTGTCTTATAATATCTGATTATTCCAACATAGAAGTTTATTTTGTTTATTCCTCTTCACGACAACTTACATGTTAGGTTATCCTTGATTCAGTTCAGTTCAGTCACTCAGTCGTTTCCGACTCTTTGCTACCCCATGAATTGCACCACACCAGGCCTCCCTGTCCATCACCAACTCCCGGAGTTCACTCAAACTCACCTCCATCGAGTCAGTGATGCCATCCAGCCATCTCATCCTCTGTCGTCCCCTTCTCCTTCCTGCCCCCAATTCCTCCCAGCATCAGACTCTTTCCAATGAGTCAACTCTTTGCATGAGGTGGCCAAAGTCCTGGAGTTTCAGCTTTAGCATCATTCCTTCCAAAGAATCCCAGGGCTGATATCCTTCAGAATGGACTGGTTGGATCTCCTTGCAGTACAAGGGACTCTCAAAGAGTCTTCCCAACACCACAGTTCAAAAGCTTCAATTCTTCAGCACTCAGCTTTCTTCACAGTCCAACCCTCACATCCATACATGGACCACTGGGAAAAACCATAGCCTTGACTAGACGGACCTTTGTTGGCAAAGTAATGTTCTGCTTTTGAATATGCTATCTAGGTTGGTCATAACTTTCCTCCCAAGGAGTAAGTGTCTTTTAATTTCAATGGCTGCAATCACCATCTGCAGTGATTTTGGAGCCCAAAAAGTAAAGTCTGACACTATTTCCACTGTTTCTCCATCTATTTCCCATGAAGTGATGGGACCAGATGCCATAAATCTTCGTTTTCTGAATGCTGAGCTTTAAGCCAACTTTTTCACTCTCCTCTTTCACTGTGATCAAGAGGCTTTTTAGTTCCCCTTCACTTTCTTCCATAAGGGTGGAGTCATCTGCATATCTGAGGTTATTTATTGTGTAATGCTTATTGGCACTGAAAAAATGTCAATATTGAGAATTTTTGTAGAACAAAATGATGTCCCATCCACAATGATGTTGGTATCCTAATATTTGGAACCTATGAATATTGTTAAGATTTTGGCAATGGACAATTAAGACTGAAAATAGAATTAAGATTGATAATAATTGGAACTGAAAATAGAGATAGTACTATGATTTAATGAGGTGGGCCTAGTGTAATCACACAGATGTCTAAAGCTGGAAGTCTGTTGCAAAAGAAAATATCAAGAAGATACAACTGTCAGAAAGAAGTCAGAACAAAATGGTCAAAGAGATGCAATATTGCTGGCTGCAAAGGTTCATGAGTCAAGGAACATAGGTACTGTATAGCACAAGGAAAGGGTAAGGGAATGGCTTTTGCGTAGGAAGACTACTGTTGGACTTCTAATACATAGACTCTATAGCTATAGTTAGGCTTCCCAGGTGGTGCTAGTGGAAAAGAACCCAAATGCCAATGCAGGAGATATAAGAGAGGCAGGTTCAATTCCTGGATTGGGAAGATCCCCTCAAGGAGGGCATGGCAACCCACTCCAGTATTCTTCCCCTGGAAAATCGCCATGGACAGAGGTGCCTGGCAGGTTGCAGTCCACAGGGCCAGAAAGAGTTGGACATGACTGAGAGACTAAGCACAGCACATAGCTATAGTTTATTCTAGTCTCATCTAATATATAGAAATTTAGATAAATTGTGTTGTTTTAGGCCTCTAAGTTTGTGGTAACTTGTTAAAGTGGCCATAGAAATGTAATACAGAAATTCCTTGAGATTTCAGGGTAAAATAGCACCTTCCTCCAGAGAACCTTTGCATTTGCATCTATCAGGTGCCTGGAAAGTGATACCCATCCCGGGATTCCTTAAAGCAAGTGAATACTTTGAGCTTCCCTGTAATCATCCTAAACCAGTTTTGCAAATGTTAGCTCTATTCATCAACAAGAAAGCCTTTCCTACAGTTCCATGTTGTGGAGAAGAGGAGATATGTTACAAGCCATTGAATCATGTACTTTAAATCTGTGAGTTGTATAGAATATGAATTATATCCCTAAAGCTGATATTTTAAAAATGTGACTGTGGTTTTCTGCTTTTCTAGTCCTCTTATTAATAGGTGCCTGTTTCATTCTGATATTGGCACAATTTTTCTATTTTATAAAATGTTTCATGGGTTAAAAAAATTATACATGAACACATATTATAATTTCATTTTTTCCCAAATGTCAGGAAATAAAATAGCATGTGGACTTTTCTTGTATCCATATATTTGTGTGTGTGTAGTCATCTTCTCAAAGCTGGTACACTTATTTTAGTTTATATACCATGGTCAGACTCCCACCCATTCTTTTACTCATGCTCCGTATGCCCTCCAAGATAATAACTCTACCTTTATTTTGTTGGTTGTATATTATGTTAGCATTTTTTCTTTAGTCCTTAAGGGTTAAGGCAATAAATACTGTATAAACTTGTATTGAAATGAAAGTCTAGCCATTTCTATTCAAAAATCATTGGGATTTTGGTAAAGCACTACAGAAAATATTTCCAGGCACAGAAAGATGATGAATAATATTCATGCCTGGTTTTCATTAAATTCCCACTGACATCTCTTAGGAAATCATTTATAAAGAAAGCAAAGGTGATTTTTCTTTTAATTAGGAGACTTTTTCTAAAGCAGTGTTAAGTTCAGAAAAAACTGAAGACATAGTACAGGGAGTTCCCATATAACTCCTTCCCTGGCACTTTCCCCTATTAGTTTGGTGCAAAAGTAATTGCAGTTTTGCACTGTTGAAACTTTGTCATTTGATATTGGAATACATTCTTAAATATGGTTATGTATACATCATAATGTACATTTATCACTTTATATTTTTTGTTAATGACTTGGTTATCTGTTTATTTTATATTTATGTTAGACTAGGGAAATAATGTTAACAAAAAGCAAATGTGAGTGGTTTTCTTATTCGAGTTCAAAAATGGTCATAAAGCAGAACAGACAACTCACAACATCAACACATTTGGCCCAGGAACTGCTAAGGACATATAGTGCAGTTGTGATTCAGGAAAGTTTTCAAAGAAGAAAGAGCCTTGAAGATAAGCCCACAGTGGCCCGGTCATCAGAAGTTGACAATGACCAACTGAAAAGGATCATTGAAGCCAATCCTCTTACAACTACATGAGGAATTGCTGAAGAACTCAACGTCAACCATTCTATGGTCATCTGGCATTTGAAGCAAATTGGAAAGGTGAAAGAGCTTGATGATTGGGTTGACTCACAAGCTGACCACAAATGCAAAAACAAACAAAAAAAAATCACTGTTTTGAAGTGCTGTTCTTCTTTTATTGTATGCAACAACAAACCATTTCTTGATCGGATTGTGACATGTAAGGAAAAGTGGATTTTACGTGAAAACAACAACAAGCAGCTCAGTGCTTGGACCAAGAAGAAGCTCCAAAGTTCTTCCCAAAAAAGGGTCATCATCACTGTTTGGTGGTCTGTTGCTGGTCTGATCCACCACAGCTTTTTGAATCCTGGTAAAACCACTGCATCTGAGAAGTATGCTCAGCAAATCGATGAGATACACCAAAAACTACAACGCCTGCAGCCAACACTGGTCAACAGAATGGGCCCAATTCTTCTCCATGACAATGCCTGACCACATGTCATACAACCAACTCTTAAAAGTTGAATGAATTGGGCTATGAAGTTTTGCCTCATCCGTCGTATTTACCTGACCTCATGTCAACCTACGACCACTTCTTCAAGCATCTTGACAACTTTTTGTACGGAAAACACTTTCCAAATGTTCAACAAATCCCAAAGCATGGATTCTTATGGTACAGGAATAAACAAATTATTTCTTGTTGACAAAAATGTGTTGATTGTAACAGTTTCTATTTTGATTAATAAAGATGTGTTAGAACCTAGTTATAATGTTATAATAGTTATAACCTAGTTACAAAATTCACTGTCTAAAACTGCAAGTATGTTTTCACCAACTTAATAACATCTTCTGTAGTGTGGTACATTGGTTACAATTGACTAACCAATGAAAGTAAAAGTGAAAGTCACTGAGTCATGTCTAAATTTTGTGACCGCATGGACTGGAGCCTGCCAGGGTCCTCTGTCATTGGAATTCTCCAGGCTAGAATACTGGAGTGGGTAGATGTTCCCTTCTCTACGGAATCTTCCCAACCCAAGGATTGAACCCAGGTCTCCCTCATTGCAGGTGGATTCTTTACAGTCTGAGCCACCAGAGAAGCCCTGACTAACCAATATTGATATATTATTTTTTTTAACAAAAGTCCATAGTTTATATTAATGTTAATTGTTTGTGTTGTACATTTCTATGAGGTTTGACAAAGGTATAGTGTCATATTATCCTCCATTACGGGTTTGAAAAATGCCCTGTGTGCCAACAAATCTATTCCTTGCTCCCTTCTTCAGGAACCTTAGCAACCAATGATTTGTTTAGCATCTATAGCTTTATTTTTTCTAGGATGTCATATAATTATAACTAATTTCTGGTCTGAGAACATGCTTTGCATTATTTCTATATTTTTTAAATTTGTTAAGGTATTTTATGGCCCAGAATTTGTCTATTACAGTGAATGTTTTATGTGAGCTTGTGAAGAATATGTATTATGCTATTGTTGAATAACTGTATAAATGTCAATTAAATCCAGTGCTATTCAGTTCAACTACATCCTTACTGATTTTCTGCCTGCTGGATATACTAAACCTTGATAGAACAGTGTTAAAGTCTCCAAATATGATACTGAATGTGTCAATTTCTCCTTGTACCTCTATCAGATTTTGCTACAAATATTTTGATGCTCTATTGCTATGTTAAGTCATGTAGGTTAAGGGTTTTTACGTCTTCTTAGAGTTAAATCTTCATTATGTTATGTCTTCTTAAAGAATTCACACCCTTCTCATTATGTAATTCCCTTCTTTATCCATGATACTTGTCCTTATTATAAAATATGATTTATTGGAAATCAATATATTTATTCCCAATTTCTCTTGATCTTGGAATAACTTTTTCTATCTCTTTACTTTTAATGTGTTTTTACATATATAGTGAGTTTCTTGTAGCAGTATATAGTATGGTCTTGTTTTTGATCCACTCTTAAAGTTTCTTTTAATTGGTGTATTTAATCATTTACACTTAAAATGATTATTGATATGGTTGAATTAATGTCTACCATACCTGTAATTGCTTTCTATTTGTTGCCATTGTTCTGTCTTTTCTTATTTTTCTGCTTTCTCAGGTTTTAGATACTTTATATGATTCCATTTTCTGTCCTTCATAGAACATAATTTTTACTTCTTCTGTTACATGTTTTGATGATTTTACTAGAGTTTGAAATATACATTTATAATTAATCTTAGCCTGCTTTCAAATACTACTATACTGCTTCAGAGGTAACTTAGAACATAACATTCTCTAGTTCTCCCTCCTGTCCCTTATAAGATTGCTGTCATTCATTTTACTTATTCATAAGCTTTACTCATCCAACACATTGTTATTGTTCTTATTTTGAATGAATGTACACATGATTTTTAAGAAAGCCTGAAGTATATACTAATTGATGCTTAGATAACACAAGTACTGCCTTCAATAAAATGCGCCACTCGATCTCATCAGTTCAGTTCAGTCACTCAGTCGTGTCCGACTCTTTGCGACCCCATGAATTGCAGCACGCCAGGCCTCCCTGTCCATCACCAGCTCCCAGAGTTCACTCAGACTCACCTCCATCGAGTCAGTGATGCCATCCAGCCATCTCATCCTCTGTCGTCCTCTTCTCCTCCTGCCCCCAATCCCTCCCAGCATCAGAGTCTTCTCCAATGAGTCAACTCTTCGCATGAGGTGGCCAAAGTCCCGGAGTTTCAGCTTTAGCATCATTCCTTCCAAAGAAATCCCAGGGCTGATCTCCTTTAGAATGGACTGGTTGGATCTCCTTGCAGTCCAAGGGACTCTCAAGAGTCTTTTCCAACACCACAGTTCCAAAGCATCAATTCTTTGGCACTCAGCCTTCTTCACAGTCCAACTCTCACATCCATACATGACCACAGGAAAAACCATAGCCTTGACTAGACGGACCTTTGTTGGCAAAGTAATGTCTCTGTTTTTGAATATGCTATCTAGGTTGGTCATAACTTTTCCTTCCAAGGAGTAAGTGTCTTTTAATTTCATGGCTGCAGTCACCACCTGCAGTGATTTTGGAGCCCCCAAAAATAAAGTCTGACGCTGTTTCCACTGTTTCTCCATCTATTTCCCATGAAGTGATGGGACCAGATGCCATGATCTTCGTTTTCTGAATGCTGAGCTTTAAGCCAACTTTTTCACTCTCCACTTTCACTTTCATCAAGAGGCTTTTTAGTTCCTCTTCACTTTCTGCCATAGGGGTGGTGTCATCTGCATATCTGAGGTTATTGATATTTCTCCTGGCAATCTTGATTCCAGCTTGTGCTTCTTCCAGTCGATCTCATAGTCACTATTAAATGGACCATAATTTCACATTCAAAAAAGTGTATGCATTCATTCACTACAAACCTGAGTGAATGTTAGAATTTATAGAAACATAATTTATGGAGAACTTGGCATGCTCCAGGCACTGTTTCAAGTGTCTTACATACATTATCACATTTCCTTTCACAGAATCCTTCTATGCTCTTCACCATTTTATAGTTGAATAAACTAGAGCACAAAATACTTAGAAAACTTGCCCAAGGTCACAGGACATGTAAGTTGTGGTAACTGCAAAGGTAAAATTTGAACCCATGCATTGTGGTTGCAGAGCATGTTTTCTTTTATATTATACTGCCTCCAAGTATAGGAGAGGAAATATAAAATGATGAAAGAAATGAAACTCAATATTAACTAAGCAGTTACAATGTGCCAGAAATTATGCTTATTATTTTGCATATAAAATTTCATTTAATTCTAACAACAACCCTAGTAGATTATTTTTTATCACCATTTTACAGATGAGGAAATTGAAGTTTTGAAAGTAATTTGACCAAGCACACAGGCCCACAAAGTGGTAGGGCCAGTATTGTAACTAAATTCTGTCTGGTTTCAGATCTCATGCTATGTATATATACTGACTGGAAAATCACCTCAGATTTCCCAGTCAGGAAGTATTTGTAAGATACCTGTCAGGTTATTATGCATTTGAAAATAACAAGGCTTTAAAAACATATAACCCTGTGAAAATATGAAGGATCCAAGACACACTAACTGAAAATCATGGAAAAGCACTTTGTTATTCTTTAAAAGACCACTGCTGTCATCATCACCACCACTATCCTTATCTTCATCAGTATCATCATCGATTTGGCAATTATTAATTTCCAAATTTCCTTGTCTTAATTTCCAAGCCTTAATTTTCTTGTCTTCTAAAATGTGATTTATTGCAGTGATAGACTAAGCTAGTTATTCCATTAAGAATAAAATATTTTTTTGAACTTATTTTAACAAACACATATTAAACACCATATAAATGATTGCATCTTTTTCTCCTCTAAATGTGAATAATTTCAACCTCTTTTTCCAAAACTTTATTAGCTTGATTTAATGATTGTTAAATCTATTTTAACCTTTGAATGCATATCCTCAATTGTTTTCATGTCAGTATCTTAAAGTTTAAGTTGTGAGAGATACTGACATGAAAACAATTGAGGACATGCATTCAAACTTTAAAAACTCTCAATTCAGGGCAGCCTTTGCAAAATCACCAGGTTTTTTTCCCCCTTCACAGAAACAATAATGAATTTTAAAGCCAAGGTGCAATAACTCATCCTAGTTTGTCAGAATCTGGGCTCAACTCTACAGGTTTTAGGGCAAATTGTTGAATTCTCAATATCACTTACAGTCTTCTGCTACTTTTATCAAAGACCAGTGATTTAAAGAATAGAGAGACCAACATATTTTATACCTAAGTGTTTTAATATTTGTGCAAAAATGATATATAGCATAATGTCAACTTTGTGAATATTTTTAAACACCAAAACTAAAATTTTAAAAATCAGCAAAAAAAATTTATCTTACTAAATACCATATAATAATAAAAATTACCTTACCTAATCTTTACAAGGATGTATGGGATATCTATTAATTTAATCTCCATTAAATGGAGGTAGTTAACACTTTGCCTTACCCAAAGCAATATAGGCTCTATTGGAGCTACAATTTGAACTCAGGTTTCTCTTTTACCAAAGCCTATGCTCTAAATACTGGTTTTACTAGCCACACTGAGTATATAGTCTTGGTTATATAATACAAGGTCTCTTCCTAAAATAGTAAATTTTGGTTCCATCTCTTTACTTCTCTATTCAAAAACTGTACCTCATAAGAGAACCCAATTAACTCGGAAATAACACTATTGGTAATAAACATTCTTTTACACTGATGGAAAAAAAAGCCTCTGCCACTTTACTTGTTTTCTTGTTATGTAATATGAATAGCTAAGGAAAGAAGAGAAGTTAAAAAGCAAAGGAGAAAGGGAAGATATACCTGTTTGAATGCAGTGTTCCAAAGAATAGCAAGGAGAGAGAAAAAAAAGCCTTCCTCAGTGATCAATGAAAAGAAATAGAAGAAAAAAAATAGAATGGGAAAGACTAGAGATCTCTTCAAGAAAATTAGAGATACCAAGGAAACAATTCATGCAAAGACGGGCTCAATAAAGGATAGAAACGGCATGGACCTAACAGAAGCAGAAGATATTAAGAAGAGGTGGCAAGAATACACAGAAGAACTATACAAAAAAGATCTTCATGACCCAGATGGTGTTATCACTCACCTAGTGTCAGATATCCTGG
Organism: Bos taurus; assembly: GCF_002263795.3. Taxonomy (NCBI): domain Eukaryota; kingdom Metazoa; phylum Chordata; class Mammalia; order Artiodactyla; family Bovidae; genus Bos; species Bos taurus. The sequence continues at coordinate 2,555,032 of NW_020192292.1, forward strand.
AATGTGAAGTCAAGCAGGCCTTAGGAAGCATCACAACAAACAAAGCTAATGGAGATGATGGAATTCCAGCTGAGCTATTTCAAATTCTAATAGATGATGCTGTGAAAGTGCTGCACTCAATATGCCAGCAAATTTGGAAAACTCAGCAGTGGCCACAGGACTGGAAAAGGTCACTTTTCATTCCAATCCCAAAGAAAGGCAATGCCAAAGAATGTTCAAACTACCGCACAATTGCACTCATCTCACATGCTAGTAAAGTAATGCTCAAAATTCTCCAAGTGAGGCTCCAACAGTATGTGAACCATGAGCTTCAAGATGTTCAAGCTGGTTTTAGAAAAGGCAGAGGAACCAGAGATCAAATCGCCAACATCCGATGGATCATCAAAAAAGCAAGGGAATTCCAGAAAAACATCTGTTTCTGCTTTATTGACTATGCCAAAGTCTTTGATTGTGTGGATCACAACAAACTGTGGAAAATTCTTAAAGAGGTGGGAATACCAGATGACCTTACCTGCCTCCTGAGAAATCTGTATGCTGGTTAAGAAGCAACAGTTAGAACCGGACATGGAACAACGGAATGGTTCCGAATTGGGAAAGGATTATGTGAAGGCTGTATATTGTCACCTTATTTAACTTCTATGTAGAGTACATGAGAAATGCTGGGCTGGATGAATAAGCTTGAATCAAGATTTCTGGGAAAAAATATCAATAATCTCAGATATGTAGATGACACCACCCTTATGGCAGAAAGCAAAGAGGAACTAAAGAACCTCTTGATGAAAGTGAAAGAGGAAAGTGAAAAAGCTGGCTTAAAACTCAACATTCAAAAAACTAAGATCATGGCATCTGGTACCATCACTTCATGGCAAATAGATGGGGACACAATGGAAACAGTGACAGACTTTATTTTCTTGGGCTCCAGAGTCACTGTAGATGGTGACTTCAGCCATGAAATTAAAAGACACTTGCTCCGTGGAATAAAAGATATGAGTAACCTAGACAGCAAATTAAAAAGCAGAGGCATTACTTTGCCAACAAAGGTCCATGTAGTTAAAGCTATGGTTTTTCCTGTAGTCACGTATAGATGTGAGAGTTGGACCATAAAGAAAGCTGAGTGCCAAAGAATTGATGCTTTTGAATTGTGGTGTTGGAGAAGACTCTTGAGAGTCCCTTGGACTGCAAGGAGATCCAACCAGTCCATCCTAAAGGAAATCAGTCCTGAATATTCATTGGAAGGACTGATGCTGAAGCTGAAACTCCAATACTTTGGCTACCTATGTGAAGTACTGACTCATTGGAAAATACCCTGATGATGGGAAAGGTTGAAGGCAGAAGGAGAAGGGGGCAACAGATGATGAGATAGTTGGATGACATCTGCAACTCAATGGACATGAGTTTGAGTAAGCTCTGGGAGTTGGTGATGGACAGGGAAGCCTGGTGTGCTGCAGTCTCTGGCGTTGTAAAGAGTTGGACACGACTGACTGAACTGAACATGATGTCCAAGAAGCCTTTAAAATCACAAAAAACACAAAGTAGTAAGACTAGAAGATGTCTTTTGGACAACTACATAATTTCCATCCAATTCAAGTTTCTTTTCTTTCATTGGTCCTGTGGTTCTCATAAATAAATTGAAGATGGAATTCAGAAAATGATGGAAGTTGAAGGGGAAAAAAGAACAAAACAACCCGATTTTCACTGATGGTTTAAAAAATGCCTGAAAGAAGTACTAAGTTGAAATGTTCATGAAGGTAAGGTGAGCCTAAGAAAAAGCCATCATAAAAGGATGGTGGAAGGCCATGAGCTGTAAATTTACTTTATGAATTCACCACAGTGTTAAATGAGAACTAGGTCAATCATACTCGGTGATCTTTGATAACTCCTATCTCAGCAGACACAGGCATCTTTTTCAATGTTAAACCACAGAAGAGAAGTGAGTTTCCAGAAAATAACATTTTTCTATGATTTATCCTTTTAGTTAAAAAAAATAGTGTAAACTGGAGCTCTGGGATTTAAAAATAGCTTGGTATATGAAATATTAAGGAGCATATGAACTAATGACAACTTTTATATCTCATAGACAATATAAGTAACCTATGAAAATAAAATAAGGAAATATCTGGTTCACACCTTCATCCATTTTGTAGATGAAGACACACAGACCCAGAGAGAGGTAAATACATACATATTCATATATACTCCTCAGCAAAACACTGTGAAAGAAATTCTGTTATTAGCACTTTGGACAGCTGAGGAATCTGAACTAAGGAGGATGTACTGCCTTTTGTGAAGTCACATAGCTAGCAAGTGATGGAACGGAGATTTGAATTCAAGCATCCTGGATGTAGTCTGTAACACATAACTCCTTTACTGTTTTGTCTTTGTAGTTTCCAACTTGAATCTTAAAAGTAACTGATATTTTAATCAAAAGTATCTTTGAGTGATCAATTATGGATGAATGTCTAAGTGTCATTACCTTTATTTGGTTTCTTGTTGAAGAGTGGGTGTAAATATACATTGACACTCAGAGTGCCATCATACTAACCCTAACCTTCTCAGTTTTCTTTCATATGGAAATGAAAGAAATCATAAACGACTCACTCAAGCTATAGGATGAGACAAAAATAATTCCAATATTAGAACTCAAACATCCCTACTAACCTATGGACCAATACCAGGGACTCCCAAAACACAGAGGTTTGTCTGCCCCAGGGCAGGACCACAGAAGGGAAGAGACCTCTAATATGCTCAAAGGCCATGTACATGGAAGTTCATCACAAAATCTCTAAGCCCCCAGATATACTGTAAACTATTCTCTCGATAATTGAAGAAAGTTACTTTTCCAGGTGGTCTCTACTGGGAAAAGTGCGGCTTTTGTGAAAAAGTCCCCTGAGGTCTGATTTTGTTATTCTTTCACTCATTGTCTAACACATGATTTTAAATCTGAGAGTATTATTTATATTAATCAGCAATGAGACTTATGCTTGAAGATTAGTGAAACCATGGTTTAACAATGTTCTCATTGCTTCTTTAGATACACATTCTCAAATATATATTCATATGTGCAGATACTATGGAATTTTAATAAGGTGGATTGAATATGACAAAATGTATAGGGATATGTCATTCTGAAAACAGTCATCATGATAGATTTCAGATTTGCATAAATAGTATATGGAAAGAAAATGTCTATTATGCAATGCTTATAATACCTATTTTTGTCTGTATCCTATAGGCATGATGTATTCACAAGTGTCAGAGAGACAGAAGAAAAGACAGGTATTCCAGGAAAAGGACATGTATAAGTCTTATACCTAGCTAAGAAGTAAAGATTCTTTCTCTCTCAACCCTTCCTCACAAGCAACACAACTAAACTTTTTGGAGTTTTATGAATGCCTGAGTCCAAAATAACTTTAAAAACACACTTATATGATGATTGAATGTCCTCTCCATCCTGTCTTCTCATCATCACTCCCATAATCTTCCCATTTCTACTTGTTGAAATCTACCCACATTTTAATATAGAGATCAAATGACATTTCTTCAAGGAATTCAGCTGCCATTAAGCATAACAATGCTCATCATATTTCCCATGAAATACTTTTTGCTTTCTCCTCTGTGCTACCATATTACCTTTCTCAGAACATCATTATAGCACTTATGCATATTTAAATCAAAACACTAAAGAAAAATTCTCAATGAAAATCTGCCTTGATTGATAGGAAATCAGGGCTGATCACTTTCAATGAAAACTGACCAAAAGGAGCAGGAGCAATGTTCTTTGGGACACCAACTTCACATTTACTTTTATTCTACATATAGGCTTTCATTTATAGGTGCTAGCCCTCTTTGATGGCATTTGACATGTTTTTATGACTTTCTTAGGTTAAGGTGCCAAATGTAGTTCTACTCATGGGGCCAACCTGGTTCATTGATTTGAATAAAAGAGAAAGCTCATTTCCAAGAAACATGGTTTGTGTACCTGCTGACTGCCAAAAGGAGTGAAACAAAGATTAAATCATTGCTACCTTAGGCCCCAAAAAGCTGATTTCTAATGATAAATATGAAAACCTTTCATTTCCTGAGTTGCAGCTTGAGCAATCGGAAACCAATTTCAGCTAGCGTTCTCCCAAGGGCATGGTGGTAAAAAGTAGGGTAGCATGTAATTAGTTAGGCTGTTGTAATTGCAGTAATCAGAACTTAGAAGGCTATCTTGCATTACCTTTTAAAAATTGGATACAGAATTCAGGGAAGAAGGTAAAATTTTACATTTAGTTTGCAGAATAAGGACAGTGCTTTTATGTATGTCACTGTTATCCTTTGGCAAAATTAAGAATAGGCCATTTTTAAAGGCGATGGCTTATTCTTCTCTGGGATATAAACTCACTTTGTAACATGTCTACAAAAGTTCAAGCCCAACTACATTAGTTCATTGGCATTTTCAGTGTCAACTGCAATTATTAATCACTTAAGCAGAACAATGAAAGCCTATTTACTAGGTAATTTGGAAGCTCATCAAATAGAAGTGATATTTTTAATTTAATTTTCACAGATTTATGGAGTTATAATTGAGATACAATAAACTTCACATGTTCCTCAGCGATCAATGCAAAGAAATAGAGGAAAATAACAGAATGGGAAAGACTAGAGATCTCTTCAAGAAAATTAGAGATACCAAGGGAACATTTCATGCAAAGATGGGCTCAATAAAGGACAGAAATGGTATGGACCTAACAGAAGCAGAAGATATTAAGAAGAGGTGGCAAGAATACACAGAAGAACTGTACAAAAAAGATCTGCATGACCCAGATAATCACGATGGTGTGATCACTCACCTAGAGCCAGACATCCTGGAATGTGAAGTCCAGTGGCCTTAGAAAGCATCACTATGAACAAAGCTAGTGGAGGTGATGAAATTCCAGTTGAGCTATTTCAAATCCTGAAAGATGATGCTGTGAAACTGCTGCACTCAATATGCCAGCAAATTTGGACAAATTTGGACAGCAGTGGCCACAGGACTGGAAAAGGTCACTTTTCATTCCAATCCCAAAGAAAGGCAATGCCAAAGAATGCTCAAACTACCACACAATTGCACTCATCTCACACGCTAGTAAAGTAATGCTCAAAATTCTCCAAGCCACGCTTCAGCAATACATGAACCGTGAACTTCCTGATGTTCAAGCTGGTTTTAGAAAAGGCAGAGGAACCAGAGATCAAATTGCCAACATCCGCTGGATCATGGAAAAAGCAAGAGAGTTCCAGAAAAAACATTTATATCTGCTTTATTGACTATGCCAAAGCCTTTGACTGTGTGGATCACAATAAACTGTGGAAAATTCTTCAAGAGATGGGAATACCAGACCACCTGATCTGCCTCTTGAGAAATCTGTATGCAGGTCAGGAAGCAACAGTTAGAACTGAACATGGAACAACAGACTGGTTCCAAATAGGAAAAGGAGTACGTCAAGGCTGTATATTGTCGCCCTGCTTATTTAACTTATATGCAGAGTACATCATGAGAAACGCTGGTCTGGAAGAAACACAAGCTAGAATCAAGATTGCTGGGAGAAATATCAATAACCTCAGATATGGAGATGACACCACCTTTATGGCAGAAAGTGAAGAGGAACTAAAAAGCCTCTTGATGGAAGTGAAAGTGCAGAGTGAAAAAGTTGGCTTAAAGCTCAACATTCAGAAAACGAAGATCATGGCATCTGGTCCCATCACTTCATGGGAAATAGATGGGGAAACAGTGGAAACAGTGTCAGACTTTATTTTGGGGGGCTCCAAAATCACTGCAGATGGTGACTGCAGCCATGAAATTAAAAGACGCTTACTCCTTGGAAGGAAAGTTATGACCAACCTAGATAGCATATTCAAAAACAGAGACATTACTTTGCCAACAAAGGTCCGTCTAGTCAAGGCTATGGTTTTCCTGTGGTCATGTATGGATGTGAGAGTTGGACTGTGAAGAAGGCTGAGCACCAAAGAATTGATGCTTTTGAACTGTGGTGTTGGAGAAGACTCTTGAGAGTCCCTTGGACTGTAAGGAGATCCAACCAGTCCATTCTGAAGATCAGGCCTGGGATTTCTTTGGAAGGAATGATGCTAAAGCTGAAACTCCAGGACTTTGGCCACCTCATGCAAAGAGTTGACTCATTGGAAAAGAGTCTGATGCTGGGAGGATTGGGGGCAGGAGGAGAAGGGGACAACAGAGGATGAGATGGCTGGATGGCATCACTGACTCGATGGACGTGAGTCTGAGTGAACTCCGGGAGTTGTATCATTTGATGGTTTTAAGATATGTATACACGTGAACCATCATCAGAACCAAGATAATGAACAGAACCATCACCGCCAAAAGTTCCCTCACACCCCTCTGTAAATGTCATCTCCCCCTTTCTTTCCCCCTATTTCCGGGCAATCACTGATCTGAGTTTGCCAACTAGTTTCCATTTTCAGTAATTCTATAAATAAACTGAATGGCACTTTGTTTGCATCTTTCACTCTATGTGTTTGCATTGAGATTCTACCAGGTTGTTGTATGTTGAAGGACACTTTGTGTATTTCCAATTTAAGCCCTTTGCAGAGGCCCCCAGAAGAATTAGTTTCCCAAATTTGTAAGAAGAGCCCCAGGTGTTTTTCATGTACATTGTAAAGAACTGATATATAGCTTAACACTTACAGGATGAGTTGCTTCTATCTGAGAATAATGGTGACTCAACCTTATCAATCACTATTTTTTTCAGTTTTCTTATTGCCATTGATGTAATTTTATAGAACTGTGTGGGGTGAATTTTCAGCTAACAATGTAAACTATGGCCAACAACCCACAATTCTGCAGGATCCCAGAACCTCTGTGTTCACTCACATTGGTTGTTTCTTGTGATATCTTTTGTGGTATGGGATTTGATCATATTGTAAGTATGCACCCTTCTATCATCTTGAGGTGGTTGCTTCCTTTTTGTCCTTGACATGTACAATATCCTTTAAATATAATATCCATTTTGGTAGGTTCCAGTCTTTTTTTTTTTTTTAAATCAATGGTTGTTCAGCAGTTAGTCGTGATTTTGGTGTTCTCCTGGGAGAGGAGATGAGCTCAAGTCCCTCCTACTCACCATCTAACAGAGCTCTTTATTACAACAAGGATTCTAACTCAGTGCCTCTGATGTGGGGCTGAGGCTCTACATTTCTGACAAGCTCCCCCAACATGCTGAAGGCACTGGTTCCTCGGGCTACACTTGCATAGCAAGTCCGGTAGACTTTCTGACACAGGTTTAAACAGGAATATATAGTTGACTTACCTGGACCCAAGTCATGCATGTAGGTGGCATTAGAACCTTCCAGCTGAGATGCACGATCTTATCAGAAAATTATTCATTTATAGATGAAAAACACCAAGTAGCACAGACTCTTTAGAGTGCTGATGGAGACAGAGTTGGGGTTGAGGGGTCTGGAAACTTGTATAGAAGTCAAGAAAGAGAGAGTGGCCAGCAGTCATAGAAACAGCAACAATGTTGTTTCAGGCTGAGTAAATAACCCATGTTTGAAAAGCAGAGAAGGTAGCCTGGGGTATCTGAGGACTGGCCTCTGAAATGCCTGTCTCAGGACACTTAGACTCATTGGCACAGAAAACACAAACTGCAAGTCTTAACAAGCCATGGAATGAAATGAGCACAGGCAAACCAAAAATGCCAGAGTGAGCACAGGGTCACACACGTCCAGAAGATAAACAGATGGATTCCCAGATGTGGAAAGTGAACTTACCTGCTCGTCTTCAGCTTCCAGAAAGATCCGAGGAGGGAAAATCCAAGTGTCCTACTCCCAGAGGAAACAGCATGTCCAGCAAGGAATCCAGGAAGGGACGAGGGACCTATGGGAGCTGGAAAAACTCATCAAGGGCTCAGCTCTGCTACCCACATCAAATCTGCCTGTTAAAGTTATGCCACCCTACTGAATCAATGAAAGGCCTGTATTCCTCCCAATGGGGCCGTGGCACAGAATCAACAGGTGTGAATGAGTGGCTCCAGCTGTGACAACTGGCATGAAGCCTGCTGGTAAAGGCCCAAATCTCCAAGTGAGGACCCAGATCAGCAGTACCAGCATCACCTGGGATCCTGTTGCTGCTGCTGCTGCTGCTAAGTCACTTCAGTTGTGTCCGATTCTGTGCCACCCCACAGACGGCCTCCTACCAGGCTCCTCTTGTCCCTGGGATTCTCCAGGCAAGAACACTGGGACTGGGTTGCCATGTCCTTCTCCAATGCATGAAGTGAAAGTGAAAGTGAAGGCACTCAGTCGTGTCAGACTCTTAGCGACCTCATGGACCGTAGCCTACCAGGCTCTTCCATCCATGGATTTCCAGGCAAGAGTACTGGAGTGGGGGTGCCATTGCCTTCTCCAGGGATCCTGTGCTGCTGCTGCTGCTAAAGTCGCTTCAGTCGTGTCCGACTCTGTGCGACCCCATAGACGGCAGCCCCTGGCTCCCCCGTCTCTGGGATTCTCCAGGCAAGACCACTGGAGTGGGTTGCCATTTCTTTCTCCAATGCATGAAAGTGAAAAGTGAAAGTGAAGTCGCTCAGTCGTGTCCTGTTACTGCTACTGCTAAGTCACTTCAGTCGTGTCTGACTCTGTGCGGACCCCATAGACGGCAGCCCACCAGGCTCCCTCCGTCCCTGGGATTCTCCAGGCAAGAACACTGGAGTGGGTTGCCATTTCCTTTCTCCAATGCAGAAAGTGAAAAGTGAAAGTGAAGTCGCTCAGTCGTGTCGGACTTTTAGCGGACCCCATGGACTGCAGGCCCTACCAGGCTCCCTCCATCCATGGGATTTTCCAGGCAAGGGTACTGGAGTGGGGTGTCATTGCCTTCTCCACAAATTCTCAGCCCCATTCGCTCCAAACCTTACCAATCAAGCTGTGCGGCAGACACCTGCAGCCTGTTGTTTCTAGAAGCCCCTCCAGGTGATCCTGATGCAGGCTCACTGCAGTAGAGGTCTATGGGGAGTATGGTGAGAGACAAGGCCAGCTGTGGCAAAGGACAGTCATTATCAGCGACCTTGATAATTAATGGTTCTTTCAAAGAGCTAGTCAAGAACAAAGCCTATTTATAGTAAGAAGAAAACCCAGTAGGATATGTATAATTATAATAAATAAAAAAATGCTCAGTGATCAACAAAGCAGGCAATGATATTCCAGTGGTAGAGTTTTATCAATGTTGAGGAATCATGTGTAGGACAATGATGTTTGATGCTGATAATGAGAAACATCATGAGTGCAACTCAGAATATATGTTTGAAAATTCTCTCAAGATGTATAATATTTTGGAGAAACTCACCAAAAAGTACTGCCATTTGGTACCCTTGCTTGTGAAGAGCTCTTCCCAAAGGGGATAAACAAACTTAAGAAACATAGCTTGGCAGTCTAATGGTATCTGTTGCACAAGAACATTGAGAAAGAATTTTGTTTTTAACTATGAACACAAGTGTAAGACACAAAACCCCCCAAAACACGTAGGGCCCTTAATTACAGGCACACCTTGTTTTATGGTATCTTTCTTTATGGGGCTTCACAGACACTGTGGTTTTTACAAAATGACTGTTTCTGGCACCCCTACATTGAGCAAGTCTACTGGCACCTTTTCCAATAGCATTTGCTAAATTCATGTTTCTGGGTCACATATTGGGAATCCCCACAATGTTTTAAGGTTTTCATCATGATGACACTTCTTATGGTGTCTTTGGTATTACTCTCTCTCTCTCTCTCTCTCTCTATATATATATATATATATATAAAATTTTTTTTATTTTTATATATAAAATTATATATAAATTTATTATGTAAAAGCATATATATAAATATATATATCAAAAGATTGCAGCTCACTGAAGGCCAGCTGTTGGTAAGCACACTTCAGCAATAATTTTTATTTAAAGATAAACCTGTAGCTATATTCTATAATATGTATATATTTTATAATGGGTCTTCCCTGGTGACTCAGTGGTAAAGAATCCTCCTGCCCGGTGTACGAGACAGCAAAAGAGACACTGATGTATAGAACAGTCTTATGGACTCTGTGGGAGAGGGAGAGGGTGGGGAGATTTGGGAGAATGGCATTGAAACATGTAAAATATCATGTAAGAAACGAGTTGCCAGTCCAGGTTCGATGCACGATACTGGATGCTTGGGGCTAGTGCACTGGGATGACCCAGAGGGATGGTATGGGGAGGGAGGAGGGAGGAGGGTTCAGGATGGGGAACACATGTATACCTGTGGCGGATTCATTTTGATATTTGACAAAACTAATACAATTATGTAAAGTTTAAAAATAAAATAAAATTAAAAAAAGAAATAAACCGAAAAAAATAAAAAAAGAAAAAAAATAGGATGAATAAAAAGCATTTGGTAAAAGTGAACAACTATTCATGATTGAAACTCTTATCCAACTACAAAAAGAAGGTATAAGGGGCATCTCCAAAAAACCCACAGCCAATGCCAAAGTTATCTCTCCCAAGAATCAGGATCAAGGCAAAAATATTTGCTCTTATAAATTCTATTCAACATTGTTTTAGAGGTGCTAATTATTTCAATAAGAAAGGCATAAAATAAATACGAACTGGAAAAAAGAAAAAAAAAAAAAAAGAATCCTCCTGCCAATGCAGGAGACACAGGTTCAATCCCTGGGTTGGGAAGATCCCCTGGAGAAGGAAATGGCAACCCACTCTGTATTCTTGCCTGGGAAATCCCATGGGCAGAGGAACCTGGCTGGGCTCACAAAACAGTGGGACATGACTGAGCCACTAAATAACAACAATAACCTTTGTGATACTTCTACTAGATTAAGTTCTTAAATTGTTTAAATTCTATAGAAATCTATTCATATTCATTGTGCAAATTCAAGTCATTATCTTGGTTCTAACTGTGAACAATTACATATTGGTGAAAAATTATTAAAATTTCTCCTTTTCAAAAAAATATTTGGAAGAGTATAATGAGTCAATCCTATCACAAGAAAAAGAGCTGGATTAGATAATAGACAACTTTCTGCCTAATGAATGTATGATTTAACACTCAGAATAATCCAGTAAATTCCCCAATAAACCAATTTTGAAACATAGCCAACATCTTCTTTTATTGCCAATACTACCTCCCTCATCTGGACAGAGTCTTGTTTTTTTTTTTTTTTTTAACCAGTGATATGTGCTTCATTTTATTTCCTTGTTTGTTTTTCCTGCAGTGAAGTTGGAAATGAGAGATGCAATGCATCCCAGCTGCACATGGGTGTCTGGAAGCTCATTTCTATTTAGGAGTCAAAACCACAGCAAGAAAACAAGAACTGAGAAACGAGACGAGAATATGATCATATTGTCTGCTCTATAGATATCCACGGAGAAGGCAATGGCACCCCACTCCAGTACTCTTGCCTGGAAAATCCCATGGACGGAGGAGCCTGGTAGGCTGCAGTCCATAGGGTCGCTAAATGTCGGACACGACTGAGCAACTTCACTTTTACTTTTCACTTTCATACACTGGAGTATGACATGGCAACCCACTCCAGTGTTCTTGCCTGGAGAATCCCAGGGACAGAGGAGTCTGGTAGGAGGCCGTCTATGGGGCGCACAGAGTCGGACATAACTGAAGCAACTTAGCAGCAGCAGAAGCAGCAGCAGCATACATATCCAACATATATTAAGTCAGTCTCTCTCTCGCTCTATCTCTAAATACACGCCTTGCTAGGATATAAAATCAGCTTTTCCAAACTTGTTGAAATGCAACAATACATTTGAGAGATCTTTTGAGTTAATTCTGAAACACACATCGCTTCCCCAGGAACACAGTGCGATAGTAACATGGTGATCAGCAGAATGGCTGCTAAAAACTGTCAAAATGATCTCCTCTTGCTTTTAGTCCCTGACAGATTTGACAGGTACAATTTCTTGGAGCTTCTTTCATTATTTCAGAACAGAGATGGGCTGAAATGAAATCCCCAACCTGTCTGGCTGCCTGTAGCATGTTCCAAAAATATCTAACCTACCTCTAGGTTCGCAGGGAATTGAAGAGTGAAAGTTCCTTTCATACAGATGTCTTCTTACAGGTGCTGCCTTACAAACTGCACCCATCAGTGGTTGTGACCCCTTGGTGGGAATCAAGATGGTGGTAAGTCTTTTTTCTTTTTTTTTGAAGGCTTCTTTCTATGAAATAGATCTTTTAATTCTGCTCAGACTTTGCTAGAGTAAATGAGAGCCATATCTTGCCACTTACCTCATTATTTTTTTCATTACATAAGACCTCTGAGAAATAAAGCAACAGAGATGACAAGTCATCCTCCAATCTATGACATGACACTTCAATCATTCTCTGTCTCTAATTCATACCCAGGTGCTCCCATAACATGCTGTGCCTCTAACTGCATTTGCCAACATCTGACCAGTATTATAGTTCTTGCTATTATCTTATAATGTCTATATATCATAATATCATCTCATCTGTATATTCCTAGTGCTTGGCACATAATAGATGCTGCAAAAAGTATTATTGAGTCATGTTCAATAAAGTAAAACATAGGGTCCTAATAAGTTATCTAAAGGATGCTAATACTTCTCCACACAACAGTGGTGAACTGCTACAGTAATTTAAATAAAATTTTATAAATGTACCCTAAATGAAGTTTGAGGCATCCTAAGATATCTTGGGGTTGGAGGAAGTGTGAGAACTAAAAATCAATTGTAGTTGCTTTCATTTCTTCTCATTGCTCGTACCCCGCTCAAGGCTCTTGTTTTACAACTTATTGAAGGTTTCCACTCCATTATGCTTATCTAATTCCTGGGCTAACCAGTCAAATGAGGAACTAACATTAGGTTAACCTAAAAGTTAACAAGGATAAAAAATGGAAAGTAAGGTGAAAGTTTCCTGGTCTAGCTAATTTTAGCATGTGATGATTAGGATACCTAAGACCTATACCGGGTCCCCATGATTTTGAGCTGAGGCACACAAATTGTGTAACACCCATCCACTGAGCTGAATGAAAAACAAAAAATAAGCCCTTTTATTACAAGGAATAAATATCAAGTGCTTCTTATCATCTGAAAGAGTTTCATTCAGATGCAATCAAGACACTTGGACTCAAGTGTACTGGACAGGAGTAACTAAAATCTGATTCCTATCTTCATTCTTGTGTAGTCTTATTGGCAATAGCTGAGGGATAACATGATAGCATCAACCACCTAAAGTATCAAAATATAAGTTTTTCTTTTTTCAGTTATTGTTATTTTTTAACCAATCCAGTACAAATGGAATCTCAGCTTGTCCTTTGTGGGGGGAAAAAGATAACTTATTTCAATATTTCAAGGATATTTCTTCATGGTCCTATCAAACCACACACACACCACACACACATAACACATATCAACACAGTATGTTTGGTGTGGTCTACACATCATAGACTTCTTCAGTTCCTGAAACTGTACTAATTCTGTGTCACACTGGACTGTCTAACATCTTGCCAATTTTTCTGCCTTCTCCCTTCAATTTCAAATCACATACTAATTCTCTGTGCCACCTCTCTAAATACCCTCTGTAACTTAGAATACTCCCTAATCTGCACCCTTAAGCACTTTTTGTGTTTATTATATAAATTATAGCCATTTGGGCTTACATCATATTTATATCTTAGTAAAAGCTATTTTAGACTTCTCAGGTAGCTAAGTGCTAAAGAATTCACCTGCCCAATGCAGGAGACACAGGTTCGATCTCTGGGTGGGGAAGATCCCCCTGGAGTAGGAAACAAGCAACCCAATCCAGTATTCTTGCCTGGGAAACCCCAGGACAGAGGAGCCCTGCGAGCTACGTCCATGGACCTGCAAAAGAGTCAGACACGACTGAGCAGTACCCAATGCACATGCATCAGCTATTTTACCACTCCATGTCATGTTCCAGCGAAGTGGAACACGACTTGATCACTTTTTGCATTCCAGTGGCCAATTAGCACTGTACTTGAAGTACTAGTTGTTAAATATACATGGTTGGAATAATATTAAATTAGCCATGTTTTCTTTTATGAGATACCCATGGTTTTAATGGTATAAAGTTTACATTTCCCAATTGTATCAACTCCGATAAACAGATTGATTTTCTTGACATCTTTGAAGTCCTTCTGTATATTCTTTGCTACCCAAGAGAGTTAGCTACTTCAGAAATTCAGAAGACTTAGCCATATGAATAGTGTCTTTACTCAAACGTCTGTAATCCAACCAAGTCTCTTATGAATGAAGCAGACCATTTCCAAGAGGGGCATCTTCTATTAGAGTTGGCCCTCATGTTTATACTGTGTAGAATTGAATACACAGTATTTTATGCAAGATTATGTAAATTTTAAAGGTTAAGATGATGTGGTTGCCAATAGAGAAAATGGGCATAAAATGCTTAGAAAGGGGAAATAAATGAATATTAAAAATGAAGAATAACACTGCCACTGTAATATTCTCATATCGAGCCAACAGCTGCAGAAACTCAGTGAACTCTATGTGCTATTGATAATTGACATCAGTTTTATGCCATAGATTCTATTATAATATTGTCAGCAGTGACTTTCATGGACTCATTCCCTCATGGTTTCTAAGAGTAAACTTGTAAAGTCATGGGTGACTAAGGTGAGAAAATGTTTTTAAAAAATCAAACACTTGAGGAACCACTATTGGTTTGAGATTAGCATTCTCAGACTCAACTACTAAAATGGCTCTTATTCAGCCAGAAGATTGTCCAAATTATTCAAGCCAAAACAGATAGTAAACCAATTATAATAACTCTAACACTTATTGACAGTTTGTGCTAACATATCATACTAGGAATACTGAACTGAGCTGATATTTTGTAAGGATTGATGGTTAAATACTTACACTAAATTATTAGTGTTTTTCATATGTTCTATTTAATTGTATTATTATTAAATTAATATGTGCTGTGCTGTGCTTAATCACTCAGTTGTGTTTGACTCTGCGACCCCATGGACTGTAAGTCCACAAGGCTCCTATGTCCATGGGGTTTCTCCAGGTAAGAATACTGGAGTGGGTTTGCCATGCCCTCCTCTAAGGGATATTCCCAACCCCGGATTGAACCCACATCTCCTGCATTGCAAGGTGGATTCTTTACGATCTGAGCTACCAGGAAAAGCCCAAGAATACTGGAGTGGGTTAGCCTATCCCTTCTCCAGGGAACTTTCTGACTCAGAAGTCAAACCGGGGTCTCCTTCATTGAATGCACATTCTTTACCATCTGAGCTATCAGGGAAGCCCTAAATTAATATAGGTGCTTAATTTTAAAGTCAACCCTAAATTAATATAGGTGCTTAATTTTAAAGTCCAAACTATTTTAACTGAAACAGCAATCCCAGTCCCCAGGCATATTCTTGCCCACCCCTGACTCCACCATCTACAGCTAACTTCTATCACCTAATAAGTTAAAAAAAAATTCTTCAGTATATTTATCCATATTTAAAATAGTAATCATACATTTTTGAGTTTTTATAGATATAAATAAACATATTCTTTTGACTCCCCTTACTATGCACAGAAAGTCTATCAGTCTTTTATCACTACACTTACCCATCACCCACCCAACATTCTTTTAATCACCATCATTTGGATAAAGGTTACAACCCATTTTTGGTTAGATATTCAGTTTTCATTTTATTATGACTAATATATAAATATTTTTGCACCTGTACCGCTTTGATTATACTTTCTTTCTCATACACAATTTCCTTTTTCTTCAGGGAGTTAATTCTTATATTTCTTGTGTGTTTCTTTGCTTAGTCATCAAAGTATCAGGAATGCCCCTGATACTCCTAGAGCAATGGATATAGATATAGAGATATAGATATATCCTTCTCTGTACAAACCAGTTAAATTTCTTTTCTAAGTCATTTCTCAAATGGTTTTCTGTCCTCTGGCTCCAATGGACTGGGTTAATCTCTGGTACTGGCACACAGCTGTCATTATAAAATGCCTTTTTATAATCATTCTATAAATTTACTTCACCTCTTTCTTGTACTGAGTCCTATTTATTTATTATTATATTTTTTCTTAGTTTTTGCCTTCAATTTTTTGGTTAAAAGTATCTTTTAGCAACTGGTTGAGAAAGAATGAATGGGAAATAATTTTTTGAGAACTTGTACTGTCTTAAAATGTCTGTATGTTATTGTCATACCTGACTGAAAGTTTGGACGGTATGGGATTCTTGGTTGGAAACAGGATTTCACTTACAAAAATGTATAGAAATTCTAAGCAGAGGCAGGTTAGTTGCTCATTGAGTGTGTGGGAGGATGTATGGAGAACTAGGAAAGGATAGGAAAGAATTTGGGAAGTATAATGGCTATGTTCTCTATCTTGACTGTGATCATGGGTGTCTGTGTGTGTGTGTGTGGTGTGTGTATATAATGTCAAAAGTTACCAACTTGTACCTTTGAAAGATATGCAGTTTATTGCATGTCAATCATGCCTCAATAATGTTGTTAGCAATATTGCTATCCAGCCTTTCATTAAGATTGTAGAATAGAGTTCCATGGCCTGAATAGGCCTTATCATACTCCACCTCCAAGGCTCTATCAGTTAGCAAGCTTTTGTTAGTAATCACTACAGGGAACCAGAGGGGAAGTAATCAAGTTATGAACATGGTATATTACAGATTAAAAAAATAAGGCCTTTGATAGACATTTTTGTGACTTAATCTATAGATGTTATTTTTAAATGCTGATGAAGGTGGAATTCTTCAGATGTTCAGTTTTTTTTTGAGATATCTTCAGGATTTTTGGCTTGATAATTTGCTAGAGAGCAGTGCATTTACCCATAAGTAGATGACAGGAGAAGTAGTCCTTGGTGAGAAAATGATGTTGTTTGCATTTTGTGTTTAAAGGAATGATTTACAAATTATCCCAGTAGAAATTGGATGTGAAAAGCATGACGAATTTGTGTGAGATTCCTGGGGATTCATTGTGGGATCTGCCACATTCTAACTGCATATCTGATAGATTTATATAAGTATTATTAGCAAGTATAAATTTATTTATATTTAAATCGACGTTAAAAGTAACATTTATAGGGTTGATAGTGAGGATTGAAAGAAATAATGGGGGGTCGCTAGGAGTCGGACACGACTGAGTGACTTCACTTTCACTTTTTCATTTTGCATGCATTGGAGAAGGAACTAGCAACCCCCTCCAGTGTTCTTGCCTGGAGAATCCCAGGGACGGGGAGCCTGGTTGGCTGCCATCTATGGGGTCGCAGAGAGTCGGACACGACTGAAGCGACTTAGCCTCAGCAGCAGACAAGTCATTGCTGTCAAGGCAAAGTCCTAATTCTTTAACAGATCATGCTGGGCCCTTCGTGGTTTGCCCCCAGCCTACATTTCGAGTCTCTTCTACTCCAACTTACTTGACCACTCCCCAGTCTGGAAGTCAGCCTCGCCACAGCCACAGTCTCTTCTCCTCACAGCTGCATTTCCATATTTTCCTTTCAAACATGCTCTTTACACATGTATCTCAGATCAAGAATTGTCTTTCCTTTAAGAATTGAGTGTGAATGCAGTTGCTGCTTCTTTCTGACTCTTTTGTTATTGGCGGACGTTTGAACCTCTCTGAGCCTCTGTTTCCTCATCTATAAAATATGAATAGGAGAGGGTTGCCATTCCTTTCCCCAGAGGATGAAACATGGGTCTCCTGTACTGCAGACAGATTCTTTACCATCTGAAGCCATCAAGGGAGCCCAAAACAGGAATAATAACACCTAAACTCATAATAACCTGAAGGAATTATCAAGTATGGAACAGATAGATACAGTTAGTTGTGTAACTCAAATGTAATCCACAGCCCTCAAAAATACTTGCATTGTATTTTATATTGGAGAAAGAAAAAGCCTCTTGAAAACATAAGCATACTTTCACAATTAGCTTCTATTTTTTACTTTATGGGATGCCATTCAAGCATGTGGGGATCTTAGTTACTGACCAGAGATTGAACCCACACCCCCTGCACTGGAAATATGGAATATTAATTACTGGACCACCACAGAAATCCCCACAATTAGCTTTTTGGAAACTGCAGAGCTAAATCAATCTTAATTATTGTCCTACCCACTTATGAATTTGGTGACTTTTTCCAGTTATCAAATGTTTCTGAAAGTTTAAATTACCTCCTCTATAAAACTGGGCTGTTAAATGAACCTATCTCATTTAGGTTGTTGTAAAGAATTAAAAAGTTATACGTGCATGTCATTACAAATGATTCAACGTCGTTCCTTTTTATTGTCTATCATTCCATTGTATATGTAGAAAAATGGTATTGAGTAGCCTATTTGCAGGAATAGAAATGCAGATGTAGAGGATGGACATGTGGATGCAGCAGCAGAGAGGAGGGTGGGATGAATTGAGAGAGTAGCAATTGACGTGTTAATATGTACACTGCCATCTGTAAAACAGATAGCAAGTGGGAAGCTGCTATACAGCACACAGAGCTCAGCTCAGTGCTCTGTGATGACATAGAGTGGTGGGTGGGAGGGAGGCTCAAAGAGGGAGGGGATATATGTATACATATGGCTGATTCATTTTGCTGTACAGAAGAAATTAACACAACATTTGTAAAGCAATTATATTCCAATAAAAAAAAGAAGAAAATTAGTCATGAATGTAAAGTGCTTAGCAGTGTTCTTGGAAAATGTATAATCATTATTATGATTATTAGTTAGAAGCCAAAAAATACGTGAGTCCAGGAGTGGAGCTGCTTATGTCAAAGGATTGAATTATGACATCATAAGCAAAATTCACAAAATACACTGTTAACATTTAACTACTGACAGTTACTCCAAGATAGAAGGAACTACATTTTTTGGTTTAATCCAACATCTTTTCCCACAAGAAAGAAATTTAGATGAGAATTTTTTTGCAATTCCATATATCAGTCTATGTTAGAATAAGGATTTAATCATAGGAACAGATCATGTGAAGGAGCTTGGGATGTAAAAGTTTGGAAAGGTGAGTTGGATCAGACAAAAGTTGCTCACCTACCCTTGGCACAGAACAATCAGAGCTTACAGAGAAATCTGGATTGATCTCATGAAAGAAGCTATTATAGAAGTCTGTTCAAATAATGTTGATTCTTTGTCTAAACAGCTCTACACATTCTCAGGGATGCTCTGGTGGTGGGCCTGGGGCACCTCTGCCAGCAGACTGGTCAACTGAAAGAGAGCTGGTGATAGCGTGGGGAGGGTAGAAAGCAAACCAAGAGCTGCCAGCACCTCTGAGTCTGTGTCTTACTGCAGCTCCACAATAGTTGTCACTTCACTTCTGCATCTCAAATCTCTCACAACTGCACTTTTGGCTAATTCTAACCTTGAGTCATATAAGGAAGGGGGTTCTGAGAAATACAGCTCCATACTGTAAACAAATTTGAAAATACAGTTTCAGCACAGTTTCTAGGTTAGTATTTTTCACCTGTTGTTGTTAGGATAATGGGTTATAACTTGTAATACTGATTCTATGTACATTGTTCTGCCTCAATATAATCACACATACACTTTGGTTGGTTTTCCTTAATAAAAAGGTGTTTTTAATACTGTTATATATATAATACATATAACATTATGCTTGTGTGCTAAGACACTAGTGTCTGACTCCTTGTGACCCTATGGACTGTTAGTCTTCTAGGCTCCTCTGTCCATGGGGATTCTCCAGCCAAAAATATTGGGAGTGGGTTGCCGTTCCCTCCTCCAGGAGATCTTCCTGACCCAGGAATCAAACCCATATCTCTTATACCTCCTGCATTGGCAAGTAGGTTCCTTTCCACTAGAGCCACCTGGGAAGCCTCAATATTTTATATATATATATTATACACACACACACACATACATACATACACTATATAGTATATACATAATATATATAACTTAATCCTATTATATATGTAAAATGGCCTGCTATTACCAATACCAATACTATAATAATTAACAAGTAGTATGATCAATTGTTCAACCGTCCTGGATAAAACAAGAGGTGAGACTTCCAGCACTAAATCCAGGAAAATTCAGGCAAACTGGAATGGCTGGTCACTCGTGTAACAAGGCTTAGTCAGAATTCACGTTCAATAACAAGTCTCTTTCTATGATTCCCATGTGTTCCCAGCCTTTATTTTGTTTTTGGATTTATTAGACATATGGGAACTACTGTAAACTTTTCTAAACTCCATAGTGAATGGATACAGTGCCTAGAATCAGGTGAACTGTGGACTTTCCATAAATTGCCCCTTTGACTACAAGCTCCAGGAAGTCAGTGACCATGTCTCATTTGTTCACTGACACATTCTAAGCATTCTGCCCAGTGCATGACACATGATAGATTGTTGAATGAATGAATTATAGAATTCTGTTCTTCACCAAAGCTTCAGTGTAAGGAGATAATAATAGGCACCAGTTCCCCCTGCCCTGTGAACACTGATACTAAGTAAACAAAATATATACATATACTTAATATCTGCCCTAGGTATCCTTGGATATGTTTATTGTCTGTCTGTACCACAATACTAAAATCTATGAATACATAAACTCTATTTTATTTAGTTTTTTACCGTCAGCATCTAGTTCTGATCCTAAAACATAGTAGATGCTCAGTAAATATTTATGGAAAGAAGAAATGTATAAGTAAGTAAAACACCTTTTAAATATATAACTATATGATGCAAATGGTATTAAGTTCATGGAGGTAAGTCAAGGGAACCTGGTTACACTAAGAAAGATAAAGTTTGATACTACCCAAAACAATCTATAGATACAATGCAATTCCTATCAAAATAATAATGACATTTTTCACAGAACTAGAATGAATACTCCTAAAATTCATATGGAGCCACAAAAGAACCCAGATAGCAAAAACAATCTTCAGAAAGAAGAATGGAAATGGTGGCATCATGATCCCAGACTTCAGACTCTACTACAAAGCTACTATAGTCAAAACAGCTTGATATTGGCAAAAAAATAGACATATGGATCAATGTAACAGTATAGAGTGCCCAGAAATAAACCCACACACCTATGGTCAATTAATCTATGACAAAGGAGGCAAGAATATACAATGGAAAAAAAAAAAAAGATAGTCTCTTCAACAAGTGGTTTGGGGACAAATGGACAGCTACGTGTAAAAGAATGAAATTAGAACATTCTCTAACACCATATAGAAAAATAAACTCAAATCGGATTAAAGACCTAAATGTAAGACCAAGCACTATAAAACTCTTAGAGGAATACATAGGCAGAACACTCTTTGACATAAATCACAAATTTTGTGATTTGAGGGTAAAAATCAGCAAATTTTTTTTTGGATCCATCTCCTAAAGTAAAGGAAATAAAAGTAAAAATTAAAGAATGTACCTAATTAAACTTAAAACGTTTTACACAGCAAAGGAAATCATTTATATAATGAAAAGACAACCTGTAGAATGGGAGAAAATACTTGTAAATCTATGACTTACAAGGAGTTATTATCCAAAATACTTAAACAGGTCATACAATTCAATATCAAAAAGCAAACAACCCAGTTTAAAAAAAAAAATAGGTAAAACACCTGAATAGATGTTTTTCCAAAGAAGATATACAGATGGTCAACAAGCACTTGAAAAGAAGCTCAGCATCACTAAGTATTAGCTGTGTGTGTATATATGTGTGTGTTCAGTTGTCTCCAACTCTTTGTGGCCCCATGGACTGTAGCCTGCCAGGCTCCTCTTTCCATAGAATTTCCCAGGTAAGAGTACTGGAGTGGGTTGCCATTTCCTCCTCCATGGGATCTTCCCAACCCAGGGATCAAACCCACGTCTCTTACATGTCCTGCATTGGCTGGTGGATTCTTTACATTAGTGCCACCTGGGAAGTCCAATTAGATAAATGCTATCAAAACAACAATGAGATACTACCTCACATCTGGCAGAATGGCTATCATCAAAAAGTCTACAAATAACTAATGATGGAGAGGATGTGGAGGGAAGGTAACCCTCCTACACTATTGGTGAGAATATGAATTGGTACAACCACTATGGAAAACAGTACAGAGATTCCTCAAAAAACTTAAAATAGAACTGTCATATGATCTAGTAATCCAGCTATTAGAAACACTAATTAAAAAAGATACATGCACCTAAATGTCTGTAGCAGCGCTATTTCTAATAACCAAAATATGGAAGCAACCTAAGTGCTCATGAACAGAAGAATGGTTAAAGAAAATGCAGTATTTACAAATACAGTGGAATATTAGTCATAAAAAAGAATAAAATAGTGCCATTTGCATCAACATGGATAGACCTAAAGAATATTAAGCTTAGTGAAATAAGAGAAAGACAGATACGGTATGATAGGAGTTATATGTAGAATCTAAAAAATAATACAAATAAGTGTATATAGCAAAATAGAAACAGTCTTACAGTTACAGAAAACAAACTAATGGTTACCAGAGAGGAGAAGGAACATAGTAGGGGCAAGGTAGAGGTATATTATTAAGAGACACACACTACTATTTACAAAATAATTAAGCAACAGGATATAATATATCCTGCTATAATTCCCCAGCACAGAAAATTATATCCATTATCTTGTAATAGCTTTTAATGATATATATTCTATAAAATATTGAATCACAATTCTGTACATCTGAAACTAATGCAATACTGTAAATCAACTATACATTGACAAAAATTAATTAATTAATTTTTAAAATCTTAGCCATTTCCAGGGAGAATAACAAAGAAAGATTAAGTTTGTAGTTTTTAAATTGACATATTTGGCAAAACTAATACAATTATGTAAAGTTTAAAAATAAAATAAAATTAAAAAAATAAAATAAATGTAAATATCTTCAAAAAAAAAATAAATAAATTGACCTAAAGCATCTGTCAGACTTTATTTTTCTGAGCTCCAAAATCACTGTAGATGGTGACTGCAGCCATGAAATTAAAAGATGCTTACTCCTTGGAAGCAAAGTTATGACCAACCTAGATAGCATATTCAGAAGCAGAGACATTACTTTGCCAACAAAGGTCCGTCTAGTCAAGGCTATGGTTTTTCCTGTGGTCATGTATGGATGTGAGAGTTGGACTGTGAAGAAGGCTGAGCATTGAAAAATTGATGCTTTTGAACTGTGGTGTTGGAGAAGACTCTTGAGAGTCCCTTGGACTGCAAGGAGATCCAGACAGTCCATTCTGAAGGAGATCAGGCCTGGGATTTCTTTGGAAGGAATGATGCTAAAGCTGAAACTCCAGTACTTTGGCCACCTCATGCGAAGAGTTGACTCATTGGAAAAGACTCTGATGCTGGGAGGGATTGGGGGCAGGAGGAGAAGGGGACGACAGAGGATGAGATGGCTGGATGGCATCACTGACTCGATGGACATGAGTCTGGGTGAACTCCGGGAGTTGGTGATGGGCAGGGAGGCCTGGTGTGCTGTGATTCATGGAGTCGCAAAGAGTCAGACACAACTGAGTGACTGATCTGATCTGATCTGAAAGCATCTGAGAGCTATCGTATATTTAATTGTGTAAAAGATACTATTTCCAAAGAAATAAGAGTAAGGAAATTGGAAAATCCACTCCTCCATTAAAATAATAGGAATGTGGGCATGATTGTCAAAATTAACTTTTCACAACTCTGAAAATTAACCAAGTTCTTGTAGCAATTGAAGGAGCTTTTATTCAATAAAAATGCCTGATTCTTTATAAGAACAGGGCTTTGTGACTATATATTACTTGCACTCTTCATTTCCCTCTCAGCTCTGTGGTTCCCTGAAATTCTGGAATTTGATGGCAGTGATGATTGCACAGTACTAGAAATATGCTAACAAACAATGCATTGTACACTTTAAATGTGTCAGTTGTATAGTATGTGAATTATATCTGTTTAAAAGTGTTATTTTAAAAAAGGAAGCACTGTTTCCCAGCATCTCTATGAATGGGAACTGGAGAGTGACAGCTAAGGATGCAAAGGATTTCTTTTAGGATGATGACAATGTTCTCGAGTTAGACTGTGGTGATGGCTGCAAAACTCTGTGCATATACTACAAACTACTGGATTACACACTTTAAAAGAGTGAATTTAATTTTATATGATTTATACCCAATAAAATTATTACAAAAATAAGTCATTTCCTACTCATACTAAATGACGAAAACTAAGGTATACTTTTGAAAGGCTACATTGTCTATATCATTCCAATGAGCCTAAGGTTACCTCAAATGCTTAGAGAGAGAATACTAATAGTATAGAAACTAAATAAAATAATGTCAGTACAATACTTGACAACTGAACATGTTTATACTCTGGCTTCTGTACTTTCAAGGTTGGCTTGAATTTATATGACATGGTATGATAACTCATCCAATTTTAATATCTAATTTTCTACCTAGACTCTGAATTCCTTCATGGTAGAATGACCTATCCTGAGCCATCATAGAAAGTGTTGAGCATAATGATACATTTTTATGGTTTCAAATTTGTATTCTTCCATTTCTTATCTATGTGACTATCAGCAAATTATCATCCATGCCTCCTTTTCCTCACCTGCAAATGGAGATAATGATAGTCCATAATTCCCAGGGGGGTGGTTAAGATTTACAAGTTAATCCACAGAAAGTTGTTGGACTGGTACCTGGCACATGTCAACAATCCATACATATTAGCTCTTATTCCCAATAGCTAGCACAGTATTTGGCACATGGCAGGCACTCAGTGAAATTTGATGTGAGTAGGATACATATCTACCAGGGATTCCCTGGTGGCTCAGACAGTAAAGAATCCTCCTGTAATGTGGGAGACATGGCTTCAATCCCTGGGTTGGGACGATCCTCTGGAGAAGGGAATGGCTACCCACTCCAGTATTCTGGCCTGGAGAATTCCATGAACTGTATAGTCTATGAGGTTGTAAAGAGTCAGACACAACTGAGCGACTTTCAATTTCAAGATACATTTCATATTTGTTTTAGAGGCTGCATGGGAGAAGTTGAATATATTACATGATTTGAGGGAATCTGGACACAGAGGCAGAGCTCTGAACTTGCCTGAGCCACACTCCAGGGCCAGCTCAAGCAATCTCAGTTGGACAGGGCTCAGAAGGCTGAATCATATGCTTCTATTTCATTTGAAGGGCTTCCCTTGTGGCTCAGCTTGTAAAGAATCCACCTGCAATGTGGGACACCTGGGTTCGATCCCTGAGTTGGGAAGATCCCCTGGAGAAGGGGAAGGCTACCCACTCCAGTATTCTGGCCTGGAGAATTCACTGGACTAAATAATCCATAGGGGCCTCACACAGAGTTGGACATGACTGAGTGACTTTCACTTTATTTTTATTTATTTATTTATTTATTTTTTAATTTTTTATTCCTTTATTTCTCATGTGTTCCCCATCCTGAACCCTCCTCCCTCCTCCCTCCCCATACCATCCCTCTGGGTCGTCCCAGTGCACTAGCCCCAAAGCCCAGAGATAAATCCACGCACATATGGACACCTTATCTTTGACAAAGGAGGCAAGAATATACAATGAATTAAAGACAATCTCTTTAACAAGTGGTGCTGGGAAATCTGGTCAACCACTTGTAAAAGAATGAAACTAGAACACTTTCTAACACCATACACAAAAATAAACTCAAAATGGATTAAAGATCTCAACGTAAGACCAGAAACTATAAAACTCCTAGAGGAGAACATAGGCAAAACACTCTCTGACATCGATCACAGCAGGATCCTCTATGACCCACCTCCCAGAATATTGGAAATAAAAGCAAAAATAAACAAATGGGACCTAATTAAACTTAAAAGCTTCTGACTTTCACTTTAATTTCATTTGATTCCTTTTACTCCCTAATAGTCCTGCTTTGGCTGGTGAAAACACAATCTCCAGTTTAAAAATTTGTCTCAGTCCTCACTTCTGCTCCTCTAAGTGGCACACCATGTGCAATGGTTGTGATGCTAAGTCTCTTCTGGTAACAGTCAACGATAGTTGGCATTATTGAAGTGTGAGGAGCTTAAGATGAAGCTGACTGATCACTTACTTGAGTAATTAAACCCAAACAAACACAAACAACTCTAGTTAGGCAGAAAACTTGTTTGTGCTAAGAGACATGTACAGCTATATTTTGTGTCACCTCTAATTCATCATAAAAGGCCATGATACATTTCCTTCACTTACAATAGATTGCATAAAGAACTTGGTAAAGAGTCCTAATGTTTGCTTCTAGAGATTGTGTATGTGAAAGCTGTTCAAAGGACAAAGTTCCAGTTCTTTTTGTTGTTGTTGTTGTAAAAGAATCTAACCCTCTCTTTGTACAAGAGAATTCTAAGCCTAGAATTGAGTGCCTTCCAAAAAACAGCTTTACACCATGTGTTCTGACATCGACTCCTTCAGCCACCATAATTTATGGACATCAATTAGATAATGGACTGCTTTGCATGTTTTTATGAAAATGCCAATTGGAAACCTTGGCATTGATGGCAAAAGCCCTCTATGCTGTGCATGGAAGGTGGCCAGCCAAATGGTCTGCATGGAATTCCTTCATCGATCTGTAATGTCAGGTCATAAATGATTCCCTCTGAAAACCGTGATCACCTGATAGAGGCCTCACTAAAGAGGTGTGCAGCTCTTTATTCACACCTTTGCAACCAGGCAGAAAACTCATGGCTTTGGCATTATGGCCAGACAAGGGGTCCAGAGAATCAAGGTCACTAATTAGATCCCATAGATCATCACGCTGACCTTCAAATTACTGCCTCCCTTTAATTAAGACCCAGCTAGATATATAAAACTCACTATGCCTAGATTATTCTTCTCTTATAATAAATTCTGTTTTAAGAACTCCCCACTCAGACCCCACCACCAAAATAATGCTATTGAGCTCAAGCCTCCAGTCTCTCGGCTTCCCCAAACGTGCATGGGAAATTAGGCATAACTTAGATTCATTCTCAACCTCCTACTCATTAAATGCCTTAGCCAAACAGACACCTCCTGCTTCTCTCCAAACACATTGCCTCCAGCTCGACGGAATTACTCGTAGTTCACAGAGAGCAGCATACTTTTACACACAGTGGCCCCTGCTTGAGATGCTCGTTATCCTTCTCATCTTGTCTGCCTACAAAACTGCTTATTTTTCAAGATTTCTCAAGAATCATTTATACTCACAAACCACCTCTGACTACTCCCACCCAATCTTATCCCTACTTCTCACCACATGTGTATGTGCACACATATATGCACAAAAATACACCCAGTTAGTGTTTCCTTCCTGTGTGCTTCCAAAGGGATTATAATTGTTGCATGCTGTTTCTAAAGTACTTTCTGTCTTTTAACTCAATTAATCATCTTGCTCACTCTGTGAACAAGGTATTAATATTGCCTCTGTTTTACAGATGAGGAAACTGAGGCTCAGATAATTTATTGAACTCAAATATTGTTGTTGTTCAGTCGCTCAGCTGTGTCCAACTCTTTGCAATCCCATGGACTACAGCACACCAGACTTCTTGTCCATCACCATTTCCCGGAGCTTGCTCAAATTTATGTCCATTGAATCGGTGATATTATCTAACCATCTCATCATCTGTCATCCCCTTCTCCTCCTGCCTCCAATCTTTCCCAGCATCAGGGTCTTTTCCAATGAGTCAGCTCTTGCATCAGGTGTGCCAAAGTATTGGTGCTTCAGCATCAACATCAGTCCTTCCGATGAATATTCAGGGTTGATTTCCTTTAGGATTGACTGGTTTGATCTCCTTGCTGCCAAAAGGACTCTCAAGAGTCTACTCTAGTACTACAATTAGAAAACTTAAATTCTTCAGCATTCAGCCTTCTTTATGGTCCAATTTTCACATCCATACATGACTACTGGAAAAACCATAGCTTTGACTGTGTGGACCTTTGCCTGCAGTGATGTCTCTGCTTTTTAAATACACCTTCTAGGTTTGTCATAGCTTTTCTTCCAAGGACCAAGTATCTTTTAATTTCATGGCTGCAGTTACTGTCTGCAGTGGTTTTTGGAGCCCAAGAAACAAAGTCTGTCACTCTTGCACTTTTTTCCCTTCTATTTATCATAAAGTGATGGGACTGGATACCACAATCTTACTTTTTTGAATGTTGAGTTTTAGGCCAGCTTTTCCATTCCTCTTTCACCTTTATCAAGAGGTTCTTAAGTTCCTCTTCACTTTCTGCCATTAGAGTGGCATCATCTGCATATCTGAAGTTATTGATATTTCTCCCATCAATGATTCCAACTTGTGCTTCATCCAGCCTGGAATTTCACATAATTTATTCTGCATATGTTAAATAAGCAGGATGACAGTATACAGACTTGGCATACTCCTTTTCAATTTTGAACCAGTCAGTTATTCCATATAAGGTTCTAACAATTGCTTCCTGACCCACATACAGGTTTCTCAAGAGACAGGTAAATTGGTCTGGTATTTCCATCTCTTTAAGAATTTTCCACAGTTTGTTGTGATCCACACAGTCAAAGGCTTTACCATAGTCAATGAAGCAGAAGTAGATATTTTTCTTGAATTCTTGTGATCCAATGAATGTTGGCAATTTGATCTCTGGTTCCTATGCGTTTTCTAAACCCACCTCATACATCAGGAAGTTCTCAGTTCGAGTACAGCTGAAGCCTGGCTTGAAGGATTTTGAGCATTACCTTGTTAGCATGTGAAATGAGTGCAATTGTATGGTAATTTGAATATTCTTTGGCATTGCCCTTCTTTGGGATTGAAATGAAAAATGACCATTTCCAGTCCTGTGGCCACTGCTGAGTTTTCCAAATTTGTTGGAATATTGAGTTTCACAGCATCATCCTTTAGGATTTGAAATAGCTCAACTGGAATTCCATCACCTCCACTAGCTTTGTTTGTAGTGATGCTTCCTAAGGCCCACTTGCCTTCACACTCCAGGATGTCTGACTCTTAGTGAGTGACCACACCATTGTGGCTATCCTAGTCATTAAGATCTTTGTGTTTATTTCTTCTGTGTATTCTTGGCACCTCTTCTTTTTTTTTAATTTTATTTTATTTTTAAACTTTACATAATTGTATTAGTTTTGCCAAATATCAAAATGAATCCGCCACAGGTATACATGTGTTCCCCATCCTGAACACTCCTCCCTCCTCCCTCCCCATACCATCCCTCTGGGTCGTCCCAGTGCACTAGCCCCAAGCATCCAGTATCGTGCATCGAACCTGGACTGGCATCTCATTTCTTACATGATATTTTAACATGTTTCAATGTCATTCTCCCAAATCTTCCCACCCTCTCCCTCTCCCATAGAATCCATAAGACTGTTCTATACATCAGTGTCTCTTTTGCTGTCTCGTACACCGGGTTATTGTTACCATCTTTCTAAATTCCATATGGATGAAACTGGAGCCTATTATACAGAGTGAAGTAAGCCAGAAGGAAAAACATCAATACAGTATACTAAGGCACCTCTTCTTAAACTCGTCTGCCTCTGTTAGGTCCTTACTCTTTTTGTCCTTTATCATTCCCATTTTTGCATGAAATGTTCCCTTGATATTTTCAATTTTCTTGAGGAGATCTCTAGTCTTTCCAATTCTATTGTTTTCCTCTAATTCTCTGCATTGTTCACTTAAGAAGGCTTTCTTCTCTCTCCTTGCTAGTCTTTGAATCTCTGCATTCACTTGAGTATATCTTTCCCTTTCTCCCTTGCTTTTCACTTCTCTCTTTCTTCCGCTATGTGTAAATCCTCCTCAGAAAACCACTTTGCCTTCTTGCATTTCTTTTCCTTTGGGATGGTTTTGATCACTACCTCTTGTACAATGTTATGAACCTCTGCCCATAGTTCTTCAGGCACTCTGTCTACCAATCTAATCTTTTAGTAACTTCCACTGTATAATCATAAAGAATTTGATTTCGGTCATACCTGAATGGCTTAGTGGTTTTCCCTACTTTCTTCAATTTAAGCCTGAAGTTTGCAATGAGTTCATGATCTGAGCTGCAGTCAGCTCCAGGTCTTGTTTTTGCTGACTGTATAGAGCTTCTCCATCTTTGACTGCAAAAAATATAATCAGTCTGATTTTGGTATTGACCAATTGGTGATGTCCATGTGTAGAGACAACTCTTGTGTTATTGGAAACAGGTGTTTGCTATGACCAGTGAGTTCTCTTGGCAAAACTCTGTTAGCTTTTGACCTACTTCATTTTGTATTCCAAGGCCAAACTTGCCTGTTACTCCAGGTATCTCTTGACTTCCTAATTTTGCATTATAATCTCCTATGATGAAAAGGACATATTTTTTGGTGTTAGTTCTAGAAGATCTTATAGGTATTCATAGAATCATTCAACTTCATTTTCTTTGGCATTAGTGGTTAGGGCATATACTTGGATTACTGGGATGTTGAATGGTTTGTCCTGGAAACAAACTGAGATCATTCTATCATTTCTTAGATTGCACCAAAATACCACATTTCAGACTTTTTTGTTGACTATGAGGGCTACTCCATTTATGCTAATGGATTCTTGCCCAGAGTAGTAGATATAATGGTCATATGAATGAAATTCACCCATTCCTGTCCATTTTAGTTCACTGATTCTGAAGATGTCAATGGTCAGTCTAGCCATCTCCTGCTTGACCATGTCCAATTTACCTTGATTCATGGATCTAACATTCTAGGATCCTATACAGTATTGTTCTTTACAGAATCAAGTTTTACTTTCACTACCAGACATATACACAATTGAGCATTGTTTCTGCTTTGGCCCAGCCACTTCATTCTCTGCACTTCTTCAGTAGCCTATTGGACACTTCCCAACATGGGGTGGGGCGGGGCGGGCTCATCTTCTAGTGTCTTATCTTTGGCCTTTTCATCCTGTTCATGGGGTTCCCATGCCAGGAATACTGGGCTGATTTAACACTCCTTCAGTGGACCAAGTTTTATCAGAACTCTCCACTATGACCCATCTGCCTTGGGTGGCCCTGCATGGCATGGCTCATAGCTTCAGTGAGTTACAAAAGCTCCTTCTCCATGACAAGGTTGTGATCCACGAAGGGGGGAACTTGTATATGGTTACTCACTTGTATATGGTTACTCACAATATGTTGTATAATCAGGATTGAAATGTTAGCAAGCTAATCACTTCACTATATGGAGAAGCTTTATCAGACATGTATGTACATTTGAAACATGCATTGTCAACTGATAGAGGTCTTGTGGGAAAAACAGGGGTTATCCTTTCTATTAGTGAGTGACTGAGTGAGTGAAAGTTGCTCAGTTGTGTCTGACTCTTTGCAACTCCATGGACTGTAGCCCACCAGGCTACTCTGTCCATGGAATTCCTCAGGCAAGTATACGGGAGTGGGTCACCATTTCCTTCTCCAGGATCCTTTTATTAAACTAACAAAAACATATATTGTTCCTCAGGTGGCCCAAGAGAACAGAATATGCCCTGTGAGTTCCAAGTTATTAGCCAGGCTTGTTCTGTCCCATAGTCCTATCTGCAACTAAAACATCTCGCTTTTTGAAACAACAAATGTCACCACCATAAAATTTACAAGACACAATTCTAATCAGAACCATTGTTTGCTGTGTACATTCTCTCACTGAAGTATAAGGTTAAACTGTTAAATGACTTGAACTTAAAAGAAAACAAAATCAAATGGAACAAAGTAGAGCTTTAGTACAAAACAATATTGACATTATTTTCTTATTGATCAATTAGTCACATTCTTATTATAGCACCTGTGTGTCAAAGAAGATAGAATGTCAAAACTCTAACTGATTTAACCCATTGGATGCTCTCTCCTGAATATTATTGGGTAGAACAAAAATAAAATTACAATTGGCTCTTTGGACACTTAAGTTTTGGAGAAATATTTTGTTCTTTGCAAAGCCTTGGTATGGATTACAACTTAAAGTACCTAAGGGGCTCTAGGGGATCTAAGTGTGGGGACCCATAGGACTATACCAAAAAAAAGGAGTATGAAGATAAAGGTTTTCATTTCATCCTTGTCATGTGTTTCCACAGTCTTAAGGTATTTGAGTGCATGAGTTAATACAAAATATACTGCATTAGTCCTGAAGAAAGATCTTTTAAAATGTGGCCCTGTTGCCTAAAATGAAGAAATCTTCTAGAAAAGGATATATATATATATATATTTCTTTCTTCCTTTATTCCTGCTCTCATTCTTTCCTTGCTGAATATTTCACTCAAAAAGCCTTTAGGCATGCCATAGGAAAGAAGGTGGCAAGTGGGATAGCAGAATGAGAGGTTCTGGGGATTAATCACATTCAAGGGGATTAAGTAAAGAAGTAAATATATTAACCTAATGGGATCCATGCTTTTCACTGAAAGGATTTAACTTTATGGTAAGGGAGAAAAATTAGAATGAACTCTGTGGTATAGTATTAGACTAGAATCAGAGGTGTGAAGTTATGGTTTTTAATATATAGAAAGAATTAGAAATACATATCTCTCTAAGATTGTAAAATGCATAGAGTACACTTAGCATCCAAATCTTTGCTTCTAATTACCCCTCTCATCACTAAAAGGAACCAGGGGCTTCTTGAAGAAATAGCTGATTCCAGAGTTGAGCTGAGGAAGGTAAATAAGCACGTAAATCCCTGGGTTGGGAAGATCCCATGGAGAACGAAATGGCAACCTACTCCAGTATTCTTGCCTAGAGAATCCCATGGACAGAGGAGCCTGACAGGCTACAGTCCATGGGGTTACCAAAAGAGTCAGGTATGACAGCGACTAAACAACAATATCCCATTGTGCCAGGAAGAAAGGGATTGCTTTAATAGAAAAATGTCAAAAGAACATGTTCTTAGAATATCAGAGGTACTCCTACTGGGCAAATCTTAGAAAATTTAAACTTAAAAAATAATGTTAGTGACAGATTGCAAAGTTTATCCTGCGGTATAAAGTAGAAATCCATGAGTCCCCACTGTAATAAATAAATGAATAAATAGGAGAGATGGGAAAGTTCTTCCTTAGAGTAGAAAACAAACAAATATTGAAGCAATGATGGAATTAGAAAATCAGTACTTGGTAATCATCATGGTAGTAAATAGTTCAGTCAGGAGCAAATACATGTGAAAATCAGTGGGTGAAAGTAGGAACAGAAAATAATATTTAAGCAGTCTCAAAGTATCCTCCTATAAATTGCATACTAATGACAAGATAAGGTACTTTATACCAAGAATCCTGCAGACAGCACCTTATTCATGTGATCCAATTATCATCAATGATGGAATAAATGTACAAGATGAGATAAACATATATTGTGCACTTCAGTATTGCTTCTGTGATGTTCCTGCCAAACCACATGAATCTAATTGTGAGAAAACATTATGCAAATGTCAATTGAGAGACAGTTTAAAAAATAGCTGGCAGATAATCTACAAGTCTTATGGTCTTAAGGTCAAGGAAGAACTTGAGAACTGTTCTGGATTGAAAGAGACTGAAGAGATATGACAACTGGGTGCAATGCATGAGCTTTTATTGGATTGTTTCGCTACAGAGGGCATTACTGGTAGGGTTGGTGAAACCTGAATAGGGACTCTGGATTTTTTATACTGTTCGATCAACTGTCTGCTTGAAATTATCTCAAAATAAAAAGAAAAGATACAATCTGCAATATTTCATAATTTATAAATAAAAATGAACAATTACTTTACACTAAAATATGTATAAAATATCTAGTATGTGCCAGATACTGAGCTTGACCCTGAGCATAGCAATATAATGAAGACTGGAAAACTCATTTGAAGGACAGAGGTGGGTTTGAGGAGGAGAGGAAGTTTGGCAGATATGAGAGAAACAGTATGGAAGTGGAATAAGAAGCTTGACTCCACCACCCAGAGTCAAAGATTTAAACTCCACCTCTACCACCATGATCACACCCATGTCATCTACGAAAAACTACTTAATCTTGCAATATGTGAGATTGCTCATCATATAATCAAGACCATAATAGTAACTCATCAAGTTGGTTTCAAAAATCAAAGATGATGACTATCTAAAGTGTCAGAGTTCCTAGATCTTAAAAGGTATTCAATAAACAAAAGCTACTAGTTGCAGTATAAAAATAATAATAATGCAATAATATTGTCTAGTCAGTGGTTTTAAAAAACATGAAATTTGAGTATAATATAAAACATCTTAAAAGACATATATCAAGACATATACATTGGATGTTAACTAAATTTATTGTGATAATCATTTCATAATATATACATATATCAAATCATATGGTATACACTTTACATTTATACAGTTATATGTCAATTATTATCTCAATAAAACTGTAAGAAAAAGGCCACACACTTTACTTTCAGTTCAGTTCAGTTCAGTTCAGTCACTCAGTCGTGTCCTACTCTTTGCAACCCCATGAATTGCAGCACACCAGGCCTCCCTGTCCATCACCAGCTCCTGGAGTCACCAAACCCATGTCCATTGAGTCGGTGATGCCCATGCAACCACCTTATCCTCTGTCATCCCCGTCTCCCTCCCTTGCTCTCAATCCTTTCCAGCATCAAGGGGTCTTTTCAAATGAGTCAGCTATTCTCATCAGGTGGCCAAAGTTATTGGAGTTTCAGCTTCAACATCAGTCCTTCCAATGAACACCCAGGAGTGGTCTCCTTTAGACTGGACTGGTTGGATCTCCTTGCAGTCCAAGGGACTCTCAAGAGTCTTCCTCAACACCACAGTTCAAAGCATCAATTCTTCGGTGCTCAGCTTCCTTCACAGTCCAACTCTCACATCCATACATGACCACTGGAAAAAACCATAGCCTTGACTAGACGGACCTTTGTTGGCAAAGTAATATCTCTGCTTTTTACTTTATCCATGACTTAATCCACATAAAAGCTTAGATGTGCCCATGTTCAAACCTAGTACCATATACGAGATATATGTTGGCAATGTCCAACATGTGTCTGGACACAACCACCTAGATAAGCACAGTAAACATCTCCCAACTCACTTATACACTAACCTTCTAGGTGTCAATGAGGCTGCATTTGTTTCTGGAGCTCCAGGTCCTCCTCAAATCTCATGTGGTTGGGCAGAATTCGTTTTTTTGAGATTTAGAAATGAGTACCCCACTTTCCTACTGGCTATTGGTTGGGGATCACTGTCAACTCATAGAAACTGCATTCAGGTCCTAGTCATGTGAACTTCATACAACACGCAGCTTGCTTCTTCAAAGCCAGCAGGAAAATCTCTTATTCAGTCTGCTAAAACAGATTCCATATATACCATAATGCAATAACAGGAATCTATGCCATCTCTTTGACATATTCTACTTGATTAGAACCAAGTCACAAATTGTAACTGCATTTCAGAGGTGAAGGAAAATTACACAAGGACCTCTAACTCAATCACTCATTGTCTGCAAGCTTCACCGTACCACAGTATATCTAGCATTATATCAGAAAAGGGAGTACATTTCTGTTCGGTCCTATATTTTGACCATAAATT
The DNA here is from genome assembly GCF_002263795.3 of Bos taurus. Classification (NCBI taxonomy): domain Eukaryota; kingdom Metazoa; phylum Chordata; class Mammalia; order Artiodactyla; family Bovidae; genus Bos; species Bos taurus. The sequence continues at coordinate 2,590,509 of NW_020192292.1, forward strand.
AGACTATAGGATATAGGATATGAATGCAGTGAGTCTGCTGCTGCTGCTGCTAAGTCGCTTCAGTCATGGTCCGACTCTGTGCGACCCCATAGACGGCAGCCCACCAGGCTCCCCGTCCCTGGATTCTCCAGGCAAGAACACTGGAGTGGGTTTCCATTTCCTCTCCAATGCATGAAAGTGAAAAGTGAAAGTGAAGTTGCTCAGTCGTGTCCGACTCCTAGCGACCCCATGGACTGCAGCCCACCAGGCCCCTCCATCCATGGGATTTGCCAGGCAAGAGTACTGGAGTGGGGTGCCATTGCCTTCTCCAATGAGTGAGTCTAGGGGGATATATATGGATTTTGGAATTGAATATGGCCATGGCTATTTGTTGCACACAACTCTCAGTATGCTTTAAGGCATGATAATTAATAAAGAGACAGGACTTTTATTCCTTGTATGAAGGTGCGTATGCATGTCTGAATAGAGACATGTGTGAGTTCAATCATACACTAATAAGCACGGCTATGTCTAAAGGTAGGATCATTACTGGTGATAATAGAATAAAAATGAGTACTTGAAGCTGAGCCTGAATATATGGGTATTATTTCAAGTTTGCCTTTGAAAAAAAGGAAAAACTATGTATTGGCTTTTTTAATCATTTACCACGTTGGGATATATAGGCATAGTCCCAAACTAAGCAGGAATAAAAATAATCTGGAAAAGAATAAAATGAAGAGAAAGAATTTAAAGTGATTAATTATACACTGTTAGTTCCATAGAGTACATGGTTCTGAAAGATATAAAGACTGACTCTGCAGAGGTGATTATAAAAAAAAAGTTGCTCACCCTTTTATTTCTACATTTGGTCTCTATTACTACCCTAACACCCACTCCAGTGTCCTTGACTGGAGAATCCCAGGGACAGGGGAGCCTGGTGGGCTGCCATCTATGGGGTCGCACAGAGTCGGGCATGACTGAAGTGACTTAGCAGCAGCAGCAGCAACTGACCCTAAACCTTAACTACAAACCAGTATATATTTTTACAAAACCAGGATGCTATGGCAAGTAATATGGTACCATGATGTGATTTTGCAAAATGACATCTGCTGCAAAATGTGATCTCTCAAAAAATAAAGGTAGGAGGGTGATCACGCCATCTGTGTCACTTCGAGGGAACTGACAATTAATTTTAAATTACTTTCTGTCAGACTTTCAAGTATTACAAGGTATTTTTTACTTATACATACAAATTTTTCAATGCATGAATATTTTAATATAGTGTATTTTAGGTCCAATGCAAGAAATAACCATTTTCAGCAACTCTACTGTCTTTCACTGTCTAGTTAGAGATGGTGAACCAATTAAAAAAAAAAAAAAAGATTTCCTTCAACTCAATAGGTCTGGAAATGGACTTGGCCTAATTTGAAAACACATTACTGATAATACAAATATAATTATTTATTTGTATATTATGAATTATTCATCAAAGACCCATTGAAAATGTGGATGCTTGATGGTAAAATTTTAGCACCATGGAAAATGTATTCATATGGAAAGAGCATCATGAGAAATTTATTAAAATGAAAATGGCATTGATTAAATACTGAATACAAAGATGAATTTATACAGAATCACATGTCCCAGCAAATGGCTTTTGCATAAGTTTTCTCAAATCTGGTATGTGGGATCAAAGATGGGGGCATAGGAAGATCCTGAGCTTCCCCCCGCACTAGCACACCAAAAATTACAGCTATATTCTCTGAGTCTCTGAAGACTGCAGAAAGCTCTTTGACAATTATGAAAAGAAAGGAAATAAACCACATCAAAGCAGGTAGGAGGGGCAGCATGTACACCCTAGTGTGGTGACCCACAAGTGGGAGGGATATCACAAACTTTTAGGTTCTCCCTAAGGAGTGAGGGGTTCAAGCCCCACCTTGGGCATTCCAGCCTTGGGCATGAGCGAAATAGGTGAAGATAATTAAGAGGTACAAACTTTCAGTTATAAAATATGTAAGTCACAGGGATATAATGTACAGTTTAGGGATATGGTCATATTATAAAAACCTTATATGATGACAGATGGTAACTATACACATTCTGGTGATCACTCTGTAATGTATAAAAATATTGAATCACTATGTTGTACCCCTGAAACTTATATAATATTGTAAGTCAACTCTACTTCAATAAAAGCAAACATAAAACAAATACAAACATTTTTTTGAAAGATTTCTCAAAATCTGAAGATACAGATTTAGAAATACCAGAAGTCTTTATAGGCAGGCAAATTATTGAGTCACATAGTTCAGGCCCACTGGTTCTCTTTTTCTATTAGGTAATAAATTATTTGGAAGTAGTATATCATATGGAGAAGGCAATGGCAACCCACTCCAGTATTCTTGCCTGGAAAATCCACTGGATGGAGGAGCCTGGTAGGCTGCCATCCATGGGATCACACAGAGTCAGACACGACTGAAGTGACTTAGCAGCAGCAACAACGCAGTAATATCATGATGTGTATTAAGAATGTTGTTCTTCACTCATGTCAGAGTCTTTGTGACTCCATGGAAAGCAGTGTGCCAGGCTTCCTGTCCATCACAACTCCTGGAGCTTGCTCAAACTCATTTTCCCTTGAATTGATGATGCCCTCCAACCATCTTGTCCTCTGTTGTCCCCTTCTCCTCAGCCTTCAATCTTCCCCAGCATCAGGGTCTTTTTCAATGAGTCAATTCTTCACATCAGGTGGCCAAAATATTGGAGCTTCAGCCCTCAACATTGTCTTCCAATGAATATTCAGGGTTGATTTTCCTTAGGATTGACTGGTTTGATCTCCTTGCAGTCCAAGGGACTCTCAAGAGTCTTCTCCAGCTCCACAATTCAAAAGCATCCAATTCTTTGGTTTTCTCAGCCTTCTTTATGGTCCCAACTCTCACATCCATACATGATTACTGGAAAAACGATAGCTTTGACTGTAAGGACACTCGTTGGCAAAGTGCTAAGCCATTCGGTCATGTCCAACTCTTGAGACCCCATACACTGTAAGACTGACAGACTCCTCTGTCCATGGGATTTCCAGTCAAAATACTGGAGTGGGTTGGCATTACCTTCTCTAGGGTATCTTCCCAACCCAGGGATTGAGCCTGCATCTCTTGCATTGGCAGACAGATTCTTTAACACTGTGTCACCTGGGAAGACCCCCCAAATATGGGATACTTCAAGAATTTCCATGTCATCTTTGTGCAGGGGCCAGGCTAATCTTCTCTGTATCATTCCGATTTTAGCATATGTGCTGCCAAAGTGAGCACATTTTATATGATACTCAGTTTTAAAAAGTCGTGTTTATACATTTTGGATATTAGGCACACTAGTGTATACAGAAATCAAAATACAATCTTGTGTGCCTGAAGCACATAATGTTGTAAACCAAGGTTACCTCCTCCAAAGTCATGTTTCTTAGGATTATTATATAATTTTTAAGACTTTTAAACATTTTCCATGTGTTCTAAGATTACTTTTGTGTGTTTTACAAAGTATAAACTATATAAATATTCAAGTAAAATCAAAGGCTAGGTATAGAATATCTCTCTATCTAGAAAAATAGACTACTTACATGATTTTCAGTTACTTTATTCTCTGTAATCATTGTCTCCAAGAGAAAGGGAACCAAAGTGATGAAAGCTGGATCATATGCAAGGATGTACCCACTCTTGTTGATTACAAAATGCATTTCATATTTGCAAAGGCAAAGACTGAATTGTATCATTCTAATAGTTTGAATGAGTATTTGGGAGAATGTGATGTATCAATGTCGCATTTCTGAATGATAAAGAATCACATCTCAGTTGGAATCACAGATTATTTATAAAAATTAAATGAATCTTTTCTACTGGTGCTTTGGGGAATATTAGAATGAGTATTAGAAAGCTAATTATGTATGCACGTTCACTGCTCCCCTTTGTACACTCTGTCTCCACAAGGATCAGTGAATCATTAACACATAATGCAGCTTGCCAAATGCTTGGCATCAAGGATGGCACTTTTAAGATTATTGGAAGCACTATGATTGAACAGAGAATATTGGTTCCAGCTTCCAAAATTTCTCTCTGCATAAGCACAGTTGTATCCATGTAAAACGTGGATGAAGTATGTGAAATGCAACTGGTCCACCAATATGACCAACCAGGTTCTCAGGTAAAGCAAACCTGAAAAGTTTTGCTGGCCTTCTCTTACACTTATCCATTGACTGGCAATCTCTTCTTCACCTGATTTGGTTCAGAAATTCCCTACAGTATTATCCTAAGAGCTGACCTGCTTCTAAATCTATTTTTCCTTCTCAAGCTATTTTGTTATCCTACTTATATTCTCTTAGCATCCACTCTTTCTCTGCTCTTGCATTTCTATATTTTTATTTATGTCTTAGTCTTCACAAATTAAAATAATCTCATACTTTCAAACAGACTGAGAAAGGATAAATCCTCACTGAACTGAATTATAATTTCCTTGTTACACAAACATGCTTTACTTTCTAGAGAAAGTAATTGATAACATGAGTAAGCAATCGTCATGTGAAATAAGAAGTCATCACCATATTTCAAAGGTTTTAATTTTTTGAGAATCTTAATATTCTGAGACCACTTTAAAAAAGTATACTTTTTCAAAAAAATTGTTTTCTACATTTCTAAGTCATCTGAAGATGCCTACAAGATATTTTTTCAGGATTATATAGTCAGCTATTTTAATGCTCTGTCTGTATGTGTTTTCTGTTCAATTATTAGTAATATGGCTTTAATGGAGACATAGCATACAGTATTATGCTATAATTTGCAAGGAGGCTCTTTCTTGCAAGGAGATTCCTTGTACCGTGTAAGTGAATATCCTAAAATATAAAACAGTGAAGTATAATAACAAAAATTGCTAACATTTACTGGGGCTTATTCAACCCCAACAAGCAGTTCTATGCCCTTTATATGTATTAACTCAATCTTCACAACCTTATAAGATATTGTTATCATTATTTGACCCATGAGGAAACCAAGGCATTCTGTGGTTAAGCCAGCTTGCTCAAAGTCACAAGGCTAATAAAGGGTAGAACTAGGATTTAAATCCAGAACCTATACTATTAACAATGACTATGCTATTCTCATTAATGTTTATAAAGACTAGCAGAAGCAGCAGCATGCTATTCTCATTAATGTTTATAAAGACTAATTTTGGGAAGTTCTTATGGAAATGTGCCAGGTTAAGAGTTATATAGGAGAAATATTATTCTTTAGTTGACTCCAGTGCAAGTCCATGTCATTGGGGCATTTAATTTCTCCCCATGTTTACAACTTTCTAAGCACTTCCATTATTAATAATGGTTAAAAACCAAAAATAAGGAGCCCTAAGGGCTTCATAATTGCCTTAAGCTCCTGAAAGTGAGAAATCTGCTTCAAGGTGGTGGTAGATTTACTCCTTTTCAACATCATGAAAATTGCCAGATGCTGTCAGTAACTAACCTTCTCTCCTGGCTTAGTTCATAGGTGGAACAATATCATTTATTTCTTTGTCATATGCAAAGCAAAGACTCTTATAAAAAAACTTGCTTTCTTTTTTATAAATCCATTTATTTCTGCATTTCCAATTTTGCTTTGGGGGTTTTCAGATAGATTGATTAAATAACTATTGATAGATAATGACATTGCTTTTGGAATGTATCAGCAGAATGCTTCAGTCCTGGCCTTCTTCAGGTTTGAACACACTTATTGAAATTAAAGCTATTCATCACGTTAATGCTCTACTGTCATTTATAGTTAAGACATAAAACTTTTTCCATCCTCTTGGAAAAGGCAACAAGATAAAATTGACATTGGTAGAGAGATAAGGCATCAGCCAGCGTCACTAGATAAAGATAATTCCTTCAACAGTGAGAAAGAGAAAGCTTTCTTATTAAAATTTTGCGCTAAAATATGTAGCATTTCAGAATCAACATTGCTTACTACCACTCCAAGTGGACAGTCCAATATAAATAATATTATCATCTTATCATCATTGTGAGATATAAAAGTAAAGTAAAATGTTGCTATAAATGAAATGTTTGCATTGAAAGTTAGCCCCATACATAATAGTATTCAGAGATGAGGGCTTTGGGAGATGATTAGGTCCTGAGGGTGGAGCCTTCTTGAAAGAGATTAGTGCCCTTACAAAAGAGACCCAGAGAATTCCTTCCCACTTTATGCCATGTGAAATAACAGTAAGAAAACAACTGTGTATGAACCAGGAAACAGGACCTCACCAGACATAGAATCTGCCACCACCTTGATCTTGGACTTACTAGCCTCCAGAACTGTGAGAAATAAATGTCTGTTGTTTACAAGCCACTCAGTATTTTTATATAGCAGCCCAAATAGAATAACACAAATGTTAAACTAGGAATTTTATCTATTGTAAATACTATTTTTGTCTCATCTCTTGCCACCTTACTACTTTTCCAATCACAGTGGTCCTCTGACAATTTCTTGAACACACAAGTATCTTTCTTGCCTCAATATATTTTGGTAGACCTGGAATTCTCTTACTCCCTCTTTTAACCAAGGTTGGTCTTCTCTTTTTAATATCTCACTTACAACATCACCCCTCAGATAGATCTTCTCTAACCATCTTATTAAAACTCCCCCAATTATATTTGTTATCATATAAAATTTTTTCCCTTCAAAGTACTTATCACAGGCTTTATTGTATCTGTACCAAATTTTTTGGCTCTCTTACTAGAGGGTGAGTTCCACAAGTAAAGAATCCTTAAGAATCTGGTTCGTGACTATATTCCTTGTGCTTTCCATTTAGAAGATACTCAGTAAATAATCACATAATAAATAAACTCATTTCCAACACCACCCATTGTCCAAATGACTGAAAATTTTACTTAATATCTAGGTAGTGGAAGTGTCTGAAAATTCAAGTTGGATGTCTGAAACACTCAGCACTTCATCATATTCTACAGAAAGAACGAATTTATAATAAAAGTATTGAGGAAAGATGTAGATTTTACTGAAGAATTCATAGGAGAGAAAAAGAGTGTGTTGCCATTTGACTTCCTTTCTCCACAGTCTCTGCACTCATTTTGCCTAACTGGGAGCACTGCTTCTACTTTTTCGTTATGTAGCACTCAGTCTCTGCACCCCTCCACCATCTTCCTCTTCACTATCTTTCTGAGGAATTCAACTGTGTGCTCAAATCTGTATACCAACAAACAAGAATCTTAAATATAATAAGGCCCAACCTTTGAAGGAAATGCATACTCCAAGGGAGTCCAAAAAGGAGTGTTACTGCTGAGAGGTGCTCTGAAAAGTGAAATTTATCCAGTTTGTGACATCTCTAAGTGTTGAGAGTTTTTTGTTTGTCATTTTTGTTTGTTTTCTTGCATTGGATCTGGAAAATATCAATCCTGACAGCCAGAGCTGTGCTTAGAATCAAACAACTTTATATATATATATATATATATATATATATATATATATATATATATAAAAGCATTACCTAACACATCTAAAGATTGACTAGACTAATGGTGTATGTTACACTCTGTACTAGATATCATGCATGAAATAGTGGTTCTTACCCAAGAGCAGCCTACAATGCCCATTAAAAAACTACAGAGCATGATGCCAGTTTAACAAATTGTATCAAATAATTGCATGTCTGTACTGTCTCAATGGTCATGACTGTTTATGAGTAATTCTGAATTCTGAAAAAAAACACTGAAATAGTAAATTTTTTATATAATTGATGTAGTATTTCAGAACGTTTATGGTTAGGGGACAGGATGAAATTTTTGTTAAATAAAGCCAGTCCTCTTTTTCCATTAGTTAATTTTATTCCAATTTAGAGTGAACATTTTAAAGAAGGAGTTCTTGTCTAGTTGTTACTCAGGAGTCAAAATTTCATTTACTACAGATGTAAGTCAAGCATGTCCTGGCTAGACTAGTGGTCAGGTCCATAGCATTGCTTATCCTTCAGCAGCCCAGATGCTAATGTCTTTCCAAAACCTCTCTTAGCTGTGCTCTAGCCATACACCTTCCAGTTTCCCAAAGAGCCTAAAGAACCATGCTTTCTCGTCCTGCTGATCTGAATACAGTTACAATCTAATAGGAAATGCAATATGATACTCACACTGCTGTGTGATAAATGCTAGAAGAATGGGCATAAAAGGCTATTGCACCATAGATAAAGGACACCTATGCTGAGCTTGGAGCATCAGGGAAGTCTTCTAGGAAGAGACAGTAAGTGCTTAGAGACCTAAAGAACAAATAGATGCAAACCAGATGGAAATTAGCCTGTAGAAGGAAAAAATAGGATTTCTATAAAGCCAGGTAGACATCATACAAAATGGTCTAGAAATAAGAGAAGTACTGCATTTAGTTTCATCTTGTGGATGCAATGGTAGAAAATTACACAGGAAGAGTAGAATGGAAAATAGTGAGGTTACCAGGGGCCTTGGGTACCAAGACATGAAGTTAAGAGCCATTTAAGGGTTTCAAACAAATGAGTGATTAAGTCTAATTTAAGTGTTTACAAATAATAGATTAGAGAGGAAGACTGGAAGCAGAGAGACCAATAGTTGGAAGCTGCTTTATGAATTTAGGATCATCTAGACCAGGCTGGCAGTGGATTAACCAAGGAAACAGCTGGCAAAGGTGTTCAGAAAGAATAGGAGGGACAGATGGAGATGCGAATGACTTCCATTGTTCTAGGTTGGATCATTAGATGGAGGGACCTTCCCCCACCAAAGGCAATGTGAATCAACACCCAGAGATTAGTCCCCACTCCACTAATACTAGCTATGTAACCTTCCCCAAGTTCCTCAACCTCTGCAAGCTTCAATTTCTGCATCTGTTCAATGGGAATACACTGTCTTATACAACTCACAGGGCAGTGCAAGGGCAAGATATTTATAAAACCTTTCCAAAAGCCAATGTAAGGGATTATTAATGTACTCTCTGAACCATGGACTTTGTTGACTAGCCATATAATGTATGATCATCTTTTACTGTCACATCTATGTCACTTGTTTTCCTTCATTCTGATGGGGACACTCAAACTTAAAAACTTTGTTTGAAAAATTAAAGATAATATGGCTAATTGGGACTGAATAAACTTTTGGAAGGCAGAAACTGCAGTGGTATTGGTCTTCTTCTAACAGGGATACATTAGCAAGAAGCTATCTTCTCTCCTGTTGAGGAGGAAGATGCTGTTTTATGCTGAGTCTCTCAGTCGTGTCCAACTCTGTGGGACCCCATGGACTGTAGCCCACCAGTCTCCTCTGTTCATGGGGATTCTCCAGGCAAGAATACTGGAGTGGATTGCCATGTCCTCTTCCAGGGGATCTTCCCAACCTAGGGATTGAACCCAGGTCTCCCGCATTGTAGAAAAGATTATTTACCAGCTGAGCTACCAGGGAAGCCCTGAGAAGGGATAAGGAAGAGTTATAAACTCCTGCCATTAAAGAAAGGCTTCTAAGCTGAGTGAGAAATGACTGCAAGTGTCTTCTACATTCACCTCCAAATTAGAAGCTTTCTCCACTACAAAACTTTGCCTTGAGTCTGCATGCAGTCTAGCTAGCTGAGCTGGGAGTGTCTCTGACATGGTTTAATACATATGATATCAGAACAACATAACACAGTACTGGGTACTCAGTGGATTCTTAATAAATGGTTTTCAAAGTAACTTAGGATCATAAAAGTCTCACTTGGGTAAAGAACCCTCAAGGGATAGTTTTGGCCAGCAGTGCTTCAAGTGTCAGAGCAGGAGACTGACAGGCCGTGAGTCAGAAGGAAAAAAGAAAATCTCAGAAAACTAGTAGAACACTTCTTTTCCATAGCACAATACCTGTGCTATTAAAATAAAAATTATTTTCCAACTGGCAAAAAAAGACTTAATCTTTCCCCCCCACTTTCCAATAATATATTAGTTATGAAAGAGTGTGATCAGGCTTTAGTAACTGCTGCTGAAGAGTAATAGAAAGTTAAATATTCCTGCAAATTTTCATTTCTGTCAGTGACTGTAAGTGTAATCTATTTTTTTCCCCAAAACAGAGATACTGGCAGGTTATTTAGAAATTCATTTTTAAGGTGACATCCATGATTGTACAAATCCAGGAAGCTAAGTTTTAGTAAAAGCACTAATCAAAGCTGCAAAATGGTAAGCATCACTTCTATCTCCTGAAGAGAGAGAAAAGAACAAAATATGACATTTTTTTTTTTTTTAAAGGTGCCTGTCTGTTATTGTGGCAGTGTCAGAGAATGGTTAAACTTACAGACTCTGGCACCACATAGTTTGGGGCTCAGGGCTCTGAGCTTAGATTTATGACTTCAGGCAAATGAATCTGTTCAAATTCTTTCCTTCAAAATGTGAATACTAAATGGATAATTTTATGTAAAGCAGCTATTGTAATGCCTGAAGATATGTATCAATACAAGTTAGTTTAAGGAGATAGTATTACTATTGGCATTCACATTATTATCAGTACCATTTATTGTGACCTAATTATTGCCCTAGGAATTGAACAGCAGTTATCTTATTAAATGTACCTATCCATTCTTTGAGTTGGGCATTCTTATCCCAGGGGAGAAAGAAGCAAAGTTTGTCAGTGGTTGATGTGCTAGAAAAACTGACTTGGTTCCCAGATGAAGGCGCACTTATGAGGCCTGACAGATAATTCAGGGTTTTTCCCTGATGGTAGGAAGCAAAAGACATGAGGAACTGTAGTAAGTGTGTTCGTTGTGCTGCTTTCTGAACTTTGTTCCTTTTGTCATGTAGAATAAATATGCATAAAATAATCATCCATCCCTTGGGTTTTCTACTCTTAGTTCTTTCCCCCCTTCCACATCTGCCCCCAAGTGGCTGCCATCAAGGTCCCACAGGGGCCAATTATATCTGGCTCTGAGTGACAGAAGCTCCACCTACCTGAGGCTGGCTCCAGGCACGGAGCGCACCTGCACATTCACAGCCCAGTAAGCACTCCCAGGACTGGGGTTCCCGGGGGGTCCTGAGCTCAATAGCAATATGGGCTGTCAAAGGATGAAGTCAGAAGCAGATGGCAAGGAAGCATGTACCTAGTTCTGCAATTTCCTTCTCTCCTAGAGCCATGCCAATCTCCACACTCCTGTCAGAGTTACCGTTTTCAAACCCTGATCTGGTCATCTGAGTTCCTGTTTATGAATATTGTGTGGCTTCCATTTCTTTGCAGGGTAAAGTAAAACTTCATGAGGTTATATCTTCCCATCTGCATTTCCCATGATGTTCTTTATCTACCACATAGTATACCCTCTAGTCCCAATAAGTTACACATAGTCCTCATGACATGATTTCAGAATTCTGTGCATTGTACATAATATGCTCGATGCATGGAGTTTGGCTAAGCATTTTCTCTACTTTCTTTTAGGTAAGTTCACCAATCATCTCCCCTGAAAAGTTCTCCCCAAACTGTCTCTTGCTCACTCCTTGTGAACAACATGATGGCACTTAGTATTTAATTTTTAAATGATTGTACTCTACGTGTCTTATTTTTTTTCAATTACACTATAAGCTTCTTTTTATTTAAAGTATACTTTTTGTATTTTGCTCTGATTTTAAAAGTAACACAGGCAAACTGGCAGGTTATTTAGAAATTCGTTTTTAAGGTGACATCCATGATTGAAAAATATGTAAAAGAACATAGCATGAAATATTTACCTGCAGCACTACTCCTCAGAGATAGCCAGATTTAGATTGAATATGTTTATGTTTACACATACACAGACATGCACAGTGAATTAAAAAGGCAAAGAACCTGGTGTAAAGAGAATGAGTGAACTTCCAGATATTTAAGTTGGATTTAGAAAAGGCAGAGGAACCAGAGATCCAATTGCCAATCATCCCTTGGATCATTAAGAGAACAAGAGAGCTCCAGAAAAACATCTACTTCTGCTTTATTGATTATGCCAAACCCTTTGACTGTGTGGATCACAATAAACTGTGGAAAATTCTGAAAGCGATGGGAATACCAGACCACCTTACCTGCCTCCTGTGAAATCTATATGCAGGTCAAGAAGCAACAGTTAGAACTGGACATGGAACAATGGACTGGCTCCAAATCTATAAAGGAGTACGTCAAGGCTGTATATTGTCACTCTGATTATTTAACTTATATGAGAATACATCATGGAAATGTCGAGCTGGATGAAGCACAAGCTGGAATCAAGATTGCTGGTTCAAGTATCAATAACCTCAGATACACAGATGACACCAGCCTCATGGCATAAAGTGGAGAACTAAAGAGCCTCTTGATGAAACTGAAAGAGGAGAGGGGAAAAGTTGGCTTAAAACTCAACATTCAGAAAACTAAGATCATGGCATCCAGTCACATCACTTCATGGCAAATAGATGGGGACACAATGGAAACAGTGATAGACTTTATTTTGGGGGGTTCCAAAATCACTGCAGATGCTGACTGCAGTCATGAAATTAAAAGATGCTTACTCCTTGGAAGAAAAGTTATGACCAACCTAGATAGCATATTAAAAAGCAGAGACATTACTTTGCCAACAGAGGTCCGTCTAGTCAGAGCTATGGTTTTTGCAGTAGTCATGTATGCATGTGAGAGTTGGACTATAAAGAAAGCTGAGTACTGAAGAATTGATGTTTTTGGACAGTGGTGTCGGAGAAGACTCTTGAGAGTCTGTTGGACTGCGAGGAGATCAAACCAGTCTTAATTTCTAAAAGAAGTAGGTCCTGAATATTCATTGGAAGGACTGAGGCTGAAGCTGAAACTCCAATACTTTGTCCACCTGATGTGAAGAACAGACTCTTTGGAAAAGACCCCGATGCTGAGAAATATTGAAGGTGGGAGGATAAGGGGACAACAGAGGATGAAACAGTTAGATGGTATCACCGACTTGATGGACATGAGTTTGAGCAAGCTCTGGGAGTTGGTGAAGGACAGGGAAGCCTGGCGTGCAACAGTTCATGGTGTGGCAATGGACACAAATGAGTTGGACACGAATGAGCAACTGAACTGAACTGGATATTGATCATTTTGCTCTTATCCTTTAAAGATATCATTAGCATGGTCCTTCAAAAAAAAAAAAAAAAAAAGAACAATAACCAACAAAAAAAAAATCACTTACATTAGACTTCAAAAGTTAAAGAGAAATAAGCATATGACCATTGGAGCTTTAATACCTAGCAAATTAACTGCACAATAAAGCATTAAAACGTAAATAGGCAGGTTAATCCATATATTAGGCAGACGTTCATAAATCACGTTTCATTGTTTTGTTACAGAGTAATCATATTTAAATTTAAAACACTATTTCACTGATCCTAGAATTTGATCCTCAAGATAATATTGTGAGGTCTGCTTAGAAAGTGTCAAGAACCCTATTTCACAAATGCAGAAACTGAGGAGGAGAAGTTGGGTAAAAAGCTACAATTTCTAGGCATGTAATAGGGGAAAACAAATCTAACTCCGTATCAGCTCTCTTTCTTTTCCTGTGCTGAGTCACGGTGGTTCTGCACCTTTTGTAAAAGAATAGTGCCTAGAGCCTGAAATATACAAGATAGCATATTCTCAGAGCTCTGATCTTTAAAAGTCCATTCATATAAAGATAAGAAGTTGCAGAAGAGAGAGTAACATTTGTTTTTTTGGAGGTTTACAAGAAGATCATGACCTGACCTATGTAGACAGGTACAAGAACAAAGGAGTCTAACATCAAGAAGTCTGCAAAAACTAACCACACCCCTCCCTCACCTCGTCTTTAAAGGTGTTTTTCTGAAACCTTTCAAGGAGTTTGGGATTTTAGGGCACAAGCCACCTGTCTCTTTGCACAGCCCTGCAATAAACTTTTACCTGTTCCAAACGGCAATGTTTCAGTTTGTTTGGTCTCACAGTGTGTTGGGTGCACAAATTTGCATGTGGTAATAGGCATAAAACTCAATGATATAACTCAACCCTCTGATTTCTTACTTCTAAGGCAGTTCTTTATTTATTATATTATTTAGCCATAATTTGAAGTGAGAACATTGAAACAAGGTGGAAGACTTAGAGCAAATCTCTGACTTTTGTATGAGTTTAGCACAAGTAACTGCATTTGATTGTTGGAGGGGTTGACGGCCTAGAGTTTGATTCAAAGTTTTAACCTTATGTGGCTTTCCTCTAAAGTATCAGATTTTAAGATTATTTTGACACATACAAAAAAAAATCAAGTCTATTAATATATTCTGCAAATAGCAGAAAAGCATGCTGGAGATAGAAAGATTTATGATAAAATGTATTAAAGATCTGGAAAATAATAGCTTCCATCGAAGAGTAAAGAAGTGGGATTCTTAAGCAAAAATGATAATAGAAGGGAAGATTTCATAATGGTCCTTCCATATATTCTGAATTATTATCAAGAAGAAAAAAATCTTTTTTTCTGTATTACATCAAAGGTAAAATGAAAAGAGATAAGAGAGACTTAAAAGAATGATGAACTTTCTGAATGGAACAGACTCGACATGAGCGATTCCTTCACTATTTTTAACAATGAATTGAAAATTATTTAAATTTTTTCTACCTATCTTCTAGGGAATTCCATTATGAAATTCCTCAAGGTAATTAATCTGAATAAATCCAGCCATGCAGAGCCAGAATCCAAGAAAAATTACCAACTGGGAATATGAGCATAATAGAAATAATCAAGATGCTCTGTCATGGAATTGCTCTAAACTGAGCCAATTCCACATGGTTGACTTGATTAAGTCCTGGTAAATTGATCATTAAGGAATCAGTCAAAATGGCAGACAAAATTCAGAATAAGAGGGTAAAATAAAGGAATCAATCATAGTCTGGTCATTGTAGTCAAGCCAGAGAACTTGGATATTCTGGCAGTAAGATATAATGAGTATCTAAATAAATATAGAATTAGTGTTTCAGAGAAGCACGTAGACTTTTAAACATTTAGTTTTTAAATTTTTCAAACACATTAAAATGTAATAAGATTTATACAATGAGTATTCATATTCCCATCACTTAAATTCCATGATTATTGTTAGTTTGCTGAACATTATATGTGTGTACATTACATGTATACACATGTACTATATATTTTACTGATGCATCAAAATGAATTGCAGATGTACTTTTGATACTTAAGCCCCACTTATTTCAGCACACAAATTCTAAATGTAATATATACTCCTACATCACAAAATATGACATTTTCTAAAAACAAAATTAATGCTACTTCTTTAATATCATTTAATGCCTATTCTATATTCTGATCTATTAATTTTTTCTCCAAGTATCTTATCATTTCCTTTTAACTTTTGAAATACCTTTAGACAGAAAATAATTGTACAGAGAGTTCCCATATACCCTTCACCCAGTTTCTCATAATGTTTACATATTTTACATTTATAGAAACCAGAAAATTGACATTGGGCCAGATTAGAATGCAATCAATAACAAAGAAACTTAATCATCTCAGCAACACTGTAACATAGACATTGTCATCATTTCACAGATGAAAGAACTAAAAAAAAAAAGGAAGTTTACATTTCTATCCTCGGGTTAGAAATTTGAATCGCGACCCCTATAAGATTCTTAGTCTGTAAAGTTCACGTACTTTTCACTACATGATGTTGCTATATATATAATGGGGTCAAATAGTTGAAAGAGAAAAAAATGATACTGTTTATCACTTAAAGCTCATAAATTAGAACTAGAAGTTCCAGATGCTTTCAAATATCACTGATAAAATTCATTAATACTTAAACATTTAAAGAGCTTATATTATGAAACTTACATTTTGTAAAAATTAGTGATATTCAGCCTATTCGTTCTTTCTTTTTCATTCAAGCAAAATTCCTTTGGCTTGTATAGTTATACAAGTGGTGGTAATTAACTCTGCTTAAAATACTTTCATTTTTGTAAAATTATTTATTTTTTAAAATCAGGCACAGTGATCATAACAACTAAAGCTTTGGAAGTGAGAAAACTGGGACCCAGAAGAATTACATAATTCTATAAAGGTCGCATAGTAAGCAATTAGTAAATATAGGACTACAACACATATTTTTCTGATTCCAGTAAAAACTGTTAACTATATCAAGGTACTTGGCAAATAGCAAACATCCAATAAAGGTTTTTTAATGAATTAAACCTCAGGTGTTTGAAGATAAAAAATATGTTGCAATAAACCTTTGTCACACATAAAGGATACATGCTTTATATTTTTGAGGTTAATTCTTTGTCAGTTTCTTTGTTTGCTATTATTTTCTCCCATTCTGAAGGCTGTCTTTTCACCTTGCTTATAGTTTCCTTCATTGTGCAAAAGCTTTTAAGTTTAATTAGGTCCCATTTGTTTATTTTTGCTTTTACTTACATTAGGAGGTGGTTCATAGAGGATCCTGCTGTGATTTATGTTAGAGAGTGTTTTACCTATTTCTTCTAGGAGTTTTATACTTTCTGACCTTGCATTTAGATCTTTAATTCATTTTGAGTTTATTTTTGTGTATGGTGTTAGAAAATGTTCCAGTTTCATTCTTTTACAAGTGGTTGACCAGTTTTCCCAGCACTACTTGTTAAAGAGATTGTCTTTTCTCCACTGTATATTCTTGCCTCCTTTGTCAAACATAAGGTGTCCATAGGTGTGTGGACTTTTCTCTGGGCTTTCTATTTTGTTCCATTGATCTATATTTCTGTCTTTGTGCCAGTACCATACTATCTTGATGACTGTAGCTTTGTAGTAGAGCCTGAAGTCAGGCAATTCCATTCTTCTTTCTCAAGATTACTTTGGCTATTCGAGGTTTTCTGTATTTCCATACAAATTGTGACGTTATTTGTTCTAGTTCTCTGAAAAATACCATTGGTAGCTAGATAGGGATTGCATTGAATTTATAGATTCCTTTGGGTAGTATATTTGTTTTCACTATATTGATTCTTCCAATCCATGAACATGGTATATTTCTCCATCTATTTGTGTCCTCTTTGATTTCTTTCATCAGTGTTTTATAGTTTTCTGTATATAGGTCTTTTGTTTCTTTAGGTAGATATATTCCTAAGTATTTTATTCTTTTTGTTGCAATGGTGAATGGAATTGTTTTCTTAATTTCTCTTTCTGTTTTCTCATTGTTAGTGTATAAGAATGCAAGGGATTTCTGTGTGTTAATTTTATATCCTGCAACTTTACTATATTCATTGATTAGCTCTAGTAATTATCTGGTGAAGTCTTTAGGGTTTTCTGTGTAGAGGATCACGTCATCTGCAAACAGTGAGAGTTTTTACATCTTCTTTTCCAATTTGGATTCCTTTTATTTCTTTTTCTGCTCTGATTGCTGTGGCCAAAACTTCCAAAACTATGTTGAATAGTAGTGGTGACAGTGGGCATCCTTGTCTTGTTCCTGATGTCAGGGGAAATGCTTTCAATTTTTCACCACTGAGGATAATGTTTGCTGTGGGTTTATCATATATGGCATTTATTATGTTGAGGTATGTTCCTTCTATGCCTGCTTTCTGGAGGTTTTTTTTTTTTTATCATAAATGGATGTGAATTTTGTCAAAGGCTTTCTCTGCATCTATTGAGATAATCATATGTTTTTATCTTTCAATTTGTTACTGTGGTGTATCACATTGACTGATTTGTGAATATTGAAGAATCCTTGCATCCCTGGTATCAAGCCCACTTGGTCATGATGTATAATCTTTTTCATGTGTTGTTGGATTCTGTTTGCTAGAATTTTGTTAAGGATTTTTGTATTTATGTTCATCAGTGATATTGGCCTGTCTGTTTTCTCTTTTTTGTGGCATCTTTGTCTGGTTTTGGTATTAGGGTGATGGTGGCCTCATAGAATGAGTTTGGAAGTTTACATTCCTCTGCAATTTTCTGGAAGAGTTTAAGTAGAATACGTGTTAGCTCTTCTCTAAATTTTTGGTAGAATTCAGCTGTGAAGCCGTCTGGTACTGGACTTTTGTTTGCTGGAAGATTTCTGATTACAGTTTTGATTACCATGCTTGTGATGTGTCTGTTTCTTCCTGGTTCAGTTTTGGAAAGTTATACCTTTCTAAGAATTTGTCCATTCCTTCCAAATTGTCCGTTTTATTGGCATATAGTTGCTGATAGTAGTCTTTTATGATCCTTTGTATTTCTGTGTTGTCTATTGTGATCTCTCCATTTTCATTTCTAAGTTTGTTGATTTCATTTTTCTCCCTTATTTTTCTTGATGAGTCTGGCTAATGGTTTGTCTATTTTATTTATGTTCTCAAAGAACTAGCTTTTAGCTTTGTTGATTTTTGATATGGTGTCCTTTGTTTATTTTTCATTTATTTCTGCCCTAATTTTTATGATTTCTTTCCTTCTACTAACTCTGAGGTTCTTCATTTCTTCTTTTTCTAGTTGCTTTAGGTGTAGAGTTAGGTTATTTATTTGTTTTTTCTCTTGTTTCTTGAGGTAAGCTTGTATTGCTATGAGCCTTTCCCTTAGCACTAGTTTTACTGAATCCCATAGGTATTGGTTTGTTGTATTTTCATTGTCATTCGTTTCTATACATATTTTGATTTCTTTCTTGATTTCTTCTGTGATCTGTTGGCTATTCAGAAGTGTGTTGTTTAGGCTCCATATGTTTGTATTTTTAATATTTTTTTGCTGTAGTTGACATCTAATCTTACCACATTGTGATGGGAAAAGATTCTTGGAATGATTTCAATTTTTTTTTTTAATTTAACAAGGCTAGATTTATGGCCCAGGATATGATTTATCTTGGAGAAGGTTCCGTGTGCACTTGAGAAAAAGGTGAAATTCATTGTTTTGGGGTGAATTGTCCTATAGATATAAATAAAGTCTAACTGGTCCATTATATCATTTAAAGTTTATGTTTCCTTGCTAACTTTTTGTTTGGCTGATCTATCCATAGGTTTGAATGAGGTTTTAAAGTCACCCACTATTATTGTGTTACTGTTATTTTCCCCTTTCATACTTGTTAGCATTTGCCTTACATATTGTAGTGCCCCTATGTTGCTGCTAAGTCGCTTCAGTCATGTCTGACTCTGTGCAACCCCATAGACGGCAGCCCACGAGGCTCCACCGTCCCTGGGATTCTCCAGGCAAGAACACTGGAGTGGGTTGCCATTTCCTCCTCCAATGCATGAAAGTGAAAAGTGAAAGTGAAGTCGCTCAGTCGTGTCCGACTCTTAGCGACCCCATGGACTACAGCCCACCAGGCCCTCCATCCATGGGATTTTCCAGGCAAGAGTACTGGAGTGGGGTGCCATTGCCTTCTCCAGTGCCCCTATATTGGTGCATATATATTTATAATTGTTATAGCTTCTTCTTGGATTGATCATTTGGTCATTATGTAGTATCGTTCTTTGTCTCTTTTCACAGCCTTTATTTCAGTCTATTTTATCTGATATGAGTATTGCTACTCCTGATTTGTTTTGGTCTACATTTGCATGAAATATCTTTTTCCAGCCCTTCACCTTCAGTCTGTATGTGTCCCTTGTTTTGAGGTGGTCTCTTGAAGACAGCATATATAGGGGTCTTTTTTGGTATCCATTCAGCCAGTGTTTGTCCTTTGCTTGGGGCATTCAACCCATTTACATTTGAGGTAATTATTGATAAGTATGATCCTGTTGCCATTTACTTTGTTGTTTTGGGTTCAAGTTTATACACTTTTTCCATTTCCTGTCTAGAGAAGAGCTTTTAGCATATGTTGAAGAGCTGGTTTGGTGGTGCTGAATTCTCTCAGCTTTTGCTTGTCTGTAAAGCTTTTGATTTCTCTTTCATATTTGAATGAGATCCTTGCTGGGTACAGTAATCTGGGTTTAGGTTTTTATCTTTCATCACTTTAAGTATGTCCTGCCATTCCCTTCTGGCCTGAAGAGTTTCTATTGCAAGATCAGCTGTTATCCTTATGGGAATCTCCTTGTGTATTATTTGTCATTTTTCAATTGCTGCTTTTAATATTTGTTTTTTATATTTGATCTTCATTAATTTGATTAATATGTGTCTTGAGGTGTATCACCTTCAGTTTATCCTGTTTGAGACTCTTGGTTTCTTGGGCTTGGGTGGCTATTTCCTTCCCCATTTTAGGGAAGTTTTCAACTATTATCTCCTCAAGTATTTTCTCATGCCCTTTCTTTTTGTCTTATTCTTCTGGGACTCCTATGACTCAATTGTTGGAGCCTTTGACATTGTCCCAGAGGTCTCTGAGGTTGTCCTCATTTCTTTTAATTCTTTTTTTCTTTTTTCCTCTCTGATTAATTTATTTTCACCATTCTATCTTCCACATCACTCATCCTATCTTCTGCCTCAGTTATTCTACTGTTGGTTTTCTCCAGAGTGTTTTTGATCTTAGTTATTGCATTATCCATTATTGATTGACCCAGAGTTACATAGAGATCATGTGATTGATTCACAGAGTTACATAGAGAAGAGAAGAGGGAGGAAGGAGATAGAGGTGACCAGGAGGAGAAGAGGGGGAATCAAAAGGATTGAAACAGATCTAGCCAGTAATCATTTCCCTAAGTGTTATGCATGGCCTGCAGTACCCAAAGAGATTCATAGAGTTGGGTAGAACAGAGAAGGGGGAGGGAATAGATAGAGGTGACTTGGGGGAGAAAAAGGAGAGTCAAAAGGGGGAGACAGCAATCAAGCCAGTAATCACACTCCTAAGTAAAAAGGAGTACTCAAGATTTGATTCTTAAAGGTAAAAAATTGATAACAAATACCAAAAAGCAAATGTTAAAAGTCTAGAGCAGATGTTAGACTCTCAAAAATACAATATTAAAAAAAGTCAGAAAAATTATAAAAAATATATATGAAATTTGCTTTAAAAATAGGGTCTTGTTTTTTGCAAGGTAATCAGTTCAGTTGAGTTGCTCAGTCGTGTCCGACTCTTTGCAAGCCAATGAATCGCAACACGCCAGGCCTCCCCTGTCCATCACCAACTCCCAGAGTTCACTGAGACTCACGTCCATCAAGTCAGTGATGCCATCCAGCCATCTCATCCTCTGTAGTCCCCTTCTCCTCCTGCCCCCAATCCCTCCCAGCATCAGAGTCTTTTCCAATGAGTCAGCTCTTCACATGAGGTGGCCAAAGTCCTGGAGTTTCAGCTTTAGCATCATTCCCTCCAAAGAAATCCCAGGGCTGATCTCTTTCAGAATGGACTGTTTGGATCTCCTTGCAGTCCAAGGGACTCTCAAGAGTCTTCTCCAATACCACAGTTCAAAAGCATAAATTCTTCAGTGCTCAGCCTTCTTCAGAGTCCAATTCTCACATCCATACATGACCACAGGAAAAACCATAGCCTTGACTAGACGGACCTTTGTTGGCAAAATAATGTCTCTGCTTTTGAATATGCTATCTAGGTTGGTCATAACTTTCCTTCCAAGGAGTAAGCATCTTTTAATTTCATAGCTGCAGTCACCATCTGCAGTGATTTTGGAATAGTAGGTTATAAAAATGAAAATTAAAGGAGTCATAAAGGACTTAAAAATTAAAATTAAAAAATGATAATAGTAAAATATATCTAGGAATTTCTCTGGAGCTGTTGTGAGTAGTGTAGGGGTGTGGGGTCAGTTCAGTTTCAGATAGTTCCTTGTTCCAGATTATACTTCTTCTCAAGGTCTATAGCCCCCTTCCAATGTAGTCAGTGCTAACTACAGGGTTTTAATCTGTTGCACCAGTCACTTCCAAAGTGGTTCCCTCTGTTTATTTTGGCTTCTTCTGTTTGCTGGTTTCTTCAGTGTCTAATTTCCGCCCTGACACAAGGGGGCAAAGCTGGTCTCTTATTTAGGCTCACTTGTTTAATTGTGCTGTGGGGAGGGAGGAACACTGCAAACAAATATCACTGGCGTGTGTGGGGAGTGCACGCTGTGTCTGGGCCACAGTGGGTTTGCCCCCACTCACAGCCTGTGTGCTTTCCCGGTCTACACTGCTCAGGCTCCAGGTGGCTCTGCAGGGGAACTGTCTAAAGCAGGCCCTGGGGTGCGTACACTTCCCAGGTCTAAGCCACTGAGGTTCAGGTTCTTGGGTACTCCACAAAGGCACAGACTCAGCTGGGCCTGAGTTTTGTGCCCTTCGCAGGTCTGAGCAGCTCAGGTGACCAGGTGCTTTGCAAGAACACTCTCCCCAGGTGTGTAGTGCATCTTATCTCCTCTCCGGTCCCAGCCGCTTGGTTTCCTAGGTGTGCAGCGGGAGCGCTGTCTCAGGTGTGGCATGTGTCTCCTCTGGGGTGCTGATGTCTAGCTGCGACCCTCCTGGCAGATGTCAAATGTCCAGCATCCAAGGAAGACTTGGTTAGCAACTGGGAGCCTGCTCGCAGTTTGGTAGAGGATGCAGTCTCTGGGGCCCAGATTGTCCCTCGCCTTCTGACTCTGGCTGTTGCCCGCCTGCCTCTCTGCCTCTGGCGGGGAATGGGAAGGTCAGCAGCCATCTAGCTCTTCTCTGGTATTCGCTCAGTCCTTTGTTCTGTGAGCAGGTCTGGCAGTTCCTTAGGTTAGAGCTTCTCAGAGGAAAGTTCTCTCTCTCGCTTTCTCTTTTTTTCCCTCTCTCTCTGGCTATCCCATAGTTCGGGTTTCTATGTCACGTTAGCTCCCTCAGATTATCCTCAGGGCATTCAGGTCCGGTCTTTACCCTAAGTAATGCAGCCCGTGCCTCCCTGTTCAGCCTCCGCTTGCTGGTGGCGGATGCGAGCGTCTGGGCTACTTCTCCACCAGGAGTTGTGGTTAGGCATGTAATCTGTGTTTTTTTGTTTTTTCCTCCCTGTTATGTTGCCTTCTGAGATTCCAAAATTCCCCACAGACCTGCCAGTGAGAGGGTTTCCTGGTGTTTGCAAACTTCTCCTCCTTCAGGACTCTCTCCCCTGTGGAAGGGTCTCCATCCCTAACTCTTTGTCTCTCGTTTTATCTTTTATATTTTGTCCTACCTCCTTTTAAAGACAATGGGCTGCCTTTCTGGGTGCCTGGTGTCCTCTGCCAGTGTTCAGAAGTTGTTTTATGGAATTTGCTCAGTGTTCAAATGATCTTTCAATGAATTTGTGGGGGAGAAAGTGGCCTCCCTGTCCTATTCCTCTGCCATCTTAAGACTGCCCCCTCAGGGATATATATTTTTGATTCACAAAACTTATAAATTCCAATATAATGTAATATTCATAAAAATGTGATAGTAAATGAAAGAAAACTGTATATGATCACTTCAGACCATGAAAGATTTAATATTTATAAGACTAAAGTCTATTTTTGCACTGAACTGAACATTCAGTGTAATGGTTTCGTGAACGTTTTTCTTTATTCTGTCTAGTGTGCATGATGGACACAATGTGACAGATCTCAATGACTAAAAATATGGACATTTTATTCCGTAATTTAAATTATTCTATGTTCAGGTTAAGAATCACAATAATGTGAGATCTCTTTGCCTAGCTTCTACTTTATTCTCTAGTACTGCTATTTGGCTTTCTCTTCAAAACTCTTTAATCCCTCCTCCACATAAATATAAAGGAGAAAAATTCACTATTTAAAAATCACAGCTACTTTTTAAAGACACTAGGTCTTGTTAAAGTAATGTCTCTAAACTAAGGATGGCCCTTTGTTAAGCACATTGATAGATTTGTATATATGAATGTAGCCAAGAACAGTTTGGTTTTAGAATTAAGAGAAAATAATTGTTCAGCCTTGCGGAGAATAAAATTAAGGGATGAGAGACGCAGAGTGGGATCAATAAACTGGTGAGAGGTCAGAATGCCACAGAAGGTAGTATGGTCTGTGAGGAATACTCAATAGCTAAATGTCTGATGATAATTGCTAATGTGAAATACCAAGTTGTTTGTAATTTAATCAAACAATGTAACAATTTATTACATATGAATAGTCATTAATTGTTCTATACACAGAAGCATCTTGTGTTAGAGTTTGCTTTTAAAAAAGTGAAAAGCTAAAGTGTTAGTCACTCAGTCATGTTTGACTCTTTGTGACCCCATGGACTTTGCCCACCAGGCTCCTCTGACCATGGAATTCTCCAGTCAAGAATACTGGAGTGTGTTGCCATTTCCTTCTCCAGAGGATCTACCCAACCCAGGAATCAAAACAGTGTGTCCAACATTGCAGGCAGATTCTTCACTGTCTGAGCTACCAGAGAAGCCCCTTGCTCATTTGAAAGGGGTGAGCAAAGAGAATAGCTTAAAACTCATGTTTGAACCAATACTAGTTTGAAGATAAAGGCTGAAAGATTCAGTGAAGAAAATAAGAAATAGGTAGAAGCAGGGAGGGCTTCCCTGGTAGCTCAGCTATCAAAGAATCTGCCTGCAATGCAAGAGATCCTGGTTCCATTCCTGGGTATGGAAGATCCCTTGGAGAAGGGATAGGCAACCCACTCCAGTGTTCTTGGGTTTCCCTGGTGGCTCAGATGGTAAAGAATTTGCCTGCTATGTGGGAGACTTGGGTTTGATCCCTGGGTTGGGAAGATTCCCCTAGAGTAGGGCATGGCAACCCACTCCAGTATTCCTGCCTGGAGAATTGCCTTGGACAGAGGAACCTGGCAGGCTACAGTCCATGGGGTTTCAAAGAATTGGACACAACTGAGCAACTAAGCACACATAACACACACAGCACACACATAGAAGCAGGGAAATCACAGTCAAAGTACTATGAAATTAGAACCAGCCATAGGAATTTGTGAGAAAATTTAATGTGGCATTGATCTTACCAAAGGTATGGCAGCCATTTGATTTACACAAATAATGGTAAGTTTTACTTTAGACTACTTGATGAGAATGATTAATCATATGGATAATGAGAAGAGAATAGTAACACTACTTGGGAATATATACCTTAACTGGCCACTAAGCTTGTTTATTAAGAGATTGGCTCTTGCATACATTACCCACAGTAAATATGAAACCCCAAAGATTAACAAGGTGCTAATACATAGTCAAAATCATAAATGTGGTATCCATGGATATTAAGGATCTAACACATATATTTTTTCATTTTTATTTATTTGTAGACTGTTTATAGAGCAGTTGTAGGTTCACAGAAATTGAACAGAAGGTACAGATATTTCCCAGATACCTCCTATCCCACTATATGCATAGCCTGTACCATTATCAGCATCCCCCACCAGAGTGGTAAATTTGTTAGAATCGATGGACATATATTGACACATTATTATCAACTCAATGGTCACAATTTACATAAGGATTCTGTTTTGGTGTTTTCCATTCTACAGGTTTGAGCAAATGTATAATGTCATATATCCTTCTTTACAGTATCATATAGTTTTTGGGGGGCTTCCCAGGTGGCACTAGTAGTAAAGAACCTGCCTGCCAATGCAGGAGATATGAGAGAAGCAGATTCCATCCCAGGGTTGGAAAGATCCCTTGGAGGAGGGGATGGAAACTCACTCTGGTGTACTTCTCTGTCGAATCCCATTGACAAGGAGGCTGGCAGGTTATCATCCCTAAGGTTGCACAGAGTCAGACACGACTAAAGCAACTTAGCATGCAGTACACACAAAGTAGTTTTGCAATAATTAGTATAATTTCTTTCTTAAGTGCTTGGTAGAATTCACAAGTAATGCCATCTGGACCTGATGCTTTCTATTCAATTCTTCTTTTAATTTATTTACTAGATATAGGTCTATATAGATTGCCTATTTCTCCTTTTGTGAGTTTTAAATAAGGCATCTTTCAAGAAATTTATCAATTTCATCTAGGTTATCAAATTCGGTGGTAGTATTGTTCATAAAATGGTTGTTCAGTTGCCCAGTCGAGTCTGCCTCTTTGTGACCCCATGGACTGCAGCACACCAGACCTCCCTGCCTCTCACTATCTCTTGAAGTTTGCCCAAGTTCATGTAGATGGCATCAGTGATCCATCCATCTCATTCTCTGATGCCCTCTTCTCCTTCTGCCCACAGTCTTTCCCCGCATCAGGTACTTTCCAATGAGTCAGCTGTTCACATCAGATTGCCAAAATACCGGGTTTTCCTGGTGGCTCAGCTGGTAAAGAATCAGCCTGCAGTGTGGGAGACTTGGGTTCTATCCCTGGGTTGGAAAGATCCCCTGGAAAATGGAACAGCTACCCACTCCAGTATTCTGGCCTGGAGAATTCCATGGAATGTATAGTCCATGGGGTTGCAAAGGGTCGGACATGACTAAACGACTTTCACTTTCACATCAGCTTCAGTGTCAGTCCTTCCAACAAGTATTGAGGATTGATTTTCCTCAAAACTGACTGATTTGATCTCCTTGGTGTCCAAGGGACTCTCAGTAGTCTTCTCTAGCATCAGTTTGAAGACATCAATATTAATGTTCTTAATATTCCTGGAATATTATTTTAATGTCCATTAGATCTTTAGTGTTGTCTTTACTTTCTCATAATTTGTGTTCTCTCCTTTTTTTCTTCATGGTATCACTTCATGGCAAGTAGATTGGAGAAAAGTGGAAACAGTGACAGATTTTATTTTCTTGGGCTCCAAAATCACAGTGGGCATTGACTGTAGCCATGAAATTAAATGGCACTTTCTCCTTGGAAGAAAAACTATCACAAACCTAGACAGCATGTTAAAAAGCAGAGACATCACTTTGCTGACAAAGATCTATATAACCAAACCTATGGTTTTCCCAGTCATCATGTATGGATGTGAGAGTTGGACCATAAAGAAGGTTGACTGCTGAAGGATTTATGCTTTCAAATTGTGGTACTGGAGAAGACTCTTGAGAGTCCTTTGGACAGCAAGGAGATCAAACCAGTGAATCCTAAAGGAAATCAACCTGGAATATTCATTGGAAGGGTTGATGCTGAAACTGAAGTTCTCCTATATTTGGCCACCTGATGTGAAGAACAGACTCATTGGAAAAGACCCTGATGAGGGGAGTGATGGAGAGCAAGAGGAGAAGGGGGAAACAGAGGATGAGATGGTTGAATGGGATCACTGACTCAATGGACATGAGTTTGAGCAAACTCCAGGAGACAGTGAAGGATAGGGAAATATGGTGTGCTGCAGTTCATGGGTTCGCAGAGTCAGACACGACTTAGCAACTGACGAACAACCCCTTATTTCTTAGTGCAACTAGAGATTTACTGAGTTTACAGATGTTTTAAAACAATCATTCTTTGGTTTTGATGTCAATTTCCATTGATTTCCCATTTTTAATTTTCATTTATTTCTGCTCTAATTTTTATTATATCTTTTTTCTTACTTAGTTTGGATTATTTACTTCCAGTTTTATTGAGATATAATTTCATACAGGACTATATAAGATTAAGATGTAGCATATAATGATTTGACACACATGCATCATTAAACTACTACAGTTGTTTTTGTGAACATCCATCACTGCAAATAGATACAAGAAATAGAAAATAGTATTTTTCTTTGTGATGAGAACTCTTAGGAGCAGAGAAAATTTTATTGCTAGTGTAATGCAATGAGTTTGCCCATGTTAAAAAACTGAATACCCCAATGGTTTTGGGGGAAGAATTTTTAGAGGCAAAATTTGCATGCGGAGATCTGCAGAGTGTGTGACTCTCCTTTGATTAGTTGGTGGATTGATAACAAGGTGGCCATCCAGGAATCTCAATCATCAGCCTCCTTGTTCTAACCATGGACTGCAGCACTCCCTGTCCATCACTATCTCACAGAGTTTGTTCAAACTTATGTCTATTTAGTCAGTGATGCCATCCAACCATCTCATCTTCTGTCTTCCCCTTCTCCTCCTGCCCTCAGTCTTTGCCAGTATCAGTGTCTTTTCCAATGAGTTGGCTCTTCACATCAGGTGCCGAAAGTATAAGAGAGCTTCAGCTTCAGCGTCAATCCTTCCAATGACTATTCAGGGTTGATTTCCTTTCAGATTCACTGGTTTTGTTCTCCTTGCAGTCCAGGGGACTCTCAAGAGTCTTTTCCAGCATCACTATTTGAAAGCATCAATTCTTCAGCACTCAGCCTTCTTTATAGTCCAACTCTTACATCCATACATGACTACTGGAAAAAACATAGTCATTTGTATAGTCATTTGACTATACAGACCTTTGTCAGAAAAGTGTTGGCTCTCCTTTTTAATATACTGTCTAGGTTTGTCAGAGCTTTTCTTCCAAGGAACAAGCATCTTTTAATTTCATGGCTATAGTCACCATCTGCAGAGATTTTGGAGCCCAAGGAAATAAAATCTGCCACTGTTTCCTCTTTTTCCCCATCTATTTGCCATGAAGTAATGGGACTATATGCCATGATCTTAGTGTTTTGAATGTTGAGCTTTAGGATAGCTTTTTCACTCTCCGATTTCAATTTTACAAGAGGCTCTTTAGTTCCTTTTCACTTTCTGCTATTAGGGTGGTACCATCTGTATATCTGAAGTTATTGATATTTGTCCCAGTAATCCTGATTCCATCTTGTGACTCATCTAGCCCAGCATTTCACATGGCGTACTCTGCATATAAGCTAAATAAGCAGGGTGATGATATACAGCCTTGATGTACTCCTTTCCCAATTTTGAACCAGTTTGCTGTTCCATGTCCAGTTCTAACTGTTGCTTCTTTACCTCCATACAGGTTTCTCAGGAGGTGAGTAGGGTGGTCTGGTATTCTCATCTCTTTAAGAATTTTCCACAGTTTGTTGTGATCCACAGTGAAAGGATTTACCATAGTCAATGAAGCAAAGCTAGATGTTTTCTGGAATTTACTTACTCTTTCTGTTATCTAAAGGATATTGGCAACTTGATGTCTGGTTCCTCTACCTTTCTAAATCCAGGTTATACATCAGGAGGTTCTCAGTTCACATACTGCTGAAGCTTAGCTTGAAGGATTTTGAGCATTACCTAGCTAGCATGTGAAATCAGTGCAATTGTATGGCAGTTTGAACATTCTTTGGCATTGCCATTCTTTGGGATTGGAATAAAAACTGACTTTTTTCCAGTCCTGTGGCCATTGCCAAATTTTCCAAATTTGCTGGCATAACAACTGTTTGAATCTGTCCTTTGGAATTGAGGGAAAATATAGGAGGCTGAAGCCTTTTTCATACAAAGAAGAAACAGGAACACAAAAAGGCTTTTGTACCTGGGAGTGCCACATAGTGTCCTGTTTCATTTCATGTGATTTCTAAGGAGAAATAGGATGTAATTCTTTATCATTGCTTCTCTGTAGGTAAGGTTTCCCACCTCACCCTCTCTTACTTCTTTCAGGACAATTTTTCTTTAATTTTATATAATTCAGAAATGATATGCCTGGTTCTGAGGGTTTTGGGGAATTTAGCCTGCTTCCTCTTGTCTGAGATTTCTGAATCTGTGGTTCAGTGTCAAACATTAGTTTGACATTGTTTCAATTGTTTTTCTTTTTGTCCATTCTCTCTTTTTTCTTCTGGTATTCCCATTACTTTTGTTACATTTTTGTAGTAGTCCTATGATCTTGGACATTTTTTCAGTCTTTGTTGTCTTGCTTTTCAGTTTTTTGAAGTTTCTATTGAGATATCCTCAAGCTCAAAGATTTTTTCCCTTAATCATGTTAAGTCTACTAATAAGCCAATCACATTTATCCTTTGTTTACAGTGTTGATGATTTCTAGCATTTCTCTTTGGCTCTTTCTTAGAATTTCCATCTCTTTGCTTCATTGCCCAGTTTTTGTATGCTGTCAACTTTACCCATTAGAGCCCTTAGATAATAATCATAACTTCATATTCCTTGTCTGACAATTCTAACATATCTGTCATATCTGAGTGGGATTCTAATGCTTACTGTCTCTCTTCAAAATGTCTTTTGCCTTTTAATGCTTGTCATAATTTTATATTAGTAGCTGGATTTGACATTTATAGCACTTATTTCCTCAGTTTTTTCTTGTTGGTTTCTGCTGTGGTAAATTGTAATTCTGTGTTTTTACTTAGCAGTCTCTCCAATTTGAGGGCCAGCAAGTGGTACTATGACCTCATTTCTTATATGGATGTATTAATAATAAGGATTTTTCACTTTTCAGTTCCCTCAGCTTTTTACATTTTAGTATAGAGAGGCAAATTCAGAATTTCTTACCTGCTGGACCAGAACCTGGATGTCCCATGTGATTTTCATTTTGATGTCTCATGACCAGTATTTGATTAGTTTTGTAAATCAGTATTTATCGTATAACTATATATTTATAACTGGGCTTACTATTAATATAACTTCCCTAAAACAAGCTTGGATTTTTTTTCTCCTACAAACTTATCTATTTAGTTGATATAGACTTGCTACATACAGAAAATATTAAGTTTACCCTCTCAAAAGGTTAGGTCATTAGTTGGATAAGTCTACAGAATCTCAGGTAGGGGGCAAAGTCCCATGCATCAGCAAAAATTTGGATTAAAGATTTACTGAGCATGGCTGTGCACACCAGAGCAAGATCCAGGTTTGCCCACAGCCAGTCCCTCCCATCCCTCATCCATCAGAGTGCAGACAAAAGAAGCAAGAACTACAATCTCACAGCCTCCAGAATGAAATCACAATCACAGAAAGTTAACCAAATGATCACATGCATCACAGCAATGTGCAAAACAATGAAACTATGAGCAATACTATGTAGGGCCACCCAAGACAGACATGTCATGAGTTCTAACAAAACGTGGTCCACTGGAGAAGGGAATGACAAACCACTTCAGCATTCTTGCCTTGAAAACCCCATGAGCAGTCTGAAAAGGCAAAAAGATATGACACCAGAAAATGAGCCGCTCCAGATTGATAGGTGTCTTATATGCTACTGGGGAAGAGCTGAGAAAAAGCTCCAGAAAGAATGAAGAGGCTGGGTCACAGTGGAAAGGAGGCCCAGTTGTGGATGTCCCTGGTGGTGAAAGTGAAGTCCAGTGCTGTAAAGAACAGTACTGCATATGAAACTGGAATGGTGGGTCCATGAATCAAGGTAAATTAGAAGTGGTCAAACAGGAGATGGGAAAAGTGAACATCAACATTTTAGGAATCAGAGAACTAAAATGGATGGGAGTGGGCAAATTTAACTCTTTGCAACCCCATGGACTGTAAAAAGCCCATGGACCAGAAAACTGGAGTGGGTAGCCTCTCCCTAATCCAGGGGATCTTCCCAACCCAGGGATCAAACCCAGGTATCCCACATTATAGGGAGATTCTTAACCAGCTGAGCCACAAGGGAAACCCAAGCATACTGGAGTGGATAGCTTATCCCTTCTCCAGCAGATCTTCCTGACTCAGGAATCAAACCGGGGTCTCCTGCATTGCAGACGGACTCTTTACCAACTAAGCTATCAAGGAAGCCCTTAAATATAATCCAGTTGATCATTATATCTACTATGTGGTCAAGAATCCCTTATAAGAAATCAAGTATCCTCATAGTCAACAGAAGAGTCCAAAATGCAGTACTTGGGTGCAATTTCAAAAACAACAGAATGATCTCTGTTCATTTCCAAGGCAAACCATTCAATATCATAGTAATCCAAATCTATGCCCCAACCACTAATGCTGAGGCAGATGAAGTTGAACGGCTCTATGAAAACCTACAAGACCTTCTAGAACTAACACCAAAAGAAATATCCTTTCATCATAGGGGACTGGAATGCTAAAGTAGGAAGTCAAGAGATGCATGAAGTATCAGACAATTTTGCCCATGGAGTACAAAATGAAGCAGGGAAAAGGCTAAAAAAGTTTGTCCAAGATGATGCATTGGTCATATCAAACACTGTCTTCCAACAACACAAGAGATGTCTGTACACATGGACATCACCAGAGGGTCAATACTTAAATCAGATTGATTATATTCTTTGCAGGTGAAAATGGAGAAGCTCTATACACTCAGCAAAAGTAAGACCAGGAACTGACTGTGGCTCAGATCATGAGCTGATTATTCAAAAATTCAGATTTAAATTGAAGAAAGTAGGGAAAACTACTAGGTTATTCAGGTATGTCTTGAATCAAATACCGCTCCAAAATCACTGCAGATGGTGACTGCAGTCATGAAATTAAGACGCTTGCTCCTTGGAAGAAAAGCTATGACCAACGTATACAGAACATTAGAAAGCAGACACATTACTTTGCTGACAATAGCCCGTCTAGTCAAAGCTATGGTTTTTCCAGTAGTCATGTATGGATGGATATAAGAAAGCTGAGCATAGAAGAATTTGATGCTTTTGAACTGTGGTGTTGGAGAAGACTCTTGAGAGTCCCTTGGACTGCAAGATCAAACCTTTCAATCCTAAAAGAAATAAATCCTGAATATTCATTGGAAGAACTAATGCTGAAGCTGAAGCTCCAGTTCTTTGGCCGCCTCATGCAAAGAACTGACTCACTGGAAATGATCCTGATTCTGAGAAAGATTGAAGGCAGGAGGAGAAGGGGACGACAGAGGATGAGATGATTAGATGACATCACTGACTGATACAGTGAACGTGCCAAATAGATTCAAGGGATTAGGTCTGAAGAACTTTGGACAGTGGTTCCTAACATTGTATAGGAAGCAGTGACCAAAATCATCCCGAAGAAAAAGAAATGAAACAAGGCAAAATGGTTGCCTGAGAAAGTCGTACAAATAGCTGTGAAAAGAAAAAAAAAAAAAAAAAGGAAAGAGAAAAGGAGAAAAGACATAACTATCTGAATGTAGAGTTCCAAAGAATAACAAGGAGAGATAACAAAGCCTTCTTAAGTGAACAATGCAAAGAAATAGAGGAAAACAATAGAATGGGAAAGACTAGAGATCTCTTCAAGAAAATTAGATATACCAACGGAACATTTCATACAAACATGAGCACAATAAAGCACATTAGTGGTATGGACCTAGCAGAGGCAGAAGATAATAAGAAGAGGTGGCAAGAATACACAGAAGAACTGAACAAAAATGATCTTCATGACCCAGATAACCATGATGGTGTGATCACTGACCTAGAGCCAGACATCCTGGAATAGAGTGGGCCTTAGGAAGCATCACTACGAACAAAGCTAGTGGATGTGACAGACTTTCAGCTGAGCTACTTCAAATCCTAAATGAGGGTGCTGTTCAAGTGCTGCACTCAATATTCCAGCAAATTTGGAAAACTCAGCAGTGGGCACAGGACTGGAATAGGTCAGTTTTCATTCCAATCTCAAAGAAGGGCAATGCCAAAGAATGTTCAAAACTACTGCATAATTGCACTCATTTCACACACTAGCAAGGTGCTCAAAATCCTTCAAGCTAGGCTTCAACAGTACTTGAACCTGGAGCTTTCAGATGAACAAGTTGGATTTAGGAAGGCAGAGGAACCAGAGATCAATTTGCCTACATCCATTGAATTACAGAAACAACACAAAAATTCCAGAAAAACATCTACTTCTGCTTCATTGACTATAGTAAAGCATTTGAATGTGTGGATCACAACAAACTGCAGTAAATTCTTATAAAAATGGGAATACCAGACCACCTTACCTGCCTCCTGAGAAGTGTATATGCAGGTCAAGAAGCAACAGTTAGAACCAGTCATGGAACAAGTGGTTGGTTCAGAATTGGGAAAGAAGTATGTCAAGGCTATATATTGTCACCCTGCTTATTTAACTTATATGCAGAGTACATCATGTGAAATGCTGGGCTAGATGAAGCACAAGCTCGAATCAAGATTTCCAGGAAAAATATCAATAACCTCAGATATGCAGATGACACCACCCTTATGGCAGAAAGTGAAGAGAAACTAAAGAGCATTTCGATGAAAGTGAAAGAGGAGACTAAAACCCTGGCTTAAAATTCAGCATTCAGAGAACTAAGATCATGATATCTGGTTCCATCACTTCATGGAAAATAGATGGGAAAGAAGTTGAAACTGTGACAGATTATACTTCCTTGGGCTCCAAATTCACTGCAAACAATGACTGCAGCCATGAAATTAAAAGACCCTTGCTCCTTGGAAGAAAAGCTATGACAAACCTGGACATGTATTAAAAAGCACAGACATCATTTTGCAAACAAAAGTCCATATAGTCAAAACTATGGTTTTTCCAGTAGTCATGTACGGATGTGAGAGTTGGACTATAAAGAAAGTTGAGCGCTGAAGAACCTATGCTTTCAAACTCTGGTGCTGGAGAAGACTCTTGAGAGTCCCTTGGACTGCAAAGAGGTCAAACCAGTCAATCCTAAAGGAAATCAACCCTGAATATTCATTGAAAGGACTGATGCTGAAGCTGAAGCTCTCCTATACTTTGACCACCTGACATGAAGAGCCGGCTCATTAGAAAATATCCTGATCCTGGGAAAGATTGAGGGCAAGAAGAGAAGGGGGCAACAGAGGATGAGATGTTTGGAATGGCATCACTGACTGAGTGGACATGAGTTTGAGCAAACTCCAGGAGATAGTGAAGGACAGGGAAGCCCTGAATGCTGCAGTTCATAGTTTTGCAAAGAGTCAGACAGGAATTAGTGACTAAACAACAACAACAGAATCTCATAGTACTTTGAATCTGTCTATTTGTATATGTTTTATATCCTTTGAGTACTGGCTATTTACTCCACTCCTCTGTAAATGTCTGTGTCTCTCTGTCCAAGATTATATAGGGGCTGTGTCTTTCTTGTTCTTGTCTGTATCCCCAGTGCCAGCACGGTACTCTGCACATAATAAGAGCTGGATAAAATCTTGGTGGATGAGGAAGTAAATAAGAAAGTTTTTGTGAACAATAGTGCTACAAGATGATATAAAAAAACCATTAAATTATCAATGTCAGGCAGAAAAACAAAACAAAATATAATGTATTAATTTGAAATTTAGGTAGTGGTCACTAAAGGAATTTGAAAAGGAAATAATTCATAATGAGAACTATGTAAAAGCTTCTCTCTCACTCTCTCTCTCTTTTTTTATAAAGATAGGAAACCCCAAATAAGTTTGAGGGCACAAGGGAAATGTCAAGGGGTGTGGACATTGATTTTGCATAAGAATGTGCATTTTTCTATTTTTAATACCAAACAGATAACAGCTTGTTAGCGTTATTAATCATCAACTAGCAATGTATGCTAGAAATAAAAATATAGGTATTGACTAAGTTTGAACATACATCATATTAAATAATTTAGAGAACATGGAAATTGAGTAATTACTATCTTTATCATAATATATTTTTCATATATTAAAAACCATTAAATCCTCCCTTAAACTTTTCTTGAAAATCACATATCTTTTACCATTAGTCATCAGACCTAGTTTACGTATTTTTAAATCAACCTTATTCTTCTCTGGATCCACTCTAACATCCTATCTCCTGTACAAAGGTCAGGGCTCAAACTAATCTAATAATCTGCTACTCTTCAAACTACAACAAAACATTCTTTCTCATTTATTGTATTTACCTTTTGCTATACTCAGTGTCACAATGACTTTTGGTTCAGAGTAGAAATTTTGTTTGGAGGCATTCAGTTCAAGCTTGAAATTTCTTCTACCTCAGTTGTAGGCCATTTGGTACATATCTTAACCAAACTTTTTTTCTTATTTGGACCAACTTTTTCCAACTCATCATGATTACTCAAAATTGCATTTATATCTTATAGAATGTTGGAAATTATAAATACCTTAATTTTGTCTGCTGGATATAACTTCAAGTTCTTTATTGTAAGGGTCAATAGGGCGCTGAATGCTATCAAGACCGTTCTTCAGGGGTTACTATACTGCATAATCACCAAAATTGGATCCAACATCCACAATAACATGTTTCTTGTTTTTACTCAAAGTAATGTAATCATTGCCATAATTTTTGTTAGTTACAATGCTATGTGAAATATAATTGAGAGCCCTACTGAAATCAATACAGATCACATCTTTCCATGTGATAATATGAACCTGATCAGTTTTTATTACATGGGACTTATTTTTTCCTTAGGCATATGAAAGCTCTAAATTTGCCTCATACTAATGCTCTGGGAAGTCACAGTTTCCTAAAAATAACAGCTTGTCATTTGCCTAGGATATCTGCCAGTTCCTTAAGTAGCCAAGAATGAAAGTCACCAATGCTTTCTGATACAAATTACCCAACTTCTTATGTAATTTTTCATGCAGATACAGCATGAGACAGATGCATAGATCTCTTCTATATTTATTCAAGTAATATTTTGATCTTTGCTGGTCTAATTAATATCATTAAGAACAGTTGTTCTCATTTTATATAATGTATTGCAGACCACAAGTGAAATTCAAATAAATGGCATCTTCCTGCTGCATCTTTGGATTAAATAATCATCTTTAACCTGAAGTCTTTCAGGTCAATGTTATTGGGCAAATTTAATTAGCTGATATTGGCTAAAACTGTCTCAAATTGTATTTAGAAAAAGCAGGCCTACTGACTTCAAGTTGCATATATATAGAAGTGCCTGAAGATCTCATTTTTAAAAACTGTAGTTAGAGATGCCCAATTGAGCAAAACAAACAGCATATGTCTGTCTTACCTCAACATAGAAGTTTGTTTTATCTTGTTTGTTTGTTTAAAAAGGATAGCTCAATTGTTTTTCTACCTCTGAATATACTCATCTGTTGTCACCATGAGTAAGATTCCCATAAGGTTTCATAAGTTATTTTCACTGTTATAGCCTTACTTCAAAGGACAAAAAATGTCATTTCACAATAACCTTCTTGTCATGAATACTTCTAGAGAGGGCATTCTAAAGGAATAATCCATAATCAAAGAACCCAGAGGCATTTTCTTTCCAATTCCTAAAGTTGGAAAAAGCAAAATAAACTGCTATATTGTTTATGGGTAGACTGAGTCTATGATATTTTTTTGAGGAATTAAAGGGAGAAAATCAGTCATTTTTAGCAATGATTTTTGCAAGATTTCCTTTCAGAATTGATCTTAATTTTGTCAGATAATATATCTTCTCTGAAATGTATAAGTAGGAATGTGACTTACATCCCTTTAAATTGTAACATAATTTATGTGTGTAACATTCTGGAGCATTTTTAAATCAGAAGAGATTTGTGATTATATGTACTATTACTGAATCCTATAATCATAATAAATTGTGTGGTATGAAAAGAATGCATACTTTTCCTATTTTCAGCAAAGGAAATGTCAATGCTTAAACAACAGAGATATCAGACCCTGTTGCCTCTCTTTTTCTGAATCCCTTCTCTCCCCACGAGGGAGGCAGATTACATTATCATGCTGGTCTTCATTGGTTGTCATGCTTATCTTCACTGAATTGGGGTCAACTAGTGTTTTGATTGACCCTATTGTGGCGATGCCAGTCTCAAGTTCACATCACTGTACTCTCAAAGCCCCTCAAATCTGCTCAAGTACCTAAATTCCCAACTGGAATTATTGTTTTCTTTTAGCCCTTTGGGATGAGCCTTACCTAGACTTCTGAGACAAAAACCCTAACAGCTGCCCCAGACCAGAACCTTGAAGAGGAGGTGACAGACTCCAATTCCATAAAAAGGCCACCCAAGTCCTAAGGACTAAAATTGGCATCTCAGTCCTTTGAACAACCCGAGTGCACTGTGGCTGCTTAAAGCATTTGTTCTCAATTCTGAATATATATTGAAGTCTTCCTGAGGCATGGAGCCTACCCTTTTGTAACTACATTGGAGTCTCTGGAGGATGTTCCCAAGGCAGCTGTGTTTTTAAAATGGTCTCCAATTTTATTGTTCAGCTAGAACTGAGAACTACTGACCTAGAAGAACCAACACTGTGTGGTCCTTGGTCTTGTTTCAGATTCCCACAGATATGAATGCATTCACCAAATAGTTACTAAGAGTTTTCTGGGTTATAGATACTGTTTTAGATAAGGGGATAGAATTATGGGCAAAATAACAAACCTACTACCATCATGGAGCTTAAACTCTAGTAAGGATCTTTTGTTCTGTTTTAGGTCTGGTGGAAGACAGTAAAACCAGTCCAGTGTCAGTTATCTCAGAGCTCCTTGAGCTATCCAGGAGAAAATGAGAACTCTCTTCATGCTCCCTCAGTTATCAGCTACTTCTTCTGAACCTTGACATGAGCTAGAATCCCCAAGGATGAAACTCCTTCCCACTCACTATTCTCCAAGAGTTCAAGAATTGAGTCAGGGTCAAGTGGTGTAATGATTGACCCTGTCTTGCTGGTGGCAGTCTTAACTTGGATGGGGGCTGTGATAAAATAATCTGTGTATGTGATATTTGCCAAGAACTATGATATAGGGCTTGAGAGGCGATCTATCAGCCATAAGTTCAACCTGAGGTCACATTCTTACTTTTAACACTCTGAACACCTCTGAACTTGTCAACAAGGCTAAAGAATTAGTGAGGATACTTTAGGAGATCTCCAAACCTCAAGTGGGTTATCATAAAAAATGATAATAGTATTTACCTTGAATGGCTGTTGTATTAAATGTTATCTTACCTAAACTCTTCAACCTAATATTCAAGATGGTCCATCATTTCCTCAGAATTACATCACTCCACATAGCTCATAATCTAATTACCCTAAATAATTTTCCCCCTTTCAATAGTATGCAATAAGCCTTTACACATGTTAGCAAAACATGTCACCATTAGCATTTTATAATTGCATTGTATTCTAGTATATCGATCCACCAGAATTTGCTGTTGTTGGACATCTTGATTGCTTCAAAGTTTTCTTGACTATAACAAAGCAAATAAATTAAATTATATAATTAAATCTGCCCTAATTAGTCCAAACACTCTTCTGAATGTTCTATGATTCTTTCTTATTTTTTCAGCTGTTCCTCCTGATTTTTCTAATCTGTTAGCCAAGCAGCATAGTCCTCAAAACTTTTTGTTTCCCTTGGTGAAAAATCATTGGATTGTATGGATTTAAGTATCATTTCTACCCACTCCAGTATTCTTGGGAATCCCTGGTGGCTCAGACAGTAAAGAATCCGCCTGCAATGTGGGAGACCTGGGTTGGATCCCTGGGTTGGGAAGATCCCCTGGAGGAGGGCATGGTAACCCACTCCAGTATTCTTGCCTGGAGAATCCCCATCAACAAAGGAGCCTGGTGGGCTGCAGTCCATGGGGTCACAAAGAGTCAGACATAACTGAGCAACTAAGCACAGGGCATTATACACTGATAATTCCCAGACACATATACTCAGCTCAGAACTCCCAGCGTCCTCCAGAATTATATTCTTCACTGCTTCCTGCTACACCTTATCACTTATAAGTCTCACAAGCAATTGAAAATCAACATGTCCCAAACCAAACTCCTGCCCTTCCAATAAAACACACGACTGCCACAGATTTCTCTATATCAGTAATTGTCAACTTCATTTTTCTAGTTGCCTCAGCCCAAATTTAGATTAATTCTTGCCTTTTTTTTTTTTTTTATCACAACCTAGTATATGATGTTGGCTCCATCTTCAAACTATATACTTAATCCACATAAATTGCTACTATAATACAAGCCACCACCATCTCCCTACTGAGTTGCTGCAACAGTCTCCTAACAGATCTTCCTCGTTGTTCCCTGTACTCCCCCCAAAAACTCTGTTCTCAACAGGGTAACCAGAATGATCGTAATACAGTTCATGTCCCTCTGCTGAAAACAATCCAGTGAACCAATAGCTTCCCACCTCAATTAGGGTAAAATTAAATTATTGTAGTGGTCTAGACACTGCAAAATCTGCTCCCTCTTTACTTGTTAGCTCTCTGACCTCAAAATTCTAATACAATCTCCCCTCATACTTTCTGGTCCAGCTCCACTGACGTTCTTGGGATTTTCCTAATTGATCTGCCATACTTCTTTCTCAGGACCTTTGCACTAGCACTTTCTTCTATTGGAATACTACCTGGAACGCTGTCACTAGATATCTTTATGGCTAGCTGCTTCACTTTCCTTAAAGTTTTGCACCTCAGGAAAGCCCCTTTGTATTTTAAACAAAGATCAGTATTTCTTATCCCACTTTGTTTTTCAAAATAGAAGTATGCAATGACATATACTATACATTTTACTAATTTATTTATTGTATTATTTTTTTTCCACTAGCCTGTAATTTCATGATGGCATAGACTGTTTATTTTGATCACTGTTATATGCCCAGCACCAATATTAAATGATCATGTTCAAATAATATCATGCTTACTTTATATAAATAAATATCACATTTACAGTCTTCAATCATTTTACACCTATAGTGAATGTCTAGCTTCCTTGATAAAATATGGGCTCTGTGTAGCCCTTCAACATATATTTGTTGAGTGAATGAGCAAATATTTCTATATTATAAAATATACTGGCTTTAAGCTTCATTCAAACTGACACCTTTGGTCTAGCAGCTTTTTTTCCTTCCTGCCTTGGGAGAGTTTTTTTTTTTTTTTTAATTTTGCATTATTAATTTTTAGGGGGAGGAGTTAATGTTGTTTATTTTATTTAACTTTAGTTTCTTATAGATATCATATAGGTGAATCTTGCTTTATTATTCAATCCATGAATCTCTTCCTTTTTTCCCTTTCTCCTGTTTCTTGCATTGATTTTGATCATGAGGTAAATTAATGTGTTTTTTCTTATGTTCATTCTGCTTGGGGTTTGTTTAGCTTTTTAAATTTGAGGATTTATAGTTATCATTATAATTTTGTATTATTTATTTTATAACATATTTATATATGATTAACATACAATATATATTGTCACCCTGATTATTTAATTTATATGTAGAATTCAGTTCAGTCAGTCAGTTGTGTCTGACTCTTTGCAACCCCATGAACTGCAGCACACCAGGCCTCCCTATCCATCATGAAATCCCAGAGTTTACTTAAACTCATGTCCATTGAGTCAGTGATGCCATGCAACTATCTCATCCTCTGTTGTCCCCTTCTCCTCTGGCCTTCAATCTTTCCCAGCATCGGGGTCTTTTCAAATGAGTCAGTTCTTCACATCAGGTGGCCAAAGTATTGGAGTTTCAGCTTCAACATCAGTCCTTCCAATGAACACTCAGGATTGATCTCCTTTAGGATGGACTGGTTGGATCTCTTTGCAGTCCAAGGGACTCTCAAAAGTCTTCTCCAACATCACAGTTCAAAAGTATCAATTTTTTGGTGCTCAGCTTTCTTTATAGTCCAACTCTCACATCCATACATGACTACTGGAAAAACCATGGCCTTGACTAGAGGGACATTTGTTAACATCATGTGAAATGCCAGGCACAAGCTGGAATCAAGATTGCCAGGAAAAATATCAGTAACCTCAGATACGTATATGACACCCACCCGTGTGGCAGAACCTCCTTGATGAAAATGAAAGAGGAGAGTGAAAAAGTTGCCTTAAAACTCAACATTCAAAAAACTAAGATCATGGCATCAAGTCCCATCACTTCATGGCAAATAGATGGGGAAACAATGAAAACAGTGACAGACTTATTATCTTGGGCTCCAAAATCACTGCAGAGCAGACATGAAATTAAAAGACACTTTCTCCTTGGAAGAAAAGCTATGATAAACCTAGATAGCATATTAAAAAGCAGAGACAGTACTTTGCCAACAAAAGTCCATCTAGTCAAAGCTATGGTTTTTTCCAGTAGTCATGTATGGATGTGAGGGTTGGACCATAAAGCTGAGCACCGAAGAATTGATGTTTTTGAACTGTGTTGTTGGAGAAGACTCTTGAGAGTCTCTTGGACTGCAAAGAGATCCAACCAGTCAATCCTAAAGGAAATCAGTCCTGAATATTCATTGGAAGGACTGCTGTTGAAGTTGAAGCTCCGATACTTTTGCCAACTTATGCGAGGAACTGAATCATTAGAAAAGACCCTGATGCTGGGAAAGACTGAAGGCAGGAGGTAAAGGGAATGGCAGAGGATGAGATGATTGGATTTCATCACTTGCTTGATAGAAATGAGTTTGAGCAAGCTCTGAGAGTTGGTGATGGACAGGGAAGCCTGCCATGCTGCAGTCTATGCAATTGCAAAAAGTCGGACATGACTGAGTAACTGAACTAAAGTACAATAAAACTCTACCATTTAAATTATATAATTTAATAGTTTAGTACTCAGAGTTGTGCATTGAAAACCATAATCAACTTTAGAAAATGTCCATTGTCCCCCAAATAAAGCACATACCTTTTAATAGTCACCCTCCCCACAATTCCTTTCAACACTACCCACCATCCCAGTACTGTTGTTGCTGTTTAATCACTAAGTTATGTCTGACTCTTTTGCGACCCCATGGACTGTAGCCCACCAGGCTCCTCTGTTCATGGAATTCTCCAGGCAAGAATACTGGGGTGGGTTGCCATATCCTACTCCAGGAGATCTTCCTGACGCAGGGATTGAACTCACATCTGCAATGGCAGGCAGATTCTTTACCACTGAGCCAGCAGGGAAGTCCTAGGTCAGTACTGGGAAGCCAGTATTTTGTGTCTCTATACATTTGCCTAAAGGCCTTCCCAGGTGGCTCAGTAGATAAAAGAATCCACCTGCGATGCAGGAGAACAAACCCTAGTGGTAGGTCAGGAAGATCCCCTGGAGGAGGGCATGGCAACTCACTCCAGTATTCTTGCCTGAAGAATTCCATGCACAGAAGAACCTGGTGGACTGCAGTTCATGGGGTCACAAAGAGTCAGACCAGACTGAAGCGACTGAGAACACACACAAAGTGAACATTTAATATAAATGGTCATACAATATATGGTCTTTTGTGACTGGCTTCTTTCTTAAGCATGTTTCAAGGATCATCCTTGTGTATGTTTCAGTACTTCATTTGCTTTTATTGATACATTTTATTATAAAGTCATTAAGAAGCTAAAATAGCATTAACCTTTTAGGTTAAAAACTGAGAGTCTTGACCTTGGATCAATGATATGCCACAATTAGACATACATTCCATTGTAGGAATATACCATTTCTTATTTATCCATTAATCAATTTATGGACATTTAAGTTGCTTCCACTTTTTGGTTACTATGACTAATATTGCTATGAACATTCATGTAACAAGATTTGGAATGGACATGATTTTTCCATTTCTCTTAGGTATAAAATTAGGATAGGACTTACCTGGTTATATGGTAACATTTTACATTTAACCTTTTGAGGAACTGCCATACTGCTTTTCAAGGTAACTGCACATTTTATGTTCCCACCAGCAGTATGTGAGATTTTAGTCTAGTAGTTCTTACATGGAATACTTAATTTTTCTGAATAAAAGAGTTGTATTGGTATGAATCTACCACATCAGTAGGTAATAGAATTATTGTTTCCCTGATCACCCTTAAATAGTAGATGTTTATAATAGAATTTATTTTAACAAATAATCTTACAGCAAAAATATTACTCTGTTGCCTTAATTTGCATTCATTTGATTACACATGATGCATTCAAGTGAGTTACACATGATTTCATGTTCAAGTCATTTATTTACATTCATTGTAAATTAATTCCATCGTCTGTCACTTCTTCCTCTTATGTTAGTGTTAATTATTGTTTTTAAGAAATTTTCTATAATAAATAAATCAACTATTTCCAATCATATGTAACTATTTATCTCCTTTTGATAGAAAATACATTCTTACTTTTGAAATGATTTGAAATTTATACTGTCATGATGTTTTGTGCATAATGAATTTTCATACTTAGAAAGTCATCTTTAACTAGTATATTCCATTACTTATTCTTTTCTTAATTTTAACTTTTTACTTTATATGAAATCCATGTTGATTTACAGTCTGAATTGGGGATCTAAGTTTTCTGATATCATATAACATTTTTTAAAAAATGTAAAGGGAGTGAGACAAAAGTAATTTTCAGTTTAACTCTTAGTAGATAG
The DNA here is from genome assembly GCF_002263795.3 of Bos taurus. Classification (NCBI taxonomy): domain Eukaryota; kingdom Metazoa; phylum Chordata; class Mammalia; order Artiodactyla; family Bovidae; genus Bos; species Bos taurus. Next base: position 2,634,166 of record NW_020192292.1, read on the forward strand.
AAAATTTAATGAGCCAATGCATATTATGTTCAATGTAATAGTATCAGTTACACCAAATATGCACAAAATGCGTTAGGAAATTTGATTTCATCTTCACTGAAGCAAAAGGGAAATGCCAAGTATTGGTATGAGTGGCATTTGACCAGTGGTCTAGTGGTTAGGATTTGGTATTCTCACTGCTATGGCATGGGTTTAATTATTGGTTGGGGAATTGAGATCCTACAGGTTGTGCAGTGTGGAATAAACAAATAAATAATCAGAAGTGAATCTTGGCAATATCAAAAAGGAGTTTGTCCTAATGAAAGCATATATCATCAAGCAACTGTGTATCAGGATCTTTGGGTAACTCCATGTTGAAGCATAGCTTGGGGAACTTTGAGCATTACTTTGCTAACGTGTGAGATGAGTGCAATTGTGTGGTAATTTGAAACATTCTTTGACATTACCTTTCCTTTGGATTGGAATGAAAAACTGACTTTTTCCAGTCCTGTGGCTACTCTTGAGTTTTCTAAATTTTCTGGCATATTGAGTGTAGCATTTTAATAGCATCAATTTTTATGATTTGAAATATCTCAGCTGAATTCTATGCTTTGTTCATAGTGATATTTCCTGAGGCCCACTTGACGTCACACTCCAGGACATTCTGGCTCTAGGTGAGTGATCACACCATTATGGTTTTCATTAAGATTTTTTTTGTACAGTTCTTCTGTGTATTCTTGCCACTTCTTCTTAATATCTTCTGCTTTGTTAGGTCCAAACCATTTATGTCCTTTATTGTGCCCATCTTTGCATGGAATGTTCCCTTGGTATCTCTGATTTTCTTGGAGAGATCTCTAGTTTTTCCCATTCTGTTATTTTCCCTCTATTTTTTGCATTGATCACTTAGGAAGGCTGTCTTACCTCTCCTTGCTATTCTTTGGAACTCTGCATTCAGATGGATATATCTTTCCTTTTTTCCTTTTCCTTTTTCTTCTCTTCATTTCCAAGCTATTTGTAAGGACTCCTCAGGCAACCATTTTGCCTTTTTGCATTTCTTTTTCTTGGGGATGATTTTGATCACTGCCTCCTGTACATTTTTATGAACCTTTGTCCATAGCTCTTCAGACTCTCTCTATCAGATCTAATCCTATGAATCTATTTGTCACTTCCCCTGTATAATCATAAGGGATTTGATTTAGGTCATACCTGAATGTTCAAGTGGTTTTTCCCTTCTTTCTTCAATTTAAGTCCTGAAGTTGGCAACAAGGAGTTCATGATCTATACCACAGTCAGCTCCAGGTCTTGTTTTTGCTGACTATATAGAACTTTTTTCCATCTTTGGCTGCAAAGGAAATAATCAATCTGATTTTGGTATTGACTATCTGGTGATGTCCATGTGTAGAGCCTTCTCTTGTGTTGTTGGAAGAGGGTGTTTGCTATGACCAGTTCATTCACTCGGCAAAACTCTATTAGCCTTTGCCTGCTTCATTTTGTACTCCAAACAGGCCAAACTTGCCTGTTACTCCAGGTATCTCTTGACTTCCTACTTTAGCATTCCAGTTCCCTATGATAAAAAGGACATTTTTTTCAGGTGTTAGTTCTAGAATGTCTTGTAGATCATAATCCAACCCTTCAACTGTTGCGCCCGAGACACTGCTTCCCAGAGGCATCATGCCTTCTCGCGGTGGAAGCATAGACAATCTGATTCCTGGCTTTCCCGCTCCTCCTATGTTTGTAAGGCCCAACCTACCTGGCTGTCTGAAGTCTCCAAGATGCCAAATGCAAGATATTCCATTTTCCCCCGAGCTTAATCATTTCATTTAAATTGAACACCTATTCACTTAGCAAAGATTTAATAACTACATACTATGTGTTATAATTTCTGACAATGCCTAGGAATAAGGTGACTCCCACTTTTATAGATGCTACCTTCTAATTAGGAAAGGGGTGGAAGGAACAGACATTAAACAATAACAAATGATTTTATAATTACACTTGTAGTGTTATAAAAGAAAATTATAGTGTTAGGATAGCCTATTAGAGGAGTGTCTGACCTACATTTTAGGGCCAGAGAAGGCCTATCAGAGGAAATGGCATTCGATTTAGAACCTAAGAAGTGACTATGAGTTAGGGCTGCATAATACAGCGGAAGGGTGGTGTTAATGCAGGCCCAGAGGACTGAGGCAAGTTATGAGGCAGAAAGGAACACCTAATTGGGGATGTCTCTAATGTGGGATAGCAGAATACATCAGTCCAATGCATGAGTAAATATTGCATCTGAAGTAAATTACTGAGGGACCACTTTATTTTTCATCACATTGAAAGAGTTTTATCAAATTTAATAAGAACATACCTGTGGATTAATGCCTGCTGCTGCTAAGTCGCTTCAGTCGTGTCCGACTCTGTGCGACCCAAGACGGCAGCCCCCAGGCTCCCCTGTCCCTGGGATTCTCCAGGCAAGAACACTGGAGTGGATTGCCATTTCCTCCTCCAATGCATGAAAGTGAAAAGTGAAAGGGAAGTCATTCATCGTGTCCAACTCTTCAACGACCCCTTGGACTGCAGCCCACCAAGCTCCTCCATCCATGGGATTTTCCAGGCAAGAGTACTGGAGTGGGGTTGCCATTGCCTTCTATAAATATCAATAATTTGGGGATGCTGAAACACATGCCATCTGGTATTTTAAAATATTATGGAGTCTGTTTTAGAAACAACCTGGGATTTTTCATTATGCCTTGAGGTATAATGTGGCAGAATAGTAAGTGTGCTTCCTAAGGATTCACATAAATGGTGGCTTATCAGCTGCTTTGGAGATGCATTGCTCCACTCCTCCTCTTTATTATGATGATTCCTCATCTGCATTCCTTTCCCCTTCCCTTGTCATTCTTCCATTACTGAACAGCATAACTGTCTTCTAATCTACATCTCGTTATCTCATACCTCTTTGGCTTCCAAATGATCTCCTTATTCTGACCTCCCCAATAGCTTATCAAGTTGGATTTCTTAATTACCTTTCTCTTTTCTCTTCTTTCCAATGTAGCTGAGGTTTAATGGGACAGAGGCTAACTGTTGCACACTTGTTCTGAAGTCTCACGCTCATCCCATTTCTCAATTACTGTTAACCACTACTATTCTCCTAGGGCTTTAATACTAGACTTCCAGTATTAATATATGAAAACTGTTTGACTGGGGAGTCAACAGTGATTACAGTTCGACATCTGGAGTGAGAAACATCACAGAAACCGAACTGGGAAGAAACTTTTAGACTAATTTAGCCTCATGTTTTGAGAAAATGCCTAATTGTGACCCCTCCTATCTCCTCCCCACCCTCTCTGACTTTGCCTTGAGGAAGTTATTTGCTTTCTAAGCTTCTATAACTTAGCAAATGCTGCTCTGTACTGTGAAATGACTATCTACCCACTTATCATCTGCTATCCATGGAACTTGTGGAATGCAGGTACCATGACTTGCTCATTATGCACAGCTAAATGCTTGAAATGTAACAGAGACCCAATAAATATGTTTGAAGTTAAATGGTGTTAGTATGAATTGACTGGCACTGAAAACAAACCTGTGCAAAAATTACAACATGGACTAGACCAGGTTTTTCAGCTATGCACCAATCTGGTTCCAGGTCTGCCAGACAAATGGGTGGGTAGGGAACTTCACAGATGAGAGTCAAGAGCTGAAAGCATTAGTTCCCTATAGATAATGCAGTGGGAATTATTCTGCATGAAGAAATTACTCAGATCACAGTGTCTATATCCATGGTTCCCTAAAGACACTCCCAAGGTAGTGTCTTTAGGTGTATGTCATTAAAACGTATTGACAAGCAGTTTTTTGTTTTGTTTTAATTTAAACAAGAATTGGGGGAAAATCTGGATGTATTTTGAGGGTTTGAAAGTAGGCAGATGACTCAGTGTGAAGACGCTTCTTTGAGGAGTTGCAAACACTTAAGTGGTGACACATGTCACCAGCCCTGGAGGCCCACACATGGTGGGGATTTGATATAAGATGCAGGATAGATTGCAACCATAATAGAGTGAATAAACAGGAACAGAAGTGTCAGCATATTATTACATAGGGCACATGAGCAAAATTTACATGCACAGTTTGGTACTGACTTCATAGTAAGTGATATACAATGGATTGCTTACAAAAGCAAATATTAGGGATTATAATTTGAGACCTGCTGAATTCCCATGGTATTGCTTTGTAGAGATATCATTTGAGAAACAGAGAAAGAAAAGTAATTGTACAAATATCTGCAAATCATTTGTTAATGATACTAGATAAAGAACAGAGTAGTGGTGGTTTAGTCACTAAGTCATGTCCAGCTCTTGCAACCCCATGGACTGTAGCCCCTCCTCACCAGGCTCCTCTGTCTGTGGGATTCTCCAGGCAAGCATACTAGAGTGGGTAGCCTATCCCTTCTCCAAGGGATCTTCCCAACGCAGGGACTGAACCCAGGTCTCCTGCACTGCACACAGATTCTTTACCATCTGAACCACTGGGGAAGCCCAAGGAAGTGTGGCCACTCTGCATACCAGTGCTGCTAGGTGTCAGCTTCTTATTTCTGGAGGAAAAAAAAAAAGGACTTCCAAGTGGCACTAGTGGTAAAGAACCCACCTACAAATGCAGGAGACCCAGGTTCAATCCCTGGGTTGGGAAGATCCCCTGGAGAAGGAAATGGCAATGCACTCTAGTATTCTTGCCTGGAGAATCCCATGGATAGAGGAGCCTGGCCGGCTACAGTCTATGGGGTCACAAAGAGTTCGACATGACTGAAGCAACTAGGTGGGATATGGGATACAACACATGGCAAGATATTTGGATGTACTCTAAAACATGGCACTGATACCAGAGCATGAATGTTGCACAACAACACAAAGTTTGAGAGTTGCATGAAGCATAGGTTAGGTACAGTACTTCTCAGTACTTGCTTATTCTATAATCCTTATGTTTTGTGTAGGGTTGAGTTGGAAGGAAAAAGAGAATTTGAAGGTCTAATTTTTATTTAGAAAACATACCATTTTTGAAATTGCCTACCTGAGGTATATCTTGCCTACCATTTTATTACATGTAAGACAAGAAAAGAGAAGGGAATAAACACTGGAGGAAATCAAGTAGACTGACTTATTAAATTATATGCATGTTTTAAGTATATTTGCATATTTCCAGGTATGAATTATTATAAAGTAACATTTTATAGATTATTATCTAATTAAATGAAATTATTAAATGAAAAATTGAGAGTAATGATTAGTACTTTAAATGTTCATTTACAAAGAGATACTTTTAAAATGCTTGAAGAAAAAATGTAATCCCTAAGAATCTTAAACATACATGACAAAGTTTTTTATATTAACAATTTACTTAGCATACCCTTCTTGGATGAGATTCCCCAATGGCTCAGCAGGTAAAGAATCCACCTGCAATGTAGGAGATGCAGGAGACTCGGGTTCAATCCATAGGTTGGAAAGATTCTCTGGAGGAGGAAATGGCAACCTACTCTTGTGTTCTTGTCTGGAAAATTCCATGGACAGTGGAGCCTGATGGGCTATAGCCCATAGTGTCCCAAAGAGTCAGACACCACTGAGCGACTTAGCATGCATGCACCCTTTTTGGATAATCCAAAAACGAAATTTTCATTCAACTCATAAGGAATTGTAAATTTGTATTGATGCATATCCACAATGTATAGAATGATTCTTCTTCAGTAAGTATTACGAAAAAATTCTTACAGTTTAGGTCAGCATTTAGCTCAGGTTATCCATAGTAATTATTTAATTTTATTTAGCCAACATTTATTTAATAGAAGGTGTCAGGTATTGTTCTATGTGCTTTACAAATGCGAATGCAATTAATCATTATAACTATTCTCTGAAGTGAGTACTCATTATCTATAATTTACAGATGAGGGCATTAAAACTCAGAGTGGTTTTAAGTAATCCACTCAGAGTCACAGAGATGGTAAATGAAAGAGCCAGGATCCAAATTCAGGCAATCTGGCTCCAGACTGCTGACTCTTAACCACTGTTAGACACATCTGATATTGTATTCAACTATCATCTTATGTTCAAATCAGAATGAAAAAGTGAAATCTTCAAATCTCTGCCCCAGCTCTTCCTACCAGTGAGGCCTGGTGTGATACGATTAGCAAAGACCTCTGAATGTTTGACTTGATAAAATATTTATTTATACCACCTAATCTGAACTTTTCTTTGGGGTGACTGGTTGCCATTTGAGAAAATGTCAAAGCCTTATATGCTCCTTATTGGAAGATTAATGTAGTTTTTTTTTTTTTTTTTAAGAGTAAGCCAACAGGCACTGGTGTTGAAGAGGCCCAGTATCGCAGGCCAATGTGTCACATCCAGGCCTTTGAGTATGCAGTTTCCTCTGTCCTTTATATCTTTATAAAGTTTATTCCTGTTTGTTCTGTCCTTCAGGTCTCAGCTCACCAGTGACTTCCTCAGAGAGGCATTTCCTAAGTCCCTATTTCACACACACACACACACACACACACAATCACTGGCTAAATCAGTACCCTGGTCTTCTTCATAGCACTGCTTACTAGAAGAAATCATGTTTATTTCCTTTTCTATTCCCTCTTCTCCTTGTATAAACCTCATGATGACAGAGTTCTGTTTGTTTTTACTCACTTCTATATATTCACTATTCATCTAGGCACATGAATGGTACTCAGGAAACAGGTTTTTTAAAAATAGAATAAAATAACTAGAGAGTAGCATATCACAAAGTAATGCTGGGACTGCCTTGGTGATCCAGTGGATAGGAATCTTCCCACCAATGCAGAGGACATGGGTTTGATCATCCCTGGTCCAGGAGGATTCCATATGCTGTGGGGCAACCGAGCCCATGCGCCACAACTACAGAAGCCTACGTGCCTGAGAGCCTGTGCTCTGCAACAAGAGAAACCACCACAGTGAGAAGCCTAAACACTGCTCACCACAACTAGAGAAATCCCACATGCAGCAATGAAGACCCAGCACAGAAAAAAATTAATTAAAAAATTAAAGCAAGGCAGGGGAGCAACATTTGCCATCCCAAAATGTCTCTTTGAAAGTGTATTATTTCAAGCTGAAGAGAATCAAGACCCAAAAGATTCAGAAAAAAAGTTTTGACTTTCCAACTAATTGCCTGAAGAATTGAGATAGAGGGACTATTATAGGAACAGAACTATCAGTAGAGACATGGGCAAAGAATACAGGCTAGGTGTGGTTCGGACAAGTCTTAGAGATCAGAGTCCAGTCTGAGCTCCATTGTTATGCCTGGCCCAGCAAACCTTTGCTTTTCCATTCACAGGTGAATTGCCTTCCAATCAGGTTGGGCTGCTTGCCACTCAAAAGCCAATTTCCTGAGAGAGAAATTTTGGTTGAAACGTAAGATTGCTTTATTCATGAGGCCAGCAAATTGGCAAGAAGGTAGACTCATATTCAACTGCAAACTATGAAGATTCTACTGACCATGAACTCTCTTAAAGGGAAAAAGAGGAAGTAATCACAATTAATCTTTTGGGGAGGGTGTCAGAATCTCCATTATTGTTATCTTTCACTGTGTGCACACTTTTTCTGATTGGTTGGTGGTGAGGTAACAGGGGTAGCTAGGCCTTAGTTCCTTCAGAAGAACTCAAAGACATTGCTTTGTATATCCCTTGAGGAGGAACCAGGACTCTGGCCTATGATTGCCCTATTGTTTCTTGATTGCCCTTCCTTTTCTTATGCATTCCCTCATTTTTCTGATTAGCAACTATTTGAATCTGCCCTTTGGAACTCAGGGAATGTCAAGGAGGCTGCTGCTGCTGCTGCTGCATCGCTTCAGTCGTGTCCGACTCTGTGCGACCCCATAGACGGCGGCCCACCAGGCTCCCCCGTCCCTGGGATTCTCCAGGCAAGAACACTGGAGTGGGTTGCCATTTCCTTCTCCAATGTGTGAAAATGAAAAGTGAAAGTGAAGTCGCTCAGTCATGTCTGACTCTTAGGAACGCCATGGACTGCAGCCTACCAGGCTCCTTCATCCATGGGATTTTCCAGGCAAGAGTACTGGAGTGGGGTGCCATTGCCTTCTCCACAAGGAGGCTGAATGAAGCCTTTTTCTACAAACAGGAAAGAATTTCTATACCAGAGGGCCCCACCGGATCTTTCTTGATTTCAAAACTAATACTCCCAATATCTTCTTTTGTCTTTAGCTGAAGTTAGTATTCAAGGTGAGTATTTCAACCATTTTTTCAAGTTGCTCTGTTCTCTTGGGTCTCTCCCATGTATTTATGTTATTAAACTTTTGTGTGGTTTTCTCCTATTAATCTGTCTCATGTCAATTTAATTCTTAGGCCAGGCAGAAAAAGCTAGAAGGGTAGAGGGAAATTTCTTGCTGCCAGACAGCAGCATTTACTAGAAGCAATGAAAGAAACAGAGCAGGAGGAGATGGGAGTGCTGTGTAACACAAATGCCTCTGTTATATAAAGAGTACTTTCATGGTTTCACACTCAATTCCAGGGACATGGGGGGAACTGTTCAAGTTACTTTCCAAGGAAAGAGGTACACAATGGTTGCTAAATCAGAAAACCTGAGGATTTACTAATCTCTAAAAGACAAAATATCCTTCTTGCTAACGTTTCCACTTTATCCTTCAGCTTACTTCTGTTTCTGTTCAGTGAAGAACAGTAAGTCACCATCTTTCTTTTAATTGTCCGTGAAATAGTTCCTATCCATTGCGGAAAACTGACTGTTTTCCCCTCGAGCCTGAATGAGTTCCACTAACTCTTCTTTCTTACATTTCATTTTGAGTAATTCTGTAATCATTGTGGTGGCTTCTCTATTGATTTTTATGTTGGGACTTTGGAATGAGGGAGCAAGGACACAGTGTAGTTACCATCAGTCTGTGTGGGTGCAGGCCCTGCTCCTTTTAGCCTCATCTTTGGGCTTCCTTGGATTTGTAGCATTTACACTTCCAAGTCTCCTTTCAAATGAACAGTTCACAGCCAGCATCCATTTTTACTGTTTGCTCTGAATGTTATTTCTTTAGGTTCTTAAAAATACAGTTCTCCTGAATCTTTCACTCTGTAGGATTGGTATCTCTGGGATTAACAGACTGTGACTCTCCTCATGTGCTGTCTTGAGAATGGGAACCCTGAATAAACATTTGTTTTTCAGATTTACTCAGCTCCTTAGAGACGGTTGGAATTGATTTTTTTTTTTTTTCCTTTTCCTTCTGGCAATCATTTACTACCTTTCTTCAAATATATCAGTCTTCTCTACAAGGTAGTGAAAACAAAGTGGGAGTTTGCATGCCACTTAACTCTACAGTTGCAAGTCTCCTCTCCTTCACAGTTTGTCCTCTGACTTAGGTCGGCTGTTTTCAATGATAGCAAGATATTATAAGAAAGGACTGCCTTGAGCAAGAAGAGAAAAATATATTTATGGGATAAGAGTCATGACTAAGTATATCTGACTAGTGGAAGGGGAGAAAACATTTTTCATATTTTTGTTTATAAGGATATTGGAGATTTTATTAAAATCTGTGTTTTAACCTTTCCTATCATCAGGAAAGACATCTAAAATAGAAAATTACATAATATTTGTGACAACTGGTAATGATGGAATAATGATTTGTAATACATGAGGAAATGTTTCCACCTTCAGGATAAACAAAATCCTGGCAAGGTTCTTCATCTGACCACATTCAATTATTATTTCATACCAAAAGAACAACAGTAATATTGCCTGTTAATTTGAAAATAGATCATACTCAGGGTGAACATATATATTAGGAATAGTTTTATATCATAAAACACTGTTTAATTATATTACATGCCATTTTATTATCTACCGATAAAAATCTTTTTATTTTTTTATTTTTTATTTTTTTTATTTTTAAACTTTATATAATTGTATTAGTTTTGCCAAATATCAAAATGAATCCGCCACAGGTATACATGTGTTCCCCATCCTAAACCCTCCTCCCTCCTCCCTCCCCATACCATCCCTCTGGGTCGTCCCAGTGCACTAGCCCCAAGCATCCAGTATCGTGCATCGAACCTGGACTGGCATCTCGTTTCTTACATGATATTTTACGTGTTTCAATGTCATTCTCCCAAATCTTCCCACCCTCTCCCTCTCCCACAGAGTCCATAAGACTGTTCTATACATCAGTGTCTCTTTTGCTGTCTCGTATACAGGGTTATTGTTACCATCTTTCTAAATTCCATATATATGTATTAGTATACTGTATTGATGTTTTTCCTTCTGGCTTACTTCACTCTGTATAATAGGCTCCAGTTTCATCCACCTCATTAGAACTGATTCAAATGTATTCTTTTTAATGGCTGAGTAATACTCCATTGTGTATATGTACCACTGTTTTCTTATCCATTCATCTGCTGATGGACATCTAGGTTGCTTCCATGTCCTGGCTATTATAAACAGTGCTGCGATGAACATTGGGGTACACGTGTCTCTTTCCCTTCTGGTTTCCTCAGTGTGTATGCCCAGCAGTGGGATTGCTGGATCATAAGGCAGTTCTATTTCCAGTTTTTTAAGGAATCTCCACACTGTTCTCCATAGTGGCTGTACTAGTTTGCATTCCCACCAACAGTGTAAGAGGGTTCCCTTTTCTCCACACCCTCTCCAGCATTTATTACTTGTAGACTTTTGGATTGCAGCCATTCTGACTGGTGTGAAATGGTACCTCATAGTGGTTTTGATTTGCATTTCTCTGATAATGAGTGATGTTGAGCATCTTTTCATGTGTTTGTTAGCCATCTGTATGTCTTCTTTGGAGAAATGTCTATTTAGTTCTTTGGCCCATTTTTTGATTGGATCATTTATTTTTCTGGAGTTGAGCTGTAGGAGTTGCTTGTATATTTTTGAGATTAGTTGTTTGTCAGTTGCTTCATTTGCTATTATTTTCTCCCATTCTGAAGGCTGTCTTTTCACCTTGCTAATAGTTTCCTTTGATGTGCAGAAGCTTTTAATTTTAATTAGGTCCCATTTGTTTATTTTTGCTTTTATTTCCAATATTCTGGGAGGTGGGTCATAGAGGATCCTGCTGTGATGTATGTCAGAGAGTGTTTTGCCTATGTCAGAGAGTGTTTTGCCTACATAGGCAAAAATCTTTTTAAATTAATATAGAGCCAATTTAGCACACATTTATTGATTACCTACTATATGTGCAGAGCAAGATTTCAGGTGCCAAGATATACCAATAGAAAAATTGTCAAAATCCCACTTTTTCCAGTGGAGAAAGACAGCAAACTTAATAAAATGCTTATTTGGGATGGGATGTTTGAATACGATAACTGCTGTGCAACAGCAAGTAGAACAGGGTAAGGAAGATGAGTGCAAGCATACAGGGTAAGGAGGCCCCTTGAAAAAGAGCCAGGCATGGCTTTCTTGACATAAAAGAATACATGCTTGGCCTAGGCCATTTTGTGATCTAATCCTAGTCACAATAGGTCTTGGCAGTTAATGAGTTTAAAGGAACAAAAGAAATTATAAAAACAAACAGCTATTACCAAGCCAGTGAGATAACTTCACCATATCTGAAATGGTATACCATTTGCAAAGACTCCCAGTTCCACTTCAAAGGTAGAGATTAGCTTGAAGCAAGTTCTTGAGGTGTTTTGAAAAGTCAACACTCCAGGATCACTCAATCATCAGATTAACTTGAACCTAAGAAATGTTTATTCTGACCTTTTCTGACCCTTAAGACTTCAGTCAACTGGAACCTGGACTGTCAACCTTTGCTCCAATTCTATGCTGAGTTCTTTACTCAAGCCCCTTCATGTACATGTCTGCACTGCATTTTACTGTTCTGGTGGACGCGACACTGCTTTGGGAAAAAACCCCGATGTTCTCCTTACTGGCTGCAAGCAATACCTTCTTCCTTCTCCAGCTCATTGGCTTGGTTAGGTCTTTTGGCTGAACACCCACCAATAAGTAAACCCAGTTTTTGGACAACATTGGGAAGGTAGCAGTAGGAGCAGAGAGATACAGGTTGCAATTTTAATTAAGGTGTTCAGGGTAGTTCTAACCAAGAAAAAGACATTTGAACAAAGACATCAAGGAGATGATGGAATAGTTGAGTGTCTATCTGATGAAGGAACATGCAAGACAGAGGATAGCACTAATAAAATACTTTATGACAGGAGAATGCTTCGAATACTCAGGGATGCAGAGTGAAATGTATGAGTATTGTTGTTTAGTCGCTAAGTCGTGTCTGACTATTTTGCAACCCCATGGACTGCAGCATGCAGGCTTTCCTGTCCTTCACTATGCCCCAGAGTCTGCTCAAACTCATGTCTACTGAGTGAGAGAACATTAAAAATTGAAGTCAGAATAACAGGAAGCTGCAGGAAAATGGGAAGGAAGGACTTCCCAGGGCACTGACTTCTGGTAACCACCAAACTCAAACACAGAGAGACTACTGAAAAGTTTGCCCTTTGTACACCCTGGCATGATCTAGTTGAAGGACTTCTGCCTGGACAGAAGTTCATAGAATTGCTTTGATATAAACACTTTAAGTTTTCAGAATGGGTCTTCATCAGCGTGGTGTCTTTCAGTAGTGTGTGAAACACCAAAAATGGTCAGACCAGCTAAAGATTTACATTTTTTCCAGTAAGTAACATAAAACATGTTATCCTGTCCCTCGAAGTGGGAAGGGGTGAGGAACAAACAAAATAACAAAAACAGGAGACAAAAAATTATCTCAGGAGGCTCACATATTAAGCTCTGCCAGTTATTTTATATACTTTGTCAGCACATTTCCTGAAGATATGTTCTGGGGGGCTTTGAGTCACTGGGGGTTAATTTTAATAGAATTGATGTAAGAAGGGGAAGTGGAGTTGTGGGGTATTGCTTAAAGAATATAAAGATAATGCCTGAGTGGTCAAAGGCACTAAACAAATTTGTCAGTTTTGAATCCTGACTGAAGGCTGAACATCTGACCCCCAGATGGTCTCAGTTAATAACTTGCTCTTCACAGCATGAACATTTGTTAAGTTTTACTGATTGCTGAATTGTCTTACCAAATGGTTTCTCACTCTTCCCTTAATATTAGGTCTCTAAGGAGAAATGTATGTGAAAGCTATTTATCAAACATGAGTTGGATCCAGGTATCAATCTTGATTATTACAGTGGTCGAAAAGTGAAACGGGAGGATAAACACAACTTGCTTTTAGTGAAACAGGGAGTCCCAAGGCAGTGACCTCTGAAGTTAAGTGACTTAACTCAAGGGGAAACTGTGAAAGTGGTAGTGGGATCAGAAGACTTGATATAGAATCTGTGTACATAAGGTACAAGGGGTATTCCCACTGGCTGATTATCCAACACACTGCTAGGTTTGTTATCGTTTCACTTATATCTGACAATGTTGAACTCTAGTTGAGCCCAGTAAAGTTTATTTTTCTCCTGGAAAACATCAAGATTAAGAAATCGAGTGATCCTTTTGTGTTCCCAGAAGTTACTGAAAAGAACCAGCTTTCCTTCCATGACTTAATAAGAGTCACATATGACCCATTTGTTTTACATAGGGCCAGGCCATTCACAGACCTACCAAATTTCCATTTGTTGTCTTATAAATGATTAGCTGAACTCTTTGCAGCCACTGACAAATCTGGACAAAATACCTGATAACTTGACTAGATCAGATTTCTCCCAGGCCCATGAATTTTTATTTACCCTCAACCAGCAGTGGAATTCAAGACAACACTTCCTTATGTGCCCCACCCAAGCATAAGCTAACCTTAAACCAAAAGAAAGACATTTCCTGCTTAATTCTATTACTGTGCCACCCTCTTCTCTCATTCTACCATACTATATTTGTCTAACCATGTTTATCCCTCTCTATAAATGAAAACTTCTGCCTGATCTCTGAGACATTTGCAATAGCCCACCTCCCCTTATTGTAAGAGTAAACCTAACCTTATTACAATTATTCTTTAAATAAGCATCTGATGTTTATTTGACATATCCAAATAAAATGCAAACACCGGGAACATAAAATCAGAGAACATATTCTTTTAAATTGATATCTAATGCCTTGACAATCTCTTACTAACTCACAGACTGATTTTATCAGTTAGCCCCTTGAGGGCAAATGGGCTTGGGAAATATGTATGTATATGTTTGAGTGCTCCCATGACTGTGCCTTAGGATAGGGCTTTGTAGGAAGACCTGGGATGAGAAAAAATATTTAAAAGACTTCATTAGTTCAGTTCAGTCGCTCAGTTGTGTCCGACTCTTTGCGACCCCATGAATCGCAGCACGCCAGGCCTCCCTGTCCATCACCAACTCCCGGAGTTCACCCAAACTCATGTCCATAGAGTCAGTGATGCCATCCAGCCATCTCATCCTCTGTCGTCCCCTTCTCCTCCTGCCTCCAATCCCTCCCAGCATCAGAGTCTTTTCCAATGAGTCAACTCTTCGCATGAGGTAACCAAAGTACTGGACTTTCAGCTTTAGCATCATTCCTTCCAAAGAAATCCCAGGGCTGATCTCCTTCAGAATGGACTGGCTGGATCTCCTTGCAGTCCAAAGGACTCTCAAGAGTCTTCTCCAACACCACAGTTCAAAGGCATCAAATTCTTCGACTCTCAGCCTTCTTCACAGTCCAACTCACATCCATACATGACCACAGGAAAACCATAGCCTTGACTAGATGGACCTTTTTTGGCAAAGTAATGTCTCTGCTTCTGAAATGCTATCTTAGGTTGGTCATAACTTTCCTTCCAAGGAGTAAGTGTCTTTTGATTTCATGGCTGCAGTCACCATCTGCAGTGATTTTGGAGCCCCAAAAAATAAAGTCTGACACTGTTTCCCCATCTATTTCCCATGAAGTGATGTGACCGGATGCCAATTGATCTTCAAGATATTACCATGTTCTGGATGTCTGTGTTTCTCCAAATTTCACTTGTGAAATATCCTAACTCCCAAAGATGTTGTACTAAGAGATGGGGCCTTTAGGAATAATTACATTGTGGGGAATGTCTCATGAATAGAATTAATGGCCTTATAAAATAGATCTCACAGTGCTCCTCAGTTTCTTTCACCATCTGAGTGTACTGTAAGAAGGCACCAGTTGTGAGTCATGAAGGGGCCCTCAGAACACCACACAAATTTGCAAGATCCTAATCTTGACTTCCCAGACTGCCTTACAAATAGCTGTGAAAAAAAGAGAAGCAAAAACAGAGGAGAAAAGGAAAGATATAAAGCATCTGAATGCAGAATTCCAAAGAATAGCAAGGAGAGATAAGAAAGCCCTTCCTCAGCAATCAAATGCAAAAAATAGAGAAAAACAACAGAATGGGAAAGACTAGAGATCTCTGCAAGAAAATAGAGATACCAAGGGAACATTTCATGCAAAGATGGGCTCGATAAAGGACAGAAATGGTATGACTAACAGAAGCAAAAGATATTAGGAAGAGGTGGCCAAGAATACACAAGAGAACTGTACAAAAACGAGCTTCATGACCCAGATAATCCACGATGGTGTGATCACTCACCTAGAACAGACATCCTGGAATATGAAGTTAAGTGGGCCTTAGAAATCATCACTAAAGAACAAAGCTAGTGGAGGGGATGGAATTCCAGTTGAGCCTCTTTCAAATTCTGAAAGATGATGCTGTGAAAGTGCTGCACTTAATATACCAGCAAATTTGAAAACTCATCTGTGGCCACAGGACTTGGAAAAGGTCCATTTTTCATTCCAATCTCAAAGAAAGGCAATACCAAAGAATGCTCAAACTACCACAGAATTGCACTCATTCTCACACGCTAGTAAAGTAATGCTCAAAATTCTCCTAGCCAGGCTTCAGCAATACGTGAACCGTGAACTTCCAGATGTTCAAGCTGGGTTTTAGAAAAGGCAGAGATCAAATTGCCAACCATCCACTGGACCATGGAACAAGCAAGAGAGTTCCAGAAAAACATCTATTTCTGCTTTATTGGACTATGCCAAAGCCTTTGACTGTGTGGATCACAATAAATTGTGGAAGATTCTTCAAGAGATGGGAATACCAGACCCACCCGACCTGACTCTTGAGAAACCTGTAGGCAGGTCAGGAAGCAACAGTTAGAACTGGACATGGAACAACAGACTGGTTCCAAATAGGAAAAGGAGTATGGCAAGGCCGTATATTTTCACCCTGCTTACTTAACTTATATGCAGAGTACATCATGAGAAATGCTGGGCTGGAAGAAACACAAGCTGGAATCAAGATTGCCAGGAGAATTATCAATAACCTCAGATATGCAGATGACACCACCCTTATGGCAGAAAGTGAAGAGGAACTCAAAAGCCTCTTGATGAAAGTGAAAGTGGCAGAGTGAAAAGTGGGCTTAAAGCTCAACATTCAGGAAACTAAGATCATGGCATCTGGTCCCATCACTTCATGGGAAATAGATGGGGAAACAGTGGAAACAGTGTCAGATTTTATTTTTTGGGGTTCCAAGATCACTGCAGATTGTGATTGCAGCCATGAAATTAAAAGACTCTTACTCCTTGAACGGAAAGTTATGACCAACCTTGATAGCATATTCAAAAGCAGAGACATTACGTTGCCAACAAAGGCCTGTCTAGTCAAGGCTATGGTTTTTACAGTAGTCAGGTATGGATGTGAGAGTTGGACTGTGAAGGAAGCTGATCACCGAAGAATTGATGCTTTCGAACTGTGGTGTTGGAGAAGACTCTTGAGAGTCCCTTGGACTGCAAGGAGATCACACCAATCCATCCTAAAGGAGATCAGTCCTGGGTGTTCAATTGGAAGGGACTGATGCTAAAAGCTGAAACTCCAATACTTTGGCCACCTCCATGCACAAGAGTTGACTCATTGGAAAAGACCCTGATGCTGGGGAGGAATTGGGGGCAGGAGGAGATGGGGATGACAGAGGATGAGATGGTTGGATGGCATCACAGACTCGATGCACATGAGTTTGGGTGAACTCCAGTGGTTTGTGATGGACAGGGAGGCCTGGCATGCTGTGATTGATGGGGTCATAAAAGTCGGACATGACTGAGCGACTGAACTGAACTGAACTGAATCTTGGACTTCCTAGACTGTAGAACTCTGAGAAATAATTTATTTTGTTTATAAGTTATCCAGTCTCTGGAATTCTTTCTTTTTTTTTTTTTTTTTTTTTTTTTTTTTTTTTTTACAGTAGGCCAAATGGAGTAAGACAAATGTACTCTTGCTTATAGGTGCTAATGACCTTCCTCTTATCTCATGTCAGGTTCTTGAGAAAACAGGGTTTTAGACTTTCCTCATTTGTAGAGTAATTTAATGGCAGAGTTATTTTGGTTGGAATTTAAATTTTGTTTAGCAATTAAGCATTTACCTAGCCTACATTTTTTCAAATGGAATTTGGAGACATAACTGTAGTAACAACAAACAACAAACAATAACAATATCTCAGACTTACCCAATTAAGGTTTACATAAAAAATTTTAGAGGGTTGTCCAAATGATCTGTAGCAAGTTGCTTATCAGGGAAAAACCCCATGGCAGTGCTATTATCTCAGAGGAAACTTGGCATGTGTATTTCCATGAATGTTATTTTTTTCATGAACTTGTCTTATCAACTTCAATTCATTCAAGGGATTAAAAAAAAAAAAAAAATCAGTTGTGTCCCAGAGGCTTGCAATTCAAGCACCATGTCATTTTCTAATGTTGTGCTTATGGTATCAAAACTCTCCAATCCACAAAATCCTCTTTCATTTTCTGTGACATTTGTTATATTCTTTAGTTAATCTTCCACTTAGCAGTTTTTAATGTTCTTCTCCAGACTTGTGACATTAATGCAGCTGAGTTTAAGGGTTCATTTCAGCTGCTGTCAAAGAATTTCAAATCTACTCCTTATATATGGCAGTAGAGTGGCAACAAATTTTGCTTTAAATTTGGGGAATTATTATTTAATTTTGTAAAAGTTATCCCAGACATTAGCACAAGGAAAAAAAAACTAAATCAATACTCACAAATGTCATTAAACCTAGAATTATGGGCCAATTAGGAAAGAAATGGATTTCAAAAGGCCACCTAAAACAAAGCAATTATTGGCCACCAAATGGAAATGTATCAAAATAAGTTAATATAGATAAAAATATGTGCTAGCCCTTAGGTACATCTCAAAAGTATTGACAAGGGAAAAAGCAAAGCAAAAAGTAATTAAAAGTCACCAAGATAATATATGAAGACTGACAAAGAAGGAGGATTCAGATAGATAAATTCTCTTCTTGAGACCTGAACTATTTATTCTACTGAATGTCTATGACACAGAAAATAAATTGCTTATTGTTATACTCTCATTATTATTCTTCACTGATAACCATTTCTCTATAGCTTTGTAGTAGAGTGTAGTAGTCCAGAGTGCAAGCTCTGGAGCAGTGTTTTTGGAATTAATATCTTGATGCCACATCTTTACTAGCAGCAAATCACTCAACACCACTGCACTTCATTTTTATAATCTTTGAAATTTGCATAAGCAGCCATTTCCCAAGAATTGTTGTGTTATCTGACTGGGTGAAGACACACAACAATGCCTGACCTGTAGTAAGCCCCTCAATAAAGATTGATAACCTCATTAGTATATCTCCATTCTTTTACCAGAGACTGAAACAACACAGAAGAGAAGATAATCAGTAAATATTCAGAATTTGAAACAGTTCAGATCATAGCTGTCTATGTTGTTTTTCCAATGTACAGAGACAAATATTGAAAGTAATAAAAGTGATATCTGAAAGAAAGGAAGGCTAAAATGCCAACCCTTCACAAGAGCAATAGAAAAACTGACAAAAACTGTCAGATTCAACTTTTCTGGGAACTCAGGAATCTAATCTAAACTTACAATAACCAAGGAACTGCCTAGTGAAAAAAATGGAGTGCTGCATTTTGTTGGAAGAGCTCTGTGACATTTTAATTTACCCCTGATGACCATCTTCCACACACCAGGGTGACTGTGCTTTAAACGGCTGGACAACTTCCAAGTGCAGGTTTGCTGATACTGAGAGGAAGGCAATGTGGATTTTCTTCTCAAAGAATTGTCATTGTATGTTTTAACGCTTACTTATGGCTCCCTGAAGGGATTGGCTTAAGTGTTTGCTTTTGTTTTGCCTGTCTCATAACTTCCCTAGGACTGCTGTAGCTCCTAGGACATTGTCTGTCAAAAAATTTTTTATAGCAAATATATTAGATGTTTCTGCTTGGCACAAAAAGTTGGGGTAAGAAATATAACAAAAGCCTAGGAAAGAAAGAGACTTGGGAAGGAAATACTTGGAAAATAAAGACTTTGGCAAAGCTCCCACAAATCTGGAGACTCTAGAAATCTGAACAAATGACAAGGGAAGAATATATCCACAAAATGACCTGAGCAGATTCTAAGTTCTTCACCACTGGCTGACCTTCAGGCTTCTGTGGGCAACCAAGAAGTGAAGGCTAAGGCAGAGATTTGTGAATAATGAAAGAAATTTTGAAAATTCACAAATATGTGGATAAGTACACATACATTCTAACCAATCAATGGAATAAAGAATAAATTACAGGAGAATTTAAGAAAATAATTTGAGACAAGTGAAAATGAAAATATAACATAACAAATTATAGGATACAAAGGAAAAAAAAAAGCAGTCAGAAATTTATAGGCCATAAGCATCTACATTAAAAAGAAGAAAGATTTCAAATTAATAGCCCAACTTTACACCTGAAGAAACTAGAAAAATAAGAGCAAATTAAACCTAAAGCTAGCAAAAGTAGGGAAAAATAAAACTTTGAGAGATTAAAAAGTTACAGAAAAGAACAGAAGTTGGTGCTTTAATGATCATCAAAATTGACTAACATTTACCTAGACTTATAAGGAGAAAATATTAAAATTATTATTCAAAATCAGAAATGAAAATGGGGACATTATATCAACCTAACAGAAACAATAGGTATTATAAGACAATACTGGGCTTCCTGAGTGGCTCAGTGTTAAAGAATCTGCCTGTGATGCGAGAGATGCAGGTTCAATCCCTGGGTTGAGAAGATCCCTGGAACAGGGCATGGCAACCCACTCCAGTATTCTTGCTGGGAAAATCTCATGGACAGAGAAATCTGGTGGGCTACTGTCCATGAGGTTGCAAAACATCAGACATAACAATTGAAGTGACAGGGCAGCATAAAAGAATACTAAAAACAACTGTACACAAATTAGATAACTTACATAAATACAAGAAAATTCTAGAATCACACAAACTACTAAAACTGTCCATGAGAAATAGAAAATTTGAACAGATCAACAATGAGTAAAGAGATTTGAGTCAGTAATAAAAAAAAAAAAACTCCCTACCAAAAAAAAATCCCAGGGCCAGATGGCCTCACTGGTGAATTCTACTGAATATTTAAAGAAGATTTAGCACAAATCCTTCTGAAACTCTTCCAAATATTAGAAGTGAAATTATTCTTAACTCATTCTATGAGGTTTCATATCAAAACCAAAGACATCACAAAATGAGTAAACTACAAAACAATATCCCTTATGAATATCATTTTGCAAATCCTCAATAAAAGTACAAGCAAACAGAATCTTGTGGAATATTAAAAAGGTTATCTACCATAATCAATTGGAGTTTATCTCAAGAATGCAAGGGTAGTTCCATATACAAAAATTAATCTATGTAACATAGCAAATTAATGGAATTAAGAGGAAAATAACTTCAACTGATGCATAAAAGCATTGGACAAAATTCAATCTTTTAATCATAAAAATATTCAACAAAATAGGAATATTTTGTCAGTATAAATAAAAGTATTCATAAAAATACTCAAGATTAGAAAAAAGACCATGATGGATGCCTGCTTCTTTGACCACTGTTATTTAATATTGCGCTAAGAATATAGACAAGAAAAAATAAATAAAAATCATCCAAATTGGAAAGGAAGAAGTAAAACTATCTCTATTTGCAGAATACCATAAAGAATCCACATATATGCATAAACTAAAAAACATCACAGCTAATAAATTCAGCAAATTGCAGGATATAAATCAGCATTTAAAATTTAGTTTTATTTTTATACATTGCAGATGAACACTCTAAAAAGAAATTAACTCATTTACAGTATCATCAAAAAGAATAATATACTTAAAATAAATTTAAGAGACACTGATGTATAGAACAGTCTTATGGACTCTGTGGGAGAGGGAGAGGGTGGGAAGATTTGGGAGAATGGCATTGAAACATGTAAAATATCATGTATGAAATGAGATGCTAGTCCAGGTTCGATGCACCATACTGGATGCTTGGGGCTAGTGCACTGGGACGACCCAGAGGGATGGTATGGGGAGGGAGGAAGGAGGAGGGTTCAGGATGGGGAACACATGTATACCTGTGGTGGATTCATTTTGATATTTGGCAAAACTAATACAATTATGTAAAGTTTAAAAATAAAATTAAATTAAAAAAAATAAATAAAAATAAAATTTAAAAAATATATTTAAGAGGTACAAAACTTACACAATGAAAACTGCAATCGACAAACTAAATAAAATAACTAAATATATGGAAAGACATTGATTTTTATGTGAATTGGAAGACTAACAGAGTTAAAATGGTAATATTCTCCAAACTGATTCTACAGATTCAATGCCATCCTTATCAATATCTGATCTTTGTTGCAGTAATTGAAAAGTTGATCTGAATATTTTATGAAATTCTAAAGGGCAAGAAGGCAGATCTTGAAAAGGAACAAAGTTTGGAAGACACATTGGTTGATTTCATTTATGTGAAATACCTAAAATAAGAAAATCCATAGATCCCACAAGCGGTGCAGTGAGGCAAAATAAATAAATAAATTCTGAAAATAAGAAAATTAAAAAAAAATTTGAATAACAAAATTCAAGAAAATAAAAAAAAAATTATAGAGACAGAAGAAGATTGATGATTTCCATGGCCTAAGAGAATGAGAGAACAGTGCTTCCATGAGTAAAGAGTTCCATTTGGGGGTGTCAAAACTGTTTTGGAAACTAGATAGTTGCTATGGTTGTGTAACATGTAAAAGTCAAGAGTACAATGAATTTTACACTTTAAAACAGTTAAAAGTCTGAGTTTTATGTCAATCATTACGAATTTTACCTCAGTATATTTTGTTGTTTGTTCAGTCATTCAGTCGTGTTGGACTCTTTGTGACCCATGAAGTGCAGCAAGCCAGGATTCCCCGTCCTTCACTATTTCCCGGGATTACTCAAACTCATGTCCTATTGAGCTGGTGATGCCATCCAATCATCTCATCCTCTCTAGTCCCCTTCTCCCTGACTTCAATCTTTCCCAGCATCAAGGTATTTTCCAATGAGTCAGCTCTTCCTATCAGGTGGCCAAAGTATTGGAGCTTCAACTTCAGCATTAGTCCTTCGAATGTATATTCAGGGTTGATTTCTTTTAAAATTGACTCGTTAGATCTCCTTGCAGTCCAAGGGACTCTTAAGAGTCTTCTCCAGCACCACGATTGAAAGCATCAATTCTTCAAATGCTCAGCCTTCTTTGTGGTTCAACTCTCATATTCAATAGTACATGAATGACTACTGGAATGTTGACTATATGGACCTTCATCAGCAAAGTGATATCTCCACTCTTTAATACACTGTCTAGTTTTGTCATAGCTTTTCTTCCAAGGAGCAATGCCTTTTAATTTCAAGTCTGCAGTCATTGTCTGCAGTGATTTTGGAGCCCAAGAAAATAACAACCTGTCACAGTTTTCACTTTATTCCCTTTCTACTTGCATGAAATGATGAGACTAGTTGGCCATGATTTTAGTTTTTTGAAATGCTGAATTTTAAGCCAGCTTTTTCACTCTCCTGTTTCACCAACATCAAGAGGCTCTTCAGTTTCTCTTCACTATTGGCCATGAAGGTGGTGTCATGTGCATACATGAGACTGTTGATATTTCTCCCACAATCTTGATTCCAGCTTGTGATTTATCTATGCCTGGCATTTCACATGATATACTCTGCATATAAGATAAATAAGCAGGGTGACAATATACAGCCTTGACCGTACTCCTTTCCCAATATTGAACCAGTCTGTTGTCCAATGTCCAGTGCTAACTGTTGCTTTTTGACCTGCATAGTGGTTTCTCAGGAGGCAGGTCAGGTGGTTTGGTATTCCCATCTCTTGAAGAATTTTCCAGAGTTTGTTGTGATCCACACAGTCAAAGGCTTTACCACAGTCAGTTAAGCAGAACTAGATATAATTTCTGGAATTCCCTTCCTTTTTCTGTGATCCAATGGATGTTGGCAATTTGACCTCTGGTTCCTCTGCCTTTTCTAAATCCAGCTTGTACATCTGGAAGTTCTTAGCTCATGTAATCCTGAAGCCTAGCTTGAAGGACTTTGAGCATAAATTTACTAGCATGTGTTTGAACATTCTTTGGCATTGCCTGTCTTTGGGATTGAAATGAAAACTGACCTTTTCTTGTCCTATGGCCATTGCTGAGATTTCCAAATTTGATGGCATATTGAGTCCAGCACTTTAACAGCATCATGTTTTAGGATTTGAAATATCTCAGCTGTAATTCCATCACCTCCACTAATTTTGTTCCTAGTTCAGATCAGATGTTCAGATCAGTCATTCATTGTGTCTGACTCTTTGTGACCCCATGAATTGCAGCATGCTAGGCCTCCCTCTCCATGGCCAACTCCGGAGTTTACACAACTCACGTCCATCAAGTCGATGAGACCATCCAGTCATCTCATCCTCTGTCGTCCCCTTCTCCTCCTGCCCCAAATACCTCCAGAATCAAAGTCTTTTCCATGAGTCAACTCTTTGCAAGAGGTGGCCAAAGTATTGGAGTTTCAGCTTTAGCATCTTCCTTCAAAAGAACACCCAGGACTGATCTCCTTTAGAATGGACTGGTGTGATCTCCCTGCAGTCCAAGGGACTCTCAAGAGTCTTCTCCAACACCACAGTTCAAAAGCATCAATTCTTCAGCGCTCAGTTTTCTTTATAGTCTAAACTCTCAAATCCATACATGACTACTGGAAAAACCATAGCCAGGACTACATGGACCTTTGTTGGCAAAGTGATGTCTCTGTTTTCTAATATGCTGTCTAGGTTGGTCATAACTTTCCTTCCAAGGAGTAAGTGTCTTTTAATTTCATGGCTGCAGTCAAACATCTGCAGTGATTTTGGAGCCCCAAAAATAAAGTCTGACACTGTTTCCCCATCTATTTCCCATGAAGTGATGGGACCAGATGCCATGATCTTCGTTTTCTGGATGTTGAGCTTTAAGCCAACTTTTTCACTCTCCCTCTTTCACTTTCATCAAGAGGCTTTTTAGTTCTTCTTCACTTTCTGCCATAAAGGGTGGTGTCATAATGCATATCTGAGGTTATTGATATTTGTCCTGGCAATTTTGATTCCAGGCTTGTTCTTCTTCCAGCCCAGCGATTCTCATGATGTACTCTGCATATAAGTTAAATAAGCAGGGTGACAATATACAGCCTTGACGTACTCCTTTTCCTATTTGGAACCAGTCTGTTGTTCCATGTTCAGTTCTAACTGTTGCTTCCTGACCTGCAATATAGGTTTCTCATGAGGCAGGTCAGCTGGTCTGGTATTCCCATCTCTTAAAGAATCTTCCACAGTTTATTGTGATACACATAGCCAAAGGTGTTGGCATAGTCAGTAAAGCAGAAACAGTTGTTTTTTCTGGAACTCTCTTGCATTTTTGATGACCCAGCAGATGTTGGCAATTTGGTCCCCTGGTTCCTCTGTCTTTTCTAAAACCAGCTTGAACATTTGGAAGTTCACAGTTCAGGTATTGCTGAAGCCTGGTTTGGAGAATTTTGAGCACTACTTTACTAGCACGTGAAATGAGTGCAATTGTGCTGTAGTTTGAGCATTCTTTGGCAATGCTTTCTTTGGGATTGGAATGAAAACGGACTTTTTCCAGTCCTGTGGCCATGATGAGTTTTCCAAATTTGCTGGCATATTGAGTACAGCACTCTCACAGCATCATTTTTTCAGGATTTGAAATAGCTCAACTGAAATTCCATCATCTCCACTAGCTTTGTTCATAGTGATGCTTTCTAAGGCCCACTTGACTTCACATTCCAGGATGGTCTGGCTCTAGGTGAGTGATTACACTATCGTGATTATCTTGGTCATGAAGATCTTTTTTGTATAGTTCTCCTGTGTATTCTTGCCACCTCTTCTTAATATCGTCTGGTTCTGTTAGGTCCATACACTTTCTGTCCTTTATCGAGCCCATCTTTGCATGAAATGTTCCCTTGGTATCTCTAATTTTCTTGCAGAGATCTCTAGTCTTTCCCATTCTGTTGTTTTCCTCTATTTCTTTGCATTGATCGCTGAGGAAGGGTTTCTTATCTCTCCTTGCTATTCTTTGGAAGTCTGCTTTCAGATTCTTATATCTTTCCTTTTCTCATTTGCTTTTCACTTCTCTACTTTTCACAGCTATTTGTAAAGCTTCCCCAGACAGCCATTTTGCTTTTTTGCAATTTCTTTTCCATGGGGATGGTCTTGATCCCTGTCTCCTGTACAATGTCATGGACCTCCATCCATAGTTCATCAGGCACTCTATCTATCAGATCTAGGCCCTTAAATCTATTTCTCACTTCAACTGTTTAATCATAAGGGATTTCATTTAGGTCATACCTGAATGGTCTAGTGGTTTTCCCTACTTTCTTCAATTTAAGTCTGAATTTGGCAATAAGGAGTTCGTGGTCTGAGCCCCAGTCAGCTCCTGGTCTTGTTTTTGTTGACTGTATAGAGCTTCCTCATCTTTGGCTGCAAAGAATATAATCAATCTGATTTAGGTGTTGACCATCTAGTGATGTCTGTGTGTAGAGTCTTCTCTTGTGTTTTTGGAAGAGGGTGTTTGCTATGACCAGTGCATTTTCTTGGCAAAACTCTATGAGCCTTGCCCTGCTTCATTCTGTACTCCAAGGCCAAATTTGCCTGTTACTCCAGGTGTTTCTTGACTTCCTTCTTTTGCATTCCAGTCCCCTATAATGAAAAGGACATCTTTTTTGGGTGTTAGTTCTAAAAGGTCTTGTAGGTCTTCATAGAACCCTTCAACTTCAGCTTCTTCAGCATTACTAGTTGGGGCATAGATTTGGATTACTGTGACATTGAATGGTTTGCCTTGGAAACGAATAGAGATCATTCTGTCGTTTTTGAGATTGCATCCAAGTACTGCATTTCAGACTCTTGTTGACCATGATGGCTACTCCATTTCTTATAAGGGATTCCTTCCCACAGTAGTAGATATAATGGTCATCTGAGTTAAATTCACCCATTCTAGTCCATTTTAGTTCATGATTCCTAGAATGTCGACATTCACTCTTGCCATTTCCTGTTTGACCACTTCCAGTTTGCCTTGATTCATGGACCTGACATTCCAGGTTCCTATGCAATGTTACTCTTTACAGCATCGGACCTTACTTCTATCACCAGTCACATCCACAGCTGGGTATTCTTTTTGTTTTGGCTCCATCCCTTCATTCTTTCTGGAGTTATTTCTCCACTGATCTCCAGTAGCATATTGGGCACCTACTGACCTGGGGAGTTTCTCTTTCAGTATCCTATCATTTTGCCTCTTCATACTGTTCATGGTGTTTTCAAGGCAAGAATATTGAAGTGGTTTGCCATTCCCTTCTCCAGTGGACTACATTCTGTGAGACCTCTACACCATGACCCGCCCATCTTGGGTGGCCCCACACGGCATGGCTTTGTTTCATTGAGTTAGACAAGGTTGTGTCCATGTGATTAGACTGACTAGTTTTCTGTGAGTATGGTTTCAGTGTGCCTGCCCTCTGATGCCCTCTTGCAACACCTACCGTCTTACTTGGCTTACTCTTACCTTGGGCGTGGGGTATCTCTTCCGGGCTGCTCCAGCAAAGCGCAGCCACTGCTCCTTACCTTGGTTGAGGGGTATCTCCTCACCGCTGCCCTACCTGACCTTCAACGTGGGATACCTCCTCTAGGCCCTCCTGTGCCCGTGCAGCCAAGGCTCCTTGGACATGGGGTTGGTCTTCCTGGCTGCTGCCCCTGGCCTCGGGCGACCACAGGCTTTTCTAACTCAATGAAACTAAGCCATGCCCGTGGGGCAACCCAAGACGGGCGGGTCATGGTGGAGATCTGACAGAATGTGGTCCACTGGAGAAGGGAATGGCAAACCACTTCAGTATTCTTGCCTTGAGAACCCCACGAACAGTATGAAAAGGCAAAATCATAGGATACTGAAAGAGGAATTCCCCAGGTCAGTAGGTGCCCAATATGCTACTGGAGATCAGTGGAGAAATAACTCCAGAAAGAATGAAGGGATGGAGCCAAAGCAAAAAGAATACCCAGCTGTGGATGTGACTGGTGATAGAAGCAAGGTCCGATGCTGTAAAGAGCAATATTGCATAGGAACCTGGAATATCAGGTCCATGAATCAAGGCAAATTGGAAGTGGTCAAACAGGAGATGGCAAGAGTGAACATCAACATTCTAGGAATCAGCGAACTAAAACGGACTGGAATGGGTGAATTTAACTCAGATGACCATTATATCTACTACTGCGGACAGGAATCCCTCAGAAGAAATGGAGTAGCATCATGGTCAACAAAAGAGTCTGAAATGCAGGACTTGGATGCAATCTCAAAAACAACAGAATGATCTCTATTCGTTTCCAAGGCAAACCACTCAATATCACAGTAATCCAAGTCTACGCCACAACAAGTAACAATGAAGAAGCTGAAGTTGAACAGTTCTATGAAGACCTACAAGACCTTTTAGAACTAACACCCAAAAAAGATGTCCTTTTCATTATAGGGGACTGGAATGCAAAAGTAGAAAGTCAAGAAACACCTGGAGTAACAGGCAAATTTTGCCTTGGAATATGGAATGAAGCAGGGCAAAGACGAATAGAGTTTTGCCAAGAGAACACACAGGTCATAGCAAACACCCTCTTCCAACAACACAAGAGAAGACTCTATACATGGACATTACCAGATGGTCAACACCGAAATCAGATTGATTATATTCTTTGCAGCAAAAGATGGAGAAGCTCTATACAGTTAGCAAAAACAAGACCAGGAGCTGACTGTGGCTCAGACCATGAACTCCTTATTGCCAAATTCAGACTTAAATTGAAGAAAGTAGGGAAAACCACTAGACCATTCAGGTATGACCTAAATGAAATCCCTTATGATTATACAGTTGAAGTGAGAAATAGATTTAAGGGCCTAGATCTGATAGATAGAGTGCCTGATGAACTATGGATGGAGGTTCGTGACATTGTACAGGAGACAGGGATCAAGACCATCCCCATGGAAAAGAAATGCAAAAAAGCAAAATGGCTGTCTGGGGAGGCCTTACAAATAGCTGTGAAAAGTAGAGAAGTGAAAAGCAAATGAGAAAAGGAAAGATATAAGCATCTGAATGCAGAGTTCCAAAGAATAGCAAGAAGAGATAAGAAAGCCTTCTTCAGCAATCATTGCAAAGAAATAGAGGAAAACAACAGAATGGGAAAGACTAGAGATCTCTTCAAGAAAATTAGAAATACCAGGGGAACATTTCATGCAAAGATGGGCTTGATAAAGGACAGAAATTGTATGGACCTAACAGAAGCAGAAGATATTAAGAAGAGGTGGCAAGAATACACAGAAGAACTGTACAAAAAAGATCTTCATGACCCAGATAATCACAATGGTGTGATCACTCAGCTAGAGCCAGACATCCTGATGTAAAGTCAAGTGGGCCTTACATAGCATCACTACGAACAAAGCTAGTGGAGGTGATGGAATTCCAGTTGAGCTATTTCAAATCCTGAAAGATGATGCTGTGAAACTGCTGCACTCAATATGCTAGCAAATTTGAAAAACAGCAGTGGCCACAGGACTGGAAAAGGTCAGTTTTCATTCTAATCCCAAAGAAATGCAATACCAAAGAATGCTCAAACTACCACACAATTTCACTCATCTCACACGCTAGTAAAGTAATGCTCAAAATTCTCCAAGCCACGCTTCAGCAATATGTGAACTGTGAACTTCCTGCTGTTCAAGCTTGTTTTAGAAAAGGCAGAGCAACCAGAGACCAAATTGCCAACATCCGCTGGATCATGGAAAAATCAAGAGAGTTCCAGAAAAACATCTATTTCTGCTTTATTGACTATGCCAAAGCCTTTGACTGTATGGATCATAATAAACTGTGGAAAATTCTGAAAGAGATGGGAATACCAGACCACCTGATCTGCCTCTTGAGAAATTTGTATGCAGGTCAGGAAGCAACAGTTAGAACTGAACATGGAACAACAGACTGGTTCCAAATAGGAAAAGGAGTACGTCAAGGCTGTATATTGTCACCCTGCTTATTTAACTTATATGCAGAGTACATCATGAGAAACGCTTGACTGAAAGAAACACAAGCTGGAATCAAGATTGCCCGGAGAAATATCAATAACCTCAGATATGCAGATGACACCACCCTTATGGCAGAAAGTGAAGAGGAACTAAAAAGCCTCTTGATGAAAGTGAAAGAGGAGAGTGAAAAAGTTGACTTAAAGCTCAACATCCAGAAAACGAAGATCATGGCATCTGGTCCCATCACTTCATGGGAAATAGATGGGGAAACAGTGTCAGACTTTATTTTTTGGGCTCCAAAATCACTGCAGATGGTGACTGCAGCCATGAAATTAAAAGATGCTTACTCCTTGGAAGGAAAGTTATGACCAACCTAGATAGCATATTCAAAAGCAGAGACATCACTTTGCCAACAAAGGTCCATCTAGTCAAGACTATGGTTTTTCCTGTGGTCATGTGTGGATGTGAGAGTTGGACTGTGAGGAAGACTGAGCACCGAAGAATTGATGCTTTTGAACTGTGGTGTTGGAGAAGACTCTTGAGAGTCCCTTGGACTGCAAGGAGATCCAACCAGTCCATTCTGAAGGAGATCAGCCCTGGCATTTCTTTGGAAGGAATGATGTTAAAGCTGAAACTCCAGTACTTTGGCCACCTCATGCAAAGAGTTGACTCATTGGAAAAGACTCTGATGCTGGGAGGGATTGGGGGCCGGAGGAGAAAGGGACGGCAGAGGATGAGATGGCTGGATGGCATCACCGACTCAATGGGCGTGAGTCTGAGTGAACTCTGGGAGCTGGTGATGGACAGGGAGGCCTGGCGTGCTGCGATTTATGGGGTTGCAAACAGTCAGACACGACTGAGCGACTGAAGTGAACTGAACTGAACTGTGTCCATGTTGTTAGATTGTCTAGTTTTCTGTGAATATGGTTTCAGTGTGTCTGCCCTCTGATGTCTTCTTGCAGCACCTACTGTCATACTTGGGTTTCTCTTACCTTGGACGTGGGGTATGTCTTCACGGCTGCTCCAGCAAAGCTCAGCCACTGCTCCTTACCTTGGATGAGGGGTATCTCCTCAGGGCCGCCCCTTCTGACCTTGAACGTGGAGTAGCTCCTCTCGACCCGCCTGCACCGGTGCATCCACCGCTCCTTGGATATGGGGTAGCTCCTCTCGGCCACTCCTGCGCTGTCACAGCCTGGCACTCTCTGCTGCCGCCTCTGACCTCGGACGTGGGGTAGCTCCTCTCGGCCACGCTTCTGCCACGTGGCTAGCAATGCACCCTAAGGCTCACTTGACTTCATTCTCCAGGATGTCTGGCTCTAGGTGAGTGACCATACCAAAGTGGTTATCTTGGTCACAAAGACCATTTTTTTAAGTTAATCTGTGTATTATTGCCAACTCTTCTTAATCTTTTCTTCTTGTGTTAAATCTTTACTGTTTCTGGCTTTTATTGTGCCCATTTGGTGATATATTTTGTTAAAAGAACTGAAGAGTTTGTTTCTGATAATGGAAAAAAAATCCCATGTTTGAGCATCCTTCTCCCATATATGCCTCTGAGGTAACTTTTCATACCATGGCAGAATTGAAATAAACCTCAGCTATCTAGTCATCATGAATCTCATTGTTTTCTGCATCTATATAGCTCATCAATGAGCCAACAGTATGCACTTGGCATGTAAACAGCATCACTTCCTGTTACATGTCTATATCCTTTCCCAATTAATAGTGTGCTTTCCTCTACTTTCTCTAGATAGCCTTACCATAATAAAACAGTTGCTATAGCTTAGTTCTAATACCATTATATTTTTCATGTTTCTAAAATCCTTAAGCCACTACAATATCCTTCATGATTTTTCCCTTGTTGGATTGTTTTTATATAGCTATTGCTGTACTTCACAGGCCTTATAAACAATGACTTTAGCTTTCCATATTACAGGTATTAAATTCAAGTTTCTTGGGTATCATGACATAGCAAAGGGTTGCTCTCTATGAGATTCCTAGACACAGATTGATGAAAGAAAAAAATAAGTCAAAATAAAACAAAAAGCTTGCATTTTATCTTGGAGGCTACAATGGCTCTGACAGCACCATATTTTGTTTAACAAAAGGAGCAAACTATATTTTTTTGTCTGCAGCCTATCCAAGTGCTGAAAATTATGCCAATTTGTATATCTAATAAAAAATGCTAGCACAAGGAAAATGTGCTAAAAACATGATAGTATAAATGCTCACCCACTTGAAAGAGCCAAACTTAACCTATTCCATGAGTTTTAGCAAATATTTATTGAGAACTTGCTACATGTTTGGGGTGAAATGCAAGGATTAATAAAGTCTTAAGCCCCACACATCTAAGAGAAAAAGGAAGAAACAAACCAATTTACAATCAGTGTCAATCTCATGGGCCTGGAGCTCAGGCTTTGAAGGATCTTGCATTTAATTGAATGCTCTGCTGCTGCTGTCTTCAAATCCTTAATAATTTTTTAAAAAGGGACTTCATAGTGTCATTTTTCACTTGGCTTTGCAAATTTCATAGCTTGTCTTCTTTGCAATAAAATATGCCTCAAGAAATGGACCATGGGCTGTGGGACCATAGAGACAGGTACACTGCATTTCTCTTGAGGACACCATGTTGTTTAGGCTGAGCTTGAGAAAGGAAATTTCACAGGAAAAGCCAAGGGAGATAACACAGGCAGGGTGCTGGAGTGTACAAAATCTCGCACATGTGAAAATATATGTCTATATAATCATGTAGATTTGGGAATGTTATGTTAGAGAATGAAGTACAACTAGGAGCCTGATGGTAATTGAGACCAGAGAGACTGTCAAGGACCACATAAATGATGAGCCTTAGAAATCAAATAGGAAATTAGGATTTCATCCTAGAAGCACCAGAAACCCTAAAGTGAATAATAAATCTTTGCTTGATTTGCACTCAGACATAATTGTTATAATCTACTTAGGTGTCTTCTTTTGGTTTTGTATATGGATCAAGAATAGGTCATTTGAAGGAAGTTTGGGTGATGTGTAAGGAAAAGTATGAAATATGACACTCCCAGTTTTCATAACCACTCCAGGTCTTATGCTCCAATAGATGAGACAGGAAAGGTCTTATAGCTACAAAAACATCCATTTTATTCATCACTGTGGCAAAGCACCTAGAGCCAAGATACAAATACAGGGGCTTAAGCCATACTTTCAGTGCTAGTACTATGTGACCACATGAAATTTTATGGCTTGACTTTTCTCAAAAGTAGATGACACTGAGGCATAATAATTTAAAAAAATAAAATTGAAACTTTGCTTTTAAAAAGACTGATATTCACAACCTGGTTTTATGATTTACTAGCATTATGAGCTTGATAGATTTACTCAGCTTTCTTGACCCTCAGTTTCCCCATCTGGAAAACAGGAGTAATAATTACACCTTCTCCTTATGGTTGTTGTGAGGATTAAATATATTAAATCAAGTATCACTTTATTATAGCTCTTTGTGCATTGGAGGTCAACACTTTAGCTATTTCTCCCTTACACAGTAATTCTTTGGGCTCCAAGACCACATAATTCATCTACATGGCACTGGCCTGTAAGTTAGCACTTGGAACATAGTAAGCTCATGATAAGAATTTTTTAATAAATAAATTATATAAATCTATATTGAAAAATGCCATATCATCACCTACTTTGCCACCACTTACAAGAAATTAAAATAGTTCTTAGTTACCTCATCTCTATATAATCTATATTCCCTGTACTCACACACACACACACACACACACACACACACAACACATACAAACTCACACTGACACACACACCTACACAGAGAAACCCTTCATATTTACTCACTGTAAGGCAGAAATACTTTAAAATTGGGTAGTGGAACAAAACATAACAGTGTGTTGTTTATAATAGAGATACTGAAAACATAATTGAACAGATAAATTGATAGTAAAAAAGTATATCAGGGATATACTAAGAAACAATTGAGGTAATTATATTACTGTAGATAGAAATTTAGGGCAAATATTAAGCATAAAGCATCAATATAAGCAGAGAAAATGTAATCTATTATGAACATGGACTATTTATGTCATACTGTTCAGGCCCATACCAGCTCTGTGACTGTGGACAAGTTGCTTGTTCTGATTATTTCTTCATCAGTAAAATTGCAGTGCAAGTAGTACTTGCTTCATGGGGCTGTCTTGAAGACTAAATCTGTACACATATTTTAGAATAGAGTCCTGAATATGATAAGGTCTCAAAAAGTGTTAACTACATAGATATAAAAGACATAAATCAGAGGCAAGTAAATGCAAGTTAAATGTAGATTCCAAATACAGAAGAAACTGACAGAATTCCAAGGAGAAATTGGAAAACACATCATGATTTGGGGAGTTCTACTGCATTTCCCTCAATATTTCAAATGTTAAGCAGAAAGCAAACAAAAGAACAACCTAGCTAGAATACTTAGAATTTTGTGAACAGCACAATTTGCAAACAGGAAGTTCTGAATGTGTATAGAACTCTGCACCTAGCAATGAAAGAAAACTCATTTTTCTCGAAAACACATACAGTTTTTACCAAAATAGGCTGTATGCTAATCCATAAACTAAATCTAATAATTTTTTTTTAAAAATCAGTATTATATAGATAAAATTTCCTAAAACTCAACCACTATAAATTAATGACAAAATATATCTGAAAAATACAATGTATTTTGAAATTAATGAACAATTTTTGAAGTTTGTGTAATTAAAGTGAAGTCACTCAGTCGTGTCCAACTCTTTGGGACCCCATGGACTGTAGCCTACTAGGCTTCTCCCTCCATGGGATTCTCCAGGCAAGAGTTATATTAGATACTAACTAACAATTTTCAAATAAAAATTTGATAAAATATACAAGGAAAAAAAGAAATCTTTATCTTTAAATTAGAAAAGATGAAACCTTAAATTCAATGAGCTAAATGTATTTCTTAAGGCATTATAAAAATAACAACAAAATAAATGTAAATAAAAAGTAAATAAAGTAAAACAAAAAAGTAAAATAAATTTAATAAAGATTTGTAAAATATGTTGGAAAAATTACTTTTATTAAAGATACAAAACAAGACTTAGATAAACAGAGATATATAGTCTATCTGCTGATATATTGATAGTATCTCTACTGGAGATTACTTTTTTTCAGGACTTCAGTTCTCAAGCTGACCAAAATCCCAACAAAGTTTTTCAAAGAGTTAGACAAGCTGGATTTCAGGTACATATAGATGAACAAATTAGCATAATAACAGAGATGATCATTAAAAAAAAAAAAAACAAGGGAGAAGGGTTGCCCAATCTGACATCAAGAATTATTATACAGTAGAGTAATGAAGACATTTGCAATTGCAATTTGGTACATGGATAGCAGACTAAGATAACTAAATAAAGAGCCCAGAAATCAGGTCACGTTTACAAAGGCATATGATTTATGATAGAACTAGCATTGTTCATCAATGGGAAAAACATTGACTATTCAGTAAATAATCCTCAGACTATTGGCTACCACTTACAAAAAATAGCTGAAATTGAATCTCTCTTAACACCACACTCAAAAATCAATTCCAGACATACTAAAAAGCTACATATTAAAAGCAGAATTTTAATAGTTCTAGAATAAAATATAGAAGAATACTTTTTAATACTAAGTACAATATCAAGGATTTCTTAAGCAGGGCACCCAAAGGACAAACCATGAAAGAGATTGATAAATTACAATTTATTGACATTAGAACATAAGTACACATAATACATTGAGTTCATTATATATTAATAAGAAAAAATATACATATATGTAGTGGGAAATGGTTAAAAAAGGAATAGGAATTGCACAAGCAAAAAATCCAAATGTCCAATAAGCATGTAAAATTATAACAATGTCATCTGTAATTAGGAAATGTAAATTTAAATCACAATGATATACCACTTTACAACTGCCATATAAATAAAATTTTGTAATAATTATAAGCAAAATTGTCTCAGAAGAATGAACGCTTATAAATTGTGCATATTGGGATAATTGATTTAGGATACAATTTGGCATTATATTGTAAAGTTTAATATACATATACCTTAAAACCCAAAATTTCCACTCACTGGTATTTAACCTAGAGCAGAGTTTCTCAACCTGTGCATTGCTGATGTTTTTGAGCAGAAAAGCCTATGTTGTGTGGGTTCTCTTTTGCATTATAGAATACACTGGATATCTGCTTAATAGATACCAGCAGCATAGTAGTAACCCACCTCCACTCATGTTAACCAAAATGGTCTTCAAATATAGTGAAATGCACCGTTAAGGAAAAAATCACCCCCATTTAAGAAATACTGCATTAGAAATACTATTGCACATGGAGAATAACGTTTATAGTAGCATCATTTGCGGTGGCAATTTTAAAAAAATGAAATAACTATCTTCATCACTGAATTTCTGTATAAAAGTAAAAATAAGGCAAAGTAAAAAGATGTGCATTCATCTCCTCCTGTGAGAGCACCAAAAACACAACTAAATGTTGAACAACCATTGACAGGAGGATGCTCAGTTCAGTTCAGTCACTCAGTCATGTAGGACTCTTTGGGATCCCATGGACTGCAGCATGCCAGGCTTCCCTGTCCATCATCAACTCCTGGAGCTTGCTCAAAGTCATGTCCATCTAGTCAATTTTGCCATCCAACCATCTCATTCTCTGTTGTTCTCTTTTCCTCCTGCCTACAATCTTTCCCAGAATCAGGGTCTTTTCTAATCAGTCAGTTCTTCGCATGAGGCAGCCAAAGTATTGGAGCTTCAACTTCAGCATTAGTCTTTCCAATGAATATTCAGGACTGATTTCCTTTAGAATAGACGGGTTGGATCTGGAACCCACCAAAAAAAAAAAAAAAGATGTTCCATGTCCAAAGACAAAGAAGAAGCTGCAGTGAGATGGTAGGAGGGGCACAATCCAGATAAAATCAAATCCCATACCTTCCAGGTGGGTGACCTACAAACTGGGGAACAATAATACAAAAGAATTTTCCCACCATTGTGAAGATTCTGAACCCCATGTCAGGCTTCCCAGCCTGGGGATTTGACAAAGTGACTGGGAATCCCCAGGAAATCAGATCCTGAAGGCCAGTGGGATTTGAGTGTAGGACTTCCCCAGAATTGGGGGTAACAGAGACTCTAGTTTTGGAGGGCATAAACAAAATCTTGTGTGCACCAAGACCCAAAGGAAAGGAGCAGTGACCCCCACAGGAAACTGAACCAAAACTACTTGCTGGTGTTGGAGGGCCTCCTGTGGAGGCATGGGTCAGCATAGGCTCAAGACAGGGATGGGAGCACTGGCAGCAGTGATTTGAAATGTTTCCCTTGGCATAAACCCTCTTGGAGGTTGCCATTAATCCTAACATAGGGTCCCTAGGCCCCAGGGCTGGGTTGCCTCAGGGCAAACAACTAACAGGGAGGGAGTGAAACCCCACCCATCAGCAGATAATTGGATTAAAGCTTTACTGAGCAAAGCCCTGCCCACCAGAGCAAGACATGGTTTTTCTCAGTGCCAGTCCCTCCCATCAGGAAAATTACACAAGCCTCTTAGCCTCCTCTATCAGAGGGCAAAGAAAATAAGCAAGAAAACTACAATTCCCACAGCAGCTAGAACAAAAACCACATCACAGAAAGGTAATCAGGATGAAAAAAACAGAAAGTTATGTCCCAGATGAAGGGATAAGATAAAACCCCAGAAAAACAACTAAAAAAAGTGCAGATACACAACCTTCCAGAAAAAGAAATCAGATTAATGATAGTGAAGATGATCCAGGATCTCTGGAAAACAATGGAGAAGATGCAAGAAATGTTTACCAAAGACCTGCTGCTGCTGCTGCTGCTGCTAAGTCACTTCAGTTGTGTCCGACTCTGTGCAACCCCATAGATGGCAGCCCACCAGGCTCCTCTGTCTATGGGATTTTCCAGGCAAGACTACTGGAATGGGATGCCATAGCCTTCTCTAACCAAAGACCTAGAAAAACTAAAAAAACAGAGATGAATAATACACTGAAAGTTGCTCAGCCACATCTGACTCTTTGTGAACCCATGGACTATATAGTCCATGGAATTATCTAGTCCAGAATACTAGAGTGGGTAGTCCTTCCCTTCCCCAGGGTATCTTCCCAACCCAGGGATAAAACCCAGGTCTCTTGCATTGCAGGTGGATTATTTACCAGGTGAACCACAAGGGAAGCCCAAGAATACTGGAGTGGGTAGCCAATCCCTTCTCCAGTGAATCTTCCTGACCCAGGAATCAAACTGGGGTCTCCTGCATTGTAGGTGGATTCTTTACCAACTGAGCTAGAATAACTGAGGCAGAGCAGATAAATGACTTGGATGACAGAATGGTGGAAATCACTGCCACAGAACTTAATATAGAAGAAAGAATGAAAAAAAATTAATACAGACTAGGAGATCTCTGGGGCTACATTAAATGCACCAACATTCTCATTATAGAGGTCCCAGAAGGAGAAAAAAGAGAGAAAAGACCTAAGAAAATATTTGAAGAGATAATAGCTGAAAATTTCCCTAACATGGGAAAGAGAATAGTCAATCATGTCCAGGAAGCACAGAGTCCCAGGCAGTATAAACCCAAGGAGGAATACACCAAGACACACGACACATAGTAATCAAACTGACAAAAAATAAAAACAAAGATAAAATATTAAAAGCAACAAGGGGGGAATGACAAATATATACAAGGGAACTCTCATCCGATTACCAGCTGATTTCTCAACAGAAACTCTACAAG
This sequence comes from Bos taurus, assembly GCF_002263795.3. Classification (NCBI taxonomy): domain Eukaryota; kingdom Metazoa; phylum Chordata; class Mammalia; order Artiodactyla; family Bovidae; genus Bos; species Bos taurus. The sequence goes on from NW_020192292.1 coordinate 2,672,291, forward strand.
ACAGAAGGGAATGGCACAATATATTTAAAGTAATGAAAAAGAACCTACAACCAAGAATAAACTCTCATTCAGATTTGATGGAGAAATCAAAAGCTTTCCAGAAAAACAAAAGTCAAGAGAATTCAGCATCACTAAACCAGCTTTACAACAAATGCTAAAGGAACTTCTCAAAGCAGGAAACACAAGAGAAGGAAAAGACCTACAGAAGATAGTGAAGTGAAATCGCTTAGTCGTGTCTGACTCTTTGCGACCCTGTGGACTGTAGCCTACCAGGCTTCTCCATCCATGGGATTCTCTAGGCAAGAATGCTGGAGTGGGTTACCATTTCCTTCTCCACGGGATCTTCCTGATAAACCCAAGACAATTAAGACAATGGTAATAGGATCATACATATCTATAATTACCTTAAATGTAAATGGATTAAATGCACCAACCAAAAGACATAGAATGGCTGGGCAGATGAAAGCAGGTGCATGTACGCACTTCCACTTGCATCACTCTGCTTGACTCCCCCAAATTGTATGTAATTATTTTATATTTTTAGGTTAATCATGTTCCCATAATGGCTTGCAATTATAAATGTCTTTTATTTTGTTGTCTGGCTATTGATTCTGAAAACTGTTAAGCATCTTTTATTATTGTGATTATGTAACTACTCACTTAATACCATTGTTCCATGATTGGTCAACAGAAAAATAATAGGAATTCTATATCACTAAAACTACCATTTAATAGGAAAGCCTATAATCATTTTTATATGCATGTATTTATTTATTTATGAGGCATAATTTACATAGCTCTCTATTTTTCCCCCTTTTGGTGTACAGTCCTTTGAATTTTGACAAAAGAATATGGTTGTATAATCAGTGCCACAATCAACATATAGAATAGTTCCATTATCCAGATATTCCTCTTGTCCCCTGGTGTCGTTAACCCTTTCTCCTACTGCAGTCACTGGCAACCACTGATTTCTTTTCTGTATCTATAGTATGTACCTTTTATAAGGTCATATAAGTGGGACCATACAATATGTAGCCTTTGGGTCTAGCTTCTTTCATTTAGAATAATGATTTTAGATTAATGCATATGTCATGCATATTAGTGATTTGTTTCTCCTTATTGTTGAGTGGTAGTTGTTTTTTTGTATCCTACATTTTCCTCTTGGAAATATTTTTTATTTTGCTGCACTAATTATTTCAGAAAGAGTCTGTAGCTAGTAGATCTTTTAAATTCTTGTTTGTGCAAATATATTTTTATTTAAACTTGCTTTTGTATGGTACTTTGACTGATACATATTTTGGTTTAATGTCATTTTGCTCAGACTTTGTAGGTATATCTGCACTTTCCTCTAGGACCAAATGCTAACAAATAATGTATCTGATACCAATCTGATTTCTAGTCCCTTTATAAACAGTTAGTGTTACTTTTGTTTTTTTAAGCTTTCAGAACTTTCTCAATCTTCCGAATTCAGAGGTTTCACTAAAATGTGGGTCTTTATTCATTCTACTTGACCCTGGTTGGGCCATTTCATTCTGAAGACTTGAATTTTTATTTAACTTTGTGAGGTGTTCTTTGCTCTCCCTCTTTCCCTTCATATTCTCTCTGGAATTCATTTTGTAGTAAAGAATTGACTATCTGAATTCATATTGCATATCACAACATTTCTCTGTTTTTTATACCTTAATCATTTTTTAAAATCCAGAGGCATATCAGAATTATGTTGGAATATTTTGAAAAATACAAATACTTTTTTCCTCCAAAGCTCCAGATATGTTTGTAATAAGCAGCCATGTTTAAAAACAACTGGACTATATAATGATCTTTTACTTTTAACTAGTTTGTTTCTCTTTCTCTATTTCATATTCAGTGGTCCCATTTCATTTAGTTTATGTTTTACAATTTCTCCATCTCTTCTTTTTTTCTGGTATTTTTTCAAGCCTTTATCAAGTGTAGTAAAAAAGCTCTTATATACATATATATAAATAGTGTGCATAATATATATATTTTAGAAAACTTATGAATTTTTGCTGAACTAAAAAATTTATGACATTTTGATTCCACTTGATTTACTTAGCATAAATAGAATGCTAGATTTCTAATTTTAAAAAAGATATGCAACAAGCAGCAAAGGTTTTCGTACAGGGAACTATCATCAATATCTTGTAATAACCTATAATGGAAATAATCTGAAAAATAATATATGTGTATATGTATAACTGGATCACCTTGCCATGCACTTGAAACATTGAAGTCAACTATACTTCAATAAAATATATATATTTAAAAAAAGTAAAAATGAAAACGCTGAGGTTACAGGCATATATAGATTCCATCCATCCATTTGTAGATCGATAGACAAATATTGCTATATAGATAGTAAATACATATATATCTATATGAATGTATATATTTCACAAGAGAATGAGTAGATAAAAGCATAACAAGAGAATGTATGTAGTATAGTATAATATTTATATATAGTTTTAAAGTGCTTTAGAAATGAATGTGTGTGTGTGTGTGTGTATATATATATATGTATATATATATATATATATATCTACAGTCAAAATATAATAAGCAAGCTGAGGAGAAGTGCAAAATGGTTAACCTTAACAGAGGGGTGAGGGCAGAGGGTGGTGATTGTAGAGGGGCACACAGTGGGGTTTCAATACTAATAATTATAAACTTCATAAGAGAATATCATTGATTTTTAGAGAGACTGATGGCTATGGCAGCATTTTCTTTATTATTATTGTAACCCTATAGTGTCTTTTGTATTTTCAACTTTCTTTGTATGAAGTATCTCATAATTAAAAAAATAAATGAGTGAGTGAAAGTCACTCAATTGTGTCCAACTCTTTGCAACCCCATGGATTATACAGTCTATGGAATTCTCCAGGCCAGAATACTGGAGTGGGTAGCCTTTCCCATCTCCAGGGGATCTTCCCAACCCAGGGATAGAACCCAGGTCTCCCGCATTGCAGGCAGATAGATTATTTACCAGCTGAGCCACAAGGGAAGCCCAACTGAATATTTTAAGCCAAAAAGAAGCACTGATTTATAAGTCAAAATGACAATGTGATATATCTCATACCTGTCAGAATGGCTATTATCAAAAAGATAAGAAATAACAAGTGTTGGCAAGAATATGGAAAAAAGGGAACACTTGAGTGCATTCTTAATGTAAATTGATGCAGCGCCTAAGGAAAAAAAGATTAAAAATTAAAAATAGAACTGCCATATAATCCAGCAATTCTACTTTTGGCATTTATCCAAAGGAAATGAAAATACTAAAGTGAAAAGATTATATGCACTCCAATGTTCATTGCAGCATTGTTTACAACAGGTAAGACATGGGCTCAACCTAAGTGACTATCAGTGGATGAAAGGATAAAGAAGATATGGTATATAAACTTAAAAAATGGAATGTTAGTCATAAAAACTAAAGAAATCCTGCCAATTTTTGACAATGTGGATGGACCTTGAAGGAATTATTCTGAATGCAATAAACCAAACAAAGACAAATACCTTATGATCTTACCTATATATGGAATCTAAAAATCTGAGATTATAGAAACAGAGCACGAGCTGGTGATTGCCAGATGCGGGAGTAGGAAGTAAGCAAAATGGTGAAGGGGATCAAAATTTAATAAGCCATGGGATATAATGTAGAGCATGGTGACTATAGTTAATAATCCTATATTGTGTATTTGAAAGTTGTTAAAATTTTTACAGGGTTGAGGAAGGACACAATGTGGTATGTGGCTAGATAAGTCAGTAAATACCAACAGTAGGATAAATGTATATAAAAGCATTAATGGGATTTTTAAAGGGGAGGAACCCTAAAGTATATAATATATCTTGTGTTTAAGAAATCAGGTAGGTGTATAAGAATATCATCACAAGATGGTAAATTATAATGTTTTATTTTGTTCAATGAATATTTATTATTTGAGCACTTATATAAAAGGCAAATGTTTTTGATACTTAGGATACATAGTTTAAAAACAGACTTAGACCCCTCTCCTAATGAACATTCATGAAAAAGAGACAAGCAATCAACATTGTTCATCAAAAAATAAGCAAGTTCCATAATTAATCATTATATATTGCAATTTGGATAGATTTGTGGATATGGCAATTCATAATAATAACGTTATATATGTAAAACTTTAATAGTTACAAAATAATGATATACATATTATTTTTAAGTCTTGTGACATATACAGGTCCACTATCAATTATTATCTCCAATTTCTTTTTATAGGGAAGATGTCCTTGGAGTTTGCCACTTGTGCAAAACCTAGAAGTTCAAATCCTAGCCTAGAATAGTTTTTCATATAAAACATTTACAGTCCTTCTCTAATACACACAAACAAACCAGAGTTCCTCTTTTTCTGACTTAAAGTTTATGAAGTATGAATACATACTTGGATCATTTAAAGCCATTCTGATACCCATGAGGTATCACAAGAGAAACTTTCCATTTAAAATTTGCCAGATTTCATGTTTCATTCTTCAGATTATCATCTTCAGATATCTTGACAGAAAATTCATCAGCAGTTTGAGGGAGATGATGTTGCAACAGCAGTTTCCAATGACATTTGGGGGGGATCAATACAAATCAACTGAAAGAGCAGATAATGCATTCTGTCACTGTGTGCTTGTCAATTAATGGTACTGCTGAGAGTTAAATTATTTCAGTTTTCAGGGGAAGAATTAATGGTGGAATGGCCTTGTTACTCTTTTGAAATAAGAAGTTAGTTTTCGTTGTCTCACTCTAATACATCTATAGGTGTAGTTTTGATGGACATTCTTATAGGCTTGAAGTAGGAGGACATTCAAATGATGGAAAATATTCTGAAATCTCCAGTAGTAATGACACATAGAAAGATATAGCATAGTTGGCTAATATAGACAATATATGCTATACCTGAAAGTATTTAAACACATTAGAAAAGGCCTAGGACTTTCTAACATCAGTGCTTTCTACTATCCAAAGTGATTTTTAGAGGTAGCTTTTGCTTAGGAAAAAATGTGCTATTCATTGTGTAATGATAAATAAGGCACAAGAATAAGGTCTGTCACTGATCACTTATAACTGAAAAATCGTAAATCTAGTTTACTACCTCTGGCATTCAAAGACTCATACAATCTATCCCTCATTTACTTTTCCAGTTTTCTTTTTAACTGTTACCCTGTTTGAAACTTTCACTCTAGACATAGTGATCAAATCACTGTCTCCTGACACGATCTATACATTTCCAACACTATACCTCTGTTCAGAACACTCCTTTCTGGCATGTCCTTGTGACCCCTGCACCCCAAATCTTGCCCCTACTTCCACTCTGGCCCTCCTGTTTTTTCCAGATAAAAACCTGCTGCTGCTGCTGCTAAGTCACTTCAGTCGTGTCCGACTCTGTGCGACCCCATAGACAGCAGCTAACCAGGCTCTGCTCTCCCTGGGACTCTCCAGGCAAGAACACTGGAGTGGGTTGCCATTTCCTTCTCCAATGCATGAAAATGAAAAGTGAAAGTGAAGTCGCTCAGTTGTGTCCAACTCTTCGCAGCCCTGTGGACTGCAGCCCACCAGGCTCCTCCGCCCATGGGATTTTCCAGGCAAGAGTACTAGAGTGGGGTGCCATTGGCTTCTATGAGATAAAAGTCTAAAGCTCCTCAAAGGGGTTGTTACTGCCATATCCTCCCTGGAAAGGAGACGTGAGTCTTTCATTTCACAGGAGACAAAACTGACTAATGTTAGTTTCATTTCAATCTTAACAGGAAGAGAAGTCTGAATGCTTCACTAAGCATAGCTGTGAAATCATTTGCTCTTGGATAAGGCAATACCATAGCCGTCTAGCCTGTACTTCCTTATAGAATAAAACAAGCCTTTTCCTGATAACCTACCTTCCTTTTGCTTACAATCGTTTTCACGTTTTCTGAATTTATATGTATGATATCTCTGATTTCATTCTGTATATGCAAGAGAGATGTGAGTGTCAAGACGTCTAGAAAGGTGCAGAAAGCTGCAGTGCTGATTCATAGAGGACAGCCAGAGGTCAGGTGCCATGAACCAACAACAAACATTCCTCAAGGGCTTTTGATGTTGCAGTGGTACATAATTTCACCCAATCTCTCCTGACGATGGGAGGGATTACAGTGGTGTGTGATATGGAAGCTGAAAGTGGGAAAGGATTGTCAAATGTAGGAAAAATGATTTCTTGGAACTTCATAAATCTTGGTCAAAAATCTACATCGTTGAGCAGTCATGAGTTGTTGCCTGCTTTATCTTCCTTGTGACAGCTTCATGAATGACAGCTTCATTTCACATACAGCTTCATGAGAATAATAAAATCTCCCAAGTTAAAGAAAACCACACTGGTATTTGACTGTCTTGAAGCTTCTCAAGAGCCCCAAAGAGCTATAGCTGTTCAAAAAGGTATTCTGACGCTGGCAACAGCTGGCTTTTTAGTTATTTGGCTACATGTCTCATTTCATTTCCTAAACTGTCGACTCTAGGTGAGCTTTGATAGAGAATATAATTTCTTCTTTTTCCTACCTAATTCCTGAGGCTTATTTCCAAAATTATGGGCTTAGAGTGTACAGAGACTAGATCAAAAGCATACATATGGGTTTTGTTGATACAACTTTAGTAATAGACTTCTCTAACAGAAAAAGAAATATAGCCTGCCCCCAGGCTCTGCTCCCCAAGTTGATTTCTTATTTCTGTGACTCAGCTTTTGTCTCCATTAAAGATCATTTTTGAATTGAAAGACCTTTGTTTGAAGTTTGAAAATTTGGAATTGAATAATATCATGAGCATTTGCAAAGTTTTAGCAGTATCTTTTCTTCCCATACTTTATATTCTAGACTTTTTGAACTTGATCAAGGGAGAGGCCCTGATCTCAGTGGGATTTGAATAAGAACATTCCTCCCAAGGGTCTTCCTGGCTCCATAGCAGAAGTGCAGAAGATGCCCTAAATCTGATTAAGACCTTGGAGTCTTAAACCTCCTCACCTCTCCATTCCTCCTCAGCATTCATAGCCTCATATCTCTTATTTACCTTGAGATCTCAAGACCAATGATATTATGTCCATTTTCTTGACTTACAATAATTACCCAGGCTTCTTAGGACTGTAATGTATGTATGGCTGTGGAATACTGAGGAAACCCTCCCCCTGCCCTCACCTCGGCTCCTCCCCACTTTATTTCGCTCCTATGTCACCAAGTGATGTGTTGGTGAAATACATTATGTATTTTACTCATTTATCTGCTTAGCTCTGTCCACTAGATGAGGGCAAGGTTTTTCAGCCTATGTCCTCCATTAAATTCTGCTTCTCTGGTGGCTCAGATGGTAAAGAATCTGCCTGCAATGCGAGACTCAGGTTTGATCCCTGGGTTGGGAAAACCCCCTGGAGAAAGGAATAGCAACCCACTCCAGTATTCTTGCCTGGAGAATTTCACAGATAGAGGAGCCTGGTGGGCTACAGTCCATGGGACTGCAAGGAGTCAGACATGACTGAGCGACTAACACACACTTTCCATTAAATTGTTTTTGTTGTTTAGTCGCTCAGTCATGTCTGACTTTTGTGACCCCATGGACTGTAGCCTACCAGGCTCCTCGGTCCATGGGATTTCCCAGGCAAGAATACTAAAGCAAGTTGTCATTTCCTTTTCCAGGGGATCTTCTCAACCCAGAGATCAAGCCCATGTTTCCTGTGTCCCCTCCATTGGCAGGTGGATTCTTTACCACTAAGCCACCTGGGAAGCCCTCTCCATTAGATACTCCAGTTTAATTTACAGTCAATTGTGGATGCACAAATAGTACCAACAACAGTAAAAAAAAAGTGCACAATAAAAATTTTAAGGTCTCAACTTTTAAACTCGACCATTCCTTTCAGTTTTAGAATCAGGGGCCACAGAAGCAGGGAGCTTATTTTGTTGAAACTTATATAGCACATGCCACCAGGGCTCTATTCACCAAGATTTGAGTTCCAAATACCTGTTTTCTTTCTATTCACAAGGAATTACCTCCTGCATGCAATGTGCTTGTGCTTAGTTGCTCAGTCATGTCCAACTCTTTGCAACCCCGTGGACTGTAGACAGTCAGGCTCCTCTGTGCATGGGGATTTTCCTGGAAAGAATATTGGAGTGGGTTGCCATGCCCTCCTCCAGGGGATCTTACCAACCCAGAGGTCAAACCCGAGTCTCCTGCATTGCAGGTGGATTCTTTACTGTCTGACCCACCAGGGAAGCCACAGCCAGTCCCATTACACTGAAGTATTTATGAAGTGATTTGGATTTCTATGTTATACATATAGGGTCTTTACTGGAAAGAGCATCAATTACAGGAGTTCTACTATAATTGCATTGGAAATACTTGCATTGTGTGAAGTAATAAGCCTGGAGCTGTGTTCCAGTTGCCAGATGATCATTTCTTGCTACTATCTTAGTAATAAGAAGCAATCATTTTTACTATTCTCCCAAAACATTATCCCTTTAATTTTATCTGTTCTTTCCACATGTGAAGATTCACATACAAAAATAAAAAATAGGCCTATTATGATTTTTCTTCTCTGGTTATCATACTACATTTTTAAATTTTTCTCAAAGATCCACATTTTGCCTTAGGGTATTCTGGTATGACCTTTATATATTTTCTGTGAGAAATTTGCTTACACAGACAGGTCCAGAGTTCTTTTTCTTCTTTCCCTGCTTGGACATCTTTTTATATCAAATCTTTAGATTCAATCAATACCTGCTCAGGGTTTTCATTAATTCATTCAATAAAAAAAATCTACTGAGTACCAACTATGTTGTAGGTATAAAGCTAGGAACAATTTTTTAGACATTTAAGGAAAAAAACCATCCTTTTATGGAGCTATTAGTTCAACATATAGAGTCAAACATTTTATCAATAAATGTAGGCAGACGGTAGAGTTATAAAGGAGTAAAAGATTACCTTTATTTTGGGAGCTGCATCAGCTAACTATCAAACTAAGTACAGGCAGACCTTGTTTTATTGCACTTCATTTTATTGTACTTCAAAGATACTGCATTTTTTACAGGTTGAGTATTCATAGCAACCCTGCACTGTCAGATGATTGTTAGCATTTTTAGCAACAAAGCATTTTTAAAAATAAAGTATGTACATTGATTTTTAGACTTAAAGTTATGACACACAATAGACTACAGTATCATGTAAACATAAATTTTTAAAATTTATTTTTAATTGGGGGAAAATTGCTTTACAAAAACATAGCTTTTATATGCACTTCAAAATCACAAAATTTGTGTGACTTGCTTTGTTGCAACCTTAACTTTATTGCAGCGATCTGGAAACAAACCCACATTACCTCTAAGACCTGCTTGTAATGAAAGATAGATAAATTGTCCGAAGAGGACAGAATGAGGCGGAGCCTATGGTTCAAGGAAAGAGATGGTGAGAGTTATGACTAGAGAGGTTGACATAAAGAATTTGTGTGCCATAATAATGAATTTTGATGTTTTAGCCCAGAAAAAAATGGATTAAGTTGTCTGAAATTTTACCAGTCTGATAAACAGATTTGAAAGCAAGAAAGTTCATCATCAGATGAGATGGAGGAGGTAGAGCAAGACTAGAGGGAATGAGGTTGTTGCTCTTGCAATAGTCAGGCATAGGTGTTGCTGACATAAATGATCCTTTTTATCTATTTCTCATCTATTGTTAGGACTATTTCATTCTTTAGAAATGATACACGAGGCCTGCAAGGCCAGAATAGTCAGTAATGGGGACCATGTTGAGTTTTGCTTTATTTAGATAATCTTTTATTTAATTGTGATGATTCAGTCTTCAATAAGATTGATTTTCAGGCCCCAGAATGGCATTATCAAGGCTAAAGTTTTTCTCAAAGAGTTTCTTGGAGAGTCTGCAAGCTCTGGTTTAAAAGTCTGGATGTTTCATCACTAAGGCAAACACATTTTCATGGTTGCTTTCTGACTTACACTGACATGGATCTTTTGTGTTTCACTTTCTGACACCAAGGAAACACGATACATAATTTCAAGACAGAAGAAAACATTTCGGAATACAGAACTGTGATGTTATGATATGCTTAGTTGGCAGCCTTGGCCTGTGAAAAGGAGAATGTCGACCAGATCTAAGTAATAATGCATAAAAATTGTGCAGAAATATGTCAAGTCATAATATTAGATGTACTGGCTCATTCAAACATTTTGAAGAGGATGGTTTCCTCACTCCATTACATTCTGCTTGCCATAGATGAAACAGTTTTTGAGCTCTTCTCCTATAATTTCAATTAGTTAAGGCTCCACTACACTTTTCATAAAAATTATTTGATTTTGTTAATGATTTTGTGAGTACCCTGCCAGACTGTGAGCCACTTGGGACCAAGAACTATGTTTATTTGTTGTTGTATCTGCCGTATGTAGGACACTTTCTGGCACCCAGTAAGTGGAACTGCATAAAAGAATGAATGTCATTTGTTTGACCACTTTTCAGGTTTCCAAAAAATATATTTTTTACTACATGATCAATTTGCATGGCATAGCTCTTTCCATAACCAGACAGTGTTCTTCACAGAAGCAAGGACCATGTCTTTATTTCCCCCTTAACTGGCATAGACCATACACTTTGTAAATATGAACTGAATTAAATTTATGAATTAAATATTATGTTTATCTCTTTGGTATGAAATGATAACAAAAGAGACAGTGATTTCACTATTATCATTATTATGAAATCTTTCATTTTGGTTATGGTAATACACAAAAGGAAAATTTGATATTGAGTACAGAGTTCGCTATGTAAAATCATGCTGCAATTAACTGTATTCACTTTGGATGGAACTTTATGAGTCATGTTCTATGTAAGAAGTGAATTGTTTTAACTATTGAAATAAACTTAGTGGAACATATTAGGTACTATCCCTCATATCTCAGTTGGTAAATAATCTGCCTGCAATGCAGGAGACCTGGGTTCGATTCTTGGGTAAGGAAGATCCCCTGGAGAAGGAAATGGCAACCTGCTCCAGTACTCTTGCCTGAAAAATTCCGTGGATGGAAGAACCTGGTAGGCTACAGTCCATGAGGTTGCAAGAGTCAGACACAACTTAGCATCTAAAGAGACAGAGAATAAATAGTAAAGTCAGTTAACAAGTTTCCATTCTTTTCCATTCCCAGGGCTTGAAGTAGACACAAATGCAAGTACACACACAAGCACTTCTCTCTTGTGTAGAATATCTTTGATTTTAGTTGAGTTCCTGAATATGACTCTAGTGACTTAGCAATTAAGTTGAAGTCAATTCATTTGAAAATATAACTTTAAATATTACATGAACAAATATACCTATTGAAAACATATGTGCAAAAGTAGGTCGTAAAATCCCCTGCAACACTACCACCTAAAACTACATGAAAAATGGAATCATACTTAGGTATTATTTGGCATTCTGTTTTTTCATTTCTTTCCAAGTTACCAAATACTACAATATGGCATATTGTTGAGAGACTGAGTCTTGGCATTTGATGGACCTAGTTTTCAGTTTTTGGATAAGTTATTTAGTCTGATGACCAATATTCTCATGTACAACATGGGGAAATAATTAGTCCCTAGTGTTGTGGTAAGGGGGAAATGAAATAATGCAAATAAGACAAGTAGCAAATAATAAGTAATCAGCAAATTTGGCAGTATTTCTTGGTATGCTGCTGCTGCTAAGTTGCTTCAGTCGTGTCCGACTCTGTGCGACCTCATAGACGGCAGCCCACCAGGCTCCCCCGTCCCTGGGATTCTCCAGGCAAGAATACTGGAGTAGGTTGCCATCTCCTTCTCCAAAGCATGAAAGTGAAAAGTGAAAGTGAAGTTGCTCCGACGTGTCCGACTCTTCGCGACCCCATGGACTGCAGCCTACCAGGCTCCTCCGTCCATGGGATTTTCCAGGCAAGAGTACTGCAGTGGGCTGCCATTGCCTTCTCTGTATATAACATATCTTAACTTACATAACTAGTGCAAAGCCAACCAAACCAACATTAAATGACTTTATTTTCTCAATATTAGAAGAAAATTATATGATGAATGTCCTTGCTCATTTATAGGTGCCCATTTGTCCAATTATTTTTGTAAGATATATTATTAGAAGCAAACTTGCTGAGTCAAAGGGTATGAACATTTTCAAGACATTCTGTTTGCTAAATTGCTCTGCAGACTGGGCCAAGCAATTTACACTACCACCAGCAGGGTGTGAGAGTGCTTATTTCCCATGATGTTGTCAGCACTGAACACTTGTCATTTAAAAACCCTGCCAATTCCACTGGGGGCTAATTTATCTCATTTTAATTTGCATTTTTATTGCTAAAGAGATTTATTAACCATTTGTGTTTTTCGTTTTGTATCTACCAGATAGATTTTTGCTCATTTTTCTCTTTATATGTGCTTTTTCTCCCCTACACATGTCTTCTGTGTATTAAGGTTGCATGTCTTTGACATTAAATATACTGTAAATTTTAAACATATTACAAACTTTCTCTAAACTTGCCGTTTTACTTGTTATGGTGGCATTTTTCATGGACAGATATATTAATACATTTGTGTGAATTTTAAAAACTCTTCAGATAATTGTATTGATATCAGAAAGAAATGGTCTAAGGATTTCTATTTACTGTAATTTTCAATATTGCCTACAAAATTTTCCTCTCTATACTGGGAATCAGTTCAGTCAGTTCAGTCACTCAGTTGTGTCCGACTCTTTGTGACCCCATGAATCGCAGCACGCCAGGCCTCCCTGTCCATCCCCCAACTCCCGGAGTTCACTCAGACTCATGTCCATCAAGTCCATGATGCCATCCAGCCATCTCATCCTCTGTCGTCCCCTTCTCCTCCTGCCCCCAATCCCTCCCAGCATCAGAGTCTTTTCCAATGAGTCAACTCTTCGCATGAGGTGGCCAAAGTCCTGGAGTTTCAACTTTAGTATCATTCCTTCCAAAGAAATCCCAGGGCTGATCTCCTTCAGAATGGACTGGTTGGATCTCCTTGCAGTCCAAGGGACTCTCAAGAGTCTTCTCCAACACCACAGTTCAAAAGCATCAGTTCTTTGGTGCTCAGCTTTCTTCACAGTCCAACTCTCACATCCATACATGACCACAGGAAAAACCATAGCCTTGTCTAGACGGACCTTTGTTGGCAAAGTGATGTCTCTGCTTTTGAATATGCTATCTAGGTTGGTCATAACTTTCCTTCCAAGGAGTAAGCATCTTTTAATTTCATGGCTGCAGTCACCATCTGCAGTGATTTTGGAACCCCAAAATATAAAGTCTGACACTGATGCCATGATCTTCATTTTCTGGATGTTGAGTTTTAAGCCAACTTTTTCACTCTCCTCTTTCATTTTCATCAAGAGGCTTTTTAGTTCCTCTTCACTTTCTGCCATAAGGGTGGTGTCATCTGCATATCTGAGGTCACTGATATTTCTCGTGGCAATCTTGATTCCAGCTTGTGCTTCTTCTAGCCCAGCGTTTCTCATGATGTACTCTGCATATAAGTTAAGTAAGCAGGGTGACACTATACAGCCTTGACGTGCTCCTTTTCCTATTTGGAACTAGTCTGTTGTTCCATGTCCAGTTCTAACTGTTGCTTCCTGACCTGCATATAGGTTTCTCAAGAGGCAGATCAGGTGGTCTGGTATTCCCATCTCTTTCAGAATTTTCCACACTTTATTGTGATCCACACAGTCAAAGGCTTTGGCATAGTCAATAAAGCAGAACTAGATGTTTTTCTGGAACTCTCTTGCTTGTTCCATGGTCCAGCAGATGTTGGCAATTTGGTCTCTGGTTCCTCTGCCTTTTCTAAAACCAGCTTGAACATCTGGAAGTTCACGGTTCACATATTGCTGAAGCCTGGCTTTGAGAATTTTGAGCATTACTTTACTAGTGTGTGAGATGAGTCGAATTGTGCGGTAGTTTGAGCATTCTTTGGCATTGTTTTCTTTGGGATTGGCATGAAAACTGACCTTTTCCAGTCCTGTGGCCACTGCTGAGTTTTCCAAATTTGCTGGCATATTGAGTGCAACACTTTCACAGCATCATCTTCCAGGATTTGAAATAGCTCAACTGGAATTCCCTCACCTCCACTAGCTTTGTTCGTAGTGATGCTTTCTAAGGCCCACTTGACTTCACTTTCCAGGATGTCTGGCTCTAGCTGAGTGATCACACCATCGTGATTATCTGGGTCATGCAGATCTTTTTTTGTACAGTTCTTCTGTGTATTCTTGCCACCTCTTCTTAATATCTTCTGCTTCTGTTAGGTCCATACCATTTTCTGTCCTTTATCGAGCCCATCTTTGCATGAATGTTCCCTTGGTATCTCTAATTTTCTTGCAGAGATCTCTAGTCTTTCCCATTCTGTTGTTTTCCCCTATTTCTTTGCATTGATCTCTGAGGAAGGTTTTCTTATCTCTCCTTGCTATTCTTTGGAATTCTGCATTCAGATGCTTATATCTTTCCTTTCTCCTTTGCTTTTCACTTCTCTGTATAGTATAAGTCAAAAAAGCACCTAGATGATATATTTGTATTGCCATCTATTTATTACATTTTTCTAATGATAAAATGAACAATTTAATTGTAACATGGCTGCTAGCTCATCATTCTTGGCATTAGCACATCATCATGTTAAGTACTGAGGAATAGTCTTCTAAAGAACAAGGTATTTATCACAAAACTCATCATAATTTAATCTAGCCTTGCCAACACTGACATTTAAGTCTTTGATAAAACAGACATAATTTCAGTCCACAATCTATAGCAACATTGCCTATAATACATCTAAAGTCATAATTTCTCCACCATGACCCATTCCGTCATTCAGCAATATTCCTAGGCACTGAATCAAATAAGAAAGGCAAAGTCTTACACATCTTACAGTGTTTTACAATTCTGTAATTGTATTGAATTCTGACTCTGCTACCTATCCATTGTGTGACACTTAAACAAATGACAACTACTCTGATCCTCAATTTCCTTATTGGTAATATGTGACTAATTGAAGATTCTACCTTATAGGATTGTTGTGAGATTTAATGACATTACTTCAAACGTACAAATATTTGGTAAAAGTACTCTAAGTATATACTACATTCAGTATTCATAATAGATAGAATGGAGTCTTTGAACATTAAAAATAAAACAAAGGAAAATGTAAAACAATCCTTGTGTAATAAAATGACTAGTTTACAAGTGATCTTAGCCAAAAGGCTGACAAGTGATAAAAAAGGACTCGTTTAAATTGCATTTATTATAGACCAAATGATATTCTACTTCTTTTTTATGCATGTTAACTCATTTTATCTTCTTAACAACCCTAAGTGTAAGGTGGTATTAAATTATCTACATTTTACAGATGTGGAAACTAAAGCATAGAGATTTGAGTGACTGTTCTAGACTACCTCAGAAACATGATGAAATGTTTTGCTATTTTCATACAATGTATTTTACATATTTATTTTATGCTTTTAAACTTTTAAAATTTACAATTTTAAAATGTAACTTTATGATTCTTCAAAGTTGATTTAATATGGAACACACATAAATAAAATATGAATTCTCTTCATTTTCTGTGCTTTGAAAGGATTCTCTGCTTTAGCTCTTCTAAAATGTACCTTTAATGATTCTACTTTTAATGTCTATATCCATCATTCCTTACCCAACTCTCATGTCCATAGCTTCCTTATGTAATCACAAAATATATAAAAATTAAAACATAAACAAACGTCTTCAGCAGCCAAAATAGATATCACAAGTTTATTCATGAGGGAACATTCCAGCCTCTCACTCAGAGGTAGTTTAACTTTAGACAGAATTATAATAAGCTCTAATAAGTTGGCAGCAGATTGAAAGTAGAAGGGGGTTTAAAAAAGAGGATTCTGACAGTCTGACTAGAATTAATAATACAGGAAACCATAAATATGTCATGCAAAAGAAGTGAAAATATTTTCTGAGGCTACTTAGTGCAGAGATAAAGCATCATTTTATAATAACCTAGAAAAGTGATAGAAGTTTATAATGATAATCCACAGTCATTAATAAAATGTTTGAGTTCTATCAATTTTGTTCAACAAGTCAATACATTTCCACCAACAATGACAGCTAATTAGAACTTGGAGTTGATGATGATGTGAAAAAAGAAATCTCATATAAAACACACGTTTACATTAATATAAGGAAATTTGTTGATGTTCATGAAAAGTGTTAGCATTCTTAGCCTGTTCTCTATTGTAAAAGGTAAAATTCAATTTTTTTTAAATTTTTAGTGTTCTCTAGATTTCTTGATTTTACCTGATCCTACTTTTAAATTTCACTTCATGACTCAAAGTGTTATCTTTTATGAAGAAAGAAATAGCTATAAACCTCATATGCTGTCTTGAAGTTATTTGGTATGACAATATCTGAAGTGTAGCCTGGGATGACAGGGGCTAGTTAAATATAGTTTGCCAATAATCTTAGGTTCATGACTGAAAAATATCTTGTTGCTAACTAATTTCCTGAAAGTGTTACCACAAACTTATATGATGCATCAAGTCCTGAAGATACTTTTTTTCCTGTGGTCCTCTCAATTTGGAATATTCTCTCTGAGCTTCCATCTTTGTATGCATGTCTCCATCTACTGAAATCTTGGGCTTCCTTGGTGGCTCAGACAGTAAAGAATTCACCTGCATGAATCTTGCTCATTATTATTCAAACCCAGCTCAAATGTCATCTTCTATATGTAGCCTCTTGCAGCCCATCCAGTGAGAGGTAGAATTGAATAATGAGAACGGGCTTTGCACTCAGACACACCTAATTTTGAATTCTGGCCCTGCTACCTGCCCATTGTGTGACACTGAACAGATGACAACTACTCTGATCCTCAATTTCTTTATTAGTAATATGTGACTAACTGAGGATCCTGTCTTATAGGATTGTTGTGAGAATTAAATGCATTACTTCAGAAAGGTATAAATATTTGGTAAATGTACTCTAAATATATACTACATTCAGTATTCAAATTGACTAGACAAGGAAATTTTGAGATCTAACTTCTGACACTCACAACAAAGCAATACAGATAGGTAGGATGGGACATGGGCAACACCATTTTGCACATTTGGTGAGTGTTCCAGGATGGAGTTTTAATTAGAAATCTGTATGGCAGAATTACACAAGAATTTGCCATCTCTAAGTGTGAGTAGGTAGGAGGCCTTTCAATGCTCTGTCTAAATGTTTACTGATCTAAGGATGAGTCAAAATTAGAACTAAATTGCTTTGCCTAAGATAAGAATGAAGAAGACTTTGGGAATGGGAAACCATGTAGGGGAGGGAAAGGAAAAGGTTGAGGATAAGATAGAGGAAAGGCTGGTAATATGATCAGAGGCTGTATTCTAAAAATAAATACAAAGAACCTTTGGAAATTCTCCATTGAAGGAAATGATCAGAAGACTTCTATGAGTAGAAGATGCTAATTTTAAAATTGCATATATTATATCATTTTCCTCTGGCACTTACATTCTTTTTACTGTCCCAAGTTTAAATAAATTCTGCCATGCACATAGCTGTACTTAGTGATATCTGAAAAAGTAAAAGAATCTGAATACTGTCTATTACAGTAGCTTGTGTTAGTCACTCAGTTGTCTTCAACTCTTGCAACCCCTCTGTCCATGGAATTCTCCAGGTAAGAATACTGGAGTGGGAACCCCAAAGACCAACAACCCTAGGCACCTAGGTTCAGGGACATCAGGCCATCTATTCAGATTTTGAAGTAATAGAGTCCTAACTTAACTCCAGATCTCTAGACTCAAAATTCTTCATTCTTTTTAACTACTACACCTCTTGTTAGAGAATTGTCCTTCCTGTGAACCCTAGCAATGCTTCTCATCTGAACTGCCCATTTCCCCCTGAGAATTTATAATTATACTAATAGTTAGCTTTGCTTTAGTAGGAAGTAGATCTCTCCAATTAGATTATAATCTTCATGAAGATTTACTTTCTTGCGGTCCCACAATGGACCCTCAAATAGTGAAGTCAAATTAAATATTAGTTGGATAAAAACATTTTATGTATTTATTTACTTTTGTGTCTGCAAGTCTCTATTATAATGAAAATTTATATATAGTTAGAAGATGCATTGTGCATTAGAAGATCTCACTTTGAATGCAAAGGCATTTTAATGAGTATTGTCAGCTTTAAAAGGAAATAATTTTCTTGCATGTGCAAACTAAAAAAGCTCTGGGGTTTTCCATATCATTGAGACCAAGCATAGTTCTTGGTTCATTATAACTTAAAAAGTACATGATACACTAGGGTATCACTATAAAGGTAATGTTATTCTTCCAGTTTTATCCTAGCAACACTCGGGAATCCTATCAATGAATACAGATGCACACAGCTAAAGTAAGATAATGCCTATAAACCAATTCCTGAACAGATTTTTCAACAAACCCTTCAGACCTTTTTGGCTGTATTATTTAGGGAAAACTGGATGGCTTTAAAATGCAAAGTTCCTTGTGCATTCAGTCCCACATTTTAATTCAAGCTTGATGATTATTGCTATGCCCCTTTCAGCAGATATTGGCAGCTAGAAAGAAAAATAAAAGATTAAATTGAAAGGCCAAATTCACAATGAAGATGTCAAGATAAACTTGTTACTGAATAATCAAATGAAATGCTTTATTTTTAGCTCCTGTCTCTTTGATTCACTTATAACATACCCTTGAATCATGAAACTTCCTTAAATACAAGGTCTTCTCTCTACAAAAATGACTGCCATTAACTTCACAAAAAGACCACTTTCTAATGTACATATCCCTCAGTAAATCCATGTCAATATAGAGCATGCTATATTTTACACTTATAGTATAACATCTGCATGGGAATAGGATTCATGGTATAGAGAGAGGTAGAATTTTCATCCTTACCTTACCTTCTAATCCAACATTGTTTTTTAAAAAAATTACCATCATGCATGCCACAAATGTGAGCCACTGGTACAATTTTCAACTCTCTAAGAGGTATGATTAAGATGGAAGGTAGGAGGACTCTAAGATCCCCCACCTTCATGAAAACGACACAACTACAACTACATATAGAACAATTCTTGCTGAAATCAACCTGAAGACTACAAAGACAACTCCTCTATGTTGTTGTTGTTGTTCAGTCACTCAGTAGCGTCTGACTCTTAGTAATGCCATGGACTGCAGCACATCAGGCTTCCCTGTCCTTCACTATCTCTTAGAGTTTGCTCAAACTCATGTCCATTGAGTCGGTGATGCCATCCAGCCATCTTGTCCTCTGTAGTCTCCTTCTCCTCCTGCCTTCAATCTTTCCCAGCATCAGGGTTTTTTCCAATGAGTTGGCTGTTTGCATCAGGTGGCCTAAGTATTGGAGCTTCAGCTTGAGCATCAGTCCTTCCAAAGATATTCAGAGTTAGTTTCCTTTAGGACTGAATGGTTTGATCTCCTTGATGACCAAGGGACTCTCAAGAGTCCTTCTCCAACACCACAGTTCAAAAGCATCAATCTTTGGAGCTGAGCCTTCTTTATGGTCCAACTCTCACATCCATCCATGACTACTGGAAAAACCATAGCTTTAACAAGATGGACCTTTGTAAGTAAAGTAATTTCTCTGCTTTTTAATACACTGTCTAGGTTGATCATAGCTTTTCTTCCAAGGAGCAAGCGTCTTTTAATTTCATGGCTGCAGTCACCATCTGCAGTGATTTTGGAGCCAAAGAAAGAAAGTCTGTCACTGTTTCCACTGTTTCCCCATCTATTTTCATGAAGTGATGGGACTGGATGCCATGACCTTTGTTTTTGAATGTTGAGCTTTAAGCCAGCTTTTTCACTCTCCTCTTCCACTTTCATCAAGAGGCTCTTTAGTTTCTTTTCACTTTCTGCCAATAAAGGTGGTGTCATCTGCATATCTGAGGTTTTTGATATTTCTCCTGGCAATCTTGATTATAGCTTGTGCTTTATCCACACCGGCATTTTGCATGATGTACACTGCATATAAGTTAAATAAGCAAGGTGACGATATACAGCCTTCATGTACTCCTTTTCCAAATTTGAACCAGTTCATTGTTCCATGTCTGGTTCTAACTGATGATTCTTGACCTGTTGGCAGATAAAGTGGTTTGGTATTTGCATGTCTTTAATAATTTTCCACAACTTGTTGTGATCCAGTAAAGGATTTCATGTAGTCAATGAAGCAGAAGTAGATGTTTTTCTAGAATTCTCTTGCTTTTTCTGTGATCCAGCAGGTGTTGGCATTTGATCTCTGGTTCCTCTGCCTTTTCTAAACCCAACTTGAGCATCTGGAAGTTCTCAGTTCACATACTATTGAACTCTAGCTTGAAGATTTTGAACATTACCTTGATAGCCTGTGAAATGATCACAATTCTGTGGTAGTTGGAACATTCTTTGGCATTGCCTTTCTTTGGGACTGGAATGAAACTGACCTTTTCCAGTCTTGTGGCCACTGCTGAGTTTTCCAAATTGTAGACATATTGAGTGCAGCACTTTAACAGCATCATCTTTTAGGACTCAAATAGCTCACCTGGAATTCCATCACCTCCACTAGCTGTGTTCATAGCGATGCTTCCTAAGGCCCACTTGACTTTGCATTCCAGGAATATCTGTCTCTAGGTGAGTGATCACACCATCATGGTTATCTGGGTCATGATGATCTTTTTTGTTCAGTTTTTCTGTGCATTCTTGCCCCCTCTTCTTAATATCTTCTACTTTTGTTAGGTCCATATAATTTCTGTCCTTTATGGTGCCCATCTTTGCATGAAATGTCCCCTTGGTATCTCTAATTTTCTTGAAGACATCTCTAGTCTTTCCCATTCTCCTTTCATTATTCACTTAGAAAGGCTTTCTTATCTCTCCTTGCTATTCTTTGGAATTATACATTCAGATGGGTTTATCTTTCCTTTTCTTCTTTGCCTTTCACTGCTCTTCTTTTCTCAGCTATTTGTAAGGCCTCCTTAGACAACCATTTTTGTCTTGTTGCATCTCTTTTTCTTGAGGATGGTTCTGATCACTGCCCCCTGTACAATGTTACAAACCTCCATCCATCATTCTTTAAGCACCCTATCAGATCTAATCCCTTGAATCTATTTGTCACTTCTGCTGTACAATTGTAAGAGATTTGATTCAACTCCTATAAGAAAACTATAAAGAAAGATTCACTCATAGTCTGGCAGGAAGGGAGGAGAAGCAATCTAGTTAGGTCCTGTACCCCTAGTGGGGTACACAGACAATGAAGGGATATCACAGTGTTTGGGATCGTCTGTGAGGAGTAAGGGGTTTGAATCACATATTAGGGACTGCAGCCTTGCGATTTAACACAGGTAAGATGAGCCCCTTCAGTTGGTTTGAAAAACAGTGGGGCTTACCAGAACGTTGTTAAGAAACTGAGCCTCCATCCTGAAGAGCACACACACAGACTTGCTTACTCCCAGTCACAGTGTGAAGGCAGCAGATTGAGATTTCCTGCTGCTCTGGGCAGCTTGCTAGGACTGTCACAGAATCTCCCCCAGGCTTCTGCTCTACCACCTGTAGCTCTGGTGCTGCCCCCAACTAAGGCAGAGGCTGCCATTGCCAATGAAAGTGTGCATACTTAGAGGAAATGGAGTCCCTCTTGGTCCCAGTCCTGCCTCTGACCAATGTGGAGGCAACCATTTCCAGGGTAGGTACACACATTTCAGAGGGAATGAAATCAGCTTCAGAGTGGAGACAATTGAAGACACATGTCTGTGCACACACTTGGGAGGAAGTAAAACCAGCTCAGTAGTGTGGCTATAACTTCTCAGGTCCAACCCAGCCCCTAACCAAGGTACATACCAGGGAAAAAGTGAAACCAGCCTAGAAGTCCAGACAATCCTCATGCCTTGGCCAAGCCCCAAACAATGGGGAGTCTGTCATCACATGTGGGAGAAACCCCAATTCCCTCAGGACTCCTGCTCCAGCCCCTAAGGCCTCGACCCTAACCCTGATAGGGTGGGTGAATACCGCAGAGCATAAAAGAAGCTCCAGCTCACACTTGATTGTAGCTCTAGTCCTTCCAACTCCAGCACTACCTTATACCAAGGCTGTTGCTATCATCATACTCTGGGGAAAGACACTGCTTTTGTTCACTTCAGATCCAGCTCTCCCACCAAAGCTTCCAAGTACATGCAGCCTGCATAGGGACACTCACACACAAAGAAATGCCTTCAAAATGGGGATAGGGAACTATTTTACCTAATTTCACAGAGGCAGAGTAAGTTAAACCAAAATAAGGAAACATAGGAATATATTTCAAATGAAAGAACAATAAAAAATTGGAAAACACCCTAATGAAATGGAGATAACGTTTCTTATAAAGAGTTCAAAGTAATATAATAAATGCTGATTGAGAAAAATATTGAACACAATGAGAATTTAACAAAAAATTAGAAAATATTAAAATATGTCAGAGTTGAAGAATAAAATAACTGAAATGAAAAATACACTAGAAGGAATTAACAGAAGATTAGGTGATACAGAAGAATGCCTAAGCAATCTGGAATATACAATAATGGAAATCACTGAATATGGACAGCAAAAAGAAAAAGAAATTAAATAATGAGGAACCTGTGACAACATCAAGTGTACTAACATTTGCATTATAGGTGTCCAGAAGTATGAGAGGAAGAGAAAAGGGTTAAAACATATGTTTGATAAAATTATGGTTAAAAACTTTCTGAATCTGAAAGTGAAAGTTGCTCGGTTGTGTCTGACTCTTTACAACCCCATGGACTATATAGTCTATGGAATTCTTCAGGCCAGAATACTGGAGTTGGTAGCTGTTCCTTTCTCCAGGGGATCTTTCCAACTCAGGGATTAAACCCAGGTCTCCCATGATGCAGGTGGATTCTTTACCAGCTGAGCCACAAGGAAGCCCAAGAATACTGGACTGGGCAGCCTATCCCTTCTCTAGCGGATCTTCCCAACCCTTCATTGCAGGTGGGTTCTTTAGCAGATGAGCTACAAGGGAAGCTCTCTGAATCTGAAAAAGGAAACAGATATCAAGGTACAAGAAACATGTTGTTGGTGTTGTGGTTTAGTAGCTAAGTCATGACTAACTCTTTTGCACCCCCATGGACTGTAGCCCTCCAGGCTCCTCTGTCCATGGGATTTCCTAAGCAAGAATACTGCAGTGGGTTGCCATTTCCTTCTCCAGTGGATCTTCCCAACTCAGTGATCAAAACTGTGTTCTCCTGCATTGCAGGTGGATTTTTACTGCTGAGCCACCAGGGAAACTATAGATAGTACCAAACAAGATGAACTCAAAGATCAACACCAACATCATAACTAAAATGGCAAAAGTTAAAGAGTGAAATTTAAAAGCAACAAGAGAAAAACAGTCACATAAAACCCTTCCTCATAAGGCTATCAGCCAATTTTTAGCAGAAACATTGCAGGCCAGAAAAGAATGACATTGTATATTTAAAGTGTTGAAAGGGAAAAATCCTACAACTTAGGATACTCTACCTCTCATAGTTTACATTTAGAATTGAATGAGACAAAAAGAGGTTCTCAATATCAATACTAAATGAACTTTACAAGAAATGTTTAAGGGGCTACTTTAAGTGAAAACAAACAACAAGAAACAAGAAATTATAGGAATCGGAAGTCCACCAGTAAAGGCAAATATTTAGTAAAGGCTATGGTTCAGCCACTCAACAAAGCTAGTATGAAGGTTAAAAAGGGAAAAAATTGTAAAATCAACTATAACTATGATAAACAGTGAAAGGATAAACATGAAGATGTAAAATGTTATATCAAAAACATAAAATGTGGTAGGGGAGTAAACTACTCTTAAAATATGTTTGAACTTAAATGACTACCAGTTTAAAGCAGTAGTTATAGGGTAACATGGCACCCCACTCCAGTACTCTTGCCTGAGTAACTTCACTTTCACCTTTCACTTTCATGCATTGGAGAAGGAAATGGCAGCCTGCTCCAGTGTTCTTGCCTGGACAATCCCGGGGCCGGTGGAACCTGATGGGCTGCCATCTATGGGGTTGCATAGAGTCGGACATGACTGAAGCAACTTAGCAGCAGCAGCAGCAACATATATAAACTCCATGGTAACCACAATTGAAAAACCTAAAATATTTAAACTAGAGAGAAAAGAACACATGCATACCACTAAAGAAAATCACCAGATCACAAGGGAAGAGAATAAAAGAAGAAAACAGAGATAACTACACAAACAACCAGGAAACAAATAGCAAAATGTCAATAAGTAAATACCCATTAATAATCACTTTAAATGTTAATGGGCTAAATGCTGAAATCAAAAGACATAGGGTGGCTGACTGGATTAAAAAAACAAGACTGTCTCATACACTGTCTATAATGCTTCCCAGGTGGTAAAGAACCAGCCTGTCAATGCAGGAGATGTAAGAGACTTGGGTTCAATCCCTGAGTTGGGAAGATCCCCTGGAGTAGGAAATGACAACCCACTCTAGTAGTCTTGTTGGAGAATCCCCTGGACAGAAGAGCCTGGCAGGCTAGGCTCCATGGGGTCACAAAGAGTTGGACAGGATTGAAGCGACTTACCATGACTTAGGACAGCACATAAAGAGACTTACATCAGAGCTAAAAACACACACAGACCAAAAGTGAGGGGATGAAAAAGATATTCCATGTAAATGGAAACAAAAAGAAAGCTGGGATAGTAATACTCATGTCAGACAAAGGAAACTTTAAAACAAAGACTGTAAAAAAGACAAAGAAACATTATATAAAGATAAAAGGATCAATACAAGAACAATATATAACATTTATAAATATACATGTACCTAATACAGGAACACCTAAATATATAAAGCAAATATTAACAGACATAAAGGGAGAAATTGACAATAATAAAATAAAATTGTGGACTTTAACATTCCACTTACATCAACGAACAGATCATCCTGACAGAAAAGCAATAATGAAACAGTGACCTTAAATGACATATTAGTTAAGTTAGACTCGATATCTACAGGACATTCCATCCCAAAACAACAGAATATGCATTCTTTTCAAGTGCATGTGGAACATGTTGTTGTTTTTTGAAAAGATAAACAAAATTGACAAGCTTTTAGCCAAGTTCATTAAAAAGATAGGACACAAACAAATAAGAAAAAATCAGAAATCTCAAATCAATAACACAGAAATACAATCTTAAGAGAATAAAACAGTTTCTTTATTCTTACAAAGAGTTATGTACAATGCACCAATTAAAAATATTTCTATAGCTATAAATGGTGATGCTCCACACATTTAAATGTTTTCTGGTCTCTCTCTTCCCTCAGTACAAAAGTCTATATCATTTTCATTTTGCTCAATGCTTTATTTCACAGTATTTGTTTACTTCTCACAAAGTATGCTGCTGCTGCTGCTAAGTCACTTCAGTCGTGTCTGACTCTGCGCAACTCCATAGACGGCAGCCCACCAGGTTCCCCTGTCCCTGGGATTCTCCAGGCAAGAACACTGGAGTGGGTTGCCATTTCCTTCTCCAATGCATGGAAGTGAAAAGTGAAAGTGAAGTCGCTCAGTCGTGTCCGACTCTTAGCGACCCCATGGACTGCAGCCTACCAGGCTCCTCTGCCCATGGGATTTGCCAGACAAGAGTACTGGAGTGAGGTGCCATAAGTTTGTTCATTTCTTCTTTTCTCCTAGATGAGTTTCTCCATCAGCTCTGACTGTATGTTTTAAACTATTTACATAGTTCCAAAACCCTTTTGCCTCTCCTGCCAAATCTGACTTTCCTCTCCATGTTGTAGCTCCTTCCCTCCCTTAATTCTGTCTTCAGTCTTGTCTTTTTGTATCCATTCCTCTGGCAAACTTCACCCAGCAAAGGATTGTTGACTTGTCACTCTCACAATCTTTTCTCAGCTTCCTGTCTTCTTTTCTGCCTTATCCAGGCCTATGAAGTAGCACTATCTTTTGGAATTTCCACAAATGTTCCAAATTCCAAAAAGTGATATATCAGTAAGGCCTTATTGGCAATATACATTTGTGCTCTGGCAGAATTTTGTGTCATATCTAGCTTAAGTTGCATTATATAACAAGGATAATTTAAAAACAATAAAATTATCTTTCCAGAAGTAGTATCAATCCAACTTCACAGGAATGTAGACACTTTGTCCACCACGCATTTTGTCCTGTGATTCTGTTTGGCTTCTCACAGATGGCAAGAACCACCCTTACAGCCTGCCTCCCAAGCTGTGGCTGGCAAGAGCCATCTTGAGTCTGCTTTCTGTTCGAAGACAGAAAATAAAGATGGAGTTGGTTGCTGACATTACAGCTGGTGTTCGTGAAAGCTTTTTATGAAAGTCTATTTAAATTCTAAACTTGACAGCACAGTTGTTGGTTTGTCAAAGCATTGCAAAATGAAAAGAGTGAAGAGAATCTAAAGACCAGAATCAGAGCAGTATTTTTTGTTTGTTTGTTTTGTTTTAAAGTAGCTATGGATCTAAAAGTATATATTTGATTTATTCACTTTGCTGAGGGGAAGAAACATATTAATACAATGACAATGTCAAATGACCTTGGAAAAATATACTTTTGAGTCTTCTAAGCAACAGAAAATTACAACTTGCCTTTTCCCAGAAAGTCATATAGCAATTTCAGCAATCAACATTTATGAAAAGTAATTTCTTCTCTTACTAATTCAATAGCTGAATTAGGTAGGGTGATATTTTCATATGTGCTTTATATGGTGTTGCTTTAGTGTGACTTCTAATTGCTGGGAAGCTGGATCTGCATCTCCTCGCTGGTCTAGTCATAGTATAACGGAGAAAGATTTTGCAGTTGTTTTTGTTTTTGCTTTTTTTCTTGAGCAAAGGTCTATAAACTCATAACCTTCTTAACCTTGTTAATCAAGAGAGGCATCACACCTTCTTGTCAAAGTATTAGGTGTATTTTACACTTGCTGAATTCTCTTAGGGTTTGTCAGAGAAGGAGAGCAATTTGTTTCCAAGGTAGTGAAACTATCCCACAGTTAGAAGAGGCCATGTAAAAGAAACAAATAAGGACTTTGGCTGGCATGTTGACTTTGACTCCATGAATATTTAATGAGTAGAATAAAAATTCATAAAACATATTACACCTGCTTCACTTAGTCATTCTTTAGGTTTTTTCAGATCACAACTCTTCAGGAAAATACTCCAACTGACCAGCTGTTCTATTGTGGCTGCTAAATCAAAAGGCCACTCAATTATACCTGCAGTTTTAGAATAAAAATGCACTTAAATATACATATATTTAGATCTTTGCATTTTTGTTTAGTTTTTAACAACAGTTCAAAATTCATTTGATTATGGTCACATATATTAGCTTAATATATCTTATAACATGTATTAATTTATTATTATTTTCATTTGTGATGTTTATGAAAGAGGAAGATTTTGAGAAAAAATTAACTGGAACTTAATTCATTTTCCACTCAGCCTGTGAATATTTATGGAGAATTAGTATATGATATGTCTAATCTCCCTTTCTTATTCATGGACAACCCATGAGACTCAGCTCACTGGATTCTAGGAGCTTAAGCCTGAAAAAAGTATAACGACTTTTCTCTACTACTGTGGGATGTGGAGCTTAGGAAGAATTTCATCCCATTGTGTTTCTAGGTCAAGTCAAAGTAAACAGCATGGCAGAGGACTACCAAATCTCTATATGGAAATAGGAGGATGGAGACTTAAAACTAGAAACCAAGCAGGTCACTAAGGCTGGGAAATAGGAATGAAAGAGGCTACAGCTTGGTTTTAGGGAAGTGGTAGAAGGTAAAACTTAAAGGAAGACCCTAAGTCTGGATTCAGGATAGCTCATTTAAGTGGTGCATATGGTCCTAGGCATGTCTGGAGTTGCTCTCAACATAGAGTCAGCTGACAGTTTAGTTAAAATAGCTTTAAATGGAAACTCTCAGAGAACACAAAGCAGACAATGAATAACTACATGGCAACATCAGGGAAATCTTTGGTGAGCAGATAGTATTTGAGTTGGACTCTGAAGGATGAAAGTGTTCTCAAATTATAAAAAAGAAATGAGAAAGGGAACTCCATATAGACTGAGGTGTATGATCTTAAGAATCAAAATGTATAATTACTTGCAGGAATTGAATACAGTTTGGTGAGGCCTGCGTTGCAGGGATGTGGAGTTTCATGTCTAGCTCTCAGCATTTGTTCAAGACCCATATGACCTAGACTATACCTCACCCTCATCACTTTCTCAGCCTCAAGTCCTTAGATTCTATCTGTTAGTCTTTTCTCTTTCAGCACTCACCTCCTACTTTGATCTCTATCCTCTTTGGCCTTCTTTTACCTATGGAAAACCCTTGTTCTGGAGATTTCTAATTAGGAGCCCTGGGTGAGCAGTGCACTCACACAGCCTAATTCCAGCCAGGTTGAATATGACCTGCTTGGCTAAGAGCAGAAGAGATGAGGTTAAAAAGATAGACTAAGGAAAGGCCCTGAATTATTTATAATATCATGTTGCTGGACACTAAACTGATACCAAGTCTCTTTTTGCATCCATAAAATGCTCTCACCTGAGGTCAATTTAAGTTGAAGAAATAGATTTGAGTGGTGTTATATGTTTCAGCTGAGATCTACCAAGTACTCTAGAAAATCCAGCATCATAAAAACTGAAGTGAAACTTTCAACATTGAAGGTTATATGTAGCATTTTTGATAGTTGGGGACACTGATACAAGGTGATCTGTTCATCTAGGGAAAAGTTAGGAAATATTTGGTTGGTGGCTTCTTGTGATCAGTTGAAAAACAGCTCACCAGATTGATCACTAGTGCAGTAGTACTAATAACTGGTATCTAGGGCCATAGGTACAGCTGGGTAGAAGAAAAATTAAAATGAATAAAATTAGATGAGCAAGAATGTAGTGCTTGAGTGACACCAACTGCAGAGTAATAAGTTCATGGTGTCCTCAGATTTTCCACATGTTTACCATAGGATGCTGTTTTTGGACAATTGATGATAGATAAGCAGTCACAGATATTATTTTCATGGGCTCCAAAATCACTGCAGATGCAGCCATGAAATTAAAAGATGCTTGATTCTTGGAAGGAAAGCTATGATAAAATTAGACAGCATATTAAAAAGCAAAGACATCACTTTGCTGACAAAGGTCCATCTAGTCAAAGCTATGGTTTTCCCAGTAGTCATGGATGGACGTGAGAGCTGGATCATAAAGAAGGCTGAGCCCCTAGGAATTGATGCCTTTGAATTGTGGTGCTGGAGAAGACTCATGCCCCTTTGACACCAAGGAGATCTAACTAGTCAACCCTAAAGGAAATCAACCCTGAATATTCATTAGAAAGACTGATGCTGAAGCTGAAACTCCAATACTTTGGCCACCTGATGTGAAGAGCCAAGTCATTGGAAAAGATCCTGATGTAGGGCAAGATTGAAGGCAGGAGGACAAGAGGGCAGCAAAGGATGAGATGATTACATAGCATCACCAACTTAACGGACATGAATCTGAGCAAACTCCGGGAAATAGTGGAGGACAGAGGGGGCTCACATGTTGCAGTCCATGTATTTGCAAAGACTCAGACACAACTTAGCAACTGAACAACAACAACACAGTCAATCACAATAGTGGTACATCTGGTTCTTGCCTCTAGAGTTCCCTAATACCTTTAAACATGACTTTCCCATGCTTTGTACATCATACAATCTGCAATATTTGAGACCTATCAGACTGAGGCCAGTGATTAAAAACCCAATTGAATGCAGCATACAGATTCATATAAATGCAGGTGTGCACCCATACACCCCCCCCAACATACACACACACTGTCCCCATATTCAATCTTAGGAAACTCTTTCTCACATTAATTAAGAAGATTTTCTTGTTTTTGCTTCAGTCCTTCTATAACAGGAAAATAACTAATTTTTGCTTCAATCCTGCTATAATAGGAAAATACCTGCTGCTGCTGCTGCGTTGCTTCAGTCATATCCGACTCTGTGCGACCCCATAGACGGCAGCCCACCAGGCTCCCCCGTCCCTGGGATTCTCCAGGCAAGAACACTGGAGTGGGTTGCCATTTCCTTCTCCAATGCATGGAAGTGAAAAGTGAAAGTGAAGTCGCTCAGTCGTGTCCGACTTTTAGCGATCCCATGGACTGCAGCCTACCAGGCTCCTCCATCCATGGGATTTTCCAGGCAAGAGTACTGGAGTGGGGTGCCAATGCCTTCTCTGAGGAAAATACCTAACCTTTTGTAAAAACCACCTAACTAGACTGCTGTGAAGGGTACGTGTATATGTATAAAGTGTCTATCACAGAGGATTTGTCTTTGTCAGTGCTGATCCCTTTCTTACTCTTAGTCTTTCAGATACTGAAAATAAATTGCCAATAACAAACTAAGGTTTTAAGAGACCAATCAAAATCATCCATTAAGCACTTATTATAGTGGAGGAGGATAAAATGATAACAATGAAAATAAGTAAAAGCAAAACTTATTAAGACCTGCTTTGCCAAAGGTTATAGTCTTAGTCTCATGGAAGATTCACGGAATAGAGGATATATTGGCAATTGCCAAGAATGTGAATTTAATCTGATATATCTGTCGGCTTAGGCATTTGAAATTTAGAAAAAATTCTTTGACTATTTTTCAAAATTTAGACATTACATTGTTTCAATAGAAATGTAGGTACAACACTGCTATATTTAAAATGTATAACCAATAAGGACCTACTGTATATATAACACAGAGAACTCTGCTCAACATTATGTGGCAGCCTGGATGGGAGGGGAGTCTTGGGGATAATGGGTCCACGTGTATGTATGGCTGAATCACTTTGCTGTTCACCTGAAAATATCACAATATTGTTTGTTAATTGGCTATATACCCGAATGGTTGGATGGCATCACTGATTCAATGGACATGACTTTGAGCAAACTCTGGGAGATAGTGAAGGACAGGGAAGCCTGGTGTGTGACAGTCCATGGGGTTGCAAAGAGTCATTAGACCTCAAAATAAGGGCTTCCCTGGTGGCTCAAATGGTAAAGAATCTGTCTTCAATGTGGAAGACCTGGGCTCAATCCCTGGGTTGGGAAGATCCCTTGGAGGAGAGCATGGAAACCCACTGCAGTATTCTTGCCTGGAAATCTCCATGGGCAAAGGAAACTGGAGGGCTACAGCCCATGGAGTCATAGAGAGTCAGAAGCAACTGAGCAACTAAGCACACAAAATAACTCAGAGCAATATCACAAATTCTTCTATATTTTCAGGGAAAATGCAATATGAATGGAAATTAAAGAAAAAATACACAATATGCTCCAAATGCTTTTGGTTACAACCACTGCCAAGGAAAGAGATGTTGTTCAGAAAGAGATGTACTGGGTAGTACATGTTTATGCTTATATGCATTTGCCAATGAAATTTGATCACTATTGTAGATTCTATCTGGTCTGCCTACAATGGAAACAGTTCAGTTCAGTTCAGTTCAGTTGCTCAGTCATGTCCGACTCTTTGTGATCCCATGGACTGCAGCATGCCAGGCCTCCCTGTCTATCACCAACTCCTGGAGTTTACCCAAACTCATGTCCATTGAGTCGGTGATGCCATCCAACCATCTCACCCTCTGTCACCCCCTTCTCCTCCTGCCCCCAATCTTTCCCAGCATCAGTGTCTTCTCAAATGAGTCAGCTCTTTGCATCAGGTGGTCAAAGTATTGGAGTTTCAGCTTCAATATCAGTCCTTCCAATGAATATTCAGGATTATTTCCTTTAGGATGGAGTGGTTGGATCCCCTTGTAGTCCAAGGGACTCTCAAGAGTCTTCTCCAACACCACAGCTCAAAAGCAACAGTTCTTTGGTGCTCAGCTTACTTTATAGTCCAACTCTTAGATCCATACATGATTACTGGAAAAACAATAGCTTTGACTAGCTGGACCTTTGCTGGAAAAGTCATGTCTCTGCTTTTTAATATGTTGTCTAGTTTGGTCATAACTTTCCTTCCAAGGAGTAAGTGTCTTTTAATTTCATGTCTGCAATCCCCATCTGCAGTGATTTTGGAGCCCCAAAACATAAAGTCTGACACTGTTTCCACTGTTTCTCTGAAGAAGCACAAGCTGGAATCAAGATTGCCAGGAGAAATATCAATAACCTCAGATATGCAGATGACCCCACCCTTATGGCAGAAAGTGAAGAAGAACTAAAAAACCTCTTGATGAAAGTGAAAGTGGAGAGTGAAAAAGTTGGCTTAAAGCTCAACATTCAGAAAACGAAGATCATGGTATCTGGTGCCATCACTTCATGGGAAATAGATGGGGAAACAATGGAAACAGTGTCAGACTTTATGTTTTGGGGCTCCAAAATCACTGCAGATGGTGACTGCAGCCATGAAATTAAAAGACGCTTACTCCTTGGAAGGAAAGTTATGACCAACCTAGATAGCATATTGAAAAGCAGAGACATTACTTTGCCAACAAAGGTCTGTCTAGTCAAGGCTATTTTTTTCCCAGTGGTCATGTATAGATGTGAGAGTTGGACTGTGAAGAAAGCTGAGTGCCAAAGAATTGATGTTTTTGAACTGTGGTTTTGGAGAAGACTCTTGAGAGTCCCTTGGACTGCAGGGAAATCCAACCAGTCCTTTTTGAAGGAGATCAGGCCTGGGATTTCTTTGGAAGGAATGATGCTAAAGCTGAAACTCCAGTACTTTGGCCACTTCATGCGAAGAGCTGAGTCATTGGAAAAGACTCTGATGCTGGGAGGGAATGGGGGCAGGAGGAGAAGGGGACGACAGAGGATGAGATGGCTGGATGGCATCACTGACTCGGTGGACGTGAGTTTGGGTGAACTCCGGGAGTTTGTGATGGACAGGGAGGCGTGGCGTGCTGCGTGCGATTCATGGGGTCACAAAGAGTCGGCCATGACTGAGCGACTGAACCAAACCAATGAGACCAGATGCCATGATCTTTGTTTTCAGAGTGTTAGGCTTTAAGCCAAATTTTTCACTCTCCTCTTTGACTTTCATCAAGAGGCTTTTTAGTTCTTCTTCAATTTCTGCCATAAATGTGGTGTCATCTGCATATCTGAGGTTATTGATATTTCTCCCAGCAATCTTGATTCTGGCTTATGCTTCATCCAGCCCAGCGTTTCTCATGATGTACTCTGCATATAAGTTAAATAAGCAGGGTGACAATATACAGCCTTTTTTTTTTTTACCTATTTGGAACCAGTCTGTTGTTCCATGTCCAGTTCTAACTGTTGCTTCCTGGCCTGCATACAGATTTCTCAAGAGGCAGGTCAGATGGTCTGGTATTTCCATCTCTTTCAGAATTTTCCACAGTTTATTGTGATCCACACAGTCAAAGGGTTTGGCATAGTAAAGCAGAAATAGATGTTTTTCTGGAACTCTCTTGCTTTTTTGATGATCCAGTGGGTGTTGTCTATTTGGTCTCTGGTTCCTCTGCCTTTTCTAAAACCAGCTTGAACATCTGGAAGTTCATTGTTCACATTTTGTTGAAGCCTGGCTTGGAGAATTTTGAGCATTCCTTTGCTAGCATGTGAGATGAGTGCAATTGTGCAGTAGTTTGAGCATTTTTTGGTATTGCCTTTCTTAGTGATTGGAATGAAAACTGACCTTTTCCAGTCCTGTGGAATAAACTGATACAGTGGAGTAAACTGCTTCATCTCCATCAAAATGAAGAGGTCATACTTTCTGAAAGTAGTGTTCTTCTGAGGCTGTAAACCTATCCCATATGCTGAACTACCCATAGTAGATTCGTAATTATGCTTTTCAGTGACAAATGACATGGTTTGAGGAAATGTAATTGGCACCAGGTGGCAAAGATGAAAGAGAAGGTTTTTTCTAAGTGGGGACAAAGACCTCCAGACTAACAATGAAAAACCAGCAGTTGGGCAGCTCACGATCTGCTGGGATTTTACAAATGCAGTAATGTATGTACAATAACTTTAAAGGCTGTAAAATGTATCAGATAAACAGCTGTATCACTGACCAGAAATGACTAGAATTGACTCAAAAAATCTGTAAAGTAGAATAACATCAAACAGGATTATTATGTGGGTTAAAGGATTTAGTGTATATAAGGATTTTATCAAAGTGTCTGGAACCTAGTAAGTGTCTCCTTGATATTACCTGTCATTATCAATCTCAAGTGAGCAAGGTTTGCCTTTCTGAACCTGATATTCCTTTGAAAAGTGCCATTTTATCTATTAAATGGATTATTTAACTTATCGATGAAAAACCTGGGAAATAACCTGTGAGTTTTAGGAATGAACGACATATGTCACACATAATATAAAGGTCATCAAAGACATTTCTGAGATGGGAAAGGAAAAACAAATGACTTGTCCCACTATATATGCAGACTAATCATACATTAATTAGACAATGTGAAACCAAAGCAAAGATAGACAAAACATAAACAGAACACAGTAGAAATACCAGAGTCAGATTCAGACATATATGTAAACTTGTTGGGAAAAAAAATTAAATTTCCACATTGAAAAAAGAATAGTGGAGGCAATCCTAAGATGGCAGAAGAATAGGACAGAGACACCACTTTCTCCCCCACCAATTCATCAAAAGATCATTTGAATGCTGAGCAACTTCCACAAAACAACTTCTGAACACCGTCGGAAAACACCAGCCACCCAGAAAGGCAGCCTATTCTCTTTGAAAGGAGGTAGGACAAAACATAAAAGACCAAAATAGAGACTAAAGAGTCAGGGATGGAGACCCATCCTGAGCAGGGAGTCATGAAGGAGGAGAAGATTCCAAACACCAGGAAACCCTCTCACTGGGGGGTCTGTGGGGAGTTTTGGAATCTCAGAAGGCAACATAATCAGGAGGAAAAAAAAAGAAGGACTTGGACTGAATGCCCTGAGGACAATCTGAGGGAATAAACACGATATAGCAACCCAAACTTAGGATAGCCAGAGAGAGAAAAAAGAGAGAGAGAGAGAGAGAGAGAGAGAGAACTTTCCCATTGATAGCTCTAACCTAAGGCACAGACTGGCCTACTCACAGAACAAAGGATTGAGTGAATACCAGAGAAGAGCTAGACAGCAGCGGACCAGCCCACACCCTCACCCCACCCCCTGGCCACCGCTGGAGGCAGGCAACGGCCAGAGCTGGAAGGCAAGGGGCAATCTCCACCCCAGAGACTGCATCCTCCACCAAATTGTGAGCAGGCTCCCAGTTGCTAACCAAGTCTTCCTGGGATCCTGGATGGTTGACATCCACCAGGAGGGTCCCAGCCAAAGATCAGCTCCCCAGAGGAGACAAATGGCACACCTGAGACGGTGCTTTCACAGCACACTCAGGAAACCTAGTGGCTGGGACCAGGAAGGTGATTAAGACACACAGACCACCGGGGACAGTGCACTCACCAAGCATCTGGTCGCCCAAGCTGCTCGGATATGAGAAGGGTACAAAAGTCATGCCCACCCAAGTTTCTTCTCTATGTAACTCCGTGAACCTCTCTGGGTATTCCAAACTGTGGAGAGCACATTGGGAATTGATTACTGGCTAGATTGCTCTTGCCCCTTTTGATTCCGCCTCTTCTCCTCCTGGTCACCTGTTTCCCTCCTTCCTCTCCTCTTCTCCATGTAACTCTGTGAATCTCTCTGGGTGTCCCTCACTGTGGAGAATCTTTTCTCTGTTAACCTAGATGTTTTCTCATCAGTGTGGTGTGGATGGAGAAGTCTTGAGGCTACTGTAAGAATAAACATTCTTTGGCATTGCCTTTCTTTGAGAATGGAATGAAGACTGACCTTTTCCAGTCCTGTTGGAGAAGACTACTGAGAGTCCCTTGGACTGCAAGGACATCCAACTGGTCCATTCTAAAGGAGATCAGCTCTGGGTGTTCTTTGGAAGGAATGATGCTAAGGCTGAAACTCCAATACTTTGGCCACCTCATGTGAAGAGTTGACTCACTGGAAAAGACTCTGATGCTGGGAGGCATTGGGGGCATGAGGAAAAGGGGATGACAGAGGATGAGATGGCTGGATGGCATCATCCACTCGATGGACGTGAGTTTGAGTGAACTCCAGGAGTTGGTGATGGACAGGGAGGCTTGGCATGCTACAATTCATGGGGTCACAAAGAGTCGGACACGACTGAGCAACTGAACTGAACTGAACTGAGAGATAAATAGACTGGAGACAAGGAATGAGAAGATGCAAGAAATCTTTAACAAGGACATAGAAGAAGTAAAAAAAAAACAGTCAAAAAATATTAAATAATGCAATAACTGAGATCAGAAGCACTTTGTAGGGAACCAACAGTATAATACCTGAGGCAGAAGATAGGATAAGTGAGGCGGAAGATAGAATGGTGGAAATAAATGAAGCAGAGAGGAAAAAAAGAAAAAAGGAATTTTAAAAAAAATGAGGAAAGCTCAGAGACCTCTGGCACAAAGTTAAACTCCCCAGCATTCAAATCACAGGAGGACCAGAAGAAGAAGACAAAAAGAAAGGCCATGAGAAAATACTTGAGGAGATAATAGTTGAAAATTTCCCTAAAATGGGGAAGGAAATAGCCACCCAAGTCAAGAAATCCAGAAAATCCCAAACAGGATAAACCCAAGGCAAAACAACACAAGACACATATTAAACAAATTAAAAAGATCAAACACAAAGAGCAAATATTAAAAGCAGAAAGGGAGAAACAACAAATAACCCACAGGGGGATCCCCATAAGGATAACAGCTGATCTTTCAATAGAAACTCTTCAAGCTAGAAGGGAATTGCAGGACATACTTAAAGTGATGAAAGAGAAAAGCCTACAAACTAGATTACTATACACAGCAAGGATCTCATTCAAGTATGAAGGAGAAATCAAAAGCTTTACAGACAAGACAAAGCTGAGAGACTTCAGCACCCAAACTAGCTCTTCAACAAATGCTAAAGGAACTTCTCTAAACGGGAAACACAGAAAAGGTTTATAAACTCTAACCCAAAACAGCAAAGTAAATGGCAATGGGATCATACTTATCAATAATTACCTTAAATGTAGATGGGTTGAAAGCCCCAACCAAAAGACAAAGACTATCTGAATGGATACAAAAACAAGACCCCTATATATGATGTCTACAAGAGACCCACCTCAAAACAAGGGACCCATACAGACTGAAAGTGAAGGGCTGGAAAAAGATATTTCACACAAATGGAGACTAAAAGAAAGCAGGAGTAGCAATACTCATATCAGATAAAATAGACTTTAAAATAAAGGCTATGAAAAGAGACAAAGAAGGACACTACAGAATGATAAAAAAATCAATGCAAGAAAAAGATATAACAATTATAAATATATATGCACCCAGCATAGGAGCACCACAATATGTAAGGCAAATGCTAACAAGTATGAATGGGGAAATTAACTGTAACACAATAATAGTGGGAGACTTTAATACCCCACTCACACCTATGGATAGACCAACTAAACAGAAAATTTTCAAGGAAACACAAACTTTAAATGATGCAATGGACCAGTTAGACCTAATTGATATCTATAGGACATTTCACCCCAAAACAATGAATTTCACCTTTTTCTCAAGTGCACATGGAACCTTCTCCAGGATAGATCACATCCTGGGCCACAAATCTAGCCTTGGTAAATTCAAAAAAATTGAAATCACTTCAAGCATCTTTTCTGATCACAATGCAGTAAGATGAGATGTCAACTACAGGAAAAACAAAATATTAAAAATATAAACATATGGAGACTAAACAACACGCTTCTGAATAACCAACAAATCACAGAAGAAATCAAGAAAGAAATAAAAATATGCAGAGAAACGAATGACAATGAAAACACAACAACCCAAAACCTATGGGATTCAGTAAAAGCAGTGCTAAGGGGAAGTTTCATGGAAAGACAAGCTTACCTCAAGAAACAAGAGAAAAATCAAAGAAATAACATAACTGTACACCTAAAGCAACTAGAAAAAGAAGAAATGAAGAAACCCAGGGTTAGTAGAAGGAAAGAAATAATAAAATTAGGGCAGAAATATATGAAAGACAAAGGAGACTATGGCAAAAATCAACAAAGCTAAAAGCTGGTTCTTTGAGAAGATAAATAAAATAGACAAACCATTAACCAGACTCATGAAGGAAAAAAAGGAAGAATCGAATCAACAAAATTAGAAATGAAAATGGAGAAATTACAACAGACAACACAGAAATACAAAGGATCATAAGAGACTACTATCAGCAACTATATGCCAATAAAATGGACAACTTGGAAGAAATAGATGAATTATTTGAAAAGTATAACCTTCCAAAACCGAACAGGAAGAAATAGAAAATCTTAACAGACCCATCACAAGCATGGAAATAAAAACTGTAATAAAAAGCTTTCCAATAAACAAAAGCCCAGGACCAGATGGCTTCACAGGTAAATTCTACCAAAAAAAATAGAGAAGTGCTAACACCTATCCTACTTAAACTCTTCCAGAAAATTGCAGAGGAAGGTTAACTGCCAAACTCATTCTATGAGGCCATCATCACCCTAATACCAGGTAAAGATGTCACAAAAAAAGAAAACTACAGGCCAATATCACTTATGAACATAGATGCAAAAATCCTTAACAAAATTCTAGCTAACAAAATCCAACAACATATTAAAAAGATCATACATCATGACCAAGTGGGCTTTATCCCAGGGATGCAATGATTCCTCAATATCTACAAATCAATCAATTAACAAATTGAAAGATAAAAACCATATGATTATCTCAATTGATGCAGAGAAAGCCTTTGACAAAATTCAACATCAATTTATGATTAAAAAAAAAAAACCCTCCAGAAAGCTGGCATAGAAGGAACATACCTCAACATAATAAAAGCTATATATGACAAACCCACAGCAAACATTATCCTCAATGGTGAAAAATTGAAAGCATTTCCCCTAAAGTTGGGAACAAGACAAGGATGCCCACTCTCACCACTACTGTTCAACATAGTTTTGGAAGTTTTAGCCACAGCAGTCTGAGAAGAAAAAGGAATAAAAGGAATCCAGGGTGGAAAAGAAGAAGTAAAACTCTCACTGCTTGCAGATGACATGATCCTCTACATAGAAAACCCTAAAGACTCCACCAGAAAATTACTAGATCTAATTAATGAATATAGTAATGTTGCAGGATATAAAATCAACACACAGAAATCCCTTGCATTCTTATTCCCAGAGATAAATCCATGCCCTTATGGACACCTTATTTTAGACAAAGGAGGCAAGAATGTACAGTGGAGAAAAAGCAATCTCTTTATCAAGTGGTGCTGGGAAAACTGGTCAACCACTTGTAAAAGAATGAAACTAGAACACTTTCTAACACCATACAAAAAATAAACTCAAAATGGATTAAGATATAAATGTAAGGCCAGAAAATATAAAACTCCTAGAGGAAAACGTAGGCGAAACACTCTCTGACATAAATCACAGCAGGATCCTCTATGACCCACCTCCCAGAGTAATGGAAGTAAAAGCAAAAATAAACAAATGGGACATAATTAAGCTTAAAATCCTTTGCACAACGAAGGAAACTATAAGCAAGGTGAAAAGACAGCCTTCAGAATGGGAGAAAATAATAGCAAACGAAGCAAGTGACAAAGAATTAATCTGAGAAATATACAAGCAGCTCATGCAGCTCAATTCCAGAAAAATAAACGACCCAATCAAAAAATGGGTCTAAAGAACTAAACAGACATTTCTCCAAAGAAGATATACAGATGGCTAACAAGCACATCAAAACATGCTCAACATCACTCATTACCAGAGAAATGCAAATCAAAACCACAATGAGGTTCCATCTCATGCCAGTCAGAATGGCTGCTATCAAAAAATCTACGAACAATAAAATCTGGAGAGTGTGAGGAGAAAAGGGAACCCTTTTACATTGTTGGTGGGGATGCAAACTAGTACAGCCACTGTGGAGAACAGTGTGGAGATTCCTTAAAAAACTGGAAATAGAACTGCCATATGACCCAGCAATCCCACTGCTGGGCATACACACCTAGAAAGCCAGAATTGAAAGAGACACATGTACCCCAATGTTCATCGCAGCAGTCTTTACAATAGCTAGGACATGGAAGCACCCTAGATGTCCATTGGCAGATGAATGGATGGGAAAGCTCTGGTACATATACATAATAGAATATTACTCAGCCATTAAAAAGAATGCATTTGAATCAGTTCTAATGAGGTGGATGAAACCAGAGCCTATTATACAGAGTGAAGTAAATCAGAAGGAAAAAACACCAATAGAGTATATTAACACATATATATTAAACTTAGAAAGATGGTAATGATTACCCTATATGCAAGATAGCAAAAGAGACACAGATGTAAAGAACAGACTCTTGGACTCTGTGGGAGAAGGCAAAGGTGGTATGATTTGAGAGAATAGCATTGAAACATGTATATTACCATCTGTGAAATAGATCGTCAGTCCAGGTCTGATGCATGAGACAGGGTGCTCAGGGCCGGAGCACTGGGATGACCCTGAGGGATGGGATGGGAAGGGAGGTGGGAGGGGGATTCAGGATGGGGAACACATGTACACCCATAGCTAATTCATGTTAATGTATGACAAAAACCACTATAATATTGTAAAGTAATTAGCCTCCAATTAAAATAAATTAATTAATTTTTTAAAAAGAAAAAAGAATACCACTCCTTATGAAAAGAATATATTCTAGGGAAATGAAAGGCTACATAAGAAAGTAGTAAATTTTTTTTTAATAAAGGAAACATGTAGTACATGTTTATGTACTTGAAACAATAAACAAGTTCTCAAACAAGACCATTCCTGTCAAAATACATTACAAACAATGTGACCACAGACTTGGAAAAGATATTTGTAATATATATAACAAAATTATTAGCATTTGAAACACATAAAAATTACATATGAATTGTAAAAGGGACAAACAACATAGACTTACAACATATATAAACAGGAGGAAAATATAAATCATTTAATACACAAAAGATTATCCATCTTCTAATAATTAGGTAAATGTAAAGTAAAATATAAAATGAGAAACTTTCATACTCAGCTAACTTTAAAACTGGACTTCAGTAATTTTTGAAACATGTTAGAAAATGTTTCAAATGATAATCTTGGGAATATAAACTTGTACCTTTTAGAAAATAATTTTCAGTGGTGGTGGTTTAGTTGTTAAATCATGTGCTACTCTTGTGACCCCATGGACTGTAGGCTGCCAGGCTCCTCTGTCCATGGGATTCTCCAGGCAAGGATATTGGAATGGGTTGCCATTTCCTTCTCCAATGAATGAAAGTGAAAAGTGAAAGTGAAGTCATTCAGTCGTATCCAATTCTTTGCAACCGCATGAACTCCAGCCTACCAGGCTCCTCTGTCTATGGGGTTTTCCAGGCAAGAGTACTGGAGTGGGAGGCCATCGCCTTCTCCATATGAGTGTCTAAGGCATACCTTAAGCTCAAAGTGACTAAAACCTAGCTCATCATCTCTTTATCATAAATATAATTCTGTTCCTGTGTTCTTAAAATTGATGAGTGGCAAGGTTATGTATCCAGTAACCCATGTAAAGAACCTGGTAGATACTCTTTTCTTCTCACTTCCAACATGATTTGTGTGTGTATACATATCCCTGATAGCTCAGTTGGTAAAGAATCCACCTACAATGTAGCAGACCCTGGTTTCATTCCTGGGTCAGGAAGATCCTCTGGAGAAGGGATAGGCTACCCACTCCAGTATTCTTGGGCTTCCCTTGTGGCTCAGCTGGTAAAGATTCTGCCTGCAATGTGGGAGACCTGAGTTCCATCCCTGGGTTGGGAAGATACCCTGGAGAAGGGAAAGGCTACCTACTCCAGTATGCTGGCCTGGAGAATTCCATGAACCATACAATCCATGGGGTCCCAAAGAGTCGGACATGACTCAGCAACTTTCACTTTCATTTTCTATACATACATATACATACACACACACACACGTATATAATAATATTACTTTAACTGAATATATCTTGAATATATCTTATGTTCTCCACTCTTAACATTTTTTTTTCTATTCAGCCCTTATAATTTCTATTCAGCCCTTAAAAAAAGTGATGCCATTCATGTCCCACTACAATCTATCCGCCTTATAAAGCTTCTGACATGATCTGTCTAAAGTATGATTCTCAACAATACACTTTCTTCTAAAAATCATAGAACTTCCTATTATCTATACAAAACCCCCAAACTCCTTCATGTGGTATAAGGAATCAGCCATGATTTGGACACTGACATTTTTCAGCTTCATGCTCCATCATATTTCAATCACAATATACACACCTCTTCTACAGAGTGCTATTTGCATTTCTCCAAGCCTGTTTGATGTTCTACACTTCTGTGACATTGAACATGCTCTTCACTATGCCTGAAACATTTTCACTTCCTGTTTCTAATATTCTTTGGCTTATAACACCTTCTCACTGTTCAGATCTCAGATCAGTTGTCATCTTCTATAGGAAATCTGCCCTGATTCCTTAAATTTGAGATGGTTTTTCTCTTCTCTCTCCTTCACTGGTTTCCAGTGCTTCCTATATTGAATCACTTATCAGGTTGACTCATCTCTTATTACTTACTCATCTGACTCCCACTCCTAGACTGCGCTAAGTCTCATGAAAGCAGGGATGGATTGTGATTTATATACCAAGATACCCCTGGCATTTAGCACAGTGCTAGTAAAACTGAGTTAAAATATGTTGAATGAAAGAATAACATGGGCTGTTTTCTGTTAGGTACATGATTGGCTTTTAAGACAAAGCTTGAAAATAAATAAAACTTGCCTTTACAATTAACACTACTTTGAGGGGAAACAGTCTTTTATATGCATAATTTCTTGTAGGCTCTTTGGATAACCAATCTCATTTTTTTTCAGACAAGTTTTGTATTTCTGACAAGAGGAAAATTGCTGTGAAGATGTTGTAAAAAGTGTGAGTGCCCGCAGCTGCCAGAAACTGTCTTTTGAAAAAGTAATCACTACAGCAAATGCATGTTTTCTCATAATATGGATTTTTGATGTGTATGTGCATGGTATGTTCCATAAATGGTAAGAAAAATGCAGTCTGGAAAAATTTACTATTGCATTTTAATTAGTTTTTTCATGTTATAACTTCAAGAAGGTTTGTAGAAGTTGTTTCTTAAAATGTGGCAAAGAGCAGCAAAAATTAAGGCAAAAGTTTAGACTTGACAAATAAACTATAGTCAGATGATCATCAAAATAAAAAAGATTTTGATTGGTTAAATATAACTTTTTAAAATAGTTAAATTATTATACATGTCTCCAAGAGGTTTCAAAAATTCAGTACTATATACTTCAAGCTGAACATTCTTTGATAAGAATTTATTAATTGTATATTAGAAATGTATTGATTGGAAAAGCAAAGGGTCAAAATCTCTCATGTTTTTAAGCTATCACAATATTATCTGATGCATTTCTAGTATTTATAAGTATAATTATATTATATGTATAATACATATATATTGCCTACTTTATCTCAGATATTGTATCATGACTCAATTTTGTTAGGATGTCAATTCTCCTAAATTGTTACAATGCCTATAGATTTCAATATAGATTTACAATAAAAATTCTAGCAGATATTTTGTAGAAACTAAGTAACTCTTTATAAAATTCATATGGGAAAGTAAAGTATCTAAAAATACAAAAACGGACTGAAAAAATAAATATACACTATGTGATATACTTTTTTCTTATATAATATGTATAGCTTGTCCCACTCTCAGTCCATGAATTTAAGCTATAAGAAGATAAAGATTTTTGCCTATTTTGTTCAGTGCCATATCCCAAATAAGAATTGTCCTGTCATATA
Source organism: Bos taurus (assembly GCF_002263795.3). NCBI lineage: Eukaryota > Metazoa > Chordata > Mammalia > Artiodactyla > Bovidae > Bos > Bos taurus. The sequence goes on from NW_020192292.1 coordinate 2,716,181, forward strand.
GTAGTTTTGTTTTTCTTTTATATTTGGTGAATGAACAAATGAAAAAAAAAAATGAAGTCCTGCTGCTGCTGCTGCGTTGCTTCAGCCGTGTCCGACTCTGTGCAACCCCATAGATGGCAGCCCACCAAGCTCCCTTGTCCCTGGGATTCTCCAGGCAAAAACACTGGAGTGGGTTGCCATTTCCTTCTCCAAGCATGAAAGTGAAAAGTGAAAGTGAAGTCACTCAGTGGTGTCCAACTCTAAGCGACCCCATGGACTGCAGCCTACCAGGCTCTTCCTTCCATGGGATTTTCCAGGCAAGAGTACTGGAGTGGGGTGCCGTTGCCTTCTCCGATATGAAGTCCTAGGAATACGTATATTAACGCTTGATTTAAGAGAAGGGTCACATTAAACACCAGTAGGGAAAAAATGGGCATCAAAAATCTCACTGGGAAAATTGATTATTCAAATGAGAAAAATACAAAATTAAATTCACACTATACATAAGAATCAAATTCCACATGTGTTAAGGAAGTAAAGAGAAAAGAAAAATCTTTGAAACTCTTAGAAGAGAATATATTATGATATCCCTAGGACATCAAGATAAAGAATGATTTATTAGATAAGATACAAAAAATACAAACTATAAAGGAGAAGAATGATCATTTTGACAAAATGCAAGTAAAAATTGCACATCAAAGAGAGATTAAAGCCATGGTGGTATGCACTAAGGAAAAGACGCTATGTTCACAGCAGTTTCTGTCCCAAATGCAAGCTCTAAGTATTAGGTGCCAGGGTTAGGATTCTAATGCCTATGTGTAAACAAGTGTGTGCGAGAGTGCACACATGCACGTGTGTGTGTGCTCAGTCTCTCAGTCTTGTCTGACACTTTGGGAACACACAGACTGTAGCCTGCCAAGCTCCTCTGTCCATGGGATTTTCCAGGCAAGAATACTGGATTGGGTTGCCATTTCCTCTTCCAGAGGAATCTCCCTGACTCTGGGATTAAATCCATGTCTCTTGCCTCTCCTGCATTGGCAAGTGGATTCTTTACCACTGGGCTATCTGGGAAGAGAATTGGCAAATACAATTTGCTATTAAAAAATTATGCCCAATTTTGTGGAGGATTAATAACTTTCTTTGAGTGCCAGCATTACTATAAGTTGGTTTAATCACCTTTGAAAATAATTTTCAGTTTCTAGCATAGAATATGACTCAGCAATTCCACTGTAGAAAAACATGCACAAATTGTTGCATATATGACCAAGGAGACATGCAGTTGGTTTTTTGTTGTAATTCATTTCAAGAGAGAAAAGTCAAAAGCAACGTGGGTATAGCTAGACAGAGTACCAGCACCAGACACAGACAGTTCAGTTGTTCAGTCATGTCTAACTCTTTGCAAGCCCATGGACAGCAGTACACCAGGCCAAACACAGTAATAATAGCCAATATTTATATATTACTTACTCTGTGTTGGGCAAGGTTCTTAGTATTTTACACCCATATGTCTAACTCTCAGAACAAACTTACAAGGTCTATGTTCAGATGAGACAAGTAGGCATAAGGAAGTAAATAATATGCCCAAGACCACACAGATAATAAGTGGTGCCACTGTCAGATTCAATCTCTTGACAGTCTAGTCCCAAAGCCCATGATTTTAACCTCTATGCTATATTGCTTAAGAAGTATAAATATAAAGACCTAGATTTTAGACAGTGTAACATCAAACCATATCTGCTCCAAATCTTTCTTAAAATAACAAAATATTGGCAAAGCAGTTGATGTCTCCCCTGTATGCCTTTCCTATCCAAGTATCTTTCTTCTCTTATTAGAGGTAAATACTGTTCAGAAGCTGATGTGTACTTCTCAGCATAAATAATTTTCCAATTTTTCCAAATATTTATTTGCTCATAAACAACATACAGGGCTTCCCTGGTGGCTCATGGTAAAGAATCTGCCTGTTATGTGGGAGACCCAGATTTGATCCCTGGGTTAGGAAGATCCCCTGGAGAAAGGAATGGAAACCCACTCCAGTATTCTTGCCTGGAGACTCCCATGGACAGAGGGGCCTGGCTGGCTACAGCCCATGGGGCCACAAAAATTTGGACACAACTGAGTGACTAACACAGACACACACAAACAATATACAATGTATTTTCAAAATTTATACACATTCTTTCACATTGTACATATCCTACTGCAGTCCCCTCCACAGTCAATACTTTTTTCTAGATTTACCCAAATAAATAGATGTAGATCTAATTTGTTCCCTTTAAATGATGGTATTAGTTCAACTCAGGAATACACTGGGATCAAACCTGAGTCTCCTGCTTGGCAGGTGGATTCTTTACCACTAGTGCTACCTAGGAAGCCATTACTGTGTTTAATATGTTTGAAATATTTCATAATACACAAAAGGGGAAAGCATGAAAAACAATTTATAGTCAAACTAAGGGTCTGTTAGTCACAATTTCAAACAATTAAGCAAAGATGAAACTACATTACTAAGTGCTAACTGTCATGATAGGGGCTAGTCTCAGTTTAAGGAGGGGTAGAGAAGCCTGAGGTGGTGCTATTGTTAAAGAATCTGCCTGCCAATCTAAGAGACACAAGAAATGTGGGTTCATTCCCTGGGTCAGGAAAATCCTCTGGAAGAGGAAATAACAATGTACCCCAGTATTCTTGCCTGGGAAATCCCATGGACAGAGGAGTCTGGTGGGCTATAGTCCATGGGGTCTCAAAGAATCAGACATGACTGATCACATACAAATGCACACAGAGAAGCATGAAAGCATACAAAAAGGTGTAGATACAAAAGTTCATTGTTGAATCTTAAAACCCATAATTGTGACCACTACCCTGCTGAGATTTCTTTCACTGCCTTCGTGGAGAAATTCTTTCATACTTTTCATTTACTTTAAGGTCATTGACACAATACCAAAATTCAGTTACTGTTTTCTAAACAACTTTATTTTTTCCACCTTGAAGTCTAAAGTGACATCTGCCACACCTCTGTCTTAAAATCTTTCATAAGAGGAAATTAAAATGTGTCAAGATTTCTTGGGGTAACAGAAAGATATAAAATAGAGATATCAACATAAGAACTGACAGCTTGTCAGGGCAGAGGTAAAATATCCAGAAGACATTCAGTGAGGCCTCCATCCCTTCAGTGAAAGGGCCTCAGCTGGAAACATATAAAAAACCTTTAGGAAATGATCAAAGCAACCGTGTGAATAGAATCACATTCATTTAAAAGGAGAATTACAAACAAATAATCTTGAGCTGTTTGCAACAGAGGAGGATCTTGATCAAAATACCTGAAGCAATGAACATTACACTGACTTCACTGGCATGGAGAATAGGGAACAGTTTTGCAGAAAGAAAAATATACATATAGGCCAGCTGCAAACCTTATTCTTTATTCCTCTTAATTTCATGATTCTTATTTCTCAAATTTATGCTTTGAAAATGAATTAAATAGAAAACAATCCATTTTTTTTAGAATAGTGACTGCCATCTACAAAGCCGAAGGGTTAAAACCTTTGCACATATATGTGCCCAAGCATGCGTACATATGTATGTATGAGACAGATGCTGCTTCATCGTACAGATAGCATTCCACTGTTCTCTCAAAGTAGGTTTATGGAATAGGTTTTGGGGGATGCAAAATGTAAACTACCATGGAAAGAACATTCTGTATGAAGGGTAGTTTCCCAAGTAAGACAACAAAAGCAAATACAATCTTTTAAATGAATGAGAAAGGCTATAATTTGTAAACTTCTTGAAGGTGAGATGTCATATTGGAAAGGACATTGCATTTGAAATCAGAAAATTAGGATTCAGATCCTGAATCTTTACAACACTGGTGAATACCAATTTCTTTATTTGAAAAAGAGTCCAGGAAATTGAACAATCCCTGTTTTCTCTTCCACTGTTTGTAAATATGTTGTAAACTGTGTGTAAATCTCAGTTCAGTTCAGTCGCTCAGTCATGTCTGACTCTTTGCCACCCCATGGACTGCAGCATGCCAGGCCTCCCTGTCCATCACCAACTCCCAGAATTTACTCAAACTCATGTCTGTTGAGTCGGTGATGTCATCCAACCATCTCATCCTCCATCGTCCCCTTCTCCTCCCACCTTCAATCTTTCCCAGTATCAAGGTCTTTTCAAATGAATCAGTTCTTCACATCAGGTGGCCAAAGTATTGGAGTTCAGCTTCAGCATCAGGCCTTCCAATGAAGATTCTGGACTGATTTCCTTTAGAATGTACTGACTGGATCTCCTTGCAGTCCAAGGGACTCTCAGGAGTCTCCTCCAACACCAGAGTTCAAAAGCATCAATTCTTCGGTGCTCAGCTTTCTTTACAGTCCAACTCTCACATCCATATAACTACTGCAAAAACCATAGCTTTGACTAGATGGACCTTTGTTGGCAAAGCAATGTCTCGGCTTTTTAATATGCTGTCTAGGTTGATCAAAGCTTTTCTTCCAAGGAGTAAGTGTCTTTTAATTTCATAGCTGTTGTCACCATCTGCAGTGATTTTGGAGCCCAAGAAAATAAAGTCTGTCACTGTTTCCATTGTCTCCCCACCTATTTGCCATGAAATGATGGCACCAGATGCCATGATCTTAGTGTGTAAATCTGATGTAGATGAAAAACCTCACCTGCCATGTGAGCAAAAAGGAATGCTATGGCCATCAAACTGTAGTCACTATCCCCACCCTTATGGTGAGCCCTGAGGGAACTCAGGAAGGAGACAAATGGGCTGAGTCTTATCACTGAAGCCACCCCCAGGGAGAAAGCATACTGAAGGACTCAGGATGGGAAAGGACAGGATATTGGCCCCAGATAGCTAAGGTGCACATCCAAGGAATGACTTTAATGAGCCCAAGTGCTAAATTCATTGACTTAAGATGTCTGGTTTTCTTTAATTAACAGTAATCTTATGTTGGTCTGACTATCTGGCTTTGTGGGAAAATTCCTCTGTATCCTGATTCCTCCCTTACCTTACCTCTTTGGAGCAGTTTTCAACTTTTAGGTTGTGCTCTTTTTTTCAGTTGACAGTGGTCAAGACCTAAAATGAACTTAGAAAGCGTTAGTAAGGATGGTGACTGGCTGGAATAGGGAGGTACGGGAGAAAAAGAAAGGAGGCTGGCAGTTATGTATGACCAATACCAATGTAGTGCATGTGTGCGTACTAAGTTGCTTCAGTTGTGTCCGACTCTTTGCAACCCTATGGACTGTGGCCCATCAGGCTCCTCTGTGCATGGGATTCTCCAGGCAAGAATACTAGAGTGGGTAGCCATTCCCTTCTCCAGGAGATCTTCCCAGCCCAGGGATCAAAACCTTGTCTTTTAGGTCTACCTGTATTGGCAGGCGATTCTTTACTGCTGAGCCACCAGGGAAGCCCCTAGGTCTTGTTATACTCTATTAATATTAATGGGAATATTTTAATAAGAATTTTACTATATTCAAAAGGAAATAACTATAGCAAATCTTCCCAATTTGGCACAAATTGTCTGCAAAATTTCTTGTCTTCTTTCAACTAGTCCCTAGGGAAATCAATCTTTTGGTACTCCATGACAATCTTTTGATACACCAGCTTTAGCACAGTTATCTAAATAACATATCTCCTGACATTTGATAAGCATTTTACCCTTGAACGTCTCTGGACCTTGATGGTCTCAAGTGATACCAGAATTCATAAACTTAGAGTTAAAGGGTCAAAATGATATAGGTCTCACCATAAAATTGTCAGGGTTAGTAAGAAATCTTAGATCAGTTCTGCTACCTGATTGATCAGTTTACCTAGAGCAACCCTGCCCTTGGAGAGAGGTTGATATTTTCCTGATTTAGAAAGAAATATTGAAGGATTCAGGTATAAAATGGTAACTGTTCAGCAGCCTTTGATGCAACTTTTCTAATATCTCACAAAAAAAGACATAGATGAAAGATGAAATCTCACAGTATCATTAAAAACTAGGAATTACAGTAACATATGGAGAAAGTCCAGTAAATGTTTCTCAGTTCAGTTCAGTCTCTCAGTCATGTCTGACTCTTTGAGACCCCATGAACTGCAGCACACCAGGCCTCCCTGTCCATCACCAACTCCTGGAGTTTACCCAAACTCATGTCCATTGAGTTGGTGATGCCATCTAACCATCTCATCCTCTGTCATTCCCCTCTCCTCCTGCCTTCAATCTTTCCCAACATCAGGGTATTTTCAAATGAGTCAGCTCTTCACATCAGGTGGCCAAAGTATTGGAGTTTCAGCTTCAATATCAGTCCTTCCAATGAACACCCAGGACTGATTTCCTTTAGGATGGACTGGTTGGATCTCCTTGCAGTCCAAGGGACTAATGTTTCTAGTAATTTATAAACTAAACTGAAGAAAATAATTGTGAAACTTATGAGGTAACCCCACGATCTCCCAATAAACTGATGGTCTCATCATCCCCTTTTTGCTAAAAAGTACACAGAGGCTCAGAGAGGTGAAATAACTTGCCCAAAGTCACACAGCCACTAGATGGCAGAACCCACCTTTTTCAACCTTGAGACATTACTGAGTTCTAAACTATTGTATTGAACATTCTCTATACTTGGATATCTAAAGTCGTCTTAAACTTAATATGACCAAAATAACTTCTAATCCTGCCACTCTTCTCTCTATTGCTAAAACCTACTTTAGACCCAGTCTTATGTATCTCTATAAACGATATCATCATCCATCTGGTGGATCAAGCCGAACAAACAAAATGCATCAAAAAAGCTAGAACTGTCTTTTCTCACGTCTCTCACCTAGCACATCCAACTTGTCAGCTATTCATGTCTGTCAGCTTTTCCTCCACAGTAAGTCCTAAAGCCTACCATTTTCCCTTCATGTCCAGTTCTAGCACACTTGTCTGAGCTAGCATCTTCATCTCCCTCCTGAATTATTACAAAATCCTCTCAAATGATTTCCCTGATCCTAATCTTGTCCCTACATACAGTTTAAATGTTTTCATAATCTTATGAATATAATCCTTGCATGATTTTCCATGGTTCTCACAATAAAACACAGTCATTAAGGGACAAACAAGGCCCTCCAGGGCCTGGTTCCTATGTACATCTGGCCTTACCTGCAACTACTCTCCTCGTTAACCAAGTTATAGTAACACTGGCTTTCTTTTGTTTTCTTAAACCTGCCAACTTGCTCCTGCCTTTGAACATGCTGTTACCAGTACCAGGCTGTCTCTGAACAAGATCTTTTCAAAGTTCTTTCATGACTGTCATTCAGATAAGCTCAACGTGTATGCATGTTTGCTAAGTTGCTTCAGTCATGTCCGACTCTTTGCAACCCTATAGACTATAGCCTGCCAGGCTTCTCTCTCCATGGGATTCTCCAGGCAAGAATACTGGAGTGGGTTGCCATGCCCTCCTCCAGGGGATCTTCCTGACCTAGGGATTGAACCCACATCTCCTGAGGCTCCTGCATTGCAGGTGAAATTTTTACTGCTAAGCCACTGGGAAGCCCCAATCAGCTCAAACTCTACCTTAATGAACCATTCTATACCATTCATTCTAAGTTATCTCCTGTCCCCATTCCATTACCTTCTGTGATATCATCTAAATGTGTTTTCTCCAAAGCAGTTATTATTGTTAGAAACCATATTGCTCACTTATTTGTTTCATGGAAATAGATGAAGACCACCCAAATGAGAAAAGCAGAGGCTATTTATTCAGAACTTACTCTAAGCAAGGGAGTCAGTCACCATCACTCATGTTTTGTCAGAGACTGAAAGACAGAGATAGGAGTGGGAAAGCTTTGTAGTGGAAAAAATAACTGGCTTCTGGTATGACCTGATTGGAAGCTGTTAGCATGGGAAAGTTGCTGGATGATAACTTGAATCTGGGCATCATGATGATTGATGATGATATGATTGATGATGGGTTTTTATTTGGTTTTCTCTGGTTGGTCCTAAGTTGGAAGTAGGGACAAAATAGGAAAGTTATCAGTTAATTTGTCAAGTCTTGGACATTTTGGGCCAGTTACCAGAGATAGCAGCCTGACTTACCCCTAGTCAGACTTACATAGCAAGCTGGCTTCCTGGGGTGTTTATTATAGGAAAGGAACTAGTTTCCTACAGAAGTTGTTGCATGATATCGGTCAAAATTCTTCTTTTGCATATAATTTGGCAATTGTCTCTCTGTATAGTCAGTTTATCAGTTTCCTGGTCATCAGTTCAGTTCAGTTCAGTCGCTCAGTCATGTCCGACTCTTTGCGACCCCATGAATCGCAGCACGCCAGGCCTCCCTGTCCATCACAAACTCCTAGAGTTCACTCACACTCACCTCCATCGAGTCGGTGATGCCATCCAGCCATCTCATCCTCTGTCGTCCCCTTCTCCTCCTGCCCCCAATCCCTCCCAGCATCAGAGTCTTTTCCAATGAGTCAACTCTTTGCATGAGGTGGCCAAAGTACTGGAGTTTCAGCTTTAGCATCATTCCCTCCAAAGAAATCCCAGGGCTGATCTCCTTCAGAATGGACAGGTTGGATCTCCTTGCAGTCCAAGGGACTCTCAAGTCTTCTCCAACACCACAGGTCATATATATCTCCAAATGGAATTTAAACTTCAGGAAAACAAGGCCCTTATCTATCTAGTTTAATAAAGCCTCCCTAGTGACTAAAACACTGCCTGGCACACAGTAGTCATTCAGTACATATTTGATAAATGAATGATTGAAAGGTTAACTGAGTGCTCAAATTATTTAATACTGTACAGGCAGACCTTGGTTATATCTCAGGATCAGTTTCAAACAATGGCAATACAGTGAATATTGCAACAAAGTGAGTCATTTGAATTTTTTGGTTTCCCAGTGCATATAAAAGCTCTGTTTGTATTACACTATAGTTTATTAATTGCAAAATAGAATTATGTCTAAAATAACAATGCACATAGCTTAGTTAAAAACTACAAAACAAAATACAATCACAATGGTAACATCAAAGATCACTGATCACAGATTACCATAACAAGTATTATAGCAATGAAAAAGCTTGAAATATTGCAAGAATTAACAAAATGTGACACAGAAACATGAAGAGAGCAATTGCTGTTGGAAAAATGTCACCAATAGACTATTCCACAAGAAGTTGCCACAAATTTTCAATTTGTAAAAACCACAAAATCTGCCAAGTATGATAAAGTGAAGTACAATAAAACAAAATACAAACTTCATTTCATTGAAGTACAATACAACAAGTAAAATAAAATATACAGTCTGCCTGTATATTTGTTGCTTCTGAAAACTAAAAGCAAAATGAAAACACATAAATATAGAACTTTCTCTTTGGCCAGTATGAATGCTGAATTTATTGATGTTATCGATATGATATAACTAAAGCACACTGATTAGTTCCCAGTGGAATAAACTCCTTACCTTTACAATGAACACTAAATCCTGGCATGAATTTTTCATTAGGGTAGATGATGTACAATATTAATGGCAACGCTTAACAATAAATGGGTAGTTTGGCACAGACTAGGGTGGTGACCCTCTTGTCAGTGGCTTTTGGGGAAGACAAACTTGTCATGGTGGGTTCATTTATGATTTGATATACTTGAAAAAGGAAGATAAGCCAGGCTAGAAAAAATTCCAAATAAACTGCTGGTTACAGTAAATGCCTGATTTTCCATGTAAAGGGAGTTTAGACACAAACGAGCAACATGGGAATTGAATGCCAGGAATGAGTCTCCTCAACTCCTCTCCTGGCACCACCAGATCATTTAAGTACAGGTTCTCTTAGCCAGGCTTCCCAGATGGCACTACTGGTAAAGAACATACCTGCCAATGTAGGAGATGCAAAGAATTGATGGGTTCGATTCCTGGGTTCAGGAAGATCCCCTGGAGGAAGGCATGGCAACTGACTCCAGTATTCTTGCTTGGAGAATCCCATGGGCAGAGGTGGGCTACAGTCCATCTACAGTCCATAGGGTCACACAGATTTGGACATGACTGAAGCAACTTAGCACACACGCATTCCCTTAGCTACTTCCTATGACCCATTTGCATGGTTGTGCTCTTCACTGGGCCATGAGTTCCTTAAGGATAACTATGTGTGGCAACTGTAACCTATTTATGTATCTCTATCTCCTATTACAGAGTAGATGTTCAGTCAATGTTTCTTTATCTTTTTTCATCTTTAAATTTTTAAATTAATTTTTATTAGACCATAGTTGCTTTGCAATGTAGTGTTAGTTTCTGCTGTACAGCAAAGTGAATCAGTTATACATATACATATAATCACTCTTTTTTAGATTTTCTTCCCATTTAGGTCACCACAGGGGCTTCCCGGATGGCTCAGCAGTAAAAAAAATCTACCTACAATGCAGGAAACACAGGAGCCGTGGGTTTGATCCCTGAGATGGGAAGATCCCCTGGAGAAGGAAACGGCAACCCACTCCAGTATTCCTGCCTGAAAAACCCCATGGACAGAGGAGTCTGGTGGGCTACAGTCCAAAGTACTGTGGTTGCAAAGAGTCAGACATGACTGAGCAATTAAGCATATTGACTTGTACCTAGGTCACCACAGAGCATTGAGTAGAGTTCTCAGTACTATACAGTAAGTTTTCATTGAAATTGAAAGTGAAAGTCACTCAGTCATGTCCAACTCTTTGCAACCCCATGGACTATACAGTCCATGGAATTCTTTAGGCCAGAATACTGGGGTGGGTAGTCTTTCCCTTCTCCTGCAGATCTTCCCAAGCAAGGGATCAAACCCAGGTCTCCAGCATTGCAGGCAGATTCTACATCAGCTGAGCCACAAGGGAAGCCCAAGTTTTCATTAGTTATTTATTTTATAAATAGTAGTGTATATATGTCAATCTCAATCTTCTAGTTCATCCCACACTTGCTTTCCTTCTTTGTATTCATAAATTTGCTCTCTACGTCTGTGTCTATATTTCTGCTTTGCAAATAAGTTCAAAGAGAAATTAAGGAAACAATTCCATTATCAATGCAACAAAAAGAACAAAATACCTAGGAATAAACCTACCTATGAAGACAAAAGACCTGTACTCACAAAATTAAAGGATACTAATTAAAAAAAAGAGCACAAACTGATAGAGATACATATCAAGTTCTTGGACTGGAAGAATCAATACTGTGAAAATGACTATACTACCCAAAGCAATCTATAGAATCAATGCGGTCTCTGTCAAGTTAGCAATGAACTGGAACAGAAAGATTCACAATTTGTACAGAAATGCAAAAGACCCCGAAGAATCAAAGCAATCTTGAGGAAGAAAAATGGAGCTGGAGGAATCAACTTTCCTGACTTCAGACTATACTACAAAGACAATGTGGTACTAGCACAAAAACAGAAATATAGGTAAACAGACCAGGATAGAAACCTCTGCACCTATGGGAACCTAATCTATAACAAAGGAGGCAAGAATGTACAATGGAGAAAAGACAATCTCTTCAGTAAGTGGTGCTTGGAAAACTGGACAGCTATGTGTAAAAGAATGAAACTAGAACATCTCCTAACACTATACAGAAAAATAAACTCAGACTGGATTAAAGACTGAAATGTAAGGCCAGAAAAAGCTCTTAGAGGAAAACATAGGCAGAACATTCTTTGACATGAATCACAGGAAGGTCTTTTTTAACCCACCTCCTTGAGTAATGAAAAGAAAAAGAAAAATTAAAAAATGAGACCTAATTAAACGTAAAAACTTTTGAAAAGGAAACTGTAAACAAGATGAAAAATCAGTCGATGTTTCTAAGATCAACAAATTAATATTTTTCAAACTTTTCATGGTATGGAAATTCCCAGCACAGCTCTAGCGGTCTCCCTACTCAGGTGCATCAGGTTAAGGTGATAGAACAAGGGAAAGACCACAGAGAACATCTTCTTTTCCTATCAGGGAATATCTTTAGGATAGCATTTGCTGTGATTGTTCAGATATGCTAAACAGAATTTCACAGGTTCACTAGCAGATCTGGGCCTGAAAGCCAGAGCTAAGATGATTACAATGATAACCCTTGGAAATGTTTTTAGAATAAGTGAAATGCCTTGTGTAATGCCTTAGTCTTGTGTAAAAGACTGGTTTTATTCTAAAGTTCCTGACTTTTTAAAACATGATTTTCATTGATGGGATTATACAAGCACAATTCCAAAGACTTTTGGTATAGATGTAAACTAGTGAAACTTTTACAATTAAACTAGTAAACTAGTAAAACTAGTATTAAACTAGTAAACTAGTGAAATTATTCAAGAGATGGGAATACCAGACTACCTTATCTGTCTTCTGAGAAATCTGGATGCAGGTCAAGAAGCAACAGTTAGAACCATACATGGAACAAAGGAATGGTTCCAAATTGGGAAAGGAGTATGTTAAGGCTGGATACTGTCACCATGCTTATTTAACTTCTATGCAGAGTACATCATGTGAAATGCCAGGCTGGATGAAACACAAGATGGAATCAAGATTTCCAGGAGAGATATCAATAACCTCAGATAGGCAGATGATACCACCCTCATGGCAGAAAGAGAAGAACTAAAGAAAGTGAAAAAGGAGAGTGAAAAAGTTGGCTTAGAACTCCACATTAAAAAAACTAAGATCATAGCACTTTGTCCTATCACTTCAGGGCAAATAGGTTGGGAAACAATGGAAACTGTGACAGACTTTATTTTCTTGGGCTCCAAAATCACTGCAGATGGTGACTGCACCCATGAAATTAAAAGGCGTTCGCTCCTTGGAAGAAAAGCTATGACCAACCTAGACAACATATTCAAAAGCAGAGACATTACTTTGCTGACAAAGGTCTGTCTAGTCAAAGGTATGATTTTTCCAGTAGTCATGTATGGATGTGAGAGTTGGACAATAAAGAAAGCTGAGCACCAAAGAATTGATGCTTTTGAACTGTGGTCTTGGAGAAGACTCTTGAGAGTCCCATGGACTGCAAGGAGATCCAGCCAGTTAATTATAAAGGAGATCAGTCCTGGGTGTTCATTGGAAGGACTGATGCTGAAGCTGAAACTCCAATACTTTGGCCACCTGATGTGAAGAGCTGACTCATTGGAAAAGGCCCTGATGCTGGGAAAGATTGAAGGCTGGAGGAGAAGGGGATGACAGAGGATGAGATAGATGGATGGTATTATTGACTCGATGGACATGGGTTTGAGCAATCTCTGGGAGCCTGTGATGGACAGGTAGGCCTGGTGTGCTGCAGTCCATGGGATTGCAAAGAGTTGGACATGACTGAGCGACTTAACTGAACTGATTCTTAATCTTTATTAATATAATTAACCAGTGATTATCTAGAGACAACCTGCAATTTGAGTAATCTGATCCCTAACAATTGAACACTGAGAACTAATCTCCTTTAGGATGGACTGGTTGGATCTCCTTGCAGTCCAAGGGACTCTCAAGAGTCTTCTCCAATACCACAGTACAAAAGCATCAATTCTTCAGTGCTCAGCTTTCTTTATAGTCCAACTCTCACATCCATACATGGCTACTGGAAAAACCATACCTTTGACTAGATGGAACTTTGTTCATCCTAAATCACTGTAGATGGTGACTGCAGCCATGAAATTAAAAAACACTTACTCCTTGGAAGGAAAGTTATGACCAACCTAGACAACATATTAAAAAGCAGAGTATGTCTAGTCAAAGGTATGGTTTTTCCAGTAGTCATGTATGGATGTGAGAGTTGGACTATAAAGAAAGCTGAGCACCAAAGAATTGATGCTTTTGAACTGTGGTCTTGGAGAAGACTCTTGAGAGTCCCTTGGACTGCAAGGAGATCCAACCAGTTAATTATAAAAAAAATCAGTCCTGAATATTCATTGGAAGGACTGATGCTGAAGCTGAAACTCCAATACTTTGGCCACCTGATGTGAAGAGCTGACTCATTTGAAAAGACCCTGATGCTGGGACAGATTGAAGGCCAGAGGAGAAAGGGGTGATAGAGAATGAGATGGTTGGATGGCATCACCAACTCAATGGGTATGAGTTTGGGTAAACTCCGGGAGTTGATGATGGACAGGGAAGGCTGATGTGCTGCAGTCCATGGTGTTGCAAAAAGTCAGACAGGACTGAGCAACCTAACTAAACAAGACAATCAGATTTTACAAGGCATTGATGATGATAAAGAATGTGATGATGATATAACCTCATATTTTATTCCATGATGTAGATTACAGAATATATTCATATTGACTATTTTGTCTAATCTTCACAATATGTCTTTGTGTCCTGTGTCGCTTCTTGATGCACTGCCACCCCCCCCCAACAAGGTTTCTGAGGGAATCAATTTGTACAAGTACACACACACACACACACACACACATATATAAACTGACTACATCTTACCTCAGCAGCACCTGAATATGTACTGTTTACTTCTTGCTTTCTGTAGTGGGGCTTCTCTGATGCTGTAATATAAGACATCTGCAGTCACACATGCACAATTAGAAATGTGAGAGTGTTCACATCTCATGGGTGGAATTGCTAGATTTCACAAATAAAACTATATGAGGCCCAGGTGAATTTGAATTTCAGATAAACCAGGAATAAATATTTAGTATAAGTACATCATGAGAAACACTGAGCTGGAAGAAGCACAAGCTGGAATCAAAATTGCTGGGAGAAATTTCAATAACCTCAGATATACAGATGACACCACCCTTATGGCAGAAAGTGAAGAGGAACTAAAAAGACTCTTGATGAAAGTGAAAGAGGAGAGTGAAAAAGTTGGCTTAAAGCTCAACATTCAGAAAACTAAGATCATGGCATCTGGTCCCATCACTTCATGGCAAATAGATGGGGAAACAGTGGAAACGGTGTCAGACTTTATTTTGGGGGGCTCCAAAATCACTGCAGATGGTGATTGCAGCCATGAAATTAAAAGACACTTACTCCTTGGAAGGAAAGTTATGACCAACCTAGATAGCATATTCAAAAGCAGAGACATGACTTTGCCAACAAAGGTCCATCTAGTCAAGGCTATGGTTTTTCCGGTGATCATGTATGGATGTGAGAGTTGGACTGTGAAGAAAGCTGAGTGCTGAAGAATTGATGCTTTTGAACTGTGGTGTTGAAAAAGACTCTTGAGAGTCCCTTGGACTGAAAGGAGATCCAACCAGTCCATCCTAAAGGAGATCAGTTCTGGGTGTTCATTGGAAGGACTGATGCTGAAGCTGAAACTCCCAATACTTTGGCCACCTCATGTGAAGAGTTGACTCATTGGAAAAGACCCTAATGCTGGGAGGGAATGGGGGCAGGAGGAAAAGGGGATGACAGAGGATGAGATGGCTGGATGGCATCACGGACTCGATGGACATGAGTTTGGATAAACTCCGGGAGTTGGTGATGGACAGGGAGGCCTGGCCTCCTGCGATTCATGGGGTCACAAAGAGTCAGACAGGACTGAGCCACTGAACTGAACTGATGCTCCATATGATTTCCCCAGTGGCTCAGATGGTAAAGACTCTGCCTGCAATACCGGAGACCTAGGTTTGATCCATCATTCCTATGTTGGGAAGATACCCTGGAGGACGGCATGGCAACCCACTCCAGTATTCTTGCCTGGAGAATCCCCATGGACAGAGGAGCCTGGTGGGATACAGTCCATAGTGTCACAAAGAGTCAGACATGACTGAAGTTACTTAGCATAGGCTCCATGCAATATTTAGGACACATTTATACTAAAAACAATGTTCTTTACCTGAAATTCAAATTTAACTTGATATCCTGCATTGTCTGGCTTTCTCAGTGGCTCAATGGTAAAGAATCTGCCTGTCAATTCAGGAGACACAGAAGACTCAGATTCTATCCCAGGGTTGGGAAGATCCCCTGGAGAAGGGAACGGCAACCCATGTCAGTATTCTTGCCTTGTATTTGTATTCTTGCCTTGTATTTGTATTCTTGCCAGTATTCCTGTCCATGGACAGGGGAGCCTGGTGGGTCCATAGGGTCACAAAGAGTCAGACATAAGTTAAGTGACTAAGTATACACAAACCTGAATTTTATACACCAATTAAAAAAAATAAGTAGAGTTAATCTCAGTGCTGTGTTAGTTTTGAGTGGACAGCAAAGTGACTCAGTTATACATACACACACACACACACACACACACACACACACATATTAGATTCTTTTTCAATATAGGTTATCACAAGATATTGAATATATTTTCCTATGCTATACAATAGATTCTTGTTGCTTACTTATTTTATATATAGTAGTGTGCTATATTCCAATCTTAGCTGTGAATTAACACCTGCCCAGTGCAGAAACTGATGTTGAATCAATATTCTTTTTTCTGCATTATGGGTGAAAAATTCTGAGACATGTTCTGCACAGCAACTTGGAAGATCCTGGTAGGATGAAGCTCCAATTGCCAACAACCACAACTAGCTCAATGGCAGATGCCTGTACTACTTTCCCTCCTTTCCCAATTCACCCTCACTGAATCCCCATTCTTGTTCCCTGGAATCAGATCCCCAAATAAGCAGCCTGCATAAAAATTTTGTCTTGTTTTACTCCCCTTTTTTTAATTTTTTTTCTGGGAATACTCAGGCTAAAAATTTAGTGGTGAATTCTATGAAGTTATAGTAATCTTAGAGCTAGAATGAACCACTTTACTAATGTGAAAACTATATTGAGTTCAGTTGCATCGTATAAGGCCACACCGTTCAGTAGAGAAAGATCTGAAACTTGAACTGGGTCTCTCGATTTCCATTCAATGCCCTTCAACTAGAAGACTCTACCTATGCTTATTTCACACTACTGTTTTTAAGAAAAATCACTTTAGTGTTTCTGTAAAAACAACAGAGTAGCATCATCAAGATTGAAAAGCACAGATTCTTTTATTTACTAGCAAACAATTAAATTCCTCCAAATCTCACCAAACAAAGTGATTAGCATCAGCAATTAGGAACACATTATCCAAATGTCTTTCCATGGATCTGTATATAGATAGAAATATCGATACAAGGACTAAGAAAATTTTAGAGTATATATAAAATTAAATTTTGTTTTAGTTTATAAGTATAATTTTTCTTGAATTTAAGAAAAGAAACATAAACTGAAGAAAGTAAATGTTTCACTTCAGATACATGCTTCTTTACGATAATAGATAGTATCTCTCAAAATATCCCTCCAACAGTAATAAGGTAGATCATAACAATATGAAGAAATTGAAGTCATTATTAGCTTTAATTAAATATTTCCTTTTTGAACAGTATTAACTGATTGCTCACTGTGAAAGATGAGGGCATTAGCTCTATCACATTTTCCCCATCTTCCCTAGATCTGCAGCTCCCAATTATTGTGAATTAGGTCACTAATTTTATAATGTCAAGGTTTCTAACATATACATCTTGTTTCATAACTATAATTTCCACATTTTCCTCTATTATTAGTTCTATGCTTCAGTGGATTCAAATCTAACTGACCTGTGCCATCACCCTCCATACACCACATAGCTTTTCTGTTTCTAAGGTCTTTATTTTGAATTATCTCTTAATTAGCCACAGATTTCATTGTGAAACAGAGTTTTTGTTTGCTTGCTTGTTTTAAAGAAGGGTTTGGATCCTGTATTCTGCGAGTTCTTTCAGGTTTTAAGAACATCTGCCTACTTATCTTCTATTTGAATGATATATTTTTGGATATATAAATAATATTCTTGAATTACATCTCCTTTCCTTTTGGAATTTAGAGGTATATTTTCAAGACCATTTGTCTTTAAAATGATTTTGGAAAACACAGATGCATTTGTCTCATAGGTTATTTGCTTTTCTAGCCTGGATACTTAGAAAAGTACTTTTTTCATTCTAGAAATTCAATAACTGAACTAAGCTAAATCTTCAAACATCCTGTATGAAAATTGTATGCAACAGTCCATGGTTCAGGCTAAAAATCTGAAATTATATTTTTTGTGTGTTTGCTTACAAGAGAGAAATAAGCTTCCTGAATCAAAAGATATTGATCTTTTTTGTTTGCTCACTCATTCGAGTCCCACTCTTTGCAGTCCCATGGACTACAGCATGCCAGGCTTCTCCAGTCCACCACCATCTCCCAAAGCTTGCTCAAACTCATGTCCATTGAGTTGGTGATGCCATCCAACCACCTCATCCCCTGCTGCCTTCTTCTCCTTTTGCCTTCAGTCTTTCCCAGCATCAAGGTCTTTTCCAATGAGTTGGCTCTTCACATCAGGTGGCCAAAGTTTTAGAGCATCAACTTCAGCACCAGTCCTTCCAATGAATATTCAGGATTATTTTCCTTTAAGATTGACTGGTTTGATCTCCTTGCAGTCCAAGGGACTCTCAAGAGTCTTCTCCAACACCACAGTTCGAGAGCATCAATTCTTTGGTGCTCAGTCTTCTTCCTGGTCCAGCTCTCACATTCATACATGACTACTGCAAAAACCATAGCTTTGACTATATGGATCTTTGTCAGCAAAGTGATGTCTCTACTTTTTAATATGCTGTCAAGGTTTGCCATAGCTTTTCTTCCAAGGAGCAAGTATCTTTTAATTTTGTGGCTGTAGTCACTGTCCACAGTGATTTTGGAGCCCAAGAAAATAGTTTGTCACTGTTTCCATTGTTTCCCTTTCTATTTCCCATGAAGTGATAGGACCAAATGCCATGATCTTAGTTTTCTGAATGTTCAGTTTTAAGCGAGTTATTTTACTCTCCTCTTTCACTTTCATGAAGAGGTTTTTAGTGCCTCTTCCCTTACTGCCATTAGGGTGGTGTTATCTGCATATTTGAGGTTGTTGATATTTCTCCCAGCAATCTTGATTCCAGCTTGTGCTTCATACAGCTTGGCATTTCACATGATGTACTCTACATATAAGTTAAATAAGTAGGGTGACAGTATACAACGTTGACATACTCCTTCCCAATTTGGAACCAGTCCATTATTCTATGCCCACGTTCTAACTGTTGTTTCTTGACCTGCATATAGGTTTCTCAAGAGGCAGGTAAGGCAGTCTGGCATTCACACCTCTTTAAGAATTTTCCACAGTTTGTTGTGATTCACACTGTCAAACGCTTTAGCAAAGTCAATGAATGAGTGGTAGATGTTTTTTTTTTTTTTTTCTGGAATTCTATTTGTTATTCTATGATTCAATGGATGTTGGCAATTTGATCTCTGGTTCTGCTGCCTTTTCAAAATCCAGCTTGTATATCTGGTTGTTCTCAGTTCACGTACTGTTAACGTCTAGCTTGAAGGATTTTTCCCATTACTTTGCTAACATTTGAAATGAGCACATTGTGAGCTAGTTTAAACATATTTTGGCATTGCCTTTCTTTGGGATTGGAATGAAAACTAACCTTTTCCAGTCCTGTGTCCACTGCTGACTTTTCCAATTTGCTGCCATATTGAATCCAGCACTTTAACAGCATCATCTTTTAGGATTTGAAAAAGCTCATTTGGAATTTTATCACCTCCACTAGCTCTGTTCGTAGTAATGCTTCCTAAGGCCTCTTGACCTCACAGTCCAAATGTCTGGCTCTAGGTGAGTGATCACAACATCGTGCTTATCCAGGTCATTAAGAACTTTTTTGTACAGTCCTTATATGTATTCATGCCACCTCTTCTTAATCTCCTTTGCTTCTGTTAGGTCCATACCATTTCTTTCCTTTCTTTTGCTCATCTTGGCATGAAATGTTCCCTTGTTATCTCCAATTTTCTTGAGGAAATCTCTAGCTTTCCCTATTCTATTGTTTTCCTATAATTCTTTGCATTGTACACTTATGAAGGCTTTCTTATCTCTCCTTGCTATTCTTTGGACCTCTATATTCAGATGAGTATATTTTTCCTTTTCTTCTTTGCCTTTCACTTGTCTTCTTTTCTCAGGCTATTTGTAAGGCCTCCTCAGACAACCATTTTGCCTTGTTCCATTTCTTTTTCTTGGTGATGGTTTTGGTCACTGCCTCCTGTACAGTGTTACAAACCTCCATCCATAGTTCTTCAGGCACTCTATCAGATTTAATCCTTTGATTTATTTGTTACTTCCACTGTATAATCAAAAGGGATTTGATTTAGGTCATACTGAATGGTCTAGTGGTTTTCCCTACTTTCTTCAATTTAAGTCAGAATTTTGCAATAGCCTGGTCTTGTTTTTGCTGACTATATAGAGCTTCTTCCATCTTTGATTGTAAAAAATATAATCAATCTGATATTGTTATTGACCATCTGGTTATGTGAGTCATCTTTTGTGTTATTGGAAGAGGGTATTTGCTATGACCAGTGCATTCTCTTGGTAAAATTATGTTAGCCTTTGCCCTGCTTCTTTTTGTTTTCCAAGACCAAACTTTGCCCATTACTCCAGGTATCTCTTGACTTCCTACTTTTGCATTCCAGCCTCCTATGATGACAAGAACATTTTTTTTTTTTTTTTTGATTCTAGTTCTCGAAGGTCTTGTAAGTCTCTATAGAACTGTTCATCTTATTTGGTTGGAATATAGACTTGGATTACTGTTGATGCTGAATGGTTTGCCTTAGAAA